>NC_088688.1:18065218-19292218 GCF_028017835.1 Emys orbicularis | reverse complement strand
GTTTGAACTCTCTGAACTGAGAGCAGCCAGCGGAAGCAGGTCTTCCCTGGAAATAAACAAAAGAAGAAAAATACAAAATCATTCCAAAGCTTTCTGAATTTAAATTATTGTGGGAAGAAGAGTATGGTTGGGCACAGGAATTATGAATATTATTGAAAAAAAATAAAACTGCCAGAAATGTAGGACCGGCAGAAGATATTTTCTGCAACTTGCCATTTTCTCAGTTAGGGCATTTTAGGAAAGTGTGTGCTTTCTTTTTGCCTTTAACTATTTTCTCATATTCATTTCCGATAACAAAATATTTTCCTTCATACTGGTAAAGACATAATTTTCTTAAAATATGAACTATACATTTTGTAAAAATACTAAAATAACAGAAAAATGGACAATGTCAAATGATAATTGAATTTTAATATAAGCTAATATTGGATAAAAATGCACTATACCACTTTTTAGTGATTTTTACATAAATCTTGCTTTTTGATGTACTTGATTTGCATCTAAAATTCTTTAAAGATTCAGCAACAGCATAGGAATTTTAATATTTATAATATAATCTGTCATTGACTAAATACCAGTTTACTTATTAGCATATCAAAAACAATGAAATAACCAAAGCCATTGTTTGTATGTTTCACTAGGTATGCATGGTATTTTAAGATGTGTACATTACCTGAAGGGGGTTAAGTGTAGTGCCACTTTCTAAATTTGATTTTCAGCATTGCTTACTGTACATTTTCATATCACTGAGATTTTATTAAACAATTATTTGATGAAATATCATACATTAAAGCTGTATGGAAATGACAAAGAAGAAATTTTTGCAAATGAAATTGAAAACAGAAGTGGCAAAAATTTCTCTTAATGGTATTTTAAGATCACATCATTAGCTCCCACCATGCGCATGTGTTAAATCATATAGAGAAACTTATAATTATTGTAATTGCTCTTTTTGCGTTATACTAACAAGCTTCAAATCATCCCTCAAACTAGTTGTTTTGAAATAGTTATTTGTCAAGTTATCAAATCACAAAAGGTATATGCTAATGAGTTTTTCTTGTTTATATTCTGCCTGCTATTATTTTTGTAAAGCTTTTCAACTCCATAAAGTTCTTAGATGAAGATGAATGCTCCATGGTATCATTTCTGCTAATAGTGGAGGCCAAATAGTGTAATAATTAAATGAACTAAGCTTAATAATGGCAAGTAAGAACTTCTGAGTGGAGTAACAGTAGTGTAGTTCTGTATACATTTCATAAAAGTTTTATTTTTAAACAGAAGGGGGGAAAACCCTCCACATCTTAATTAGAGACCTTTAGATTTCCACCACTTTTGAGTGAAAATTGTAATAATTCAGTTTGGTATTTATAGCTCATCATTTGTCTACAGAAATGAAATGTCAGTGTTTAGTTCGCTGGAAATATTTAAATGCTGACATATAGCATCATATTAAAATATATTAATTAGTAACACTTAAAATGTTACTCTTAAACATATTCTAACTATAGGAGTAGATTTAGTTGCAAATAGCATTGGATTTGTAACTGTTTAAACAGCTTTTACATACAGGTACCTTAGATTCAATGTTACATTAAAAAAAAAAAGTAGGTGCTTACTATTTTCAGAACTGTGATTAAAAACTAAAATAACTTTAGAAAATGTCACTTTTTTCATCTTTGTGGTTTTTATAGAAGAGCAATCTGCTTATGCGATAAACTAATATAATTTTAAAAGCTTACCACTGATATCAAGAAAATGTAATGTTGCAAATAAGTATTTGAATTTTAATGTGAGCTGTGTTTATGGGTCTGATGGACATTCCTTTGACATTCTTAACAAACATATTCGATACTTTTGAGTTTGCTGAAGTAGTTCCAGTATTTTTTATTTTTAAAGGATTTAATGCTTTACTGTTTGATTAAAAAATTGCTATCATTGGTCTGCTCGCTTCCCTTCCACTGTGCATGGAAGAAACTTAAGTGATCTTAATTCTGCATATGCTCGATAGTGTTTAAATATTTTAAAATAAATAAAGACTGGGTGAAGATTAATTTTTTAATGTAACTTTATATTGATTTGTAGCCTTTAAATATGTTTTGCATATGATGAGCATAAGTCAACTTCATCAGTTCATGTATGCCAGTTTGAACATTGTAATGGTGTTCTTTTTCTTTCAAAAAGAAATTATAAATAGTAGTTTATTTTACTTAATTATTGATTGCTGGTAGACTGGACAATTTTAATATGGTGTTGATATCCTAAAATAGTTTTGTAGTTCTATATTTTGTGGATTGGGCTGGGGTTTTACCAAAAGATCTAATAGCTGGTGCAGACTTTAAATACCTTTCCAACTGATCTACAGGAAATTGTGCAGAAGAATTGTTTGTTTCCTGTTTCAGTATAAATCTGGTTTGCATTATAGTTGGTTTACTGTAAAATTGCCGCAGCACTTCAGAGACCTGGGGTTTGGTTATTTTGTACTAGCAGTTTATTTTGAAAAGTGAATGCTATAGCATATATTGGCCAGTTTCATTCAGATATTACAATGTTCATTTGTCAAGGGCACTCTTTTTTCCTTACCTTTGCCAGTAGCCTACGAGCCTAAACAAGTTTGGAACATAGTAACTGCTGCAGAATTCCTGCGGTATGACTATGTAAGATAGCATACAGCTGATCAACGTACCGACATATCTGATGATAAAATATTGTGGGACTCTAGTGTCTTTTTTTGTCTAGTCACAAGATACCTGCTCAAAAGCGGCCTTGCTTTTGCACATTTTTTCATTAAAATTATTGAAATTAAAACATCAATTTATCATAGAGATAATTCGTAAAATATTTTGTCTCTCTCTTCTTCAAGCTATGTAACATTTTATAGTGCTCATAAATAGTTCTCTAGTGCATTTGTTTATCCCTCTAGTTTTCTTATTGAGACATACTGCATAGTATGGTGCAATATGATTTCACTGTGAATGTATTTCTTAGCTGTTCTGCAAAAGTTTTATTTATTTATTTGTGTATTTATTTATTTTTAAAGAAAAAAATCAACTGGTTGAGGTTGGTGTAAAACCACTGAAAGTTAGTTTCATGTCTTGGCTTCAACAACATATTACCACTTATTTTAAAATTTCAGCCCCAACATCCAGTCATGGGAATCATAATGTAATTCTGCTGATGGTAACCTTATATGTTATAAAAGGTCACGTTTAACTGTTATAACCTAATGTGAATCCAAAATATTTAGGATTTGGAGAATGTACATATGTAAGAAGCCAATTTATTATTCAGTTGCTAAAAAAAGCCACTATTTCAGAACTGTAATAATTGTATTTAAAATAATGAATCATTCAGCTATCATTCAGTTTGTTTTGTGAAAAGAAATTCTCAAGCCACTTAAAAAGTTTTATATATTTTTCCTAGGACATAAGCAGGTGAGTACATTATTACATTTAAACAGGTATTCCAAAATATAAGGCACCTTTACTTCTTACACAATCAGATATTGATTACAAGTTACACACATCTGCAAGAGTAGCTTTAGAGTGAGGGGGGGATGTTTCCCTAAAAAGTCAGATGGTTATTGATTTTTCTCAAACAACTTATTTTTTTTGAAATTGTATTATTTTTTCTATTGCAGACTGCTTGAGAAATAGTATTATATTGGTAGGGTCTGATCTAAGTCAACAGAACTTTTAACATTGACTTCACTGGGACCAGGAGCAGACCCTCAGTCTTTTGGGATTTGCCTATTTGTGATGCTGATTGTCTAGTATTGCATGGCATAGATTCTTAACTAAATGCTGTCAGCTTTTAAAAAAGCAGGCATGTTCATGTGAAATACAACATACAGATCAGAAATCTGATGTCTAGATTTGTGACTGTTAAGAGTGTTTATATATATATGTATATAGAAAATACAGAAAAATTATGCATATATTTTTCTACACAAGTTCTGATTTCTTTTTTGTAAGGGCCTTAGTGTGACCTATAAAATTAATAGTAAAAGAAAAGCTTAAATAGAGAAAATTTCATACACCTGCACCATTTTATTAGGTGTCTGAACAGAAATGGGACTGGTATAAAGAATACATATGTGCAAGATCAAATTGTTCTCTAAAAAAGTGCACTGCTCTTGTAATGAATAGAGTACAGATAGAAGAAGAGTGGGTTAAAATGCTGAGATAGCAAGGAATTGAGCTTGGTGGTGTCTCTGTTCAGATACAACTGAAAAATGTAGTCTTTGCCTGTCATTCTCAAGAGACCAAGGGCTGAGCTCTCATGGAGACCAAATTACATTCATCCTGAGAGAGGGCATGGTTGAAGTAATTGGTGGGGCAGTGTGTGGAAAGTTACATTCCAGCTGCTTACATTGTAGCTGACCTGCAAATGAAAAGAGGATGTTAACATTCTAGATTAACATTTAACTTGGCTTTTTCACCTCTCTAGACATAAGGGTGAGAATGATAGAGTAGCGAGAAATGTACTCCAGTGGTAACTGTGATCAAATGGAAGTATCTATATTAAAAACAAAACTTGCTGTTTTAAAACCAGTTATGGACTTGCTAAGTACCTTTCTGTAATTACAGTTAGAATACTTTATCCCCCATCTAGTGAATCCTCATTATTAAATTCTGTTATTAGACTTCTACTTTGGATTCCTTCTTCCTTTAGGTCTATTTTAACACCCATCATCATTAATAAAAGCCATATAACGCAAATTCCTCCACCCTCAAGGACAACCTAATAGAAAAGGTCTTCTGCACGGTATCTATTCTATTTTAAAGAGAATAATGCCGAATTGCTCAATAGCTGTTCTAATGAATAAAACAAACCAAATTGAGGTAACATGCATATTTAAACCCATCCAGTTAAGTACTGATACGATTAAAATAATCAAATGTATTACTTAAAAAATTAAAAAGGATAAGTTCTGCACCCCATTATTTTATTGACTTTTAAATATAAATTACTGAAATGTTTACATTCCTAATGGCATTATTAAGCTACACTGACAAATCAGAGGGAAAAAGTTGATTGCCCAGCATATTATTATTACTGCACCTGTTATTACAATTCAGCTAGATGAGGAGCAATATACAGTATGTGGATGAATGCTATTTCCTTTTTGTAAGTGATAGAGTGAATGGAAGGACACATAAATGTATTTAAAGTGTAGTTTTACTTTGCAATGCCTAATGTTTGTATTCATGTGATTAAAAGGCTTCCATAAATTTTATGCAACCTAGAAATAAATATGCACATACAGGGACAAGTGATACTTTCCGATAGCTGCTGCATAAGATCTTTTTAAGTGAAATGCAGTCTATATGCATGGACAGATTTTGAGTACAAGTTTAACAATTCCAAATCTGTGTTGTATGATTTCAAGCTATGGAATGAATGTGCACTTCACGTTATAATGTGTGGTGGAGAGGAGTTTCCATGTTTTTTTAAAAATATTTTTATTATTATCACCATGAAACAAAAGGTTGGGTAAGAATTTCAGCTAGGTTAAATTAAAACAAATATAATCGAATTATTTGCAAATGCTATATTTATAAAACTTGTATAAAGATATTGCTGTGTGCATTTCCCTTCACCCCCCACTTTGGTCTTTGTTGTTTTTCCGAGATGTGAGCCTGCTTATGTCTCGTTTTGACGCCATAATACATCCTATCACACTGGAGTAGATGCTTGCTTGCTAATCCAGGATTGCCAGCAGTACTTGGTGAATCCATTACCATCAGTGGGACTTCACACAGTGAGACTGCAACTCCCAGCTCAAAGAAATTAAATATTTTTTTCTTTTTCGTCTCTATTTTTTTAGATCAGGATTGTCAGCATGTATTACAGCCTTTAACTTAATGTTTGGGATTGGGGAAGTGGAGGAGGGGGTTCCATTACTGATTTATCCTTAAATGTAAATCTGGTTCCACAAGAATATCTAAAGAGTTGAGTCATGGAAGAAATGGTTAAGCTTATGCACTCTTGTAAGTGGTATTTGTATGAGCTGTTTAGACAATTTCAGATTTTGTCTTACACAATTATTTGAATTCCTAGTATTCTAACACCTGATACATATCACATATCCCACGCATGTCCCCTCTGGCTACAAAGCAAAATGTTTACATAAATGAATTCTCAATTTTTGTAGCAACTATTTAACTCAAGGCTTTTCAGAGTTAATGCTATTTCCATAATTAAAAATACTCTCCAGCTATGATAGAAGTGAATAAAAGAAACAGAACATTTATCTGTTGCCATTTGAAACCTTTCACATGCCTCGTGTAGAAAAATAAATTCCGTGCATTCACAAATGTCATAGCATGGCTAAATGCTGAAACCTGTTATTAGATATCTATACACTGGTAGTGCCAGTCATGCTGGAAGTTTAGTTGGCAGAGAGGATAATATGTACAGATCAGTCATGTTTTCATTTTGTTACGTTTGCAACACATCCTTGCATGTTCAAATTAGTTATTTTCAAATCCTGACAGCTGTGATATTTAAAGTGATCACAGCTGTTGTGATGTAGAATTGATTTTTCTATTAACACCTGAAAAAGAGACCTGTGTAGTATTAAAAACTTAAATAAGATAACTGTAAGATGATACATACTGATTTGGTTTGGTAATCCCATTTCCCAGCAGTTGTACTGTATATAATGAAATAAAACAACACTATTGCTTGACTGGAACTGTCAAAAATGCACATGCAATTCTAAAATACCTTACAACAGGAAATACTGAAATATAATAAATAAGCCATTTTGATTTTACCTTACCAAGATACCTTTGCTAATGTGGTATTGCTCAAACTACTGTTTATGAAATCAAATTAACCCAATGTAAGCCACATCTTGCAATTCTATGGATGCTATAGTTATTCATTGATTCCACTAAAAAACAATTCTATAGAGAATTATAGCTCAGCCATAAAAATTGTCTCCTGGATAAAACTGTACATGCAAGTTTTTATCCTGGAAGCAAAAACTAACTAACTAACTAGTTTGCCTTCTTTAAATAAATGTTTTACACATAATTTCACCATTTTAGTGATCCAGGTATTTTTTTTAATTTTTTTTTTAAATAGAAGTTCAGGAGCATAAGATACTTCTTATACTCAACTACTTCAAACAGAGTTTTGATTTAAAGTAATTGGTCTCGATTCAGCTCTGAGCTCTGCCCTGCAATTACCAAAAATTTCTCTTGACTTAACTGTCAGAGAGTCTGGCAACAGCCTTCACTATAAATACTAGTCCACATGGGTTCTTCAGTCTTTCAAAATGTGGGTGTATCCTCTGCATATAGATATTAGCTCTAAAAGATAGGGGGCATGGTTTGTCCAGACAGATTTAGCCAAATGTATAAGCCAAATGTACAAGTAGTTCATGTTCTACCATCTGAAACAAGTAAACCCTTGTGCTAATATAGAATGCTTGATCTCACTCCCATTGAAATGAGTGGGAGTTTTGACATCCATTTCAATATGGACAGAATGATGCCCCGAGAGAGTAAGTTACTGTCAACCTATTGTGTACCACAGCAGTGAAAAGTGTCTAAGAAATATGTAAGATAGAAATACTTAAGAGAAAAGTGTGTGAGAGCCTGCATAGAGTCATAATCCATAGGCATAGCTGCATCTTTGGCAAGTCCAAATCGATGGTCCCTCTCTTGACCAAATGATGTCTGTGTGAATGAGCTTTCAGTTAACAATTATTTTTTGTGGTCTCCATGACATCATTGGAACACATGTAAGACCGGGATTCATTTCTGCTTCAGAAGTCTAATGAAGGCTGTCAGTTGTTCAAAAGTTTCCTTTGACCAACAAGATTTCTCATGCAGTATGGTCTTGTGAACTACAGGACAATGTTTTGCTTATGAGTACAGAACAAAAGAACATACCCCACACCTAAACCTGCAGAGACAGTCCTCGTTAATTAAAATGTATCAAAATGCAGTTGCCGTTTAATCCTACATGCTGGTATATATTATGTCCATTGAAGAAAGACTGCTGATTCCACCAGAGCCAAGATGGGCACCTTGCAGGGGAAAACAAAATCACATAGGTATAGATATTTTAAACAGTTATACACGGATCATTTCTGGCAGAAGCCTGATTCTGAATGTCCCTCCCACAGCCAGAACCACACACAAAGATCTGTAAAAATCAAAAGACAGAATGTGGTATATGTTCTGCTGCTCTGATTGCACACAGAGATATGCCAATATTTTGAGGTTACATATGCAGATCTTCAAAAGATCTGGACCAATGCCTTAATTTGGTGAGCTATTAATCCATGGTATGGTAAATGCTTTTGGTACTTTATTTATAGCACTATCTAATTTTTTCATAGGAATTTTACCATCGTCTAAAAAAGAAGGAATACATAAGAGCAAAGTATGTCAATGCTAGTCAGATCTTCCTGCTGCTAAGCTGAGAACTCTGTGCGTGCTCCCTGAGGTGGCCATGACAGTAACAGTTTAGTGGCGCATGCTCCATCAAATGGGAAGAGTAGGCAGGTCCTGATAACAGCAGCACTGTTGCTCTCATGGCTGGCTCAGGGTGCATTAAAATAATTCCATGCCAGAAGCAAGCAGTGCATGGATCTACCACAAGAATAAATGTACTCTTTTAAAAACAGTCTAAATTCTTACTTACACAATAGATTGCAGTAGGCCTCAAGGAGCTGTTATTGTCTGTCAAGTTAAAAAGTGTTTTTGAAATGTACTGACTATTTATTTCCACAGTAGTTTGGAATGGTTCCAAATGATATCTTAGGGTCTACGGAATCAGTAATCTGCATTTCTAAATATCCTTTACCGTGTATTTAAATAGTATGAATGTTAATATGTGACTGTGGTGTAATACTGACTCAAGCTTATGTCCATAGATGCACACAGTCACACAGCACACTTCTATGAAGTCTCATTTCTTTCTTTCTTTCTTTGAAACTACATTTACAAGAGAAAGGAAGGCAATTAATTTTTAAAACTCCTATTCAGTAACCTATAGGCTGGGATCCTGCAAATATATACACACTCATAATGGTGGTAATACTCACATGCTTAAAGTTAAGCATGTGCATAACTGTTTGCTGAAATGGAATCTGAGGGTATTACCCACACCAGTAACAAGCAAGACTAAAATACAGATTTTAATGTGTGTATTTATCAGTGCGGATATGAGAACAACTTAGGGCCTGGGTTTTGAAAATTTTGACCCATAATGATACTCCAGACAAATTGTGGGTTTTAATATTCAGACTCATGTTTGTTTATATTGCTCACTTGTCAAAATGCTCCATTCAGCCATAAAAGCCTCTCTTTTTTTATAAATATATTCCTTAAGTTAGTTTAAAAAAATATGTAGGATGTAATTCCCCTCAATGCAGAGGCCCTGTACACAACATAAACCCTTAATATGAGGAATTATATATTTTAAGGCCTTTTGTGTGCCATCTACACTGTGGTGAATTTCTCATAGGGCTTGATCATTCATTACTGAAATCAATGGGAGTTTTAACATTTGCTTCAGTGGGAGCAGGAGCAGGCCCTTTAAGCTCACTTCTTCAGTCTTTACTCACTTGGGGCCTGATCCTACAAATACTTATGCTCATATCCTATTAATGCCAATGGGACCATGGATATCACATTAGTAAGAGCTGCAGGACTAGAGCCTTAATCTGTGATTAGAGATATTTATTTTTTCCAAATCATTTTAGCTTTAGCACACAAAGAAAGCTCCACTACCACTGTAATGGAGGTGTCAGAAAGAACTTCTTTAAGAAAGACCAGTGGAATAGGTTATATTGAATAATTTTCATTCTTTCATTTACTATAGATAAAGTATTGTATGCAGTGTTTTGGGTTTTGGTTTTGGTTTTTAATTAAAATTTAGCAATTGTAGAGGCGAGTATTCTTCATTGTGTTTATTTACTAATTAAATAGTATGCATCCTCTATATACAGATTTATTTCAATATTTGGTATTTCAGAAGAGACATCTTTTAATCTGGTGATACCCATTTGCTAGTACCTAGGGAGTAACTTGTTTTCTAAACAGCTCCTTCACAGATGTGCTGGAGACACAGTTTTAAAAGTATTGTTGTGTCTAAGTATGAAGTTGGTTCATAATAGTGTTTACTCCAAGTTACTTATTACTCCCCCTAACAACTACTTTATTAGACTAGAATACCTTTGGTTTGGCTTGTGGCTCTTTACTAACAAGCTAATCATTCATTGCTGGTGGCAGTCATGTATTCAAATGCATCTTGTAATTTTTAGTTAATATAGTCCTATTTGCATAAATGCTTACATTTTTAAAGCATGAGCTTGCATTCTATACCTATCTTGTTTATCAGCTCAACTGAGTGCAGATTTTTGGTAAGACTGAACATTGTGAGCATCGGGAGCTAACAGTGTCGCAAACTGGCAGATGCTTTATCCTTGGGCTCACGATGGTGTGCACAAACCATCATTTTTTTCCCTGTAATAATTATGGTGTTAAGAGGCATTTGTGTTGTGTGCTCTCTTTCAGCTTGCACCGTGTTTGGTTCCTGTTATGCAAATACTGCTTTAAACTTAGAAATGGCAATTTGCATTAATATTTTGGTTTCATATAGCTAGCTATTGCATTGCAAAAACAAGTGCATTTTAATGAGCATTGGCAGAATGTTAAAAAAAGATATGGTATTCATTAAATTCTATTGTATGAAATGCAGTAGTTGGTTGCCAGAAATCATTAGGATAAAATGTAATGCGTGTTGAGGCCACAAGTATAGCCCTCATCAAAGAGTGCTGTGACCTTATGGAATTGTAAATCTACAGTGTTGTTCACTGCATAGTGCAAAATGCTTTATATTATATATAAATATGTATTATATATATATATAAAGTAGGAACACTGTGAACTATTAAAATTTTTTAATCCTTATTCTCTTTCCTTCTCCTGCACACACACACATTCTTTTTTTTCTTTTCAATTTTGTGCTCTAAGCAGACTAAAGCTGCAGAGCATTTGGTTCCTTGAGTTTGTTAATTGATGCTGCATACTTCATAAAAATATAAACACTAAATTGCAAAACAATTTTTTCTTATTCTGTGCATTTCAAAGCAGACGTTTTGCAATGGACTTTTCATCTGGTGTGGTGGTGATTTCCTATTGCATATTTGTATCAGAATCATGCATGAATAATCAGCTCTTCCATGTTGAATGGCCATAATATATATATATCGGCACAATTTCCCATTAGTATTTTCTGATCATTTGGAATCTTCATGGAGATGTCACATTTTTGTTTTTGTCTTAATTATAGAGGGCTTTTTTTTTTTTTTTTTGAGTTGCTGCAGTATTTTGTTCCATTCTTTCTCTCGCTTTCCCCAGAATGAGAGTTCCAAGTCTTTGAAAATTTTCCTGATTTTGTATCTGTTCTGTTTTTGTCAAGAAGACTGGAAATTTAGAAATCTTCCTGGTGTAATGCCACATATGAAAGCCACTTTTTTAAAGCAACCCTTTGTAATCCAATAGGATAGTTTATTGTCCTTCAGAGAGAGACAATTATATCTGCAAGGTGACTTCACCAGATGAAAAATCAAAGCAACATGGAAAAGTTAACCATCCTCTCACTTGATTTTGATGAACACTTTTGGCATATTAATGTTGGACCTGGTTTCAACACTGATATTTGAATGGCTGCTTTCCTATAAGCTTGCTAAAGGGAGACTGGCACAGGGTTAAATGAATTCTTTTCTTCATTACTGAGAAGTGATATAGACTTTTTTGGGGGCTAATGTAGCTTAATTAGTGGTCAATTAAAACTGAACGTTGTTGAATTGAAGTTCTTTGATCAAAATCCCTGGCATGGTCTTTCTTTCTTTAACTAGCCACCATCTTGAATTCATTTGGAATCAGTAGTGTAAACAAGTTTAAAACTGGTTCTTTTATAAGAAGTCAGCAGGCTCGTATAGCTGCATTTTTTTTATTTTTTATTTTTATTTTTTTTACTTCTGTTGGCCGCAATTCAAAGCTGTGTTAAATGAAAACAGTGCTGCCCCCTAAAAAGCATGCACTTTTATAAAAATGTTGCATTAATTAATCAGAATACAGTAACTGCTCTGGCCCCATTTCTAGTCAGAAACTAAAGTTCTTCTCTGGTATTAGATTTTATTTTTCTCTGCAATAAATTTTGTTTTATTTTCAGCCTGCAGTTGTTCAAAATGTTTTCAGTAGCATCATAATCAACAAGCAAACAAACATCAGACAGGAGCAAAAAGAGGCAGTGTCAGAACCTGAGAAGTGGATGGGTAGGCTTAGTGGTTTCAGCTGCAGCAGTTAGGCCGGGACCAGAGCCAGGGGTCAGAGCAGGAATCAGGAACCCAGAGCAGGGTCAGAACAAGGCTGGAATAGGAACAGGCTGAGGCTGGAGCAGGCTGTCAAAACCACTGAGAAGCAGGGGATACTCCCAATAAGATTGCCACATTGAGCAGACTAGAGTGGTTGCTCAAGTTGGGAGCCTATATCTCTGGCCTTGGGGTCACCTTGTGAGACATTCACCAGAGGATAGGGTGAGCTCTGGTTGATTGACATGAAGCCCTCAGGTAAGCAGGCTGATGGATGATTCATCAGGCTCCTCAGCACTTACCAGGCTCAGGCTGAGAGAGCACTCCTCAGGCTCAGAGCTGACTTATTCCAAAATGTGCTTAAAATGTTTAGTACAATGACATGTAACACACAACTGTACTCTTAATGAAAACTATTGCTGATTTTGTTTTGTAATAAGCTGAGATGATATGACAGCATTTGTGACTTTTGCTTATGTTATCATTTTAATAAGGGGTCTTTTTAAAGGGACCCTGTTAGATCAAGTTCTGCCCAAAATATACAAGGTTCAAATGATCAGTGGACATAAAAAAAATTAATAAATACAGTTTGTTGTTCTGGTTTTCAACATTGCTCTGCTGTGCTTGCAACCCAGCTATCACAGCATAAAGGTGAAAATGGCAGAAGTGATATTGATTAGAAAAAATAATGAAATTGCCCATTCATTGTTAAAAGGAACCAACCAAACTGAAAAGGAAAATGATAAACAGTTTTAAGAATGAAATGTAAATTAGATTTTCAAACTACTTTCAGTTTTAATCATCTAAATTGTCATTAATGACACAGGTGAAGTAATTTTCCCCTCAAAATATATTATTTTAATATGTGTTTTTCTTTAAATCATTTTTGGGGGTAAAATGTTCATATTTTTATAAAATCTGAGCCACTGTTATAATTCTTTGAGAAAATCTTGTGGGCTGGAACCTCTAACATTGTAAGAAAGTTATGGGAGATATAGTGACTATATCTGTGTGAATAATGCATTTTTTTTGTTTCACTGGCAGTTCTAAAAAATGGAAACATTTTTAGCTGATTTAGACTTGCTGGGCCCGGGGCCGAAGCCCAAGCCCCACCATCCATGGCTGAAGCCAAGGGCTTCGGCCATGGGTGATGGGGATCAGGTTGCAGGCCCCCCACCCAGGGTGAAGAGGTTGCGGCTTTAGCCCCCCCACCTGGGGCCGTGGGACTGGGGCAGGCTTAGGCTTCGGTCTCCCCCATCCCCCCGTCGTGTAGTAGTTTTTATTGTCAGAAAGGGGGTCGTGGTGCAATGAAGTTTGAGAACCCCTGGACTAGATTAGTCACAACACCACTGGAGGAAGTGCAGCCTGTGCACCCCTTACACCCAATAGCCTAGTGGTTATGGCACTCACGTGTGAAGCCCCACTCCAGCTCAGATCTCCTTCCTCCCAGGGAGGTCCCCTAACCAGCAGGATCTAAGCTATTCTGTTGTTGGGCTGTCTCAAGAGCTCTTGCTGAAGCTTTTCCACTTTGTATAAATAATCATCAAAGCAGGGACTTGAAACCGGGTCTTCCCCCACTCCCCCCAGGACAGTGCCCTAATAGCTACTTGGGAGGGGTTTGTCTACACTGGTGCCACAGTCCATACTACAGGGTGTGATCTGTAGAGCTCTAAAATGTGCTCTCACTGCCCTGCTTAGATCCTGCTGGTGAGAACTAAAAAGTAATTGGTTCACATTAAACATAAGCAGAATCTGCATGGGGAAGTTAGAGCACAATAGTTTAGAATGCAAATAGTCTACAAATCACACCCCTGTAGTCTGGATTGTGGTACTTTGTAGACAAGTCCCTAATCTCTCTTGTTTAAACTGTTCCACTTTGTGTAAAATACTTGAATAGTCATTGAGCCAGGGATAGAATAATTCCATAGCCCAGCTGTTGGGGCACTCACCTGGGTTCCAGTCCCTGCTCCAATGACTATTTAATTACTTATATACTGGGAAACAGCTTCAACAGGAGCATTTCCTTCCTCAGAAGAGCCTATCCTAATTCTTGAGGCATTGACCCGATAGGAGAGAAGACCTAGATTTTATGTCCCTGCTCCAGAGTTGGGATTTGAATCTGGGTTTCCTGCAGTTCAGCCCTAAACACTGGGTACTGGAGACCATCTCCTCCTCCTTTGGTGGTTTTGTGAATGGCATATACGTTCCCTTGTGAACTTACCTCAAAAAATTCTTTTTTGGCTGAAACCATTTGACAAATTCAACTTGAATTTGCAAATGGTTTCAGTCACCCCAAAACAGTTTTTCCCCCCCTTTGGTGAGTAAACTATTGCTCTGAAAAATTTAACGCACCTCTAATAGTCCCTTTTAATTTTTCAGGGGTATGGTCTTCTATAAATGTGCATTATATGCATATGCTCTTAGTGTTAACGTTGCTAGCTTTTAAAACCTAATCCTAGTCAATATTAAAACTTCTGTTTAAATCAAAGTTCCAGATTCTGCTGTGTTAGAACATTCTAATATTAATTCAAACTTATAAGATCAATTTTCAAATATGTGCATGTGCTGTTTTGTGTGCCTAATTTGTGTGCATAGTTACAGTGATTGCAGACTTAAATCAGGTATTTTTGCAGACAAATGACCACTTAGATGCATAGATGGCATAGTTGTGTGCACAAGTACTTGAATTACATGTAGTCGTGATAATGGGTCAAACAAAACAGTGTGTGTGCATGTTTGAAAATCAGATCTGTAGAGTTTGATTTTTAAACACTAACAAACGAATCCTTACTAATACAGCGGTGTGGAACTCAGTGTATTGACTGTTGGGGGTTGCAGAAGCTTTTTGTTCAATTTCGATCTGCCTTCGTTCACACGACAGAGTTTCACTTTGAGTCAAATTCAAATGACCCAAAATCTGAAAGTGAAACCCAGTTAAAACTGCTGAGTTTCCTGTACGTTTGCATTAACACTATGCAGATTCCACGTGGTTTTGACACAGAACCATTAATCAGTCCAGCTTTTCTCAAAACTTATTCCTTCCAGATTAGCTCAAAATATCAAAACCTTTTCCCAAAGCTAGGCTCTGATCCTGCAAGGTGCTCCACATGCCCAAATCCGTCTGCCTTTGAGAACCTTATTGCAGGATAGGGGCCCTGGTCTGAGTTTCAAGTTTAATTAATCCCCAAGCCTGATGAGTTTCATGTAGTTTGAGGTTTTGTTGTATACATTGAGCACAACTTTATTCACAATGCCCCTGCAAAGTAATTACCATACCCATTGTAAGTATTAATCCCCTTTTAGATAGGTAAACATAGACATGACTTGCCCAAGGTCATATATTCACTTAGTAACTGAGCTGGGAGTAGAATCCAAACACTCATGTTCCCATTTCTCCATTCTAACCACTAGCTCACATTCCCTAATGCATTTACCTTGTCTTTTCGGTCAAAATATTTTATAATGCAAATCTCCTGCTGGAAATAATAATAAAGAGGTTTAAACAAATGACTTGCATATTTCCTAACTGCCTCTGCCCTGCTCTGGGCTTTAATTGTAGGAAGGACTAAGGAAATTTCATCGGGGTGATGACATGAGCAGATTTTCTTTCTCTCTTTGAATGATGGCATTTTAAACTTTTAATCCCTTTCATCAAAAACTGGTTGAAAGTCATAGTCCTAAACAATAATTAAAATAAAATTTCCATCTCTTGACAGAGAGAAAAATTGTTTATAGTAAATGTGCTTTTCAGCCTTCTCTCATGCCTTCTCCCAAAAGGGCTGATTAGGATGTAATAATTGGGGATGATAGCGGGAGGAAGACGACAATTCCATTTAATTAAAGATAATTTATTTTACTTTAACTTGGTGATGTCCCACATGAATAAGAGTAGATTTAGCAGATAGATTTATTAATGGGTACTGACATCTCAGCTGACATAAAAAGCAAACATTTTCTTTCCTCATTGTTTTTATTGTGTCTCGGCACCTGAAACTGCTGTCACCCTATTTCCCTTCTGTTCCATGGAGATGAAGACATTTCTACCGAGTGTACAATTCACAATTTGTTACTTGAGACAGGCCTGAGATGCTGAGTTTGGATCAGAATCCAGACCTCCCCAAAAATCAGGTGGAAGGGATTGGATCTGGTGCTCCAATTTGGACCCATCTGTGTTCACCTTTGGAACTTACCATCGTCAGTTGCTGCCATCAACTCTAGTCATCTGGTTCAAGGCTGAGGGCTGAACTGAAACTCATCTTAAAACTTATGTTTACAGAGCCATTGAAACCTCTGCAGGGAGGTATCAATGTAAATCTTCCTGCACACAAGGAGGGATTATCACAGGGGAAGGCAGAACACTGAGCCTGCGGAGATCCATTAAAGTTAGTGGGGCTCTGCATGTGTACAGAGGTCTCCCTGTGTGGATCTGATTGCAGGATAGGAGTCTTAGGCAATGGCTAGGCTACAGAGCTTACAGCCGCATAGCTGCACTGATGCAGCTGCCCCACTGTAGGGCTGCGAGTGCAGATACTCTAGAGTCTAAACCAACAGGAGAGAGCTCTCCCGTCGACTTAATTACTCCAGCCCCCATGAGCGGTGGTAGCTGTCAGTGGGAGAAGCTCTGCCACCAAAATAGCACTGTCCACCCCGCGCTGAGGTTGGTGTAACTTTACGTCGCTTAGGGGGATAGCTTATTCACACCCCTGAGCGATACAATTTATACCAACGTAAGCTGAAGTTTGTACATAGCCTTAGTAAAAAGTTAGGTGTCTATAGGAGTCTCACTAATGGATGCTGCTGAGCGCTTTAGCTAAATCAGCACATACCCTGACTTCACCCCTCTCCTAACCAGCATTCCCACTTTTGGGCCGTGCTGGTCTCCTCTAGCCATCCTCGTATCTGAGAGATTTGGGCTGCTTCATACTGCCACCGCCTCCTCCACTGGTGGACCTTCTCCTGCCTAGGAGCTTTTACACTGATGTCAGTGGAAGCCAGAGTAAATCAAGGCTGAATAGCCGTACATCTCTAGTCAGTTCTTTGGGTTCAAGCATGTCAGTTCCATTGTTTTAGCATTAGTTTATATTCTTTGGGCCATTGACGTCAGTGGAACTATGCTGATTTACAGTAGCTAAGAATCTGGCCCTCTGATGTTTAGAGGACATAAAACATGATTTGCAGGAATTTCTTGGGATTTTTTTAGGCAAATAGATAAGCTCTAATTTACGAGTTGTATATTCTTCAGGCCACTTGATCATGCTGTGCTAGGTAGATAATGACCAGTGCCACTGGAAAATTGCAGGATTAAGGCTCATTTCTTTCAGAGAAATTTGGGAGGAAAATATGGTCAGATGTCTGATACATTCACTGTCTTTGCATGCATTTGTAAAGAGACTGTAGAAAATAAGAAACACAAAATGGTTCTCAATAAATCAGATGGGGAAAAAAAGCTATGACGTTGATACTGAAATGAAGTAAAATAAATGAAATGCTCATCTTCCTTTTCTCTACTTCTGCTGGGAACTTCTTTTTTAAAAGGCTTGGGGATGTGCTAATTTAAATTAAATGTGAATTAGAATTTACATGTGACAACCACACCTGAATCTCTGCAGATGGCACCTTTGTTCTTTTCGTCATCACTTTTATTTCTATCTCCCATTCTTTTTCCTTTGCCTACTCATTTATTCCTTCACTTACGGTTTGATGCTGAGTTGCTGAGCACCTATAACTGCTATTGAAATAATTGGATTTGCAGGATGCTCATCATCTCTCCAGATCAACCCCTAATTTCTCTCACTCGTTACATCTTTCTCTCCACTCTTGCATGCACTGTTGCATTCCACTCCCTGCCTTTGTCCATCTCTTTCCTCCTTGTTCCTCTCCTCTGTATTTCTTGGCTTCCCTTTTGCTTTACTTTACTTTACTTTTTGGCTTTCCTTTCCATATCTCTGTTGCCTTCCCACGTGTGCTCTTCCTGATCCATGCTCCCTCAGGATCCTTTTCCGAAATACGCCATAGCTAGGACACTTCCTTTCCAGTAACCAAAAATGAGGGTCACAATGTTAAAAATAAGGGTTACACCGTAAGGTCATGTGTTAATTCAGCCATTTCCTTCACTCTTGCCATTTCCCAATATCTAAATTGGCTTTTGTGGAGGCAGTAACTCTTGTCTGACTGACAGAGGCCTGGTTTTGGTGGGAATCATGGTCTTTGCTTGTTTCTCTGCTGCCTCTATTTTGTTTTCTGTGTTCTGGCTTTTCTCTTCCTCCCATCTCTCCTCCCCAGATGCTTTCAGTATTAGACAATAACAGCAATTTTAGTGTCTATAAGAAGCATGACCAGTACCTAATGCTGGAAGTGTTGCCAGCATCTGACATCTGAGGCTAATAGCATTTCTTGGGCAAAATTCCTGCTATTTTACACAGGATTAACTCTGTTGGGGTTAGTGGAGTTACTCCCAATTTACATGAGTGTAAAAATAGTAGAATTAAGCCCCTGATGTCTAATGTGAGTTCTCTCTGGGATAGTGCCCTAACCTTTCCCAGGGAGGTAAAAATAACATATCAGACTCACATCTGCCATTTCTTCCTCCTTCCTTCTCTCCCAAGATCCCAGTTACTCTGAAGATGGGGAACAAGCACAATTTTGGTGGGAGGCTATGCAGACATGATCACTCGAACCAGCAGCCAAAGGCTGTTTACCATCCTATCCCTCTCTCAGCAACAGGCTTCAACAAAACCTAATACAGTCTCCAAGTACCATTTCATTTGGTTGACATGGAGTTTCTCCTCTGCATCTATATGAATTTTGTTCTGTGGTGCTGCCTGTTTGTAGGTTTCATTGCTGGTGATGGTGAGAATTCTGAGATTCCTTCTTCTTTCCCTACCTGCTTTGCCCCCTCTCTAATTTGTTCCCTCATTGCCTTCACACCTGTTTTGATTCGTATACTGTGAACATCACTTTGGTATTTGTTCTCCTCCTTATTTTGCAATCCCATTTTTACCTCTAAGCTTTGTCCTCCCATTATTCTCTCTTTTCCTTTCTGCCTCATTTCCCCCTTTCCTTCATTCTCTTAACCTGGTTTGTTCTCCCTTCTTCTGTTTTTTTTCTCACAATTCATTGCCTTGCCTTTTCTTCATCCTCTTTTTCTCACTGTTCTCTCTCATCCTTCTCCATTTTCTTCCTCTAGAAGCAACTCCAAGCTGATTGGACCATTTGGGAAACTACGCCTTCTGATAATCTTATTTTCCAGGAGCACTTATTTCACATTAGGGAGAAGGGTACAGCCTGCCAGTTGGGTCTGTCAAAGCTGGGGAACGGTGGAGCAATGGAGGAAACTGCAGAATGAGTTGTTAAAGTGTATCTGCAATTTCCAAGCCTCCATAGTAACGACAGAGGATGATGGTATTTGTACATATACTGCTTTGGTTGTACTGTAATTTGGGAAAGTATGACAGTATAGAGAAATGGCAGAAAGAAATCAGTCCGAATAGAAACTATCCAGTCCATTTATGTTGTTGTTTCTTTTTTAAAATGTATATTACAGCATAGGGATGACATAATGTTGTAATTTAAAAAAAAAAAATTATTGACCCTTTTTAAACTTAGGCCATTCACAAGATGTGTAGTATTAAATAGTTCCATCTGGAAAATGTTTTAACTTCACTGGATCTGTGTAGTTAGAGTATCGGATAGGGTGGGATAAGAAAAAAAAGTTAGACAGTTAATGTTTAGTGTATGTTTCAAATAAGACAGTTGTTTGTGTAGAAGTGACTGGTGGTGCAATGGGAAGAAACACTGCTCAGCAGATGGGTGGTTTGGTCCAGATCTTTATGTTTCAGCTCAGAATGAGCTGTGGTTTATAAAACTGGCACTTTGCAGGAACATTTTTGAATCTACACCAGTCTCTACAAATTTCTGCTCGATCACATTAGTGCAACAAAAAACAAAACAACAACAAAAATGACCCAACACCATTCACAGCAGCATGCTATACTGCTAATTTTGTTGAAGTCAAAGGAATCTGATAAATTTACTGGACGCTCACAATCATTATACAGGCAAGAGTTCCACATCAAAACAGCAGTGGCTCCGATAATCCCAGTCAGTTTGTTGGTAGAAAACAGTGACACATCTAAAAAGCTTTAGCAGAAGAGATTTCAGAGCATCATGGCTAGGGCACTGCAATAATTCTCCTTTTAATAAGTTTATGATGAGGGTTATTGTTTCTGTTATTATTGTCACCAGCAGGAGCATAGACAATGGTGAGAAGTGAACCTGTTTAAAACGTACAGGCTAAATATAACTTTTTTTGGTACTCAGCAAAAGGTTGCAGGAGAACTCATGTTAATTAAAGAATGTGGTGCAAAATGTGAGGCAGAGACCATCCTCGATTTTGTGATCAGACTCGCACCTGCATTCATTTTCTGCAGTGCTCAACAACCTTCTTCATTAACCCTGGGCAACCTTTAACCTCCTGTTAGCCCCCAGGGCTTTACTTTTGCCAGTGAGCCCTTTTCGGCTTTGTGACTTACAGGTGGTTACTGTAGCTATGTACACTTGTTTTTCATGGTGCACCGTGCACTTAACGGCTCAGCGGGACCTGCAATTTCATACCTCTCATGGGGGTGGGGTGGTTTGCATGTGCTTTTCTATTTTGTGGCTCATATGGTATCAATTACTTTATTCGATGGCAACGCCAAGCCCTAGGCCTTTTGCATGTTTGTCCTGTGAGAAAGATCTGGAAGAGCCGACATCTGGTTTTGATTGCTGCAATTGCAGGTTGATAGAATAAACGCAGGGTGAGGTGGGTGGGTTTTCCTTCCGGCCCTTTCCACTCTGGGCTGGTAATGCGCTTCAGTTGTGGAGCTGGTCTTTTCATCATCTCACTCCTCCCCCACTCCCCACTCCCTCCAAATAACCAGCAGCAACATGTGGCCCAAATTAGGGACCTGTGATTTAAAAAAGCTTCCTTCTGCTGGAAACCTAGAATAGGTCAGTCCAGAAAATGGAGAATCTGCTCATAACATGTGGAAAAGGACAAAATGATTTTAACTAAAAGTCAGAGAAAGTTGTCCCTACATTAGCAAAATAGGCAGCGTTAGGGAGAATGAATAAAGGGGCTAATGAAATGCGTGTTTGTTTCCTTTTGGAGGGGCAATGCTAGAGCTGACTCATCTACCCAGTGTGGGTGAATCTTAGCTTTACTGAACTAGAGACAGTAGGGGGTACCCAGAAACTATCTCCTCATTACTGCTGCTCAGCAGGGATTGTATATGTAAGTGTGCCTAGGGAAGGACTAGCAGAGTGGGGAAAAGAAGGCAAAGTGATTATATAGGAAGAAATAGTGACTTTTTAATGTTGCTGATTAAAGTGTTTTGCTTTACAACATTTATGTGTTGATTGTGCTTCCAAGCCAGCTTTCCTTGTGTTGCCACCCCACAGAAGTGCAGTGCTCATTGTGTGCCTTTTCATATCGCTATTTATTTTAAATCTTCCACCAAAAATTAGGAATTCAAATAGATGAAAAGTTAATGAGGAGTCTTGTTTGAAAATAGTGCTGTGCGCAACCTCATTCAGACGAACTGAAAACAGACAGCCCTGACTAAAAAAGTTTAACTGCATCCAAAATGCAAATCACAGGGATGGGGAATGAGACCTGAGCGGCCAGTTACAGCAACTCATGCAGAAAATGATGGTCAAATTCTTTATCCAGTACTTATTTTGGAGGTCAGTCTGTACCATATCCAAAACCAATAGCCATCATAAAAATTGGAGATCTGTCAAAGGGGAATTTTACAAGAAGAGGGGCTCTCCTGCAGAGAGAAACTTCTGCAGTGGATGTTTATTACTTTCTCAGGTATTTGCTTAAGATAGTTTTTCTTTCTGTATGAGGCTGACATCTGCTAATGCAGCCCAGATCATTTCGATGAGTAGGCTTATTCTTTTTGACAGTCCTGATAGCCATTACATTATGCCATTTAGTAAGGTTCTTATAATTTAATAAATGTTCTCTTTTGAAATCTTCATTTTAAGGGAGTTTCACCATGTATTAGGATCTGTAGACTGATAGGTTATTCTGTTTTCAAATGTTTCCTTATATCAGGTATACACCTCTACCTCGATATAACGCTACACGATATAACACGAATTCGGATATAACGCGGTAAAGCAGTGCTCCTGGGGCGGGGCTGCGCACTCCGGCAGATCAAAGCAAGTTCAATATAACGCGGTTTCATCTATAACGCGGTAAGATTTTTTGGCTCCCGAGGATAGCGTTATATCGAGGTAGAGGTGTATTTGAAGTGGATTTCACTGTATCCAGAAATATGCAGCCTTAAATCAATACTGTATTTTACAGCTTGCACTTCACGTTTGAGCTTGGCATGCAAAGCAATATATTTTGTTTAATTTATCATCCTATGTGAAGGCCAGACTGATGGCTTGCTGTGTTTTGCCTTGTGTTGACGCCAGAGTTATCATTGCCATGGCATCATGGAGGGGAAGCCCTCAGCCTCAACTGGAAAACAAGGATTGCTTTTCTCTGTACAACTCCTGAGCAGAAAATGTTGAGAGGTATTTTAGTTTGAGAAAAGAATGAGAGTTCTCCGGCAATAGTACAACCAAGGCTTGAGAATGGAAAAGAGGGAGTTAAATTTATATGGGAAAAATGATGGCCAAGGTTGAAGGGGTATTTGAAAACCTTATGATTTCTGCTCAGACATGGTTTCTGAACACCTGCTCCTGGCTGTCAGCAAAAAGTCTGATGAAAAGGACTTGCACAGGGATTTGGGGGACAACATCCAACACAGTAAAAGGTGTAGTAATTTGTACTTACACCGCATCTTTCATTTAGGGATCTCAAAGCACTTTACAAATGTGCTGGTACTTTTATGCCATTGTTTACAGATGATGATGCCAGGGCATAGGAAGGTTAAGTCACTTGCCTGTGGTCACACAGTGAGCTAATGAGAGAGTCAGGTACAGAACCCATGATGTCTGACTTCCGATCTCTGTTCAGACATTAGCCCACACTGTATACTTCCTTAAACGATAGTGTTGTAGGATATGAGTTAACGGCCTTTTATTTGCTTTTGTATTTCCCAAGGCTGCCCATTCTTTTTTAGTAAACTCTTCAGTTGTACAATTCTTTTCTTCTACCATACTGAAGTTTTTGTTACATAGCATCATCCTGTATATATCATGGACTTCTCCCCAGGTACCCATTTGTCTTTGGAGTGGTCTGCAGTGACAGTATTTCCACACTACATGGTCAGTCTTAGCCCCTCATCATAAGGAGGCAGTCTTTTCAAAAGACAGATAAACCTTTCTACTGATATTCCAGGCTCTGGAAGCTTGCCTAATTCCTATTTAGCATTTTTCACCTGATCAGTAATAGCAGAATTTGAATAAGAAACTTTAAAATGTAATAGACTTCATGTGTTAGGTCCCTCACATAAGTCAGTTTAGTGAAAAAAAGAAAACATTTTGAAACATTTAGTTTACTGTTGTAATTATTATTAATAAATTAACTAATAACTAACTTTATAGCTGCTGTAACATATTCAAGTGATGTTCATTCCATTCATTTTTGTTTCCGTCATGACAGTGGTCATGTGATCACCAGAGTTCTTCCCCTCCTAAGACCATCATTCCGTTATCATACATTGAATTCAGGTTGGCTCCCCTCCATCTTTTATTGATCCAGATCTGAAATTTCACTGCATTTCACTAGTATTAATCTAGAAGTTTTGTTTTTGCTATTTCAAAAAGAATAATAGGTTATCTACAGTTGAGGGAATAAATAGAATCATAGGACTGGAAGGGACCTCGAGAGGCCATCTAGTCCAGTCCCCTGCACTCATGGCAGGACTAAGTATTATCTAGACCATCCCTGACAGGTGTTTGTCCAACCTGCTCTTAAAAATCTCCAATGATGGAGATTCCACAACCTCCCTAGGCAATTTATTATCGTGCTTAACTACCCTGACAGTTAGTAAGTTTTTCCTAATGTCCAACCTAAACCTCTTTTGCTGCAATTTAAGCCCATTGCTTCTTGTCCTATGCTCAGAGATTAAGAACAATTCTTTTCCCTCCTCCCTGTAACAACAAACTGTTATCCTGTCCCCTCTCAGTCTTCTCTTTTCCAGACTAAACAAACCCAATTTTTTCAATCTTCCCTCATAGGTCATATTTTCTATACCTTTAATCATTTTTGTTGCTCTTCCCTGGACTTTATACAATTTTCCACATCTTTCCTGAACTGTGGCACCTAAACATCCAATGTCCCTTTCTAGCCTTACTATTCAGTACAGTACTTTTCACTAACCTTAAGGCAGTGAGTTTCCCAAAAAATTAAAGGAGAAAAGAACATTTGGAATTTCTAGGCTGGCTTCCAAACTTTAACATAATGTGATAATTCTTTCATTATGTCACATTACATAGTGCCTTCTTCGGAACTTTCCCATCATGACACGAAATCATTTTTGAATTCAGAATGTCACGTGTTAAAATATTTGGATCTATAATGTATTTTCTGTGAATTCAGCAAACGAACTGTACACATCTGCAGTTCCGCAATCATCCTAGTCTACTACAAGCTAGGCCTGTTTTTCTTTCTAAATTTTGGATTGAATTATTGAGCTGATTTTTGTTTATCAATACTTATTCAATATAATTTATGTGCCTCTTTAAATAATGACATAGAAACGATTGCTATTTGAAAAATTTAGCTGGCAAACTTTTATGGATGGATAAATCTGAAAAAAAGATACCAAGGTTTCTGAGATTTTTAAAAATGATTGTGTGGGAGAGATATTGGAAGAATGGCAGGGGAGATGCAGGCTACTTAGAATATTCCATATTCACACAAGTTAGTCATCTCCTTCATTCACTTTCTTTCCCGTTGAAAATACTGCGTCCCTATGATATAATGAAAAGCAAATCTGTAGCTGTCTTCACCTTCTAGTGTCAGGGAGCATGCATCTTTGCTCTTAACTAGTATCATGCTGTCAAGTTGAAGGATGAAAAGCAAAGGCTGGAAATCAGTAGTGTTTTAAAGGCCTGACAATATAATGGGTGTTTTGTTTGAGTAAATATTGCCGGATCAGGCTCCCTTTCAGTAAATACAAGATAAAGACAGCTTTCTGTAACATCTTGAACTCTGCTAATTCAGCCAGGCACAGCAAAATCTGGGTTACTTTATATGAATCCAGTGGCTTTCACTTTGTAAAACTGTACAAATCTGTCTGACAATTGTCACTCACACCCATTTTCCTAGTTTCATGACATTTTGTAAGCTAGTATTTATTTTGGATATTTTCCCATCACTTCCCTACATAAAAATCTTTTTGCCCTCCTCTCCTCCTTTCAGTATTTTTGTGCCCTTCACCCCTTAGCTGGCAAAACCAGTCTTTCACATGCAGAAGTTGCCAGCTTGTCATTTACCAAAGTTTTACTCATAGTTTGTGCACAGACCCCGTGAAAAGTGAAAAATCACCAGTTTCCCATGCTAAGAAAAATGTTTTGACCCAGTTTATTTCTGATCATTGCCCTGGTGAGTTTCCTGTATTAAAGACTGGTTAACGTTGGGATGTCAGATCTGAAAGATGAAACGTGTCTGTTTCTATTATACCTGTTGGATGAGCAATTTTTTCCAAGCAAGTACATTTCTAGGATACATGAAAGCTACATGTACCATTGAAGACGTGTTGAGAAACACTGGCATATGGTTTTCTCTAAATCTGCTTAGAGTGCTAATGTCATGAATTTTGGTTATTTTCAGAATGTTTCCCCAATTGTATCATTCAGAAGGAATCTCCTACACAAAAGGACTCCTTGGACACATACGCTGTAATGTTGTCTAAGGTCCAGTGATGTGAGATCTATGGTGGAGATGTTCCAATGCATAAATGGCAGGTGCCTAACACACATTGACTTTCAGTGGGAGTTGAGCACATAACTACAGTTTGTGCCTTTGAAAAACATCCTACTTGTAACTAGGAAATCTTTGGTCCTCTGGCAGTATATTCTGGATATCTTTTTTTTTTTTTTTTTTTGTATGGCTCTTTGTACTTGCTGTGTAAAATGGTCTGTTTGTCACCAAACAGCATGATGGGTGCCCATAGCAGAGTAGTAGCTAGAGTATTAGTTGTATGCAGTCAGGCTGAAATTCAGTTTCATGTAAGCCTACTGTCGAAGGGGAGCTTAGTGCAGGCTTGAAAGGGAAGCCGAGTCCTGGCCATGATCTGTGTTTATATAGGGCCAACTGCCATGCTACACAGGAATTGTGTCCCCTGCAAAAAGTGGCCATGGAAGGGCTGTAAAGCTCACCCTACACCAGGTCAGTGGTTTGGGGTAATGAA
Source organism: Emys orbicularis (assembly GCF_028017835.1). NCBI lineage: Eukaryota > Metazoa > Chordata > Testudines > Emydidae > Emys > Emys orbicularis. Next base: position 19,265,518 of record NC_088688.1, on the reverse strand, counting down.
TTAAGTCCCTCAATTCACTCTTTACTCGGGTTTTGTTTGTGGGTTCAAGAAAGAGATTAAATTCACCCTCCATCTGTTAGATGCTTATAGGTACCATCCTTAATCCTGGTTATGGAGCCAACTCCCAAATGGACTTGCAGTCGGACAAATGGAACCAGAGAACAGGAAATTTTCATCTGGTCCAAATTTGAAAGAATTATACGTTGGCACATATTCAGCTATGGTCAGGTTGCTCAGGTGACTGGCCGAGGGCATTTCTGTGATGCACCATCTCCGAAGTAATACAGACGTACAGAGTCTGCCAACTTAGTGCCAAGACCAAGAGAAATACAGGTGTTCAAATACAGTAGTGGTTGAAGCTGGAGGCCAGGAAGCATGGTAAAGATCAGCTTTAGAAGTAACTTAAATGCTACTAACAGCACCACAGTGGGTCAGGTTAAATGTACTATCAGTTTTAATCACAATGATTTTCGAAAATTCATAAAAAGTCCAGTGGAGCATGACTTATAGTCTACACAGTAATATCTAAACCTGCTTGTTTAATTGAACTGAATTTATTTTTGAATTAAGGAAATTAGAGAATTGTTCTGTGCTTCAGATAAAGAAGGATGTACTACCTGGGTACATATGAATTTGTATATGCTGCATGTATAAATTATATTGTGTACGTACATGTCTGTGTATATATGTATATATTTCATCTACACATGTGTATCTATAGTATACTTACATATTCAGAGATAATATACTAATTATTTTGTTCAGCTACTTATATGCACATATCATGGTGTTGGACACAGTATAGTTGGTAAAATTTTCAAAAACAGATAAGGGCTTGTCTACCCGGTGGGGTAAGGTATACTGTGGGGTTGCAATTTCTAAAGGGCACCAATGTGTAGCTCATTAATTGGTCCATGAAGATCCTGCTGATGCTCACTGAAGGTTCCCTGATGTGCGTAAATGTAATGCTCAGGAACCTTCAGTGAACACCAGCAGGATCTACATGGACCAATTAATGAGCTACACGTTAGTGCACTTTAGAAATCACATTTTCTTAGTGTGCATTACCCCACCATGTAGACAAGCCCTAAGTGAAAATTCTACCCAGAAGTTTCACCTACAAAACCTGGAGTTGTGGGCAAAAGGAACCCATCAGCATAAGCCGTTGGTCAACTTGTGTGCACAAATAGGATTTTGCAGGGGGGGGGGGGGGTTGTGGTTGTAATTTGTGCACCCACATTTAAAAATTTGACGTTGTAATTTTGTGATTTGTCTTGTTAGCAAATGATGAAGTGAGGCACAGACACAAATTATTGAATAAGTCAATCAAATGAGTGTGTGTGTATGTGTGTGTGTGTGTATATATATATTCATTTCCATTTGATAACACATTTACAATGCAGTACTTTTCGTATTTATCAAAGAAGACTCATGTGAATCTGTTGCTTCTGCTTTAACTTTTTTTAAATAAAGCTACATCTTTGAAATGTAGTTTGAAATAATTATTGGCATATACAGATGAGCAGATGAGCCAAGACAAGGAGATGTGAGGGGGGGGGGGAAAGCTGGAATACATGTGGAGCAATATACACATGGACCATTTTGTTTTAACATATCTTTGTTTTATTTTTAAATACACTAAAAAAAGAGATATTTATGTCATTTTTATAAAATCCATTTTGTAAACATACATATTGGACCAAATTCAGAGGTGATGTGTAAAGTGGTGTATGGTACATGTGGAGAAGTAAGTCCAAGGAAGTCAAGTGAATCCACTTTGAACTTTGGCAGGTGTAAATTACAGTGGAAACAGGAGGATGTGTTTAGTTGTATTTCATACCACACTCCTCTTGTGCAGTGCTACTCATTTACACCACTTTATACACTGCCTCTGAATTGGGTGCAGTAACCTTTTTTGCCATTTCATGGCTTTGAGTTCCATGGTATATTGTAAAACTTTCATTAACAGGAAATCTTCAGGTCTTCTGTTGCTTAAGGTTCACACAAAACACATCAGATTTACAAGACCATGTGTGTTGGAGGAACTTTCTAAATTCAGGTTTTTGTGCTGGTTCCCTCAACCCCCAGTTCTGTGGTGTTTTGCTTTCCTACTCCATTCCATTTGATGCACTGGCAGCCTCAGAGGTCAGATCAGGATTTAGCAAGTTTTACTTTGTTGCTGCCTGCACACAGAGAAGAACACAAGGGAAGCAGTGGAGGTAGGTCAGCAGAGAAGGGGAGGTCATGAGAGGTGCTGGAAAGGGAGGAGAACATAAGAAGGGGAACAAAGAGGTGGGGAAGCTGGGAAGCCAGAACAAGTAAAATGGAGGAAGAAGAGATGTGAAAATATCTGATTGGTAAAGAGGCTTCCACTTTAGATTATAGTTAATTCTTCAGGATGCTTCTCCCTGCAAGTTAAGGTACAATATGTGATATATACAAAATGTTCTAAAATAGAAATGAAATTGCATTTGATTTTACTATAAAAAGTATAAAATACTTCATCTTGATTTGTTTCTTCCCTGAAAACTGTACTAACCTCTGGCATAGAGATCTTTGGCTTTAAATGTGGAGCTATTTTCCTAGCAGACATTAGTCCACCAATTAGGGGGGAAATGGCACCTTTTAATTGCAGCAGATCAATCTTTTATCTCTTACTAGCAGAGATAAAAATAGTCCACTCTTTATAGATTGGTCTTTTGTTTACTTAAATACAAAGGGTTCCATGCTTACTGCTTCTGCAGAGCGGCATTGCTATCAATGTCCTCTCCTGAATAGTAACATTAAATTAGAGCTACATTCAGTTGGAAGGTCAAGGAGTAACACAAAGACGACAAGGCAGGTAAGAGAGTTACAAAGAGAAAGCTCCTCTTTTTCAAAGGTCAGCCTTTTTGCAAGGGTCAGCTTGTGCCAGAGTAGCTAGCTCATAGCTGTTTAGTGGGCTGTGTGAAAGCAGTTAGTGGTCCTTTTCCAGTTCTTAACTGGCCTACTTGTTCGCAGATTCAGCAGAAAAGCCACAGACTGAATAAGCGTGAAACTGAACGGCGAGACTGGTGCTTCCAGGTCAGCATTGAAGCATGTTGGCAAGGCAGTATGAGGAAGCGTGCAGTGCCCCTCCCATGTTCAGTGGCTAGATGCATTCAGACTCCAGAACTGTTCATCTAGCACCTTTCATGAGCACAACATTCACAAAAAGAAAGATTTTTAAAAATCCAGTAGTACCCCCCCCCATTTTTAAATAAGTCAAGTCAAAGATGTAGGAAAAAGTTGTAGAGCAATGTAACTGGATGGGTGGAGGGAGATAGGCATTGAAGCAGCTATTTCAAACTGTAAAGAATCTTTATATAATATTACTTAAATCTTCATCTACTTCCCACATGTACTTGTAATTTAAGAAATCATCCTACTGTTAACCACACCTGCTTTTAAAAAAAGCAACAGAACAATGTTAATCTACTGTAAAATGAACACCATGTAAAAACTTGAGTATTAATCGCACACAGTAGTTAAATATATCATAGTATTTGTGGGATCATGAAAGTTATAGTAAAGATAAATACCACAATGCAGTACACCTCAATTTTAATATTAATCACTTTATGATTCGTTGCTTATTTGTTTTAAATGTAGCTGTATAAGCCTTCTCCAATATATGTGTTTTTCAGTCAGTATACACTGGTTGAAGGTTACATTGTTTGAAGGTGTGAGAAGTCTCTGAAGAGTGTATAAATTGAATGACCAGTAAACTCTCTTCTATGTTATTTCTTCTTTCTGACATTTATATTATATTACTGTGCTACCATATAGTAGGTATATTGTAGTATATCATCTGTTATTCGTCCTTCCGATCTATCTTTAACCTGAAGACAGTTGTTTTAGCATTAAATCTGACATCAAGGACTTCTAAAAATCCTTTATTATCACTCTCTAATAGCATCAACGAGATACATTAAGCAGTTCCAAGGGAAATGATTTTTGGCTATTGCTGACAGGCCTTTGGTCTAGATTTGTTTGTGCTCTTCTGTTTGGAGTCTTACTCTTTCCTTTTGCCTTTACTAGAAGTCTTCAAACAAATATTACTGTGTTCTGATTCTGTGACTGGCACTTTGCTTACAGTAAGCTGAATGAAACTACATCAGTAGCATCTGGATATTAAATGCCTTTCTGTTTCTCATGATTCTGCTAGGCGCTGAGTGCCCTGAATTGATGTCAGTAGGAGCTGAGGGTCCCCAATACCTTGAAGGCTCTAAATTTGGGGGAGGAGGGACTGACATGCATATAGAGTTTATATAAAGACCCTCCAGGATAGTTTGAAAATGTGTGTAAAAAATTTCAACAAATCTTTGTATTTTCACAACATGTGTTTGCATGCACCTTATTTAAATACATACCTACAGGAAAACTTCTTCTTGCAGAAGTGCTTAGAGCCTGATTCTGCCAACCTTACTCAGGTAGAGCAGTACCTTATACATCAGGTAGCCTTGTTGAAATCAACAGGTCAACTTTCAGAATAAGTTACTCAGCATAAGGGTGGCTCTTAGTTTTCTGTTTATTTTGTTGAGAGAAATCATTTGATTTCTCTTGTAATGTTTGTGAGATGCAGGATGAGCATAGATGGGATTTTTTTCTAACATTGCTTGCAGTTGTATTTTATTGGTGGATTTCTCTTTCCCTTTGCTGTGACCTGTGAATGTCAGAGTAGGCTGTCTGCCAATTTTGTGATCTGCTGCCTGCTTCAAAATGGAGGCAGGAAGGTATCCATTTTCATCAAGAAGATGACAGTGCTTCAGTCTTCCTGACCATCTGGAGAGAGGAACTTTTTAATCAGAAACAAAAAAATGAGGATTTAATATACATATATAATATATAAATTTAGCAAAAGAAAACTCAAAATTAAACTATACCTTATGAGTGCAGACTTTTTTTCTTTTATGTTGTTCTGGTTAACATAACAAGAAAATACAAGAACTATTTTTGTAAAACGCTAGTTACAGAACTCTCTCGTGTATTAGTAAACAAATGTAAGTAAATTAGTTTTTTGGCACAGATACTAAGTTTATTGCACACACAAATATAATAAGTACTAAAAAAGAAGGTTTTTTCTCCCTGATGCACACGCATGCTGTGTTGGTGGTCTTGTGTAGATCCAGGTTTTTAATAGTGCTTTCAAGCTGTTCTGCAAAGACCTAGTAACATGGGAATTTAATATCCCAAGATATGTTTATAATTTTCAGTGCCCTTGATAGTGCTGTTTTCTAAACTTCATTTTTGCATTTAGGGAACAAAGAGTTTGACTTCTCCACACTGCTTTCATTTTTGTCCTTAAATGTGTGAAAGCTGCATACTTTCATATAATAAATCAGTATTGTTTCATGTTCTCAATTCTTTCAAGCTCCGTAAGATACCAGGTCCAACATATGTTAGTTGTACAGAATATTTACAGCTAGAAATGGTTTGACAAACACCTCACAAATATTCTTGTCTAAGGCTGGAAAATGTCATACCTATGTTTCTTTTGAAGTTTAAAATTTATTTTCTCTTCACACAAATACTGAGATTTTTGTATTCCAAAAGAAGTATTGTGTAATGTTAGGAACTGATTTAGACCGAACAGGTAAATATTCAGTATTTCATTCCTGCTTCTTTTTTAAAGCAACATGCCTTGAAATATTTCAGTCGTTGCTGAAGGCATACTAAATTAATCCTTTTTCCTTAGGTTTATGCCCCATCAGCAAGCACTGCTGACTACAATAGGGATTCACCAGGTTATCCATCCTCAAAACCAGCAGCCAGCACTTTTCCTAGCTCCTTCTTCATGCAAGGTAAGATGCTACTTTCAAAGAGAAATATATTGTGCATACATTTCATGTATATATTTATTGACATATGCGTATTAGAGACATCATGGAATTTCATCCTGTGTGCTGTTATGTTACTATTAAAATGAAGACCTGTAATGCATAGACCATTATGGCTATGAGCATCTTGTTTTGATCCTGTAATGAAATATAATAATGAAATAACTTACTAGATTCTTATCATTTGAATTACTTTAGGCTTTCTTTTGAAAGAGTTTGTGTACATGCATATATATTATACATCTATTAAATACTCATAATATGCATGGGTACTTTGTGTATAAATCTGTGTCTATGTATGAGTGAGAGAATTTATAAAGTGTATAATATTTACAATACACAGCATAAAGCGTGTGTATATAATATATACTGTGTATTATAGCAACTTCTAAATCTGTTTTTAAATTAACTACATAGTGTCTCTCATTTTAAAATGTTAGTTTTTACATGTTCAGTGTTGTATATTGATAGTGTATTTCTTGCAATTACTCATACTTATAACCCATTGAAATAAAGTTCCAGGTAGCTTATTAGTTAAAAGTCCTGGAGTGAGTCAATGAAACAATCTATTTAGAAGTGTAGGACCCACATTTTGCCCTACTTAGGCAAAGATCACAGAGCCTGAGAACCACATTCAGGCCATGATCCTGTAAACAAATATGCATCTGCGTAACTTGATGCACATCTTGATATTTTCAGATATTTTCTGCTAAGAGTGTGCAGAAGTGTTTGCGGAAATGGGACTCTAATTTTCTGGGGTCCATCCTCCGCATCCAAAAAAAAATCTGATTCCATCTCACATCACTTTTAATGTGGCACATGGAGAGTACAGGTCTATACTTCACTTCCATTGAGTGACTAGACTAACCCACTGTGATCAAAAAGGAGTATTTCATGCTGGGACCTATAGTTTGTTTATATTACAGGTAGGGAACATAAGTAAGGATGTTCATATCTGGGGTTTTGGTTTCGTCCTATTACCGGGGTGCTGGAACAATTTGTATAGTGGGAGTGCTGAGAGCCATTGAACCAAACTGTAAATACTGTATATAATGGAAACCACTTCAAGCCAGGGGTGAGGCAGCACTCCTCGTTCCAGCACCTATACCTATTGCTATGTTTTACATTTAGTTTTGGGGTCAGGAAGAGAGGTAGAAGCCTAGCAGAGTAGCTGCGCAGCAAGCACAGCAGGAAATTGGAGTAGGTATAGGCCCCCGACAGGCTGAGCTATTGCCTTAAGAATAGGAAAAGAGCATTCATCCCATTAGGCTTGGATCTCAGCTATTTATGGAGTCAAAGGTTTGTAGGCTGCTCCACCACATCTGACTGTTAGACACAGCAAGTCACCATATCAGATGCTGCTCTTTCTACTTCCCAAACTCACTTGTTTCTGCTTTATACCTGTGTACCCCCAGCAGGGGATTTAAGGCAGCCCCCTCAATCAGTGGTAGTACAGTGGTTCTGTATCACCCCTCAAAAGAGAGAGACCATTACAAAGGGAGACAGGGATAAGAGAACATTATCATAGAGTCCCATTCTGTCAGTTCCCTGGAAGATGATTGGTTTATGCTGCAAAGACCTATGCCCTCTCCCTGTCTTGAACCAGAAAATGAGGGCATAGGTTGTAAACAATGAACCTGTGATCTGTGAATTTTCACAATTAAAATTTGAGAACAACCAATTATAGAATTTAATAAAGGTGAAACCCAAAGAGTTCTATACAAATTAAGCATTTGTAGAAACGAATAGAGGATGCTAACCTTTCTCTAATTTTTTTTAACTATCTGTTAGAGATTTATATTTGTGATATAAATCTCTGCTAAATTGGGATTCAGAATACCTATGAAAAGGTTATTATGCTTTGTTAAATGTTATGGGACTGTTCCATTAAAGAACAAAAAAACTTGATCATTATAGATTTACTCCCAAGGATCTAGTTAAATGTAAAAAGTGTGGTTAAGTAGGCTAGGCACCCCTTTAAGTGCTTGACTTGATTTAGGGGATAACTTCTACAAGTCAGAGATGCAGCCTGTATCTCATTGTATCACAATGGAGTCACCCAGAAGGCATAGGCATTTTTGGTGCAGAAATACAAAACGGCTTGTTTATTTGCAGAGGAAGTAATACCTCTCTAAGAACCAAAACCTCTTAATGACCCACCAAATCACCTGTGTGCAGGAAGTGTCGTCATTCAAAGGTTGTTAGACCACTCTAAATTCAGATTTAAACACTAATAGTTTATTTTATTTTGAAGCTCATATTTTGTCCCAGCTGAAATTTGTAGTAACTTGGGGAATATGTATTTAAGCTTGTGATAAAATGGCAGGAATAAAACTTTAGAAAAACTTTTAGCATCAGTTATGTGACTGACTTGAAATGATTCAAGATGATATTGTTATTCGCTGTTGCTCAGTTCAGCTTAATTTTTTATTAAGAGCATGCTTTTATGTTAAATTTGTGTAGCCCTTAGGAGACAAAAAGACAATATACAGCACTCCTTTTATGGCTGCTGTCTTATAATGTAAGCAATTAACCGACACAATGATACATTGCATATGCATCAAGCCCCATTAGGACAGTTATTTTAAAGTTTACAGGAAAACAAAACAAAACAATTATATAACCAAGATTTATGGCCTTCAGAGAAGCCACATTTTCTTTCTTTTCTACAGATGGTCATCACAGCAGTGACCCATGGAGCTCCTCCAGTGGGATGAATCAGCCTGGTTATGGAGGAATGTTGGGCAATTCTTCTCATATTCCACAGTCTAGCAGCTACTGCAGCCTGCATCCACATGACCGTTTGGTAAGTTAACCTTCTAATGCACATGAGTACATGTATGGAGAGAGAGAATACATAACGGCATGATGTGGGACAAAGGGTTTATTGATACTCATTTGGGATGACCTGCATAAGTCACTCATAGCTTTGCCACTTGAGAAGAAAGTGCCCATACCAAGCTCATGTCACTAAGATGTTTTTATTGACCCACAGTGTAAACTCATGCCACATATTTTACAAAATAAGTATCTCTCAAGTGATGGATTATACATTCCTCCATCTGCAAAGCTTGATACCTTAGTTATCATTGTGCAAACCTCTAAAATTGCCTAAAATAGTTTTCTGTGGAAACTGTTTCCGTTATAAGGTCTTATGTACCTATCAGCGCTGGAAGCATATAACTTATATCATTGGAAAGTTGGCAGCCAATCTTCCTATCAGGTAGTATAAAACTCCTGGGTCTATCCCTGAAGAATCATAAGATATCAGAACTTTACATTGTCCATTCTACACGATATACCAACATAATTCTGGAGAGGAAGTTGCGGTGGAGGATTAGGAAGAAGGAAGTCGTTTCTCATAGGTTGTTCTTTTAGATTAAGTCTCTGTGGAAATTAATTAGTTAGTGAAATGAGCGAAGTTTTATGTTCCTCACATGGACATCACTCTGTCTATTCCTTATTTTGCAAAAATATTTTTAAATATTGTAATAAATATTAGTGGAACACCATGCTATTCCTTCATTGCTTTGTCAACACAGAAGCAGTTTGGTAGTACTAATTCAGACTGTGATATTTGATTAGACCAAAAAGAGAACTGCATAGACATTGTGCACAGCTTTGGGAATATTCCCCTAACATCATAGCTGAGCTGATGCTGTACACAAACAACAGAATCCTGTCGACTCCCACTTCATTAGAAACACAAGGGAAAGTATACTGGGCAAAGCGAAATGATGAGACTGGTGAAGAGAGATGCTTTTCCCCCCCCCAAACTTGTAAATTATTTCAGCTACAGAGAGAGAAACTTTTTTTCTAATTTATTTCCATGTGACCATCATAGGTTCAACTGAGACACATTATTGGGTTTAAATGCAGATTTTACTTATCAGAGACTATGAAAAAGGAGCCAAGGGTACAGGAGAAAAGATAGATATTGGTTTTAGGTGAACTAGGCTAAATTTTGGAGGAGTTTGGCTGTCCATAAAACTTACCATCGACTTCTTTTTAGCTAGAAAATGGTATGCTTCTTATTGTAACTGAGTTGTCTTTAGGGGGGGAAAACCATAGGATTAAAATACAGGTTTGTGAATTTAGTTTTGTGAACTGAAAAAAATAGTTCAAGAACTTCCCAAAACATCAAACTTCACACGGTTAATAAATCCCTAGTTACAACCAATATAAAATAGCAGCTCAGCCATGTCTATTGAATGTGCATAATATGAGAAAAAATATTTTTAAAAAAAAATTGAATGCGTCTTTAAACAAAAATAAGTTTAATCTGATCTGGGACCATGTGCTGATATTCGTTAATCATAAATGTATGGTTCTTGCATGGTGTCGTTACATTACATAAGGTTGTTTGAATGGCCTTGTTTCTTTCAAGTTTAGCCCTAATGTTAAATCTTTGGTTGATAAGGCTCGGCTTTGGGATAGTGACAACATCTTTGTAATGGTCTGTACAGTAAATCAATGATCGGTACTCTCAACCGTAACATCAATGATAGGTACTCTCAACCGTAACATCAATGATAGGTACTCTCAACCGTAACACCTTCCAAATGTAGTTTTTATCTGGGAATTACTATTTGGCCTAATTGTCAGAGGTGATGAGCACCCAGAGCTAGATTCACTATGGAAATTAGGAGTGGTGACACGCAGCCTTGCCAAGCATATCTTTTAGGTGTCTAGAAAATCACTGTGATTCAGAAAGTATGAATTAGGCTTTGAGGCTCCTTATACGATAAATGGAAGGAGATAGGCACCTCAAAATGGAAGTCACAAAAAACAGCATTTTAGGTGACACCCCACCTAAGCTAGCCAATGGGAGATACCAAAGAGAGGGTTTCTGTCTCAAGCCCTACCCTTCTTAGGGAGATAAGTGCCTAAATCAAGGCTACAGGGAGGTGCCTCCCTCTGCTTAGGATTCTCATCAGCAAACCCTCTGTTGACACACGGGACTGAAGTCGTTTTTGCAAGAAGCAGGCAGGGAAGAAGAACAATAACTTTTAGCCCAGTAGTTTGAACACTCAGCAGGGATGTGGGAGGCCCTCAGTTCAAGTTCCCTCTTTGCCTGAAGTGGGAGAAGGCATTTGAACAGGACTATACTAACTCTCAGGATATTCCCTCTGTTTGTCCTGTTGAAGCTGTTCCACTCTGGATAAATTGGGGCAGCCCCAGTAACCAGTCCCCCTGATCCAGTAACTTTTTAAATTACTAATTCACAGTTCTTGTGTGGGGCCTGAATCGGTAGGTGAGCTCTGAACATGCTTACGATTGAGCCCTGCGGGTGAGTTATGCAGAGGAGAGCCTATTTTCCCATCGCTTTGGGGCTGAGGTGTCCGGATGTGTAGAGTGAAGCAGCAGGATGTGTGCGTGCTCAGAGGCAGAAACATAAAACACCTAGGGAAAATTTACTGCAGAAATTTTGGTGCTGAGCTAGGTGAGGCACCTACAGTGTTCGGTGGCAGCTGAGCAGGGACTTTGTGGATCCCAGTGGAGCATAATTCTGGGATTTAGGCACCTAAAGTGGCAGTTAGGAGCCTAAGTCCTTTTGTGAATCTAGACCCCGGAGCTCCCATTGACATCAATGTGAGTTGCAAGTGCTCAGCACTTCTGAACCTTGGGTCCATATTATTTATTGTCCAGCTTCTCTATATTAGCAAGGTCTTCTGTGCCTAAGGTAGCACAGAGGGGAGGCATTGGTATTTTAATTGCTGCCCTATATGATTTCTACTGGGACAAAAGTGGGAGGTCAGCACCTTTAGTATATGCAGAGACTGTTGAGGAAAGCCAGAATGACTTCAGTTCAAGCTGTACAAGCTCTGGAATTGTTAGTTAACTGGTGATACTGCAGTGCCAATACAGACAGCACAAAAAGAATAGTTGCTGTTTATTATTTCTATTTTCTCATGGATTATATTTTTTGTTTGTTTGATTTAATTGTTGCTAAGAATGAAGAGTACAGTTTCCTCGTCAAATTACATACATTTTAAGGCAGATCCCATGTTTGTGCTAAAATATTTGGTAGTATCTCTTTGATGTTTTCCCCCTGAGAAATGATAAAATCTTACTTGCTGATAATGAAGCACCATTTTTGTGTGGGTGTCATGGAACAGAACTCAGCAAGGGTCATGGCATTACTCAGATTTAGACTGTTATCCTAAACAATCACTGTTTACTGATTTGTGAGCAATGTGACAAACTCTCTTAATCCATGTTAACTTCAGCCAGTTGGACTATGAGTTGCTATCCTAGGGTAGTTTATGTGTGAGTCAAAGCCTGAAATCTTTATTCAGACTTTACTCAGACAAAACCCCTGTTAGACTCAATTGAAGTTCTGACTGCGTAAGGAATGTAGGTTTTGGCTATATAACTGTATGATGTGCTTATGTCCTTAAGTACCAAGTATTTGGTACTTAAATATCAAAAGTACCATAAAAGTAATAGAATAATAAAAAATAAGAGAGAGACAATGTTGTGGCCCAGATTTTATTTTTGGCCATCCTGTGCTTGGTGTAGGACCCTATATAGGGGTAGAGCACAAAGATGGCTTTATGCTACTTTTATATTCCCCTGATCCAGGGGTTGTTTTAATTTATTCCCAGCTGCCCAAGGAGCCACTGCAGCAACCAGGGATTACCAAGGCATAGTGACACCCTCTTTTTCTTAGGGCTAAAAGATGACAATGTTCTAGGGATTGTCTGCACACACAGACCACAAATAGACCTGCCATCAATGCATCACCCATGGAGTCTTGGATACTTTGATTCACCAGCTTTATAGTGCATCTCCAAGCAGCAGGGGTAGACAATTTGGCTCATTAGATCAACTAGTCTATCTCGGTGATGGCTTGTTTCCATACAGAATATATTCTAGTGCTTTTTCAGGTCTAGTTTTAAATATCACAAGGTTATGCGGATTCTATAACTTCCTTCAGGAGACTATTTCTCCAACTAATAGATATCACTGTCACCAAGTGTTTCCTGGTATGCAGCATACATTTTCTTTCTTAATTTCATCCTATAGTATCAGAGTTTATGAACCTTCCTGCATAGATATCTGAGTAGAAAAAATTACTCATTCCTTTATACACATGACAACAAGACCTGTTCCTTTAGGTGAAATACTGTAACAATCCTAGAGACTAACAAATTTATTTGAGCATAAGCTTTCGTGGGCTACAGCCCACTTCTTCGGATGCACAGAATGGAACATATATTGAGAAGATATATATATACACATACAGAGAGCATGAAAAGGTGGGAGTTGTCTTACCAACTCTGAGAGGCCAATTAAGTAAGAGAAAAAAAACTTTTGAAGTGATAATCAAATTAGCCCAGTATAGACAGTTTGATAAGAAGTGTGAGAATACTTACAAGGGGAGATAGATTCAATGTTTGTAATGGCTCAGCCATTCCCAGTCCTTATTCAAGCCTAAGTTGATTGTATCTAGTTTGCATATCAATTCCAGCTCAGCTGTTTCTCGTTGGAGTCTGTTTTTGAAGCTTTTCTGTTGCAAAATTGCCACCCGCAGGTCTGTCATTGAATGACCAGACAGGTTAAAGTGTTCTCCTACTGGTTTTTGAATGTTATGATTCCTGATGTCAGATTTGTGTCCATTAATTCTTTTGCGTAGAGACTGTCTGGTTTGGCCAATGTACATGGCAGAGGGGCATTGCTGGCACATTGCTGGCCTCTCAGAGTTGGTAAGACAACTCCCACCTTTTCATGCTCTCTGTATGTGTATATATATCTCCTCAATATGTGTTCCATTCTATGCATCCGAAGAAGTGGGCTGTAGCCCACGAAAGCTTATGCTCAAATAAATTTGTTAATCTCTAAGGTGCCACAAGTACTCCTGTTCTTTTTGCGATACAGACTAACACGGCTGCTACTCTGAAACCTGTAACAATCCTGAATTAAGTGATCCAGACAGCCTGCCTTTCATGCTTTATTATTTAAATTGTTCCACTTTTTATACTTTCTGCTACAGAGCTACCCATCACACTCCTCAGCAGACATCAATTCCAGTCTTCCTCCGATGTCCACTTTCCACCGTAGTGGTACAAATCATTACAATGCATCTTCCTGCACGCCACCTGCTAATGGAACAGACAGTATAATGGGTGAGTTGCAAAGAGATCTCCATATGAATATGAATACAGCATTTCTCTCTTTCATTTATCTCTCCTGGCATCTCATCTGCTTTGGTGCAGTATATCGGTACTGAACCTTTCTGTTTTAAGAATTTTAAAATTTATTTCCTAATATATTCGATACATTAGAAGAAAACTTTCTTCCAATATGTGTCCAGAAAGATTATAAATATAATAGAAATGTGATTTAAATAAATATATTGTACCTGACCTATTGCCTTCCTTACTCATATTTTTTAATATTTTCTCTCAGTTATTTAAGTGTCTAAATATAGCATTTAATCCTGTAAAGCACTTTGGTTTAAAGTTTGTACTGAAGACACTACACAAACTAGGCGCCTGATGCTGTTGGCTTTGAAGTCGATGGGAAGTCAAATTTTATTGAATTAAGCTCCCCCTTTAATTGCATACAGTTCCTTGTGAACTGATACTTCACTCAATATATTTTAATGTTCATCCCCTTCAATTTTTTATTTGATTTCCACACAGTGTGGTAGAAATCAGTGATGGCAGCATGTTTGTGTAATAAGAAGAGAGCCTTCTTTTCTGATGTTACTGATATTTTTGTAACAACCTCTGTAAATTAATAACATACATCTGTATACTTTCTTAAATATTTGACATATTCTGGTTCAGACTTAAATACAGGAAATAAAGAAATATTGGCTTGCCTGTATCACAAAGAACAAATAAAGCTAATTAAATACTTGGTAACTCGGGAACACATAGTTTGACACATGTTTCAGATTACACACATGATTCGGTATAAAATGACTTTAAGCAGGACTAATGCAGTAAGAATGGAGGGTGAGTTCAAGTATTAACACATGGGCATCATATTTTTCAAGGTCTCTAAACAAAGGAAAAATTTAATAGTCTCTTCTTCATTTGTCACTGTCTGAGATAATTGTATCCCTTTACAGTATAGGATTTCTGTGCTCAATCTTCCCATTCCATTGAGAAGTCTTCTTTTACAATGAGTTCCTTGCTTTTTTGTGAGCATGACATACAAAAATCATTATCTCACAAAGAGTCCGATAGCACCAGATTTAATGCATCGAACTTCTGTGTCTGGTTTTGTAATAGCCTTAAAGATAACAATATAGGAGCTCAGAACATTCGGGGAATGGAATTTGAATATATTTCATTTTGAATCCAGTCTTCAGGCCCTAAGCAGACGGTTTCTGAATTGGCCACCCATACTCACATTGACTAGTAATTTACTACTGGTGCAGGTCAAAATTTTCTAAATTTAAAATTTTCAACTAGCATTTTTGATGAAAATTCAATTTTTGACTAAAGCCCTAAAAATTTGCAACAAAATATTTTCAGGCTTTTTAACCCACTGTACTTACTATGTGGCTAGTCCCATTGAGCTACCAAGCAAAATCAGGTCCAGCAAGTGCTTGAGTATCCCTAAAACGTATTCTTGACAGCAAACAGAACTATTTATTGCTAGTAAATTCCATATATCTAGAAGAGACACTTTTGTAATTAATATTACTTGTGCAGTTAAGATCAGCTGTGTTCAGAAGAAGACCTGTGCTCTTTCTGAACAGCATTGGGTAAAATAAATTTTCTGAATAGAATACATGACAACATTGATTAGAAATGATGTTTAATCCTATGCATAGTATTGCCGAGGTCCAAAGCTATGCAATTTTTAAGCAACCAGTTATTAAGATAGATTTAATACAGTATATGATAAGATTACTTCAGAATACCTGTCTGATTCATGTATTAATCCTCCTTGCTACTTTGACTTCTAATGACATGTTTCTATTACATGATGCATTGCAATATACAGCTTTTCTAGTAGTAACTTTGTGTGTGTTTCCCCTTGAGACCTCGGATTCACATTAATTTTGCTATTAGAGCAGTCACATAATACTGCATTTTATTTTTTTACAAGATTGTAAAGCTTCCAGATCCAGTGAAGTGATGAATAGTCACATAGCTCAAGAGGAATATGAATATTATCCAATAATGTCAATACTTCATAGTTTGGGAAGTCCATCAACTATAAATATCGAGTTGAGCTAAGTTTTCTTTCTACACAAAATCATAACTTCCATTCTACCTTCATATTAAGTGCTGTCCAATCAAAAAGAGCATGATTTTATAAGTTTGGATTCTAGTGTAAGATGTCTGGATTCTTTAATGGAATGCTTTATTATAGATGTGCATCCAGTGTCCTGTCAGTTACATTGACTAGGTGTTCTAGATCTAATTATAGCTATTGAGATACAGGTGCCTGGGAATTTATTCAAAGAATCCAAGATTTTCAGTCTCAATCACAGAAGTTAGAAATGGAAAAGAACTACTTCATCATCTTGTACATCCCACTGCCCGTACAGGATTGTTCCTACAGGAACTTGATGAGAGGTTTCTAAGGGGTTAAGTATAACATTGTGTATATATATTCTTCAGAATAGTTAGGATACCCACACCATGAATCCCTCCATCACTGGGTAGAAAAAGACTTTCATATTCTCTTTATTATATTAGCAGAGGTATGTTAAGTAGAAGTATAGCTCAAAATTAGAGCAATAACATTTGCTACTCATTTTCAAATCCAGTTGTAAAATAGAGGAGTCCTAAGCTTCCAAGCTGGCATTTTCTCCCTCATCCTGCCTAAACTTGGTCACAGTATCAAAGGAGCTCTACCTCCCTCAAACAGAGAGTCAAAATCCATGGACTATAGCATTTCCAAGATATCAGTCTCTTCATTCTAGCCAGCCTCTCTGACGGCAACAGCACCAGCTTCCTACCTGTCTAAGCAATGGCCCTTATTGCTGGCAGGGCAAGGAAACACCAGTGAAGTTGTGTTGTTACTTAGCAATCTATTAGCAACTCACATGCATGTTAGGGCTGTGTTCTGAGATTGATATTTGTATTCAAATCAATCTAATTTGGGGAAAATAAGAACTGACTCAAATTTTTGTCCATCATGCTAACTGAATCTAACCCTTTATCCAGGTTCAGAGTCATTTGACTATTTCAGCCAGTGAAGCCCAGACAACAAATATTTCAAACAAATCATCCTCCTCTAAATTTCAGCGAGAGCCTCGTACCATCCCCGGGTCTCAGGTGTCCAGAATGCCTTCATCCTTTGGGCCTATTAATGATTACAGAGACCTAGCAACAACAGTAACACTAAACACTAAAATTGAAAACTTTGTGAAGGTACTCATGCCATTCACTCGCCTTCCATCACATGTCATTCCTCCTCCTTGTCATTCTGCTATGGTTACATCCATGTTTCTATCCCTGTACTGACAATCCCAATCTGATTTGACTAAGGTTACATCTGCACTACAAACTAGGGGTCGGATTCCCCTGCTGGTGTACCCATACTTGTGCTAGCTCAGAGCTACGCTGCTATTTATACTCATACAAGCTTGATGAGAGGTAGTGTATATATACGTGAGCAGGGGAATCATTGTACGGCTATGCCGAAAGAAGGACAGGAAACATTTGGCATGGGTTTAATCAGGCCGCAACATTATTATTAGATGTCTGGGACTACCCAGCAGATAAAAGTGTGCAGTGCAGGTAACCCCATGTTTATTCCGTAATTACCAAGGGGGCTTTTACCAGCTCCCCCTCTTTTCCCATCCAGGTCCCTCAAGCATATCCATTGCTGGGACCTTACCATACCTGGGGGGGCTCCCACCAGCTCCCCCTCTTTTTCCCTCCAGATCCCTCCAACAAATCCATTGCTGGGACCTTACCATCCACCACCACCCACCTCGTAGGAGGGTTAAGACGGGCTATAAGAATGGGTGGCTGGCTCCTTGCCATACCAATCATAGGAGTCCCCAACTGACCCCCGTTTGTTCCTTTAATGAACACCTCTTTTTTAAGTCCTTCTGCTTCAGTCTTGGTCCATTTAAAAAGGAAGGCTTTAGACACCGAGCTGCCCCTTTTAAACCTGCATTCCCAGTGGATGAGTCAGCAACCACGCTGACCCCTTTTTGCAGCAGTTTTCATCTTCCCACCCCCACACACCCCCACAAGGCATAAAGCACAGTTCCCTTCACTCGGCCAGCCAAATCCCCCCACACCCCCACCCCCGATTAAAGGTGCAGGGTGGTCACACGCCTAGGTCATAGTGTGAATGTAGCCTAAATATACGAGAGAGTGTTTTGGGCACTCTCAGGTATACACTGGAACTACCAATAAATACCAGCATTAATTTAAGTTCCAATGAATATTAGAAAAATATATCCATGCTAAAGCTCATACATTCATCAAGATGGACTTGGAGGTGTAAGGATGAAAACAGGGCCATAAGGATAAGCATTCCCTGTCTTCTTCCCCTGCTTTCCCATTTAGAGCAGGAGCTTGTCTTATTTGTATGAGGTGCTTTGTTTTGTTTTGTTTTCTAACAGAAACCATTATTGACCAGGTGTGGTTTTATTCAGCTAGATAAGGGCAGTACTTTTAGTTTTGGATCCACATATAAATGAATCAGCCCCAATGTTTGTTTCCCAAAATGTCTGGGAAAACACATTCTTAGGGGAATTTTTCTTGTGACCCCACCCCAAAGCATAGCCCTAGTGCACCTCCTTATTTTTCAAATAGCATTCTTCTATGTAGGGCACCACTTAAGATACCAGTGTTTTTTCTTTACAGAAGCTGGAGTTACATTCCAGTTGTTTAAGCATCCCAATTTCATTGCATACCAAAACAATCAAATAAAGCTACCTCATGTATATCATCAATGTGAAATTAATTATATGTAATATATTACATTTTTAATAATTACTTTATATTTTAATGAATGAAAAAGGAGTAAGCTTGTTAGGGAAAGAACAATAATGCGGGTCACCTGCTTATCTGGGATGCCATGAGTTAACTGCTCCTTTCCTCTTGTACAATTTGGTGTCTGTCCTACATCTAGGGATTGTCAAGACAATCTCTGTGGGCTTGGTCCTTTTACCCCTGAAGTCCATGGGGCTCAATGTGCTAAGCAGACCCCCAGCTGCTATCAGACCACAGACCATACTGAACCTCTTATTAGGACCTTATGTACTCCTAAAGCAATTAGCCATATCTGTTTTCACTTACTCCCTTAAGGGTAGAGATTTTCTTGTCACCCATAATTTTCAATCAGCACTTACATCGCCATACCAGCTAAACAAAAGATAAGTTTACATTTAAACAAAATGCTAATTTATTTGAGAAATAGAAAGAAATACACAATAGCTCCATTTATTTAGAGTAATCTCAGGCCTGGTCTACACCTAACACTTAGGTCAACTTAGTTATGTTGCTATGGGATGTGAATTTTTCACACCCCTGAGCATTGTAGTTAAACCAACATAAACCCTATATTAGACACCACTAGGGTGACAGGGGAGTTCTTCTGTCAACCTAGGTACCGCCTGTCAAGGATTTACTACAGTGGTGGAAAAATCCCTTCCATCACTGTAGCAAGTGTCTATACTACAGTGCTACAGCAGTGTAGCTGCCATGCTACAGTTGTTCCACTGTAGCACTTGTATTGTACACACATCCCATTTACTCTCAGACTATGAAATCTTCTCTTTCAGGAACAGATCCGAGTTCAAAGTCTGAATGTGTCCAGTTTGATCTCTAGGGCAGAGCTATCTGTCAGTTTCCTTAGCTTGTTCACTTTCTCTACTATCTCTCATAGCTGTTAGTCTTCAAAGTTCTTGCATGCAGTATATAGCAGGAATTCCTTTGTTCGTAGTAGTAAGTAGTGTAATATTGGGAATTTTGTCAGAGTTTTATATCTGTATATGCAACCTTAATCCTAATCACTGGGTTAAATTCTCCTAAAGGATCTGAATAGTACAGTGTGACTCTGAGAAACTACTCTCCTTATATGCAAATGGTTCTTTGCTGTTAACAAATGGGATTTCCACACATGTGGAGACAGCAAACTATTGGAGTTCATATTCTCTGTGAAGATTTGAAACAATGAGTTTTCTCATTGCCTTTTTTTGAATTAGAGAATCACTTTCTTTAAAACAAATATCCAGAAAGAAAGTACAGAGTATTTAGGTTTTGATTTGTTTTATAGTTCACTTTCTGAAATATGTGACTCAATTTCTAAATGTCAGTCTGAAATTATTCAAGTTACAAACTTTTAGGTTAGAATTTACAGCATTTACATTACATTACTTAAACATTTATCTCTAATTAACACCAGGTCTTGTGTTTCTTTGACTTTACGTTTTTTGTTGTTATCTGTGAGTGTAAAAACTTCCTACTCTCCACTGTGATTCAGAGAAATAAATCCTAAAACTTAATATTTCTGGCAGACCTAATTTCAAACTAAGCTGAGATCACAAATAAACGACTATTGGCCTATAAACTTATTTTTTCAGTGTACAATAATGAGTAAAAGTATTACCAAAAACTAAAGCAATCAAGGATGTATGTGCAAGCAACACTATAGAAACATTTCTAAATTAATTTAATCTAAATCTCCTTCAGATAAAGACATTAGCCCTTGAAAAGGGCTTTAATAATGGGGAAAACATTCAGATATATCTGAGTTAAAGATAAAACTGTTGACATTTCATGTGTATTTCTTACATTTTTTAGAATACTTGCTAATTACCAGAGCTGTATTTTTTGGTACTGCAGTGACAGAGGCAAAGGTGTCACTATAATTTAATACACTGAGATAAAGAGCGGTTCTTTCTAACTTGATGTTCTCTTACCTAGTCAAGTTAAAATATACAAGCTATGATATTTCCACTTTAATTATACCTTCCATATTGTAAAAGGAAAATAGACTCAAAATACTGTTCTTGTTCACACCAAGTACTGTTTTTTTTTTTTTTTTCCTGGAAATGATTTCAGTACAGAAAGAGGCTCAACCTCTTGGTGGCAGAAACAACTCCTCTGATGACAGAGGGAACCGTATAGAGTGCTTTCAAGTTTTATATAGGTAACATGACAAGGAAGTAAGTATCAAAATTTTTCATTTGGAGTGCTTGTGCCTCCAGTTGGCTAGAGGAGATCTTTTTCTGGTGGAGGAGCTACACTTCATAAGGGAGATTAGGCATCATAAATTGGGGATGATGCTCTTTTTAGATGCAGGAAGACTTCCCTTCTGTGATTTTGCTGCTCGTGGGAGGGTGAAAAGAGCCATCCTCTGTTTCCCCACAACACCTAGGCTACAGCAGATTGCTGGTGGATGCAATGCATATCTAATTTAAAATGAAGGTTTACTCCCCTAACGTCCTTCTGTACCTCTTATTTACTCCTTCAGGGAAGTCATGATTATGGCATGTTTACTCATGATGCAATCATCATGATCAGTTTTTGTCATGCCACAGTTGTTTCCCTAGCTGTGGGCTTTGATGTCATAAGTACAGGTTGATGACTTCACTGAATAAGCAAACAAAGGGAGTGAGTGTGAGGCAAAGATCCAAACATTTGCAATACTAGTTCTGTTTTGTTTAAGTATTCCATTTCTCTCACATTTTCTCTAATATTAAATATTTAATGAACAGAGGTATGTATGGTGCATGAGTTTAAAATTGCTCTTTAGTGTTTTTAAGAGGATTTCTTACTTTGCTGCTTTACTGATAGTTGCTCACCTTTCATAGTAGAGCAGTGTAGATGCAAACACATTTCAACTATTGCAAATACTTAGAGTTTTAGAACATTCGCTACCTATTTTATCTATCTGGCATAATGACTAAATGCTTATCCCATACATTTTCTAGTACAAGGCTGTAAGTTCCCTTCTATTATGTGGGAGGAGGGGAACCAATGGACATGAAACTGAGCAGAGGATCCATGAGGAAAGCAGTGTCTCTACATCATGTAGCCTATGAAATTTCCAGGACAAGTCCCACTGCACAATGCAAAGTTTCAAAAACCCTTCTCCTCGTGAGTTGAATCAGAAACGACACCAAAACCAGGGAGCCTATCTGCAGTGTATTTATACTAACTGCCGGGAACAAAATTTTCCTTCTCCACCTGTTTTGAGTGTCCAGTAGATTTGTGCTGTTTAGTGCTTTTAATATAGGGAAGGTAGTAACACCATAGATTATTAAGATTATCCGACAGTTCTTACCAGACCCTATTTTCAGTTGCTTATAACATTGCCAAGCTTTAGCGATTCCAGCTGAAATGTCCCAAGCCAGGTATCTGCCTCAGGCTGAATTTTTCTTGAAAATTTCAGCCAAAATGCTTCAGCTGTTTCTGAGAACGAAGCGAGAGAAGAAACAGTGTTTTTCCCCTGTTAAAAAATTCTGGCTACCTTTTCTTTGAAAAGGTGTAGTGCCCCCATACTTTGGAGCACAGACTTGGAATTTGGCAGGAGAGTGGCCTTTTTGTCAGGAATGTACCTTTGGCTTTCCTTGTGAAAATCTACCCAGATTTGACCAAGTTATATGCCTTTTAAGAAATCACACTTTGCATGTGCTCAGTAGAGACTTCTTCAATTTTAGCAGCTACCTTCCCTGAAGATTCCATCCACACCGGGCATGCTCCAGCCTGATGCTGAGCAGGACTTTCCCTGCAGTTTCAACTCTGGATTTTGTGGGCTATGTTGGGTCCAGGATGGGCAGCTGAACTGAGAGCAGGGAGCCTCTCCCTGCTGTGCTCTCAATGACCTCCCTGCTGGGCCTAGGAAGCATGGAGTAGGAAGCTGCCCGATTCAAATTCAGAAGGGACAAGAGATAGATCTAAAGGGGTGGAGGGAATAGATTGAGACCAGGAGCAGGGAGAAGGATAGGGAATGGAGGCTGGTAGGGGTGAGGGAAGAGAGAAACTAGGACAGGAAGTTGTGGGTGGGGGAAAGGAGACTGGTATTTAGGACCACCAGGAGAAAGGGAAGCAGGTGAAGGGAAGGGTAGGCAGGTCTGATGAGGATTGGGTGTGAGAGGTGGAGAACTGGAAGTGGCTGCACAAACACACTGGGGCAAGGTGGGGAGCTACTGAAATTGGATGAAAAGTGAGATTGGGACTAGGAGCCTGTGGGGATCGGGTATGTGGGTGGCGGAGAAGATATTGGAGGCCACCGTGGGGAGAGATACCGGTTGGGTGAGGAGCTGGGGGAGTGAGAGATTGGGACAGGGAGTTTGGAAGCATTGAGACTAGAACTCGTTGGGCAAGGAGCCTGGAATTTGGATGAGAAGCCTGAGGAATGGAGACTGAGGCTGGCTAGGTGAGGAGAATGGGATTGGGTTGAGGAGCCAGAGGTGGGGAAGAGACAGGATTAGGAAAGGGTAGATTGGATGGGACGGGGCAGAAGGTGATGCTTGGGGGGGAATGGGCAGAACAGTCTGTGATGACTAGTACACACTCCTCTGCAGAGCCTATGACTCAAGATTCCTGCAACTCATCATTTCTCTAGAGTCAGCAAATCTCTGTGAAACCCACTGGCAAATTGTCTCACTCCCTTGATCCACATAGAGGATGACAACTTACTACTGCTATTTTTTACTTTGTTAGCTTAAGTGGAAGGTATCTGTTTGATGGATTTAAAGGTTCCAACTCTCCTGATCAATCATGCGGGTGTCAATATGATGCCATATGATGGAATTTATTTTGTTTTGTTTTTTTTGTTTGCTTGTTTGCTCTTTTAAAACCCTAGGAAATTACACAGAAATGCTATATTAAAAGAACATTATTAAGGTTGCAAAGTCAAGCACTCAGAAGTTAGGACATACCAGAATTAAGGTTGCCTGTTCAACCTAAATCCGGTCCCCTTGTGTGTATGCATGATGATACAGTCTTTAATTACATGATCACATACTAATTTTTTTCCAGAATCCCTGATTCATTCTGTGCACAGGCTGGGCATGCTATGTGCGTGGAGCAGGGTTATGAGGCAGTGAATGAGGCTGTTGTCTGCAAAAACGCTGCTTAATTTGTTGCAGAAGTTGGAAGATATGTAGTGAATGAGGGAGGGAAGAAAATGTCTGGTGTCACAGTTAAGGCAGTTGAATGCTGCCCTGAAGAATTGGATTCTATCCCTGCCCGTGCCACAGAGTTCCTATGTGATACTAGTCCACTCACTTAAACCAGATTTTCCACAGTGATCATTAATTGTGTGTTCCTTATTTTCTGGGTCTGATTTTTAGAAGTGCTGAGCACTCGCGGCTGTTGGTAAAGTACACTTACTTTCAGAGTTTTGTTTTGAACATATGTGCCATATAATGCTAAGTACACTGAAAACTCAGGTCCCGGGTGTCCCAAAATTGACTTTTATCTCTCTGTTCCTCAGTTCCCTTTCTGTAAAAAGGGGATAATACTCCCTCATCTCACAAAAACATTGTAAAAATAAATGTATTAATATGTGTGAAGCATTTTGATATTGCAGTGATGAATGCCATAGAAAATCCCACGAGGAAATTAATCATTCTTTCTTCAGAGCAAGGTCTAATAGCCTGCAGTAAACAAGGCAAAGGGCCACACATTGAATGAAGAGAAAACAAAATCAATAGCTGCTAGTTAAGTGAGCAATGTCCAGCCTGTGCACTGAATGAGGCAGAAATACTGTGGAAAAAATAGTATGTGATCATGTAATTAAAGACTGTTATCATAATACATATGCATTAAGGGGCCAAATTACAGTTGCACAGACAACCTTAATTCAGGAATTTCCTAACTTCTGAGTGCTTGATTTTGCAACCTTAATGATTTGATGCAATTTTTTTTGCATGTAATATGTATGTACAGCATTTATACTTTTAAGAAGTGCTTTGGGATTCTTGAAGAAGAAAGGTGCTATAAAGTGCCATAAGGTATTAATTTGGAACGATTTAGAATGTAAATATGGTAAGCTTTCATTGGTAGAAAATATGATTATGTATTAGAGGGTAAAGAAAAGCAGCCATTTCTGAACACAAGGCTACATATTACAGAGGCTTATCTGGTTATGAACTTCATATCTTTGACTATTCTTTACCATTGACTGCCATTCATTTAGAAAACATAAAGCCATATGGTCAAGTAGTATCAAATATGCAATATATTTTAACCCCCCCAAAGATGTCAAATTTATATTTTGTCACCAAAATCGTAATATTAATATGTTTGATATCTACCTTAGCAAACAAATTAATGGCAATTAAAGATTAATGTGATGTAATTAGCATTATAATGCAATTAAATTATGAGTAAGTGGACCAGGAATAGAAAACTCAGATGTCTCACAGCCTGTTTTTACACTCAATCTTTTGTTTTTCAGCAAACAGAGGAAGTGGGGCAGCAGGCAGCTCACAGACTGGTGATGCACTGGGGAAAGCACTTGCCTCTGTAAGGAAATATTTACTTTGGTTTACACGTTTATCATTTTTGAAGTGTGAACTTTAATCAGCAATGGATGCCTGGATTTTAAGAAGATGAACAGCAAACAGGAGAGATTTGATCTCAGAGGTCATCAGCTTTGAGTTACTATCAATTGAAATATGTAATGATCAATGTGAAATTATGTTTTTAAAAAGTTTTAGAGTTAATTTTATAACAGAAAAGAAATTAAATGACTGGAAATGTTATACCGTTCATGGGCACTTAATGACTAGGAGCCATGTCCTTCAATCTTCCACACACTTCACTTATCAAAAACAATGGGAGGGAGGTTGCCTAAAAATCAGTGGTAGGTTTGGTTCTGTGTTGTCAAATGATCTGTAAACAGAATTCATCTAGATTTTCTTTTGCTTTCAGATTTTATATTTTTCACCCTAGTTTCCATCTATTTCATTACAGTGGTCACCATTAAAAAGCCAACATTAACCAGCAGCTGCCTCTGTGATCCCTGAGGTATATGGCACATTTCCCGTTTTAAGTAAAAGGAAATACTGGTGCACCTCAGATATCACTGTGCAGTTATTGTTGCATGTGTTGACTTTCTAATAAGGAACAATGTAAATTATTTTCTGGGCAGAGTGGGTTCCACTGAGTTCTCATGAGAGTTAATTTTATTGCATATTCTGCAGATGTTTCATTAAAAAGACGAAAAAATAAGACAATAGGTTGCCCGGAATGACAGTTATAGTACAGAGTCCACTTTTAAATGGTTCCTGATATATGGCATACATGATTAACAGGGGCAATCACCATGATGCTAATTCAGTGTACTGCATATCACTGACTCTAAGCAGCAGTTAAATGGCACACCCCACCCATTCCAGTGGCACACCTGGTCTTGTCTTATCATAGTTATTGACAAGTGGTCTTTGGTGTTTGCTGTTATAAATTACCCACTGTGCCGTCCTTTGTTCCTTTTGCTCTATTTGGGCTGCTAAAGGATTTAATTTTACCATAGTATAATTTTCAGAAATGTTGTAAGGCTTTATACAATGCTCGTTCTTAAAGCAATCTGTGAAATAAAATGTACACACCCACCATCATGTACCCTACAGAGACAGTGGCAATCAGAACCATCTCTTAATTGGCAAGTGTCTGTTTCCATAAAGATGTCTCCGTTAAGAGAATTCTAGTGTTTGACTTCCTACATCTAATACAGTTTTGTCTTTATTTAAAAAAAGTTAAGATGAAAGTAATAGGCTTTATAACCTGTCCTGCTTTCATTTAAATGGACTGAATGCATAAGAATTCCATATTTCTTTCTGCATCAGTTTATGATGGATTTAGATTAATTCTTTATCATCTTTTAAAGATCTATTCTCCAGATCACACCAACAACAGCTTTTCATCAAATCCTTCAACTCCTGTTGGTTCTCCCCCTTCTCTCTCAGGTATTGTTATTACAATTCTATTTTACTGAACATTTCAACATATTTTTTGGTAGGAGGAATTTAAATAAACTCCTGCTGGACCTGGATGTGTGATTTACATCCAGATAATAGCATCAAGCTATTTTCTTATAAATACAATGCCCATACAGGCCAACTATTGTACTTACTGAGATGAATGGAAATACTTTATAAAAGACATATTTTGGTCAATATGAAGAGAAGGTCATAATGACTTTTAAATAGATGCCTTTACCTGCTACAAAAAAGCAGTGTTAATAGACACCTATATTCTGGCCCCAGGCAACCCCCATAAACTCTTGTGTAGATTGTTCCTAATGTTCCGCAAGAGGGCAAACATGTGTAAGGATTTAGACCACACCTCTTAGCCCACAGGCCAGGCTGCTTTGTGAAAGGAGTTGACAAGACTTTACACAGTAGCCTTTCTGTAGCTTTTGGAGGAACCACATTCCCTCAGTCATTCTGACTATTTGCCATGATTATTCTCTCGGGGTATGTCTGCCCAGCAAAGCCCGTGCCAGCTAACTTGAGCTTGCGGGGCACGGGCTGCAGTGCTGTTTCATTACTGTGTAGACTTCCAGGCTCAGGCTGGAGCTTGGGCTCTAGGACCCTTTGTGTTGGGAGTCCAGTCCCGAGTCCAGAAGTCTAGACTGATATGAAACAGACCCACAAGCCCGAGTCGGCTGGCCCAGACCAGCCGCAGATTTTTCTTTGTTGTGTAGACAAAGACCTCAGGGGTCCTAAGCAAAGTGCCTGCCAGAATTTGGCCCATAAAATGTGGCTGTGTGCAAAGAGCCATAGTAAGCTTAACTCATTTATAGTACACTGTGATATTGAGGATGTCCTTATTCAAAAGATACAGATACTTTGGTGGTATCATTTTATTTCTAAATAATCCTCGTAGCTGAATTTTCAGTGTGGGAGGCATATACTAGCACTAGTGAAAGGCTAAGCTGAAAAGGTTCAGAGGCAGTTAGGTTCTAATGAGCATCAGAAATTGTAGACACCTATATGAAGCTAATTGAAATTGTATGAACCTTTGAGACTTTCCCACAAGAGCCTTAAACACACCCTCACCATATAACTATATCTGAGAGGCAATTGATCTAACTTACCTATGTTAGCTTCTTGCGGGAGTAAACACTGGATCTGTTTCAGGGGATGACCAGGCATCCTGTTCCCCCCTCTGGTCCTGTGAGACCAAGGAACTCATATGGGGGGGTCCTGTCAATCTCACTTGGACATTTTAAAAGACACCATAGTTTATACTCCTGAGTGTAGCACGGTATTGTTAAATCCTGGAGTAAGACTGATCTGTCCCTCAAGGAGATTAGCAGTTCTGGAGAGAGGGATGGATCTTATTCGCTCTGAGGTTTCACAGTGCTTCAACAATCTTGGAGGCACATACCCCAAAGTACTTTTTGAAGAGACAAGATTCCAGTGAAAGGGTTAATGGGAGTGAGGAGTGGGCTGGCCAGCCAACACCTGAAGGCAAGCTATGTCTGAAGAAAGATAGCAGGTCCCCAAACTTCTCCTTGAAGAGAAAAGTTCCACTGAAGAGGGGTAGGAAGCCCTCCATCAAGAACACATGCCATTGAAAGTGAGGTATGGTGGTTGTGGTGATATTAATGAAACATGTCCCCCAAAAATGCACCCGGGGGTGGGGGGGAAGGCTGCTGCCTTTCTCCAACATCAGGCCTTCTTTGGGGATTGGCCAGCCCCCTCTCCATCATGGAGTAAGACCCAATGAAGGGTTGAAGGGTTTAGGAGGAGAACAGACAGTCCTTATTTGTCTGAACCAGTCCCTGTCCCTAGACAGCACCCTATGTGCTACATTTCTTTTAGGGGGCTTTGCCATCATTTCTGTCTTGTACTATAAAGAAAGGATTTGAGTTGAAGTTGAGGAAAGCAGTTGTATGTTAAGCAATATAGATTGAATTTCTTTCCATAAAGTTTACTTGATAAAGAGATCCAAGGGTCAACATCAATACAAATAAGTGACATACATTCAAAGGAGAACTGAACTGTTTATGCTTCAGGATATAAGTGGGCCAGTCAGAAACAATATGAAAGTCCTGATGGTCACTGATGTGGCAAAATCACAAGTTAAAGACAATGAAAATCTATGGAGACCAGAATTTGGTAGTGAATGTGCCAGATATAATCAAAATTAACACCATTTTGTCAATATTGCATACTGAGAGGCTAGAAAATGCCATGAGATCAATTCTGGCCTGCCCTTCTAAACTGAGAAAATGCCACTTAACTTCAGTTTTAAGCTTAAAATCCTAATAGCTCCACCTTGAATTCCCAGCCTTGTTTCATAAGAGTGTTCAAAAGATTATATGCTTCAGACAAAGAAGACCTAACAATACAAATAATCTGATCATAGTGCCATAAACACAAACTTCTGGGGAAAGTATTTGAACCAATATTTCTGTCCTAAAGTCTAGTGTGCTCCTTTAATAGTGACATATCTTTGTTTAAAAAAAATGGTATTGCAAAAGTTGAGACCTTATATATTTCACGCTTAAACCTTCAGCAGAAACAGATTTAGTTCAATAGATGTGAACTAATATAAACCAAGAGTTAGCTCCATTTAAGTTTTGTAAGTGTAAAATAACATCGTCTACCTTAAGAAAGTACAAATCTTAGCAGTTAAATGAGAGCATCTGTAGAATGACAAGTTGTAAGTGAATTTTGAGTTAGATATTCATACACTATTGTTGTTTTTTTAATCCTGTTTCTTAAAAAAACCCAAATCCATTAGTTTGGTGATTGAATGATTTGTTCAGTGGCATCAAATATGTCTTGAACCACAGCTAGGATAATGGGCTAGTCTGTGCTGGATTTACATAGAAGTCTAGCAATCCCCTCTTAGCACTTCTGAAAATGCTACTTCTCCTTTTACCAGTGAGACATTTCCTTCTGCTGGAGCCTTTCTTAGGTACAGCTGCCGAATCAATGAAAACCTCTATGTTAGGAAGCAGCCTGGGGCAACTTTGTGGCCTGCGTCTACGTGCTTCACTACAAAAATACTTTTTTTTTTTCATCCATGTATATTTTGGAAGTTGTCCATATGTCTGCCCTATAGTCTATCTGGAAAACAGCATTTACATGTCTACAAAACCGTCCAGAAAGTTTGAAAGACATTTTTGTTTGCATAGTTCTAATGGTAATTCCCATTTTACTATTAGCAGGCACAGCTGTTTGGTCTAGAAATGGAGGGCAAGCATCATCATCTCCCAATTATGAAGGTCCCTTACACTCTTTGGTATGTTTTGATTAGAGACCTCCTCTGCCTCAGTATTTTCCATGCTGTTCTTTCCATTTCTCATCCACACTTCTCACACAGGTTTGCATTTTGTTAGTGATTACTGTGCCCTTGGATGTTTACACTATTTGATCGTTGCTAAGTTAGTAACATGGGGGCCCAATCCTTTGATTTGTGATATTTTGATATTAACTGTTACTGACTAGGATGTCGTGCTTGACCATATAACAGATAATATATTGTTAAAACATTCCAGAATGGAGAAGGTTAATTACAAAAGGGGGGCTTTGTTTACAGCCAGGAGGGATTGCTTGAAGGGATATCAGGGAGAACAGTAAGTGGTTGCTATGAAGTAGGACAGGTGTAAGTGTTATGAATCACGTTACTTTTATTTACGGTGGGAAAGTGCAGTAGAGGGCTAAATAATACTTTTGGATTCTATGTGGTGTGTTTCAAAGTATTGTAGACTTAATATGAATTGGCCAGAATTGGGGTGGTAATTATGGCTAACACTAGCGAGAGGATAATAAATAAATAAATAAATAAATAAATACGTTGTTTTATATGGAGAGATTAGGTAAGAGTGTGGGGCCGGCTGGAAACATATTAGGGACAAATGGGCAAGGTTTTTAAAAAGTCTAAATTATTTATCCCATTCTTTTCTGTTTGTCTGTCTAGATAGTAAGGAAGGAGTTGTCTCATTATATTTCTGTAGAACACCTAGCACCTATATAAATAATGGTAAAGATAAAAAATGTCTCAGTATAAAAAAGCAAAGTGTTTCTGAAGACAAAATAAATAATCATCTAATACTGAATCATGGAAAAGTCCATCTGACTTCAATGGGAATTTTCCCTTAGTCAGGAATTAGCAAGGACTGCAGTATCTGGCCCAATACAAATATGTGTATCATGATTCATTGCCAGATACTTTCTAGCTTATCCCAGCTTGCTGTGGTGTGTAGTTGTGTGTATGGAATAGCAGTATTTTTGTAATCTGTATCTCCAGAGATCTGAAATGGGTGAATAATTATTTTTTGTAGCAGTAAAGTTACCCAGTGATTTGGGGCTGGCCCTTTCACGTTCCCCTCCCATATCTTGTTGAAGAACAAGAAATTTTAGGCATCCCTTATCAGATACGACATGTGCCAGTGGAGACAGTGTGACCTAGTGGTAATGTGAAGAGGGGATTTGAGTTCTATCCCTAACTCTGTCACTTATGCTCTGTGACCTTGGGCAAATAGTTCACCATGTGTGCCTCAGTTTCCCCATCTGTAAAATGAGGATTATAATCCTTATCTTTGTAAAATTTTATGGACTCCTTGCATGAAGGACACTATAGCATAAATACAATGTATTATTTCTGAGTCCATTGCTTCTCCTCTTCCTATACTTGCCAACAACATGTCACTATTTTTCTAAAAGAAAGATGATATTGGAAGGAAGTAATCCAGTAAAGCAGCAATCAGATTTCTTTAAAGTCAGCATCGCTGCTGTTTATGGTTCAGATTTAGGGAGAATTCTAGTGGTAACATGGGCAGCTCCCTCTCCCCCTGGAGTGGGGTTGAGTGTAAGTTTTTGTTTTAGAGAGGGATGAGTTACACTAGAACAAACAAGGAAAATTATAAGAAATGCTGCCACCACTAACAGTCCAGTACATCTCTGTTTTATAATTTTTTTCACATCTCATACAGGCTGCAGAGCTCTAAACTTGTAAGGAGGGGTATTTATTACTGCTCTTACCAACAATGCTTTGAAAGTAGTTTTAGGATACAGGATAACTTATGCATATATAAGTTATATATGCATCCGAAGAAGTGGGTTGTAGCCCACGAAAGCTTATGCTCTAATAAATTTGTTAGTCTCTAAGGTGCCACAAGTACTCCTGTTCTTTTTACAGTTATAAGGAACATTTCAGTGATTGTGGAGATGGGACTATATGGCCTTAATAGGTTCTTTCTAACTTTTTGTTCATAGTTCTTTGATTACATAGGGAGAGTAGGCCCTGTCAGAAACTGATATAAGTTAGATGTATATTCTTCTTTTTGCTTAAGGTAACACTAAAACTTTTCAAAAATCACAGAGGGCAACATATGTACAGTAATGATTATGTTCATGAGGAATCATTGAACCTGTTTTGCCCATGAAAATGAAAGCTGTGCTTGTGTTAAGTTCTCTCTAATTCCCTAGAATGCTAGTTTAATTATTTCCCTAAAAAAAATAATTGCTTTTGTTAAAAAGGGGAAGAAATAAAAGGAACTCTTTTCAGTTACACATCTCCCTCCCCCCACCCCCCGACACCCACACACACATACGCCAACTAGCAGTACAGTATGTGGCATACCTAATCTGTGTGTGTTTTGTCTCAAATGTTAAATGGCCCTTCACATTTGCTGATGGTTCTCTTGATTTGTTTTTCATAAACAAACAGCAAAGCCGGATTGAAGACCGTTTGGAAAGACTGGACGATGCTATTCATGTTCTCCGGAACCACGCAGTGGGGCCTTCAACAGCCATGCCTGGTAGTCATAGCGACATGCATGGATTAATAGGGCCTTCTCACAATGGAGCAATGGGAGGTCTTGGGTCAGGATATGGGACAGGCCTTCTTTCAGCCAATAGACATTCACTAATGGTAAGCTATGGAGATTAAATGACAGTGCAGGTTTAAAAACAGTAAAGTAATTAGAATTTCTGAACTGGTTTGCAGGCTTTTAAATGATATTGAGTCTTTCTACTCATGCTAATGCTGCAGATATTTTCATGTTTATGACAAAAGTATCAAATTAATTTGTGCGAGGTTTTGTAGTACTAAAAGACATTTTTAAATGTACACTGTATATGTTTGAGGCACATATTATGTTTATTTTGTACATTTTGCTCATGACAGTAAAAACTGTATTCTTTTATGTGTTTTAAGACTGACTGATGTGAGGCTGCCATTGACAAAAAGCTGCTGTACTCTGGCATCCAGCCTCATTAAAAGTCCTTTCTAAAATATTTTGGATTGTCTGAGAGATTTAGTTATATCAGAGAGGAATCTTCCAGGTTTTTGCCTTTACTACTCTTTGCCTTTCCATTTCAATTTGATGCACTGCTTTTTTTAGGACCCTGCAGAAATCCTGAATTCTCTCTCTTCCCTTTTTATTTTCCTATTCTTTAAAAAAAAAAAAAAAATGTTTTATCCTGAAACTTCTGCTCAAGACCCATCCTCCTAGGAATCTGGCTGCAGTTATAGGCCCCAATTCAGAAATGCATCCTGTAGCCTTAGCTATAGTTATGGGTTACTTAACTAATTACCCATCCCAATAGGAGGGTTTGCACTTACTTTAAATTGTGAGGGTTCAGTCCAAGATCAACAATACCAGAGAGGTTATCAATAGAAAGGGGACCCCATAGTGCACAAACACAACACAACACAGTGCTCTTTTTGTAATAATCACTTTTATTAGCCAACCAAACAACAATACACACATTGCAGTCTGGTGAAAGAGAGAGAGAACACAATGGAACATCTAGTATTTGCATTACTCACACTATCCCTTGAGAAGAAACCCAAAGTATCAGTCATAATCGTCCTCATCCTCTTCATCACCAGTGGATGTCTTCCTGGCATCTCTGCGGGGCAAGTAGGCCAGGATACAGCTTTTATAATGTGTTATGCTGACCTCCACTATGCTTAATGCATATTCAGTAGGTTTTTCAGCCCCTTTTCCTTATCTGTATTTGCTCACCCAACTACCGTTGGAATGCCCTTCTTCCATTGGTTACTAGGCCTTTTACATCAAGCTTATTAATGCATATGTCAATTACATGTCATGGCATTCTTGTTGTCTGCTGATATTCCTAATTTAAAATATCTAAAGCTGGCATAAACTGGCATCTTGTGGTTACCTGTGAGCGGTTTAGCAGCGCTGACTTATAACATCACTATCTTTTGTGACCTTTTGTGATATAGGGTCATTTATGAGTTAGTTACTTATGTCCCATCTTTAGGTCTTAATTAGTTTGGTTAAGCTATTATTTTTACAGGCCTGTAGGCTTTTGCATTACTGCTGTAATCCATACCTGTGCCTATTTAGCGTATGCCCATATATCTATAGCAACATAGATGGCTATAATTTATATATAAGATAACACTTAAGCAATGGGAATTAAGTACATGCTTAAGTATGTGCTAACGTGCTTTTTGTGAATTGGGATCATATATGATTACTTGTGGCTTTCACATTGGATTAAATATCCCACATCAGAGTATCAGACCTTCTCTATATTTGCATAATACCATTGTCCAGCCTCATTCTATGAGTTTTTGTCATGTTGAGTAGTACTTTCTCACATGAGTGATCTCACAGTATAGTTACATGCATGAATAAATACTACTTAGCATTATCATTGCAGAATTAGTCCTAATTTTCCTGTTATAGTTGCTGATTTTTCTCTGTTAAGGGCAATGTCTTCTTATTTTATATATATATTTTTGATGATGGGTGTCTGGCACCTTGCAAAGGAAAATATCTTGTAGTTCCTGTGCCTCTGTAAAGAAAAATCATGCCTCTCTGATCTGTTTGATTTCTCTGAAAATGTCAACAAAATAGTAGGTAAAGGAGAACAAGCTGATGTGCGTATTTGGACCTGCAAAACCCCAAAACAAATTCTTCACGAGAAGCTATTAAAGAAATTAGGTAGTCATACAGTGAACTCATAGATTAGAAACTGGATAAGAGACAGCAAATGAGGAGTAGGATTAAATGTCTAATTTTCAGCATGATTAAAGGACAACACTTATGGTACCCCAACATTCTATTCTAGGAGAAATGTTCTGTATCACTGATCTGGAAAAGGGGCAGATGTAGTTTGCAGATGATTCAAATTATTTAGGTTAGTCAAGGCTAGAGAAGAGTGTGAGGAACTTCAAGGGGACCTGACCAAGCTGGGTTAATGGGCAACAGGATGACACATGAAATTCAGGGTTGGCAAGTGTAAGGTATTGCATATTAGAAGGAATAATTTGAAATACTTATATGCATTACTATTTCTCAGTTAACTGTAACCACTCAGGAAAAAGGCTTGGCCATCACTGTTGACAGTTCAATGGAAATCCCAGCTCAGTATACAGCAGTGATAAAAAAAAAAAAAAAAAAAAAAGCAAACAAAATGTTAAGATGGCAAAAGGAATGTGATAGAAAATAATATTGAAAATGTTATAATGCCATTATATACGTCATGAGTATGCTTTCATTTGGAGTTTTGTGTTCACTTCTGGTTATCCTGTCTCAAAAAGAATATAGTAGAATTAGAGGAGATTCAAAGGCAGGCTACAAAAATGCTTGGAAGTATGGAAAGATTTCCATATGATGAGACATTGAACAGATCATGGTGGTTTTGTTTAGAAAAGACATATATAAGAGGGGGAAGGCTAGAGGTATACAAAATAATGTATAGTAAACAAAGTGAATCTAGTAGTCCAATTCATCCTGTCTTATAATTAAAGAAAGGGTTATTCAAAAAAACAGAAAGTAAGGTAATTGACAATTAACCTGTGACATTCATTGCTGCAAGATGTAATAGAGGCCAACAGCTTAGTAGCATTCAGAATAGGAATGGACATTATATGGATAATTAGAACATCCAGCATTGCTTTAGATAAGATTAAATACAATATTTAGAAAAAATGTGAACTCTCATGCCACAGGGCATAAGCCAACCACTGACACAGGTTAGGGGAAAATTTCCTCTGTAGAAACGCCATTGTTGTCCATTCCAAGGTCTCTTGCACCTTCCTCTAAACCATCTGGTATTAGCCACTGTCAGAGACAGAATACTGGACTAGATGGACCACTGTGCTCTAATCTACTAAGGCAATTCTAATGTTCCTGTGCAATCAACACAGAAGTTCCCACTGTAAAGGGTAGTAACTTTGCTGGCATTTCTGTAGCAAATGATGCCATCAACCACTGTAACAGATTACTACGCCATTCTAGGATATCCTGGCAGAGTCAACTCTTGCTTTAATCCCTTGAAGGCAGTTACTTATTTAGTCTTATGCACTTTATTGTGTGTGAGACCTTAAAAACTGAGTCTGTCATCCATGTGGACCTTAAAGATCCCATATCTTTTTTGTATGAAAAGGGGTTTTCTCATTATGTCCTTGACCAAACAAATGCCGAGGGGGTGTTCAGGGAACTACAATACAGTACATTGAGTAAAATTTAATAAGTACAAATCAGTGCTGCTGTTTCCTTGTAGCTTGTAAACCACTTGGGATGAAATGCTCGATATGAATGTAATTTACTGCTATTTACTATTAATTGTTGTCAATGTTTCTCTTTTGGTTCATTTTTAAAATATGTTGATCCCGGCAGTGGTCAGTCTAATGGTGGCTCTGCCCCATCCTAAAACTAAA
The DNA here is from genome assembly GCF_028017835.1 of Emys orbicularis. Classification (NCBI taxonomy): domain Eukaryota; kingdom Metazoa; phylum Chordata; order Testudines; family Emydidae; genus Emys; species Emys orbicularis. The sequence continues at coordinate 19,229,106 of NC_088688.1, read as the reverse complement.
GTTAAAAGTTGCTGTCATGGCTGAAGCATTGTTAAAAGCCACAATTGGGCCAGTGCCATTTATAGATTTTAAAAAATGCTGACTTAAAATAGTCTGCCAGCGAGGCTCCAAAAGGTAGAAAGATGCCTTTTCAGCATCCCAGCTAAATCCATCTCTCTTCCCCCTCCCCTGTAAAAATAGCATGAACCCAGACATTGTTTTGCTCTCTGTGGCAGTTGCTGGGAATTCACAAAAGGAAATTCTAGGTTGTAATTTAGCTTGGCCTCAGGTAATGTGTTAAATACACTTGGGATACATATAATCTAAGATTTTTAGTTTGTACAACGCTATTTCCCCCCAAATGTTTAAACAATACTGCTTTTAATGAAAAAATCTGGCTTTATTAAAAGCCAGATCTGTGACTTACAACTGTTTCTGCATATCTGCTCTCAATCAAGAGAAAAGAGTTTAATTTTTGTAGCTTTGTTCACTTTGCATATGTTAAACTGATGCAACATGCACCCAGGGCATCACTTCAGAGACGGTTTGTTCCATAAATATGTAGTCGTCTCTTAAATACCAGATGTAGGTGAAGTTAGATTTGGAATAAAAAGAATAGCAAACAATTAAACTGTTCATATAGCTTTTAGGAAATATCTGACCCTTCAATTTCTTCTCTTGTCTATCTGTTTTAGGAAAGGGTAGGCACTCTTCCAAAATTTTATTTGATTTGATTATGAACTGCTGCATGGTACCTTGTCATTTCTGCTATTGAAGACAAGCTTCTGCTTGCTTCTTTTCTGAAGTTTAGAAAACAATGAGTAATCTCATAAACAAAATACATTGAACAGGGCAACTCAAATGAAAGATGTGTAACTTTGACAACAAGGCTAGTTCTAAAAACAAGAAGGGCAAATTTCGGTCTCTTGCACTCCACATTTAACTTTCTGAAAAAAACCGTCTGCTAGTGCACAAAGTGTATTAGTCACTGTCTGAAACTGTAACTTGTGTGAAAGAATCAAGCCTGGTAATTTCTTTTGGAAAACTGGTATGAATTTTGAAGTAAAAACATAAGAACAAAGGAAATAGTTTTTGAATAGAGTCAGTCTTAAGTTAGCCTTTGACCATTTGATACATTCCACTCTGAAAAGGAAGTTGAAGGGGGAAAAATTTAAAAAAAAAATTCGAGGAGGATACTGGTAATGTTTTCCACATTTGAATTTTAATACATGAAACAGGCTATAAAACTTTGGCCAGCTGCAGTAAATAAAGTAGCAGTGGGAGGTATGGACCGGAAACTTGTACAGAATGTGCTGGTGGAAGTTTCTTTGCCCACTGTACACCTTCATTTGTTGGTTTCAAACTTGGAGTATGCTAGGGTAACTTGAGATTTAGCCCAGAGTCTGTGTTAGTTTCCAGCAGGTCTTCCTTATCAGATATCCTCCACAATTCTGTGCTATATTGGACAAGTATGAAGCTGTTCCCCAGGCAAAAATAATATGAGACTGGGTCAGATTCTGCTCTCAACTCCACTGTTGTAAATATGAATTACATCCTTTCATTTCTGTGGAATTGCTCCAGATTTACAGTAGTGGAGCTAAGAGCAAAATTTGTCCCACTGTGATTACTTGTTTTCTTAAAAGAGATGGATGACACTTCTAGTGGAAGGTTCATGTATTTCACTCTGTCATTACAGTGTTTCCTTAAAGCCCCAATCCAACAAAGCCTTAAGCACATGCACAATTTTAAGCACATGAATAGTCCCCTTGGATTTCTACAGTTGGTGATATCCTTGTTTCTAATTTCTCCTCTCACATTAGGCAACTGGAATACATTAAAAATCACTCCATGCTCAGACTTGGCATATATTGTCTCAGGGCAGCATCAAATTAGTAAATTAATTAAGGTATGGGAGCTCCATACTCCCAAATTCCTAATCCCATTTACACTGGGAGTCAGGAGAACTGCTCACTTCCATTGCTGCTGATTTGCTGAGTGATTTTGGATAAGTTACTTAGAGGCCACTTCTGCCACTCTTTTATTGAATAGTACCATAGGGCCATACTCAAAGTAAGGCACTGCTCAGCTTCAATAAGAGTGGCAGAATCAAGCCTTAACTTTCTTGTACTTTAGGTACAATGTAAAGTGGGTAGAATTATACTTCCTCACTTCTCAAGGGAGTTCTGATTTAATATTTCTTTGAATTGCACTTTGACAACCACTAACAAAAGCTACTATAAAAGTCAATTAACTATAATAATTTTTATCATAATTACAAAGTACAAATATTAAATGTGTCAAGATTGAAGTGCAGGAAATACAGAATACCATGAAAAGAAGTCAAAATGTTACCTTTATAAAAAAAACCAATAAACTACTTTTGATCTAAAAAAGGATATTACACTGAATTAGTTTTATGCATCTATATAAATAAAATACACCCAGCACAAATTCAGAAATACAAATTGAAGCTTTTAGGAGGTTCAATATATACATAGCAGAATAAGTACAATAGACATAAGGCCTGGGTGAATTTTTTCAAATGAAACTGTTTTTTCACTGAAATATGCAGATTTGGGTCAACAGAAACATTTTGCAGTATTGAAGCCATAATAATTAAAATGAAGGTAGTGTGGCTTGCGAAGCACACACGAAACACCTCTATGCACTAAAAAGAGTTTAGTTTGTTCTCAGAGGTCAGACATGAAATATTGCTAGGGAATATCATTTCATTGGAAGTGTATTTGTATGTAATGGTATGCAGATGATGAGAGTAAGCATCTAATTCCCATAGCTGGTCATAATATTTGTGTCTCAGTAATGGCAGTTATGAAAATAACACAAGTTAGGAAATTCCAAGTCAAGACAGAAAGTCCAAGGTTAGTTTGTTTGTATTGTATCTGCTCCTACTCCCACCACAAGTACTTGAGCTTAAGCCTATGTTGTTGCCTTTAACTGTGAATTTCCTGGCTTTGGTCAGTTCCATCATCATTGTAGAGATGATGTAGATTGTAGAGGGTTTTTATTAACATTTGAAATACAATTTTGTAAAATGGCATTTGTATGCTAGCTTTTACACAGAAATCATAAAAGAGGCACATTTCTTTTGTAGCAGTGTATGACTGGATTGATTATAACCATTATACAACAAAAACTGGTATACAGTTTTTTTTAAGACCCTCCTTAGAAGTCCATCAGCTTGCTTCCATGCTTCACACAAGGGTCCACAGGAAAAGGATATGTTCATTTATATTTTTTTTAACATCCAAATTAAATTAACGTATGGAATTTTCCACCACTAGAAATTAAAATAGCAACTCATGAAGTAATTTGGTTATGTCATTCATACAAAAACAAAGAGAGTCAAGGAACTTGGCATTATTTAAAAGACAAGATTCGGCTTTTTTTTATTTGTTTGTTCAAAATCTATTACTGCCCTGCTTTAATTTTTATCACAGTTGCAATTAAAAAAAAAAGGTATCCTAATAATTGAGAAAACTGGACAAAACAGCCTTATTGGACTAAAAGCTTGTAAAACAAGCAGCAATATAACCCTTTTATATAACATTCATGTTCTTTCTAATTGGTTGACATTCCTAATTTCATGTAAATTATAGCCTCCATCATATTCTTAATACCATTTTTGAAGTATACTGTTGGTTTTAATCAGAAAAAAATCCATTAATTATTATTTAAAATGACACCCTTTTTCAAAAACATTGTCCTGACACAATGACTTCATTCATTTTAAACGAGTTAATTAGGTGTATTGTTAAAATCGTTGTATTTGGTTTCCAAGTTTTAATTTAGCATTAGCTAGCTCCTTGGTTTCCACACATGGACGGATCTATTGTGAAGCCGAATGTGTGTGAAAGTTATTGGAGAATGGTAGTCTCTGGGTAACGTTCCTCTAAGCTGCCCTGATTTTTGTTTCCCCTGTAGTCTAGATGAGAAACAGCTGGCTTTTGTTTAAAAAGCTGTTTTGTGAAATGTCTGAAACTTGAGGTGTAGAGCTGAGGTCACCATTAAAGCAGGTGCTTGGGAACAAGTGGGAAAGAAAGCAGTAGAGGCCGATTTGGCCACATAATCTTTTGGAGGATATTTCCTATTAGACTGGAATATGGTATCAAAAGGAAATAAAACTTCTCTAAGTTTGCTGATTTGTTGACTCTGTTTTTCACTCACAGATATATGAAGGAGTTAATATTCCTAATTCTGTAGTTTTAGAACTTTTTATATCTCTGGATTTAGCCAATACTTATATATGGAGCTATACCTATCTCATAGAACTGTAAGGGACCCTGAAAGGTCATCAAGTCCAGCCCCCTGCCTTCACTAGGTAGGACCAAGTGCTGATTTTGCCCCAGATCCCCTAAGTGGCCCCCTCAAGGATTGAACTCACAACCCTAGTTTTAGCAGATCAATGCTCAAACCACTGAGCTATCCCTCCCCCATACTTAATGCTTAAATGAATAATCATCCCTGTAGGAAAGAAATCATAAGGATTATTTCACTGACGTCACTTCAGTGGCCATGGCAACCCACTTCTCTCCATAGTATGTTTCAACTGGTTGATTTCTTTTAAAATACTTCAGTTGTCTCACCTAGTATGAAAGAAATGCTGTTTAAGTGTGGAGGACCAGAACATTGAATTAATGCTCGCTAGGTACTTTATAGTGGAGCATGAATAGAGACTGAGCCAATTGTACCAATAAGATCAGTACCTAAATTAGTCGTTAAAAAGCAAACGCTAAAATATGTAGAATCCTTGTGTACTTAAAGTATCTATAGGCAGAAAGAATTAAGAAAACGCATCTCCTCTCACAGATTATTAACAGCTGTTTGGGAATGGAGATTAACACTGTAATTTTTGCAGCACTAGAAGAAAATTTGTTTGGGAAGTTGGCTCTTCACTTCCAGTCAATGTGTAATGCCAAATAAAACTTCCTTTTGCAGAGCTCATGTTAGAGTTGAGCAATGTTGTGATTCCCTCAGAAACACTGGATTACCCAAGCCTACCTCCATTAAATAGAACAGAAAGAGTATAGAGAAATGCATGGAGCCCTGCCATGCAGCATTCTATCATACAGTACATAACATGAAAGCCACTGTTTCGTTCAGACTGCCTCCCTGCCTCTACTTAAGACGTGGCACTCTTTATATATATAAATACTGAACTTCAGCTTTGCCACTTTTGTCAACGTTTAAATGGATTTTGCATATGACTTGCTCGCAAAATGCCTTTTCATAAGATATTTGGAAAGCTGCTTAGTATTCTTTGGTACTTTTTTCTGTATTAAGAAAATGTTGAACTTTGCTATTTTTCCTGATTTAATGCCACCCTTAATGTCTTTTTTTTAAATCCTTCCTTTTTCTTTTGATCTTATTTATCACTGAGCCACTGGTCATATGGAAATTATTATTGTATAGCATGGAGATGAAAGACTTCAGTGCCGTAAAATAAGAGTGAATAATTTGGACCAATAATGCGCACATAGAGTGAGAGACCATTTGTGTCAAAGTGGCCTGTGTTGTTCCCTTTGTAATATAGCAGTTGAGGTTTATAAGGGCTTTACGCAAATCTGCTTTCTGTCAAACTTATAAATTTTGACAATATTAAACACATGTTAACATGCATAACTTTACAACTTGCTTGCCACATGTTTTTATTTATCTAATTGGATAACTCAAGGTCATCATATTTGTAAAGGTACCAAGGTAGTTGCTCGTTAAATTCATTCATGACTTTAGCTGGTTGAACTAATCTCTTCCTAATTGCGATATGTAGCTGTTATCCTGAGATGGGAAATCATTCAGTTGAACTTCCTGAATTTGTAAGCATTAGAAAATACCTGTTAGTATTCCCTTTGCATCTTTGTTTTCAGAGTGGAATTTGTCAAATTCTTTCTGAGTTATATGTTAATACGAATTGTGTGAAGTGCTGTGTCTCAGTATGGGAAGAGTTAATGGTAAACAAAGGGGTACTTTTTCAGCTTTTGTCTGCTACCTGCAATTCATGAACTGCAAATGCCCATCTGTGAGCAATCAAAGTAATGTTTGTATGACTGTTTCTCACTTTTATAGATGCACTTTTGGTTTCAGTAGTGTTCCTTCATTTTAGAGAAAATAAGTTTCCTTCTTTTGATATGATGGAGATATTGACAAGATAATTAAAACTGGAATCTAGCACTCTTGAACCATCAGATGTAATTGATATTTCATGGGGAGATTACAATTCAAAGATACCAAAACAGTTTTCTTTGTCAGTGGGTATCTAATTACAGTGAGAACATGTCAACTTTTCTCTTTGTGTTTGCTGAAAAACAAATATCTATTTAATCTACCTATATATCCACACATAGGTTTGTGTGTGACCTCTGTTTAGGTTTTATTTCCAAATTTAAGGTTCTGATCATACAACTGTAGTTTAAAGATCAGTATTTTGAAATTCAAAGGCATATAGCTGTTCATATTCTACAGGCAGCTAAGGTGAAACTATCCTTTTGCAAACAGTTCACTTATTAATAGCACTTTCATGAAGGTGAGGTTAGGTAGTTACATGTCAGTTCCATTAACTAGCTGTTCCTGGACTGACAAAGCTCTAACCGTGCTGTGCAGTTCTAGAATGATAGTGGAGGAGTAGCTTAGGTCTAAAGCCTGTTTTGGAGACACTTATCTCAGGAGATAGTATTAACAAGGATTGGATAACTGCCAAATGAAATTTAATACATTTTCACATCCATGAAATAGGCCTCTTAAACACAGAAGCATAATTACTTTCAAAAACGCTTCCTGGAAACAAAGAGAGTGAAAACAGTAAATGTCTTTCTGTTGTTGTTTGTTGATAGCTACAGGATACATACAATGGACCAGTTTTTAAGCAGGACCTCCATTCAAGCCAGTGGGGGTTCTGCGTAAAAATCAATAGCATGATATAGTCCAGTGATATTTACCAGTCTGCATTAAACACCCCACATATAACAAAATACAAAGAAAGACAGAGACTTGCCAAAGGCCACCTAACTTAAAGTGCCAGTGTTTGAAATCTGCGAATCATGGGCAAGTTGGAACAACTGTTGAATTCAGTGAACTTGTTACACACCCTGGCCTTTGCCTGTGGGTCAATGAACTATAATTATATTTTTCAACTATTCAGAAAATTGAGAATGCATGGGTTTAATTGTTTCTCTTGGCAGATTTTGGAGGAGGATAGTGGGTTGGGTTTGATTATTTTTTTTAATCAAAGGTTGAAACACGATGAATGCACCAGAAGACTAAGTGACCTTTTTCCTTTAATCAAGTTCTAGTTTTAGAAAGTTAATAAAGTCTCAGACAGTTTCATGTTAGCTTTAACAGAAAACAAAATGTGAATCTTTAAAAAAAAAAACACACCAAAAAACCATCAAATGCCACCACACATACACATCTCTTTTGGTATGGTTAAATCTATATTCTAGTTCCGCTAAACCAAAATCCTATTAGAAAAGATGCTTCTGTTCTAGATACCTCCATGTGCTTTCACTTTATAGGTTCTTTTGAGATATTTTGTTATTCCTATCAAAGTATTTTCCCTTTTTCAAACTACTTTTGCAATATACTTTTGAAAACCATAGCTTCTTCTATTATGGTAGGGCTACGTAACACCCACAAAAATCTAAATAAAGTCAAAAGGCATAAACCAAAAAGCTTGGTATTCATACTTGAATATCTCCGTACTTTATATAAAAGGTCAAAGGAAATACTGTGAGAACCAGATCTACCATTATTTCAGCTCATAAAATTAAAAAAAAAATCTATGAAAGACAAACAAAAATATCAGTGCAAGTATCTGTTTTTCCATCTGGGTTTTCTCTACACCCATCATCCTAATATTGAAACACCTGTCAAAGAGTTTAACGCTAAAAAGTCCAGTAGCCTAATCTTGATCCCCAATTACTCCCAGGTGGTTGGGACTGTGCTTCTACACATATATATATATATATATATATATAATATGTTTGTTATTCATGAGTTTGTTACCCTCAGGGGCCAAAGTAACACAAGATAAGGACTTCTCCTGATGTTTCCTTTTAGCTGAAAAATCTCAAGGAGAATAGAATTTTTTGTTATTATGACTCCCTAAAGGAAATAAACACAAAGAGTTACACGTAAATACTAGGTTTCAGAGTAGCAGCCGTGCTAGTCTGTATCCGCAAGAAGAACAGGAGTACTTGTGGCACCCTAGAGACTAACAAATTTATTTGAGCATAAACTTTGTTTGTTTGTTTTTCATTTGCTGAATGTTCAAGTAGGGGTCTGTTTAAAGACAGGTCAATAAATGAAGTATTAATAGAACTTCAAACTGAGCTTGATTCTCTAAAGATAGTATTATTTATAGATCTTCAATCCTGGGCCAGGGGAATGAGTCATATCTTCACTTTGTCTTGGGGCAAACCTGTTGTTCATATCACAGACAAAATGCTCATTGGTTGGGGATAGCAGATGGATTGGCATCTGATGTTATTGTTGAAGGACTTACCCACTATTTGCAAATGAGGTTCACAATTTAAGGATATTCCTGGAAGGAACCTTATTTGGTCCTTGAGTCCCAGATGGCTAAGGAGTACATTATTCCATCAGCACAAGGTAGGGTAACCATGATTTTCTTTCTTCCTTTCATTACTTTAGTTATCAATATCTTTATCATTATTGCAATCCTGTCTAAATAGGGCAATCTTTGAAGGTCCTTCTATCTGTAGTTGCAGCTAGTACCTAATATGATAGCTGCTCTGCTTAGTAGCGCTGGTCATGCCTGTGCACCAAAGACTGTTTTCTTTCTGTATTCAATTGAACTTTAACTACACTCTTGAACTTTAAGGGCTGTTCTCTCACAACTGTAGAGATCAGCTGATGTGTTTTATCATACAGCTGATAGATATGAATGTCGTCTGATATCTGATGGCAGACTGTTCTCAGTGGAGTACAGTTGACTGAAATTCACTTCCTCCGTTGGTTTGACAGACTCTCGGTTTGTAGAGTGGTTGGGTTTTTTATAAATAGTTACTATTGTTTAGCTAATTTTGGTCTTACAATGTGTGTTTATATGCATGTGTACCTAGATACAATAGTAATTGGCACACTTTTATACATCAGTAAAATACATTGTCTATGGGTAAAAATTTTCTACAGCATCTAAATGACTTTGGAGCGTACATTTCATTGAAAGTCAATGAAAGTGCCTAAGTTGCTTCTGAAAATGGGACTTAGGCTCTAAGTCATTTAAGTGCTTTTGAAAATTTGACCTTATATATATATAAGGGGGGGGCTATACAGTTCCCATTTACATGCTGGCACTCCCCCTCAAAACTGCCCACCAGGAAAGAAAAGTGTTCAGTTCCAGAACATCAGGTAGTAGACCAAAATGACATCTCTTTTCTCATATAAGCAATTATGACTGGCACATTGCAACAAAGGAAAGACTGAAGAGAGTTTTATTCATAGCATTTTCTGATCAGTTCCACCTTTCTGTCTTTCCATTTCCAATTTAAGGGATTCATCGTGGCTCTCAGGACATCGAATGCAAAGGACATTTTACATAAAAGTAAAGTTCAGTGTGGTGTCTCTGGATCAGTCTTTGCCCCCTCAAATCAAGGTGACTGGTTATGTACTTAGGACTGAAGGATAAAAGTGCTTGTGCATTTTATGTCAGGAGGTATCTCAAAAGACAATAAAGCCACGTTACTTTTGGTAAAGTGCTCTGATTAGATTAATGCTGACATCAAAGTATTCAGCCGCTGCTGCAATGAATTTATGATATTTATTTATCATTTACCTAGCCACAACTATGGGATGCTAGGCTTAGTAAAGTCACCGAAGATAGATCCTGACCACAGGTGCTTACAGTCGAAATAGATGTAGATGAGAGAAAGAGAGGGGTAATGTCAAAAGGCAGTGATAAAGCAGTGATGTTAAGCATAAGTTGATGTAGTTCATGGTTCTTTTTAACTGTTTTTGAGGAGACGACTAGGGTTTATAGAACTCATGGAAGGAAGCATGTTTTGAGGGGGGATTTGAAGAAGATGAGGCATTGTAGGCAAGGGAGAAGTCCGAGACATAAGGGAAAGTAGGGGAGTGTGAGAGTGACACAAAGTGGGCAGTTATATACGTTGTTTGGTTAGATTGAAATCACTGAATGTGGGAACAGAGAGAGATAAAATGATAAATGATTAATCCCCAAGTTATTCTAAAAGATGCGTCCAAAATAGACTGAAGAACTTTTGTAGTATATTTCTTGGTCTCTCCAGGAGTGCCAGGTGCAGTACAATGTCCTGGCATTGAACAGACTTAAATGAGCTACAGATTTTCATAAATGAAATATCCAAAAAGATAGAACATGCAGATGATCACATAATTATATTTTATAGCAATGAACAGAGTGGAATAGAGTCAATATTCTTGGGTCAAACTCAGCCCTGCCACAACTCTATTGCAATTGACGGACCTAGCCAGGTAAGATATACGTTTTTTGTGTTTTGAAGGCCCCAAAGTCTGAAGCTTTACAATGCCCAGATGGACCTTTCTGACTGCCATTCATATCACAGAAAGTGAGATAACCCTTCCTGGGCAGAGTTGAGTACATTGGCGTAGATGATAAAACCAGGTCTTTCCCTAATGTATGGCTTGTGGCCAGTTCACTGCAACAAGTGTTTGTTCATCTCAACAGACTTGCTAGATTTGGGGCAGTAAAAGAGAAAATATAAATAGACAAACTTGCCCATTTATTTGTGAGAAATGTGATGATATTACTTCCAAAATTTCTTGTGAAGCTGAAGAAGAGGAGAAGTCTGCAGCTTTTCTTAGTAGTTTTTATTAGAACTGGTTAAAAAAATGTCATTTTCACTAAAATAGTTGTCAACAATTTCATCCCTTTTTCTCTAAATTCAAGATTTCAATAAAATCATCAAACTTGTACATTTTGGATTTTTTCAGCCAGCTCCTCTTGTTTTATGATAAAACCATAGACTATATCGTTAGGGAACTCAGTCAAAATGAACACTCAGAATCATGTGTCCTGGATTTAGCCATCCTAGTTACAGTCTTAATGTCAACTACAGTTTGGCTGAAAGGAGGTAGACATTTTGAATGGGATGACATGTCTGCCAAAGTATATCAACACCTTCAAGTAGCTCAAAAGAAGTCTGCTGGTTGTTTTCCAAGTGAAAGTGTCATCATTTAGAATGAAACCAAATGGATTCCTACACTTGTCCCCTCAGCTTTACCACAGAAAATCCTCTACAGTTTACAGAACTTTAACTCTATCCATCTCCAGAAAAAGTATGTTTAGCTACCATATTTTCCTTTCACAAATAAGAAGCTGCTCTTAAGGGCCCTTTTTTATCAGAGTGCTCCTCACTAAATTTCTCTCCTGAATCTTTGAGATTCTTGAAACCTCTTGTATCTTCTGTGCAACACTATTCCTGTGGTGGTGGCATTTTAGATCTCTAGACTCATAAGCTACACCACCTTTTTTTTTTTTTCTTGTAACCAAATATATGAGTGCATGTACTAATTTTCCAAAGTCTCCTCTTGAGATATCATGTTTTAAAAATTAAAGTGTTTCAAAAGGGGGAGTGTTTTTATCTCTGTTATATTACACTGGCTTTTTGGTTATCTGAATTTAGTCTGAAAAAGAAAAAGGTTTTCTTGAGTCCCCTTTGGAAATGTTCCCTTTTATGTTTCTTACTGTGGTCTTGCCTTGCTGGTAAGAATCAGACTGTATTATCTTGTAAGTTTGATTAGAAACACTCCTAAGTCTTTTTAGTACTCCAGGAGTACTGAACCATGGATAATACTTTTTGAGAATGAAGAGTCACCTAGAGTTCTCTACGGAATATATAATCTGTGGAGACACATTTCATCCAATGGTAGGATCGGCACCTGAGAACGTCCAGGATGAAAACTGTTACATGTAGAAATGTTGGTTTATACCATTCAAGGTGTTATTTGGCTTTAAGGTATGTCTTAACTTAAGAAATGTAAGAGATTGCTCCCTGCAATTCCAGTGGTGTACTATAGAGACTCTTTGAAATCAGAGTGCCTATCCACAGGTTCTGATAATTCTGCTCTCAAAGTAAATAACTGTCCTTCCTTACTGTCCATTGTATTTAATTCTGTGACAATTTTAGCTTATAAAGTGCATCAATGAGCAGTGTACATGGAAAATAATGGATGTATTTCCATTGTGCCTGCACTGTCAGCTAAGATGATGGCATTACTGGTGTGTTTAATAAAACCTTTATTGGTATATTACCCGGAGTCATGGTGTTGGCAGGAATGGTGCCCCATCGGATTTGGAACTCTATGGTTAATGAAATACAGTGAACATTAATTTGGAATGGGCTTCTAGCTTTGGAAAGCCAGGTGATGTTTTATTATATCTGTGCCGAATAGGGGCTGTGTCAGATACTGCTGTAGCTTCCGCTGTCAGAGGCTTAGCTGGCATTATGGAAAAAAAAAATGGCAGGCTTGAGAATCTTATCCCCTGAAATGAAAGTTGAATGCCAAATTTAAATTCCTGCAGGATTTCCGATAGCAATGGGGGAATTGAGAAGCCCACAATTAAGCATATGGGCATTAAGATAATTGTCAGATCTGTTGGCGGACATGATAGAAGACAGATGGGTACGAATCAGTGCGCTCCACTGCAGCACCCTGGGAGACAATTTGACGTTTTACCTGCCTGAGCTACTCTGCCATATTTGTCACTAAATGTGCTGCACAGCATCTTCTTGAGTGTTAAGTGGTTTTGCATATTATGTAGATATACAGTACATCGGCGCCCTCTAGTGAAAAAGCTACAGGGAACATTATTTTTAGATGTCTGCCTTTCTCTTTAGTCTCTCTTCACTGTCTGAGGAACTTGTTACATCCGTATTCACCTTCATATCACATTAAACTCTGTGACTCTTCTCTTTACAGGTTGGAGCTCATCGTGAAGATGGCGTCGGTCTGCGTGGCAGCCATTCGCTTGTGCCAAATCAGGTTCCAGTTCCACAGCTGCCAGTTCAGTCTGCTACTTCCCCTGATTTAAATCCACCCCAAGATCCATACAGGGGTAAGTACACCAAAATACTGTCAGGACACTGCCATGTGGCAGTCTTAAATGCTTGTATTTTTACATTAAAAAACTTTAATTATACATGCTACAGTGATTGGAATTGAGTCTACTTGGAACTTGGATTCATAGTAGTGATAACTCAGATACACAATGAGACCATAGTGCAGCTTGAGTGGGAGGAGAGAGTCAGGAGTAACATGATATATAGTTCTGATTAATCCAGACATCCTATCTGGTATGCTCTAGTAATCACAATTACAAGCATCCAAGCAATTTAGCCCAGGACAGCAAGTTCTAGTACTAACATAACTCAAGCAGTAGAGAAATGTAGAAAATGTTTTAGGATGCAAAATCAAAAAGAGTAAACTTAAGACCCTGCGGTTCCATTGCACACAGAATTCCCATTGACTTCAGTTAGATGCGAGGGAAAATACCAAACTGATTTTAATTGTATTACAGTATTTGCTGTGCTTTGTGAATCCTGTAAGATTTATATGTATAGATGCAGTATTGTTTCAAAATACGTGTGAAACTAACTGAACCTAGAGTACATCTAGGATCTATCTTTATTCCTAGAGGCTGCTAATTTTACAATTAAAGTATGGAAGAAACAACTCAAAATTTCTTTTATGATGGCTTACAAGCTCTTACTCATTCTTCATGGCTAAGGTATTTTGATTATTTTATGGAAATGGCATATTAAGAATTTTTTTAAGAAGAAGAAACATTGTCTAGTGTTTTAACAAAGAACTGGGAGTCAGGAATTCTAGGTCTTATTACACAGCCAATCCACTGGCTTAATGTGTGAGGCTGGTGAAGATCACGAATTCTGTGTGTGTCAGTTTCCCTTCTGTAAAATGGGAATGATACAGGTAATGAATCTGTAAAACACCTTCAGATCCTTGAATGGAAGGTGCTATAGAGGGGCAGTCTTTTATTACTATTTCATGTTAAATCGTTGCTCAAGGAAAAAGCTTAGCGTAATAGCTCATAGACACTTGGGTTCTTAATCAGAACATGAGGTGTGTGATTTCCATGATTATGATTTTAATTGCAATTTAGCTGATGTTTGGTAGACAGTGAAATTATCATCTATTCCAGAAAGATTGCGAAGTGGAATTGAGCCTCAAAGCCAGTGCTGAAAAATGGTTTCAGCAGCTGCATTCTTGAAACTCCCTTCTGCACCAGTCAGTCCAAATGAGTGGCTGTAAGAACAGATGGGAACACAGATCCAACAATAGGTGGCATTAGTAAGGAACATACATGCAAATGCATTCAAACCTTTGCTTAAACATTGGTAACAGAAAATCACTGTGTTTTCCCATAGGTATGCCAACTGGACTGCAAGGGCAGAGTGTATCTTCAGGCAGCTCTGAAATCAAATCTGACGATGAAGGAGATGAAAACCTTCAGGACACAAAATCTTCTGAGGACAAGAAACTAGACGATGACAAGAAGGATATCAAATCAATTACTAGGTCAAGATCTAGGTAACAGTATATAATAGTGTCGCTTCATTTAATTCCTTTACTGGATTTTGATGAAGTGAACAGAACAGGAAGAAACTCATGAGTTTTTTCCTGGCAGGTAAAACCACAGCCTAAGAGGAAACTGAAGGCATGTTCTGGTAGTACTAACAGTATCATTTCAGATACTTGTACTCCAGACTTCCTAAAATTCCTTTCAAATCATGAAATTGGACACTAAGCAAATTATCCCCAATATAAAATTTTTATAAGATTAAAATATGCTTAGCAGATTGCTTTTCATCCACACCTCTGCTTAAAAATTGGAATAAAATATTTATTTTCACTTTTTAATGTAGGGTTCTCAGAACAGATCACATTTGCATGACAGTTTACCAGTGTCCAACATATTGTACTCTTGTCTCTTACATTTTTAAACAAATCCATTAGGCCTGTTTATGCCAGCCCTTAATCTAGCTTTTAGGAGAAGCTGGGTGTTCATATCATATCCTGCTCCCAAGAATGGCTTGGTATCTTTATATAGACAAACATTTC
The DNA here is from genome assembly GCF_028017835.1 of Emys orbicularis. Classification (NCBI taxonomy): domain Eukaryota; kingdom Metazoa; phylum Chordata; order Testudines; family Emydidae; genus Emys; species Emys orbicularis. Next base: position 19,214,010 of record NC_088688.1, on the reverse strand, counting down.
TCCCCTGCAGGCATCAATGGCCATGAAATGCATGATTATACTTGGATTGCCACTGGGACTAAATATGTTCTGCATGCTATATAAAATATTACAAAGTATTAGTGAAGGCATATCCTTGGATTTTATCATCTTGGGCCTTATGTCCTTGGTGAATGTTACTCACATGCATAGAAGCCCTAAGCACTAACCACCAGGATAAAGGAGAAGTTTCCTACTACAATAATATCTAGTGGCCTGTCAAGGCTGAGTTCTATGTTGGGACCTGGTTTATGGAGTCAAGCTTTTGATTTTCACTTTATGGTCCTATATTAAAGCTAAGAATACCAGTAAAATTGAAATTTAGGTCCTCTCCTGGTTTGGTTTGGTTTTTAAATAAAAAAGATAAATCCGAGTTTGAGGCTGTCACTTCTCCTTCAAAACAACACTGTCTTGGATACTGTCTGAAAATGGGAAGCCTGTGAATAAGATCAATCATCTTTATTCCAAAAACACTAGTTCGGTTGCACAGAGCAAGCATTTTGCTCTTAAAAAAAATAAATAAATAGCATTCTCAGGCACTCGTTGATTTCTAAAAATATTAATTACATACACATCTATTATGATCAGAGTAAAAGTTGAGGTTTTCTCATAATAAATGATGTGTTGGAAAAATCATATTTAGAAGAGGTGCTTTCATGTCCATGTATGATATGGCAAGACGAAAGCACCTTTATGCTGCTGCAGGGTGATCTTCTCATTTCTTGTTAATTTAACAAGTAGGCTGTCACTTATGCATATTAATGTGTGCTTTGAAGCTTTTGTAAACTGTTATTTTTGTTTTTAAGAACCTTGCAACTTTAAAAGGTTACTCTTGCTATTTAGTTATACTTCTAAATACATGTTGTGTTAGGGCTGTTAAACTTACCAATATATTTGCATAACCAATTTAAAATAGGTATTAGCCACTGAGTCACTGGAAAATATGTGTTCAGTTTAAAATCATTGTCATTATGTTTAGGATAGAAACAGGTTTTATTGCACAAAATGATGCAGAAATTAAACTTCGGGCTCTATCCAGTTGTAAATTACACAGAAATTTCATGGGCCTTCCTGACTATGTTGCTTCTACATCCTGTTTGCCACTTGATAGTGCTTGTATGCTTCCTAATCCATCTTTTTGTGGCTTTCCAAGTCTGTGTTAACACAGGTGGCATCAGACTTTGCCAAGCCAAGTACAGTATTCCCCTCCACCTCAGCCCCCCCCCCCCCCCCCCCCCCCCACACACACACACACACAGACACACAGACACCATCTAAATGACAGGGGCTGGTCCTTCCAGAATCGCCCAACAGATAACTAAACTGAAAAAATTCTAAGGTGTCCCCCTTCTGGCTGAGGTTTGTTATTTCTGAGCTGCCCAGGCCTGAGAGCCCCATTTTATACCACATTATCAGATAGCAGCAGATAAAGTAGCCCACCCATCAATTATAGAAGAGTAAGGGGCCTTTATCTGACCCATGAACCTACTCACAATGGCATTGATAGGGAATGGGATAGGTAGCCATCGGCACCATGCCCAGAATTGTAGGGTAAAAGAGGTATAATCTGCATGCACGTCACTAATCACAGTCACATGATCCTGCTCTGCTCCTACCTTTTAGTCTTGCAAGACAGTAAACTAGCACATTACATTAACTCCTCAGCTCCTTGGTAAGGACCTTCTATTACTTTCCTTTTAATCCTGCACAGAGGATCTCTTTTACCTTACGTGACCCAAAGGGCTATATATAATTTCAGCTGCATAGATCCTGTAACAATTTCTATATTCCTTGCTTAAGAATACCAAATTTTAAAAAAATGACTGGAACTTGATTTGGTTTAAGACCGGTGTCTTCACTGTGAGTTCAAAGTGCAATGTGAAATGTAAAGGAGTTGTAGTTAAAATATCAATTACACAGGTTCCCAGGATTTGTCATGCATGCAAATGTAACAATACTGGCTGTGGTGCTGCTTTGTAAAATATGTTATTGAAAAATACTGTTTTCTCTTGTTACTAGCAGAGGCCATTGTATTCTGTTTTGTTTAGCTGGTAAAGGCTTCAATACAAACCCAGGAGCTCTACTCAGAGCAAATATAGAGGGATTTAAATATGATTAGCAGAAAAATAATATATTGTACATGGAGCGAAGGCTTATTGGCAAGTTAGAATTAGCCAGAAAATTGCTGCCTATGCATTGCAGCAGTGGTTTAGGATGAAATCTGTTTAAAGAGTCTGCTTACTTTTTTCCCACACCATTAGAAAATACCGTGTTCCTTTTGTCTCTCAGCAATAACGACGATGAAGACCTTACACCAGAGCAGAAGGCAGAGCGAGAGAAGGAAAGGAGAATGGCCAACAATGCTCGTGAGCGCCTACGCGTGCGTGACATTAATGAGGCTTTCAAGGAGTTGGGCCGGATGGTTCAACTCCATCTGAAGAGTGACAAACCCCAAACCAAACTCCTGATTCTACACCAGGCTGTGGCTGTCATCCTCAGCTTAGAACAGCAAGTCAGAGGTCAGTTTGGCAGTTCTCTCCTGCAACAGGTTATATATCCAGCAGCATTTAGCTCCACTGGTTCTCAAGAATCATTGTAAGGTGTTGTAGGTACTGATGAACAGGGCCGGCTTTAGCCGGTGCAGGGCCCCACGCCGGGACGCAAATTGTCTCACACACCCCCCTCCGCCGCCCCAACTCCGCCCCGGCCCCGCCCCGACTCCGCCCCCTCCCTGCCCCATTGGATCCCTCCCCAAATCCCCACCCTGGCCCCGCGTCTTCCCCAAGCATGCCTCATTCCTCCTCCTCACCCCTCCCTCCCAGGCTTGCGCTGATCAGCTGTATGGCAGCACAAGCACAGGGGGGGCGGGGGGGAGAAGCAGGACACGGCTTTTTTTTTTTTTTTTTTTTTTCCCGCTCCGCCGGCAGTCCCGGACGTTGCAGGGCTCTCTTAGGCGCGGGGCCCCATTCCGGGGAATCGGCTTAAAGCTGGCCCTGCTGATGAAAACAGACTTTTATGCGCAAATGCATGTATAATAGCACAAGATAAATTCTTTAGTTTGGTCATTATCTCCAGTTCTTAGAAAAACTCTCCTTTTGCTTTCCATTAGATTTAGAACTCTAGGCTTTGGAATACATAAAGTGTAATGTCGGTAGCCTGCTTTTCATCCGTCTCCTTTTTTGGCTGATCAGTGTTGCAAGGCTGTGTTGAGAGTACATGAAATGAAGCAATAGTAAATTAACCCTTTGGCACTGTCTATGCCAAAGCTGTTGCAGCTAAACACTGATACATTCACAGCAGGAAAATCTGATTCCCAGAACCAGGAGGCAAAAATAATTGAGAAATTATCAATTTTTTTTAACATTGAAAAATACTTCCAAAACAAAATGTACAGTATTACGCTATAATGTGCCATGTGGAAAAATCTGATTTAAAAATGCTTCCTGTTACCTAAAAGAAGACAAAGTGGTCAATCTGTAAATTGCCAACTTCCAGAAAATGTTACCACATCTTCTTCAATTCCTCTAGCTCTTCAGTCATGTTAAAACAAACCTTTTTGAGGTTAGCCAGACCTGTCTAACATACAGTACCAGTCTGTAATACTTGGTGATACAGAGATTATTCTAAAAATGAACTCAAGCCCACAACACTCACATCTGGCATCCAATCCAGGTGTTGTACCATAAAGTTCCTGGGTTTCAAGGTTCCAGTTCAGCATATTATGGAGACAGGTCCTATCTGCATGATTCAGGTCGAGTCTGAGCTCACTAACTCAGTGTTTGGGAGTGCATGGATCTGGGGGTCCAGTTCAACATTGTGGTTCTAGACTTATTTTCCATTTTTGAAATTATCTTTTGGAAGTCTGACCTTAATGAGAAAATGAGGAAGGCAGTTTAGACTTTGACACACATCCCTGATATTCCCAATATTCAAATTTTGAGTTACTTAGAAAGATCCAAGATGTAATATTAAGCTTGGCTAACCCCTTGGCCATTGCATAAACATGAAGGTATTTGCAAAACGTACGTACTAAGCTGCACTGCTTAAAAGCATCAAAGCCTTTATCACAAATGCCACCCTTTAAATTTCTATACCTTGAAAGGAATATTCTAATGACAAAGACTTCGTGTTATAAAGAAAATTGGATGATCACTTGTAAAACACGCTCTAAAGCTTTTAAAGTATACTGGAAATCTATAAGAAGTAACTGATAAATTAATTGTGTCAGATGCAAATTCAGTGAACAAAACATTTTGGTATAAAACTTAACATATTTGAAATGGCCTTTTGCTTCAATTCAACAGAAAGGAATCTGAACCCTAAAGCAGCATGTCTGAAAAGAAGGGAAGAAGAGAAAGTGTCTTCAGATCCCCCTCCACTTTCCTTGGCAGGACCCCATCCTGGAATGGGAGATGCATCCAATCATATGGGACAGATGTAAAAAGGCAAGTTCATTTTCAGCTGTGACCAAAGCACAATAAATACACAAGTAATTCAGCAAAAGACACCGAATACAGAGTCATTCTGTAGACTCTGGACCAGATTGGGAGTGGGGGTGAGGGTTCAAAAAAGGAGATAAATTCATGGAGGATAGGTCCATCAATGGCTATTAGCCAGGATGGACAGGGATGGTGTCGCTAGCCTCAGTTTGCCAGAAGTTGGGAATGGACAACAGGGCATGGATCACTAGATGATTGCCTGTTCTGTCATTCCCTCTGGGGCACCTGGCACTGGCCACTGTCAGAAGACAGGATACTGGGCTAGATGGACCTTTGGTCTGATCCAGTATGGCCATTCTTATGGTTGCATATGTGCAACTAGGAATAAAATTAGGCCCATCCTTATAAAATTTACTTAAATTTAATCATCTTGCACCTGCACTTAGATTTCCAATAATATGTTCAAATCATTTATTCAAAGAAGATAAAGTGTATTCAACGGTACTTGACTGATTTATTTTTTCACTTCCTTCACAGGTCCAAGTTGCCACATTTCTTCATTTAAACAAGAGACCACTTCCTTAACAGCTGTATTATCTTAATCCCACATAAACACTTCTCCTTAACCCCTTTTTTGTAATATAAGACAAGTCTGAGTAGTTAAGAATCACAGACGCAAGAGATTTCAGCATTCCCGATTATTAAACAAAAGCAAAAAGTGCAACTTGAGGGACGACTCTCTTTAACATATCATTCAGAATGTTTAAAGCAGTATGTTACGAGCTGTAAATGTACAGCCTAGAGACTGAATGGCAATCTTCTCCACACTGTGGGACAATGCATTTGTGCCTAAACTTCTTTTGGAAAAAAAAATATAATTAATTTGTAAGTCTGAAAAAAAATATTTAATTTAAAATTGTAAACTTGCAATAATGAAAAAGTGTACTTCTGAAGAAAAAAATGAACGTTTTTGTTGGTGTGCTAGACAGCTAGTGTTTATACTTACTGGATATTAAAAGGGAAGCTCTGCTGCCCAGATATTTACAAAACCAGCAAACGTCCTAATGAAAACTGAAGTGATGACATTAGCCATTCCTTAGGGTAGGAGGAACAGATGGATCTTATAGACCTATGACAAATATATATATATAAATATATATATAAATATATATTAAAAATTTAGTGAATATGGTAAGCTTTTGTTCATTTGTTTCAGACTTTTTTGCTCCTGTAAAAAAATAGTACTGATTAACTTTTTTAAAAAGAAGATTTTACTGTAAATAAGGATTTTTTTGGTCTTATTTCTGTCCCGCTCCCCTGTTTTTGTTATTGTAACCTGTAGTGCCAACTCTGTCTCTGGAGGGGTAGTGCAGGCTGAAATGCTGACCCTGACGTTGCTTCTCATTCATAAGTAGGTAGAGAGTTGTTTCTCCAGTCTTTTAGGAACACAGGACTTTAAAGTCTCATCATGTGTAGATATTACAGGCTGCATTACTGAGACGTGGCAAAATGAGTTTGAATCGTAATGTTGCTCTTGTTGACCCTATTCTGGGATTTTCAGAGGTACAAGGTTAGAATGCTACAATGTTACCACTGTGCCTTCCAATGTTTATATCATCAGAAACATTACATAATCAAAGTGGCTGTGATTTAACAAACCAATTAAAGTGTTACCTACGTGTGTAGCCTAAATAGTGTGCAGTGAGGCGTTTCTGAATACACAGTCAGATTTGGGGGGTGGGGGGAATCCATCAATTGGGAAAATTGCAAGCAGTGTGACAGATTTGATTGACTTTCTTTTTTCATTCTTTTCTTGTTTTCAAGTGGATTACTTAAATGTAGACCACTTGCTGCCTCCTCCTTCATTTGCAAAATGCCAATATTCAGTCATCATGCAACATTATAACAAGCCTTATGAGTCCTAAAGCATTAAGTTGCACTTTCTTGAGGAGGGGGTAGGTGGGTAGTACAGTATTTCTCTGGCCAGTATGAATGAAGTTTTTACTTAACATATTTAATAGTAACATAGATCAAACTATGGCACAGCAACTCATCAGACAACTAGCTTTGAAGTCTGGGCACAACTGAACCAACTTCCATAGTGAATCTTATCATGATTGACTTTGGTGTACAGTACAATTAACAGATAGTGCTCCTAGTTAAGTATTTGTCAGCATCCTTTTGTCTCTAATTCTAGTTTCTATTTTTACAGCCACACAAACCTGGCATGTATTTTAAATAAAATCTCCCTGTTCAAGTAGATTTTCCACCTATCAGCACTGAGTAAATGCCATAAATCCATCAAAACGGTCTAAATGTTCCATCTGTTCTCCTGTTTTGCCAGTTATATAGTAATGAAAAATACATTTGTAAATTTTATGCAACAAATGGCAAACGTATCATTATTTTGAAATTGTGTATGTAAAAGTTATATTTTTACATGTAGACTCTTGTTATTATGTGTTTTAATACATTGTATCAGTTTTTTGTTTAAAAACAATCTGTGTGGTTGAAAAAAGTCTCATTTAAATGAAATAGTGAGATACAAGAATCTGAATTTTATGTTTGTTTCTGAAAACGTAAAGAACAAATATGATAGTTAACATGTGATCACCTTCTACATACCCATAAACATTTTGATTAGCTGCGTGCGTGTTGAAACCTGTAAATATGTTCAGTAGTGGGAAAATTTAAAATGCTTTGATTTGTTGATAAGTTTCTCAAATGTGGAGGTGGATTACACCATTAGCTATACACAATAGAGCAGCAGGCACAAGGTTTAATTCAGAATTACAAATGAATATTATTTTTAAAATGCTGGACTTTTAACAGGCCTGGTTTATATGAAAATGGGTGTGATAAAGATTAATCTCACCCATTGTTAATGCTAACTATGCTTTTGAGTGCTGGTATCCTTAAGGTTTCTCTTTATCAGTATCATATGCATTGATATGAAGAGTGAAACAACAATGAACAAACCATATTTTTTGCAGGCAAATTATAACCCAACAGATGATATTCACTTTTATCTATACATGTACACATCAGGTTTAGGGAATGAAAATAGCCCTTTGACTATTGGAGAATTTTAAGAGCATTGCTTCTGATAACTATTATCAGAAAATGCATTATAAAACCAAATTAATGTTTACTCTTAAAAAATCAGAACAAAAATAAATGTTTACCTTTATTGACATTTTTAACAAAAATTGGAGTGGGGGGTTTCTTTGTATTTTTTGTCTTTACATTTGTCTCTCACTCAAATTGAGTAGAAGTTTCAGTTTTTACCCACCAGTTTTGGTGAACTGTATCACTCAATAAGGTGGTGATTTTATAGCAAACTTCCCTTTTAGGAATAAAATAGCCTTTGAAGGGCAAACCTTCATCCACACTAGATTTAACTGTGCGGATACCTCGATACCACTCAGATTCTGGATAGTCTGAGATTTAAAAAAAAATGAACAAGCAAGTGTGTAGTGTTTGATATATTTTTTTCTTTTCATTATTTCCCATCCCAAGGGAGGAATTAGTGTCCCACACTGGATTTGTCACAGGTATTTAGCTGATGACACTAAGGCCTGGTCTACACTAACCCCCAAATTCGAACTAAGGTACGCAACTTCAGCTACGTGAATAACGTAGCTGAAGTCGACATACCTTAGTTCGAACTTACCGCGGTTCAGACGTGGTCCACACGCGGCAGGCAGGCTCCCCGTCGACTCCGCGATACTCCTCTCGCCGAGCTGGAGTACCGCAGTCGACGGCGAGCACTTCCGGGATCGATTTATCGCGTCCAGACCAGACGCGATAAATCGAACCCGGAAGTTCGATTGCCAGCCGTCGAACTACCGCGGTAGTGTAGACCTGGCCTAAGATTGTAGAAGGCTGTGTATTATATGATAATAAACCTGGCTTAGAAACTCTTTAAGAAACACTGACTAAAATAGCAGCTTTTTAATAAATGATCCACCTCCACATTCAAGTAATTTATGACTATGCTGAATAGGGAATCTGTTCATCTAGAACTTTTTAACCATTTGTCTTCTGTGTAGCTGCAAGGAACACTAACGTTTATACAACTGTCAGTCCTACCAGTGATGCAACTTGTACTGATTCAGTCTTCCGATTCTTTGGGGGGATGGGGGGTGGGAGAGGATGGGGAGTCAGGGAGAGGAAAGTTTCATCTTTGTATCCACCAGGCAGAATCTGATCTGTGTCAAGAAGTGAACTATACAGTATATTGCCAGGAATGAAGAGATTTCGGCGGAAACAAGCACAAAAAATAAAAATTAGTCCACTGGTTGACTGGGTGGGGGGAGGAGGGGAAGGGTGGAATATGATTAATTCCAACACATGGGGCACCATGGCCTTTTGGGGCCTTTTTGTTTTGTTTATGTTTTGTTTGTTTTTTAAAGACATGTTCTTTCTCATGGGACTTGAAGTTGATTCATATTTGTGCAGTGCTGGTTTGACCATACTCATTTCAAGTATTATAGACTTATGTAATGGTGAAAATATATGAACTGTGGCCTTTTTCATTCTTGTTACTTGTGATGCAATTAAGTGAAGATAAGAAAAAAAAAAAACAGCAGAGATTTACCATGTATCAGTGCCTGGCTTTTTGTTATAAAGCTTCGTTTGTCTAGTGCTCTTTTTGCTATAAAATAGACTGTAGTACACCCTAGTAGGAAAAAAACCCCTAAATTTAAAAATAAAAAATATATTTGGCTTATTTTTCACAGGAGCAATCCTTTTATACCATGAATATTATGGGAAAAAATTGTCAGATTCTGAATATTTCTTCTTTGTAGATTTTTGGAATCATTCTGAGTAAAAGTTTGTTACTTTATTTTACTATTTAAAAGATGTTATTTTACCATGTGTTACTGAGATGAAACTGTATGGTAGCTTTTTTTTTTTAGTTGTAGGTCGCAACAGGGGGAATTTTGCGACTGTTCACATAGCTACAGCAGTAAAAACAAAACAACAAAAAAAATGGGAAAAAATGAAAAAAAGGGAAAAAGATTTTTAAAAAAAGATAAACAGTTACACCTTGTTTTCAATGTGTGGCTGAGTGCCTCGATTTTTTCATGTTTTTGGTGTATTTCTGATTTGTAGAAGTGTCCAAACAGGTTGTGTGCTGGAGTTCCTTCAAGAACATAAAAAAACAAAACAAAAAACAAAAAAAAAATACACAGCTTGGTGTAGGCCATTACCTGTTTCTCATCTGTAGTTATTCGATGCCGTCATGTACATGACCGTTCTGTAGCAATAAATGTGCCATTTTTATAAACTGTTTCCGACACTTTTGTTTCATTTCATTTTGCATTATCCATACCCATAGGTGCTGCAGGAAGTGTATTGGTGATCACTAGAAGGCATTTTTCCCTCTGAGTAAACCAATGGCGTTATGCTGCCATTGTGGTGTAGGAAGTATTATGTTTCAGATGAGACGTAAAACAGGTCTGGACCACCTGATTATTAAAGCTCCCATAGAATTTTGTTTTGGTAAAAGTAAAAGGTGTTCACTTTCACTCAGGTGTCTTTGCCAAATTACATCTTGGATAATTTCAGTTTGCTTACTTAGAGTCCCCTGTTATTTTAAGAGAAAACAGTGTTCTTTATTTGTGACCTAAATTATTGTGTTGTGATGCTACACTGTAAACTAATTTCAGTATTTCAACCCATAGATGGCTGCACTTCAGTGTAATTTTAAATCTGTTGGTAATATTTGTAAAGCACTTCCAGGTCCTCTTGGATGAAAGTGCTATATAAATGTAAGATCATTTTCACTCTCATTATCATATAGCTCTGATTCTATTCTGTAAGTAAAACATCTGTATTTCAGCCATTGAAAGAATATTAAGCATGTTACACCAAGGAAGAAGTGTCATAAAAATTGTACTGGGACACATGGAAACCAAAACCAAAGCAAAATTCCTAAAGCAGTAACCCATTGGAAAAATACATTGAATCTGTACAATTTGAAGCTATGCATTTGAAGAAATATAAACTGTACTAGTACTTTGATATGCTGCAGATTGCCATGTCCAGTCAGTTTTCACCTTACAAGATTAGTATTTCAGCTGTTTGGCAGAACTTTCTCTGCTACATTTTTGCATTTAGAGCTGAGTTAAGACCTGAGCTGAATGATCATTAGAAGTTGAATATTGTAAACCACATCACTATTTCATTGTATTAACATTTTTACAAAAATAACTTCTGGTTGGCCCTGTTGGATCTTATCAATCCAGATGTGTACCACAGTTTTCCAATTTGTACATACTACTTGCATCACATATTATAAAAGGAAAAGTTGTACAGATTAAAATGATTGTTGCATAAAGCACTGTAAGTGATATTTTTGTAGAATGGATATTGACCGTCTTTTGGAGCAGCTAGAGGTTCTGGTTGTACACAACATTTGTATAACATGCAATATATACATCAAATTCCATTGCAGTTTGGCATGTAGGATTTATTTATCCTATGCAGTCGGTAAATTTGGGATCTTTTTCAACTATCATTCTCTGTATGTTGCTAGTGTGATGTAACAATTGCAATATTTTCACCCCAAGGAAAATGTTACAAAACCAGTTCATTAATGGCCCTCTATAACAAAATGTGGGGACTTTGGTTTGAGTGTTCATATTTTAAAATGTCATGGAAATTCCAAAGAATTTGGATGATAGCACCTTTAATCTTACATACGTTTTGAAGTGACGTGTTGTTATTGTATGTTTAAAAAACAACATAATAGAACCACAACTATTTTGTCTTTTAATTTCACAACACTAAACAAGCCAAAGTAAGTGCTCAGGAATTTGTCATTAATTTCAGTATATCCATTGTAATAGGTTTTCATAATTGTGTTAATTAAATTTGAACACTAGCCCTTTAAGTAGAAAGCTTTCTCCTTGACAGACCTTAAAATGATTAGAAGTACCTTCTAGAGGTCAAATTCTAGACCTTATAACTCCATCCGGTCTTTTGAGATCAGAGATAGAGGGAAGGAGAGAGAAGAACCACCACTGCAATACTGCACATATCTCTTATAAACATACGGTCTGATTTGCAAAGGTGCTGCTCCCAACTGACTTTCAGTTAAACTTGTGAGTGCTCAGCACTTCTGAGGATCAGGGGCAGCCTCACGCTTTCTCTTCAGGTGATCTGAAGAAGAACTCTGTGTGACTCGAAAACTTGACTCTTTCACCAACAGAAGTTGGTCCAGTAAAAGCTATTACCGCAAACACCTGATCACTCTAAAGATAAATGTGTTTGATGTGAGGATGCTGTTGTGTGTGAGAAGGTTATTCTGGGAAAGCTAAGTCAGGGAGATGGAGGCTGCATTGCATTTCTGCATGTGTCAAGGGTGGTGGTCAATCTTACTTCATCTAGTGATGAGTTTCAGGCTTGGGCTTTCTCCAGTGGATACAAATCTTCTCCGGATGGGCAATAATTTCATTTGCCATGGGGAGTGTGAGATCATCATTGCAGAAAGAGGTGATCTCATAGTTAACTAGGGGTTATGCAATGCAGATATTTCAAAATTCGTAGTTTCCTTGAACTGGACTCTGTTCAGTGAGGAGGCTGTATGGTGAGTGGCAAGTGGGGGTCACATATTCTCTGTAACCTGTGTTGGTGAACAGACAATCTACTGCTTTCTGGAACAGATGTACCTTGGGGGCATTGGGCTTCACTCCTAGGTATAAGGAATCACAGGAGATCACTTTTATTCACTAACAATACCTGGTTCTAATGCAACACTTTTATCCATAGAAATCAAACCGCACTACCAGGAGATAAATATCTTCATCCTCATTTTATATATGAGGAAACAGAAACACAGAGAGTGAAGTGACTTACCAAACCCGGGTCTACTGATTCCCAACCAAGGATTAGCCTCACTAGGCCACACTGCCTCCCACTATTTAGATGCCTTAGTACATTTTTAGGAGCTTTACTAGGTTTTCTAAGGCATCCAGATTTAAACATTTTGGCAATCGGCAGTAACTAAATCCCTTTTTGCAAAGAGGGCTCTCAGTAGTCAACCTTTTATATTATGCCTTGTTATGACTTTTTTTTTAATGAAAACTACAGATGTAAAGTTCCTTTTAAACAGAAGGAAAGAGTTAAAGGGATGAAGAGTATTTTTGGATCCCCTTTCTATGTATAAATATTGTTTGAACTAAGAAATCCCCGGCATTCTGTAGGATGACAGTTCTGGGGAGGTTGGCATGATATCATCATGCTTAAAGAAGATTGAAGAAGCACTTATATTGTGCAGTAATTCTAGATAGCCAATAGATACATGCAGTAACTCAAGTATCTTTAAGATTGTAAATTTGTAAAGAGAGAATAAGCAGTGTAAAGGAAACTTAATGCGCCTTTGAGGGCTGAAAATCAGATGAGGAAGCTAATGCTACTTAGATGAATTAGACCAGTGGTTCTCAAACTTTTTTTTTTCACGGAGCACTTGTAAATTGCTGAGGGTCTCGGTGGACTACATAATGATCTTTCCAAATGTTGTTTGTACCGTTAGCTAACTATTGTAAAGTGCTTTGGATAAAAGCACTATATTAAAAAAAACATAATAATTATTTTTGTTCTACAAATAAAAGCACACAACTCATATTTTAATATCAGTAGTCTTACCTTTCTAATGTAATGGATGTGCCCTCTTTCCCCCGCTGCGGCAGCCACAGAGCTGAGGCTGAGAAGGAGGGCTGTCTCTACCCGGCAGCTAGTCCTGGAGCTGGAGAAAGTTGCCACTTTCCCTGGCCACTGCAGCCCTGCATATCCCAAACTCCCCCCACAACCTCTTCTCACCCCACTGCCCCCTCCCACTTACCCCCGATTCCCCCAAAGACCACCACCTCACCTTACATATGCACCTTCTCCAGGGTCCAGGCACCTAATTAGTGGAGCCATGCCTACGTGGCTCCACTAATTAGGTGGGTGGCCCTTCATTCTTTCATGTGCGGCTGCCCAGGCACGCACCTTACAGGGAACTATCCATGAACTACCTGAATGGAGCTCGTGGACCACTGGTGGTCTGCGGACCACAGTTTGAGAACCTCTGAATTATACCATATGGAAGAGACCTTTACATGCAGCAGGTGGCCATTAGGTGACCCAAGATGACCCCACAGTCAATCCTCAATTGAGCTGTTCTTTGTGAACTTCCTTCAATGATCTTTCCAGAAACTAGAGTGATGAACTGCACACACACCAAAAAAAAAAAAAAGGGGGGGGGAGGGGCATAAAAATAACCAAGTTTGCTATATAATTTTTCTTTATTGTAATAACAATTGGGGATCAAAAACCTTTTCTGATAGCAATACAGAGTAAGCTACTGCAGGCCTGAGTCTCTGTTGCTCCACACCTTTGCATCTTTGCAAAGTAGGTGTAAAATTCAACCATTCTGATTTGGTAGCATTTTACATCCATTTTGCATTAATGAGATGACTACACCAGGCATGAGGCAATAGAGAATTGATCCTTAGATATACTGCCAGTGCAATTGGAAAGGCTCTGGCTTTAATGAAGATCTAAAATCTGTTTACATAGGTCAGAAAAAGTACAAACTTTTAGACTAAGGCTTGTGTACACAGATACACCCAGAAAAATTATTCCGAATTAACTAAAGGTGTGAATTCAAAGTGGACGGATTAAACTGTATTAAATTCATGAGTGAATGCTGTTATTCAGAATTAAAGTGGCTTTAGTTTGGTTTAGTTTAATTCACATTGGAAGTGGAAAAAGATAAACCGAATTAAGGCCACTTTAGTTTTGAATGATGGAATCACACAGGGTTTAATGCAGTTTAACTAATCCTCTTCAAATTCACACTTTAGTTAATTCAGATTAATTTTCCTGGATGTCCCAGTGTAGACAAGCCCTTAGTTCCTTATAGCAAGGAGCTTTATTTATTTAGTAATTACATTTTATATTAGGATATGGAATGCAGTTGGCCTGATTATTAGATACTCTTGTTGTCAGTGCATTAAAAGAACCATTGATTAAATAGCATGACCTCTCCTTGAATTGGAAGCATAAATCACCAAGGTACAGAGCTGGAATCCCTAGCACAGCATGAATGTCTTTAAAACCAACCTCCCTATATTTTAGGTCAGCTCAAGTTGGTTAATGTATAATACCTGTTTCCAAGAGACTAGGGCTCTACTTCTCCATTGCCATTCATCTGTGCAAAAGGATTCAGATGTGGTGGCATTTTACATCCACTTTGTACTCAGTGTGCATACATGTAAATGAGTCCTCATGGCACAGGTCAGTGAAGTACCAGGGCCTTTAGAGACAGCAGTCCTGGAACAGAGAGAGGAAGGCATCTTCTTTTAATGTTTCAGCAGATTAATTCCTCTCAGCAAGACATTTATTTGTCCATCACTGAGTGTATTTTGTTGAGACGAAAGATGCTGCACCATTCAATTCCAGCTCAGTGAGGGGAGGGGGCGGGGAATAAGGACCTCTGATAACTGCTGTGTCCTATGTTTGATTTAGGCAGTTCAAAAACTACCGGTGAAAATTGACTTTCATTATTTCTCCCTCGGGACAAGAAGAGAGTATTCTGTTTCAGATACTCCAGTCTCCGCAAAAGTGACTATAACCTCCTTCAGCTTAGGATAGGCACACAGACAATCCCTCCCAGCCTCCAATACAGCTGGCTATTCTGTAGTGAACAAAGTTCAGAGGTTTTACGGACATTATTGCTGCCTACGTCAGGAATATAAAAATGAGTTGAGTCATTGATTAAGTATAGGGAGGATCCATCCTCTATGAGAAGACAATAAACCTCCTGCATCGCTGGGCAATTGCTCTGGAAGACAACCATCCTGGAACCTAGTTAACAGGTGTAAGTGTAATTATAGCAGCCTCAGACATTTTATTTTATGATTCCAGGATCTAGCTCATGCTGCTAATATATACTATGAAGACTCTGCTCTCAGGGTGGGGAATTATTTATAAAAAAGAATTCAAGAGTGCAGACTCTGCTTCCTAATACAGATATTTCTCTGTTAATTTCTGGGAGCTAAGAAACATTCAGAATCTTCCTGAATTGTCAGCATGTTCCTGCAGGTCAGTGAACGCTGGTTAGACTATGAAGTTGAGTGACAGCAAGTCACCCAAGGGCTCAGCTCCCTCTGCCAAGCAGGATATGCGACATGGTCATTTTATATTATTTACTATAACATAGACCTTACTGAATCACAGACCCTTCAAGGGAAGTGAATGTTAGTTCCATCTTCAGTAGCTGAGCTGGATGGCAAACTAATCACAGAACCTGGTACTAAGTAGAAACTAGTGGGCAACATAGTGCAAACATGGGAAATTCTGTCCCTCAACTCTTTTGCCTTAACATGGACTGTGAAAGTCGTTAGATCCCAGTGGAGTAGTTTAATTCCAAAATTTAGGGAGCAAGGAAGGGAGGAACAAAGGGTGTGGCTCCCTCATATTCCCACCTTGAGGCCACACAGACGATCTCACTCCTCTTGTGTCCTCACCCGTAAGTCTACCCTTCACTCTGCAGCAGAAAGATAAATAAGATTCTGCAAAGGCACAGTAAGGCCTGGTCTACACTGGGGGGGAAGGGGAGGGGGAATCGATCCAAGTTATGCAACTTCAGCTCTCCCGTCGACTCCGCCTGCGCCTCTCGCCCTGCTCGGTGGTTGATTTATCGCGTCTAGACTAGACATGATAAATCGACCCTCGCTGGATCGATCGCTGCCCGTCGATCCAGCGGGTAATGTAGACAAGCCCTAAGTGTTGGCTGGTCAGCCATAAATGCTTCTGAAGTCTGTGAAAGTGAGGGCATGCAAAGCATAGCAGTTTAGGCCCAATGTTTTATGCCTATGGACATATTTTTTGAAGCTAAATTATAGACAGCATGCACAGCATTACCTAGGTTGCTTAAGTGATAAGGCTCGCTTTCTGTTGCTTATACCTTTCTCAGTGTTTTCCTTTTTCAGCTGTAATTTAGAAAACATGCTCGCAGGTAGTGGATTTTTTTCTTTCTTTAGGTTTTATTTAGAAAACAGCTCAACCATTTTCAAGCATGGAAGGAGTGGGAAAAATACAGTATTTCTGCTAAGAAAAAAAAGTGACTTTAAAAACAAAAGCTCTAACATCTCAGAGGAAAGTGTTTGAAACTTGAAATTTTGGCAGGGACATTGCACCTAGACCCAAGATAGTTCTTTCAATGGTCTAGTGAAAAATCAAATTTGATTTGGTCATGTTAGAAGGGTTTAAAAATTAGCTGTATTCAAATTCACTGGGTTATATTAATTGATAAAATTAACAATAGCCAATTGAGAGGATGTAGGGGTATGCACGTAAGAAAGTAGGTTTCTCTCAAAGAGGTTTACCTCTTTCCATGTAATTAGTGAGGATACTTTCAGAAAGAGGTTGGCCTTTGAGGATTTGGCCCCTACACTTCCATATGATAAAAAAAAGTGTTTATGAGATGAGAGCAATAACTCTGCCTCTTGGCTGCACATATTGTAAATACAGCTTGGTCTGCTGTTGTCTACAAAATAGCTGAACATACAAGAATTTTTTTTTGTTCATTTGGCTTTTTACAAGTAGAAAATTTCCATTAATAAACACCTGCATTAATAAAATGTTAAGGTTGCAAAGCTGAAGCACTCAAAAATCAGGAAATAACAAAAGTTAAGGTTGAAAACCTCTCGTCTACAGAAATGAACATGGAATTGGAAGCCATGAAATCCTGTTTTCCAACTCTGCTCCTGAAAGTAAATTGCTGTTTGGATGAAGGTGCGTCACTTAACCTTTTTGTTTGTCAGTTTATCTATCTGCATAACAAAGATAATCTTTCCTCTACAGAGATGTGGTAAGAATTAATTAATTAAAGTTTGAGTGGAAATAAACTAGTTAAAGTGTTAGTGGTATGATGCTTACTACTATCTAGCATTGTTAGCAATGTGTGTGTGCAAATTTAGAATGCACAAATACAAGGCATGTGCACACAAATGTTGCTGGCACAATGTGCTCCTAATCTGGCCCCACAATAATTTGCCTTCAGTGTTACATCTGAGTACTCGGCTGTATCTCTGTTCAGAATACATGGTGCCCAACTACCATAGCAACATATGGGATGATTAGTGGGTACACTAGTACAAAATCAGAGACAACATTTAAAAAAATGTGGTATCTTTGGAACAAACCTAAGCTGAGATAGTAGAATCATAGAAACTAGAGCTAGTAAAATCCATTCCGGTAATTTAGTTACTCTTATGACTATTGCATTATTTATCTGTTATTGGCATAGCACCAGCATGGTGCTAAGTACAAGGCTGTCTCTTAAGGGCTTTCCCCAGTCCAGCTAAGTGAGTCAAACAATGAGGCTTCTTCTTCCTTTGGGAACTTTTGCACAGTTTAACAGATCTCATACTTAGATAATGTTTCCTGCTAATCACTTGGTAATTTCTATTGCTTAATTTCACACGATTACCGCTGGCTACACCCTCTCAGAGTAACCCAAAAAGTTCCTCTCCCTCCTGGCTGTTTCCAACCATCAATGACTGAAGCAAAGTGGGGATGCCATCCTTCAGCTATATTACTGGAAATTGCTAAATTCAAAATATTTCTTGAGGCAAGAAATTCCAAGGGGTTGTCATCATTAGATTGTTTCACTTCTGAGACCAAGAAACAGACTCCATGCTTTCATATTTCAGCAAGAATTATTTCAAGTTTATTCCTGTTCTTGCCCTACTTGCTCTGCGGTCACGGATTCATTTGAACAGTCCTGCTTATATGATCAGATGGAGCAACATGAGCTGTTTTTTAAGCTTTTAAAAAAACACTATGTAGTAATCTGGTGTTAATCAGATTGTAGTCAGATATCCCTCCTATAAACCAATATGTATGTAAGACTAGGAAGTCTTATTACAACATTGGAGGATGGGTGAAAAATTCTGTTGCATATAACTTGTCATTTGAAGAAATATCTTGCCTCTGTATGGCTCTGATCTTTTAAAGGTTCAATCCTTCTCCCACTAAAGCCAACGGGAGGTTTGCTATAGACTTCATCTGGAATAGATTTGGACCTTAACCTATTGAACAGTGGGAGACCCATAAACCTAGCATCATAGAGCTTCCCTGGCTATATTAGTGAGAAAACAAAGCACAGATTTCTGGCTGATGTCTTGTTTTATTTATCAGAGATCTGGTATCTCTGCAGAAATGCAAATACTCCAAACCTATATCTACACTTATTAACAGTTACTTTTCTAGCTAGTAAAGTGGGTTTCCCCTGCCAAAGGACAGCCAGTTGCAGAATGGGCTGACTTCACAGGAAACAGGATCCAATTTTTCATAGCAACACCTTCCTCCTCTGCATGTCTCCTCAGTGAAAGGATTCAGAGGATTCTCCCTCCTGTGTTATACTGAATCAGTCATAGACAGGGCAAAACCTTCACTTGTTGAAAAGTTCCTTTTTTAACCTTCATTGTAGTTGCCTTTGATGGTTTTCCTTTGAAAGCCTAAGTACTGAGCAAGGCTAAACAACTGAGCCTCATATTACATCAGCAGCTAAAATGGGTGGGGTGACAACTCCTTCCTGCCAGGATGAGCCATATCTCCTGGTGACTAATATTTACTCTGAGCCCATAAAGCATACTTTCAATATGAATGCATTATTCCTTAAATATTACCCATAAATACATCTCTAACAAGTAGTGAGATTTCTGTAGATACGTTACTCATTGTGGATAAATATCTTGTAAGGTGTGTTTGGTGTAATGGGTTTGTCAGGTTGGAGGTTGCAAAGAATGGGGGACCCTTTGCCAAAGGGTCTCTATGTCACAGTATTGCCATGCTTTCTTTATCACAGAAACCCTACTCCCTTCCATTACATCTGTCCTCTGTTCATCATCTGAATTGTACTGTGTGTTTTAGTTAGCCTATAAGGTCTTCAGGGCAGGGGGCTGTAGCTTCCTCTGTGTTCTGTACAGGGCTGATCACACTTATACTGGTCAAAAATAACCATTCTGGTTTGATCATAACTTTTGCCCTGTCTAAGGTGCAAATCCACCCCATCCCTTATGCGTGCACAATGCCTGTTAGGCAGCAGGTCCAGTACAGTCCACTTGTATGTTAGAAGGAGAGAAAAGAGGGGGCAGAATGTAGGAAAATCATTGTGTGTGGGGCGGGGCGGGGAGGGGCTCTGCACATATTGGAGATAAGCCTTGTGAGGCTCCATCCATGATAGTGTAGGGGGATGTTTGCAGGGCATGATGTGGATGGCCCATGGAAGGGGCAAGCACAGTGGATCCATGACTTATGTGGGTTCACCTGCAACTCCCTCCTCCCCAACACATACCCCTTTTAGAATAGGGTAGGGTAAGGTGCAGAAGACTTGAGGCTACCATTATGGAGACTTTGAGGACATGGGGGGAAAGATTCTGTATTCTTAGTGTCTGTGAAAATCTCCTGTGTGCCACCCAGATAGGGCCTGAGCCAAAGCCCATTGAAGTCAGTGGGAATCATTCCATTGGCTTCAATGGGTATGATCCGGCCCCTACTCTGAGTGTGTGCAGTAGCCCACATTTGGCCTTTAGGTGGCGGGATGCCAGAAGTTTTGGCTTATTGACACAGACCATCCTAGAGGCTTATAATGGGCCTTTGACAGAGTAGAATAGAGAGCTAAAGGAGGCTGGCTTTTCTAAAAGCTGACTTGCAAAAGAATTCCTGGATTAAGAACATCTTGGGTTTGGCTGCTTCAGCTAGTTTCCAGCAACCATTAGGAATACACTGTACGGTGCATAAAATGTCCCTCTATATGACAATGTACATGGTTCGTTGATGACTCTATGATTCCATTAAGTGCCAAAATCACCCCCCAACTCTTAAAAATTGCATATCACTGCTTTACTGAGAGACTGTGTAGCCCAGGGGCAAGAGACCTGGGTGTCCATTCCCAGCTCTGCCGCTGACATATGGTGTAACCGTGAGCAAGACACTTTTTGCCTCTTCGCGTCACACTTTCCTCATCTGCAAAATGGGGGAAATACCCTCTTTTGCAAAAAACTTTGTGATTGATACATGGAAAGTTGTATGGACTATGATTACTATTACTCTACACTGGCTTTAGTGTGTACTGTATGTATATAAGCTTATTGCAAAGTGGTATATCTACTATAGTTTATAGTTACAAATAATTTGGAGAATGATATTAATGTATTCAGTGGCCACCAATTCTTCTCTCTTTGCATCCTTTACAGTGAGCATAGCTGCCATGTCCGTATTATTTGTTCTTTCAGTAAAAAGAAGTCAACAGGTATTATAAAGTATTATATGCATGGAAGAAACCCACTGTTAAATCTTCCTTGCCACTAACAGGAAATCACCAATTAAATTTGGTCCTACTTGTTACAAGAAACCTGCCCAAAATGTCCCCATGTCACAAAGATAAGCACAGCATCAACACTATCATAACACAACTTTGCTACAGATGTGTTTGGGAGCGCTCAGATACTTACAGAAATGTGCTAAATAACTGTAAGCCTGAGATTCAAAGAAGTCTAAAGAGGATTAAACCATCTGATATAGGCCAGAACTACTTTGCTGTTGTTGTTTTAACTTTGTCAAAACAGTGAGTCATTAGAAGGATTCCTGATAAATGCCCTGCCCTCCTTATATATGAAGAGAAAGATGATGCTAAACACTAAGCAGACAGCTTGTGCTACCTTTAACTAGTGATGCATTTTCTAAAGAGAATCGATCAAATTGCTAGTGGGATAGGCTGAGCATTTGCTATCTAGGGCAAGCTAAACACAGAGAAAAGCTTAATAGACTGACTAATCCATAGAATTTTTACAAATACGCTTTTTTTCCCCTTCTGCATTCCAGCTTGCAAGCTGTTGATCCTAAACTGCATAATACCACCTTGTCTGTTGTTTCATGTGGTGAAGCCGAGAACCACAAAGTCGAACGTGGCTGCCTTCATGCTGTGCCAGTTTTTTGCTGCTCTTTGAAATGTTGAGAATATATGAACATGGCACAAATGCTATAATGTAAAGAATGTCAGGTGTTTAATAGTAAGCAGGGCTGATGAACAATTGCACTAGAGTCCATTACACTAGCTCAGCGGTTCTCAAACTTCATTGCACTGCAATCCCCTTCTGACAACAACAATTACTACATGACCTCAGAAGGGGGGGCCAGGTGGGGGGGCAAAGCCAAAGTCTGAGCTGCACTGTCCTGGGTGGGGGAGCCAAAGCTGAAACCCAAGGGCTTCAGCCCCAGACGAGGGGGACCTGTACCTGAGCCCTGCCACCCAGGACTGAAGCCCTAGGGCTTCACCTTAGGCCCTGGGCAGTGGGACTCGGGCTTCAGCTTCGGCCCTGGGCTGCAGCAAGTCTAATGCCAGCCTTGGAGACCCCATTAAAATGGAGTCGCGACCCACTTTGGGGTCCCGACTTACCGTTTGAGAACTGCTGCACTGGAACATGCAAAGTGAATGTGTTTTGGGGCAGTTTCCACCTTAGAGAGAGGAAACATTTCGGTGACATTTCTTGATTATTTGCACTGTTTGTGCTGCCCTTTTATAAACTGTGGGTAGTGTTGCTTTTTTACAAAGTGTACGCCAAGTGCATTCAATGCTGAAGTATTTGTTATGGCAATACCAACCAATCCATTCAGATGACACTGAGGTAGTAACAAAACCCTGAAACTCAAAGTTAAAATCTATGGGTGACTCGGCCGAAAGGATCCGACCCTATTGCAAAGTGCTGATCTCCCTCCACTCCCATTCAAGGCAAGAGATGAGCCCACAGGAACATGATCTAACAAGCCTTAGCGTATCTGCAGATTGTACCCGGGCCTCACGCTATTTTCATTTCATGATTATTGAGTGTAAATACTTGAGGATAGAACTGAACCCATGGGGACCTCGGCGCACTCACTCTTTGCCCGCCTCTTGAACTGGGCCCTTAATTTCTCTGCTGCTTTATTTCTTCAGAATATCAAAAGCTGTTAACAAGATTATGGCCATGCACTTGCTAAATGTCATTGTTTTAAATCACCGCTGATGAGTGCAGAAACCTCATGAAATTAGAGCCCTCTTAGTTTTTGAGGAATATTCTCATGCATCCAAAGAAACCTTACACTGATTTCCTTTAGCCAACATGGTAGAAAATGAATATACATTTTTTTAAAATCAACCTTTTCCTCAAATGGAGACCTCTGATGGTAGGTTTCCTCTGAACCCATCCTTTTTCTCGCCTAGTTATATACCTGCTTCCCGTCCCCCACAAAACAGAGTTCATAATTAAAGTGCTTGACACAACCTTAACTCTAGCAGTGAGATTGGCAAAGGCAAAATCAGTGACATCCAGAAGGAAGAAAGCCTGACCACGAGCTGTTGTGTGACTATTGTATGCTGTAAGCCAACGGGGGAGCCAGAAAAGTGGGCAGCTATTATCCTCCCCACCGACACACATGCACACACACACACAATGCTGTTGCTGGAGAAAGGCATGCCAAAGCTTGGCATCTGGGTTCTGCAGCTGTCAAGCCTGCCCCACGAGTGACCACAGCAGTTGGATTCAAACTGGAAGCAGATAAAGGAGAAACAGCAGGAGGAGGATGGAGAGGATCACATGCAACACCATAATCAACAGGAATGGTGTCGTGCCAAATGAGAATGTAAATGACTTCATGTTCCACTCGGTGTTGAATTGGGCTGCTATTTTAAAGTGGTTTTATAAAACAAACAAACCCAAAAGCTGTACCATGGCACTCTCCATTTTGCACCCATCAGGTGGAGTTCCCGACTCACTTCTGCCCTTCTTGGTTCTGCCTCTTTTTATGATTATGTTCCTTATGTAAAAGAGAGATTTTTTTCATGTCTGTTAAAAAATTTATGCCCCCCCAGTAGCATTTCCATGTTATTTAGCACCTTTCATCTCAGGAAAACCCCAAGATGTTTTTCCCGTTCTACTACATGCCTACCACACTACTACCCTTTAGTATCCACACAGTGATTTCTTCTTCGAGTGATTGCTCATGTCCATTCAGCTTAAGTGTGTGTGCTTGCCACATGCACTGGTGCCAAAAGTTTTCCCCTTAGCAGTATCCATAGGGGATTGGCTCCGGCGCCCTCTGGAGCGGCGCGCACATGTCGCGGTATATAGGGTGCCGTCGGTCCCCCCACCCTCAGTTCCTTCTTGCCGCCAGTGACGGTGCTGGAACTGTTGCTGCTTCAGTTAATGCTGTAGCTGCTCATTTGTATGAACTAGTTATCTTTTGTATTATACGGTATATAGTTTTCTATTAGTGTTTATAAATACCTTAGCTATAGAAAGAGACTTTGTATGTCCCGAACGGGACTTTGCCTTGGGCCGAGGCATGCCCCGGTCCCCAGGCTTTAAGCCCTGTGATTGCTGCAAGAGGCCCATGCCCGTTAGTGATCCACACAGCAGTTGTCTGCGTTGCTTGGGCAAAGGACATATTAGTGAGAAGTGCAAAATTTGCAAGTCCTTCAAGCCAAGGACTAAGAAGGAGTGCAATATTCATTTAAGAGCGCTCCTTATGGCGTCAGCCCTCACCCTGGCACCGGAGCAATGCTCCAACTCGGCACCGAGCACCATGACCTCAGTATGCAGCGCCCCACCGGGACCATCCACTAGTCGGCACCGGTCCCCATCCGTGGCTCTGACCAAGAAGCCCAAGAAGGTGGGACGAGGCCGGTCTCCAACCTCCCGCAAGGGAAAGGATAAGACTGGGTGTGAGCAGGGGCGGCTCCAGGCACCAGTGCACCAAGCGCGTGCCTGGGGCAGCAAGCCGCAGGGGGCGGCCTACCAGTCACCGTGAGGGCGGCAGTCAGGCAGCCTTTGGCGGCATGCCTGTGGGAGGTCCGCCGGTCCCGTGGTTTTGGCAGCAATTCGGCGGCAGGTAAGCCGAAGGCGCAGGACCAGCAGACCTCCCACAGGCATGCCGCCAAATCCGTGTTACCAGCGGACCTCCCACAGGCATGCCGCCGAATCCGCGTTACCAGCAGACCTCCCGCGGGCATGCCGCCGAAGGCTGCCTGACTGCCGTGCTTGGGGCGGCAAAATACATAGAGCCGCCCCTGGGTGTGAGCAAGGTCTCATCCCGGGCAACTCTTTACCCATGTTGGGATCTCAGGCCCAAGTTCCGGGGGAGCGATGTAGCCCAACACGCTCTCCGCCGGCTACCCCAGATAGTGGCAGAGGCCGCCGTCAGCTCCGGGTGCCATCCACATCGGAGGCCCTGCAGGCAGCGCAGGAGAACCTCTCCCTCCCAGTGCCACCCACACCGGCTCCTGCGGTTCTCCAGGCATGGGGTAAACCCGCATTCAGACCGCTTTGGTCCCCACCATTGCAGGGGACGTCCCACCAGCGCTCGCCCTCCCGTAGCCATCTGACCGCAATAGGCAGACACAGCACAGCCCTATATGGTCCCCGGACCTTGGGCATGGGCAGAGAGGCTCGAGGCACAATTCGCCAGTCACCGGGTGCAGACCTTTGGAGGCACGTGCCCCACGGCAGGAGTACCGGTCCCAGCACCCAGTATCTCCAAGACCGCGGTACCGCTCCAGGGACTCGTCAAGGGATCAACGGTACCATTCCTTGGATTGTCGCCAATCCCCTAGGGGGGCACCACCGCATGTGGGCGCTTCCCGGCCCCGGGCCCACTCCGGCTCCCAGTCCCGCTTCTCATGCCGGTACCATTCGTCAAGCATGAGACATAGATTGCTGGCTCCAAGCCATTGCGGATCCGTCACGCGTCGCTGGTCCCTAAGACCCCACTCCAGATCGGACTCCAGGCGGCGTGACTGGCACCGGTTGGGACACAGCCACCATTCCGCTCTGTCCTCGTTACCTGGAAGCGAACGCTCAGGATCCAGTCCTGGTTCAGAGCGAGGTTCCCTCACAGCAGAACAAGCTCCAGTATCGGTGGCATCGGCTACATTGTTGGCACTGAAACCGGCCCCGTGGCTGGTGCTGAGGTACCTTGGAACCCGCGGGGGTTCACACAGCCCTCCCAGGCCACTCGCTTGGTGTCCAGGGCCTCAGAGAGACCAGCTGCCTCTCTCTCATGCCCTCCTCTGGTGCACGACGCCTCAGGCACAAGGACCCAGCAGGTCCAAGAGGAAGCAGGGGACCAAGCCTCTGGGCCACCAATGGTTTTGGAGGATCCTACAGCACCGGCATTCTCCTCGTCATCGCCAGACGAGGCTATAACGGGGCCCCTCCTCCCCCAGTTCCTCCAGATGACACTAAAGCACACCAGGAACTACTGAAGAGGATTGCTGTCAACCTGGGTCTTCAGGTGGAGGAGCTAGAGGAGCCTTTGGACTCTCTCTTCGATGTCATCTGCTCCATGGCACTGGCCAGGTTGGCTCTGCCCCTTCATGATGGGGTCTCTAAGATCACTAATGCCCTGTTGCAAACTTCCTCCTTCCTGCCGCCCATCTCCAAGAGTGCTGAGCACAAGTACTTTGTGCCATCCAAAGGCCACGAGTACCTGTATACGCACTCTATTCCCAACTCCCTGGTGGTAGAAGCAGTTAACCACAGGAAGCGACAAGGTCAACCCGGGGCTACCCCTAAGAACAAAGACCCAAGAGGCTAGAATTGTTTGGGCGTAAGGTTTATTCATCCTCTAGCTTCCAGCTGAGGGTGGCCAACCCTCAGGCCCTCCTGGGACGCTATGATTTTAACGTGTGGCAAACTATGGCCAAGTTTGAGGGCTCCCTTCCTGAGGCTTCTAGGAAGGAGTTCTGGGCTATTATGGATAAGAGGGCATGACTGTGGCCAGGGCAACGCTCCAAGAGGTGTTGGCTGCGGAGGACACTGCCACCAGAACCATGGCCCTCAGCCATTGCCATGCGCAGGGCATCCTGGTTGCTGCTCTCTGGCTTGTCCATGGAGGCTCAGCAATTGATGCAAGCCCTTCCCTTCGATGGGCAAGCCCAGTTTGCGGAACAGACAGACAATAAGCTCCATGGCCTAAAGGACTCCCGCACGACCCTTAAAACACTGGGCCTGTATGTTCCCTGCCCTGCCTGCAAGCGGTTTAAGCCACAACAGCCTCAGGGGCTAGGGGAGCCATCCTCACCAGGAGTCTCTCCATAAGGAATCCAGAGGCTACAAGCAGAGCCAACAGCCTTTGCAGGCCTCCCAGCTGAGCTCGACCCACAATAAGCAGGTGGGCAAGTGCTCGTTTTGAGGGTAAGCCAGTGGACGACATAATGGATTGTTCCCAGGATCCTCCCTTCCTTATTTTTGCCAACAGCCTTTCTCCTTTCCCCCCTGCCTGGAAATCTATAACATCAGACCGATGGGTCCTTAGTATGGTGGTGCGTGGTTACACCCTTCAGTTACTTTCTACCCATCCCTGTCCCTCTTCAGGGACTCTTCTCACGAGAGTCTCCTTGTGCAGGAGGTAGAGGGGTTACTGCAGCTTGGTGCAGTGGAGATTGTTCCTCCAGAGTTCAGGAACAAAGGTTCTATTCCCGCTACTCTTTAATCCCAAAGGCCAAGGGCTGTCTATGACCTATCCTGGACCTGCGAGATCTGAACCGCTTCCTAGAAAAGCTGAAGTTCTGCATGGTCTCCCTGGCCTCCATCATCCCCTCCCTGGATACAGGAGACTGGTATGCTGCCCTCAATCTGAAAAATGCATACTTTCACATCGCCATCTTTGAGCATCACAGACGCTTCCTCCGGTTTACGGTAGGTCCTAACCACTATCAATTTGCAGTCCTCCCATTTGGCCTAGCGACAGCACCGCAGGTATTTACCAAGTGCATGTTGGTGGTGGCTGCCTACCTCAGACGTCAGGGTGTCCAGATCTACCCGCACCTCGATGACTGGCTGGTCAAGGGCAGAGCCAGGTCCCAGGTCCAAAGGGATGTCACGGACGCTCTTAGCCACCTGCCGTTGCCTCGGTCTGTTGATGAACGACAAAAAATCCACATTAGTTCCGGTACAGAGGATTGGGTTCATCGGAGCGGTGCTCGACTTAACACACCCCTGTGAGATGCAGTTAAGTTGACCTAAGCCCTGGTGTAGACACCACTTGGTTGACAGAAGAATTTTTCAGACTAGCTACAGCCTCTCAGAGGTGTGGATTTACTAGACTGATGGAAAACCCTCTTCCATGGTTGTAGCAAGTGTCTCCGCTACAGCAGTGTAGTTGTAGCACTGCAGCTGTGCCTCTGTAATGCTTGTAGTGTAGACATACCCTTAGTGTCTTCACAGATGCAAAATAGCAGCAAAAGAGAGAGGAGGTGCCAGAGGGGAAGGCAAGAGGTTTGATGAGGAGAAAGAAATAAGGGGAAAGTGTTTTTTCAATAGTCCCAAGTGCCTTAGGGGTAGACGAATGGAAAATCAGAAAACTGATGCTAAGAGTTTGTGTGAGGAGCTCAGATGGTATGGTCATGAGCACAGTATGAAACTCTAGACTGAGAAATCAAGGTGCCCCCCTCACCCTCTAGGGTAGCTTTCCTCATTGTGCAGAGGAGGACTGGTCCACCGCCTCATTCCTTTGAGAGCTTCCTATTTGGGAGGGTACCACACAGCTCACTCCCAGTCTTCAACCAGCAACTACTTTAAACTGCTACTTTAAATTGCTCCTCCAGTTTCAGCAAAAGCTGCTGCTGCCTGATTTCTAGGCCGAGCTGGCTCTCTACTCTGCCCCACTGCTACCCTATTTGAATGTTTTTCCCTAGGACTTCTTCCATAGCATCATCTCCCCAAAGTTCACTGTACATCTTGGAAGCCTCAGACTAGCTGGGATTTGAATTGCTCTGGGGCATCTATGACTCAACATGCAGTCTTGGGTTTGAGTAACTAAAGATGTCCCAAAGTGATGGGTAATTGAAGAAAGGGACCCAATAAAGAAGATGTCCGAGCTCCTGTGCCCTGCCTCTATCTATCCAGGTAAGTTGTAGGGGGATTATTAGGGCTTTTTGGTGGAGGAAGAAAGGAAAGGCATGGGAGAAGGCCAGAAAGGGGGTATATGTGGTGGGGGTGGGGGCAGAGTGGCATAGAATTAATTGACCAATATGAACCTGAAATTATATATTCAAGATTACGTGGGCAAAGACTTTTGCTGTGTGTTATTTTTGCCCAAACCAATTAGCTTATCCCCTGAACTCTGACAATATTCAATTATTTTTGTGAACAGGGATTTTAAGAGATGTGGAGGGGAGGGAAGGGGGTTGTCATTATTGTTCTGATTGTGTTTTGATGTAGAAACCAAAGGTTCCTCCCTGAGCCAGAATAGCTGTACAGAGTCAGAACCCCTGTCTTGCTCAGTAACGTAATGCACCTTCTCTATGTGAGATCAGAACAAGTGAGGAACAGCCATATTATCTGGCAGCCTGGTCTGGACAAAGATAATCAAATTATTTGCTGTCTTTTGGACATGCTGCTGACTTACACTTACAAATACTGATGGACAAACATGTCTGAGAAGAGACTGAAAGTAAAAATGGGTCTCCTGCTTCAGCTTCCTTATAAACAGCACTGCGCAGCAGATGATTTACCTGCCTAGACCACTACTGTCCTCCTTTGTATCTATCTTAGGCATTTATATGGTCCCCATTACCATAATATCGGAAAACCTCGCTATCTTTAATGTAATTATCCTTACTACCTCTGTGGGCGTAGGGAAGTGTTATTACCCTCAAGTTATGGGTGGAGGACCATGGCACAGAGAAGCTAAGTGACTTGAAAAAACAGGAATGCGAGTGAAGGGCATAGGCAAAAGCTCTACAGTGAAACTTAAGAGACAGGGTAGTTTTAGAGATAATGTTCCGCACAGGTATTTAGGTACCTATCTCCCATTGATTTCAGTGGCAGTTAGACACCTAAATAGCTTTGAGGATCGGGGCCAATACGGTTTCCCTTATTCTCATAAAGCTTCTTGTGCGGTTTTGAGGAACATGACTATGCTTCTTTAGCACTCTCACAATTAATGTGGCTCTGTCAGAGAAGAGCTAATGCAAACTTTGGTCTACAATCTCTGAGCTTCTCATTTGTATGTTGTCCAGCTGATTCTATAATCTTAATTGAAAGGAGGTGTAATCACACCTGTCAATCAGATTTAAAAGGGCCATTTGTGACTAAAACCAATCATGATGGAATTCTATTTTCCTCAGTGGGAAAACAGCATTAATGTCATTCATTCATTCATTCAGGGCAGCGGTCATCTTCCTCTGGAACAGCATTGACAGCTGGCCAGTTTCTATTTGAAATAAACTGTATCTAGATGACACAGGTTGCTGATGGGCTGGATAACACCATAGCTCTAGCTGGCCAGGCTTGTAAGTCTTTGATGTTTTTTCTAAGGCATATTTGGACAAAGGGAATCTGGGATATGAGACTCAGCCAATTCTTTCCACATGTACAACTTTAATTGTTTCTAGTAATTACAGGATAATAGAAAAATTATTAGAAATATCTGCACACTGTGTCATGTAAGTCCGTGAATTTGTCTATGGCTGGGTTTGCCTCACCTCCTGGGAAATGGTTATGAAGGGGATACTTAGGTCAATGGATGTTCCTGCTCTATACGCTGTGGGTAATTTGAATCTGCTGGGACTTCTCTGGAGCAGATGCCCTTCAAAGTAGGTCATTAGGGCTAAATTGGAGGGGAGAAAATATGGTGCTTCAGGAAAGATGAGCATGTTACAGATCAGAAGGACACAGGTTGCACCAACAAAATGCGCATGCAGAGGTCTGCACCCACCTTTCTACTGCAGGACAAAGTCTGAGTTGTTGAGCCTCTAATTACTTGATTTTGCCCTGATCCTAAGCTGCTGTAAATCAGCATCTCACCATTGACTTCAGCTGAGCTATGGTGATTCTCACCAGCTGAGGAGCTATTCTTCCTGTGAGTGCAAATCAGGGAGGTGAAAGCACAAGTCCTCAGATTTCTTCCCTCTATCAATTATTCAGGCTCACGTTTTGCTGCTACCTACAGCTAGAGCATGAAGATAGGCAGTATGGTCAGGAGATCTGGGTTTTACTCCTAGCTCTTCCAGTGACCTGCTTTGTGACCTTAGGTAAGTCCCTTTACCTCTCTGTGCTTCTCTTGCACCTTCCACCAGTTTGTCTGTCTTATTTACTTACGTTATAAGCTCTGCAGGGCAGGGACACTTTCATACCACACAAATAAACACCAAGCCTCAGTCCAGATGAAAATATACCTCTACAATTTTATATTAACAGGAATATTTAAATCCTTCTTTTCAAGCTTAAATAAATATGTAGTGGGCCAAATCCTGCCCTAATAACCATACACCTTGTACAATTTCAGTGCAGCTATATGCAGTGAATGTCAGGTAGAATTTAGCCCACAGTTTCTAAGACTATCACAAATTCATAATATATCAATATGGGGAGTTTTTGTTTTTTAAAATAAACCCCATGAAACAAACAAACAACCCCCCCCCCCAGTGAAATGTGGATGAAAGCCAACAGAAGACAAAATTCCATGGTGGATTAAAGATGCCATAGCCACACTTAGATACAAAGATTATGTGAAATTCCGAATAATATGGAATAAAAGGGACTGAAAGATCATTAAAATTAATCAGAGATTAGCATAAACAAAATGCAAGACTGAGCCAGTTTTATCTGCTATCAATTGAACTTATTTTAGCAGAGAAATAAGACTAACAGATTTGTAGCATAAAAATAAGGATAAATAAGATCTCTTAAACCTTTAAAGAGATACTGTCAAGTCTTGTAAGCCCTTTTGTGATGTTCCCTGAAGATGAAATACTCAGTATTATGTGCTGAATGTCCCAAATAGCAAGGGTGAAATGGCTGAGTATTCAGAACACAGAAAATTTACATTAACTCCCCCCCCCCTTCATTTCAGCTCCCACTCAGCCCTGCCAGCCAATTCCGGCTCCTCTGGCACACTCCAGCACTTGCTGCCTTTCTTGTGGTGGTTTATCACTTTCCTTTCCAGAAAAGGCCAGAGCCTGTAAATAGAGACATGCCAAAAAAAGTTCAAATGTATGTGAGTGGGGGGGGGGGGGAAACCAACCAAACTTTTTAGAACCTCCAGCTCAGGATGAAGTAGGGGAAGGGATGGTGCCTCCTGTATCTAAACCAAACCCCAATCAATCATTTAAATTGTGGTGATGGGTTATAATACTAATAATGAAAGCATTCTGCAATATTCCTGTGAAGAGCTGCTGTACGCTATTGAAAGTTGTTGTGTTTGGGGCCGTTCTTATGCAGTGCTGACAGGTAGGTAGGGACAGGATTTAGGAGCCTGCAAATGGGGTCCCACTGAGCAGGGTTGCTTGAGCACTGTCTGCATGGTACAACAAGGGAGTGATTTTGCTGGAGTAGTGTATTCATCACTGGGCCTTGGGTAGGAATCGGTTTTCCCATTCAGTGAAAAATAAAATATTTCCCTATTCTGCACTGGGATGAAACTGAAACCTTTGGAAGTTTTTGAAAGAGAGAGGGCTACACTCCTCCCCCCTCCGCCCCCGAACACCCTATAGTCTAGCTGGGTGGTCAGGACACTCATCTGGGATGCTGAGGTGCAAGCCCCTTATCTGAATCATGCAGAGTAGTGACTGAAGTGTGGGTCTCCCAGATCCCAGGTAAGTGCCCTAACCTCTGGGACATTGGCTAATCTGGGGGTCTCTCTCTTGCTCTAATTTTGAAACAGCCGCACAACTGCTTCATCTCAGCCGAAAGGAAAGGATTCCCTTCTGGCCCCCAGCCCCGTGTTGAACTCCGAACTGCACTGCCTGGTTATCCACCATCGACTGACATGGTTTCCCCTTATGTCCAAAATAAGCCCATTGATACTTGCAGGCAGCTGTTACTGAGGGGTGGGGAGAGCAGGGGAGAAGCTGTAATATCTGCTCTCAACTATGCATATACTCCTGAGGGAATTCTGTGCCAAAAATTAAAAATTCTCTAAAATTCTGCATATTTTATTTGTCAGTAAATAAACATGGAGGCTCCCGTATGGCAGTGGGGAGCACAAGTCACTAGCTGCATGGAGGTGGGAGATCACCCTCAGCGCCTGCCCCCTGGACACTAGGGTTGCCAGATGTCTGGATTTTGACCAGAATACCCAATTGAAAAGGGACTACTGACCGGGTCATTAAAAGTCCGGTTGGTGTGGGGCTGGCAGGCTTCCTACCAGGCACCGTGTGGCTTCTGGGAAGTGGCCAGCATGTTCCTCTGGCTCCTAGGCATAGGGGCAGACATGGGGTTTCTGCACGCTGACCCCGCCCTGAGTGTGAGCTCTGCAGCTCCCACTGGCCAGGAACTGCGGCCAATGGGAGCTGTGGGGCGGTGCCTGCAAGCAGGGGAAGGGCACAGCAGAGCCCCCGGCTGTGCCTACGCCTAGGAGCCAGAGGGACGTATTGCTGCTTCCTGGTAGCCACCTGCACCCCAACCCCCTGTCCTGAGCCCCCTCCTACACCCTCAAGTCCCTCATCCCTGACTTGCACCCCAACCCCCTGCCCTAGCCTGGAGCCCTCTTCTGCACCCTAAGCCTTTCAGTTCTGGCTCCACCCTTGAGTCCACACCCCCAGCTAGAGCCCTCATCCATTCCCACACCCCAGCCAGGTGAAAATGAGCAAGCGAGTGAGTGGGGGTGGGGTAGAGCGAGTGATGGAGGGAGGGAGGCTGCATGCATGGAGTGAGCGGGGGAGGGTTGGAGAAAGGGGTGGGGCAGGGGCCTTGGGGAAGAGTGGGAGGCGGAGCAAGGGTGTTTGATTTTCTGCTATTAGAAAGTTGGCAACCCTACTGCACACATTCAACTGTGAGGCTGCACCTGATCCTGACCCAGTGCAAGGGCTGGGCCTGTCCCAGACACACCCTCAGGCTCTCCCCTCCATGCCAGGTGCACCAAGGTAGTAAGCAAGAGGGACAGAGTCTTTCATGCACACCCAGCTCTAGTCCTGATCCAGGTGTGGGGCAAGCAGGATCCAAGCGTGGAGGGTCTTGGTGTGGAGTGATCCAGGTGTGGGGTGAGAGGGTGTTGTGTGCAGAACAATCTGAGTGTGAACAGCTCAGTAGAGGGTCTGGGGGGGGATCTGGATGCACAGGGGCTTGTTGGGGGGGGTCCAAGTGAAGGTGGTTGGGGTTCAGCAGAGGGGGTATGGGGAGATAGAGCTCAGCAGGAGGGGTTTGAGTGTGAGGTGCTCAGAGGGGGGATCTAGGTGCTGGAGGGGTGGAGCTTGGTGGGGTAGGGGTGCAGCTGGTTGAGGCTCAGTGGGGTGGGGGGCTTGTTGGGGTGGTCCAGGTGCAAGAGGGGGGTTGGGCTCATTGAGGTGGCAGTTGAAGTGGGGGGGTATAAGTGGGGCATAGTCTGGATGAAGGAGTGGGGTCTGGATCTAGACTGGAGGGGCTTGGTAGGGTCTGGATGCAGTGAGGGTGGGGCTCATGGGGGGGGGATCTGGGTGCGGGGTTCTCCGGATGCAAGGGAGGTGGGGCTCTGTGAGGGAGCTCAGTGGAGGGTCTGGGTGCAGGAGGGCACCAGATGCAGAGGGTGGGGCTCAGTGGGGTGTTTGGGTGTGGGGGCTTGATGGGGGGGGATTCTGGTTGCAGGAGGAGGCTCATTCGGGGAGTATGGGTATGGGAGGGCTCAGATGCACAGGGGTTGGGTGGAAGGGGAGAAACTCCCCATATAGTGACCCCTCTGCCTGTGGCTGAGGAGTGATGGGAAAAGGAATTATGGGTGCAGCTGGGGGAGGTATCTTGGGGTGGGTCTGACAGCCCCAACAATTACTTGTAGGGCAAGAGTAAGTCCCGTCCTCCCCTGATGCCAGCCCAGCCGGGACTAGCAGCTGAGCCCAGAGCAGGGTAGGAGCCCCTGTCTGGGGCTTCCCGAGCCACCAGCTGGGGCATCCCCAGCCCCACCACCTGCCCCCGCAGTGATTTACCTCTCCACCGGCTGCTCTGGGCACCTGACATGATGTGCCCGCATTGCTGGGAAAGGGGCATGTGACTGCTCTTGCGGCCTCTCTTTGCTTCCCCCTCAGAAAGTCATTTTTCTGCAGGGAAGCAAAGAAATCGGCAAAGGACATGAATTCTGCATGCATGCAGTCGCAAAGAATTCCTCCAGGAGTAAGATATGGCTTTTATGCGCTATAGTGCTGTCAATTATCCCATAGACAGCACTATTATCACCGTAAAGGATATTACAAACAGATAAATTAGAAGAGTGAAGTAATTTAAATACGTAGGATCAATGGTTGCTGACAATGGTGCCCTCCTGAATCATGCCCAGCATTGTACCAAAGCTGCTTGGTGCAAATACCAGGAGCTGACCCCAGTTCTCTGTAATAAAATAATGTCAATAAAGTTAAAACACAGAGTGTATAAAACTCTAATTTGACCCATCCTAATGTACAGAGTAGAGACTTGGCCAGCCACAAGAAAATAAATCATTATGTTCTCCACTATGGAAATGAAAATGTTGAGATGGTCAAATGGTTGGATGCTCCATGATAGGAAATTAAATGAGATTGTGAAAGACCTAATGCAGGTTGCCCCAGTTGAAAACTGGTTGAGGAAGGATAGGCTACGTTGGTATGGACACGTCCAGCAGAGACCCAAGAGTCATGTTGGTAGAATAGCCCTTGCAATGATCATGGATGAAAGACAACCAAGGGAAGGCCAAAGACTCCGCACATGGACTGGATATCCGCAGACCTTAGGGAGAGCAATTTGCACAGCAATCAGCTGTACAATCATGAGTTTTGGAAGAAGACTACAGAAGTCACTAACTTCAAATAGGGAAATGGCAAGAAAGAAGATGATGATATTTTGGAAGGGATATTAAACCCTATGCACCAAGATTTAAACTGTTCTCTATTAGAGACAAGGATGAGACCTAATATGGGCTAGTTACCACACACCTGCTTACATCTTCTGAAGCATTTATCACAAATAGGCACCTGGGCTGAGTCACAATCCCACTCTACTTCCTTCACCTCTTCTGAGGGTACTTTCCAGAGTTCAGGGTTCCCTCTTGGAGCAGATGGTTTTTCATTGACTTCATGAATTGTCTGTTTCCGGCTTTCCAACCAGGCTAACCCACTCCTCTTCAGGGTATTTTCATTGTTTTCTGTACTTGGATGGGTCAGTTCCAGCTCCAGTTCTGGCAGACTAAGGGGTCCTTCCAGTCCCTTCACACTGTCTCTCTGGAGTCACAGGTTCTCCATTTTGGCAAGCACCAGTCAAATGCAAACAAGTTCACCAGATCTTCATAACAGGCCAATGTCAATGACCTGACAACTTCATTTTCCCTTGTCCAGGTTTCCCTATGCAGTCATCTGGCCGTCTCCCATGCTCCTTAAGTGGGGCGACCAACCATATCTCTATCCCAGTCTTTCTGTTAAGAGTAATGAAAGCTGTCTATGCCCTAGCTACTTTCCCCAGCATTTATTGCTAAACTAGCCTACACTTTCTAGCTGTTCCTTGGACTAAAACCCCAGTATGCCCCAATGCTGAGCTGAAACCAGGACCCAGATAGTTATTTACCCAAAGATCTCCCTCTTAGGGCTAGTGTATCCTGATATAGTCAGGGTTGTCTGCAGTCTGTCACAGTTCAATGTAATGTTTTTCAAGACCAATCTTTCCTAAATAAATAATCTAATTGGTTTTCTCCTGTGAGCTATAGTTTCTGCCCCAGTACTAGTATAACTTCATATATGATCTGAAGAACCTCTTCCAAGTGTTTAGCTGGGATATTAAAGAGCACCCATTTCTGAGTAAATGAGCAAATTACATCTCTCTGACACACATCTGCATCTTTTATCGGAATATTCTCTTCCAATTCGCACAGTTGATCTCTTATCTGCACTGTAGGGTTGAGAGCAGAGTTTCATTCTGAGCACTTCAAGATTTCCTTCTGCATGACGAATGCTTTACTTAACTTTTTATAACTCTTGAAACATGTTCATAAAGGGGACTCCTCTATTTCCCAGAGGATACACATCATAGTGCCAACCCTTGCTCCTACTGAAGTATTGCATTGATTTTGGAGGTACAGGTTCCACATATCCTTTTAGCATCAAATTTGCTTTATTTTAGAATGAGTGGGCTTGGGTTTTGTTGTTGTTGTTGTATGAGTGCATTTAGCTAATGTGGCTTGCTGATAGAAATTATAAACCTTCAAGCTTCATGGATATTCAATATTCTAATATTTCTACTGCTGCCCCTCAGTGTGGTAGCAAACCAGTTCAACAGCTCTTGCACACTTGGATTATCCTATGGGGGGAGTTACCAATCCTTAGTACCTGGAAAATATCTGGCTGTGCTTTTGTATAGTGTCCTACAAATAAAGGCATTCGGTACATCCATTGCTTGCTTAAAGTATTCTTTTAAGGCAATCTGATATTAGTGTGAGTTGACTCTTCCCTGCCCCCCCTTCAGCATCTGTATACATGCTGGTGCCATGCAGTTTTCAGAGAAAAACATGCTAAATGTTAAATCTGTGCATCCAAAGACTGCATTTAAACTCTGGGTGGGTCAATCAAAATCCTGAAAGTTGCACCACTAGAACCAAGATCTGAAATAAATAGGTTATCTGTCAGTAAATACAGTCCTAAGGTGGTTGAGTCTTCTGGAAATTGATGGAGACTCCAGCTGGGTCATCTACAGAAGAGTATTTGATAGTTTCCCTGCAAACTGAAAAGAGGTCTAACAAGGATTGTTCTTCACAGAGTTAGTTCATAGCATCCAACTAACTCTATCATAAAATATTCATAAATGTGTGGGGGGGGGAAGGTTCAGGGATGTATCTCCAGGTCCGTTCCAATCCCTGTCCCTCTCTTTCATTATGAAGGCTGGAGGACAGCCAAATTGGCTGCCAGTACGCGTTCAAGCAGCCATGACCAATGATGACTTCAAAAGAGTCACTCCGTTAGTCACTCCACAGCACATGGTGTTCCAGGCCCAGCCCTACCCTGGAACACCTCCTGCAACAGTGACAGCCTTCACGGACTGAGGATTCCCTCCCTCAGCTGCCTCCTTAAACTTTTCTTCAGTCCCCATGTGCCGCTGCCTTTACTATGTGTAGATGTTCATATGGAAATCTTAGAGCGCATTTATTTTCTCTGCATCAGCCATCATACTCCTTGCTCTCCACTATGGACTTCTGTTGTGTAATTGTCACATTTTTGCTTCAGCTGCCTGGTTAAAAATGTGTTTTTGTTTTATTATTCCACTCATAGGCTGTGTTAAAATGTGTGCTATGTTTCAAAGCACTCCTTGTGCAAGCAAATGTTAGATATCTTTGATTCTCTGTGCAGTGAAATTCTCCGGAGCCGTTGTAAGAAAATCCCCTAAGGCAGCTTTCCTGCCTCACAACACAGAGATCTGTATTGTATCAATAAAGACTGAAAAATCCCCTCGAGTTACATCCCTCCATTTATGAGTTTTTTTTCAAAATATATTATCAAGAAGTCGTACTTTAATTTAGGACCAAATGAAGCTATTACATGGAGAAGGCCACATTCTGATATGACACCAGTTCAACTCCACAGGAATTCCACTGAATTGGAAGAGTTACACCAATATACAACTGGAATAATGGAGACCAGAATCAGACTCAGGATACAAAATAAATACCATGATATAATCAAAGCTGTACGCTGACCTTAGTTCATACATTAGTAATATCAATCTAATTAATTCTCAGACCAGGGAGTACATTTTGCTAGCCCCAAGAGTCAGTCTGTCGAAAAATATACATAAAAATAGTTTTCTTTCTTCCACAGATCCAATGTATTTAATTTTCTCAATGTCTATTTAAATAATTGCTGAAGAACTTTTGCAGACAAATAGGTGGGTTGATTAAGAGCAGAGAAGGACCTCAGCTGTGAAGTTTGATTTGGAACCAGATCAGAACTTCCCAAAGCATTTGTCTCTGGTATTCCAGTTGAGGCTCTTTTCTAATTAGAAGTGATGGGTGAAGGTTAGGAGGTTTGATTCAGAGAAGCAGCCCAAAGTCTGATGGCCTCTTTAAAGCTTTTCTGAACCTCTGGGGTCTCTACGTTGGGTGGGAAATCTCATGAGTCTTGTACTTCTTACTTCCTGTCTGGCCAGAAATACTGTGTGAAAGGCTGTTTTTAATGGTATTTCAGCACTTCTGCTTTTTGTCCTCCCTGGAATCCAGAAATGCAGAGGAATCAACAACAATTAAAACTAATAGGAAACAAATGATCTTTCCAAAATACCCATTGAGTTCAGTGGCAGTATTAGGTTTAACAAGAGGGGCAAGATTGGACCCAAAGTTAACAAAATCTCACCAAAGAGTCTTGCATTTGATTTGAAATTTGGATGAATATCCCAGTTTGTTTTTCTCTTTCTGTTTTCTATCCCTAGTGATTAGGCAAATCTCAGAGCTCTAACTTAAGGCTTGATCCTCCTCTCATTTACAACACTATAAATAACTTCATTGAATTAGTGCATCATGGGAGAAAGCAGAATCATGTTTAGCATGAGATTATAATGCCCTCTATATAATAAGGGACATGAAAACTCTTTAGAGAGGTGAACATTAGGAGCTCATGGGCCAGATCCTCTGGTTTGGTATAGTTACTCTGCACTAGATTGCTGGTGTGCTGTGGATGTGAACCATGTCTAACCAGTCCAAGCAAATCGCCGCAGTGCAAGGATGATCTTGTAGTTGTTTTGAACTGACATAGGGGTTTATACACAATGCAACCTCCTTGCTGTCAGGGTAGTGAGGAAAAGACAGCATGGTTTGAGAAAAGAGAATGGGGCTGGAATGCCCCTCTGCTGTGCCAATCCTGGGCTATGTATTTGGTCACCTGTTGCTATTATGAGCTGGTCTATGTTACAGCAGCCCTCAGGCAGTTCTATACCCAGTGTAGAGAGGAAGGTATGTACAGAGAAGGTCCAGGATCAGGGCCATGCAAAGGACAACGTGAAGTCAGCCTTGTTCAGCACCCTTCAGCTTAAACTCTATTAATTTTGCCACACTTGGGGATCAAGCGCTATATAGCTATTTGATAGTACTCTTAATGCCCAATTTTCCAATGAGCTTTAAACACATCAGTCTCCCTCACTCTCTGCCCCGCCCCCCGCAGACTCTGAACTAGAAATTCTTCCGTGAGCAGGGTTTCTGTTACACTGGGATCCTTTCATCAGAGTACATGCCAATTAAATTGTAGACAGGTGCTGTTTTCAGGCAAGAGTGAGTGATGTACACTTCCTGAAGCTAAAGAGAACACTGTAAATCAAAACGGGATCTCTTTACATTAGTTACCTCCCTTTCAGAGGCTGCTCAAGACAATCGATTGCCCTAAGCAAAACTTTAATGCGCTGTCCCTCTCCTGCACCTTAGAACCGAGGTTCTCAATTGGGGGTGTGGATGTATGTGGGGGAAGAAACGCATCAGATTTTCTGGGCGCATGGGGCAAGCCTTCTGATGGTTCAGTGATAACGGTGGAGGCCAGTGCCAGGTTGTAGCACCACTCACTCAGGTTTGGCCTGGCTACTCTTCATCTGGGGGGTGAGGGTGAGGGAGGGTGTATGGCTGGACCCAGTCTGAATGAGTGGCATTGCGACCTGGAGCATAGGGTCACAGCACCACTCAGGCTTGGCTTCTGACCCTTTTGCCTTTAGAAGGAGTCATTTAGAGCATATATCGCACAGAACATGGAGAGAAAGCAGAAGACTGAGCATCAGGAGGCCTGATTTCTATTCCTGATGGTATCATACATTTCTCTGTAACCCAGGGCAAGCCACTCAGCCACTTCAGTTAGCAGTTTTAGCCTCTGAAATAGTGTGATAACATTTACCTGCATCAAGTGGGAGTTTGAGGCTTAATTCATGTATATTTGCAAAGCTTTGTGATACGGTCAGTTGGAGGGAGCTGTGAATAGAAGCTGGCTATTAGTACTCCAGGTAACAAATGTAATCTTGTCTGTCTTG
This sequence comes from Emys orbicularis, assembly GCF_028017835.1. Classification (NCBI taxonomy): domain Eukaryota; kingdom Metazoa; phylum Chordata; order Testudines; family Emydidae; genus Emys; species Emys orbicularis. Next base: position 19,173,587 of record NC_088688.1, on the reverse strand, counting down.
TCCTCTCTCTTCCTGACTCAAATGGGGGATTTGAATCCACATCTACTTCCCACTGAGTGCCTTAATCACCAGATTATAAAATCATTCTCACTCTGTCTCTCTCTCTCTCTCCCAATGAATATTTACATATTTATACAAAGGAGAGATTGAATGCAACCCATCCCAGAATGATGCAGATGCTTAGCTGGTAGGCGGGAGAGCTGAGTTTGAATCCTGCTTCAGAATAGGGATTAAACCTGGGTGTCCCAAATCCCAGTCAAATACCGCTGGGCCAAAGGTCATAAAGGGGGTATGTGCATGCTTTTCAGAGGTTGGCCCCCTGAAAACTAATCAGAGCAAATTTGTGTATCATTTTGGGGTGACCAGACAGCATTTTTCAGCAAACAAACTATTAGAAAAATGTTGTCCAGCTCTACTCAGAACACACGTGACATTCTTCTAGCCGGTTTAGCTGCCCTTTGATTGGATTCTTTTCTTTCTGAAAGGGGTCACCATTCAAAATCATGAACATTTCCTCTTTATGTTCTTCCCTCCCTCAAAGGCCCTGATGTTGGTGATACTTGCTCCAGCGGCAGTGTGGCCCTAATTGCCTTGAGACTCTGGCAGCACTGTTCGTGGTGTTAGCTTGTAGGTCACTGGACAGCTACCCAAGACACTCCAGATTTGCAGGCCCATTTCACAGGTTTGGGTAGTGTGGAAGACTTTGGAGTGAGTATCCACCTTGAACAGCAGAATTCTCTGGAGGTTTGCAAATTCTTCCAGTGGGAAAGTTTCTGGTGTTGTGAACAAAAGCAGAAAATTTCCTTTTTACTTATTTACTTAATTATTCCCTTAGTATTTAAGACTATGCATACGCACATATTAGAAAGAGCTCCATAGAATTTCAAGTTGGCTTTCATAAGGATTTAGACACCAACTAATTTCAGTTTGTGGGCAGTTGTCCATAATCTTGAAAAGTTGGAGTTGTAATTTATGATCCTCAGTCTCTAAACCAAATATATTTTAGGCCAAATTCATTGGCTTCACTGGAGTGGTATTACACCAGCACTGTGTAACTTCTCAGCCATATTTCAACTTTTCGTTTATCTAATTTAACCAATGGTTCTGTTCCAATTCTACGTACTTGAAGTCTATTGTGTAGTGAGTGAATGGTTAAAGGCTGAATTTTAGGGTCACAACTTACTGTGATGGCACTCATTTTATGCCTGTCTGCAAAACCGAAATGTGCACTATATCTGCTAGATTTCCATTTTTAAGTACCATCTGTATCCCTGTCTTCTTGATTCATAGCACTTTCACAGTGTCCTTGATTTTTGGTTTGTGGAGTTTACCTACTACAGTACAGACGGTGGTGCAGTTACTACTTTGCTCTGTACTATACCACATTAAAGATGAGGCAGAAGTTTATAGAGTTCTTAGAGTCAGCTGGCACTGTGCTGATGGGGCTGCTGAGTTCAGCAGTACATAGACATATTTTTATAATTTGTTTACACAAAGGGCCTTTGTCCAGCAGAGAGAATGATGTAAGCACTTTTTGGGATCCAGTTATTTGCTAAAATGCATGTTGTTCACAGTTACTGTACTGTGTGTACTTAGCATCTTTTTCAGGGATATTTTTAGATATTATGTTCATGACAATTCCTAATGAACATTCTTAGTAGCCACTAGTTAAGTTATTAACAATAACTCTTTGGATAAATGCTCTTCTCTTGGTTGTTGGTTAACGGTACTTTACAAAGAGTTAATCACCCACATACCCTTTCTACCAAGAAATCTTAATTGGAAAATCTGAGTATCCTTTTTTTTCTTTTCTTTTTTTTTTTTAAGCAATTTACCAAACATTTCTACATCCATCTTTGACATCCCCAGCACTAAATTAAATTTCTCATGGGCAAACATACAGCGTATGAATGAATATATTTCCACTAATTGTACTCCAAAAATTGCTTCATAGATGAAACACACAACAGTCTATATATATTTATTTATTTATAGTAGGGAAAATACTCTCTTTGGATATGAATAGCATTATACAATATAATGTAATTAAAAGCAATATGACTAATACATTCCCATGCAGATGTATCACAGTACTAGCCATCAAGTGGAACATATGGAAATAAAAAGATCTGGTTAAAGAAACCACAAATTCCATTGTGGGGGAATGAAGCACTTTGCAAGGTCTCTTTCTCTTAATCTCTTTCTTTCTTTCTTTCTTTCTTTCTTTCTTTTCTTTTTTAAAGTCTTGGAACACATGAAAAATATTAGGTAGATTTGCCTATGGAAGACTTTTCCATGGCTAATTCACAGATCGGAGCTGTAGGAAAACTAATCAAAGTTTCAAGGTAAAGCAAAATCCTTTGTTTTAGTTCTACTGAAGTAAAAGATGGTAAAATAAAATGAGTGTGTTAAGAAAACAGAAGATGAGGTACCATGTTGTAAATATTAGGAAGTAAGGTGTAGTGTGGTATTCTGGCTCCATTGAAATCAATGGCACCAGTATTTCACTATTAGGGGTTAATCCAAAGCTCAAGTCTTCCTATTGCCTTCAATAGGCTTCAGATCAGGCTCTTAAAGTAAAGCAAAAGTAACCTTTAAAGGAAATGCAGAGCAAGTGAAAACAAACATTTCTTTGCATGGCATAGAGTCACCCTTATTTTGCTTGATTTGTAAATCTACTGAAACGTTGTGGGCATAAAAGCTCAACTCAAATATTACTTGGTTCATTGTCTCTTCAGGAGAGACTGGGAGGAGCAAGAGAGGAGAATATGGGGAAAAATAGAGTGAAAAACAGATACATAAATTATGTGCGTAATGGGAACATGATGATGATGAAGCTGAGAGGGGAGAGAAAAAATGTTAATGGACAACTAAATATGGGACACATCTATGAATACACATAAAATCTATCAGTGTGAGGTTTGAGTGGATGACTTTTTTCATATTAAGAAAATGTGCATGTTCTTTTTTCATTTGCAACACAATCTTGGTCCTGATTTTGTTATAATAGAAAAAGGAATTTGAGAAAATCACTCTCTGTCTCCCATACAACCACAGAAAATTGATTTATATAGGGCTTTCCACAGCCTTGTGTGGGTTTCCACAGTGCTTTATTTTGTATTATTAAATCTGGCCATCAAAATGTTCCTTTCACTTAGTGTGAAGTCTGTTTTATTTGATAATTCCTTATAGATATGGAGCGGGAGGCCTTGCTGAAGCCTGAGAGATTTTAAAAAATAAATTAACAGTTGAACTGTGGCTTTGCCACAAGCTCCAAATAAGGAGCAGCAATATTTGCACTGCTACAAGTGCAGACCAGGGACCAGACTGTGAGGCAGAGTCACATTTTTGTCCCTGGCTCACCTCTTCCTCTGAGAGGAAGTCATCTGTGCCAACCCTCTATCTGGAATAGATTACTTTTCCCTTGCCTTAACTCTGCCTACTTGCATGGGAGTGAACCTAATAGATGCCTGTGTTTGACCCAGAGTTACGGGTAAGCAGCACAGGGAAGGAATAGGGCAAGTTACAACCTGACCCTAATTTAGCCTTGAGCAAGACTCATGAATTCTCCATGGTATTTGGCTCCCCTTTACTTACAGAAGTGATGGGCAGCATAGTGCCCTGTTTGTCAGCACTTTTGATGAGAAAATACTTCCACCCGCTACGAGAGGGGTTCGCATTGTCGACAGGAGAGCGCTCCTGCTGACAACGAACCGTTTACACTGCCACTTGCTGTGGCAACACTTTTGTCTTGGGGGGGGAGGGAGGCTTTTTAAGGCACCTGTGGACAACAAAAGTTTTGTCGTTCAATTGGCAGTGCAGACAGAGCCTTAGATCATGGATGGGCAAATCAGCAATGAGAAGAGTGTGTGGCTTGTAGCCTGTCTCTACCCTCCATGAGCTTACATTGTGCATATGCTTGTAATAACATATGCCAGCAGATAGAGATGGTACCTCTGCTTTGTCTCCATGGCAGCAATTCTGAAAAGCCTTGGTAGCAAACAGCTGAAAGGGGCTTAACTATTGTAACCCTTTGAAGATTCTGAGTAGATAATAAAATGATGAATCACTATTGCTGTTGGTTTGAGGGGAAAGCATCATTAGCCCTCACATATCCAGGAGTGGGAGGTGTTGGTCCACGCACCAGCATACACTGTACTGATGTAATTGAAGGCTGAGGAAGAGATAGAGGTGGGATAATGTTGCCAGGAACTGCTGGTTTGTCTCATGCATTAAACTACTGTCTGTCAGTGGGACCGAGCCAGTGGTGAAACAGCTTATGGAGAGAGACAGTGCCAGTTCCAGAGAACCTGAAAACAGGTTGTTTATAGTTTCCAGTTAAATCACAATATTCCCCACTGCAGGAGTGGGGCACGTTGGGAAAGCTGGTTCCCCAGATTCATTCTCTGATCAAGCAGCTGCAAACTGTCCACGTGTGTATGCGCAATACAGAAGGCGCACACATGCTTTCCTAGCGCTGGAATGTGCCCTAGGTGCCATGAGCTGCACTAGCGTGGCTTTGGAGAGGCTGCTCAGCAGCTGGAATCCACAAGAGGAATTTTAGCTGAGTATCTATAACATAACCCCACAGCCCAGCCTGTCAAGTGGTACTGGTGGGAGAAGGGACTAGGGCAGCACCAGGTAGTCGGCAGATGATCGGGACAGAGGGATGGCAATACCTGGTCATAAGCAACCGAAAGGGACAATGGGAGGGCAACCTCAGGTGTGCAGCCCATGGCCAGCGTATCAGGAGAGTATAGCACTTGGCACTGATTACTGTACACTGATGGGTTACAGTTCTCCTTGCCACCCAATTTAAATAAATTCAACAAGATGAATTGTTAATTTCTGTGTGGCAATTATGCAAAACTCTACGTTGTCTTTTGAGAATTGTATATAGCCACCAGCATTGTTGTATCTGCTTCATTTTTATGTTGTTTCTCACAAAAAAGGGCAGTGGAAGAGGCACAGGAATGAGGGAGAAAGTGGCCTGGCCAGGGTTAAATGGGTAGCAGAAGGCCTGCACAGTGCCCCCACTCATTTAAGCCTAGGTGGTAAGGCTGCATGCTGGGAGCTGCCATGGGGCAGCAATCTAATGGCACTCTCCTTGCCTGTCTCACATAAACCAGCAATGAGAATGGGCAGAGGCAGGGGCAATAGGATACACACAACTTCCACGAAGGGTCTGGAGCCACTTTTCCAGGCTGTTGCATGAAGTAGAGACTACAGGGCAGTGCACTACAACCCTAAACCTATAGCTGTTGACTACAGAAGAACAAGGGGGACATCATCTGGAATCTGAGGGGTCTGCTTCTGAATTTTGGGTCTGATTCTCACAAGCTTGCATGTTGTTTAGTCACTTACACCAATGTGCGAAGTGGCTGCAAAATGCTACCAAATCAGAGTGCTTATGCTTTACACTCACTTTGCACAGCTGGGAGTGACCACACAACATGCAAGGTGGTGGAAAATCAGCCCTGATGCCTTTTGCTGCTACTGCGTCTAAAAGATGGAGGAAGGGGGAAAATTGCATTGACTTTACATACATTCACAGGCATAGTTGTGTTTGCCATTTGCTTGCTGCAGGTGTTTGGATCTCTGCTCAGCCTGCTAAGCTTGGCCTGGTAATTTGCTAATCTATTTTTACCGGTGTGTTTTTTTTTTTTTATTCCCCCCCCCGCCCTCTCTTTCACTGGGCCATCTTGCTGGGAGACAGATTGTGACTGGAGTGGCTTTGTTTTATTTCCACTTTGGGATATTTTGAACGATCATTGCCTCATACCCATCCCTCCACCCTGAAAGTAAAACACAAACAAAAAACCCCACCACTTGGGAAATGGAAGCCCAGGCAGATCTCTTTTGAAATCGAGGTCTCCTGGACTAGGGGAGGCAGCTGCAGCTAGTAAATTATAGGCAGTGCCTGAACTCCTCCACACATAAGCTATTAACTCTTTAGTGACCACCTGCTACAGTAGATGAGACAAATCAAATTCTCTCTAACATCTATACCCTCTTCTGTGATATCTATGGGAGAGAAACTACAGTGAAAAATGGATGATTTTGTCCCTAGATCTGTAGGTTAGAAAGTCCCTTTGAAGTATTCCAGGAGAACCTAAGCCTATGACCTGTGAATAATGCATTCCATGGGTTTAAGAGTGAAATGGGATCAGTTAAACTTGTCTCCTCTGCAGTGATTCAGGGGAACACTTTGGTCCCAATCCAGCACAGCACTTAAAACCAGTGATTATCTTTAAGCCTGTGAGTAGTCCCACTGAACTCAATAATGCATTGATTTACACCAGTTGAGGATCTGGGCCAGGCTCTATCTTAAATACATACAACATTATCGGTATGCTTCATGGCTGAGAACTGGTATGTTTCCAGATGTCTCTCATTCAGTACAACAGAGATAGCAGAAGTCTGACTCTTTGAAAGATGGTTTTGCCCAAATTGGTGCCTAGATGACTGCTTTAGCCTTCAAAAGAGTTCTTTAGAAGGCATTCAGGCTAGTTTCTTTGATTACAAAGATGCAAGAAAATAATCCCAGAAGAAAAATCTTCTAGTCAACAGGACAAGACAGGGAAAGCAGCAGATTCCTTCAGTGAAAACACATGAAAAGTCACCTTTTTGCCTGAATTTTGTAGTTTTGATTGGTTACTATTTGGTACTTGTATTGACTGCACGTTTTTTAATCATATAGTAGCAGGAGATAAGTGATTGTATTTTTCTAGCTCTGAAATGTCTATCTGTTACACCACTATCTTCTGGATGAACATTTTCTTTCTTTGTCATTTTGTAATGTAATATGGACTCCCAAGCTGGCTTGTAATGTATCACTTCTCAGGGTTTTACCTTATGAGGCACTGTGAAAGTTGTTTATTATGGGTTAGCAAATATTAATTAAATGAAATTGTAAAAAGAATAGATTAAACCATGGCAGCATGAGCAACTGTCTACCCTGCAATAACACTTTCTGAAAGAGAAAAAGGAGTAAGCTGATTTAAATTGACCCTTTTCCGTTGACTTCAATTGAGTTATAACAAATAGGATCAGCTTCTCTGCTGGTACAACTTATGTATGAAACATATGAGACTGAGCAAAAGTATCCTTGCTGATAGAACCTACAGTACTACTATTTAGTGCTTTTCCTCTTCAAAATGTCTTGCTAACAGTAATGAACTAATCCCCACCTGTGATGTAAGTATTATTATCCTCATAGTACAAATGAGTCTGAAGCACAGAGGTTTAGGGAAAAGTCCTGCCCCTGCAGCATGGACCTACAAACACTGGAAAGGTCAGAAATAGAGTGGTGAAAGGGCGAATGCAATTAAGAAGCTGTTTGCTCTCTGTGCCAATGAAGTATGGTGGCTTCAAAGCAGTCTGGAGGGAGTGCTTGGAGGGCAGGCCCGGAGAAGAGTGAGCCTATGATCTTTAGGTCCTCAAAATACACAGATCAGCAGTGGAAAACCCCAGTGCAGAAGTAGCTCTGCATCAGCAACATGGCTGAGCACCAGATTGGAAAGAGGTACCCATCCTGTGTAGGTGCCTCCCCCCCTCCTGCCCCATAAAATCTATTGACTGCCTTTGTGCAGGGGATGAAAATGTAACCCTAAGTGACCTTCCCAAGCTCATGGAAGGAACCGATGTCAAAGCCAGGTTTAAAGGTCAGTACTGAGACCACACCTCATTCTTCATCAAGTCATGTTACAACAAGCCTAAATACACTTACCGGGTCCTCATTTTAGGATTGTTCAGTGGTAGCAGATATAAAATGCAGGAGCTCAATGCCTACCTGTCCTTTGAACATGGTTAAATGGGAGAAAGTAAAACAACAGAGAGCACAATGCGGCTACTGCTGCCTTCTCATTTAAGTTCAAGAGTGTGATTAAGGAAATGAACGCCCTCACCTTGTACAGTAGCAAAAAGTTCCACCAGTAGTAATTAATCTTCTAATGGATGGATGAAAGGATGTAACTAAAGGTCAGCAAGTGGACAAGGCAGGTACAGGACATTTTCAGGGACTAATTTCTGCACTACTTCAGGATGCAGGAAACAGAAGGTCAGTGCATCAGTTTAGTAAATCTGTCATACAGCCCATCAGCATTGATTTGTTTGGTTGCTTCACTTTCTGAGGTGAACGGTGCCGGATTGCTTAGTCTCAGAGGGTTGTTAATAAAATTAAACAATACCCTCTTAAACACTACGAAATGATCATCAACAGGAGCAAACAGTGATGACCGGGATGGCAAATGACATTTATGCCAAATAATAACCAAATATCTGACTCTTCTATAGCACTTTTCACCCAAGCACCACAAAGTGCTTCATAAACATTAATGAATGACTGCTGGGATTTTTACCAAAGGCAAAAATGAATCAAAACAATGGTTTCTCCATCCCCCGCAGCCTGCATCTCTGTCTACCTTGATATTCCAGGCTAAATTGTCCACGGGTTGTAAAGGACTGCAACTCCATTGGCCCCATGGTGAGGGTGGGCAGGGGAGAAGGAGTTGTGTGGAAATTGCAGAGTTTGTCTTCAACAAGAAGTTTATGTGCATGTAAAACATTTCACAGGAAGCCTAGCTTGATTTGTTTTTTACCCCAGTCCCAGCCCAGGTTTTTATGGCATTAGGTCTAGTAATGAATATTTTGGTTAGCTTTGTCTTGGATTTATATATAAATAATGTATAGGGATTGATTAAATTATCCTTTTGTGTCATGACTGATCATTACTGGAGGGTGCGTATGTGGCAGTGGTTTTTATGTATTTTCACTGGAAAGCTCTGGCAGTACGGGTCTTAGGTCCTTGTGGCAGCTGGTGTAAAGGAGCATCTTGGTTTATGGTGTGCCAAATTCAACCCACATGCAACTCTATTGAACTGATATACCCTTCCTTTTCAGTTGCTTTTCCTAATATATAAACAAAACTTTTTATTAAGGAAAAGTTACAACAAAGCATATGTAGCAAACCCAGGACAAACAGCTACAAAGGGGGGGGGGGTAGTAATCAGTCCCAGGGGGTTAAAAAGGCCTCTCCCAAGCCACTGAGGAGAGAGAACCATGGGGAAAAAGGGTTCAGCTGGACAAGGGGTTACCAGGGAACTAATTAGGTTCAGCTGGCTCCAACTGCTTGGGACCTTTTTAAACCCTCCCCAGCGTGGAAGGAGGGGGAAGAGAGAGAGGGAGAGAACCAGGGAAGCTGCCAGTAAGCTAGGAGTAGCAAGGCTCTGAACCGTTCCTGTAAGGAAGGCTGCACTCTGTCCCCAGAAGGAAAGCTAACCAAGCACAAGGGGCTGACTGAGAAAAGGAGTAGCCAAACCCTGTGCTACCTGCAAGGTTTTGCCTTGCCCAAGCCTGTGTCTCCAAGGCTAAAAAGGACTGAGCCTGCTGAGGAGAAGAAGGTACTTTGCCACACATACTATATTGTACATTACTTATTACATATTCAGGATCAGTTTAATAGTCAAACAACCTGACTAAAGGTTCTGGCTTGCTGTCTGGGGATCCCTCTTCCTCTGAGTATGCTAAATAGGGTGACCAGATTTTTAAATACCCATCCTCTTTTTTTTGGTGCATTTCTTGTGCATGTATTTGGTGCAAAAGCTTTTCCATTACAAGGACACTCTATATTTTACTATATCACAATCCCACAGCAAGACAAGTTGCATTTTTCAAATGTGCAATACAAAGTCTTGCTGCTAACAGCAAAAAAGAAATTAATTTGTCATTCTGTTTAAAATGTAGATCCTTTACTGGAGCATTGAGTAAACACATCAGGGGATATCAGGGAAGCTGGCATTTTGTTATAAATGAAACTCTTTAATATGTTTCTCCCCAAACTGTCTAATTCTTGGACACAAACAGTACAAGTGTACGTGATGTTCCCCTTTCCCTGCAACCCCTCCAATAGAGCACCGTATTCTTTCCTTACTTCTCACGTTTCTTTCTTTACCCAGCTCTTGGCTTTCTGCCTTGTTTCATGCTTCTCATATGCCTGGTATCATTCTTCCAGGCACACTCTCTTTCTCTCTCTGCTTCTTCAGAGCAAACCCAGTTCTGCAAGTCTCCCCTTTCTTATCTTCACTAGTCCCCATCTCTTGTATTGTTCTATTGTGTCTTATTTAGACTGTGAACTCTTTAAGGTTGGGAAAGTACCTTTTTCTATGTGTCTAACAATGTAAACCTAGGGCACTATGCTAATTATTATTTCCAGGGATGAATCTAGTCTCTTATCTATATACAGGAAGATATTCCAGCTCTGTAATGTCTCCATTGCCCAGCTGGTTCCCCTACAAGTCAACAGAACATACAGCCAAGTCTAAAGGGCTCATCGTGGTCATGTTCTTTCTGAGGCTAGGTCTACACTACAGCGGGGGGTCGACCTAAGATACGCAACTTCAGCTACGTAAATAACGTAGCTGAAGTGGCGTATTTTAGGTCGACTTACCTGGCTGTGAGGACGGCGGCAAGTCGACCGCGGCTGCGCCGCCATCGACTCCGCTGCCGCCTCTTGCCGAGGTGGATTTCCGGAGTCGACGGCAGAGCGATCAGGGATCGATTTTATCGCGTCTTCACTAGACGCGATAAGTCGATCCCCGATAGACCGATTGCTACCCGCCGATCCGGCGGGTAGTGAAGACGTGCCCTGAGTTTGAAATAATGCCAATTGCCAAGTAGTTTTGCAAATGTCATTACCTAGTTTAGTTCTTTAAACGTTCCTTCATTTCTGAGCAGTTCTAAAGCGCTAGATAATGCCTGCATTTGCAATAGCAGCCCTGGCCCGATTAAGGTTTTGAGCTTGGATTTTGCAGGCAGTAAGCAAATCCCTAGTACCAGGTCAAAAAAGGCCAGTTTTTAAAAAGTGCTGGACTAATGTACATCATACAGTTTTTGAAGGCTCTGAGCTCTTAGGTGCATTTCCAGGCCCTAATCTGATAGGCAACTGAGAATAGCTTCATAAATCCTTTAAGTATCCATGCAGCACGTGCTTCCTTCTCTTCTAAACACTCCTATCTTGCATTGCTGAAGCTTGTGTCCAGTGTGTGATTTGTCTAATCCCATTTCTAACAACCTGCTGCCCTTCATTGTGTATTAGCAGCATGAAAAGGAATAGACGAGGCCACTTGCAAAAGGTCTGACACAGGGCACTCTGAGAAACTTTTGCATCCAAATCAGAAACTTGGATAAGTTACAGGAATGTCTAGACATATCTGGCATAAATACTCTTTTCCTAAAATGAGATAGCTAGAGATGCTGAAACACCAAGGTGGTTCATTAGTTTTACTTGACTTACCATGCCTTCAGTTACACACTCTACTCTGTGCTTCAGATCTTGGTCCAGACTCACGTGGGATCTCCAGGTGGTCTAATGTAAACCCCCCCTTACACTCCTCTATTTGCATCCATTCTTCCTATGCTGAATGGAGTCTAACAGCTTGTGTTCATTTGGGATGCCTGCACCCATGTAGCTACGCCTGCACAAATGTCAATGAAGACAACTTGCACCAGTGTAAATTGGGGCTTACATCAGTGTAATATACATAGTTTCAAACTAGGTAGGTGACGGTCACACTGGTACAAAGTCCAGTTTATATCAGTCTCTCTACTCCGCAAAGTGTGTGCTGGTGTAGCTATGTTGGTGCAAAAATCCTTTAATGTAGACAGGCTCATGGTTAGTGTAATGAAAAGTCAAACACTTACATGCTGAAAAGTCAAAAGAAAGTGTAAATTAAAGTGGCCCCTATTCCATTTCAACTGTCACAGCCTGCATACATGTTGAAATGCCTGTCTAAATTGTTTTAGACTCCCCCAGGGCCTAGTTACTTAACTGTGTTTATATCAACCATACACCACCTTAGGTACCACATCTGAATTTGGTATTGGGTGGGTGGCTGGGCAGACAGCACGCACACATGGCTGCTGCTGCAGGAGGGATACAGCAGGCCAACAGCCTGAACTCTGGGCTGCGAGCCTGCTCCAGGAGGTATCTGAGGATCAGCCAGAGCCCAAAGGGAAGGAGATGCCTTGATCAGTGGCTGAGGACTGATGCTAGGGACTGTTCGTTTGCTGATAAAGGTGATTTGTTTGTTACTGATAGTGGTGTTGGAGTGATTTCTGTGTGAATTCCTGCCTCCCCAGATGCTGTAGGAAGGGTCTCTATCCAAAGGCCAGGGGAGAGAGTTTGGCACTAACTACCAGAGAGGGGAGCCCCCACCTCACTTAGATGGCTGGAATTATGGTAAAGGTAAGTTAAGTGAAAGGGCCCCTAGCTGCACAGTGGGAAAAGGGGAAAAACAGAGGGCTGCGGTGGATGAAAAGCTGCAGCTGCAGAATGAAAATGAGCTTGATTATGTGGGAGAGGCAGCATGGCCTAGTGGCTGGAGCGCAGGTTGGACTTGTCCTCAAGAGACCTGATTTCTTCTTCTAACATGCTATGTGACCTTGAGCATTTCACCTCTGGTTTGCCTTTGCTACCCTGCATCAGTCTTAGACTGTAAGTTCTTTAGCACAGGGCCTGTCTCCTACTATGTGTTGGTACAAAGAGGTCCTGACCTCAGTCTTGGCCCTCTACTACCTGATGCTACTGTAATGCAAAATAATAAATAATTTCAATAATGGATGTGGGATCTCCATGTCATCGGCTTTGAAGTGATAGTGCAGAGGCTTGTTGGAATCCTACAACCCAGAAGCAAGATTGTCTCCAAAAGAGAAGGGCTCATGCCCATGCTGCCTCTCAAGTTGAGCTGGGTTGTCATATAAGGAGCAAACACTGCACCATTTCTGAGGCCGGGACCTGCCCTCTCTCAGTGCTCTCGCAGATCCATTGCCAGAGCCAAGCATGTTGCCTTTTAAAACTCTGGCTGAGGTAGTCTCCCTCTAGCAGTCTGTGATTGAAGAGCCACGATTTCACTGTAGGTGTGAATACACCATGGATTATAAACTCTTGCACTCCTTTAAATGTAATCAGTGTTGTAAAAGCAAGATGTCCAAATCACTTGTGTGTGTTGGGGGAGGGCAGTCGAAGGAATATGGTGAAATAAAGGAGGGAATGACCTCTAGTCCTATTAAAATGCAGTGACCTAATTTAACTGATGGATCTCTGGATTTACGTGGGCTGCCCACAGAATAGACTGGCACTGACCAGATTAACTGCAATTATTTGGGATTTACAGAGACTGTTTGCAGAATAAACTGGCACTGAGCAGATTAACTAACTAAAATAATTTGGGATTCAGGCTGACTTCCCACAGCAAACAGACTGACACAAACAAAATTAAGAGAGGAGTAAGGAAAATACAGTTGTTCGCTTATTCAGCTCCGTTAAAATATCTATATTCTGTTCTTTCACAGGCACTGAAACTATCCACTATTTTACTCCCAAACACACACAAGGGACTAAGGGCTTGATTGATCCTCTCAGTTTTTGCCATAATCAAATATAAGAAGAAAGTAATTACAGATGGGTTTACTTCAGCGTACTTGAAATCTTTTGATTTTTATTTGTTGTTGTTGTTGTCCTTGGAAACATTAAGCACACCCTGCTCCCTTGCCTGCACTCACGAAATGATGCTACTTTTGCTTAGAGAACACATTATCATCATCCTGATTTATGACCTGTGACCAATTAGGAGCCTGTTGCTAGAGCCTGCGGTTGAGATCAAAAGAGCCATGTGGAAAACCAAAGGCAAGGGGTAGATGGTGCAGATTCAGCATCACTGCTGGGTAGTTTTGTAAGCTCCGCTACTGCCGTTCTGTAGCTTACAATAATGTCTGTAAATTCTATAGCACAATCCACCTGAAAATCTCTAAGTGCTTTACCAATAACAATGAATTGAGCTGCACAAGAGCCCCCCCATGAGAGAGGTACAGACACACAGAGAAATTAAAACTAACATTTTCATAAGTGGCCTCTAATGACTGGTGCTTCAGTTTTCAAGTGCCCACTCTCCGATACCTAGGACCTGAATGTCAGAGATTCTTTGCACCAGCAGCTCCCACTGACTTTGACTGGAGATGTAGATGATCAGTGCTTCCATAAATCAGATCTTTAAAGTTAGGGACCCTAAAGATGGGGCTCACAAAATCCGTGGCTATTTTTGGCCCAAGTAAGTTGCCAGGGTCACACATGGGAATTAGGCCTAGAACCTCAAAGGTACCTAACTCCTGGACCACTGAGCCTTAGTGACAGAGCTAGGAACAGAACCCCAATCTTCCCCCCCCCCCCAGCACAAGCATGTGCTCTAACTATGTGGTTCCTCACAAGGAGATCTGGATTCAACCCTCTGCTCGTAGACTTTCTTTGTGACCTTGGGCCAATTACTTGATCTGCCCTGTACCCCAGTTTCCCCATCTGCAAAATGGGGATAATAGTACTTTCTTTTCCCCATCCTTTGGCAGTCCTATCAATTTAAGTTGTAAACTCTTTAGGGCAGAGGCTGCGTATTCCTGATAGCACACTGTCAATGTTGCTGAAACACACACAAATAACCTCAAAACATACAGTGGAGCAAAGGTTTTAATAAGCACCTAAAATCTGAATGCTTATATCCATTGAATCTACAAAGCCAAACTGGAAATCACACAAGAATTAGTTGTCTTATAAGAATGTTGACAGGGCTGTGAATACCATAGACCAAGGAGCTATGTCCATTTACACCAGCTGAGTATCTAGCCCCATGAGGACAGCCTTTCTTGAAGTAGATTGGTTCTTTGGAACTGAACCAAGAAACACAGATAAGCAAAAATGGGCCAAGGGGGGGGGGGGGATTTACTTTTTATGAGCCTCAAATAAAAGACCCATGCTGGTTCATTGAAGGTTTGAGGTGCTTTTATTCTATTTTCATAGGTTTTCATAACATATTCATATCCATGGCATCTGAGGACCTAGTAAAATGAATTGGTTGATTCATATTTAACAATAGCTGTACATCCCTTCATATTTTCTCACGGAATCTTTTTGATGGGAAGGAAGGGATCTTTCTCTGCAATGCAAAATCTCTAAAATTCCGCTGTTTGCACTGTTTGAATCGAGTTATGGAAGGGGGGAAAAGAACGTTTGAAACAATATCACAGACAAATCTTGCAGTTGTCACTCAGGCAAAACTTCCATTTACTTCAATGCTTTGTAAAGCCACAGATAGATTAATAACAGTGCCTTAAAAAACATCTCCTAGCTAGAGCTAAACCACCCACAGTACTTCAGGGAGACCACAAGAAACACTACAATAGATATACATCACTGCCATACCGTATATTGAGAGATAATGTGGAAGTAGAAAATAACAGATGTGTGTCAAAAAGTGAACCTACTTAGATACCCTTCCTATATTGCTATTCTACAGAAGACATCTATTTAATGCTTCGCATATTGGCAGGATACCATGCTGCCATCTAGTGTATGCAGAAAATGCTGATCCTGTTTGATTTACACGAACAATAGCAATAGAAAGTGTGTCTTTGCAAAAGAGACATTTGTATCTTTTTCAAAATATTGGTGATAATATGAAGCAGTTTAGGCAAATGGATTCTTTGGGCTGGATTAATTGATTGATGAATTAATTCATAGATTCCAATGCCAGAGGGGACCATTGTGATTATTTAGTTTGACCTCCTGTATAACACAGTCCATAGAACTTCCCCAAAATAATAATTAGAGCAGATCTTTTAGAGAAACATCCAATCTTGATTTTAAAAAATGTCGGTGATGGAGAATCAGGTTAGGCCTACAACTGAAAACTTAATTTACACATGCAGTTGTTATGATTATGTACATGATTTCATAATTATGCACATGTGAATGTCCAAAGCTGGATATTTGCAAAAAGCCCCTTTTGTGCATGTATATTCACAGCAATGTGCCCAGAGTGGTTGGTCCTAATCATAGGTAGGTAGGTATATGTGTAATTTGTTTGAAAATCTGGGCCCCTATCTGTAATTTACTAGCTCTAGTTGTTAACAGTATATATTTTTGTTTAACTCTATCACTTAAATTAATTTATCACATTTTTGTTTGGGTGGAAACACCATCCTGAAGTGAGTTTTGTGAGGTACTAACTTTTACCCCTTTTTTCCCTTCTAAATGTTTTTGCTTATTTTTAGATTCAAATCTAAAGTGTGAACTAGAAGTAGTAATGGGAGCAGATGGATGGAACAGTTCTACTACACCAGGGCAAAATATGTAATTCTTTGCTTTTGCAAATGGGGGAAAGGTGCAAGTTTTTTCGAAACCAGCTTCTTCAGGTTTCAAAATGTTCATCTGCATCTTTCTTCAAAGTCACTGGAAGTTCTGCACCTCGGATGCCACAAACACTTTGATCGTTTTCCCTTTGTGTGTGGACTACTGTGTGAAAACACATCCTTGAGAAGGCATGTTATGGGTGAAACTACAGTATGGTAATCTGCAGAAAGACTTCAGAGAGTGAGTAATTTAGTAACCTCTTTCTGAGTATAAGAGCCTATTTTAAAGTTCTAAATGGCACCATAAATGTAGTCAGGCATATATTTCCATACTGATACTGGATAATAAACACAGTAGGAGTCTAAAGTACCTTGAGGGACATCCTACTGTGCTTATTATCCTGTACTTCTCCACTAATTACTAGAGTCTAAACTTTAATACTCATGTATTTGTTTACCTACCATTTTATCAGCTGCCGTATCGTAGCTTTTCTATGACTCCACCTATGTTGCCATGTTTTCCTTTCAGAATGGTCTCCAATATTTTGGTTACCCTCTGTCCTTCCTCTCATGTATCATACATATGCATTGCTGTGCATTCAGAGACGCCTGCCCCATTGTCCCTGCCAAACCTTGGCTGAGTTTGTGAGTTCAGTGCCTTGCTGTGTGACTCATTTCCTCATGTTCATAGGCAGGGAAAATGTCAATAAGGAAGAGATTAGGTGAAGATGGTAAAGAGAACTGCATGTTGTTATTGGCTGGATATTCAAAGGAACTTAAGCACTCAATTCCCATTTAATTTCCCACCTGTTATTTCTGATGCTTTTGCTCATTTACTCAGTATATTTTCATTAATGATAGCTGAACTACTTCAACAACAACAACAACAACAACAACAACAACAAAAAACACTACCCCAGCCCTGTCCCCCAAACGGTACCAAAGATTCAGACAAGTGCTTCCATTCACTGAGTTTCCCTGGCCCCCTGTACACTAACTCCCTCTCTGACCTCCAAAAGATCATGACTTCCAGTTCTCTCCAGCAGACCCTTAAATGTCAACTCCTTCTTGTGTTCAAGCAAATTTCCTGGCATACAATTCCTGTTTCCCCTGGCCTTTAAGGGTATGTCTACACAGCAATTAGACACCTGTGGCTAGCCCATGCTAGCCAACTCAGCCTTGCGGGGCTCTGGCTGCTGGGCTGTTTCATTCCTGTGTAGACTTCTGGGCTTGGGCTGGAGTCCAGGCTCTAGGATCCTGCGGGGTAGGATGGTCCCAGAGCTCAGGCTCCAGCCCAAGCAATGAAACAGCCCTGCAGCCCGAGAGCCACGAGTCCCAATCAGCTGGCATGGGCCAGCCGTGGTTTTGTCTTTGCTGTGTAAACATACCCTAAGCAATATCCCGATCCTCATGTCTAATAGGGCTATAGCAGTCCTGCTGGGCTCTAGCAGGTGTTTTCAAATCTGGTGTGCTCCAGGACTTTCCCATGGCAGAGGTAGATCTTTATTCTCCCCGTATTTTGGGCTGTGCCATGGCATATCTGGTCCCTGGGGCAAGTTAGTGGAGCCCTGAGGCTCTTCCAACTTATGCTCTGTTTCCTTGACCACTTCCTTGACCACTCTACTCCTGGGGACCAGAGTAAAACTGATTCACATCAGCACTCCAGCCATGAACCCCTACCTCCGTGGCCTACACCCACATGCTCCCTCCATTCTGCTGTTGTAGTAGCTCTACAAACCTGAGGGGAGTGGGGATATTCCCTGGCGACTGTTTCTGACTTCTTTATGCTGCCAGAGCAACATACAGGGGCTGAGCAGCAATGGAAAATCAGCCCCAGGGATTCCACTCAGAGGCAAAATACCATCCATGAACCATATTCCATCAGCCTGACTCCACAAACAGCCTCGCTGCAATTAGCGGGCCTACTCGCAGAGTACGGTACTCACTGAGGGTAAGGGGAACAGAATCTGGCCGTGAATGAGATGAACATACCCAATGTTAACAAGAGACAGATGGGAGGATGGCAGGGAGAGTGGAGGACATGTGAGCTGACCCCACTTGAAACATGGTGAATTTTGCAGTGCAGATGGGCCACAATTGGTGTGTCCTTCATCACTGGAGCCTTCCTAGGCATTTCTTATGAATTGCAAGCCATTCTGCTGGAAGACCGAGGTTGATTTTCTTCAGGCAAACTTCCTTTAGGCAGGTATTCAGGGTCCGTTTTATGAGCCTGACATATATTAGTACAGTGCCAAACACACACATCCCGCTGGTGCTCAAATAGCAAACATATATAAACCTATAGGTATAGCTACAAATAGAGGACACCTATGCAGAGGGCCTTATCGTCAGAGGGCAGAGCACCCTCCTCTCTAGTAAAGCCAATAAGAACTGTAGGGGGGGTCAGCACCACTGAAGAAACAGGTCCCTATTGGGTTGAATTCCCCACTGCAGGAGCAGCTGCAGCTACATTGGCTTCAGTGGTGTTGCATCCCCTTCGTTTGCTCCATTGGCTGGCTGTGATGGAAATAGCTGTAAATCATTGCCAAAGGACAAAAATAGCTCCCGACATTGTGATATGTTGCCTGCAGCCAAAGACACAATTGAAGGAAGTACGGTAACTTTCTTTTTGGATAGTCTGTTCTATTGCTGTTGCTTTGGAAGACAGTACATATTTGCACTGTTTATAGTTAGGGGGACTTCTCTACCTGGTGTAGCTGGTGAGAGCAAGTTCCACGGTCTCCTTAATCCTTGTAGGAGCAGTTTTTTGAAGACTGTGCAGGTTCTGAATCAGCTTTTCGGGGGAGGGCAGTGGAGGTTGTGTAGCTTGAAACATTTTTGTTTTGTTTTAGGGATTGAACAGGCCCTAGGCCCTTTGATTTCTCTAGGAGCAGTTGTTGGCTGATGACTGAGCCTACTTCTACGTAGTTATATCCAGAGAGTGCAGTTGTCTTGGGGGTGTGAGGGTGAGAGAGAGAGAGTTGGAATCCATACTCAGGGGTGAGATTCCACAGGAAGGAGACACTGGAGCCAGCCAGTTTGTCTCTCCATTGAGAGCTTTCAGGAGGGCTTTCCTCTTTGCAGAGAGATCTTGGGGCCAGATATTTCCTTTGAGACATTGGGCCAATTCTGGTGATGCAGCAGAGTTGTGGTACAGTAATCAGAGTCATAGTACCAAAGATTTCTGTTTACCAGCACTAGCTTTCTTTTGCTACTAGCACAGATCTCTTCCCAGGTTAGAGGGAAACATGCATTTCTGATGTACATAAATGCCTTTCACCTGTGCTGTTGTCTCACTTGCTGGAGCAATGGCATACTAACACCACATTGTGGAACACTGCTAAATACTTGCTGCATTTCACAGACTTTGGCTGCATTTCAATAGTGGATAAAAGCCATTCCTGCATGTAGTTCCTAACGTGCTTAAGGACCATTTGGGACACCAGGTGGTACATAAATATACACTGATATCAGTAACAACAGTAGGAAAGTACTGTAACTTTATAAAATAACAATATGGAACAATGTTGTGCTGAGGACCAGCTCTTTGGTGGCTTTTAGTTGGTACTTGTTGGTGGTTGTCCTTCATTTGGCAGACAGCATACTGCTGCATGGCACCTAGAAGTGCTAATTTAGCTGACAAAATTCAAAGCATTCAAGTCCAATAAATTGGATTATCACCCTTTTGTTGGATTAAGATGAATGACTTTCCACATTTTTGGCTTGTTAACTTTGGCTGTGCTTGAATCCTGTGAACTCTGTTTCTGATAACCATGTTAAAAAGAGGGATACGTGGAAAAAGATTGAAATGGAAATACATAATCAACAAATTACTTTCTAGATGGTTTTGTTTTGTCTCCGAACTCTGAATCCCTCTGTAATTGCCTTCATTACTCTTGACCTGAGAACCAAATTCAAAAGGCAATTTAAAAAGAGATTAATAAAAGGATTTATGAGGAAGAGAAAGTATTACAAATAATTTTCATGTCTGTCCTGCATAAATTCAATAAAGTTTTCCATGAGGTAGACAGGATTACTGAATAGCTGGAACTCTGGCTTTGGCTAAATCATAATGCATACTTGCTGAATCTCTTTACTTAGCAGAGAGAGGGTCTGGGCTTTTCATTTGCAATTTCATCTGTACTTTCCAAACAAATCCCCTGTTTGAAATCTGTTCATTGCTCTTTTAGTTTGTAGTGCTGTAAATATACTTTCAAATGCCAAACTTAAACCACTGAAAAGTGGTACAAAGCCATAAAAACACAGTTTTAAATCCGCAAACTGCATGGCTAGAAAAATATATCCAGGGTCTTAATTTATAACAATGTATTGTCAAACAGTGATGGTATTCTGCCAGAAGCAGACAAAGCTGAGCCCCTGGAGTTAAAGTCCCAGTCCTTCTCATGATTGGTGGGCCTGAACCAAAGCCCCTTGAAGTCTGTGTCAGTCCTTCCATTAACTTCAGTGGAGATTGGATCAGGCCCAATATGGTAGAGTCCCCAGGCCAACAACTATTGATGTTATGCCCAGTTACAGGGCACAAACCCATAGTTATCTGTGTAGTCTTTACTCATAGGGGTAGTTCTATTGATCTCATGTGGACTTGCAGTGTAAATTAAGACCATTTGAGTACTAAGACCACACCTACTGCTGATCTTTTAGCACCCCACTAGATGACTCCCCCAAATTGATATATTGCAGTCTATTATTACCCTTTGTTTGCAGTCCGTTCTGATGGTTTCTTTGACTATTTTTCAAATATGATTTCATCTGCCACTGCTTCAAATGCTTTGCTAAGGCCTGGATGTATTGCATTTACCCCAGGTAAGACTGTGACTGGTAATCATGACTGTATTTAACATGGTTACACCCAGGAGTGTAAGGGGGCATTGAGGTATATCTTGCTTTCCTGTCCACCATCCCCACATCACTGACCTGTATGTGGGAAGGAAAGCAGGTTGGTACGGAGGGGCAAATTTGCTCTTGGTATGCACCAGATTACTTCCCAAGGAGGGAGCAAGGAGGGAACCAGGAAAGCAATTATGACTCTCAGAGCTCCAGAATGACTCTTATTCAGAGTGCAACACAAAGTTTCAATCTTGTCCTAAATTTATATTCAGTCAAATGAGAGAAAGTGACCAGTTTTTTCATTGTCTTTATAAAACCCCTGGGCAGTATTTTCAAAACTCAGTGTTTAAAATGAGGCAATTGGAAGTCCATGAATGTCATAGGTCATAAGCACATTTGAAAACCAGGTCACTTATTAAGGGAACTAGATATCGATATAAATGCCCAGCTTGGGAAATGCTGGTCTAGTAGTACCAGCTTATAGATTCTTTATTGGCCAGGTTGTCAGCCCTGATGGAGAGTCCCTTATTAAGGCAGTCTTCATCAGGAACCTAAGACTAGCATAAAGATGCCACAAACTCCCACCACTCATTGTAGGAAACATATCAGGTCAGGGATGGTGTGAGGAGGGGGCTGGCCAGGCAAGACGGAGCAGAATACACAGCACTGCCTAGACTACTAAATTATCCTGGGGACTATTCTGCCCCTGGTCTGGCTGAGAATCAGAGGACGTGTGAAACCTCCACCCCAAATCCGTGCTGTGCGGAGCATCAGCTTGGAATAGTTCAGGACCAAGTCCCAGATGTCTATGGATTATTTTTCTCTTTATATTCTTTCCATTATCTTAATAGGCCTGGAACTTTGTCTGATCAGTTTTCAAAGTTAGGTGTGTGCAAAGCAAAGGTATGACACAGAATTCTTAAAAACCTGAAAGCCTTATAAATATTGTAAATTGCAGGACTGAGCCCAAAACACTATTGGTGCTCTTTCTTCCCTCCCCCAGCCCGTGTTTTTCCCCCAAAGGAAATATTCCTATCATGGAACCGAATTCCATTTTCCATCTGACCTGAGTATGAGTTGTATGTTTACCACAGGGTAGAATTTGGCTCATGATATGTAGCGGGCTCTCAATAACCCATCCATGAGCATAGTTATTTGTCATGGCACTTTGATCAAACACGCTATTGAACCAGTTGAAATCTTAATTTCTTCTCAGTAGAATAAAGTCACCCCCATTAACATCCCTGCTTCCCAGCAAAAGCTACTTTTAAAAGAATGGTCCTGTCCTCCTCTAATCCAGTCTTTGTGTGCTATTTTAGTTCTCGAGATGCATAAAGGAGTCAGCTTTTCATTAGGATATGCTACAGAAGCAAATGTCAGCATTATTATTAGTACTTATGTAATGCCAATCCACACGGGGGCACCAGCAGTGGGGATCAAACCTGGGAACTCTAGAACTAAATGCATGAGCCTCTACTGCAGGGGTGGCCAATCTGTCGCTCTGGAGCCACATGCGGCTCTTCAGAAGTTAATATGCGGCTCCTTGTATAGGCACTGACTCCGGGGCTGGAGCTACAGGCGCCAACTTTTCAAGGTGCCGGGGGGTGCTCACTGCTCAACCCCTGACTCTGCCACAGGCCCTGCCCCCACTCCATCCCTTCCCGCCCCCTCCCCTGAGCCTGCCATGCCCTGACTCCTCCCCCTCCCCCTCAGAGCCTCTTGCATGCCACAAAACAGCTGATCGGGAGGTTCGGGGAGGGAGGGGGAGGCGCTGATTGCCAGGGCTGCCGGTGGGCAGGGGGCGCTGGGAGTGGGGAGGGGATCTGATGTGTGGGGGGGGCACCTGATGTATTTCTGTGGCTCTTTGGCAATGTACATTGGTAAATTCTGGCTCCTTCTCAGGCTCAGGTTGGCCACCCCTGCTCTACTGGATGAGCTAAAAGACACCTCTCTGTTAGCCAAGGCTGTAGCAGGCTCAACAATCTCTACGAGGCATAGCCACCCCTAGAGGGGGAACAGAGTGCCACTCTGAGCAAGCAGGAGTTGTAACAATATTGGAAGAGCCATTCTGTCTTGTGCTGCTTTTACTTGCTCAGTATAATTTGGAATGTATCTCTGAGAGCTCATCCTGCAAGTCTCAGGCTACGTCTTCACTACAGGGGGGGGTCAATTTAAGATACGCAAATTCAGCTACGCGAATAGCGTAGCTGAATTAGACGTATCGCAGCCGACTTACCCCGCTGTAGGGACGGTGGCAAAATTGACCTCTGCGGCTTCCCGTCAACGGCGCTTACTCCCACCTTCGCTGGTGGAGTAAGAGCGTCGATTCGGGGATCGATTGTCGCGTCCCGATGGGACGCGATAAATCGATCCCCGAGAGGTTGATTTCTACCCGCCGATTCAGGCGGGTAGTGTAGACCTAGCCTCAGATCTCTGGTATTATCATTTCATCTTAGTCCTCTCCACCTCTGGCCTCCATTCCTGACATGCACATGTCCTAGATAGCTCAAACCATGGGCCTGATTCTCCTTTACACATCAACATCAAACAGGCATAGTCCACTAATGACCATTGTGCTTGCCAGAGTGACCCTGGTTGATGGTGTTGTACCATCACCAAGACCCCTTTATGCCACTCAGGCAGTGTAAATGTCCTTAAAGTGGATATAAACTGCATTTGTACCAAGTGTAAGACAGTAAATGAGAATCTGGCCCTATCAGTTTATATAATCATGAATTTTTAACAGAATGGTATATTTTGCCCCTCTTCCATTGTTTGTGTTGCTGTGGGAGCTCAGAGTCTAGCTGGGCTTTGATTTCTCATCCTCTCCATTCAGGACTTCTCACTATTTCTCCTCCTTTTCCTGCTTGTCATTGCTGCTGGTATGGGGAGAGAAGGGAAAGTCTAACTGCTCTCTCTTCCTATGCTGGTGGTACCACATGAATGGGAAACCTGATGGACCAGTATCAGAATCAAGTGGAGGCCTCAAGAAAAGCTGATCTCCTCAGCATGCAGCTTCGAGCACAAGCATTAACCTGAGACCCCTCCCTATCACCAAATGAGCTTTGTGCATTTGCTGGAACTAAGAAACATAAAAACATTGAAATTACCATTGATGATGAGACAGAATTCTGTCTCTAACAGTGGCCACCACCATGTGCTTCACAGAAACCTTATAGAGCTCAGCTATGGAATAATGTGTTCATATTATAGCAGAAGTGGTCAACCTGCGGCCCGTCAGGGTAATCCGCCAACAGGCTGCGAGACAGTTTGTTTACATTGACCGTCGGCAGGCACGGCTGCCCACAGCTCCCAGTGGCCGTGGTTCACCGTTCCCGGCCAATGAGAGCTGTGGGAAGCGGTGTGGGCCACTGGGAGCTGCGGGCGGCCGTGCCTGCAGACGGTCAATGTAAACAAACTGTCTCGCAGCCCACCAGCGGATTACCCTGATGGGCCGTGTGCAGGCGGTAGGTTGGCCACCACTGTATTATAGGCTGGGCTGGTAGTGTCACATATTATTAAAGTTGCCCAACATTTCCTATTATTAAACTCAGTTTTCAGTTGCTCCAGGACTTGTTGGGGCTGGGCACTGGAACTGAGAGCAAAAACTCTTTCTCCCCTGCCTCCCGAACACCACAAGCCAGCTGATTTCCCTGGGCAGGAGGCGGGGGGGGGGGGGGAGGGAGAGGGAGCCTGCGCCAAGTCCTCGCTCCTTTCCCCTGCCTCCTAAACGCCGCAAGCCAGCTGATTGCCACGTTCGGGAGGCAGGGGAGGGAGGGGGGAGGCGCGCCGAGTCCTTGCTCCTCCCCCCTCTCTCCTGCCCAGGGAAAATCAGCTGGCTTGCTGCGTTCGGGAGGGAGGGGGAGCCTGCGCACCAAGTCCTCGCTCCTCCCCCCGTCCTGCCTCCAAAACGCCGCAAGCCAGCTGATTGCCCCGGGCAGGAGGGAGGGGGGAGGAGCAAGGACTCGGCGTGCCTCCCCCCTCCCTCCCCTGCCTCCCGAATGCGGCAATCAGCTGGTTTGCGGCATTTAGAAGGGAGGGGAGGGAGGGGGGAGGAGCCAGGATGCAGTGTGCAAAGTAAAGGGGGAGGAGGTGTGGGGGGAGAAGAGGCTGGGGTGAGGGCTTGGGGAAAGGGGTGGAGTGGGCGGGCTGAGGGTTGAGCCCCCTGCCCCTGGTGCTTGCAGAGTAGGGGAAGCTGCCCTGGAATCTAACTTACATTAATTCTTATGGGAAAATTGGATTCGCTTAACATCATTTCACTTAGTCGCATTTTTCAGGAACATAACTACAACGTTAAGTGAGGAGTTACTGTACCTTAATGCCACTATATAAATCCATGATATGCCCACACCTTGAATACTGCATGCAGTTCTGGTCACCCCATCTCAAAAATGATATATTGGAATTGGAAAAGGCACAGAGAAGGGCAACAAAAATGATTAGGGGTATGGAACAGTGTCTGTAACAGGAAAGATTAAAAAGACTGGGCCTGTTCAGCTTAGAAAAGAGATGACTAAGGAGGGATATGATAGAGGTCTATAAAATCATGAGTGGTGTGGAGAATGTAAATGAGGAAGTGTTATTTACTCCTTCACATAACACAAGAACTAGGTGTCATCCGGTGAAATTAATACTTCTCCACCCAACGTGTGGTCAACCTGTGGAACTTGTTGTCGTAGGATGTTGTGAAGGCTAAAACTATAACTGACTTACAAAAAGAATTGGACATATCCTCCATGACCTTATCTATCAATGATTATTAGCCAAGATGGTCAGGGATGCAGCCCCATTCTCTGGGTGTCCCTAAATCTCCAGCTGCCAACAGCTAGGAATGGACAACAGGGGATGGATCACTTAAAATTGCCCTGTTCTGTTTATTCCCTCTGAAGTGTTTGGCATTGTCCACTGTCAGAAGACAGGATACTGGGCTAGATCAGTAGTTCTCAACCAGAGGTACACATACCCCTGGGGGTACTTAGAGGTCTTCCGGGGTACATCAACTCATCTAGATATTTGATATTCCAATTGATTTATTTTATAATTATATGGTAAAAAGTAAGCAGTTTTCAAGTAATGGTGTACTATGACACTTTTTTGTATTTTTATGTCTGATTTTTGTAAGCAAGTCGTTTTTAAGTGAAGTGAAACTTGGGGGTATGCAAGACAACTCAGACTCCTGAAAGGGGTACAGTAGACTGAAAAGGTTGAGAGACACTGGGCTAGATGATCCATTGCTTTGACTCACTATGGTCATTATTATGTTCTTATATCTTTTGTTGATGAGATTACAGGTTTGGTTGATAAAAAGTAATCATGGTGATGTAACATAATTAGACTGCTGTAAGGTGTTTGACTTGGTACTGCATGACACTGATTAAAAAACTAGAGTGATATAAAATGTACATGGGACACATTAAATGGATTAAAATGGCTAGCTGATAGGTCTCAAAATGTAATTGTAAATGGGGAATTGTCATCAAGAGGGAGTGTTTTTAGTGGTGTCTCACAGGGATCTGTTCTGGACCCTGCATTATTTAATATTTTTATCAATGACCTAGAAGAAAATTTAGAATCATCACTGATAAAGTCTGCAGATGACAAAAATACTAGGGGAGTGATAAATAATGAAGAAGAGGACAGGTCACAAAATGATCTGGTTTGCTTGGTAAGCTAGGTGCGAGTAAACAATATGCATTGTAATATGGCTAAATGTATACTTTTAGAAAAAAAGAATGTAGGCCATACTTAGAGGATGCAGGACTCTATCCTGGGAAGCAGTGACCCTGAAATTTTTTTAGAGATCATGGTGGATAATCATAGTTCCCACAGTGATGCTATGGCCAAAAGGGCTACTGCAATCCTGGGATGAATAATAAACAGTGGAATCTTGAGTAGTAGTTTATTTTACCTCTGTGTTTGGCACTGTGCGACTGCTGCGGCAATACTGTGTCCAGTTCTGGTGCCCACAGTTCAAGAAGTTGATAAATTGGAGAGGGGTTGGAGAAGAGCCAAGAGAATGACTAATGGATTAGAAAACCAGCCTTACAGTGATAGACTCAAGGAGCTTAATCTATTTAGCTTAACAAAGAGAAGGTTAAGGGGTGACTTGATCACTGTCTATAAGTACCTACATGGGGAACAAATATTTAATAATGGGCTCTTCAGTCAAGTGGAGAAAGGTATAACATGATCCAATGGCTGGAAGTTGAAGCTAGACAAATTCATACTGGAAACAAGGCATGCATTTTTAACAGTGAGAGTAATTGCCAACTGGAACAATTTACCAAGGGTCATGGTGGATTCTCCATCACTGACAGTTTTAAAATCAAAATTAGATGTTTTTCTAAAAGACGTGCTCTAGGAATTATTTTGGGAAAGTTCTATGGCCATTGGTCTCTTCTGGCCTTGGAATCGATGAATCTATGTATATATGCATTATGATACAGTCTTTAATTACACACTACCTCATTCAGTGCACACCGTGGATCTGCTATGGAGGTGGACCAGAGCTGTGTAGTGAAGGAATCTGTTGTCTTTAGGATCCTTGCCTCATTTATTGCAGAAGTTGGAAGGTGGGGAGAGAATGAGGCAGGGAACTCTAGGAAGAGAGAGGACAGTTTCATGGTTAAGACAGTTGAGTGCTGCCATGGAGAATTGGATTCTATCCCAGCCTCTGCCAATGAGTTCCTATGTGATGCTGAGCAAGTAATTTATATTAGTGTCCACATGTGCTCACCATGCCTGACTTGAGACTGTTTTGCAGAAGAGCTGAGCACTCTCAGTGGCAGCTGAGATCAATGGGAACTTTTCTTTGAAGATATAGAATACATTCTCAAATTGGGCACCAAAAATTGGTGAATGCTTTTGACCTTCATCTCTCTGTGCTTCAGCTCCTGATCTGTAAACTGGGAGATAATTGCCCCTCGTCTCTCTGGTGTTGTTAAGATTAATTAATGTTTGTGCAGCACTTGGATGCTATAGTGATGAGTGCCTCAGAGAAGCCCATGATGAAATGTATAGCTCTGTATTCAGAGCAGATTTTGAATAATGTTAAGTAAATAAGTCATGGGGGCCACACACTGAACAATAAGGAAAAAACAATGAGCACCTATTCAATGTTTCGAGTGATCACCATTCCATTCCAGGCACTGAATACAGCTGGGTGTGGTTTTTTTTTGGCCACAATTTTTTTTTTTTTTTGATGAAAAATGCAGATTCGAATGAACAGAAACATATGGTAAAATTCATGTCAATTTCAGCAAATTGTTTCAGTTGAAATGAACGAAAAATTTCAGAAATGTCAAAATAGTTTGTTTGGACAATGTCAAAATGATCTGTTTTGATGAGATTTTTTTTTTTTTTTTTTTTAAGGGCTAGCTTGACAAGGGAGTTAGGCACCAATCACAAAACTGCCACTAGCCCAGTGGTTCAGGCACTTACTTGGGAGGTAGGAGACCCAGGTTTGAATTCCTACTCTGGAGCAGAAACTTGAACTCTAGACTCATGTGAGTGCTTTTAACCATTAGGCCACTGGTTCTCAAACTTTTTATTAACCCGAGGACTCCCATTTTGATTTAAAATTTTGCTGCAGACCCCCAAACTCCCCATTCAGCCCCACGTCCTGCCGCCACTGCACCCCTTCTCCCAAGGCCCCATCCCTGCCTCACATCTTCCTGCCCCCCATCCCTGCCCCTCCTCTTCCCCGCCTCTTTCTGCCCCCCTCCCCTGAGTGCCCCCCTTCTTCCCTCCTCCCCGCCCCCCCCCCTCCCGAGTGCCTCCTGCATGCTGGGGAACAGCTCTTCCATGGTGTGCAGGAGGCACTGAAGGGAGGAGGAGGAGGAGTTGAGTTGATCAGTGGGGCTTATGGACCCCTGGAGTACCCTCATGGACCCCAGTTTGAGAAACGCTGCATTAGGCTATTCTAGGGTGTGTCTTGGTGTTTTCTGAACTTCTGACTTGAATGGTCACTCAGACAGAGAGAAAGTATGAGAATAACTCTATAGACTGGTGGTTGGGGAACTCACTTGGGAGAGGAGACACCTGGCTCCTTTTCCAATGAGTATGCAAAGTGGAATGGTTTTAACAGGAGAGATTGAGAGCAAAAACCAATAAATGGGAACATGGCTGTGACTTGTTCCAGTGGAGGCTGAGGACAGTGTTATTTTTCTGTATGCATAGATGACCAGTATCTAAAAGTCAAGCTGTGCTTTTCGTTATGTTTGGCCAGATAAGTCTCATGATATTGTTTCTCTTTCTCACTGGGTAAGTGTGCAAACACTTCTGGCACAAATTATTGCATGTGCATATTTAAAATTCAGTCTGTGTGAGCAGCTTTGACATTGGCTTTCTATAAACACTTGTGCCAGTTGAACATGATCACTTGAATGTCCGTGAAGACTAAATGCAAAAGCACAGTGAGCTTGACCAAAATAAATTAATTAAAAATTCAAACAAATATTCAGTTAGGTCTGCAACCAGATAAAGAGAACAGGATGTTATGTTATTTCTTGGGTATCAAACCAAGAGTTGTGAAAAGAATAAAGGGTTTCAAGAGGCATTTCCATTTATTGTAGTCTGTGTGTGTTGTGGGAGAGATGATATGATGGTCTATAGACACAAAGACTTCAAAGGCCAAGGAACAGAAGTGACGGCACAGCTGACCTAAGTGAACTGCACAGACATTCTTCTGGTGCTAATACAAATGAAGAAAGGTGAAGACTGATACTTGAGCTCAGCTAAGGGTTGTGCAGATGGTGTGGAGAGGAGTGTTGTTGGATTCACTGAGTGCTTTTTTTGATGAGAGGCAATGGTTTTGGAATATACACAATCTCCACTTAAGCAGATGGGTTACCACCTTCTGGGTTCAAAACTGGTAGGTTTCTTAGGCAAGCTTTTAGGTTGGAAGGGAACAGAAGAGTTTTTGGGTAGTTCAGAAAAATCTGCCGTGTACCTTTTTAACACAAAACTAAGATAGAAAAGAGAAATGTACAGCAACAGAAATACCAAGACTGAAAGATATTATTTGTGTACCTAAGCATCTAACTACATATGCAAGGGACATTCGCAATCCTCATCATGGACACATAGGCCATTATTGATATGGTATTTGTATGCAGAGTTCCATTCTATACAGATTATATTTGGATCCCTGAATATCACCTGTTCCCTCTGCAAAAGATTGGAAGTTTTGTCTTCCCTTGCAAAAGACCCAGTCCCTCTTACCCCTCAGTATCTTTAGGGGTGGGTGTCTTGGTGGCATTTACTGTCCCTTCTGCAAACCATTGGCTCAGGCAAATTCAGCTGTGCAGAATAAATGAAAATAGTAGAAAATGTCTAAAATACAAGGACAAGCTACTTTTAAAAGCAGGTAGTAGAGAGAGGAATAGCTACTAAATAGAACATGAAGCTCAAATTCTTTGGGAACCTGCATAGGGTAAATATTTTATTATGAGGCCTTCTAGCTCTAGTTCCCTCAAAAAGTTTAAAGCAAAAACCTTTAAAAAAAAAAAAAAAAAAAACTGATTTAAGTGCTCAGGCAAATGACCACAGACTACTTTCATTATATGCTACATTCTCTTCTCATAGGGATTGTACCCTTAAGGGTTAGAGGCCTGGTGCCAGCGAACCCTAGTTGCTGTACTTAGGAAGCAAACCTGAGCTTGGAAATCAGGTGCCTCCAGAGTAATTAGTTGGCTGGCCCCAGCCCTCTACCCTTTCAGGGGCAAGCCACCCAGTTGCAGAAGCCATCAGTGGTGTCTAGTAATGAGGGGCTAATGGGGCTAAACCCTGCCTTTCTTTAAAAAGCAAAAACCCTTTATAGCAGGTGTCTCTTTTCTCACTTTTCTGCAGCAGCACAATGGAAAGGAATACTAGAGCTGAAATACTGGCTTCTTTTAAGTTTAATGGGAGTTTTGTCATTGACTTCAATGGGGCCAGAATTTCATCCTGAGTCCCACTTCAGTCCTAGCGTACACTGACTTTCACTCTAGCCCTTACTAGGAAAGTACCTTTTATTATTGTGTTGTAATCTACATCTATAGTGCTGCTAATGTGAAGAGTCAAAATGACTAATTATACAAAAAACAACTTTAAAAAAAGTAGCTTTCACTAGATTCTCTAGTTTACTGGCTGTGATTTCACACCCACATTGGACACATACATGTCTCACACATTGAACACAAGCTACAGATAGAAATTGCCTACAGTTTCACAGTTTTCACTTATGATCATTCCTGTACTGACACACAGTGAGGCCCAAGCTGTAATGTTCTGATCCAGATGTGCACTTCCCCAAAATTTAGATTCAGGTTTTGATTTAGCCCCATTTCTGGAGAGGAAGGCTGGATTTTTCAAAATTAGGCAGGTGCAATTTTGAGCAAATACCACATGTGCATGTTTGCTCTAAACAGGAATGTGTGCGTGCGTGCATGCCCAATGAGGTATATAACATGCATAGCCATTCATGTACGCGCACACCTGATTTCTGGGTATTCATGGGATATATGTTCAAATAAGCTAGGCATGTGCAAATTCATATATGCAATTATACACAGCCAACTTTGATAGTCTGGCCAAGATTGTCCATTGTTGCAATCAAATAGTGAACCTACTTTTGGGCTCTGGCCATCTGATCACCCTGCTTCTGATAGGAAAGGAATTAATTACATAGTTAAAAGGTATTTAATGGAATCGACAGCCACCGTCTCTGTTGAACACTGAACCCAGACTAATGGGTTTATCATGAGAACCTATTTCTAAAGGACATATAGTCCCAGCCCAACGTGGAGAGTTAATTAAGAAAGTTGTTTCTGAGGACTTTGACTCTGAGGCTTTCTGACATCCAGTTCTGAACATGTGGAAGGAAAAATGATTATTTTAAAAAGAGGAATTAACAGTTGCTAGAAGAGAGGCGTCTGAGTATAGTGTATTTTATTTTTAAAAGCAACCATGAAACTTACAAGAAATGTGCTAACTTTCGTCTTGATCACTGTAGTTGTATGTTGTATCCCCTCCCACTTTTCCATTGTTTTTTAACACAGTAAGATCATCAGGGCTGGGAACATGTTGTTTTGTGTATTTGTATAGTACCTAGTGCAGTGATGCTCAGACTGCAGCTTGCAAGCCACAAGTGGCTCTTTAATGTGCCGCCTGCGGCTCTTTGCAGCACATGATATTAAAACACTGGATGCTTTTACTCTGTTATTAACCATTTAAGTTATCAACTTGCACTAAGTTATTAACTTATTTGCTGTGAGAATAATATATATACCCTAAATATTTCCCCTGTCATACTGTTTAAATATGAATAGTACTATAGTAAATGAAACAATGAATTAACACTACTGTGGCTCTTTAGGTAATGTTGATTGCTAATTTGGCTCCTGAACCACGGAGGTCCGAGTATCACTGATCTGGTGCAATGTAATGTAATTAGTGGCCATAGGCTTTATTAGAATGCAAAGTTAATAATAATAATAATTAATACATCCGACACTAACAAAGCCTATATTAGGTAAATGAGACAAAATCTTTTGGGGCCTGAGTCAACGCCCACTGAAGTCAACAGGAGTCTTTCCAGTGGCTCAGTGGGAGCTGGGTCAGACTCTTGGTGTCCACCCTGGAGCTACCATGTGTCTGCTCTTAAGTGCTTCTTTTTATCAGCCACACCTGCTGTGACTCTGCAATCTCACGTGATAGAAATAATCAAAAACATTACTGAATGGTCCACTTTTCCCGGCAGTGAGAGGGGGGGGGTTCACAAGCAGCAAATCTCACTTAGGAAAGAAAAAGGGCTCTCTGATGACAAGGTGTTGATGATAAAACAAAACCAAAAAAATGCTTATGAAACCACGGAGGAAGGAAACCGAAGAATAGAGAAATGCATAAGAAGTTGTAAATGATCAAAACCCAAAGGGCACCCTTGAAACAATGGAAAAACTTCCTTCCTCTTATTCTCCAGGGCTGTATGCCATTAACACAATCACACCCATCCAAAGACATCTGAGCCCATTCCAGGTGCCATACCAAATGGGAAGATATAGCTCATGAACTTGTATTTACAGAGTGAATTTCAGATGTTTGCCAACCCTTTGAATAAATGACCCAGGGCTAGGTTTCCTGTAAGTTAATATAAACAAAAGAAAATGAAAATGTCCAAAGTCTGGGGTAAACATGTACAGTGGTTAATCAATTGACACATTTATGCAATCAATGCTACTATGGAGCATTGTATGCATCTGTCTCAAGGGACAAGGAACATACCTAGTAAATGCAAAAATAACAGGAGTACTTGTGGCACCTTAGAGACTAACAAATTTATTAGAGCATAAGCTTTCGTGGGCTACAACC
The DNA here is from genome assembly GCF_028017835.1 of Emys orbicularis. Lineage (NCBI taxonomy): Eukaryota > Metazoa > Chordata > Testudines > Emydidae > Emys > Emys orbicularis. The sequence goes on along the minus strand of NC_088688.1, from coordinate 19,140,215 downwards.
CACTTCTTCGGATGCATATAGAGTGAACCATATATTGAGGAGATATATATACACACACATACAGAGAGCATGAACAGGTGGGAGTTGTCTTACCAACTCTGAGAGGCCAATTAAGTAAGAGGAAAAAAACTTTTGAAGTGATAATCAAGATGGCTCAGTACAGACAGTTTGATAAGAAGCAAGTGTGAAAATACTTACAAGGGGAGATAGATTCAATGTTTGTAATGGCTCAGCCATTCCCAATCCCTATTTAGCCCTGAGTTGATTGTGTCTAGTTTGCATATCAATTCCAGCTCAGCAGTCTCTCGTTGGAGTCTGTTTTTGAAGTTTTTCTGTTTTAAGATAGCCACCGCAGGTCTGTCAAAGAATGGCCAGATACCTAGTAAATGTTTGTTTTAGTTGTCTTAGTTAAACTTTAATTTTATCATCAGAAATATAGCCAAGATCTTATTAGTTTATCAGGGACTTTATTAAAAATAAAGAGCAGGACTGAGCCTGTCAAAAATGGCTAGTGATTTTGGGTGCTTCACTTACCGAGTGCCCAACTTGACACCTTAAAGCATGTTCTGATAACTGGGCCCCTTTAAGGAGTCTCAAACTGGGCACCCACAAATTGAGGCTCTAACAATCGTGAGTTATTTGTGAAAAGTTGGTTTTCCCTTAGCACAGTTTGAGTGGCAGCATATACCACTGCTCCTCCTGGAGGAGCTCCAGAAAAGAATTGTGCCTCCCTTGCTCAGGGGGCTGGGGCTAGAAGGAAAAAGAAGTGACATAGGAGAGAAGAGGTGAGAGAACATCTATTCATATGCCTTCCTCCTCATGCCTAGAGAGCTCTGCTAGCTGGCACACAGCGGATGGAGGCTGTTGTGATAACTGGGCCTACAAATTTACCCTAATTGTGAGTTCAACTGTAAAAAGTGAGTGTAAGTTCATAAGATGTCACTGTAATGTTACACCCTATATTCTTCATAGAAATATGGTTATGATATGAATATGGCATAACTAAGATACACTTCATGCAAAATGGCTCATGTAAGATATCATTGGAAGGTTATAATTTACTGAATGTGATTATCCAATTTGTATGCATGTATCATTTCTGTATCTAAAAGTTAGGAATATTGACTATGTAACAGTTACAACTGTGTGTGTACTTGGGGGAAACGCCCACCAGACAGTAGGCAATCATCCTGAATGACCCATTTAAGAAGGTCAATAGAACTCTGAAGATACTAATCTTCCCTCCTTCCTGAGAGGCGTCCTGGGATGTAGCTGTGACACTACCAGGTCAGGTGGTCCTGTCACCTGATACAAAATACCACCTTGGACACTGCTGGTGCTTTTCCTCTGTAGGGGGATGAGGATCAAACAAAGGTTTCCCACCTTAGGTAAATCCTTTTTAAGGCTGGGGAGGGGATTAACGTCGACTCTCCTCCATTGCCTACCCAAGAAGAGAGACTGATGAAAATACCTGAAGGGACAAAGGAGCTAACTTGAGGGGAAAGGCAAGGGTGAGTCCAGACTGAGATGGGGGTGAGTCTGTAAGAAGAAATAACTGGAACTCTAAGCTACAGAAACTCTGCAACTTGCCTAAAATAACATTTAGGGTGAGAAATTACTTCTTGAAACCAGTCTCTTTAAGATCTTAAGTAGTGTGTGTGTTTTGTTTTATTTGCTCAGTAATCTGCTTTGTTCTGCTTGCTATCCCTTATAATCGCTTCAAATCTGTCTTTTATAGTTAATTTGTTTTATTTTTAAACCCAGTTTGTGCAATTTCTAACTGGGGGGGCAAGATTGTGCATATCTCTCTTCACATCGAGGGAGAGGGTGAATTTTTATGAGCTTGCGCTGTGCAGATCTTTTTATACAGCACAAGACAGTATTATTTTGGGTTTATTCCCCAAAGGGGGTGTGCACATGAGTGCTGGGTGAATCCTCTCACAGAGCTGACTTCAATCTGTGTCTGCAGCTGGGCGTGTGTGTGTGCTGCAAGAGGCCGGAGAGCCTAATTCAGAAAAACAGGGAGAGGGAATCCAGGCTGGTGGAGCAGGAGGGGCTCAGTGAAATCCCAGTACATCAGGTGGCACCCCAGAAGGGGGGGGGGTGTCTAACCCATCACAGTCACAATAACCTATAATGACAAATGTTGGTGGGAAAAGGTACAAAAGGGAGACACTGAATTAGTCCAACAAAGAGACCTGTTAATACAACTCAAGGACTGTGTTAAGATTATGCTTGGTGAACAAGAAAAGTGTTAAACCAGATATCAGTGAGCCACATTGGTGTGTCAAAAATTAGGCCTAATTGGTGGACAAAATAACGAGGAGTTGGGCTGTTCCACCCACCATTCCCTGTGTGGGTCCTTAAAGAAAGACACTTTTGGGGAGGAAATTGGAGCAAGTTTCACCATCACCTGGGACCCCAGGCCTTTGACATCCTCATCCTGAGAGATGATTTGACCAGACTGGGCTGGAGAGAGGGATCCAGATGCCACAGCCGCCTCTATGGCTCCAGCTAACTCCAAAACCCCTGGGATGAAAGGGGATCTCATGTTATCAACAGCAATAACTTCTCCTTTCCCCAAAAGGGCAGTTTATTACCATCTCTGATACCATCTAAAAGACTGTCAAACAAGGGGTGGGGAGTCTCTTCTAAAATCTCTCTCCCGGGAAAGGGCACAAGGGATGCTGTTAAAACGAAAGCTTTATTTAATACATTACATGTCAAATACTTTAACTGTTTTTCCTTCTTTTCTTTATCTTTAATAAAAAAGTGTAAAGGATTTTTTAATGGTGCGTTTGCCATGGTACCAGCAGGCTGAGGCCCCGAATCTTGTTTAACACTGTTTAATGTTCCACCGTGACTGAGTTATGTTTAGCCCATATATTCCATCTACATAGAATGCAACAGGGGGCAGACCCCTGACTCCACCCCTTTTTATCCACCCACTGGGGGAGTATCACGCACGCAAAGCCACAATCTGAAGCAGTCTAATGCAGAGGACTGGAGCTGAGGCCTTCTCTCCCGCCCAGCTACATTAGACTGAGCCCCAATCCTACCTAAAGAGATGACTGGTGTTTAGTCCATAACACTTGCAACTTTATATAGTTAGATGGAGGAACAATGATTGCTATTTTGGAGAAAGGAAAGAGTTTGCAGGAATCACATATTCTGGTGAGAGTACTACAGGTATTTTGTCTTCACCAGTTTTACATTTTTTACTCTTGGGAGAGTTAATTACAAACAATTTAATTAAAATCTCTCTCATTAATGTTCTAGTAGCTTAGCAAGTTTGGGTTAGCTCAGCAGGTTGCAAAGGTTTTATTCTTTCAGTTATCCTCCCATTAAGTCATGCAGCATCAGTACTGTGCTTGTTTATCCTTCCCTGCCCCGGGTATCTAGACAATTTGAAATATCATTAGAGGAAAGATTCAAGGATCTCTCTATTTTTGGGTTGCCACCTATCCTGCTGAGTGCAGGACTCTCCTTCTCTATACTGTGCCTCATACCTGGTCACAAACTTTGCAGTATTCCACATTTAATCTTTACAGTGATATCAGTCATGAGGGTAAACCAATTGTACATGGGAGAGTTGTAATGGCAATGGTCAAATCTTGCATTGTGGGTAATGTAGTTCTTCAGGGATGGGCTGTACAGTATTTCCCATAGCATATTGTAACAGCAACTTTGTAAGGGTGACCGAGAAAGGAGGGGAAAGGATTGGGAAGGACTGGATAAAAAGAAAAGAAAAAAATCTGTTTGGTTTTAATTCAGAAATTCAGGCCTTATTTATATAGGAAAAAAACTTTGGTGCCTGGAGAACTAATGAAATGATGTCAAAATAATAGGCAAAAGACTGAAAAATGAGAAATTGTATTTTTAGTAGACAGTTCAAAACTCTTTGCTTTTGGATTTTGATTTAACACCCACTTAAATTCAATAAGCAACACTTGTGCAATGTATTGTGGTTTCCATCTTGCACTCTGGAGATGGTTGCACTTCAGTTTAGAAATAACTCCAACAACAGCAAAACATCAATTGCTTCTAAACTGAGCAAATGTGATTCTGAGACCATGAATGTGAAATCTCACATTCCACTTTCACAGGCCTCTTAATGTAGTAGTATCTCTGAAAACCATCCTCTCTGACTTGTATCATCCCTATATGTTGATTAGCTGTAATTGGCATGGTCTTTTCAGCTATCTCTATGCCTCTGGTTTGGAAAACACTTGTCCCACTGAATACCTAGGCAGCATAGGGATATACCATGTTCCCCCATGTCTTTTATGATAAGAAATTTCAGGATTGCTCCTAGGAATTGCTCATTGTGTTCCAATCTTGGAAAATACCAAAATGTCAACCACAATCTGAAATTATTGCCTTTGCTTGTTTGATTGTTCGATTAATCTAAACTGAATTCAAGAGTATCAGGCAACTGTAACTAGCATTGGCTTCATTGTATTTTGAGTTTTCGCCTCTCAGGTTATTTAGATTATGGTCATGACTAGCCTGGCAAATTTCAGGAAATGTCTCACAGATGCAGCTCAATCTGTGGCAGCAATGGTGGGAGACCTAGTGTAGACAGGGCTCAGATATTTTTACTACAAAGTCGTGCCTAGAGCTCTGGCATGGTGATAAAAAAATGTCAATGGCTGGTCCTTAACCCATCTTTGCTACACTGATGGAGCTGCATCAGGTACAATGATGGAAGTCCTGCTCCAAAATTGCAAGTGTAGATGCAGCCACAGAGAACGTGGCACATGGCCTCTCCAGTTTGGCTAATAAACAAAGAAGTATCATGGGTAATGTATTCACACTAGCAGTGGTGATTCAAAGAGAACCTCTCAAATGAGTGCCATTTCCAAAGCTGTCTAGGTGACATGAATATCAAAGACTAAGATATCGAAGTGTCTAAACTACAGCAAAAGCCAATATTCTCTCTACATTTAAAATGGTTCTCAAATGCATGTGATTCTCAGAGTGGAGGGGAAATAATCTAATATGTGGAAGAACTTCGTTTATCTTGCTGCAGTGTTTGGCAATGTTATGTATATTGATTTGATTTTTGTTTTTGCGGCATCTGAGTGAATGACATACATCTGTATCTATCAAAACAGTAATGCCTGCTTTCACAGCTGCTTGTCAAGCGAAAATTTCTACATAAACCATTAAAACCAGTCTCACAGGAGAGCTGGGCAATGATATTTTATTGTGATCTAATGAAAAACTAACACTATAACATGTGGCACAATTTTCTTTTCATAACAATTGGTTAGAGAGTGTATATTTAGTAATGTACTGCACTCAGTTGTACGGCATTTGTTTGTGTAGCTGTTCCACAATCAAATAAGCTGGACAAGGGTTTAAATTGTAATTGTCTGTGGTAATATTTGTTCCTGATTTATAAACCTGTTCTCAAAAGCTTTCAAGCAGGAGTTTTTGCTCTTATGTGGCCAGAGCCATTATCTGATGTCTAATGCAGAGGTGTGAGGGTCGCTCACACAGCTATAATTAGATGCTGACACAATCCAGCCAAAGGGAGGAATGGCTTTTGGTCCTTAATAATTGCAACTTTAAATAGCTAGAAGTAGGAACAATGATTCCTTTTTGGATAAAGGAAACAGGGTTCAGGAATAACATGTTCTGGTGAGAGAGCAGATGCAACAATGGATTTGGGCTGCGCAAGGTTCCAAAGTGCAGCTATAGACTTTTACAAAACCTTATAGTCAGTACTTATGGATTGTCACTGTTCATGACTGTTAGGGGGGAGAGATAGATAGATCAGTGGTTTGAGCATTGGCCTGCTAAACCCAGGGTTGTGAGTTCAATCCTTGAGGGGGCCACTTAGGGAATTGGGGGCAAAAATCTGTACTTGGTCCTGCTAGTGAAGGCAGGGGGCTGGACTCAATGACCTTTCAGGGTCCCTTCCAGTTCTATGAGATAGGTATATCTCCATGTGTATTCCACTGTGAATAGCTATATAATACCTCTTCAGTGATTGCCTGACAAGAACAAAAACTCTTGGATATAAAAGACCAATTTTACGCTGAGCAAAATTCAGAATTCCCATCCCAGGGAATGATTGACATTTCTTTACTTGTTTCCATCCTGAAATGGGATAAATTTTTCATGGAATGGAAATTTTGAAAAACACATGAGTATCCATGCTTCGTATGTGAGCAAATGTTCTCTGTTCCTCCCTGGTAGCTGGCTTAGATTTATATGATTCAAGTATTCCCTGAAAGTTTTGTGTGTGTGTGTGTGTGTGTAGCAGTTCAATTAAAAATAAGTTTATAACAAAGATTGTTTGCTATCAGAGTAATTCACAACTTTGTGAAATATTACTTCTTTCATTTTAGGTTGAATCATTTATTTAATAAGAAATTTTTCTTTTGTGTTGGGTCAAAAGCAACTTAACCTGTGATGTTTCTTGAGTGCTCAGATACAACAATACAAAGTATTCTTTTGATTGCATGCCAAAGTCATATTTGAATGGAAGGAAACAGACTGTGTTTTAATAGCATATTTTCTACTGTATTTTCTGCCAGGTAGAAGCAGACTCATAGTCAACCTTTTTTCACTATTAGCATCCTCAGCTTCTGAGTACAACAAATGTTAACTCTGTGTGTGTTTGTGTGTGTGTCTGAGAGCTCTGAGACGAGCTAAAAGAAAAAGAGAAAAACCGAGAAGAAAATTAATGAGTATGACTAAGTCACATCTATTGTTTTCAATTCAAATGATCTCACAACTGATGAATAGCATTAATTCATGAAAAAATTATAAATAATATTAGATTAAGACAGGTCAACCTCCTATTGCTTCAGGATCTATGACATATAAGTCATCAGAGAAGTGCCATGTAAACATTTTTAAAGGGAAAGCACAACTTTCTCCTACGAAGGTGCCAGACTTTAAAATATTTGTTTGTTACCCCACAGCCTAATCAGCCATTCATGCAAAACTCCTTTTGCAGTTGGGCAGTTGTACATGCACACTCTCAGGGGAGATCTGCCCCGAACCTTACTTATTACCCCCAGGATGGATGTTAAAAGATGCTGTGCAGACTTTCAGATAATATATACAACTGAAGTCTGGGCCACTTATGGCCATTAAAGCTTCCATGGCACTTTTCAAAAGAGCAGAGAGGTGTTAATCTTGTTGTCTTGGCTAAATATCGTTTTAAGTAATTATTATCTTCTGCCAATGTAAATTACTCCTGCAGTTTCAATTGGATATATTATTTTTCATTTCCTGCCTTTAAATCTTCTGTAGTTTTGCCCTACAATGTTAAACAACTGACATACTCCACCTCAGCAGGGGCTGCATGTCTGTGATGAATGAAGTTATTAGTGTGTATATATGGACTCTGATTCTCCAATATTGCTAAAGAGTCTGAACCCTGAGACTGGAAATTGGGTTAGTGTGCAGCATAAATAAGTAGGCTGAAGACATCTCTCATTTAAACCAGCTGCTGTTGTTTCCCTGGGGCTATTAGAGCAGCTAGGGATCAGCCAGGCATAAAAGAACCCAGGCTCTGCCTCCTATTCTCCTACCATGCCCCTCACATTGGGAGCCAGCGAGGGATTGGTTGAGGAGTTTGTTTGGAAGTGTTATTCCACCCAAGAATCTTCATACCATCAGGGACATGCTCCATTGCACAGATTTGCCAGATGTAGGGCTGATTGGCACCAGTGAGTGGCAGAAAGCAGCCTCTGTAACTGAAAAATCAGTACCGTTGTTGTAAAGTCCATTGCGATCCCTAAGAATGAAGGTTGCTAGAACATTATTATTTTTATCACTGTTTCTTAGGTACCATCGGATTTTCTACCCATGTCCCTCCTACAGCTGGCTGAATAATTAATTTATTAATTTGGCAGAATTTTTAAAATACTTTAAAGATGTTTTTTAGCTCATAGAGCAACATGACTAATTCACCAATTTATTGGTATAATAATTTACCTGATGAATTTCAAAAAAAGTTTCACATGAGAAAGCTGATGAATCTTTTTTTTCATTATCCTCCCAGCTGTAGGCAGGAGATGTTTTTAACTGAAGCAAAAGTGCTACCATAGCGTTCAGAGAAAACTCTACACAACATCTGCTGCAAGACCTTTATCTCTTGACCATAGCTCTAGATCTTTCAATGGTTTATTCACATGATTCAAGGGAGAAAGGAAGGGGGGGGGGGGGGAGGTCTTTGGATATAATCTAGCTCCTATTGAAGTTAGCATCCAAACTCCCATTGGCCTGATTAATAGCAGAATTGTGCCTTTGAAGATGGTTTACCCTGTTTAGGAGTTAGTATATCCCAACCACATTAAGGATATTTTCTTTTGGTGAATTTTTCCACAGTGATGCTGGATGTTCAGTAGCAGCAGCACAGGAAGTATTTCTAAGACCATTTTCCTTTATGTTTGTGGCAGGACAAATCTCATACAGACACACCCACCCACCAGTCACAATCAGCCCCAACTTGCTGCACCTGTGAAGTTTGCCAGGCCTGGGGGAGGGCCCTTAAAAGGGAAGAACTCAGGCCAGTTGGGGTGCCCCTTTGTACCCAAGCTTAGTGGGTTATGTACTGAAGAATGGCTCGAGCACTACCAGGCTTTGTCTACTGAGGAAAGGAGATAGGCCAGTTTGTTTCTTTTGTGCCAACTCCCAGGACTAAGGTTTGCCTTTAGCTATGCAAGGGCTGAGACTTTCTGTGAAATCTGAACTACTGTTCCCCTTCCATTGTGTGAGGGGGCCTGGCCCCTTGTGAGCTGTGGAACTATTTTCACTTTTTGTTTGGACTGTTTTGTTACCCCCTGGAAGGGGGTGGATTTGCAAATAGGTGCAGTTGGAAAGCTATACCACAGGACTACTGTGGCCCAGGAAATGATGTACAATGTAAGTGAATATGCCTGCCTTCTCCCCAAGGCAGTGAACTCAAGACATATCCTTTGAAGTGTTCTAGCATTTGTGATTACTATTTGCTGCTGGTAGCACCCAGGATAGTGCTAAATGCTGTGTAAACACACAATATGGTCCCTTCTTTGGAGAGCTTACTGTCTAAACCGGTTGGACCATCAATGAGTAGAGCGAAAGGCTATAACATGCAAGCAAATTGTGTCAGGCCTTCTGGAGGGATTTGTTTGCCAGGGGAAGTGTCCTAGAGGGACTAAGGTTCTATTCTTCTGTCCATTGCACTCTGGGAGTTTTGCCACCAATTTAAGTGGAAGCAAGATTGGAAAGTAAGATTCTATACCCAGTAGTAGTAGAAATCACTACAGTAGCTCTGGCCATTAACTCTCTCTCTTGAGAGTGGTTCCCCCCCTGCTCCTCCAGCTCTTGTGATGACCTTGATTCAGCTTACAAAATGTCTGATTGGCAGGACCGGCTCCAGGATTTTTGCTGCCCCAAGCGGCGGAAAAAAATAAAAAGCCGCGATCCCAGCAGCTCCACTGCGCCGCTTTCTTCTTCGGCGGGAATTCGGCGGCAGGTACTTCCCTCCGAGAGGGAACAGCCCGACGTGCTGCCCCTTCCTCTTGGCCGCCCCAAGCACCTGCTTGCTGGGCTGGTGCCTGTAGCCGGCCCTGCTGATTGGGTAGATACAGATTTAACTGAGGGATTAATCTGTTCTGCTGGGATGCAAATCTATTTCAGCCTGAAATGAATTCAAGTCAGCATACACGTAATGATGTCAATGTTGCTATATCATATAAAAGAAGAGCATTATGCTCTGAAAGGGTGGTTTGGGATTTATTGAATACAATAAGGGGAAAAATAGATGTTTAGAGAGTCACCTGAAGCCCTGATTGACAAATCAGTTACATTAAATATTTTCTTAATTTAATTATCTTGATCATAACGTTACTTAGATGGCTGACAATATCTGAGCAAATTAGTTGTGCTGCTGTTATTAAAACCTACTTAGAAATCTCAGTGAGAACTACCACTTTGAGGCTCAATACATACTATGAACATGACTGGGGATTTTTGCAGGGGGATGTGGGGGCAAATGAATTTTTATGATCTAGACCTATGCAGCATGTGTGACTCAAACATAATATTGTTTTAGAAACTACTTTTCAGTTTAGCTATGCTTAGCAGAGCTGGGCCTGTGAAATGTAATACAGTTGGTCATGGTCGATCTTCACACTGACCTGATTCTCATTTACATTAATACCCCAGTTCTGGTAGTGTAAAGGGGTCTTAAGGTAGATTGCACTTATTATTTATACGTAAATGATATTTACACCCATTTTACAGATTGTAATGCTAGAGTGATGTAAAGGGGCCTTATGGTATGTGAGAAATGGGCTCAATTAGTGTAGCAGGTCTTGGTATGTGTTTGTACAGTGCCTAGCATAAGTGGATGTGGGGGAGGCTATTGTAATAATTGGACCTACAAATTTACTCTAATTGTTAGTTCAGTTGTGAAAAGCAAGTAAAAAGTTCATAAAGTGTCACAAGAGCCCATAACAATAAATGTTGATGGGGAATAGGTGCAAAGGGGAGACATTTTGAATTAATCTGAACAAAAAGGCCTACTGATCTAACTCAAAGACTATGTTAAGATCATGCCTGGTAAACAAGAAAAGTGTAGGAGTAGAAATTAATGAATCAAAATTGGTGTGTTGTAAATTAGGCCTATATATACTGGTGGATGAAATAATGAGGATGGGGTGTTCTACCCACCATGCCCAGGGACCTTTTGATGCCAACTGGCAGAGGGTACAGTTGGTATCTAGGATTTTATTGGGATGCCCTGGATCAGGTATGTACATATTAGTTCAACAAATGGTGGAAGGTAAGGATCTTACCAAGAGCCAGTAGCCCCTTGGTCATCATAAATCATTGCAAAATGGATGTAAGAATAATATTGGAGAAGTTATGTATCTATACTGGAAAATATCTATACTGGAAAATATGTTCTTAAAGCCTTGAAGGTAAGACGGGTCACCAGGAGGTGACTTGCTTAAGACAGGTTCTTTAAAGACAGGGGTAACAAACACTTATCTCCCTGTCTGGTCATTTGGGTATTGTGTACTGTGTGCTTCACCATGTATGCCTATTTACATACGGAGCCAAAGGCTAATCAATAGATTGCAAAATCTACAAGAAAGGAAGTATACAGGAAAAACAAACTTATACTGTTTATAAGTAAAGACAATGGATTTATGGGGTATATCTAGGAGAGCAGAGGTACCCCTTGAATCTTCCTCTTAAGAGGCAAGCTGACAATGTGACTTGTCTCATGGACAAAAGATCAAGCCTGGCTGTAAAATGCTGGAAGGACTTGGGGTGAGCATTGATCTATAAAACAGGAAAGTATCTAGTTAAGAAAGTCTAGGCTCTTGAATGTGTGCTATGATTATTTTATATTTAACAATTTGTTTCCAATACTTCTACTTGCTATTACTTGAATCTTTATACTTTGTTTTCACTATAGACACATCCAAGTGCTGTGTGTTAAGGGGAGAGGAGATCTGAGGTGGAACTGGTAAGGTTGGGTGTACTGTTTCTCTGGAAGCAGCAAATCTGTGAATACTGTGAGTGAAACAAGGGCTGGACATTCCAGGGAGACACTTGGAGGGTTTGGGAGCCTATCGCTAACCTGTAGAGAGACAGTGGAGCCTGCGTAGGCCTAAAGGGAGTGTTGCCCTTGGCTGGTGGAGTTGGGGAGCTGACCCATAGAAGGCACAGACAAGGTTGCCTCAGGCTAAGCCCATGTGGTAGCAAGGTGCCTCATAACCCTGGGTACTCCTGGGAAGCATCACAGTCCTTAAAGAAAAGACTTTTGGGAGGAAAAATATGTAGAAGCAGCAGTCTGCCAACAACCACTGCAGTGAGATTTGCCACAGTGGTGTAGTCGAGCAGGGTCTGTGCACAGCTGATTGCTTTGAGTTACTGGTAGTGATTTTAAGTGAGTTTTAAGTGTGGTGGCTGGAGAACAGACAAAGTAGTTACTGGTTTGTTATTTTCTGTTTGCTTGTTTTGGGCAAGGGAAGAAGGGACAGAAAAGGGAGCAAAATCAATAAGATTGAAGATCAGAAGAAGCTAGAACTATACAAGTTGCAAATTGTCCAGAAAGGCTGAACACTGGGCACTGGGAAAGTCTCGGTTAACTAAGAAGCCCTGAGCTGAGTGCATCTCACTTTCAGTGAACTTCAGATGGGTGTGGTCCAACCTCGGTCTGTGCTGAAGCTGACTGGAGTGTCTAACTTAGCAAGACAGGAGTGGAGGGGTGCCTGTTCTGGCAGGAGGGGGTTCTCTGTGGTATCCCAGCTCATCAAATGACAGTCTCAAGGGAAGACAAATGGAAATTGATGTGCAATTTGCCTGGGAAAAGGCTGCCCTGGAGAAAGAAAAGGGTGCCCACCAGCAAACCCTGGACTTAAAAGACAAAGCAATTAAGACCCAGAAGCAGGAACTGGCTGTAATGGAGTGGAAGAGGTGCACAACGACATGCATCCTGGAGCTGGAAGTTGGGGTTCTGGTGACTGCTGCAGTGGGAACAGACCCCAAGGACTCTGTAGCTAGAAGCAAGCACAACCTGAGTGAAAGGGGGTAGATTTTGCTGGCCAGTGAAAGGTCTGTCACAGCTGCTAGCTGTGAGCCTACAGCTGGATCAGGGTCTCTTTCCCTTTTGGGGGACACAGGAGTGTCTGCCCCAGAAGGAACCCAAAAATGAATTTTAGGTATACTGCCTCCGCCATGGTCAGTGTCCAAGTCTCTGGCAGTAATTTCAGAAGGAGGGTGTGACGTTGCACTCTATATGATTTTATAAAAATATGCTAATGTAACTGGAATATGCTTCATGCAAAAGGTCTCTTGTAAGGTATCATTAAAAGCTTATAATCTACTGAGTGTGATCATCCTATTTGTATAAATGTACGACTCATATCTAAAACTAGAAATATGAAATATAACTCTGAGGGCCTATTGTAATTATGCAAAGTGTGGGCCATTAATGGTGGTGTGGAATCTTGATGACTCCCATTAACCAGGATAATTGACTGCAGATGGCTGTGTTTTACCTGTGAGTCTTCCTGTATATGTGTGTGCTGACAAGTGGGTAATGAAGTCTTACAGTGACATGTGATCATGTCACCTGAACAGGAATCCATCTTTAACCTAGTGCTTTTTCATTGAGAAGTGGGGGGTTGGGAACCCAGAGGGACAAAGGATTCCCGCCTTATGCAAAAGATATATAAGTGGGTGGAACAGAACAAAGGGGGCAGCCATCATGAGAAATCCCCTAGCTACCACCTGAACTGGAACAAGGGCTGTACCAGGGGAAAGGACTGTGCCCAGACTAGGAAGGCATCCAGTCTGTGAAAGAAACGTATTGAAACATCTCTGAGGGTGAGATCTTATCTGTATTCAGTTTCTTACTGTATTAGACATAAACTTGCGTGTTTTATTTTATTTTGCTTGGTAATTCACTTTGTTCTGTCTGTTACTACTTGGAACCACTTAAATTCTACTTTCTGTATTTAATAAAATCACTTTTTACTTATTAATTAACCCAGAGTATGTATTAATACCGGGGCGGGGGGAGGAGAGAATAACCGTGTATATCTCTCTATCAGTGTTATAGAGGGTGAACGATTTATGAGTTGACACTGTATAAGCTTTAAAGACAAGTGTTAAAGACAAGAACACTTCTGTAAGCTGCTTTCAGTTAAGTCTGCAGCTTTGGGGCAAGTAATTCAGACCCTGGGTCTGTGTTGGAGCAGACGGGTGTGTCTGGCTCAGCAAGACAGGGTGCTGGGGTCCCGAGCTTGGCAGGGAAAGCTGGGGCAGAAGTAGTCTTGGCACATCAGTTGGCAGCCCCAAAGGGGTTTCTGTGATTCAACTCATCACAGAGGGATCCTGATGACATTACCACCGCCACTGGCTCTGGTTGAATCCCAAACCCACCAGAGATGTGAAACAATTGTTTTTCTCCCTGCGTGTCCTTTTCTTCCCTACCTTATTTTCTTCTCTTTCCTATTCCCATCCCTTTTTCCTTCTGTCTAATAAGAGACTGGCTTAGGTGGCCAAGACAGTATATTTTGCAACACTGCTGTAAGCCTGTGACCAAAGAGGTAGCTAAACGCAATGCCCTGAACAGCCTTATGCTGGTACAAATTTGCCAAGTCTTGGAGTAGCTGATAAAACCATGTGCTGTGCCTGTGTTTTTCTAGCAGTGAGATTGCAAGCGAGAGTCAACACCAAAGACGGAAGCTGCATTCTCTATCTATACTGTTCTTTCCTTTCCTCTTTTGTGTTTATCTTATTTTTAGTTCTAGGAAACAGGATAGGTATGCAACAATAACCGCTCCAGGCCATCTCAACTAACTTTTTCTCCCCCCCCCCCCCAAAGGACTGTTATCATCTAAAAGACTATCAAATAAGGTTTTCCTTCCAAAAACTCCCTCCAGCTAAAGAGAGAGGGAATAAGGGATGTTGTTAAAATGAAAGCTTTACTTAATACTTTACATTTCAAATGCTTTAATTATTTTTCCTCCTTCTTCTTTATATTTAATACAAGATTAAAAGGATTTTTTATAATGTGTTTGCCTTGGTACTAAGCAGGCTGATGTACTCGTACACCAAACCCTGGACCTTGTTTTATACTGGACCTTGTTTTAATGTTGGACAGGGTCATGTTAACACCTTTAACTCTTTGGGCCTCTATATTCCATTTTAGTCAATACAACAAGCCCTGATACCGATTGGGGTCTGGGTGCTACCTCAACTGTAAGTATTTTCAATTATATGGTCCTGTCCCAGGTAGGTATGTGGGATGCAGGGTCCCATCCTTATGCAAAACCTGTTGCAATGCCTTCTCGCTTGTCAATTCTCGTTTGAACTTGTGTGGAGTTACTCCCTGAAGCTTCTCATTTTTAAACAAGCATTTTTAGTTGTCATGAGTTCTACTCAGAGGGAATTAGAGGCCTGAGTTCTCGTGTTACAGCTCTGCCATATCTTCAGTTTTTTATTCCTGGCTAATGCCAGGTCTACACTACAAAGTTTTGTCAGCATAAAAAAAACCCATTCCCTAGCTAACATAACCCCCAGTGCAGATGCAACTGTGCTGAAATAAGAGTGCTTCTGTTGGCATAGCTAATGTTGTTTGGAGAGGTCGTGCTATTATCCCGACACAAAAACTCCTTCTGTTGGCATGTGCTGCATCTGCGCTAGGGAATTCTGTTGGTATCGCTAAACCAGTCTAATTATACTGGCAAAGCGTTTGTAACATCAAAGGCTGCGTATTGACTCAGCAGCATTTGATTTAGGTTATATTTATGCTGGCTTCTCCTGGTGCAAATGCTCATGCAAAGGACCTGGAGGAGAAGGAAGGCTGCATGGAGCCATCACAATGGGAGGCCTCCCTGCAGAGTCCTCATGAGCAAGGTAAGTTGTGATTCAGATTCAGTGTATGTCTCTCAGCAGTCTCCAACTGTAGGGCTCTGACATCCTGGGGAAAAAATGAAACCAGCCCCACCTGTCCTTGCAGCAAAAATCTGAGGGAAATCAATAGTGAATGCCCCTTGTCTTCCCTGAGATGCAAGGAACCCAGCTGCTGCAAGGAGGGATAACCAGCATCTCCCTGCCCTAGCACTGGTGAGCACAGACCAATGTCTCCAAACAACTCCACAATAAGGCCAGTGTTCAATTTCCCTTTGCTCAGTTTGTTTTGTAAACCTGCTAACCCATAACACAGGGGATGTGGTACAATAAAATGCACAATTAACTCATCACTCTGAATTTATTTCCAGTTTGTCATTAAAGCAATAGTCAACTACCTGCCATTTGAGCCTAAGGCCAATGGCTATTATCCTAATGCTTTACCAGCACAGCAGCCGGTTCTTAAGACTGGTTCATGATTCTCCTTAATCAGTAGTTTTGCTAAAGCTAGATTTTGATGGCTATGTACATAGCCAAGTTATATCTTGGGAAAGGGGAGACTGAGGCATTAAAGATATAACAAAATTTCCAGATGCTTGTGTTTCCCGTAGCATTATACCTTTGCCTTCACATCCATTATGCATATAGGGCCTGATCCAAAGCCCTATCCAGTCAGAGGGAGTCTCGCTATTGATTTCAGTGAGCTTGGGATCAGGTCTGTAGTACCCTCAAAATGTTTTTAGCGCCTGTTTTTTGGTGCAAAAGAGGCTGGTTACATATTTATTTGAAACTTTTTTTATGCTCCAACTAGTCTTTGCATGTTAGTGCTGTCTCGTGCTGTTTGCTAGAGGTAACTACTTTGTTAGTTTTTGCTGAATTTTTTTGCCGCAGTGAAAATGGGCCAAGACTGAAGATTGTGGATTTCCAATTCTACAGGATTTTTGGGTGAACACCAAAAAAAATTTGTGAACATAAATTCGTTACCAGATATTCTTCACTCTCGTGTGTTATATGCCTTCCGTCCACCCAGTGCCTGCCTTGTTTATTTAGATTATAAACTCTTTAGGGCAGAGACTATCTGCAACGGAGTGTCTGTACAGTGCCTAACACATCTGAGGCCCCATTCTTGGTTGGTCCTTAGGCACTACCTTAATAAACATGATTATTAATAAGTTTTGGGGGGGAAAGCCTGGTAATTCACTTGGATGGTACTCTGAGCCATCTTTATACTTGCTCTCTGTATACATCCATACAAATGAAATGTTTGTTTGGCTTAAATTTGTTCCCAATAATTTTTGTGGAAAGAGAACATGTTATGAATGTTGATCTGAATGTGTATACACACCAGGATTTGCATGAGTAATTCTAGAAATACTTACCTTTATAAAAGTTTCACTAATCCGACCAAGAAGCAGAAAAAATGCAATACAAGCAATTACGCAAATAGCAAATGCCAGACTGTGAATACTTAATAATAAATGTGTTTATGGATAATTCATGAACAGATAAAGGGGCTGACATATCTGATAAAATGTTCATTGTAACGATATTGCCCAGCAGTAGTGTAAGCTTAATGATATGCTTTAATGTATTTTCTAACATATTCTTAATGTTGCTTTGATAAAGTTACATTGGCAAGCACTCAATATTCAGAAAATACCAAAGTGAAGTAATATTCATATGCAATATATCAATTAATCACAGTTAACTCATGCAATTAACTCATGCTAATAACTCAAAAATTAATCACGATTAAAAAAAATTAATCCGTTTTAATTGCACTGATAAATTTTAATTGGTATTCAATTGTTTATTAAATATTTTGGATGTTTTTCTACATTTTCATATATATTGTGTTCTATGTTGTAATTCAGTTAAGAAAGGTGTGAAACAAGGAGACATGGTTTCACTGAGGGTACGTCTATACTTACTTCCTGGTCCGGATGTAAGCGATCGATCTTCTGGGATCGATTTATCGCGTCTTGTCTAGACGCGATAAATCGATCCCGGATCGATCCCGGAAGTGCTTGCCGTCGACGCCGGTACTCCAGCTCAGCGAGAGGAGTACGCAGCATCGACGGGGGAGCCTGCCTGCAGCGTCTGGACCCGTGGTAAGTTCGAACTAAGGTACTTCGAATTCAGCTACGTTATTAACGTAGCTGAACTTGCGTACCTTAGTTCGAAGTGGGGGGGTTGTGTGGACCAGGCCTGAAACTCTTCACAGACTGCCTCGAAATGGTAATGAGGCAGATGAATTGGAATGTGCAATCAACATCAACAGAGAGCAGTTAAACCATCTCAGATTCGTGGACGATATTGTATCTATCGCTGAAAATACTATCAAATGACAGAAAATGCTGCGAGATCTCAACCCAAAAAGCAGCCAAGGCGGACTGAAAATTAACCACTCCAAAACAAAATGTAGGTGGTCTGATCCCTTGCCAAAAGCCCAAATAACAATCAAGGGAGAACAAATAGAGGAGGTTGAGCAATATGTCAATTTGGGCCAAGGCATTAACATGCTCCACGATGAGGAAGGTGAACTCTTGCGAAGAAAGAAAGCAGGTTGGTGCACAATTCTATCAAGGAAGTCCTCCAAGGAAAAATCAACAAGGCAACATGTGCCAGCCTCTTCAACTCAACAGTACGGCCAGCAATGTTGTACGGCAGCGAAACACGGACGCTGATGAAGACAGCGGAGCAGCAACTGTCTGTCATGGAGAGGGCGATGGAAAGAAGAATTCTGGGAATTTCAATCCGCGATCAAGTTCCCAATGAAGTGATCAGACATAAGAGTGGAGTGCAGGACGTCATTGTTGAGAGCAGGCATAGTAAACTGCAATGGGCCAGGCATATAGCGAGGCTCACTGACAATTGATGGACTGCAGGTGTCGCTGAGAGGTACCCAAAGGAACTGAAACAACCACTTGGCCAACCTCCAAAGAGATGGGAAGATTTTATCGTGAAAAGACATGGCCACACATGGAGAAGGAAGGCCAGGATACGAGAAGAATGGAGGACATGTTGTGATCAGCGCAATCTATACGAGGGCTGACGGACAGATCGATCAAGATGATCCAGGTGTTGTAATTGAAATCAGTGTATATTATTTTTATTATAAGTATTTTCACTGTAAAATGATAAACATTCTAAAAGAATAAAAGATAAATGATGATAGATAAAAGAAATAGTATTTTTATTCACCTCATACAAGTACTGTAGTGCAGGCTCTGTCATGAAAGTGCAATTTACAAATGTAGATTTTTTTTTTTTTTTTTGGTTACATAACTGAACTCAAAACCAAAACAATGTTTAAACTTCAGAGCCTATAAGTGCACTCAGTCCTACTTCTTGTTCGGCCAATCGCTAAGACAAGCAAGTTTGTTTACATTTACAGGAGATAATGCTGCCCTCTTATTTACAATGTCACCAGAAAGTGAGAACAGGCATTTGCATGGCACTTTTCTAGCTGGCATTGCAAGGTATCTATGTGCCAGTTATGCTAAACATTCGTATGCCCCTTCATGCTTCGGCCACCATTCCAGAGGACATACTTCCATGCTGATGATGTTCGTTAAAAAAAAATAGTGCGTTAATTAAATTTGTGATTGAACTCCTTGGGGGAGAATTGCTCTGCTTTAACTGCATTCTGCCATATATTTCATGTTATAGTAGTCTCGGATGATGACCCAGCACATATTGTTCATTTTAAGAACGCTTTCACTGCAGATTTGACAAAATGCAAAGAAGGTACCAATGTGAGATTTCTAAAGATAGCTACAGCACTCGACCCAAAGTTTAAGAAGCTGAAGTGCCTTCCAAAATCTGAGAGAGACAAGGAGTGGAGCATGCTTTCAGAAACCTTAAAAGAGCAACACTCTGATGCAGAAACTACAGAACCCGAACCACCAAAAAAGAAAATCAACCTTCTGCTGGTGGCATCTGACTTGATGATGAAAATTAACATGCATCTGTCTGCACTGCTTTGGATGGTTATCAAGCAGAATGAGTCATTAGCATGAATGCACGTCCCGTGGAATGGTGGTTGAAGCATGAAGGGACATATGAATCTTCAGCATATCTAGCACGTAAATAACTTGTGACGCCAGCTACAACCGTGCCACGAGAACCCTTGTTCTCAATTTCAGGTGACACTGTAAACAAGAAGTGGGCAGCATTATCTCCTGCAAATGTAAACAAACTTGTTTGTCTGAGCGATTGGCTGAACAAGAAATAGGACTGAGTGGACTTGCAGGCTCTAAAATGTTACATTGTTTTATTTTTGAATGCAGTTTTTTTTACATAATTCTACATTTTTAAGTTAAACTTTTGTGATAAAGGGATTGCATTACAGTACTTGTATTAGGTGAATTGAAAAATACTATTTTTTTTTTACAGTGCAAATACTTGTAATCAAAAATAACTATAAAGTGAGCACTGTACACTTTGTATTCTGTGTTGTAATTGAAATCAATATATTTGAAAATGTAGAAAACATCAAAATATTTAAATGGTATTCTATTGTTTAATCATGTGATTAATTGCAATTAATTTGTTTAATCATGCGATTAATTTGTTTAATCGCTTGACAGCCCCAATTCATACATTATAATACATGTTTTTCTCTTCAACCTTAGATACACATGTGCAACAGCTTCTATTGCTGTGGACTACTGTATGAATGCCAGACAAGACAATTAAAAAAAATAGTGTGTTAATTAAATTTGTGATTGAACTCCTTGGGGGAGAATTGTATGTCCCCTGCTCTGCTTTACCTGCATTCTGCCATATATTTCATGTTATAGCAGTCTCAGATGATGACCCAGCACATATTATTCATTTTAAGAATGCTTTCACTGCAGATTTGACAAAATGCAAAGAAGGTACCAATGTGAGATTCCAATCCTGCTGGAAAGGCATAACACGTGGGGTTCCGCAGGGGTCTGTTTTGGGACCGGCTCTGTTCAATATCTTCATTAACGACTTAGATATTGGCATAGAAAGTACGCTTATTAAGTTTGCGGATGATACCAAACTGGGAGGGATTGCAACTGCTTTGGAGGACAGGGTCATAATTCAAAATGATCTGGACAAATTGGAGAAATGGTCTGAGGTAAACAGGATGAAGTTTAACAAAGACAAATGCAAAGTGCTCCACTTAGGAAGAAAAAATCAGTTTCACACATACAGAATGGGAAGAGACTGTCTAGGAAGGAGTACGGCAGAAAGGGATCTAGGGGTTATAGTGGGCCACAAGCTAAATATGAGTCAACAGTGTGATGCGGTTGCAAAAAAAAGCAAACATGATTCTGGGATGTATTAACAGGTGTGTTGTGAGCAAGACACGAGAAGTCATTCTTCCGCTCTACTCTGCTCTGGTTTGGCCTCAGCTGGAGTATTGTGTCCAGTTCTGGGCACCGCATTTCAAGAAAGATGTGGAGAAATTGGAGAGGGTCCAGAGAAGAGCAACAAGAATGATTAAAGGTCTTGAGAACATGACCTATGAAGGAAGGCTGAAAGAACTGGGTTTGTTTAGTTTGGAAAAGAGAAGACTGAGAGGGGACATGATAGCAGTTTTCAGGTATCTAAAAGGGTGTCATAAGGAGGAGGGAGAAAACTTGTTCACCTTAGCCTCTAAGGATAGAACAAGAAGCAATGGGCTTAAACTGCAGCAAGGGAGGCCTAGGTTGGACATTAGGAAAAAGTTCCTAACTGTCAGGGTGGTTAAACCCTGGAATAAATTGCCTAGGGAGGCTGTGGAATCTCCATCTCTGGAGATATTTAAGAGTAGGTTAGATAAATGTCTATCAGGGATGGTCTAGACAGTATTTGGTCCTGCCATGCGGGCAGGGGACTGGACTCGATGACCTCTCGAGGTCCCTTCCAGTCCTAGAATCTATGAATCTATGAAGGTAATTTATATGCAAGATGCTCTCTGAATGAGTCAAGGCCATTATAATCAATGCTGAGTCTTATTACTACTCAGAAATGTATTTATTATCTAAGTGGGTCCAACTGTGTTTAAAATAAGAGCTAGCCCTCGTATTCTCTCAACACTCCAATGGAATTGAACCAAAACCATATTTGAGATTTAAAGAAACTTGATCATTTTTGTCTTGTTTCAGTTCTCCATTTCTGCATGTTCTTCATGGCAGTCACAACAGGATGCACATATTTTTTTAAAAATTGCAAAAAACTATTCTCACAGTATTTTTGAGAAGTCAGTTCAAACCCCAAAGTTCAGGGGATATTCAGACCTCCACAAACATATAGGCCAGCTATGGAATTGAGATTTGCATCCTCTTTCAGATTCCATCCCTCTGACCAGAGGGGCTGTAAAATAGGGCACTACATCTTGGAATGGAGATACAGTCCCAATTTGAATAAGCAGTGTAGTTTGTCAAAATTATCATAAGCAATTAGATTTAATACTATAGTTTATCCAGGCTGTCAGACTTACAATGGGCCTAAAAGAAACAAAATGTCAGAAATAGAAATAGCAAGTCTAGAGACATGGAAAGAGAAAATGCGAACAGTTAGATTTCAGTCCATTTTCTCTTGCCAATTTCATTGTAGTAAAGCAGAGAAAGCCGCAAGGCATCCCAGTGGCAAAATGCTGAGAGCGAGATTGTGGAGCTCTTACTCAACTTGGAGAACTTTCTCATACAAGTAACCCAATAAAATCAATAGGACTACTTACATAAGATTTCCAGTGTAAAGAAGGGCTTCCACATTCTGGCTGTTAATCAAGTCTGAGGTATTTACTATATAATTCTGGATTTGAAGGCTAGCTGGTTGTGAGGATCTAAAAACATGCAAGAATATTAAAGAAAATTAAGTAAAAAATTATAAGCTATGGGTACTGTGTAAAAATACAGGACTAATGTGTCTCTGTATTGCATATTTTTATATGTATCCAAAATATGATTTATCATCTTGTTTCCTGAGAATGTGTTAGAAATGCAAAGAAGAGCGAAGGGGCCTCACCTACTCAGCCAACGTCCATACTTTCCACAATGGAGGAGACATACGATCAGGCCAGTGATTACAATCCATGAAGACCTAGTTGGTGCAACCCCAAAAGAGTGGAGCAGCCACCATGGGGACAATCTCCTTGATAACCTCTTCTGGGTGCTCTGGCCCACTGGGGGTGCAGGAGGGGAATTGAGTCAACGGGAGACTTCACAACAATTACCTAAGAAACAAAGAAAATGCCAACTAACGTTGGCAATGATTGCCTCTACAGAAGCAGGACCTCGCCTGTACTTAAAGAGAGACTCAAACAAGATGGAAAGTGAGCAGGCTAGAACAGCAGGACATGCTGTCAACTTGGAGCAGGGTGGCTTACAGGAGCATCTAACAAAATGTGAGTTGGTTCAGTTCCTTTTTGTAACTGAAGAGAACAGCCTATATAATTTACCTTCTAGTGAGGCATCTGATTAGCTGGGACTACATATGCAAATAGGCTGTCATTTTCAAATCCTCTTTTCTTTGTTCCATCTGCTAAACATAAACTTTGTTTTTCAGAAGGTTGTTGCTCAAAATCATTGGTCGCAGCATTGGAGCAAGCAAATTCCTGGGATTGGCATGCCTGGTCACAAGTGGCTGGCATACATGGGATAGTGTACCTGGGTCCCAGTCTAACAGTGGAATCATCCTGATATTCCGTTCCTAGACAGGGAAGGGCAAGAGGCTGAACATGTGGGTGAATGCACTCAGAGAGACCCGCAAAGGGAATGAGGTACAGCTCGCCCCAGAACTGTGGCATCGTGCATGTAGTTTTATTAAAACAGAATAGAAAAATTAGGATACAGTAGTAGCTTGGGGAAAAGGAGAGTAAAGATAACTTAAAACGTGTCAGGAAAGGGTTCAGCAAAATATGTGGCACTGGAAATGGGAGGTTTTACAAATGCACGTTTGTCTCCCACTTCCATTTCCTCCATCAAAATCTATTTTCCTCATTTCTCACGTAAGGAGTTAGGTGTTGCAAAATTTATCTATCATGAAGGCAGAGACCAAAATGTAATTAAAACAGCAGCTGCATCATCTATCATAAATTCTTGATGGATCTTTCACTTTCAGACTTTCTGTTTTTGATTTAACCTGTCAATGTCTTGAGGTGAGCCATGACAATACTGAAAAGCTTGATGGCATGATGTAGAACCTTCTTTTCACTGGAAGCCATTCTCATATTTCACTCCTTCATGTATCTTGCACCTTCACATGTACTTTCTGGTCATTTCCAAAAATAAAATATATCTTCTGGAGAAGATGCTTGCATTTTTATATTAGGAATTGTAGAAAGGTTTCAAACTACACATGGCAGATAATGGGAGCCTCTTTGTTTATCTGTGAAATACTTTTCCTGCTGGTGTGGAGTTTAGCACTTGTTTAACAGTGAAAAGAAACACTATGGAATTGTTTAGAACAGGAAGTAGTAAGGAAAGGTATCAAATTACCAATATGGGTGTGATTATGTTAATGACTGTGCTAAGCCTCTGAAACTGTCCCATGTAAACTAGATGTTTCTAGTCTGAACTGAGTGCTTGTATAATGCTTTCTCTCTAGACAAACGTCACTCCTGAGTACTTTTCTAAACATTACAGAAGTGAAGATTCCAGTGTATGGTGGTTGATGTTTCCTGCTACATGCCCGGTACTGAGAGACAGATGCCATTTTGTGTGTTAATTCAGAAACAAAATGGGTTGCTCTGTTCTTTCTTTTATGATGACATTTTATTCGTTCTGTTTTCCTTAATCATCTGGTCTGAAAAGCACGTGTTTTTTCTCAGTGGGACAACATAACATATACCATATCCACGTGGAAATACTGGGGAAAGGTACAGAGACGCAGCATTGTTACCCAAGCTAGAACCACAACATAGTTACCGAACATTTCCAAGTGTCCTAATTAACTTCAGTTCGAGTGGCAGGTTCTCAGCACCTCTGCAAATCCGACATGAGGTGTGAAAACCTGGCCTCATTGAAGCCAATGGGAGTTTTGCCTTCAGCTTCATTGGGGGCAGGATTTCACCCTTGGTATCTCAAACTGATCGCCCAAAATCAATGGATGCTGTCTTCGCAGTTATATCCTTGGTCACTGTGACAGTGTGGGACATGCCTGTATCAAATTAGGAACTCCACTTTGTATTACGTGTGGAATGCATGTCTAATCTTACCCAAGGCAAGCCTATTGAATTGCATTCTAGACAGTTGCTCTGCCCAGGAAAGGTGTTTGATACCGTGTTGAAGGGCCATCACTGAAAAGTCACCAGGACTATACTCTGTAACCATCGACTTTGTGTTTCAACTGCTGGCTCACACCCATAGAATAAAGGTTTTCCTATACATGGGCCCACAGGTAGGGTGAGCATGACTGTGGGAGAAAGCTGGCAAGCTGAGCATGTGACAAGGAGACAGATTCTACTTAAGAGAAGGGCGCTGCTATAAGCGTGGGGACATGGGGTTGGTGTGCTGATCATTGCCACAGGAAAGAGAAGGCAGGAGGGACTCTGTCCAGCCTGAAATGCTGACAAATCTCAGACTCTCAGAAGGGGTGAGATCAGGCTACAAGAGGGTGTCTCTCAGA
This sequence comes from Emys orbicularis, assembly GCF_028017835.1. NCBI lineage: Eukaryota > Metazoa > Chordata > Testudines > Emydidae > Emys > Emys orbicularis. The sequence continues at coordinate 19,115,246 of NC_088688.1, read as the reverse complement.
ATGTTTGTCACTTTTCAAAGAGCTATGCTCTAGTGCTTTTAACAGTGAAGTAAGTGTGGCTAAGTCTGTTAGGGTTACCATACGTCCAGTTTTTCCCGGACATGTCCGGCTTTTTGGTAATCAAACCCCCGTCCGGGGGGAATTGCCAAAAAGCCGAACATGTCCGGGAAAATACTGGCCGGGCACTTCCCCTCCCGCGGCTGCTCTGCTCCTCCCCTGACCCTTCGGCTCTGTTTAAGAGCCGAGCTGCCCGAGTGCTACCGGCTTCGGGCAGCCCCCTTGCCTCCGGACCCCAGCCGCCGGCCGGGCACTTCCCCTCTCAGGCTCCGGGGGCGCAGGGTCCGGAGGCAAGGAGGCTGCCCGAAGCCGGTAGCGCTTGGGCAGCTCGGCTCTTAAACAGAGCCGAAGGGTCAGGGGAGGAGCAGAGCAGCTGGAGCCCGGGAGGGGAAGTGCCCGGCCGGGGGCGCAGGGTCCGGAGGCATGGGGGCTGCCCGAAGCCCGAGCACTACCGGCTTCACGGTTTGCCGGGCAGCCTCCAGACCCTGCGCCCCTGGCTGGGCGCTTCCCCTCCCGGGCTCCAGCTGCATGGGGAAGCGCCGGCCGGGGGCGCAGGGTCTGGGGGCTGCCTGGCAAACTGTGAAGCCGGTAGCGCTCGGGCAGCCCTTTTCGCGTGGCTGGGAGGGAGGAGGGGGAATGCGGGCACTCAGGGGAGGGAACGGAGTTAGGGCGGGGACTTTGGGGAATGGGCGGAGTTGGGGCGGGGAAGGGGCGGGGCTGGGGTGGGAAAGGGGCGGGGCCAGGGCCCTGTGGAGTGTCCTCTTTTTTATTTTTTAAATATGGTAACCCTAAAGTCTATGATGCTTGCTTTCCTGCCATATTTTCCCCCAAAGAGGTTAAACTAGAAGCCCAGACCAACCACAACCTCAGTGGAACTCTGTGTGAGCGTAACTGGGGGAGAAGGAGGGTGAGCTGGCTCAGGAGGCCCGAGGCACTGGTTTCAGGGTCTAGGGTGGCTGGATTACAGAGTCCTATGTCCCAAACAAGGATATCAGACCAGAGATCTAAGTGTCTGAGTGTATCCTGTAGGCCCGGGTCTAGAAACCGTGACTAGACTCTACCCAGGCCACTTGACATGCAGGCAGGTGGGTTCATTTGAACAGTCTGGTGACCATACAGAGAGGTAGTGGGCCTGGTTGTAACAGTAACCACAATGGGTCAGGGCCTCAGTTTCATGCCTCCTTTGCAAGATACTCTCTCTGTAACACCATGCCATAATATTGATAGGAAAACCCTTAGGTAGTTTGATAGAACATGGATAAAACTAGAACTGTTTTAGCAACACTGAAATGTTTCATGACTGGGTATGTGGGAGACCCAGGTTCAAATCCCTGCTCTCCAAGATCAGAGTACCCTTGCATGAAAAACTCTGCCCTGAAGCAGACAGAGCAGGTGCCCCATGCTCTCTCTTCTCCCCTTCCTATAAAACCTCTTTTGACCCAGTTCACAGTTTGAAAGGTTCGGGTTTGGATTAGGAAATTAACATCTCAACCAAACTCTGTTTTTGTGCAAATGTAAACTTTGGGTGGGCTACTTTACTTCACTGCCCTTCTCCTAGTGCCTAAAAGCAACTCCCATAGAAAAGCACATGGAGACCCAGAATTCAGACATTGAGGCTTTTCAGCAAGGATTGCACAGGGTCAACCTCCCCACAATCAAGTCCAAAAGGAATGAACTTAATTCTGAAGTACCAGCTTTATAAACTCTTATGATGAAGAAACATAAATAATAATTACAACTTAATTTCTAAAGCATAGTTACTTTATAATCCACATACATTATCTTGAGTTGTCCTCTGCTGAAATCACTCAGCTAACTAATTAACCAACCACTCAGTTTAAGTATTTAGATGAAAAACCCTCTTACAAGAAAAATACACACCTGCTCCTCTGAAACCTGAAACAAAATATAAGTAAAAAGAACAGGAGTACTTGTGGCACCTTAGAGACTAACAAATTTATTTAAGCATAAGCTTTCGTGGGCTACAGCTCACTTCATCAGATGCATAGAATGGAACATACAGTAACAAGATATTTATACATACAGAGAACATGAAAAGGTGGAAGTACCCATATCAACTGTAAGAGGCTAATTAATTAAGAGAAGCTATTATCAGCAGGGGAGAAAAACTTTTGAAGATGGCCCATTTCAGACAGTTGACACGAAGGTGTGAGGATACTTTAACATGGGGAAATAGATTCAATATAAGTGACTCTTTCCCCATCATGACATTCAAATAAGAGAAAAGTTGGCAAATTATACTAGTTGAGACAATTTAACTAAAAGAGTTTGGCTAAAGTCAAATAACATTCAAATACACAATTAAAATAAAATATTTCCCCCTCCTAATTTCCCATCTATAATTAACACTGTCAGGGCTTCCCTGGTGGAGGGTTAACAATATCATTAACCTGCTGCAAAGTGCTTCCGATTAAGGGGAAACAGCTTGCTTTCTGCTCCTGTGGCTCTACTTCTCCCAATCCACACTCTGCCCATGGCCTTTTGCAAAGCCGCTGCCCTGATGGCTTGCCCTCATGTAGTCTCAGTCCAGCAACAAGGAACCTACTGAGCATACCCAAAATTACCACACCCAATTCCAGAAACTTCTGATGGCTAGTGTACACTGGCAACGCTAGTGGCTTCTGTGGTCGTGACAGAGCCACCTCCATGAGAGGTGAAGCTACCAGCGCTGGTGTGCTGTTTACGCTGGTGCTTTACGGTGCTGAAAATTGCTGTGCTCAGGGGTGTGTTTTTCCACACCCCTGAGCGAGAAAGTTGCAGCGCTATAAATTGCCAATGTAGACACGCCCTGAGTGTAAACAGCTAACTGTGCGTCCGCCTAGCAACCATGACCCAGACACAACTCATTCCTACCTATCCCTCCAATAGATTTCTTAAGGAGATATCTCTCTATTAGGCCATGTGGGTTACACAAGGTTTTTGCTTTCTACTCAGCGTGGAATGAAAACCCATTCTGAAACCTTGAAAAGTTGCTGTGAAACAGACTTGTCATCCTCTGATCAGCTCTAGTTGTAACCAAAGACCATGCTGTAATAATACATACATATAAGGAGGCAGTCTCAAGTTGCTCTCACTAACTTAACTCTTTTTTCCTGACTTTAAACATGCAACCTTCACCCTTTGTTAAAGTATTTTGCATAGACTCTATGTATATGTGTGTTTTAGTCTGTATTTGTGTAATTAAGACATACATATTAACTTTTCAGCTGACATAACAAGATACCATTTCAAAGTATTAGAAATTTACTCAGGAAAGAACACATCTTCATGTCCTCCATTCTATAAAAAAACAAGTGATATTTACAGGAATGCTTCTCTATGTAATTACACAATTATTAAAAACATAGTAGTGGAGTAGGAGCTTTTATCAAGTCATTTAAATTAGAGCTTTTCATCATAATCACTATCTACTTGAATATGTATTGCTTGGATGTAACTGTAAAATGCTCATTAAATAAATTTTTCTTTAAAATTTAATTACTGGGAACTTCTTCAGAAAATAATGATTGTGGCTCATAATTAGGATCTTTGTTTCTGTTTGTTTTTATACGAAAAGGTATAGACTAAGAGAAAAAGAGAGAAATTGCCGCTCAAGCATTTGGAAAAGGAGCTGTCAGAAGCGGAATGGAATGTTAACAAGCCAGATCCAGCCTTACAAGAAGAAAGATGGAGCATAATTTGATGCATTTAAGTCGTTCGTTTTGGGTGTTAAGCAGGCTTTATTGCAGTTATCTTCTTGGAAATGTGGGATGCCGATTGGATAGTGTTTCCATTCAACGTATCTGTGTGCACTAACTTCAAACAATGATGCATTTGCAACTTTACTTTGGCAATTAGAGTTTGTCCAATATGTGATTTTTGTATGCCTCAGAACCTGTGTAATATCCAGCACTTACACTAATCGAAACATGGATGCATATCAAACTAAATCCCGATATATATACATACACACACACACACACACACACCCCACACACACCCCACACACAAAAAGAACTGACAGCCATAGATATACAATTTAAACTGAAGAATACTCTGCAAACTTCTGTTAGGGAATAAACATAAAATATATGGGCCAGGAATATTTTTTCAGGGAAGACATAAAAAGGTAAAAATTATTTAAAGTAAAAATGGAATAACCCTTAAGTATGATTAATTAAAAATAAAGAGTTTGATCTCCCAAATCCTTCTATGAGTACAGCCCTTTACCACAAATAGGCCTAGTGAAATCGGTGAAACAGCTCAAATCCGTGAATATTTTTTTCTGAGTCAGGGTTGTAAGACATTAGACTTACAAGAAAAAATTAAATGACAAAAGTAACCATTCATTTTCTTACTGATTTCTTTCATTTCATTTTTAAATTGGTTTTGTTTTAAGAAATTTACTTAAGTTAGAGATGTGAAGAAATGATATAGTATGACATTCTGTGCCCTAAAGAGACACCTGACACCCTCATATTCACCACTGTCATATAATTATGATATATTTTGTACAAAGTAGGCATAGTTTGTGTTTTTGTTTAGTTTCTTAGGTAACCTACTTTGATCTGTTTGTTATCACTTATAATCACTTAAAATCTATCTTGCTGTAGTTAATTATACTTCACTCAAAACCCACACTGGTTAAGATATAAAAAGGTTAGGTCAGACTAGATGATCATAATGGTCCCTTCTGACTTTAAAGTCTATAACTTTTAATAAACTTGTTTTATCTTAACCAGTGTGGTTTTGAGCGAAGTGTTGGCAAAAATCTCAGCTCTGCTAGCAAAGGCTTGGTGCATATCTTTCCGACATCGCGGTGGAAGCGATCTATATTAATGAGCTTGCATTGTATAGATCCCTGTGCAGTGCAAGACCGTATAAGTCTGGGTTTATACTCCAGCAGGCGTGCAAGGTGGGGGAGCTGGGAAAATGGCTGGTGCTCCATTGTTGATCTATGAGCGGCTTAGGTAAAGCACTCAGGTAACTAAGTGGGGTGTGTGGCACCATGTGCTGTCATGTTGGGTGATAACAGGGCCTGAGTCACCAGCAGAGCAGTGTGAGAGGGGCCAACCCAGTGGAATGGTTAGGTGGCACAGCGGTTCCAACGGCTCCCAGACTGCACCCCAGGGGGTACAACCCGTCAAAACAGGTATCTACAAAGACACTAGAAAGACAGAGGACAAAAATGGAAACCTTAATTTTCATTTTCCTCCTAAAACTCAGAGGACTTTCTAATAATAACTTTCTGTTTACATTAAAGACAGGCCTGGCAATTTAGCATCTTGAAACTACAACTCTAGATCTGATATTGGCATTTGGATCTGCATTTGATTTACATACACTATTGTCCCGCATCCTAAAAATTGTAAAGAATGCTAGATACTTTACAGGCAAGAGTATGACACTTTACTCAAGTTTGGTAGTAACTTGCTGTGCAATACAAGCAGACTTTGCCTTACTGATTTATCCTGTTCTGATCAGCAAGACTCTGAACATCTTGTACTACAGTGGGTGTGTCAGAACTGATGTTGAAGGGCCAACAGGAGCTATGTCAGTTAACGCCACCTGAGGATCTGGCCCAATGTATTCAAGCTAGGATCTTTGCAGAGGGTCCACAGTTTAAGTCTTTTAAAAGGAGACTGGATGAAGAAATTGAATATATAGTGCAGGTAATAAACCTGCATTGACAAGAGTATGCACAAGAAGATCTGATATTTGGAGAAGATAAACTATAGTGGTTACCACTAAAGAATTAGCATTTGTCCATGCATACAGCACAATGATAGCTGAGTTAACACAGTTTCTCCTTCTGATTAGAATGATAACACTGTGATAGCTGTTGGCAAATTTTTATGGTCATGTAGGAGACCAAGAGACTGATAGCAATAATACAAACCTACCAAACCCACCATGCCTGACTTTTTTTTTCTCATGGGAAGGCTAGGGTTATTGCAAACCAATGAAAATAAATAATGTTACCTCTTGCATAAGGAGTGCAAAATATTTGACTCTTTACAGGAAAACTGTGCCTAGAAACCAGCAGTTGTTATGTGTATCCCCTGAGGTAAGAGCACATGGTTACTGACATCATGGAAAAACTGACCAGTTACATTATTTAAGCATGATTGCAACATCATGAAAGCCATAGAAAATGGCATCTTTACATATAGCCCCGGTTTTAATTTAATAGCATTGTTTAAATCACATATGAAATTTTCTTGGGAGCAATAAAAGTAACTTAACTGGCACTCAAGAATGTGTTGAATTCTTTGTGTTGTCTGCTTCAGAAGTACTTCTGCAAGTACAGCTAAAACAAACTAGGCCCACAGATTAAAAACCCACAGAGGAAAGCAGTACGAACACGGTCTCTACATATTAGTGCACAATAAAGCAGAAGGTATTCATTGGATCTTTGAACAATGGGTGCTAATGGATCATTTGTGCTGTATACTATAGCCTTTTGAGTCAGTAACAAGAAAAATCAGCTCTGATGATGCTTATATCAGCCAAATTCTCTTAATCAACCAGATTAGAAAATGAAGACATCAGTGAATAAAACCATCTTTTATAAAATGGAGAGCAAATTTGGTACTCAATTGTAAATAATCTACTGGACAGGATGGAAAGTGATTTTTAGATTATATGGGATGGTGTATCAGCAGGATATATACTGTCTACTTTCCTTAGTCCATGCTTTAAAAACTTTCTTCTTCTGGATTAATGTGAAAGGGCTTGATTACAATCTTAGACGAAGAATGCAGTGTAGCAGTATTCTTTCTTTTGTCTGAAAGATGAACCCTAAACATTTCATTCCCATACCAGAAGAAGGAGAAGACATTTAACCAGAATGTTTCATAATCAGCAGTACTGTCAGTCTCTGAGGACGAAAATATTCAGGAGCCCTTATTTCCTATAGAATGGTACGAAAGAAAATGACAAAATCTGATCAGTTTGTTGTTGTTATGATTTATTTTAAAGGCACTTTGCATGCACTTTTTCCTTCAGAACTGGAGGTCAAAATTGAAAACTGAGGTTAGGTTAGGAAAATGAAATGAACCAGCAAATCTCTCCAGAGGACAGGAATGATACATTATAAACCAGTATGAGCAGTAAAATTCCCTCTCCTCTCATGGGAGGAATACCAAGTAAAAATTACGATTAGAAAATTTTGCCCACTGGTCTCACAAAACAAAACTGATGAAACTGCAAAATGCTGGACATGTCATTGTGTAAGGAATCATCTTCCTAGCCTCTGGGTTTTTCCAATTTGGGATTAGTAAACTAATTCAAGATATATTTCAGGTATATAGCCCCCACTTTCTATTAAGGGATGGGCCTGGGAGATAAGGTTCCAGTCTCGAGGTGGGTTAGCATTAGGATAGAATTTATGTTTCAGTCCAATTCAGGGGGAGTGTTCTGTCTTGGTTTTGAATTCAGTGGCACCAAACCTTCAGTCATAAGTGATTATATGATCATTCAAAACTGTAACATAAGACAATCTCTTGCACCTTTTGGCATAGTTTTTTCTGGTGCCTATTCCGTTATCTATCTATCTATCTACCTACCTACCTACCTACACAATATGGAATTGTCAGTGATAATTAACTTTTGGGTTCATGATAGGTTTACAAACAACAGGGATCAAATCGCATGAGTAGTCATGGAAACAAGACAATAAAAGCTCATACAAAACCAGAATTTTTTTTTAAAATCTTTATTTTAACTATGAAACTTTTGGCATTATTGGCCACTGCTGCATAAAAGCCTCAGCAGAAGTTTGATTGTATCAAACATATACATATCAGCCCTGGCCCTAATCCAAGCTCATAAAAATGCTACCATCAGGGTGTCTCCTTGATCAAAGACATGCCCGAAACATGCCGTTCTTAAACTGCAATTCTACTCTGAAAAATGACTGCATTTGAGTAGCATCTTCTTCCTAGCATATATTTTAATTTTTGATGTGTATTCACCCTGCTGTAACATATCTGCTAACTTAACTAGGTCCAGGGTCAATTTACAGGGCCTGCATTTAGGAAAAACATACCTTGACCTGTAAACTGAGCAATGATCTAGAAACCATGGAGAAATCAACAAGGAAACCCACTATGCCAGTTTTAGAGTCACTTTTTAGAGCAGAACCACACTTTTAATATTATTGTGACGGTTACACTGCCACCGTTCGTTTCTGGTAACTGATCTGGGAAAACTGAAAACATTCTTATGTATTTGTTTCTGCAGCATGGTTTCGAGAGTGGCTCACAGTTAGGCTGCTTGTCTCCTTTTTCTCTTCTAACCAAATGTATCAGGTTACAAGGATAGGATAAAAAAGATTGATTGATTTATAGTTGTGACGCTGTATGGAATATGGGAGACACTTTGATATGGTTAATACCAATATTATAAAATTGCAATGAATTGCAAATATGGCATGTGAGGTATCTGCGAAATTGTTATAATTTGCCAACTATGATGATCTTGTTTATATGTTTGTATCACCTTTGTATCGTGAGTTATAGATATGTAGGTTATATCTGTATTTCCAAACTTATGCTATGTTTCTGGGTGACACCCCTAGACAGATTGGCATCAGCACTGCCTAGCCTGTTCGATGGCCCATCAAGGGTCATCAGCTGTACAATGAACCCATTGAAAGGTGCCAAGGGTACACCTTATGACACAGCAGGACTTGTAGAGGCATGCCTGTGGGCAGAGAACTCTAAGGGCTTGTCTACACTGGCAATTTACAGTGCTGCAACTGTCTCGCTCAGGGGTGTGAAAAAACACCCCCCCCTGAGCGCAGCAATTTTCAGCTCTGTAAAGCACCAGTGTAGACAGTGCACCAGTGCTGGGAGCTGCACTCCTAGCTCTGGTAGCTATACTCCTTGTGGAGGTGGGTTTTTTTAGAGCGCTGGGAGAGCGCTCTGAATTCCGAGATGAGTTTCCAACCAGTCTGATCAAATAATAGATTCTTCTGATCCCAAAGGACCAGCCACACACCAGGTCAATATGTAACTTAGATCTTACCCAAAAATCACGCTGATGCCAATCCTCTAGTATCTAAAATCGAAGGGTTTATTTATAAAAAGAAAGAAAGAAAGGTGAGAGTTAAAATTGGTTAAAGGAATCAATTACATACAGTAATGGCAAAGTTCTTGGTTCAGGTTTGTAGCAGTGATGAAATAAATTGCTGGCTTAAGTCAAGTCTCTGGAGTGCATCCACAGCTTGGATGGGTCATTCAGTCTTTTGTTCAGAGCTTCAGTTTGTAGCAAAGTTCCTCCAGAGGTAAGAAGCAGGACTGAAGACAAAATGGAGAAGATGCAGCTGCTTTTTATAGTCTTTTGCCATGCAGCCTATGCTTCCTTTATTTCAAACACAAGTTTCACAGCACATGGCTTGTTTCAGAGTAGCAGCCGTGTTAGTCTGTATCCGCAAAAATAACAGGAGTACTTGTGGCACCTTAGAGACTAACAAATTTATTAGAGCATAAGCTTTCGTGGGCTACAACCCACTTCTTCGGATGCACATGGCTTGGAAGCCTTAGAGTTCTGTCCATGGGCATGCCCCTGCATATCTTGCTGAGTCATAAGGTTATCTGCCTTCTCTCAATGGGTCAATTGTATAGCTGTTGGTCCTTAATTGGCCATCAAGCAGGCTAGGCAGTGCCGATGCCAAACTGTCTGGGGGTGTCACCCAGAAGCATAGCATAAGTTTGAAATACAGATGTACATACAAATCTATAACTCATAGTACAAAGGTGATACAGACATATAAACAAGATTATCATATCTGGCAAATTCTAACATTTTTGCAGATATCTTACATGGCATATCTGACTGTGACTGGTGTCCCAGTGTGGGATAGCTGTGGTCACTCAATTAGGGTGAACTGCAAAGAATGGGGCAGACAATCCCCATAAAGCTGGTGGATATTCCAATACTTATAACTTCACATACAAAAATGATACATGAATACAGATAGCATAATCATAACCAGCAAAACATAACCTTTTCATAGACACCTGACTCGACAACCTTTGTACGAGATTTGCGGCAAATATATAACAGTAGTTGCAACAATGATCTATATGATCATATTTTAATCAGATAACGTCACACTTCCTAAATCCTATAGTCCTAAAAACTATTCGTTCTTATCCGCAAGCATGAATGTCTGCTGTAGAAAAAAATAAAAGCAATAGAACTACTAAACCCACATCAAAACTGGGTAATCTTTCATCAGTATCCAGAGGTTTGTTAGAAACAATAGGTGTTAAATTTAGCAGTGAAAGAGCTAGTTAATCTGCCTGCTAACATATAGTTATTTGTGACACAGCTAACTGAACAAAACATTTGTCACTTAAATTATGTCAAGCTGTATCGTAAGGTCACCATTATACGCTGGGTGTTACAAAGAGTACAAATGTCACCGTATCCCTGCCAACTCACGTCTTCTCCTTAGTCTTAAACTCTGCATTCACCTGCAAGAACCCATTGCAATACATTGGGAGAGGACACCTGTGTGCCTGCCTCATTTGACTAAAGTGTATACGGGATGTGTGAGGAAAGGTTAGTCTTCAGAACTCCTTATCGTTCCTCTCTTTAGAGGAGGAGGGATTCTTGTTTCTTTTTGGTGCGGTCTGCATAAAACACCCATACAGCAGAAGTTTTCTTAAAAACAAGATTTATTAAAAATTAAGAGAATGGTAGTAAAACCAATGACACCGTTTGCATTATATACCTCATATGAATACTTTGCAAAAGCCCAGTCACCTTTGTTTCAGAGAAAATAAAATCTTGCATTTCACTAAACCGGTCTCACTCTGGTCACTCCCTGGTTAGCCTGACCGACTCTAGTCACTGTGTCCACAGATCTCTCCTACCTCTCTTCTCCACCCTCTCTATTTATCAAATCCTCATCTTTAGATTTCATCATCATATCAGGGTGAGGTTTCATCAACATTTCCACAAACAGTGTTTTGTCAGGATGAAATGCCACATCTTTGTCTCCCAATCCAGCAACTCAACAGGCCAGCTTGCTCTCCAGCTCCCTAGAAATACCATCCCAAGTGAAGGTGATTAGCTTCTGATTTGCATCTTCACTGTTCTCAACTGTAGGAGTTCTCAACTTCATGCCTCTCTCTCTGTTCCTTTGGAACAGGAAATACACTGACAGACCCCACGTGATCTGTCACATGTTTATATTTTATTAGATAGGACAGTAGGGCGATGAATTCTGTAATTTATATAGAAGTGCTTGGACTAGAACTGGTGAGAGAAAACTTTACAGAGTAGAGAAAATGGGGTCTGTAGAGGGGACAGGAATCACTAATCAGTTGTTCCTTGTTATTTAGAACCAACTATTTTATTCCTAATGTAAGCACCTTTGTAGTCTAGTGAATAGTGGCAGTATTTGTGAAGGGACACCACTGATATCAAGGCCAGTAGCACAAGCCTCATCCAATTTAGCTATTATTTTATTTTATTTTTATTTCTTATTTGTCTTAACATAGCACCTATGAACTCTAGTAATGGACCAGGACCCCATTGTGCTAGGAGCTGTACAAACACAAAATTAAAAGATGGTCCCTGCCCCAAGGAGCCTACAATCTAAGTAAAAGACAAGAGGTACCAAATGGATACTCCTTGATCGTTCCCCTTTATTCGACATTGGTGAGGCCTCATCTGGAGTACTGTGTCCAGTTTTGGGCCCCACACTACAAGAAGGATGTGGAAAAATTGGAAAGAGTCCAGCGGAGGGCAACAAAAATGATTAGGGGTCTGGAGCGCATGACTTATGAGGAGAGGCTGAGGGAACTGGGATTGTTTAGTCTCCAGAAGAGAAGAATGAGGGGGGATTTGATAGCAGCCTTCAACTACCTGAAGGGGGGTTCCAAAGAGGATGGAGCTCGGCTGTTCTCAGAGGTGGCAGATGACAGAACAAGGAGCAATGGTCTCAAGTTGCAGTGGGGGAGGTCTAGGTTGGATATTAGGAAACACTATTTCACTAGGAGGGTGGTGAAGCACTGGAATGCTTTACCTAGGGAGGTGGTGGAGTCTCCTTCCTTGGAGGTTTTTAAGGCCTGGCTTGACAAAGCCCTGGCTGGGATGATTTAGTTGGGAATTGGTCCTGCTTTGAGCAGGGGGTTGTACTAGATGACCTCCTGAGGTCCCTTCCAACCCTGATATTCTATGATTCTATGATACAGACAGACTGGGGTGTATAAAGAAGTAAAGATACAATATTTCTCAGCATGCTAGGCAGCGTGCTTAGCACACCAGCAACCTAGGCAACATGGTAAAGGAGTGTTTTGAGGAGGGCTGTGAAGGTGGATAGTGAGGTAGCTTTGTGGATATTCATGAGGAGTACCTCTCAAGCATGTGGGGCAGCATAGAAGAAAGCACTAAAGTGCTTTTTTGAAAATTTAATAAATGGTCAGTGGAGGCTGGCATCATGGTCCAATCGGAGCTGAGCACCGGCAACTTGATAGCAATCTCTTTACCTCAGGCTAGCAGCTTTGAAGAAGACATGAGCACATGCACTAGGCCAATGTCTTACACTCACCTGTAGACAAGCTTGGCCTGAATATCTGAGGTCTTCAGGAGTTCAAGTTTCATCTGGGGTGCCAGTTGCAATGCACCATGACAGCCTACATACAAACACTGCACTACACTGCAGCACCAAAAATGCAGGCCCTTGTTACTTGAGCTAAAGGAAGACTCCTTTAGGTGTGAAAAACATTGCAGGTTGTGCAATCTGTGGGGTCTCCTACTGGAAATAGACCCAATGAAGCACCCAACTCATTGTATTGCACTAGTAATAGCAGAAAATGGCCTTTGTGCTGTACCAAAATAGATAAGATATCCCTGGTATGTGACTTAAGCAAACATCTCCAGATCCAGAACAAAAATGGATTATTTGCCTCTTACACCAGAATACTTTAAATTTTGTTGGGAAAAAAAAAAGCAATGCATGCCCATGTCACTAGGTTTCATATTCAATATGTTTAAATCCTGTAGGATGCAGAGTTAGCCATTCCTTCCTTCCCAAGTTAATCATGTTTCTGAGAGTTCATTTGCAAAGTATTATAAGGTGTATTAGAGCTAAGATGTGAAACAATTATCTAATTTAGGAGTAAATTAAGGATGACCTGGACAGGACTAACGGGTGCATTTGAATCATAAAGTATAGAAATTGTGATGCACTAACAACAATTTCCTTTGGGCCTTATTCACGCTGAATAGTACCTTATTTGATAAGTGGCCCATCGATGGGACTACTCATGGAGGAATGTACTAAGCACTGTGAGTAAGAATAGTACAATCTTGGGCTAGGTCTACACTACAGCGGGGGTCCGACCTAAGATACGCAACTTCAGCTACGTGAATACCGTAGCTGAAGTTGCGTATTTTAGGTCGGCTTACCTGGCTGTGAGGACGGGAGAAAGTCGACCGCTGCCGCGCTGCCGCCGACTCCGCTGCCGCCTCTTGCCGTGGTGGATTTCCGGAGTCGACGGCAGAGCGATCAGGGATCGATTTTATCGCGTCTTCACTAGATGCGGTAAGTCGATCCCCGATAGACCGATTGCTACCCACCGGATCGGCGGGTAGTGAAGACAAGCCCTGACTCTTTGTATTTCTTGGTTACTCCCTTGGTTACTCCCTTCTCCACTGGTCTGGCCAAACGAACCTATGCTATTAAGCTAACATACCTGTTTGCTTATGTCTCAGTTCATGTGCTGTTTTTGTCTCATGCTATGGTTCATTATTATTATTATTTATTATTATTATTAACTCATAATCAGTGCTCTGAAGGTTTTTATTTATTGTTCTCTGTAATAGAACAGTGCCTCCATCAATGCTCTCCGTTTTTAATGCCTTCCTTAATAATATGTTTTCATGAAAGCCCTTTTATTACAGATGGATGTGACCATAATTACTGGATGTATTATAATGTTATTTTTGAAATTCTATGATGCAAAACTGTAGCCCTTTTTGTTTATTTATTTATATATTTGTTTTGAGGTGGTGTTTTGGGAAAAAAACACCAAAGCGCAAATTCGTACATTTTTCTTTTAGAGGTGAATCATAGGCAATTAACAGGAACAATTCTAATTAACTGACATAATTAAAAAACTAATAATGTTTAACATTATTGTTTTATACAATGACATTAGCTTTAACAGCCTAGCAACACATCAAGACTTCATTTACATAGTCACTGAGTATATTATTTATTCCTGGTTTCTTTGGTAACCAAATTGACAATAGGAACAGCAGTGTGAATTCCTAAATTGTTTTGCCATATAGTTTCATAATTTATGCCATTGGCAGTAATTGTAATGTCTGTATAATTTCCTTTTAATTATCAACTAATGAAATTTACATTCATTTGGGTAAAAAACAAATATTCACATTCAACTTTCAATCACCTGTCCAAGTTTTCATTCAGTTTGCTGAGGTTTGGTACCTTATATTTATTTATATTTTAAATGTCAAACTGTGAAAGATGTATTGAAATCTCTTTGATTATTATTGATTGGAGGAATATTGATTACTGTATATATTTCTATGGCACTCTTCTGCCTTCAAAGTTTTAGAAGATGCTTCTTTCAGAAAAGAAGAGAGATACTACTGGCTTTTTCACATTAAACTCTAAGGATCTTAAGTGGAATTAATTCCGTAACTTTAATTGCAGAATAATCTCTGCCTGTTCCCTTATCTCTTGATTTATTACATGCATTTATTTCTAGTTTGAAAAATTCTCATCAGTTTCCCAGGGAATTAATTTAGATTTCCAAAAAGAAAAAAAAAGAAAAAAAGAAAAAGAAAAAAAGGGGGGGGGGAGGAGGAAATTGCTTCTAAATTCAAATTAAGATGCTAATTACAATAATTATTTCATGAAATTATATAGAAACTTTATACAAATGAGTATAGTTATTTTGGAAAAAAATTGATTTGCAAATAATCTTAATTGAACTCAATTTTTGAATGGAACAACGCTTCAATGCAGTTTCTCTTAAATAATGACACTTGGGGAAAAGCAGAATAGACCTATTAATCTGCTTTTAGGCCCCGATTCTGCAAACACAAGCCTTTAAAGCACATACCTAGGTATCTGCAGGATCAGAAACTTACACTGATGCAACCCCATTGAAGCCAAAGGTATTCCATCTGTGTAACTAAGGAGAGAATTTGTCCAGGTGGACCAAATTCTTTGCCTGGTGCAAGCTCATTGTTGCATCAGGAATTGATTTGGCTGACTATGTTTAGTGGGCATAAGTGGCAGGGTCATCTCAGGCAAGATGCCAGTGAGACAAGTGAAACTACTGAATTTAGTGAGACCAGTGACTCAGTGGGCCAGGTTCTGGGAAACTTCCAGAAGCAACTTGTTAAAATGTCAAAAGGAAAATTAAGATAATTTCCCTGGTTCTGCTGGAGTTGCCAGTTCCTCACCCCTTTTCTCTCTCAACAGGTTAAAGGGGAGAGTGACTTTTAGTGGAAGCCCCCGGATGCAATGCTGGCAGCACACCAGTGAATGGACTACATATCAAGTGAGCAGTAAAGTACATTATTGTCAATTGCCTTTAAGCGATTAGAACATAGATTTGATGTGAATCCATGAGACAAATTAAATCAATTAGCGGATAATCTGGGCCAATCCTTGATGTGAAGCACACATTGTTTGTGTGGGTTTTTTTTTTTTTTTTTTTTTTGGTCAAACATGAGCCTTGCGCATAGAACCTATTAAACCTTTTTGATTAAAAAAGGAAAGCTTGACAATAATAATTGCTAATGTGCTGTGTCCCTTGACAGATGATGTCTGTTGCCGTTACTGCGCTGAAGACTGAATCCAAACCGAGATTTATGCATGGCTCCCCAAAATAGAACAATCTACGTATTTAAGGGGCCAGGAAAAGCCTCTACTGAAAAAGGTAGCTGCATCTGCATACTCTTTTGTAGCTATTTTGATATTTTTTACAAACTATAAAAGAGCATCCATCCACATAAAAATATATTAAATAAACAGACCTATCAATTCCCCCAGATCAAATCAAATACACTGTGGCAAGAGAAATGTATTGACCACACACGCAGTCCTCAGAGTCCCACACCCAGCCCACCCAGCATTCATCTGCCTATGGGCAAGGGAGAAAAGGTGGGTCTTGCAATGCACCTTGAAAGCTGATCTACATGGTCTGTTATGGATCTAGGCAGGAAGCACGTTCCAAGGATCTGGGAACACAATGGTCCATATCTATCACCCTGATCCATGTTGAGAAAACTTTATTCTGCAAATTGTTCTCTCATAACCTGATTCCCTCACCCTGACTCCCACTGAGTAGTTTCCTTACTTTGCAAGTAGTCGCCTGTATTAGCCTTTGCAGAATGGGTACTATTCAATGTGAAGCCAAGTCCTAGAACTGGGGTTTGGGGGAAAATAGTCCTATGCAGAAGGAGTTTCAAAGTTCTTAATCTGATCCCCGTGTTCTGAGCTCTGCTTTGTAAGGGCTGCTTCAACCATTGTTGACACGTGATCTTGTGAAGGACCTATTTGTTGGGATACCATTAAAATAAAAAAAAATCCCAAGACCTAAAAACCAGAGCACCTAAAAATTGTAACAGGAAAAACTTTGGTCTTTGAGTAAAATAAATATTCCCTGACAAATTTGTGTTTGCAGAATATAAGAAATGTTGACATTAAAGAATCATAGTGTGCTATCCAATATCCCCCTCCTAATAGATTAAGGGGGAGAGTAATATACACATACTGATCTACAGTAGAACCTCAGAGCTACAAACACCAGAGTTAAGTACTGACCAGTCAACCACACACCTCATTTGGAACTGGAAGGAGGCAATCAGGCAGCAGCAGAGACAATAAATAAATAAATAAATAAATAAATAAATACACCCCACACCCCCAAAAATGCAGTTAAACGTAAATTACTAAAAAAGAAAAAGGAAAGCAGCATCTTTCTTCTGCATTGTAAAGTTTCAAAGCTGTATTAAGCCAATATTCGGTTGTAAATTTTTGAGAGAAACAATCATAACGTTTTGTTCAGAGTTCTGAACATTTCAGCGTTACGAACAACCTCCATTCGCAAGGTGTTCGTACCTCTGAGGTTCTACTGTATAACATGAAATGAAGAATTTCTAATGATAACATTAAACGCTTTATTGGTTATATTATTAATACATTGTAATTATGGATAGTGAGTAAGTATATACATAAGGTAACATGCTGGCCAAGGCTTCACCTAGCATAAGTGTATTTTTGTTCATTTGTTAATTTCTCTTTGAAAAAAATTGCTGATTTATTTTAAATGATATTGTTGGCAAGCTATGTAACATGTTGTTTTGGAAGATGTAAGAAAGAGGTACAAACATGTAATGATCAACAAAAACTTCCTTTTTCTGGGAAACTGAGAAACCAGGTGTCCAGGGCAACATGACCCAGAAATTGCAAATTCAGCAGAGAAAATTTGGATATTAGGAGATTAAAGCTTGTGCATGCATAATGTAAAGGTCATGTAAAAATAAATGGGTAATGTTTTGAATGGTGATTGGAGGAAAATTAGGTAATGGAGAATGGGAAAATGTTTAAGAGTACGTGTAAAATGGGCTCCAAAACTGGAAACTGAAGAAGGATCCTGAAGGATCAGACCAGGAGAACAGGTAAGGTGATGGCCATCCTGGAGGTGCTCCAGTATATGGTAACTTGGGCCTGTTTACCTATTCCGTCTTGTCTGTTATTACTTGTCTGGCATGAATGTATGTCCAGACATTGTAAGTGACAATAATTCTGTCTGAAATTGTATTAAATAAAGGCAAAAACTGATTAAGCCTAAATTGGGTAGATGCGTGACTCAGTTTCCCACTTTACACTCCCAACATAATAGCGTGCAAGCTCCTTAAAATAAAAGGAATGGGGCACTTTTAAGAAATGAACATCTGTGATCAAACGAATTATACTCAGCGTTTGGAGATCCACGTCTGGGTCCACTGAGCAGCATTTCTTGTAGCAGTTGAAAATTCATTTCATTTCATTATCTGAACTGTTCAAGCACCCCAGTTTGGATCAGAGAAATCTTCTTAAATCTGCAGGAAACCCATTTACCCCTGCTGAGGCTGCAGCTTCCTTTCTTTTATTTAGGTAGAGTTGTCTTGCTTACCGACTCTGGCAGATATATATATGTAAGATTTGTATCGAGGAGAAAAGGAACATTTGCTGAAATCTGCAGTGGATAGGAGCTGTATTATTACCCTTTTCTGTTTTATTGAAGTCTGTTTCAAGGCTACTTTACTGATCTCTCATCTGTTACAAATACAGTTCTTGATACATTAGAAGGCAGAGAGCTGTCTCTGAGGTGATGCAGTGTAGAACAAAGAGAACAGCATCTGCCCTCTGAGATTTTACAAATGAAGGAAGTTGTGGTATCATTAACTCAGAAAGAAAAAAATGCAGCCATCAATGTGGAATTTAGGGAGAAATTAATGCATGAAATGTTTGTAGCTGCATAGGTCCTGCTTAGTTCACCTGCACAGATCAACGCTCTGCTCTCCACTCCACATTGCAAATCTTGACCTAGATGCAGCTCTCGGTTACGTAGGTGTAAATTCACAGTAACTTCACTGACGTCAATGGATTTATTCCAGATTTGCACCGATATAAATAAGATTACAATATTGCATGTGCTGCACCCATTATGAATATCGAGCTCCCACAAGTGTGGAATATGTAATAGGTTTCCACAGTCTGGGTCAGCATCTCAGCCCTGGTACAGCTGTATAAATCCAGCCTGACTGCATTAACCTCAGTGGAACAGAATTGGATATCTGTGGTGTCACCTGCAGCAGCTACCTTTGTGGCCTGAAATGTATTCTACATTTTGTATTGAGGTTACCCTCAAATAAATAACTAAATGTAACCCTTCTGCCAATGGCGTCAGCAGCAACTAGGTCCTTATTTTAGGGGATTCTCTATAATTTCTTAATTTTTTTTTACTTGAGCCCCCACCCAGTAATCTGGGAACCTATAAGCATTCTGGGCACCTTTGCTAGGCAGATCTCTATCCACTCGCGAGCACAAAGGTTTAAACAAACAAACTTTATTGGGGGGAGGAAAGAAAAGGAAAGGCTTGGTTGAACTGGGACAAGTATTTTCAGTGTCGCACCTTCCACCACCATTTACCTCGGGGTGCATGATTCACACTTCCTAACAATTGGGACCTAGAATGGCTGATGCAGTGTGTTCTGCCTACCAGGCTCCCACTCTCAGTTCATGGGTCCCCAGCTTCCTCACTTACAGCTTATAGTTCCAGGAGTCAAGGAAAATCATGGTCCCCGTTTTGTAGGCAGCTCTGGGGCTCCACCACGTGTCCTCCTATAATGATTTCACCAGCTAGGACAGGGGGGACTCACCTGCATCGCTAGGCTGATGTAGACAATTGCTATGAATTTCTCTTCTCCCACTATAGTGCAGGCAACTGATCTCACTCTGCTGCTCGCCTGCTGGAAGCTGTGGCCCAGGGGTGAATCCAACTGCTGCCCTGCTCTGCCTGCTGTCAGGTGACCGGAACTGCTGCTTGGGTCTGACCGCTGTTTTCCATTAGCTAGACAACCGGGACCTCTGGTGAGCTCTGCGGTAATTATAGCTCTTAACTCAGCTCTTTCAGATTTGAGGTGATCAGTAGCCTTAAGAACTCATCAAAGTCCCCACCCCCCAGAGAGGTATTCCCAGCAGCAAGCCACGAATGTGCAGTCTTTCTTCTTTCATTTCCTAGCTCCGTGCAGGTCCTCTTACCCACCTCGGCAAACAGCAGTATTTTTTATCAGGGTGATTCTATACCTAGTCATTGCCCAGGCGTTGCCCAGCAGAATAATCTCCAAAGTATAATACTTCATCATACGCCAAACTACCTACAGTTCATAGGTAAATAAGGTACTGACTCACTCAGTCGACTCCCCTTAGTCTCCAGTGGATGCCATAAAAGAGCTCACTCAATCACTTCCCTTCTATCATAGGTTTCAGGCTACACAGCTTAAATAAAGTTGAGATGATACATACACACATGGAATAATGTACTGAGTCCAATTACTGCAATCAAGGGCAAACCAATGTGTTCCAGAGAGGAATTTCCACATGGGAATATGTTTCATGAGTCAGACTGAGTGAACTATGAGTTCCTCTTGCGATCTTTTTCCAGATCTGGGCTCCAATGGGTTCCAATAATGTAGGAGAAGAATCCTAGGCTATTAGGCATTTCCAGGTTATTTTGTGACCTTGGACAAATCACTTAAGACTTGATATTCAAAACACCAGACCATGCTGACTCCTAATTTCTGCATGCATATGGCCAGTAAGACACACAAAAGAGAGGGAGTTTGAGAGACAGAAGAAGAAGGGAAGAAAATAATAAAAGGGAGAAAGAAAAGAAGAAAAAGGGAAAATGCTACAAAGGTGTAAATGGGAGATAGTAGGAGAGAACAATGGAAAAGATTAAAGAATGGGGAGGAGAAGATAATTTTCCTATGTGTGGGGAGATGGACGAGTTGACCTCTTGATGTCCCTTCCAGCCCTACATTTCTACAATTCTATGGACATTAAGGGTGTGTGCGTGTGTGTGTGTGTGTGTGTAGCGTTCTTACAGTGTTGTTTGTATTTCCCTGTCAGCAAGGGAAGGGTTGGTGTAGGGTTGGAGAGGGAAGAGTATGGTAGACCCACCTTAACATATTTAAACACAAAAGGTAACTCTTTTGGCCTATCAAAATGTGTGTGTGTGTGTGTAGAGGAGTGGCTATATGTCACAGGTAAAGAGGAATGTTGGGGTCAGTCTAATCACTGCCTGAAATGAACATAAAGAGATGGGGGTGAGGAGCATACTACTATATTCTTTTTTCCAACCCAGGCACTGTTTTGGAGATTAGGGCCACTGCTCAGTCCAAGAAAGCAGTAATGAAATTTGTGTCTGTCCATCTGTTACGTTGGCCTCTATCTTTCATGGAGTGTGTCTGTGCATGTGTTTCTGTATCTGTAAAACAAGAGCGAGAAAGAGAAATGGTCGCCCAAAAAATGCTACATTAAGGGAACACTTTGGCTGTACAATTAAGTACTCGAAAATAAGAAAATGCCAACGTTGATCTCAACTCCGCCCCCTTTTACATAAATATGATGATCGAGTGTGAGCTCTTCAGAGAAGGGCCCATCCTTCTTGTGTGCATGGAAAGCACCTAGGAGTCAGTGAGTGCATCATAAGATACACAGATGTAGTTGTAGTACTGTATTTACACAGCATACTACCGATGAAGCACCTGAATTTGCAAACGCCTATGGACATACTTAACCTTAGTCTTGTTGGTAGCCCCATTGAAGTCAGTTCTTGGTTTCAGGAAGTTCAAGTTTCACTGCTGTCAGTACTAGATTTCAGGCAGTTCTACGCAGAGCGAAGTGATCAGGCTGATATTTTGATGTGTTGTATTGAGACAGTACTAATGTAATGCAAGAATTGTGGAAAACGTTTGGTAAATGGTAAGTAGTAGTGCATGAATATTCTGAAATTCTGACTAGACATTTCCAAAAGTAGCACGCTGCGAATGACAATATTGCACAAACTTCCTGGTTATTGTAAGATAATTGATAAGGTCAAATCTTTCCTTATATTCAGTTAAAACATTTTGAAAGAAATAAGAGGCATTTTTTATTGAAAAAAACATCAATTAAAAATTTCACATTTTAGGTGTAATAGTTTGGAACAGAGCTGGCTGAAGACCCTGCACATACTGATGCTATTATCTGCCAAAGCATGAAGTAAAAATCAGCAATGAAGTAACCAGCATAGGCCATGACCCTACAAATACTTAAACATGTCTTATTTTTATTACTATTTAATCATTGGGGATATTCATGGTAGTAAAGTTAATCACATATGTACGTGTTTGCAGGAATGGAAACACAGAGAAAACCAACAGGGAAAAAAAATGTTTAAAGAAAACCGAACCAGTTAAAGCTGTTTCTCCCCAGCACATCCTACTTCACAGCTTTCTCTCTTAGCACAGCCCATATTCAGCTTAAAGGAAAACTGATTTCATTTACTAGGACTCTGGGTAGGCAGAAGAGTTTCAGAAATATTGCACCAGCACAGACTCAAGATTTGGCATATTTATATGGAAAATGAACCCTGGCAAAAGTTGGAGACAACAAATGGTCTTGCTTAAAATGTTGTGGGAGGGAGGAACATAACACCCTTCTTCTGATTGTACCCACGTCAGTGCTAGGTGGTTTGGATTGACACTTGGGCCACCTGACCAGGAGTAACATTGTATGACACCCATAACACAATGGATTTGATGCATTGCAGGTGGGTAAATGCACGGAAGCAAATTCACTGGAGACAGAAGTGCACATGATTCCATTAGTCTTTAATGGACTTGGCCTTGCTTATCTCATCAATGAATTTGCCCTCCTGGAGCAAAGAGTCTGCCTGGATAGTATCAGGGGGTAGCCGAGTAAGGTTTTTACCTACGAAAGCTTATGCCCAAATAAATCTGTTAGTCTTTAAGGTGCCACCAGACTCCTTGTTGTTTTTGCCTGGATAGTGTTCCACAGCTACTTTTCTGTGACTAAAACTTTCTATCTAATGATGTACCTCCTTGCCTTTTGTAGACACAACACTAGGTGGCAGTATATTGTCATATTACTGGCATGTTACTCTCTCCAAATGCAGCTCATGCAGCTATCATTAAAGACTATCTGACTGAAGAATGAGGGCTGCATTGATTCTTACAAATGGTATTTAAAGCAAGGGGGCCTGTATTATTCTGGAAAGACTCTTTACACCTTCCAGCTGTCCCACCAAGATAGGATACTTAGTTTTAGCTATCTGTGAGTATTCATTTAATGTTACCTTTTCATATTTGGGGTCTGTTTCTTTCTAGGTAAATACCACATACCCCACTATGCAAGGTCACGGCAGATAGAGGCCCTTGATTTAAAAAATGGTCTGAATCACTAACATGGCTTCTCACCCCTCAGGCCAGCTGACTCCCACTGATTTCAATGAGCTTTGAATCAAGCCTCAAGAAACCACCCAAAGTATATACCTAAATCTATTAAATGAAATTGTAGCACCATTAAACTCAATGGCATAACTCCCATTCGCTCCAATGGGCCCAGGATTTCAGTCAGTGAGCACTATTCTGCTCTTATTAGAAGCAGAACGGATCTTTGTTGGACCCTGGAGTGGTCACATACACGGCATACCGTTTATTTCAATTCACTTTCAGTTACAATGAATTACATGATGGCACATTGGGAGGTAACAACGTAACTGGCTTTGACTGCCTCCCATTAAAACCACATATAAATTCAAGGTAACTGTCAACTTTACTGGATTGAGTTCAACCTCTGGAAATAAGGACTTTAATTGAACACTGATCATCAGCTAAAAATGAAGAATCCTTTCAGAAATCATTTCAGACCACAAGCCACCTAACAGTGTTTAGCAGCTGCTCTTTGTCTTTCTGGAGCCTAGAGATAAATTGCACAGAGACTGAATCAGTTTTCTTAGCTAAAATTAGTTGGTCCTTTTGAGTCCTATGATCAATTTTATATTGCTCAACTATAGTTATGGTCTTTGGAATTCTGGTACAAATATTTCTTTCTCATGCTCTGTATTTGCTTTACTGTCCACCTTAGACTATCCTACCTTCTTATATGTTGGTGCCCAGTACTGTATTCTGGCCTCGCTCTGATCCTCCAGCTGTGTCCATACTCTTAAGAAGAATAGCTGAATAGCAAAATATTGACTCTGAATAGAGTGATCTCATCTTTAATTATAACCGTTATTTTACATGAAAATATTCATTTGGGGCAAGCATGACACTTGCCAAATGTTATTGAACAGAGGGTAAGAGGACTTTAGATACCCCCACTGCCACTTCATGGGTTAATCACATCAGCACAGGTAAGACAGCAACCTCTGCAAGGCTGCTACTTGCCTTCCTAAGTAGCGGTGGGAAATGGGTAGAGAGGCTTGACCTTCTGCCAGCCAATGTGCCAGTAGATCTAAGCTGGTGGGGAGGAGGAAACCAACTGTGCTGGTAAAGGGAGAGCTGAAATTATTTTCCTCGTGAAATAGGATGGAGAAATGGACCAAACTGTGACTCTGAGTCACAATTTGTTCCCTGGCCTGCTCCTTTACTCCAGCTTTTGGGACAAGAAGTTTTTGAAAGTATGTGTGAGGTTGGGAAAGTTAGAGAATGAGCAAGAAAGAGCAAGAGATTAATATTTCCAGCTTTTTAGTTTTGTTAAGCTTTTGGCTATAATGGTAACTGATCAGGTTACAATTAAATGTCACCCTGGTAGTTTGTCAGAATCAGGCTGCTGTAAAATCAAAACGGAACATTTCAGCAAAGGAAGTATGTATGATCAGCAATCATGTGTCAATTCCTAACCTCTTGCTATCACAACTCCACCAGTCATTCACACAGACATACTGTAATCTCATTTCCACCTCTGAGCATTCAAGGTATTGTTAGTCACAAGTAATTATTTGTAGAAGTAGTAAGTATTATATCCTGGATGTACACCTTAAACAGGCTCAGATGTTGTTTTGATCAGGGGGCTGGGGCACATGATTTAGGAGGAGAGGCTGAGGGAACTGGGGTTATTATAGAAGAGAAGAGTGAGGGGGGATTTGATAGCAGCCTTCAATTACCTGAAGAGGGTTCCAAAGAGGACGGAGCTCGGCTGTTCTCAGTGGTGGCAGAGGACAGAACAAGGAGCAATGGTCTCAAGTTGCAGTGGGAGAGGTCTAGGTTGGATATTAGGAAACACTATTTCACTAGGAGGATGGTGAAGCACTGGAATGGGTTACCTAGGGAGGTGGTGGAATCTCCATCCTTAGAGCTTTTTAAGGCCCAGCTTGACAAAGCCTTGGCTTGGATGATTTAGTTGGTGTTAGTCCTGCTTTGAGCGGGGATTGGACTAGATGACCTCCTGAGGTCTCTTCCAACCCTAATATTCTATGATTCTTCCCCCTTTCTTAAACTTGGCCTCTAACTTCTTCAGTCTTTGAAACTGCACTGGATTATTGATATTTTGGATTCCTTACTTCCTCACCTTCCCAGATGAAATTCTCGATCTTCCCTTTCTATGTGTGCAAACAGAAAAAAAATCATTTCAGTTTCCAGGGGGTGACAGGTGACTATTTTGAGCCTACAGAACTTCCCCAGCCTGAAATCAAAGATGCGTCTTTTATACTGGCAGGTGAAAAATAATGAAAAAGCACCAAAAATGGTTCTGTTACAATTTAAAACAAATCTTAACTTATGCTGCACATATCAATATGGAATAATGAAATCAATACAGCCACATTATCTTCCAAATTAACACGGCATAACACTGTGCCAGAAAGATGTAGGGCCTGATCCAAAGCCCTTTGAAGTTAATCAGGGCCTTAACTTTACCAGTTATTATTCAGGGATCTAGTATTTGATGTCATAGTCTGGTTACAGAAAGGGCACAGGGCTAGGTAAACAATAGGACCATGAAGTCCATGGAAAAAAGAACGTGCCCTCTCTGCCTATAGAGAAAATATGATTAAACTGAACCTCAGAGGTTGTTTAGTTCAATTTTTGCATTGATGGGTGCTGTTGCACAAAAAGAAAAGCTCCACCGGTGTTATGGTAATGGTATGCATCATGCTGCCACCTCCATCTTATCCATGGGCGAATTACAACTGTGTCATATCCCGTAGATCATCCTTTCTAATGCTATCCTTCTACTGTGCATCTGTCTGCTGAAAATGTTGGGAAAGGAACAATTCACCACAGTGCTATGTGCAATTCTCCTATAACATTGTAACTGTGTATTTGCCATAAAAGCTGGGAAATGCATGTATTCTACATACTTGGACACGCATCACATTATAGATTTTAAAAATATAAGTGGTAGCACAGCCATTTAAAACATATTTACCAACATCTTTCAAATGAAAGACTAGGGTTCTGTTTTTAGCACATGTGTCATCATTCACATGAATTATTACAACTCTTTTCACACAGGTAAAAGATGAAAAATTACTATCTATTTGTGGATCGGTAACTTTATTTCTCAAAGATGATGGTGTGGTGGTCTCAGTGGTTCCCAGCCAGGAACAGTCAAAGAAGAAACTGCTCCAGGTTTCACGAGCCCAGTGATTTTGGGATCATAGTCAGCACAGTGTATCATCACGGTTATATCAACAGACCGGGCTTGATAGCATTTTCTGACACAAGGTCAAAAAAGAAAAAAGCAGGAGTTGCCACATTTAGGATCAAAATGTGTCTCTCATTATGTGCCCAATAAAAACACCAAGTGACAAGAATATAGACCATGAGTCAAACCATCAAAAGCCAGAGATATAAATGTCCATTACTTGGTCCATTGATTATGACAAAAGCGGCAAGTCTTAATGCTACAGAAACTGAGCAGAGAACTTTCACCTTCAGAATCAGACATAAGGGCTAATGGCAAATTTTTCAAAACTAGCTACAATTTTGGGATGCTTTGAGTTTTGGGGCCCAATATAAACCCCTGGGCTTGATCTGCAGAGGTGCTGAGCACTCACAATCAAACAACTTCAATAGGAGCTGCAGGAGCTCATCACCTCTGAAAATGAGGTCCAAGATACTTCAAGTTGGGTACCCAAAGATGGAGGCATTCAAAGTTAGTGACCACTTCCTACCAATTTCCCAAACTCAGCCCTGGTGAAAGTGGTTGCTACTCTGCTGATGCCACACTACGACTGGGTTTTTTTCCCCCTTAGAACCTGATTCTGATTTCAATCACAGCGGTGTATTTCAAAAGTAATTGGATTGAAGTCAATGGAAATAACCGTATAAAACTGATGTAACTGAGATCAGAATGGGGCCCTTAGACTCTACAGAAGCTGAGCCATGAAATTTGGAAATTTGACATCTTGCCTGGCTAAACCCCACAATGTTTTGTATCCAGTTGCTTTTTTGATGCTTTGTCCAAGAGATGCAATTTGATACTGTTGAAACAGTTGGAAGCAATGGCACATCAAAAGATTAAATGGCAGAAATGCAATCACTTCACAAATACAGAATTAAATGAGAGTCTTACATTTTCAGGAACTTTTCCCCATTACTACAAGAACCCAGATTGGTCAGGACTCTTTCTGTCATTTTTGCAGTTCAGTTTTGTAACCCTAGGTTTCTGAAAAGTAGAATGAACTTATCTTAGCCACAGTAACTTGGGGCTCAATTTTGAATGAACAGCTTGATTTTTCAAAATCAATCTCCAAAGCAGCAGCTGTAGGAAGGGGACAAAGAGACTGATATGGATCGTGGACCAGTCCAGTGGGAAGCAAATGAACAGAAGGGAATTTACCGACTGCTTCCAAGCGCAGATCAGCAGTTCACCGAAACCACTCAAGCAAGTTGTTGGTGAGTGATTGGTTTGGGGAATTCATTATTCATGCATGTTAACAGCCCTGTGAGAGGAAACACCTTTGGATATAAATTCATCAAATCAAACGGACTTTATAAGTACAATGTTTCACTTATGAGGTTTATTTTATCTCAAAATTCAAGGTTAGAGGTTAGATACTATCCCCAGAACACTTTGAAGGCAAGACAGTGTCATTTAAAACGTACTCTGACCCTGATCTTGCAATCTGATATGCACAGGCTGACTAGTCCAGCTAGGGACAGCCCCATAGGCTTTGCTAAAGCCCCATATGGGCATAGGAGTTCATCTGTGTGTGGAGCCCTATCAAAGTCAAATGGAGGGGTCTGCCCTTGCAGATCTGGTTGCACCACTTGGGCCAATATTTGCATGTATAAATCACAGGCAAAATCCTGGCCCCACTGAAGTCAAAGGCAAAATTCCCATTGACTTCAATGGGTCCCACATGCTTGCAAGTTTTCTTTTGATCAGAATGAAATTATTGTCATCTAGGGACCAACAATGCAAATACACAGGCGAGTAACTTTATTTACATGAGTAAAATCATGGTTTGCAGGATTGGGCTCCTAAACAGGAGACTCAGCCCACACAGAGTCGCTGCATTTAGCTTCATAATCATAACTTATCAAGCCAGATCTTGAATCCAGAGCTTCTATCACCAAACAACCTAAATATTGCAACTTTTCACTGAGGACTACTGGGTTTCTGTGTAGTGCCTTTAAGATTTATATGTCTATTATATTCATTCACATCAACAAGTCTGAATGATTTCATACATGAAAAAGTAGTAAACCCACATTTCAGTCCTAAGCAAAGTTTCGTGGGGGAGTTTTATTTTTTTTCTGAATTGATGAACCCATCTCTAGTCATAATCCTACATTTTTGTTCCAACTTTTACTAAGAATATTGTAAATATTAATCCAGTGTTAGGACAACTCAGGGCAGAGTTCAAACAGACAGGACCCTTTGGCTCAAGTGGTCAGCCAGAATTTAAGGCTACCCTGCTAGGGTAGTTTCTGTTATGAGGAGAAATCAGTAAATGTGACACAGATATATTCTTGGTGTAATCTTGTTTATTTACAAAAATGTACACAGGGTCCCATTTGTCTGAACACAGTAGAAACAAAGCATAGCAGGCAGTTTTCTTGCTCAGGAATTCCCAGGTCTGCCATTTGTGTGAGCTCTGTGCCCAAGAAGCAGCTCTGTTTCTTTGCTTCCTCTCACGGTCATGATTAAAACTCCTTCTCTAGGCTTTTCTGCTTCCAGCACACACAGGCTACAAACAAATATCCTAGCCCTTGTGTTTGCAACCAGGGAAACCTCTCAGGCCACATAGCTTATCTCTGACTTGTCATGTGGTCTAGTGCCTTGGGTGGTAGCCTCCATTGTTTGCAGCTCTCTTTACTACATAGAGGGTCTTCATTGCATCTTCTGTTGAGGCTGAAGGAGGGTGCCGGATGCAGCCATTGGCTTT
The DNA here is from genome assembly GCF_028017835.1 of Emys orbicularis. Taxonomy (NCBI): domain Eukaryota; kingdom Metazoa; phylum Chordata; order Testudines; family Emydidae; genus Emys; species Emys orbicularis. The sequence goes on along the minus strand of NC_088688.1, from coordinate 19,086,237 downwards.
ATCAAGGTCTATGATTGTCTTCAGACCCAAGACTCCACTGATGGCAGCCATTAACACCTTTCAGAATAGCAATTCTTTTAGGATTCCTCCTAATGTAGATCAATCTAGGAAGTTTCTGAAAGTTCAAAAAACAAAAATCACTTGTTATTTTTTCATGTGTTTTGTCCCTTTATTAGTACTTCTTCCTCCTCAACAGATAGAGACCCTTCTAGGAGCCTTACACATACATCACATGAATAGTTCCATTGCCTTCAGGGGGTCAACCCACATAAGAGCCACCAATGTGAATAAGGGTTTGCAAAACTGGGTCCTTTAAGGCTCTCTCTAAACTGCAAGTCATTCAAATAAATGTAAATAAAATAAAAAATATTCTGAGAAAATTACATATTTACAAAGTGCTTCATCATGTTTTTGCATGTTCTTGAGTAGTTTTATCATTTCTCATTGGACACTATTGGCAAAATATTTCCTGGCCTGAGCACACATTGAAAACAATGACAAGATGTGATAGGCACATTAGATCAAAGATGGAAGTGTCTGCAGAAACAAAGGATAGTCAGTCCTACACATATGTGAAAAGTGTTTCAGTGCTGGTTCAGATACATAAATTAAACTATCCAACCAGTTGGCTATGGGTTGGTTGAAAAAATGGAAGTAAAATACTATGACTTATAGATATAGGAACAGTAGGAGAATGCAGCTGTTTCCTTCTAGCTAAGCTCTTTCAATGGCCTCTAAGGAATAATACAGTACAAGTCTATGCTTCATATATTTTTGGCAGCTCAGTACAGTGACTTTGGCCCCAATACAGTAAAGCACTCACATGCTTACCTTTAAGCTTATGAGTAATCCTAGCAAAATAAGTGGGACTACTCATATGCTTAAAGTTAAGCATGTGGTTCGCTGGACTGATGCCTTTCTTGCTTCATTTAGCCATAAGGAAGACATTTAAACATTAAAAAAAGAACAAAAGGCAGATTTAAGAAGAGTATAAAATCAGTAAAAAAGAGTATAAAATGCAGAGTATGCTGCAAGCTAATTCATAGATTATTTTTTCATTTGTCTATTCCAAAATGTTCTAGAGGCTGGAGAAAAATAAAGACGAAGAACCACCTAACCAGACAATCCAGGAAGCAAACTTTACTTGGTAGCAGGAAAGGAGAATGTGTTTGAATCAGTTATTAGCTTACCAGGTCTTCTCCTTGGCTAAAAAGGATTTGCCTTGGGACATTCTTCTTTAGCATTAGGCTACGAGAATGATTTTAATGTCCAAAACAAGAGCTACATTTGCTGTGAAGAAATTCAGTGACTATTATGACCGAAATTTTCAAGTGCCTAGTGATTTTGGGTGTCTCCATTTTTGGGTGTCTAATCTGAGACACCATAAAGGGGCCTGATTTTAGAACAGTATCCTTTAAGGCATCTTAAATTTGGCAATCAAAAACAGAGGGCACCCAAAAACACTAGTCACTTGTGAATATTATTTAAGACCTTATGTTTTCCTACATAGTTTGTTGATTGAGTGCTTTCAACAAGGCACATATGGGGAATAGCTGCCATATTCTTCACTATGCATGGGCATCAGCCCTGGGGTGACTCATATTTGTTGCTTCTTTGGTTTTGCACCATGATCTGCTACAAATTAATGTGCACTTGAATTTCCCTGAAGTTTTTCTTTTTCCTTACAGTACTGTGAATTCTCTTTGTTTCATTATACTTTACAGCTGTTTTATATAAATACACCTCTACTCCGATATAACGTGACCCGATATAACACGAATTCTGATATAACGCGGTAAAGCAGCGCTCCGGGGGGGCGGGGCTGCGCACTCCGGCAGATCAAAGCAAGTTCAATATAACGTGGTTTCACCTATAACGCAGTAAGCTTTTTTGGCTCCCGAGGACAGCGTTATATCGAGGTAGAGGTGTAGTTTAAATTATATTATGAGACAATTACATAATTGTTTTGATTAGATAAATTGTTGCAAACATTTTTCATTGAGTTCTAACATTTGGTACTTAACACGTCTGATACTCCATCACATTTACATAGCTCTCTTTAAAGTGCAAATCAGTGGGCGAAGTGGTCTCTAAAACTTAATGTCCAGTGCCAGGAGCCAATCCTGCATCAGGGAGCATGTTGCTTCAGCTATTGTCCACTGGTGAATGGGCCATAACCAGTGGGTATATTTTAGAGAGCCCCTAGATTGCTTTGAAGTTTCTCAGGCCTGGCACGGGAAGGGTCCCAGAATCAGAGATCTGCAGCACCTACTTCCCATTGCGCAGCAGATACAGGGCACAGCAGAAAACCTGGCCCTGTGACTCTTAGGAGGCTACTAGGTATGGTAGGGAGGAAAGGAAGACCAGGTCTTCATCCGAAACTGAAGGTTACACTCCTATTAACAAAAGCAGATGGGAAAATGTGCACCTGGCCCTGACTGCCACTCCACACCTAGCACCAGCATTGGGTCTGCACATTGAGATTCAGACACAATGGACATAAGCCATCAATTGAGGGTGCCTGATTTGAATTGAGCTCCACCCAGCTAGCTCTCATGCAAATCCCTATGTCCTGTATGTGGCTGGTCATCCCCAGGAAAGATCATTGGAAAGGACAGGAGCCCTAATCAATAGGGTAATGTGTCTTAGATGTCAACCCCTTGGATTGCATTTGCCCAGACAAGGAAGCAGATAGACAATTTCAATATTTTGAAGAGCCATCGGTGTAATAGGATGGGTATTTCGAAAAAGAAAAGTAAATTTTTGTGGGATTGTCTGTTTAGTAACAATGGGCCAAATTCATCCCTGTTGTAATCCTCTGACTTAACTTCAATTAATTAAACTGAGATTATCAGTCACTTATACAATGCACAAATATTTGCCCCATTTACCAATAAGAAACATCCAGAGAGGTGCCCACTTAGTCAGGAGTAAGCAGACTTTTTCTAACAATGGTTAATGGCTTTTTAAATTGGGATGCCTTTTATACAGTACAGGAAGAATCAGGACTTCATTCTTCTGTTAGCATTATGTTTTCTGTGTAGGCAGGATCAGAAGAACTCTGCAGCCTTTTCAGTCTCACCCAAGCTACCCATGCAACAAAATTCTTATCTTAAAAAAGACATTGACAGGAACAGTACTGTATAATTAAAGCAATAAATTAATTACCAGGCTTCCCTGGTGATTATTAAACACTTGAGGCAAAATTGCTGTCTCTTACTCCTTGTTGAAGGATTGTTACTATTTAGTTTCAACACTCGGCTTTAACAATTTAGGTTACTTCCTTTGGGGCAAATGGGTAGTCACAAAACAATATTTATGTGTGTGTAAGAGCAATTGCCACAATACATTTTCCTTCCAGTAGCTTTGACACCATTCAACACACACTAACATTTGAGGGTCTGGATATTTTTTGGAGGTTGGCAAAATCCCACAGAGATGGACACATTCATCAACTATAGGCATAGAGAATGGCTGAATTGTGCATTTAAACTATAACTCGGCATAACGCTGTATTGGGAACTTCAGGAGCAATCCGAGCTGAGTCAGCTAGAATCCTTCCTGGCATGCATGATGAAGCTGGGTATCTTCACCATTGGGAAGAGGGCAACAGGTGCTCCTCTTTACACCCAGCCTGCTATGTCATGGCTCCTTTTGGGAGGCTAGCGCTGATAGTATCAAGGAGGATGCCAGAATCTGGCCCTTAATGCATGATTCTATTCCGTTTGGGAGCAGTCCTGAACAGAGGTAACTCCTGCCAGGAGCATGACTAAACTCAATGGTGTGTGTGTGTGTGTGTGTGTGTGTGTGTGTGTGTCTTTTGCATGCAGCTCTGAGCAGTATTTATTAAATTATTTTTTTTACCAAAGTGAAGTTTATTCTGTAGTGCTCTTTTCTCCTCTTTTTCATGAAGGATTTAATTGGGTGGAAAAGTGGTTATACAGGGGCCACGGCCATACAATATATTTGCTTTCTCTCATGCCTTTTCTTGCCCTTTGGATTGAGATCAAGTGAACTATTTCACATGAGGGCAGTCAATGTACGGTTTGTGTTAAACCAGTCTGATGCCAAAATGTCGTCTGTCTGTTATCGAAATAATTCTAACATGAATCCTTTAGCTAAAGAACATTTTTCTGAGGATGTATGGGTAAATAAAAATGGCTATTTAACTGTTGTGCAGAGAACTCTGCTGGAAGGAACTGCCTTTTAAGGTCTTCAGAAAGACCGGTTTCAGCTATGTTATTTGGAGTATAGCTATGGTTAAATGATGGCATTATCTGTGATATTTGAAGGATAAAAAAAATTAGTAGGTATGCATTTGATGGGATCCATTAAGAAGTGGGCATTCTAGAATAATATAGACTGACATTCATGTTATGTACTAGGACCGGAAGAAACATGAATCAGCCAAAACTGGTTTTCAAAAGGAATGTATTTTGTTTTAACAGGTGTACTTCTCACCAAGGAAATTACTACCTTGGTCTGACCTGAAAAGTGATGTAATACCAAATGCTAATTAAGACTTAAATCTGAACTTCCAAAGCCAATAGATTATACCCAGAGGGCATCCAGTTAAACCCAGAAGACAGATGCACATGGTCATGTGATCAGACTGTGCTAACAGGCAGAAACAGACAGCTTTTGACTGTGCAAGGAAAGGAATTTTTTGTGTATCATAGGCATTTCAATATTCTTCTGAAATTTACACTCAATGCCAAGGCTACAGTCTTCACCCCTTCTTCTCCAAAACATGCCTCTGTATTTGTCATAATCCTTTACCCCAGAAGTTTTGACTGAAAGAACATTTTGTCCACCTCCATTTATGTTCCTCTGGTGATTAATCCATATAATCCTGTCATAAAAGAACTCTCCTCCTCTATTTCAAAGGGCTTTCCTGTGCAATAAATAAGTTCACCTGTAGTTCACTTGCATTTCTATAAATTGCTCTTGTAACTTGTATAAGAATGATTTTTTTAAAGAGGATGTTAGTTCCTAATTGTGACAGATATGGTAATTTCCTTGAAAAATCTTAATGAATGAAGTTGCAGTGTCTTTGGGGTCCATTGTACTAAATGCAAAATGTTTGGATTATTATGGGCCAGAATTGTATGCAACCTCCCTAGGAGGAAGAAGTGATGGAAGGCCTGGGTGATCAAAGGGTAATGTGACAGACAAGAATGGACTTTTAGGACAAACTGTGTGAAGTGGATTTCCTGGAAAATACCTAAGGAGAGGTTAATGCAAATTCCTCACTTATGCAAAAACTCTGCCTTTTGAAGCTTTTTCTGCTGATCACATGTTATATGAGGTCAAGATCAAAGGCCCAAGTTGTATAAAGGAAAGACTGAACTATTCATGGTTGTTCTGGTTTGAATCTGAAACCGTTTTGAACTTGAAACCATGGGAAAAACCCAGCTGTGGGTTTTGAAGGACTGACAGCTACCAGAGCCCAGAGTTGGAGTTGGGGTGAGCTTATTAGCATGTGTGTAGGTTCTTTTATTGTTTTTACTATGTTTTCTCTGTAATGCTTTCACCTTAAAATAAATGTGCTTTCTTATAACGATCTATGTGGTAACTTGTGACTGCTGGCAATTATAGCTGTTCATAGTCTTCAGAAAGAAAGCAAAATGCAGACACTGTCCTGTTTAGAACATCTGGCTTGCTGGGGATATCACAGTATAGTTAGGGAAGTGTTCAGCCTGAAAAAAACCCAGTCAGGAGGGAGAGAGACATGTGTCTTTATTCAAAAGAGGTGATGTTTGAGGAGTGGGTGCCCTTGGCGGACCATCAAGGGGGAATACAGGTGCATTTGCCCTGCATTGTGACACTAATATGCGTTTTGGTTTTTTAAAATATTTTAAACTCTTTCCTCGCTATTTTCCATTTGACACACACTTGCAAATTTAGAGCTAAATCAGCAAGTTTAGATTTTACACATACTGTGCTCTATATTATACATATCCGTGGTCTCAGTCCAGTTCTTAATGAACAAATATCCACATCAACAAAACTACCACTACAATTGCTTCTAATTGGCACCATTGGGCCAAATTCTGCTTGATTTAATTTTTGCCTGGTTAAGGACCACACAGTAGCCTTTTTTGCAGTTTAGAAGCCAATGACAGGAAGGGTATGAGACTAAACTATCCCCTCAGAAGGCATCAGGGTGGGTCTTTCTAGATCATGGTTGAGGCATAAAAGCAGAGATGTGAGAGTAACCTTTTGCTATATCACTGTGTTATTGTTCGGATAAACAGTGCACCTCCTTCTCCATCTCCAGGATGCCTATTTGGCTCCTTTCATGAGTATTAAATATAGACAGACAGAAGTTTTGTTTATTCTTGAGCTAAAACGGGCATCACATATGGAGAATAATTGATCCAGATGATTTATTAGACTTTCAGTAAAATAACAATCCAGTTTTCTTTATCAAACTATGAACAATGATCCAAAGGCCATTCAAGTTAATGAGAGTCTTTCCATTGAGTTCTACAGGTTTTGGGATCAGACCCCAAAATTCCGACTAAGCTTAAAGTTTTACTTGTAAAAAACACAAATGTGTAGAATAGGGATGCAGGGAAGGGCAAGTCTATGCCAAAATATGAATTTCTCATTCCTCTTTTAATGGATTTGTGGACTTGACTCTGACATTTTATGGCTTACTTAGATGGATAGCAAGATTTAGAACTAAATCCATTGAAAAGCAATACAAGGGTTGAAACCTTAGAGGATTAGAAAATGAGCCTTATAGTGACAGACTCAAGGACAGGGCTGGCTCTAGCTTTCTTGACGCCCCAAGTGGCGAAGCAGGAGAAAAAAAAAAAAAGATAAAGCCGTGATCGGTGGTACTTCGGCGGCAGCTCCACCGCGCCGCTTTCATTTTTCGGCGGCAATTCGGCGGAGGGTCCTTGACTCTGAGAGGGACTGAGGGACCCGCCACCGAATTGCCGCCGAAGACCCGGACGTGCCACCCCTTTGCATTGGCTGCCCCAAGCACCAGCTTCTTGCGTTGGTGCATGGAGCCGGCCCTGCTCAAGGAGCTTAATCTATTTACCTTAACAAAGACAAAGTTAAGGGCTGACTCGATTTCAGTCTATAAGTATCTACCAGGGGAACAAATATTTAATAATGGGCTTTCCAATCTAAAAGAGAAAAGTATAACACAATCCAATGGATGGAAGTTGCAGCTAGACAAATTGAGGCTAGAATTTGGAATTTTGTATATTTTTAACGGTGAGAGTAATTAACCATTGGAACAATTTACTGAGGGTCATGGTGGATTCTACACCACTGATCATTTTAAAATCAAGATTGGATGTTTTTCTAAAAGATCTGCTCTAAGAATTATTTTGGGGAAGTCCTATGGCCTGTGTTATACAGGAGATCCGACTAGATGGTCACAATGGTCCCTTCTGTCCTTGGACTCTATGAATCTATAGTCTGACCTTTTATACATAAGCTTTTGTGTATCCTAGAAAACCAGCTTCACGGTAGCTGATTCAATACAGTATGTAATGAAAAAGTCCAATGAACCCAGGACTAAGTTTGAGCCCTTAGGGTATTTCACAGCCCTCCTGTGCGTCTTGTTTGTTATGTGGGCTCTAGAGTTATTATAAGAACCCATTCCAGTCTCTACTGAAATACCTGTTCCTGTGTGACTGCACATTGGACACTCAAGATTGCTTATTTTGCTGGAAAGAGGCATTTGGATTCTGGATATCTTTGTGTTGAAAGGAGCTATCTTTTAAGAAGAGTCATGTTCTATAACTGTGTGGGAGTCAGTAGGACTTAAAAATATTGATTCATTGGATGATTCTACAGCACTCCTCCAATTCTAGTCCGATCCAATTATACCTAAGGCAAGTATCCTCACAGAGTATTTCAAATACTACTATGTTAGGGCCTCACTGCTGTTTGGTCAGGTGGCCTATTCTTAGCTAAATGGAGTGTGGCAAGATGACTGAAGCCATCTGACTGGCTCATGTGCAGGGCATTAAATCCTACAATATCAAGAGAAGTGTACATATTCATGTACACTCTTGGCTTAGGAACAGCTCTTTGAAAGCTAAAACTCAAGTCCTAATGCTTTAATGGGACCTGTGTGGATAGAGTCTTATTCTTCATGGAACACATTGCAGGTTTGGGGCCAAGTCAATAGGAAATCCCTGTACAGATCAATTGAAACCACCTCTCCCCTTAAAAGAGATTCATACTCCTTCCCCTGTCCCAGAACTCAGCAACAGCAAGATACATAACACTAATCTCAAGTCACTGCTGAGCGTTCCTTGCCATTGAATGCAGCTGAGCCATCACATACTCTTAAATGCAACTTCAAAGGGCTTTGGGATTGCACTTTGCCCCAACTCACTGGCACATGAGGCAGCAATGAAGTAGTTAGTGACGACTGGAGTTAATGATTTTGGCTTTTGCACACCTGGAGCCGTGGCTTTCATCCAACATGGTTATTAACCCCCTGGAAATGCACTGCAACTTGATCATTATTGTGTAGTGATTTATATATGCTTGACAAAGCCATGTTAACAAAATAAGACTATTTTCACTCTAGAGACATAGAGTGAAAAAGAAATTGCCCTGCCTGGCAGTACATTTGCCAAGAGAGATTGTTAATCTTACAAAGGGGCAGCGTTGAATATTAAAAAACAAAAAAACTATGGCTTTACTCACTGTTCCGACACTCTCACCTGGTTAGCTCAGTGGCAATAGACTTTGAAACTGCCCTGCCTTTCCTGTGTTTACATAGCAAACACAGAGGGAAACTGGGTCGAGTTTCTCTCTCCCAGGGGACTCGCCTCTACTGCTAAGAGGAGAGAAGGGAGGGGCCGGGCGGCACCGTCCCCGTCCCCGGACGTGAGTGCCCGGGAGAGGAGCGAGTGAGTGAGTGAGTGGAGAGAGCCGAGGAGAGCAGGCGGCTCAGCAGGTAAGGAGCTGTCGCCCACCGGCTTCCTCCATAGGCCAGCGAGCTGGGGAGCAGAAAGGGGCATTTCAGGGCCCCTGCAGCGTGCCCATGATCTGGTCGCCCCTCCTTCCCCGGATCAGTGAGAACAAGGGGAAGGGCTGCCACTTCCTGTCCCTAGAGATTCAGGGGATTGATCATTTGAGGCTGGAAATGCGCAGGTGTGGAAGCTGGGTAGAGGGGACTCAGCTGATTTTTATCACTCATGATCTGCTGTGTATGCCAGCTCTCTAGGTTGGGGGCTGCCTCTCCCCCCCCCTCACCCCCCCATGGATGGAAAGCACCGGGCACATCTTGGATGCCACTGCATAGCACAAGACTTAACAATAGGTTTTCCTCTCTCAGTCAGAAATCCTTTGGGGTTTCAGTGGGTTAGGTTTTGCACGCTCTCCCTGGGCAGGAATGCTGTGGGTGTTTAAATGTGTAACAGGCGGGAGGTTAGAAATGTGAACAAAGTGATGTGGTGGTGTGTTTTACATTTAGCAGATCTTGTTGGTGGAGAATGTGAGAGCTTGATTATCAGTTAGGGACCCATCCTCCCAACCCTTTACTTGTTCAGACCCTCCTGTGAGTAACACTAGTAACTAACATGAGAAAGGGATACAGGGTGAGTGAGGTAATATCTTTCATTGCATGCCAGCTTCTGTTGGGGGAGAGAGACAAGCTTTCGAGCTACACAGAGCTCTTCTACCTCTAAGCTTGTCTCTCTCCCCATCAGAAGTTGGTTCAATAAAAGATATGGCCTCATCCACCTTGACTCTTTAATATCTGGGGTGCAACAACACTGTCTACATGAGAAAGGGACAGCATTGCAGACCTCTTAATGTTTGTGGTGAGTCTCTGGTAATGGAGAGGTATTTCGGGGACAGTAACATCTAAGGGCGATTTCATTAGAATAAAGGAGGAATAGAAGCACAAAGAAGGGAAAAGATTGTGCTTAGATGTACAAACAAGGGCATCGATCCGGCAAAGATTTACATATGAGCTTAACTTTACTCATTGATGTCAGTGGGGTTACTCGCGGTATGTAAAGTTAAGTATGTGCGGCATCAGAGCTTAATTAATTGAACTGTGTATCTTCCATCCAACAATATCACTCTAGACAAAAAGTCAGAGGGGAGACACGTGATTGTGGCCCGGGTCCGTTAGTGGTGATGTTCTTGGCATTTACAGGCTCTGGAGTGTGAGGCTGACCTTGACAGCTTTAATTATGTTGTGCTGCTGCGTCTATTTCCAATGGCACTTTTACTATAATTCTTTGTTTTCAGGCACTTAGAACCTTCTGGAAAAAAAATACCACTTCACATGTCTCCTCCCAAAGGTGAGATTTGTTTTTGTTCTGATTTTTTTTGGTACCGTTTGGGAAAATCCTTGTTTATTATTTGTATTACAATAACATGGACAGGCCTCAAATGAAATCAGGACCCCATTGTGCTAGGCACTGTACAGGTATGTAGTAAGAGTCTCTACTCTGAACAGCTCACAGTCTAAAGAAGCTTGACAGACAGGATGGGAGGGAAAATGGAGGCACATACAGCTGATGTGACTTCATGCACCAGATTGGTGGCAGGAGTAGAACTCATTTCTTCTGAGTGCTGTCCAGTGTCCCATCACCCTTATTATGGGAATCATTACCACCCCATTTGCACATGCTACCTATATACAAATTCCCCTCTCCAGAAGAGCACTGCAGCATATGATTAATTCTAAGTGTGTGGGTAGTCCCATTGAAGTAGATGGGACTGGTATAGTGCTTTGCTAGAGTGGGGCCCCAATTTTAATGCCTGTACCATCTACAGTAAAAGTAAATGCACTAGTCATGTTATTGCTACTGGAGGACCTAACTATTTGATAACTTCAAAAAATCTGAAATAAACATCTCAACCATAATCCTGTATTAATTTAGCTTTTTGCCTAAATCAGGCATGTACTAGAGATAAAGATTTATTTCAGAGGATGCTGTACTGTATCATCTCTTGCAGTTACAGGCAACACAGATAATTGTCCCTTGATTTGAGGAACTTTGCTCCTTGTGAATGTAGACACCCTCTTCGCACCCAAAGACAGAGTAAATATTTGCATGTTTTGTTTGTTTTTTAAATTGAAAAATCCAGGCATGTCTTGTCCCCCGTATTCCCACCCCCGTGCACACATGCTTTTGGTAAAGAGTAAAATAAATAGCTGATTATATTCTCATGGGGGAAAAATACTCTAGTATGATAGTTGCCTGAACTATTTATTGTAAATAAATTATCCAGTGAATCTAGGTCATTTAGCAGTACACATATTCTTCATGAACCTATCCTGATTTCTATAAATATATTTGCCAAACGACTCAGAAGAACAATTTTTCAGTTTATGGGTTGTTTACGAATTGTTCCCTTTGACTATTTGCAGTTATATTTGTGCTGTATGATTGACAGCCAGCATCATCTGATACTGTTTCTGTACCATGATTGGATGAGAGAAACCTTTTAAATTGGAGAATAATGAACAGTAAACATTCTTCTCTGAGCACAAATAGCAGCGTTCACGTGTAAATACAGGTATTCATACAAACTATTGCTCAAACATGCATGAGAACAAAATACCCCAAGAAACTTTCCAAAGGTATTCATGAATAGCAAATTAAAAGGTGAACACATTTTTACTGAGTATTGTTGAATCAAAAGGCTACACTTCACTGAAATTAATGTATGCTAACACTGCATTGCAGTCATCATCCAATTCTAACTTGTAGCATTCAAATGTATTCCGTACCAAGAAAAGTTTACAACCAAGTGGAAAATATGTGTCTGCGTCATGCTGGTTGTCTAAAGATTAACGTTGAATGATCCAATTTGGATACTCAAATTCATTGCTGCCCTTTAAAAAACTATGAACCAGCCAACCCCTAAAGCTAATCATGTAAAAGAGATTTCCATAAGCAGGTAACAGCAGAGAGTGAAAAGAAGAATCAAACTATGACACAGAATAGGTATTTCTACTTTTATGGGACCTATTCTGAAAAGATGTTTATAGTAAAGGAGCTAGTTGTCATGCTTATATGGCGAACAGTGCTTTCAACCTTTTTAGTCCTTCTCAAATGGACCTTTAAGTGACAGGCTGGGCTTGCCGCACCTCAAACTGGATGGAATTGCGTGGTTCATCCATTCTGGGACTGCGTCTCTGGGTGTCAGCTCCCTATTTTCCGAACTGTGTTAACGCAACAGGCCCAACTGCATTTGGCTCCTGTAAACCCTTTCACTCCAGGGACATGCGATGGTTTAGTGTTCCCATTGAGCTCTCTTCTCAGCTTTGGCAAAACAGCTCTGTCACCAGGATTGGGGCTGTGGAGTTGCCTCATCATGCTGTAATTAAACCTGCCGGTTGAGTTTGAGTGTTGGGATGCTCCTTTTCTGGGCCATTTTGTTGCCTTTCTCTTTGGTTCCCCTAACAAGCCCTTTGGATCTAACTCCATAGCAAGTAACCCATCATAAACAAACACAGAAGCATGCACTTTATTCACAAACTATAACACAGATGTTTCCCAGCTTGTCACACCTGGCAGCTGCAAAGCTGACAGAGAAAATGTAACTTACTTCACAAGTGGCAATTTCAGAATATTGCAGTAGGACACCTATGTAAGACGCAAATTGGCATCTATCCAGTGTGCCAAAGGATTTCTCCATGAATGTCATGCCCTTTAGACTGTGCTTTCTGAGTGTAAGGCCAGTGAATTTCTTTCTACTCCAAGCTCTGAGCTGCATAAAGTGTGTGTGTGTGTGTGTGGGGGGGAAATCAAGTTCCCTGTATCATTTCATTCTGTTAACATGCTTTAAAATGTAATAGAATGTCACTTCAAAAATTATCTTTAACAAGCTAGTAGTGCAATGTTAATTGTTGGCATTACAAGGTCAATACAGTTCTATTAAGGATCTTATACCGTATCCTTTACCACGGTATCTAAATGATTTTTATCACTCATGATCTGCTTTTTATGCCAGCTCTCTAAGTTGGGGGCTGCTTCCTTTGTCTTTTCAGGTGCAGAGAATGTGATGGGCAGAGAGAGGGGGTGTTTTGAGGTATTTGCCCCTGCTTTTTATAATTTGAGTCCCCCTCTTGAAAAATATTTCCAGCTGGGAGCAAGGTGACAGGCAGTCTGTGTGGAAGGTCATTCCATTCTGTTTCTTTGCTAAGATGTACCATATATACTCGATCATAAGCCGGTTCATTTATAAGCCAACCCCCCCAAGATGGATAAGTAAAAATGGAAATTTTTTATAACCCATTCATAAGCAGATTCAGGCAAACTTTGGCTCCCGAGCCATCAGCATAAGCCGCTGGCGGGCCGAGACGCAGGCACGGAGGTAAACCTAAGTAAACAAAGTGACCCAGCCTGCCAGCGGCTTACCCTGACGGGCCGGGACAGCAACTGGTAGAGAAATTTTGTGGGGGGGGAGAGAAGCTGGGGGTCAGGGGAGTAACCCCTGTGACCACCCCTGACATGACCCCACCCCTAGCCTGGGACCCCCACACTCTCCCCATCCCATCCCTTTCCACCTTATCTGGGGAGGGCCAGGGGAGGATGTCTCTGGCCTGGCTGGAGCTGCTCTGGTAGGCTGGGTGGCACAGCCGCAGCCTGCTCCGGCAGGCCAGACCGGGTGGCGCGGCCGCAGCATGTTCCAGCGGGGTGGGCCGGGTGGCATGGCCGCAGCATGCTCCGGCGGGCGGGGTGGGCGGCGCAACCGAAGCCTGCTAGCCCCGGAGCTGCTTCGGAGGCTGGGGAGAGAGCAGCGTGGCCAGAAGTGGAGACACTCTGGCCCCGCCTCTTCCCTTCTGGCTCTGCTGGCTATGCTGCCTCTCCTTGCCCCCTTTGTTGGGGGGGAGGGGCTGTGTCCCACCTCTCCCTCTCTATATCTGTTCATAAGCGACCCCCTTCTCTGATGCTTCCATTTTTTACTAAAAAAATTTGGCTTATGAACGAGTATATACGGTAGATTTTTTTGTTCCTACCCCCTTTCCTACCAAAGAACGATCACTTAGTAGGTAGTGGTCCATCAGCCTTGTTTACATTTGGCAGAGGCGTCATCTTGCTCTTTGTCTCTGAGGAACTGGTTTGGCCACCCCCGGATTTATCTGGAAAACATACTTTTGATCATGATCTCAGCTTTATGTTTATAACTTCGCATATAACACATATGTGCATTTTACTATGATATTATCGATCAGCAAATTATGAGTTTTTAAATGACACCCCACAAGGTGCACCTTGGACAAACATTATTACAATAGCATGTAGGGTGTGAACATAGGTATATATTCTGTCACATATTTAATGACTTGGATACCAGGCTGGTTGCATTGGTAGATGGTCTCCTCCTTGCTATGTATGAAGAGGCAGTGTCAGAGCTGACATTATTCAATCTATCAGCGCCTTCAGTACTGTTGATTGCAAGGTGGTGTTGAACAGACCTCTGGACCACAGTAGGAATGGAGGAGGCTATTTTTTTGGGTTGCTCCATTCTTGATGATCATTCACAACTAATTTTTGAGGACAAGTTTTCCTCCTCCCTGACGGTGTTCATATAAGGGGTTCCACAGGGTTCTGTCTTGTGTTCCCTGTGGAACGTGTACATGGGATCTTTAGGAGGGTTAGTAAGGAGACATGAGTCTTCAGTATATTGGTGATATGCAGATGTCTATCACCATTCTGTCCAACCAGGCAAAGCTGTGCTTTCCCAGAATTTTGGTAAGACTTGGGTATACATGAGGGCTAATCTGGGAAGACTCATTCTGGATAAAACTAAGGTAATGTTGATTGGGGAAGCAGCTACAAGACATGGCCAGGATTATCTCAGTCTCTTAGACCATGGTATGTATCTGTCCTCCTTTTGTTTGTGTTCACAAAAATCTAGGGATATGGTTAGATTTCCAGCTACTCTTAGGTGGCAGCAGTGGTCAGGATGATACTCATCCTCATATGATTCTAGCCAGGAGGTTGTAAATTTTGTTGCTGGATGCAAGCCTCAGTGATACTGGTCATGTTTTTGTCCCCTTGAGGTTAGACATCGGCTGTGAGCTCCACATGAGGCTATGCCTGTTCAAGACCATTGTGAACTGAAGCAGATATTGAATTTGGCAGTCCACTGATTGTATTATCTCTTGCCATGATCTTCCCTGACTGCCTGGTAGTCTCCTGGTGAAGTTTAAGATCTTGTTCTATGGGTCAAAACCAATCAAGTGTTTATAACCCGTCTGTTTGAGTAACCATCTTCCACCATGCAGTACTGCTGCAGCTGTGATCAGCGGAGATGTTGGAGTTGATAAGAAAGGGGCTGCTGGTGGGTCTTTCTCAACTTTGGACCCCTCATCTTTGGGACTCACTCCCTGACTCCTGTCTAAAATAGTACAAATCCCTTGACGTTCAGGGCACTCTGAAATGCCTGTCTATGATCCCAACTTTTGGGTGAGTGGGGAAAAATTGTGAGGTGGTAATGCTGAGTTCTTCATTTATTTTCTTTGATTGTTGGCAAGGGAGTGACTTGAAATTGCTGGATTTGTAATTTTGTAAACTTTTTTAAAAACTGGAGTCTTAAATATTTGTAAAGAGCACCCAAAGCTCATATGTTAAAGAAATTACAGTTTCTCTCCTTTTGTTTTCTGCTGGAGATGTGTACTTGAAGTATATGGAAGTTAAAACTTCTGTAGCATGGATTAGTTGCTGATGATTCTTTTAGCAAAATGTGCAAGCCAGGTCCATGCTGCTCATGGTGGTGGTGTCATCCCTCATTTATTACAGCGTTAAGAGTTTCAAATTGCCTAATTGGGTTTCATGAGAAAATGCCTTAATTAATTAAATGTGCTAACTTGATGGTACTTCCTGTTAGTAAGGCAATAATTTCAGTCTGGGATGAATAAACAAGTGCTGATGCTGTAGGCCAAAGCCTCATGTAGCACAGGAATCGGATTATTGTTGCTGAGTTAAATGGAAGCAACCGTAAATTCTTATTAAATTGACATTTTGTGTTTAAATAATCACATTTTAAATGAGTTTTTACAAGTACAAAACCCCAAAATAAGCTGTAAACTTTGGAAAAATCTCACTCTATATCTACTGTTTCCTCTTCCTCCACTAATGTTTTAAACCTTAATAAAACTTTGCACACTACAATGGGATCTTATTGTTGCAGGAGCAATTGTTAATTCATTTAAGATACTCCAAACATAGACATTTGACAGCCTGACTTTTTAAAAAATATATACATTAACCTGATTCTGTATATGGCAAATGGAGGGCAATATATGCATATCTTCTGAGATATGCTGTTTATATACATGTTCACTTGAGATTAATCCAACTGTCACTGGATGTCACCATTGTATCACAGAAACAACTGCAAGCAGGTTGGGACTTCATTCTTGGTGTGTAAAGCCAATTTCCCTTGCTTTAGAAAAAAGTGTTTTGATTTGTGACTCTCCCAGTGCCATGAAAAAACTCATATTGTGGAATGCTATAACATTGTGTCCGGTCTTGCCACTTATTCAAAGTGAGCTGTTGTCTTTCAGTGTGAGTAGTCCCACTGATTTCAATGGAACTGACTCTGCCACTCTTACATTGCATAGTCTTGGTGAAATCAATGCAACTACTTGTGGAGTACAGTGTTACTCAGTCTGAGTAAGATGGCAGAGACAGGAACTCATATAACATTGGATATGACCAGTTTTGGGGTGTGGAATGAAGTGACAGGTGGAACAATAGTTTTGAATAAGCAAATACTTAAACTGAAATTATTTGGATTGACAATAAAAAAATCACTGATATGTGTTATGCTGCAGCACATTTGAACGTACATTCAGTTGCAACAATTGGATAGGGGACTAGGGTGACCAGATGAGAGGAAGAAAATATCAGGACACATGGGGGGAGGAGTCGCCGGCGGAGGAAAAAAAAAAAGCGGAGTGCAAAATATCGGGACGCGGGACAAACGCCTAAATATCGGGACGGTCCCGATTATATCGGGACGTCTGGTCACCTTATAGGGGACTTCCTTAAGTCAATTGGGGGGTGGGGAAGTAACACATCTTGAAGACTTGAGAGGTCCTTTAAAATATGGAAATTATGCACGAGGTCATATTTGCAGCTGTCTTCTTAAAGGCATTTAACTGTATAATATGAACCTTACTGTATATGTTATTAATGATGCAATGGACGTGTAGCTGCATGTACAAAATTAAGTTCATTCTCTGTGGATATTTGTATAAATAAAAGACAAAATCCACTTCTGTCCCAACTATACAGAGCAGTGAAGTGCGCACATAATGACTACTGCAGTGAGGCTCACAGAACATGTAACAAGAGAGGACCAAGGGATGGAAGGAAACTATGTCCTTTATGGATCTTCTTGTGCCCAAATCACTGAAGAAACAGAATACATAAAAAAGGTACAATTTTTTCATTATTCTTATTGTGCTGTCTTGTCCTCTGATCCGGAGGAGAACAATGAATACATCCCATTGCAAGTAAGAAAATAAAAAATCTGAATCCTTCTACACTGTCTAAATTTTCCAAGCTAAACAAGTGTGTGTTGACTTACTGGGGAAATTCACAGTTCACTGTCCCTTAAACTCTTTCTGGTCTAATACCATTATAATGGAGTCTAACACACAACCTCAAGGAACATTGATTAGTTTGAGACAAGGATTTAATTGGGGTATGCACAACTGTCTTTATAATGAGTCATATGAGGGAGCAGACCAAATGCTTGTCCGAATGTCACTCTGAGAATTTTGTACCAAAATTCTCAAGCATCCCATGATCCTAAGTCATATTCATGATGCAATATCTGAGGAAGGGATGATTTTTTGAAACATGTGCGAGACTCATAGCATATGCCCTCTTTTGGGTCAATGAAAAGTATGTTGATCCTGACACTAAAATAAATAGTTAAGTTCCATGCATCCATTTCTGCATCAGAGATCTCTTGGACAATGTGGTTTGGCTTGTTGAGGACAGATGTTTTATTTCTAGTATCCAAGCAAAAGAGCACAATGGTGATCGTTCCCAAAGGCAACTTTTCTGCATTGCTGCTGACCTAAGGAGAACGTCCTGGAATAACTAACCTGGCAGATTGACAAGAAAAAATCATCTTTCTTTTTGTGACCTATTTCTAATCTTTTCCCTGCAGATCAGATCCACACTAGCAAAGATTCAAAATCAGGTATGCAAAGAAGCAACAAACCATAAAATTGCAAATGACAAATCAAATGCATAGGCTTCCCTTCCCCTGCAGCTCCCAGTCCCAACCCTCCCTGCACAATCGCTCACCATCTCCCGTCTAGCTCCCAGTACCGCTCCCCACTTTCATCCCCAGTCACAGTTGCTCTGTTCACACTCTAAACTCCTTCAGTCTATCTCGAGAGCATGCTCAATCACTCTGTGGGGATGGCACATACACAGCCTTGTCAGCGCTAGGAGGAGCTGGAGCGTGCTCAGTGAGGATGGAATTTTGGAGATTTTAGCAAGGTCTAAGACAGGGGTAGGCAACCTATGGCACACGTGCCGAAGGCGGCACGTGAGCTGATTTTCAGTGGCACTCACACTGCCCAGGCCCTGGCCACCAGTCTGGGGGGCTCTGCATTTTAATTTAATTTTAAATGAAGCTTCTTAAACATTTTAAAAACCTTATTTACTTTACATACAACAATAGTTTAGTTATATATTATAGACTTATAGAAAGAGACCTTCTAAAAACGTTAAAATGTATTACTGGCATGCGAAACCTTAAATTAGAGTGAATAAATGAAGACTCGGCACACCACTTCTTAAAGGTTGCCGACCCCTGGTCTAAGATCTCTACAGAGCATGTGAAAACGGTGATTATTCAAAGGCTTAGCGCTTGACCAAACTTTGGTGGATATTAAGAAGAATATCAAAAGGCACAGGACTGATACAAAGGCCACCCTCTAGTCTATGCTCCAAAGCAGGGACTTTCTCTAGCATCATTCTGAAATGGCTGAACCATTTTGGCAGAAACATTCCAAAAATACTCATCCTGAAGGAGATACCTGGCATGAAAAATGTTAGCCCAAATGGATAAAGTCTGGCAAATGTAAGCAACTAAAAGAGGGTCTTATAATGGGAAGTGTCAGGCAACCTTAATAATAGGCATTGCTGCTAGTCCCAATACTATAATACGCCATATGCTGCAATATTCTAAATGTTAATTAACCTCATGTACGAAGTAACACTCTGGAGAACCAAAAGCAGTTATTTATTGGTAATGATATGCTAATGCTTTCAAATGTAAAACCCTGGAGAGCTGCACAAATAGAACACTGTTTGATTTAATATTGAAGGTGGGCAATTAGTCAGTACCTGGAAACTGTGGTGACTGGTGCTTTGTAATTACTCTAGACCATGATCCTGCAATGAGCGCCATGCAGGCCTGGGTACCTGGAGCTCATTGCAGGTTGGGGGCCTGAGATAGGAAGGTAGACGAGGGCAGGGTTACCTTCATGAACCCAGTCTGCTAAAGCTGTCGTTTATCAATTATTTTTATGTTTGTTCATTTTCAGCAGCCTTTCCGAGTGCCCAGAAATGAGTTGGAGGGTGAGAAGGACACGCTTAACTCCAGCTACAATCTAACCCTGGAAAAGCTGAAAGAGACCGACCAGCAGCTCTTGCTTGTGAACAGGGAGAATGAAATACTAAAGATCAAGGTGCATTCCATTTTAACAGTCTCTAATGCATATTTCAGCTTGTCAGCTGAAGAGAAGATCCAGTTTTACCTGGATTAAAGTTCCATCCCAGCAGTGGCAGGAAAGCAATCGTTCATCATGGCATTGCCCTCTCTATGAAGTGCAATAACCCTGCAGAGTCTCATCAGATTTTCTTATTAGGATGAAATAGATTTTTAACTAGCTGATGGTGGAATTCATACTGAAGCCGTTGTTGGGAACTACAGCTTGTCGGGCTGTGCTCTGGGTTTGTATTTTCTTGCAGTGGCTCCTGGCATGAAGTCTGCTCAGCCAGTGGTCTAGAGCAGGTGTGCTTGTAACCAGTCAGAAATGTATCAGTCATTTTAAACCCTCAACCTTCATCTCTGGTCAGGAGGGGCTGTTGTATCACACAGAAAATCTGCATCCTTTATTCAAAAATTAGAATTTAATTTTTATTTGCCATATATTTTTATGGGTTTGTAGGGTTTTTTTCCCCTGCAAGAATTGGTGCTAACAGTTGTTCAAACAGGATAGCAACTGCATCATTTTTGTGCTACCCGATTTCCATAATAAAGTGTGTACGTTATTAATCCTATTGCAATGACCTTTTCCAGCTGGATGCGACAAGAGAAGCAGGTGCACAGTCTCTAAGACATGCCTCGAAAAGTCTATATGAGAATTACTGCAGTCGGTCTGAAGAACTTAAGAAAAAGCATGAAGATGATAAACAGCTGATGCAGGTACAGCACTCTCCTGTGTGTGGAAAAGGCAAACATTGGAGCATGCAGGGATACAAGTGTTCCTTCTGTCCAATATGCTGGCAACTCCATATGTCAACATAATAAATCAGTACCTTGGCTGTATAAATAGAGACCTAACTCTTTAAAAACACGACTCTGTGGGTCCAACTGATGGTTCCTTAAAGGGGCCTGATTTTCAGAGGATGCTCAGCACATTCTGAAAACCAGGTCCCTTTAAGGTGGACACCCAATGTGGAGGGATCCAAAATCACTAGTCACTCTTGAAAATGTAGGTCATTGCTTCTAATGCAGACTTCCATTGTCTTATAGGCTTAACTTTAACTACAGTACAATATAAAAATGGAAAGCTTAAAACAAAACTCTTGTTCTGTTTTCCCTGTGTCCAGTCTCAGATTTGATGGGTACAGTGCTCAAAATAAGGCAGGAATAAAGGGGTAGAATTTGCCCTATTCTCTCACTGCTCACTGTTGGGGGGGAAAATAGCATGGATCTTTCTTGACTACAGGTGGTCAGGATTTTCACAGAGGGCCTACCGGTGGTCAGTTGTGGGACTGGCAACATACTGAAGAATAGCAGCAAAATGGTTTTGCTGAAAATGGAAATCATCTTCATTCATTGGTTTTGGCTTTTTTTTTTTCCCCCCTTCAATTTTCTCTAACCACAGGCCTGCAAACTTGAGCAAGAGCAAAAATTGAAACAAAATCTAGAAAATGTCAATTGTGTAACTGAAAGACTCGAAGAAAAGTACAGCCGGATTGCAGACATGGAGAAACGAGTGCAACGAATGGAAGAGGTATGCTCATAGGGCCCAGTCATGCAGTTCCTGGATAGGCAATAGGAGACTTCCCTATGCAAGGATCACGGCCACTGTCTCTGAGGCCATTATGTGGCTTTTGTTAGTATCTGTTGCACAATACTGAGGCCTGACCTTGCGGGCTGTTAGCCATGTGGTCAGTCCTTGCTCACTTGCATATTCTTCTTGATCTGGAATAGGTGCTATGAGTAAAGGTGTCAAGCTCTGTGGAACTACAGTAAATGTCAATTTCAATTGTATTAGCTCCTACCTCTTAAGTAATAGAACTACAGTGTAAAGGGTATCCTAAGCACTTTTATTGTCAGTCTCATGTTGCAATCTAATTATAAAGAAGAGTTCTATTTCTTTAAAAAGTTTTTAGGCCAGATCCTCAACTGGTATAAAAGTCCCCTTGATTTCAATGAGGCTATCTCAATTTACATCAGCTGAGCATCAGGCCCTTTAAATGTAATTTGTAAATGAAATGAGGGGTCAGGTTTCTTTTTCTTTCAGTTATTTAAAAACTAGATTTTTAAATCCGTTAACTTACTTAACCTAAGTGCCATAAATTCTAATTTACGAGACTTGAAATGTCCTGGTTCCCAATGGTTTCCAAGAGGATACACCTTCAACTCCTACTCTTGCATTGTCAAAGTACAGTGTATTGCAATATGCTATTAATCTCCTCCCCTTTGTAGTGAATTTCTTTCCAAAATCCTTCCCAAGTTCTCAGCTGATTCAGAAGCAGTGAGTGTTTATAGAGAACAACTTTCCACTTGTAGTAAATAATCGTGAGCCAGTGAAAGGTATTGCAATGAACATATCACATAAAATTTAACTTTCACCATCCGTTCTGGAGTCATTAAGAATGCAGCAAGATTACACATCACTAATACAGTTCTGCCAAAAAGTCAGATGAAAAGCATTTAAATGCAATGTGCTTTCAGAACATTTCTGACACTTGTGGTGCCAAGCTGTGGTATGCTCCTGCCACAACTATGCTGCAGCCTGTGATGGGGAAGTAGAAGAGTTTGGTAACTGTGGGAGTTCCCCCAGCAATGATGAGTGACTAGAGATAATTGGGTGGGGGAAGCTCATTCTGCAGTGGGTGCTGCAATGTCATTTAATAGGGGCAGCATGTGCACTCTCCCACCCCCATGCTGGATCAGCTCCAGTACCTCACCAGTACAGGAGGTGGGCCATGTCTCCACCCTAACCCCATTCATCACTCCAGTGCTGCTAGATTCTCTCCCTGTTCTTGTGGTTAGGTTCAGGAGGACTGGAAATGTGGTTGGCTTATGCTCCTGCAGCCAAGTGGAGGGACAGTTCCTTGTGCCCTCTCCTCACTTTCCCTGATCCCTATCTTTTTGCACACCTGAGTAGAGTCAGCCA
Organism: Emys orbicularis; assembly: GCF_028017835.1. Classification (NCBI taxonomy): domain Eukaryota; kingdom Metazoa; phylum Chordata; order Testudines; family Emydidae; genus Emys; species Emys orbicularis. The sequence goes on along the minus strand of NC_088688.1, from coordinate 19,063,616 downwards.
CAATAACTCATCTTCTGATATTTTTAATACACCTCTGAACATCTTTCTCCCGGAGTATATTGTCCCTTACTGTGTTCCCCTGAAGCATTTCTCAGTGGTGTTCCCAAGCCCTTCCCTCTGGTACACCCAGGCAATCCTCATGCACATCAATAGGTTTCTTACACCATGACCTTTCTTACCTCACTCCAGTTTCTTACCCCATGCACTGAAACTTTCAGAGGTGCCTCCTATACCTCACATCTGACTGGCCAGGCTGATAGCAGATGTGGTTTAGCACTGTGTAGTTTGGCATTACAAATCTGCACACAATCTGTTGCACTGTGGAGCTGGCTGAGGAAAGGTGCTGTGGGTAGAACACACAAAGCTTCATGGCTACTTGCACCACAGCTAGGATCTCTTCCAGCCAGCTCCATAGACAGACAAGGCTTATATGTTGATGTGTTTGACTCATATCTCTTGCTCCTAAAATTCTTTGCCGTATTGAAGTCAGTTGTAAAACTCTTTTTGACTTCATTAGGGTCAGGATTTCACCCTGACAGGCTAAGAAGATACATCATGGGGTGGCTGTATGTATTAATGTACTCTTTAAATTTACAACTAGGAATTATTGTACTTTGGTAACTGACATCTGACTATTTAGTGACCTAAATTTGTTACTTAAGAAGAAGTTTTCTAGTTGGATCAATTTTAATCTCTTGACCCTCAGATCCATCTTTGCAATGCAAAGTACCACTGCCCTTTTGGTATAGTTCCTGGAGCAGAAAGTGAATTGAACACATATCAGTCAAAAAGCTAATCTTCCTTACTGACAGGCTTTCCTTTAAAAAAAAAAAAAAAAAAAAAAGATTTCTAATTGAAATAATCATTTTTTCCACTGTAAATCAATACACAGCTGCTCCCTGGTAACCCTGCCTTTTCTGACCCAATTCAGAATGATGACAGATGCTTCTGGACCTCGCAAGGGGATGAGGGTATATCTGTAGGTAAATTTCCAGCTGGTTACACCTGACGCATCTCTGGTGGTTTTGTATGTTTTCAGATAGTGATTGAAAAATTAGTTAATCACTTTACATACATTTTGTATGTGCACATTATTACTTCTTCATTTTTCCCTAGGAAAAGAAAACATTAATAGAAAAAAAGCAGTCATTTGAAGAGAAGCTTCTATCAAACTCTGAAGATACTAAGAGGTGAGCAAATAGCATATGAAGAAATGCTTTTTCTGTTCTGTAGGATTATTTCAAGTGAAATACCTAACAATAACTTGGCTAAGTTCTCCCAAGTAGTGGATATATACATGGTGTTAGGCCTAACGCCTTCACTGTCTTTACTTTTTAAAGAAGAATATAATTTCTCCTGTGACATGTCCAGTAGGGTTTCCAGACCTGGGTTTATTTAGAGAATAAGTAATTGTTCTCTACTACTCTGACATGTGAAGGCACGCGCTCAAATCTTGCTGTCTTTACTCTGGGAAAACTCTTGGTTCAATTAACAGGAATTCTGAGTAAAGACTAATTACGGATTGCAGGATTTGGCTTGCAGAGAGGAAACCATTCTACCCACTTCAACCCCCACCCTGTTAACCAGAATTAATATCTTAATGGCTTTTGGGGCCTCTTCCAAAGAATACATTTTAATAATTTCTATCTTCTGTTCAGTTCAATTTCCTCTAAAGCCCACCTCCCTCCCTAGGCTTCAGAGCCTGGTCTCCCGCCCAAGCCACAACTTCAAAGCACTTTCAACGTAGCTAGCAGAAGCCCTACAAGCCCAAGTTTGTCAACCCGGGCTGGGAGGCTTACTGCCACAGGCTATGTAGATGTTCCCAAGTTACTATGCAGTACACTATTACTTTGGCAGTATATGCCATGATGAACGGTTGAAGAATTGCTCCAATACATTATACCTAAACTTTATTCTTCCAGTATGAAGTATGAGTGGTGCTGTTTTTCCTATAATTGAATATAGTTGTTAAAGATAATGTAAGAAATAAACTACAATTGTTCCTTCTTTTATATCAGACTATGCTTATTACCCATGAATTAAATTATTTCACATACAGCTGATATGAATCAAGGCCGATACAATGACTTGGAATTCCACGTGGAATGCAAATTATTGGATCTGGTCACTAAAGGAATCTTAATGCCTGTATTTATAATTCATATATTAATACAACTTTGGCCAAACCCAAAAGGTTGGTGCTCAGATTGCTAGTTGGTATATTCTTAGTTCAGAAAGCATATGTCAGGCCACTCATTAGATCTTTTGGGAATAATATATCCCCTTAATATCCACTGAAAAAGTTATTGGTAATCTGTCTTTTCCCCACCAGCTGTCTTGATCTTCAAGTGGAGATTTTCACGGTACAAGAACAGATTTCTCACTTGCAGCATGTGATCCAGACCCAGCATCAAAGCCTACGCAGTGTGATACAAGAGGTCAGGTTAACCAAGCACGTTTAGTGTATGGGGAACAAAAATTAGAGACTTGTTTTAGTGCTTCCTTCACTTTGTGAAGTTTATTATTGATGATGTGATGATCTCCATCACAGGACACGCAAAAACAGTTAGAAATAGATGTTATGTACTATTTTATATATAATTTAAAAGAAAAGAAAGCGGCAACACTTTAAAAAATGGGGGTGATTCTAACCTCCCAGAGTGACAGTGATTGAAATAGAATGTTGCAAGGAAGGAAGAAAGGAAGGTTTTTGTGTCCTGCAAGTGGGATGGAAGGACTGAGGTAGCTGCCCAAGGAGCATAGGAGAACAGGCCCATACCGTAGGGCTACATCAGGAAATACTGAGTCCCCAGCCAATTTAAGGTACATTGGGAATATCCCTAAAATGTGGCAGAGCATGGATACTCACTCCCCAGGAGAAGACTTAATGTAGCTTCTGAAATAGTGTTTGGTTAGCTACTACTGCAGAGGCAGCAATGAATACAAGAGCTGCAAACCTCTTATGTATGTTCCACAAAATGAACCGCCTTTTTATGGGGAACATTGAGTCTCTAACGATGCTTGGCTGCTGCAGTTATAGGCACTGTGTAAGACAGTCAATAAAATAAAAAGGTGTCTGGAAATCTATAGGCTGTTCCTTACTAGAGGCTCAAATCCTGCTTGCCTGATGCACACAAGCAGTCCTAGTGAAGTCAGAGACTAAAGCAAAAAGGATTTGGTCCCAGATAAAGCTGGCACAAAACTTGAAGCCATTTTAATATTTATTACTTGACATCCCATGTAAAGAGGGTACTAATATGAGCTATTATCACAAAGAGTATTAATTTGTGCTCAGCTAAACTACCTGTACAAAATCTAATTCACATTTTGTGAATCGTCATAGGATCATCAGAGAATCGTCTCATCAGCCTTAGCTTGCTTAGGCTAAGAAAGCTGCGTGTGGGGAATAAATGTGTGTTTGGGCACAGAGACCAAGAATAAAAAAGGCAGACGGGTTACCCTAAATGGAAGTGTGACTTCATGATCTGTTTAAAAATAAGTCATTACACTTTCTCTAGAGTATTTTTTTTATCATGTAGACTTCAGACTATATTGACTTTCTTGATCCTCATGCTCTGATAGCATATCCCCCTACTTAAAGTTTGGTTATTGAAAGTGTATCTAATATATTACAAGGTTTGAAAACCATTGCTAACTTTACTTTCTAACTCTTAGATTGAAGAACTGAACAACGGACTACAAAACCAAGATAAAAAAATTAAGGCTATGAAAGAAAAGATAAATATGCTTGAAGCTCAGGTAAAGGGAAAGATTGTATCATACCAAACTCTACAATTGTGAGCCTAAAACTATTTCAAATCTGCATCTTTTTGAGTCTCCTTTTTTCTTCCCCCAAGTAGTCATCAAGAGATTTATCATCATCTTCCGCCAACTGTATGGTACAATAAGATTCTTAAAGTATTTTTCTGATGACACAGAAGTGGGAGTGGTTGGTACAGTTGCAGGTGGGGTTTTCAAAAGCATTCAGCAAGGGTCTAACTCTGCTCCTATTGAACACAGTGGTAAGTTTGGTCAAAGTTAGATCAAAGCAGAGTGCTTTTGGAAATCTCTCACCTACATGTCCCTGTGTCCCTAGAGCTATTTCTATTCAATATACAATATTGGTGAGTTTGGGGGGAAGAAAGTCAAAACTGCTAATTTCTATTTAACAGTTATTATTTGCACTATGGTAGCACCCACTGCCTGCCAGGCACTTTCCAAATATGTGCTAAGACACTGTGCCTGCCCCAAAGAGCTCAACCTGAGAACACAAACAACGTATGAAGGCATAAAGGTGAGGGATGAAAGGATAATTGCTTTTTTTGTATCCACTTTCCCCAGCCAGCCTTCTGCCTAATCATAATTCCTTAGTAATTTCTTTTAGGCCACAGGCTGGAAGTGGGAGTTAGGGAGGAGAGGGACCGCATTCTGCATTTCATAGGGACTGGAGGGAAGCAGTGTGCATTTTGGGGTGGCTAGAGAAGAGGTTGTTGCAGTAATGCAGATATGAAATGAGTGCCTGGATGAGAATTTTAGCAGTGAGGATATAATTTAGGCCCTGATCCTGCAAACACTTACCCACATGGTGAACTTTACATACCACAAATAAAGTGAAGCATTTGTGTAAATATTCTCAGCATAGGGCTTATAATATATATTTTGGGCATCATTAAGAAAGGGATAGATAATAAGACTGAAAATATCATATTGCCTCTATGTAAATCCATGGTATGTCCACATCTTGAATACTGCGTGCAGATGTGATCACCCCATCTCAAAAAAGATATATTGGAACTGGAAAAGGTTCAGAAAAGGGTAACAAAAGTGATTAGGGGTATGGAATGGCTTCCGCATGAGGAGAGATTAATAAGACTGGGACTTTTCAGTTTGGAAAAGAGATGACTAACGGGGGATATGATTGAGATCTCTAAAATCATGACTGGTGTGAAGAAAGTAAATAAGGAAGTGTTATTTATGCCTTCTCCTAACAAAAGAACTAGGGGTCCCCAAATGAAATTAATAGGCAACAGGTTTAAAACTACAACAAAAAAGGTATTTAGTCTCACAACGCAGAGTCAACTTGTGGAACTCTTTGCCAGAGGATGTTGTGAAGGCCAAAAAAGAACTAGATACATTCATGAAGGATAGGTCCATCCATGGCTACTAGCCAGGATAGGCAGGGATGGTGTCCCTAGCTTCTGTTTGCCAGAAGCTGGGAATGAGCGACAGAGGATGGATCGCTTGATGATTACCTATTCTGTTCATTCCCTCTGGGGCACCTACCATAGGCCACTGTCAGAAGACAGGATACTGAGCTAGATGGACCTTTGGTCTGACCCAATATGGCCGTTCTTATGTTCTGATAGTCTTAAAACATGTGTGTTTGGATTTTCTAATAATGTCCCTTGCTCACTTTCAGCTTCTGAGGAAATATTACATGTTGGTATTTTGGAAAGCATTAGGCTACAGTGAAGAACTGTGCATTCTGTCAAAATAATTACCCCATATTTTCAGCATTGCATAGAAACTAGCCTCTTGCAATTTTACATAATCTTCAGTAGCAATACTGTTATTGTTTTGTGTGGTTTTTGGCAACATTTTACAGTTTGTAACAATCTTGTGTAATGACGCATTGCAGCAATATAGTTCTTGACATCCCATTGTAAACACTAGTCTATAATTCTGGAATTTACATTGGTACAAACATTAAATATATTACAAATAAAATGCTTTTCTGCTATTCAGAATCTTAATTTCAGTCATAGCAGATCCAGTAAATTGATTCTAATTCCAGTATGTGTGGGGCATTATATATAATCCACACACACATATAAATATAATAAATACATATGCTATGTTAATTATAACTCTAATTATATAGTTCTAGACATTTTCAAAGTGACCTGTACAGGCTAATTAGTGTTCCCATCCAGCCACCGTATCCCATCCCATCCCATCCCATCCAGCCACCCATCCAGGCCATGCCTGCCCCCAAGGATCTCAGTCTAAATAATCAAGACAGATCAAAGGATAATTATTGCCATGTTTCAGACAGACCAGAGCAGGGAGACTAATGCATCATGCAAGATGTTGTCCAGGCCATCGAGGAGAATGAGGCACCACAGCAGAATACCCAAATCAAAATATTTTGGGGGCATTGGTTTTTTGATGGAAGAATATATAAATATATAAAAAAATTAGTGTAGTCAAAACCTCATCTTTCTATTGGAAAAACAGATTTGATGGAAAGTTTTCAACCCTCAAAAATGCTTTTCAACTAACAAAAATACTCCTAAACTTCAAAAGAGCTGGGCAGGATTTTCTTACCAAGAGAGCAAAATCCAAACAGTGACAGTAATGCTGGGCACAGGAACTTGATGTTTCTTCAGGTTTTGAGGCTCGGCCAGCATACCAAGATTTGCAAAAGTGACTGCATTGTATCCCTCAGTGCCTGTAAACTGTACTGACATTCTGGAAGACCCAAAGGGCCAAATCCTAAACTGGTGTAAACTGGAATAGCTCTATCGAAATCAATGTACTAATTGGACTTGTTTCTATTTATCTGTGTTGTTGATTTATACAAGCTGAGGATCACACCCACAAACAGTATCTTTGACTTCCTTAAATGCTATAATGTACTGGTGGAAATGCAATTAATTTAATGTCTCAATTTCAGAATAAAGAACTTAAATACAAGGTGGAAGTCTGGTCTGGTCAACCCAAGATTAAAGTTTCAAAAGGTGTCTCAACAATGTAAGATTCTTTTAAAGATATTGCCATATATCTGAAATCTCTCTTACTACACTGTCTGCAAATGTTGTTAATCGTAAAAAATTGTGTCAAATGATTAATAGGTGCTATTTGTGTGTTAATGTCACATTTATTCCAACCTGCTTGAATGATTCTATTTTGGTCTTGTTAGAAATAGTCATAACGTTTTTATGCTGTAGTTTCTTTATAAAGAAAGAAAACAAAAGCCTCAATGTGAGAGAGAAATTAAGTAATTGACATTCTAAATAACAGGGGTCTTAAATGTCCAATTGGCAATAAGTCCATCAATGGTGTATCCTTCTGCCTAAATCTCATGTTGCATTCTGACTTGCAAATGGGAATGCCCTCCGTCTTGAAAGAGATGTGATGTCTGTCCTATTTACTGAGACACTGATGCAGTCAAAATCATATAACTACACCAACCAGTGAGCATCTGCACAAAATTTTGTCAGATCAACACTAAATATGAAAAGTAGCTTTTAATAATTGGTGAAGAAGATGCTGAATACTGTGATTAGTATGGGCTTAGAGGCTTGCAGTTTCAACTGTAAAAACATTTTACAGTAGAGGAATGCCATCTCCATTAATGTCACTTTAACGATGTGTGTAATTACATAGGAGAGAAAATTACACATTCACCAAAACAAATGTCTGGAGGAAAAAAACATTAAGACCCTTTCAGAAAACCCTCAGGTCTTGTGTGGGATCAACTTTAATTGCATTAGAGGAAGTGAATTGTTCACCCAAGGACCAGCACTGATGGGCTCTGGAGAAGGGAGAGAGTCATTACTACAGAGGGAAGGCAGCCATGATTCAGGTCTCTGAGGAGAGACTGTAAGGGGGGAAGAATGGGAGTGGAAAAGACAGAGTGCATTTCACACCAATATCTGGGTACAGTAGAAAGTCTAGATGCCTATACTAAGTTTGTTTCATATTGGTGTGCTTCATATTCTGAGTAATCGTTATCTTCTTTTTTTTTAGTTCATCCAGGATTGATGGGGTGTCCCCCTACTCATTGCTAGCTAGGCTACGGAAGCAAAATGGCTAGATGAGGCCATCAGTGGTGTCTGTTTCCAGCTTCCTCATAAGAACCTCTGTGTCTCTCTGCTAATGACCCTCCATTCAGTCCTTTTATATATCTTGTTATAACACAGCATGCTTGGCCACCAGGAATGGCACTTGGACAGAAGAGGAGTCATTAAATGAATAAACAAATTTGGATTTAAGGCAAGAACTGAAGAGACATTGTGTTCTTTAATGGATAGTCAAATGACAGCAGCATCCTGTGGACATTGCTGATGGTGAAATAGATACCATTGTAACAGCTTCTTACATATCGAAGAGTCCATCTTCAACAAGCATTTTATGGGCCATGAGGTACATCAAACAGTAGTTAAGAGCATATTCAGGATTAACAAACCAAAATTTGCATAATTATATCCAAAAAGGATTGGTGTTTATCAAATTTTAACACAATATTGTAATGTAACTAGAACTTTTTAAAATTGAGACGTTAATTGTAAAAGGCTATTTAATAAATTATATTTAATCTTTTCAATCTTTACATGTTAGCATCTTAAATTTATCATTTCTAATCTAGAATGTGTGTCAATGTTTTTTTTTTTTTTTTTTAAGCTATCAGAACACTATATACTAATAGGTTATTTTGGTTTTTATATAAGCATTTGGTAGCTTCCTCTAATGGTTGCACAAGTGATGACATGTGCTATGCATGTCGATTGCAGTATTTTCAGACTTTGGGAAAAGTCTAATTAAACAGTTTTAGGCAAAGCAAAAGCTTACCTTCTATGGCACTTAAAATAGAATTTATTGCTCTTCCAGACAGATGATGTTAAACTGTTTTGCAATAACCATATGTAGGTGAAAATGGTCATCTGACGTAAGTGGGAATGTTGTAGTCCAGCTACAGTATTTATATTTTGAAGCTTTTCCACGGTAAGCTTTCTTCCCAAAGCCTTCCAATAAGTCTTAAGTAAGCTACTGCTACCATCTTTAAGGAGACAGAGTAATTGTTTCTGTTCCCTTTCACTGCTGAGAAGGTCTCCCTGGCTGTTATTTGTGAGGGAATAAACATTCTCAGACCTGCAGTGGAACTGAACTACTTTTATATGGGCTCTATTAGCTGGCAGTGACCAGAATCCAGTGCTAAATTGACTAGATTCAAACCATTGGTCTAGATCAGAGGTGGGCAAACTATGGCCCGTGGGCCACATCTGGCCCACGGGACCCTCCTACTCGGCCCCTCCCCCACTGTCCCCCCTTCCCCGCAGCCTCTGCTCGCTCTGCTGCCAGCGCAATGCTCTGGGCGGCGGGGCTGTAATCTCCTGGGGCAGCGCTCTGTGCTGTGCGGTAGCATGGCTGGCTCCAGCTAGGCGGTGCGGTAAGGGGGCAGGGAGAATTGGATAGCGGACAGGGGAGTTGGGGTGGTGGTCGGGGGTGTGGATTGGGGCAGGGTGGTTAGAGGGTGGGGAACAGGGGGGTTGAATTGGGGCAGGGGTGCCAGGGGGGCAGTCAGGGAACAGGGGGGGTTGGATGGGGCAGGAGTCCTGGGGGTGGGCAAGAAGCAGGAGAGGTCAGATAAGGGGCAGGGCCAGGCCACACCTGGCTGTTTAGGATGGCACAGCCTCTGCTAACTGGCCCTCCATACAATTTTAGAAACCCGATGCAGCCCTCCGGCCAAAAGGTTTGCTCGCCCCTGGTCTAGATTCTATGATGCATTGCACCTGTCTACTCCCTCACACCTCTTTGTAATTGGAAGTACTGTAGTATAGTTTGACAGCCCTGCTGGTCACCTTGTTTATTTTCACATTGGGGAAGTTGCTTATACTAGTGATGGATGCAGTATATAAACTCACAGAAAATTACTACAAACCCATAAATTTAAATGAAGGGGACAGTGAAATATCACTTTGCTGTAATCAATGCAAGGCTTACAAAAATGCTAGTGATTAAAGTTAGGTTTGGTTTTTTTTGAATAATTAACATGTACTGATACACTAGTTTTATGCACTGGTAGAAATGTATACGATGGGGCCAACCTAGTAGAAAACAGGGAAGAGACTAACTTATACCCTCACTACATTTGACCCTTGGCTAAGCTGATCTCATGCTGACATCTTATGAATTCTGGCACTTTTACTTTCTGCAAGGAGCTGACTTTCCTGATGTTTAGACCAAATATGACAAGTGGTCATATTCTAGTTACCCAATGTGTGAGCTTTAAGGGTTATTCTTTCCAGCCCAAGTTTACAAGGCAGTAGAATCTTATCAGGAAACACTTGCAGAGGAGCTGAAGATGTGCATTACATACAGGACACAAATATAATCAGCTGCCACATGGTATTCTGCTGCTGCTCAGGCTTGCTTTGGGATTGTTGGGTAGCGGACCATCTCCACTCTCAGCTGTTAATTAGAGGGGTGTAGTTTAACGGAGATGAGCAAACTGAGGACTCATCTACCTTAGAAGTGTTACAGCAGCATACTCCCGCTGGCATAATAAAACCACCTCGTTGAGAGGTTGGTGGGAGACGCTCTCCCACGGACATAGTGCTGTCCACACCAGCTCTTAGGTCAGTATAGCTTAGTCCCACCCCTGAGCAACATAATTATGCCAACATAACCTGTAATGCGGACAAGCCCTCAGGAACACAGGGGGACTCTGCAGCAGTGTAACTGTCAACGTTTAACGCCAAGATGCAGACACGCTCATTGCCCAGGCTCGCTACCATGTGAAACAGCTGTTTAATGGGAATGGTTGTTGTAGAGTTCAAAAGGCAGGGCTGTGACTGCTCAGCAACACTGGCCGTTGTTGGCCATACACCATTTTTCTTACTCTGGCTACATCTTACATCACATAAACTGAGTTGTCTATGCTCTCCTTACTTCTAGCTCAGTGGTTTGAGCATTGGCCTGCTAAACCTAGGGTTGTGAGTTCAATCCTTGAGGGGGCCACTTAGGGATCTGGGGCAAAATCAGTACTTGGTCCTGCTAGTGAAGGCAGGGGGCTGGACTTGATGACCTTTCAGGGTCCCTTCCAGTTCTATGGAGATATACCTATCTCATAGATTTCAGTAGTTATAGTCTCTATAGGCTACTCATGGATCTGATGGAGGGAAAAATACACTATATGTAGCTAGAAGTGGAATGCCCCATAATCACTTTTGGACAAACTACAACTCCCTTTAGTCATCTGTCTTAAAATGAATCTAATTTCAACAAGATCTTAGTCCTGCGTGACTTAATAGACTTTGTATTCATGCAGCTTGTCACTTCAGGATTAGCCCCCTGTAAGGTACAAATGAAGTTTACCTTCCAGCCAGTCTGGCAGTTCAATCATGCACAGCGTGATACCTGAATTAACAGGCATAGGTTAGGGGGGGGGAAAAAAACAAAAAACACTTGACTCTTGTATAATTACTAGACAATTGTAGAGTGCTAGCCTTGATCACAGCAATTGCTCTGCCCAATGCAGTCAATCAGGTACGATTCAGTCTCATCAAGCCAATCTCTTTCTTTTCTTCTGAAAGTGAGATTGTGATTTCCTCAGTTAAGTGCATACCTCTGCACCTGCTAAACAGATGTATTTGTATAAGGCTTCAAGCAGCATCCCCTACAAATCTATCCGTATAATTATTGGGCCAAATTCTGAATGAGTTTCCAGCCCCTTGAAGGACTCAGGATTTGGCTCTTTATGTCATTTCGCAAGCTGCCACTTCACTCAAGAGGGAGATTTTTGCTGGAAATTTGAACTGACTTGGCAATCCAATCAACCCTCTCTACAGAGATAGAACATGGTGTACTATTAATAGGCATACCTTCAATGTCACAGTGCTGTATAGCGACTGAGTCATTTTCAGTGACCCTACCACTGTACTGATTTAGAAGAACTTGATCTGGTTAACACTTAGAGCCAAATTAGGACCTGCTATATGGAAACAGCCAGTTAAAAAAATAATAATAATAATAATAATAATAATTAATAATTGTTCCTTTCTCTCCCCCCTTGGTCAGTCATTCTAAACCTGGAATTTTTCTGTTGAAAACACTAGACAGCTGGGTCATTTCATTTATAGAGGAGCTTTATTTTTCTCCCCTCTCCACTCCACCCCTCCCCTCCACACACAGCCAATACAACAGATATAAAATGCGTTTTTATTTTGAAAAGAACAGTGCAGAAACTGAATCACAGGATTACATTCCTTGACCATATCATACAAACCCAGACACCAGAGAATCATTTGACAATATATTTTGAAGCCACCAGTAAGTTGGTACAACAAAATAATGTTAACAGTGTTATGCAGGCACCACAGTCTATTAAGGGGCATACATAATAAAAATACTATGTTCAAGAGTTTAAAATCACATTCATATCACTAGGTATAACGTTTACAGATCTGTTGCAAAGACAAACATAAAACATGCTTAAGGTAACATAACAGAACATTTAAAAGGTAACAATAAAACATTGTTAGCATTTGTCGGCTGGTTACCTTTAACAAAATCAAAGAACAATTTAACTTCCATAAATAAGGTCCAGTAAGATACAATTGGTATCAGAGTTTACAGTATGTACATTAAAAGCCCTATTGAGTAATGAGGCTTGACACCTTTAGGGTATGCTTTCTAAAGAATATTTTCAGTTTTTAAATTACCATATGAAAAAGCACACAATGAAGTTACCATCTGTATTTTCCTGAACTAGAGAATATAGACATAAAGGGAAAAAAAAAAAATCTAAACAGATCTGTCCAACAGCCAGAGGGATGGTTCTCAGCTGACTGCCTGGTTTCCTGTCCAAAAATTGTCCTATATGCAGTGAAGAGAGCGGTGTTGAGCAGATGGCTTACATGCTATTGATGACAGGAAAGCAGCTATGAAAACAGCTTCCTGTTGAAAATACACCAAAAAGACACTGCAAGCCTGGTCTTACTTGATTCACGTGGACATCTTTGGAGTTACACCAGTGTAAAAATGGGGTTTTGAGCAAAATCAGAATGAGGCCTTCAATCAATCAAAATATCTCTCTCTCTCTCTCTAGATATATAGATATATAGTGTTGTGTTCCTGTACTAGTGTAGCAGTTGCTAATTTCTGTTTCCTGTCGAATTACCAGGATCCTTCAATCATGGCACCACTCATACAAGTGACTCCATTAAAGAAAGTAGAATTGTTTAAGTGTCTGAAGACAATTCACAGCTAGGTTTGATTACTATTGGAAGTACAGTTCTAGCTGGATATTTTGGTTCTATGTCTCTAGAGGCTGGATGTTGATCAAGGGATCTATTTGTAAGCCTTACAGTATTAATTTTAGGAGATGAACTCTCCACTTTGAGTGAAACAGGTTTTGAAATATTTGCTGTCAAGCAGGTATCAAAATATCTCTATTATATATCTTTTTTTAAAGTTAGTCATATGGCCCAGTGTTCTCTAAAGTCTAAACAAGTGTTTGATAATTCTTTACATATTCAAAGTGTTAACTAAGATTTAGCCTTCACGAAATATTTCTAAGGCAACAGATTTTACAAAATTAGCAGTATAGCAAAACGGCAGCTTCTCTCAACTACATGTTGTAAGACAAGTGATTTAATTGTGGATTTTTGGTACAGCATATCCAACATCAGTCTCATCTACATAATCATGGAAATATGGGAGTAACAGCTGAAGAGGCACCTATGATCAACTACAAGAAAAATGAAATATCTACACTCCTTTTCACATCTTTTAAAGAGAGACAGTCTTTATGTCAAGCTCCAGAAAAGTGCTTTCTTGCCTTCAATGGCTATGGTATCATATACAAAGAATTTTATATATTTATGTAAGCAAGTTTTAGTTAAAAACATGCTTAGGCTATTAGCAACCCAAGTATATCTTTGGATACCCAATATATTTTCAGAGATAACACTATCTTTTTAAACATAAAAGGATATGCTCTAAAGAGGAAACATGGGATTTATACTCCCCAAAGGAAGATAGCATTTGGGGTTTACATAAATCAACAGTGACAATTGCAGTAAATTCTCCAACCTATGCAGTTTAAGATTGATTGTTTTGCATTCTAATTTTGGGGGGAAAGGTCAGAATTAGAACAAGAGAATTAGCATAGAAAGTTAGACAGATGGATGTATTTTACAGAAAAAGGGGAGACTAATAGTAGGTTTCATAATGATGTAAAGTATGTAAATAACAAAACATAGAAGAGTATTTTAAGTTCAAACTTTTTGCTGTCACCTTGAGTAGGAGTTTAATCCTGTAACAGTTCAGGATAGGCAGTGGTGCTGCCACACAAACAGGTGAGTGGCTATACTCTTAAGCATATGATTTATACTGATATCATGTAAAGGCTGCAACCAATCTTTGAGGCAAGTTAATGAAAAAACACTTTTAGCATTTTCCCTAGTGCTGATTTAAGTTTTTCAAGTCACTGGATGGTAAAACACCCCACAAAACAAAAACACCCTGTTCACAAACTTACATAGTTTAAAAAAGTAAGTATTTTCTACACAGTTGCATTTTTAAGGATTATTTGAACTATGGTTATTCTACTCTGGCAGTTCTATTTCTCTCCATAAAGGTGCTCCAGCTCCTGATTCAGCAAAGCACATTGGCATACTCTTAAACGCTTTGCTGAGTTGGAGACCTGGTGAACATTTTATGCCAGGTCTATAATCTAGGGGTAATCTTAGAGACAGACAACCCCCATGAAGATGTCACTATGGAAAAACCTATGCCCCATGTGAACCCTTAAACTTTGAGATTTAAGTGGTGCACTGGTCCATGTTTGGGCTTCTGTACTGAGGACAATGTCACCCGTAGAGGACGCCTTGTAACATGCAGATTCCATAGGCGACAGTGAAGGATTTAAGAAGCTTTTGATCACAGAAGTAGCTGAGACATCATTTTAGAGCAATGTAAACATGGCCAGTGTAAACTCATTGCAGAAATGTTTTCTATATTTGCAAAGAAGTTTTTGATTCAAGTGCCACCACACCAGCCTTCCTTCGTTTTTCCCCACAGACACATTTGGAACACCCTTAAAATTCAGGCTAGAGGTAGAAAATAAGACTAATTTAGAACAAATAAAAGATATGGAAATGCAGAACCAGGATAAAAAGGGTAACTTTGGCTAAGAGGACTTTCAGCTTTGGGGCATGGCTGGAAAGGAAGGCTTGTCTAAAATATTTCCTAAAGGAGTTTTGTGGACTGTCAAAATGGGAGTTTTCATGCAGCAGAGCACCACTTATTTCAGAAGCTTAAAACAATGACTTTAAGACAAGTGTATTTACCCGTCTGCACTGGTATTCTTCTTACCCATTGTTCCACCTCAACAGATGGAACTGAAGGCTGGGGTGAAGGTTACAGAAATAAAGATTTTTATAATATATAATAAATACATTCTAAAATAAATCTTCATACAATGCTGTGGTTGCTTAGTGTATTAAGCAATGTCACATTTTTACATTCATGTTTGAGATTAGGAGGACAAAATACTTGTAGATCAGGAAGAAATAATGGACTACTACCTGGAGCTCAGAAATGATTTCTGACACTACAGTAAATCAAAAAGTGAATTGAGCATGGATGGCGATGATCAAGAAAACAGATGAAAGACAAAAATCTGATGACCTCTGATTTGTATAAAGCCTGGAGGCTACCTAAGAAGAGAGATGATGAACTTAAGACATACCGGATTCAAATCCAACAATTAAAAAGAAATCAGCATATTAAACCCAGCAACAGAGCCCTTGAAAATCAGAACTACATAGGTTTGGCAGTATTGTCATCTTGGGTGCTGCATGTCATTCCTTGATTAAGTAATTACCATGCTCAGGGTTGGTTCATGCATAGTGCCATGTATAACTGCGAACTCAGAAATGAGCACTGCCTAGAGCAGTGGTCTCCAAAGTGGGGTGCGTGCACGAGGATCCTTGGGGGTGCGCGGCAGGAGTAGCGGCTTTTTAAATTTTTATTTATTTAATTTTTTTTTTGCACGCTTTGGCAGTTCGGGTGGGAGTCTGAGTGGCTTTTTTTTTTTTTTTTTTTTTTTTTTTGGCGCCACGCTTTGGCACGGCAGAGGGTGCGTGCTCAAAATTTCTTTACTGATGGGGTATGCGATCAAAAAAGTTTGGAGACCACTGGCCTAGAAGAGTGTTACAAAAAGGGTATTAAGGAGGGGAATTTTGGAGGAAGGCACACATTTCTAGGAGAGAAGACAAGAAACCAGCAGGACACAGGGATCAATGTGTGAATTAAATTTAAAAACAAAGGTTAGCAGGAGCAGAAGGTTTATACTGATATTAAGTACTTATGTATACGCATGTATAACTGCAAGAGTCATTGTTCCAATACCCTTGGGATAGTTAACCAAGCTACAAGCCTTCTGTGTTTGTACATAAAGCAGATGTTGAGCTTCTGATCTAACTGTGTACCACATAATTTATGCAACAGTATTTCAATTTTGCTAGAGTCTAGATTACTTGAAAATGAGAGTGGTCACTCTTTGCTGGACATGGTACATGAAAGTGAATTCATTTTAGGGCCATGTGGTCCTAGGGGTATTTGAAGGAAGGATTATGCTCAAATGCAGTGCTCCAAAGAATATTGGTGTAAAAACAGGTTTTGCAGCTGCTAAGCTCTGTAGCAGTTCAGAATGAAAACCTAAAAGTTTGAACTGGTAAATAGTAGTGTCATGGCAAGGGACTGAGTTCTCTCTACTTCATCATCACATCTGTGTAGAAATTGAACTATTCTATTAAAGTCTCAGCTGCAACGTGGACATTGGAAACGAATTGTTGCACAAACAAGGAGTCACAACCAGTCATACGTCACTCAGTATTGTCAGCTCAGTAAGCTATCAGTTATGGAAAAATTACATAGTGGGATCTGTGCATAGTGAACCTCCAGTTAGTGAAAATTGAAAAAAAGACTTCAAACTGCAACTTCAGCCACGCCCCCTCTTTTCTTAGAGGAAGGGGTTAAGGAGTATAGGAGCTGGGGCAGTAGGGTAAGACTTCACTACATTAGAGTTCCACTGGATACAGGCACTTTAAGAGCTTAAGACACACTGTGCTCAAGATAAGCATTTCAGGGTAGCTTACAGTAAAAGGACACTAGCATGGGAACTTTCACACTTCCATGGCGTGTAGCAATGGAGACATCTTCACTGACATAAAGGAGTGATCCCTCAGCATCTCAATCACCCATTGAAAGGAATGGGGAATTGCACCTGCTCCGTAGTTAGGATCAGGCCCAAAAGGCTATTACACGAATATAGCAGCCTTCTCTCCACTAGAATGTGACCCTAAAAAACAGTGGTTAGGAGGAACAAGAAAGGTGTGGGGAAGTGGAAGCAAGCTGGGGAGACTTAAGAAATAAGCAAGTTATCCAGTTTCTTGTGGAGAAAATGAATCTGGGAGTTCTACAAAGCAGTTCGTAGCTGATTGGAGTTTATTTTTAATACAAGTTGAATGCTACCCTGCAAAAAACTTCCAGTGTATCTAAGGGGTAAGGTATAGATTTACTTTTCTTCCCCTCCCTCCACACTATGGTTTGGTGGCTACCAGCCCATCCATATTAATATCTGAAAATAATTTATGGCGGCAGCAAGACAGTGATAATTAAAAATTGATGAGAGCTTTTTGGATGAGCTAGTACATTAAGGCAATAGAGAGTATACCATACTCAACTGCCTACCGTTCTCAAGTTGTGATGGTTACACATTCAACCCTCAAGCAGTGGAATGTCTTAGAACAGTTAAATTTAGCGGGAACACCAGTTCTTAGACAGTCCTTTTCCTTGGGAGTGGTCAGGCAATGGAGTTTAATGGGGAGGACTATAGGGTCCTGCTGTAGAGCAGTCTACTTTGGATAACATGAGGGCAAAAGCCATGTTTTCAAGCGTGCTGGCCAAAACGGGGATGCTGTTAACTGGGGGTGATTCAGCATCTTTAGACTGCTTTGTAATTGGGGGTATGAACTCTTCACAGCTTTGCATGCAGTAGTCTCCCTAACTCACTACTCTGCTAGGCTAGCAACAGCCATTAGAATCCTCTAACAACTTTAAGACTCTAAACACCAACTTATGTCACTTTAGGAAATGTATTCATACTAAAAGTAAATAAGTGAGCTATTCTGAACTAGGCTCCTCACCCTGTTTGAATGGGCAAAACCAGATACTGTAAATTAAGTACTGATTCTACACGGTTGAGGATTTTAAAAAATGAGGAGGCAGGAAATCCCAGGTTACAACCATTCCCACCCTTATCACAGTCTTTGGAGGACTTAGCTGAACAAAGCTCTGGTATTGTTTAGTATTAAAAGGAAGAGAAACTCCACTAACTCCGTTTCCCTCAATTTATTTTGTGGGACTGTGCTTGAAGTTTAAACAGCCTACTTCAACTATTTATAATCTTTGCCTAGGCAATAGCTACCAATTATAACAATGGCTGTCTTGCAGCCACTGAAGTTCATGCGTAACATGTGCTTTTGGGTTACAAAAGGGCAGCAGGTATTTCAGAACTTGCTGCATAGGGTATGTCTTCATTTAGACACTTAGCAAACTGAATTTTTTCTCCAATTTGTTTATAGTGGCTATTTGGTTACTCACCCTACAAAAATGGCTATCCTTATTGTCAGACCATCTGCCCTGTCTACATGCCAAATCTTTCAGTAAATATCATTGGGAGGGATGGGCAGGAAGTGTGCTGCCCAGTCACCAAAGCAGCTGGTAAACCCTCAATATTTTTCAAAAAAAGGTATTGAATCAGATAGTTTGTGGACTAGCCACCTGGTAAGCTTAATTGGTTCAAAATCACAGTACTTCAAAAACTAAAACTGAAAACCTCACATTTGATTCAATTTTAAAGCAGCGGAAGTCTGCCTCCCTTCCACCATCTCCCCCAACCCAACCAATTTAGTTTTGCTCTTTGGTAGAGCTCGTCTGTGAAACATTTTTCCCTGGAGTGATTTTTAAAAATTAGTCTGGAAGTACAAATTCATGGAGTCCTTTGAACATGTTGTTAGATCCTTACCTATTTAATAGAAGTAAACCCTAAATATTTTCTTGTACTCTTTGCTTTTAAATGAGAAGCCAGTGATGAGAGAGACATGCTGTTGTAGAAGAACTTTCTCATTCCTTCTCTCAGCCACACTCAGATACACTGAGACAATACAAAAAATTACTCACATTTTACCTTCCTGCTTTACTTTTTAATGCAACTTGTGGTGCCTTCTAATTACCTGCCATAGCACCCCACTTCTATAGGCTCTACACAATACAATACATTTTATCTAGTGTTAGATCACATTTAATATGTTGGCATTCCAATTCCCCACTCAGAAGTATTTTACAAGGAGGGTCACTTTCTAGTCTATTTTGTATATGCGAAAATTGTGCTCATTTGAAAGCAAAGCATACTGGCAACATCACAAAATCATGGCAGGTGGTGAGTTCCCAGTCAACAACTCAATAACTTTTTAGAGGATCAGTAAGTGCTATACAATTTTTGCAACTCTTTTAGACAGTGACACCATTTTCACAATTCCCCGTGCACGCCCTACCTGATGCACACAGCCTGTTTTCTGGTGTCGAACACTGAATTTTTCTGACTAGCAAAGAGTGCTTTTGCTTATGGTGAAATTTGTAAGACACACCACGAAATGCATTCTGCTGGCCTCAAACAGCAAGTGTTGCCACTTTTCCATGTAGTGCTGGAATTTGAGCATCTTCTCCCTATCCCCCTCACCTTCCAAAGCCTGCTTGATTATTTACTAGCAACACAAATAATGTTGCACGTTTCCCTGGTTTTATTTTTAAAAAAATAGCCTCCACCCCTTTCTCCTCACACATTAGCTTATTATCAGTCAGTCAGTCACACCATTGCTTGCTTTGTGCAAGTAATACACCACATAACATTCTCTTTACTCATATCTCCACTTTAGCAGATGCATGGTCTCTGATGTAAATACAAAGTAGTATAAAGAAGCAAGATTCAATTAAGACAGAGACCTAACAAAGTACCCCCTTTTTAGTTTATCATGATATCCAAATTATTTATCTTTCCCCTCCTCCCCCCATACAAACAATAGTTTTTTCTCCTTCCAAGGTAGGAGGGAACATCTCTCCTACATTTTCTAGCCTGATTGTATTAAGATGAGGGCGCTTTTAGATCTTCCATGATGCCATATCAGGAATATTAGTTCCAGCACAGAGGCTTCCCTGAAAACTCAAGTTCTCTGGAGAAGAACAAAAACCCAAACAAGACAACTTTGTTTCTGTGCATGGCCAGGTTTGAATTTAGTGGTAAATCAGCCATTTTCAGATCAAATATTCGTATTGGTTCTCACAGTTTAGAGGTGAAGTCTAGCAGGCACACTTTTTCTCCTCTGGCTTTGCTGAATCTAGCTTCCCCGAGCTTCCTCCATTGGCTGTGTCAGATACTTGTGTCTTGTCAACACATTGTTCCATGCGCTTCATTATCAAGTCCAGGAGCATTTCCACAGCTTTATCCACATTTTGCCCAGTGGCTGCACTTGTTTCAAAGTATGGTATGCTAGTATGTAGGATATGAAAAAAATTAAAAAGCTCATTAGAAAGGGCTTAAAATGAGAGATAGGCCCCAGAGCAAAACTCTTGATCCAAATACCCTGAACAATTTTCTTGGTGGAGGAATAGGGAATTTTGGAATTCAACTTTGGCTGGCCTTTATTGCATTAAGTGGGCTGAACAAACCCCCAGAGGGTTAACATAGAGGGTTGGGGGAATGGGTATTAATATCAAGGTAAGTTTTGCATCTTGAACCAACTGCCAGTTTTAACTAACTTGAAAGTTCTGGCTTCAAACCAGAATGGCAGCATTTGCTTAAACTACAGCTGAGAGAAACAGGCCTTCATAAAAAATTTACTTTTTCCAAGGTTCTGTAAAGAAGAACTGCAGTGCCGTCTCATAGAGAGATGGAACAGGAAACAGAGACGTATTGACAATCACTGTTTAGTGCATTCAGGAGCATTTCCAGTTAAGTTTCTATAGTCACCCTCCCTCAATATTTGGCAACATGGATTTCCAGGCTTCAGAACTGAAGTATCTGCAAATTTGAAGTATTTCATACTTTTATTCACAGGCAGTCCATTTTATGTCACCAGAAGTTTCCGGGTGGAAAGTGAAGACTGTCTGCATCTACAGTAACTCTCAAGGAACATGGAAAATGCCATATCTCCAATAGAAGCATTTATCTGAAGGAAAAAGGTGCAATAACTACCTACTAGACAGTTATGGAGAAGGCAACCCATAATGGGATAGAATTAAATTTTTCCTGTGGGGAGCAAGAGGGTTTTAATTTCTATTTGAAGGTTTTGTTTTTGGATTCTATTTAATGTAGCTGTGGACAGTATGAACTTTGCCTCGGATATCCTGTGTCCGTGAGTTCCACAGGTAGATTCCTGCTTTACAGATTTAAAATTGTTGCCTTTTGATTTTAATGGAACGCATACGGAGAACAGGTAAGTAGGAGTGGCCACAAGGATTTTTAAAATATATACACACACCTTCTTATCTAATCTTTTCAGAGAGGAGTTTAGTCTCTTCATAGGGAAGTTTTCCCATGTTTCTGATCATTGTTGTCTACCTCACAAATCCCTCTATTTCTTCTGTATCCTTTTTGAGATGAATGACCAGAATTGAACACAGCATTCTGGGGCGGGGGGCACACCATTAGTTTATGTTACAGCAGTATATTTTCAGTATTGCTTTCTTCTCGTTCTCTATGCATTCTAGTATTTTGCATCAGCCGTCAAACAGCAACAGCAAGCAGAAGTTCTCATTGAGTGGTCACCCATTATTACCAGTTCACTTTTGAGTTGTTACAGTCCATTTAGAGTGCAGCAGTATGTAGGAGTAGTTCAAATTATCCCTTTCAATGTGAATGAACTTGCATTTCAGAACATGTAATTCCTCCTGCCGTCGAATCATTAATTAAACAGTGCCGCCCTATTATGGAATACTGAGTTACACTACTCTTCACATTTTGCTATAAAGTATACTATTCAGTCTTACTTCATTTTCTGTCTGAGATCCAGGATTGTCACGAGTAACAAACTGTCACTCTGACCACTTAGTTTCCTTAATAATCTCTTTTGAAGGACTTTTTCAAAATACCTTTGTCAAAATGTCGGGGCAACTGGTTCTCTACTGTTTTGTAGACAAGCATAGAATCCTTAGAGATTATGCACAGTTTTCCTTTACAGAAGCCAAGCTGCATTATACAATCATGTTCTAGGTGGTTTACAACGCTACTGCTTTTGATTAGAGTTTCAACCAGTTTACCTGATTGTGAAGTAAGCAACACTGATCTAAAATATGAACAATGCTTTTTCAAAAAAATCAAGATAGGTACAACATTTTGCTACTCCCTAGTCCTTTGAATGAGTGGCTATTTCAAAGAGATTGTCTATTTATGCACGCAGCTTAAATCCAACCTGGAATTCAGAAGAATGATCATTTTACTTGTTAGAAAAAGCAACAGAACTAGAGGGCAATTTGCTCCAGTGCCCCCACTTTTGACCCCTCAAATCTTTAATATCTCATTGATCTCCCCCAAATACTCTTATGCAAGTTGATGCAGCCCTTTCACTTCTCTGCAATCCTCTGCAGTGTCCTTACTCCTTAATTGACTAAACACAATTCTTAGGCTTTCTACTTCTCATGTATCTAAATAAGAATTTTTTGTCTGATTGCTTGTTGTAGTCCCTCAGCTTTCCTCATCAAATTCTCTGTGAATAGCCACATTAAGCCCTAGTGAATCAGATCGGGGTGGGGGGGGAAATGACACTTTATCTATTTAATGAGATAAACTCAGAAAATAGCACTGAGTGTAACAGGCAGTTCAAACAATGTAAGCGTTAGTTTTAATAAATGTTCATACTATGAATTCCCAAAATTGTAACCAAATTTACTGTAATTAGAAGAGGGCATTTCTTGTATTAAGCATTGCTCATTTAAAATAATAATAAAAAATTACAGGGCATGATTATGCAAAATTTGACGATTCTAAATTGTCCAATAGAAAAGGAGTTGAGGCCATCAGTGTGTTACACTCTCCACTTGTAAGATCTTGTAGACACTAGGTGCAATCATGACGGGTAGAGCATGTTACCAGTTTCTTTAGCCATGCAGTCCTTCTCACAGTGAGTTTTAGGGCATATGCTTTTGACATTTTTTGTCTTAGTTCTCAGGACTAACCAGCTGAATTAGAATATAGCTCTATAGTAATTATATTTTGTTTAAGCATCACTACGCTATAACACGATTCATCTTCTACAGTGTTATCTAACTTGTCAAACTTTGAAACATGTGGACCACAAATTTCAAAGTGTGACAGGGTGGGCAGCACTGTAGAAGATTTTGCACACCAGACTAATTTCTATAGCATATCAATGTTTGTAAATCTCTAACCAATCTAACTGGTTCCCCAAATTTCAAAGCTGCATGGTGGCAATTTAGGTTTTAAGAACATTACACTGATGTAGAGATCAGCTGGAGTAATTTTCCATCACCGTTTACTTACCCATATTTATCTGCAAGGTCTCGTGCTTGTCTCTCATTGACTTCCCTCTGATCTGATAAGTCAGCCTTGTTACCAAGTAATACTATATCGGGATTCTCACAATATGCATTGGCTTGCAGTTGACCTAAAAAAAAACAAACCTAGAGTAAAAAGTATTGAAATGCCACTAAGGGCCAAGATTTTTTGTTTAAAAAAAAATGAATTCTTGTACCATATGGACTTTTCATAATACATTGGCTCATTAAAGTAATTTTCTACAGGGGAAAATGGAACAGATGTGATTAGGAATTTATTTCCAGTGAACTATTCACTTCCCCTCCATACAACCTAGAAAAAGAGGAGAATCAAATGCAAAGATGTGTTCTACATACAGTACTTCAGTCTACAAATAATAGACATCAGTACATTTTGGTTAGGTTTCCTTTAGTACGGACAGACATTTTCCTATTCAAAGAGACCCATTAGGAGATCACAGAAATAAATTCCAAATGCTTTTCACAAGCAGTTATTTAGAAATTTGAGGCCAAATCTTCAGCTGGGATAGAACTATGTAGATCCAATGATTGCAATATTTAAGTAATTTCCTTACGCTTATCTTTTCTTACCTCAAAAATTGGGGGGAAGAAAAGATGAGTAGCTGCAGTATATATTATGTGGAAGAAATTTAGAGGAGCAGTGTGGCAAAGGAACCACTGAAGCAGATAGATTCCAATGCATTAACTTTTCCGTAGCCAAATAGCGGACTGAAGTGGGAGCATGGCAATTGTTATTTCTATCAATAAAGCTATAGCTTGCTATGAAGGGATTTATTTGTATTCCCATATTGCCTTTCACAGTGTTCTTCTTGTACACACAGGCCAGAATACTCCCAACTAGCACGCAGAAGTTAGTTTACTAACAAACCGCAAGTTTGAATTATACAGAACCTGAAATTAAGTCTGGTCACCTTTTGCATGTTGTTTTTTCCTCCACTAGAATAGCTTAACCAGTACTGGACAAGAACACACACCCACACCTCCCTATCTTTTAAACACCTTTATTTTAAATCAGGATTATCCATGCTCTCTAGCAATTTTGTTTTAACCTCGCTTCAGGTTATCTCACATGTTGCTTCTGCATCAGATATTGCTGCCTTGCAAAATAAAATAAATAAAAAATAAACCCCTCAATTGAAATATGCATAAAATACACATATTTCTCATTTTGTTTGGTAGGCTGTGTTTAAAATCTGATGAAACACCTAACCAAACCTTAGGCACTGGACTGTATTAAAGACCAATAAATATCCTTTATACAAATAAAAATACAAGTAGAAAAATCAGAACAATGCAACACGGCCCAAATAGTGATAATACAAAATGTAACAGTCCATAAACAGTACATAAGATCATAATAAGCACATATATGGTATGATTGATTTGATTTTACAAGTCCCCAAAATTGACCACCACAAACCTCTTCACACAACCTCCAACCCGTCCCAGAAAAGGCCAGAGGAATAGATGTGCTTTGCAGAATGCTCTGAAGTTAACAAGTTTATGTAATTTTCCAGAGCTGGGACTTCAGAGCCCACCTACCCAAGCCATAGGTTTATGACCACCTGAAAAATATTGGACCACCTCTTTGAAATTAACATTATGTAAATGAAGACATGTAATATACAGTAACCTAAAAACCACAAGAAGCTGCTAGTTATCGGATACATGCAAGCTGTTCTGTTTTACTTACTCATCCAGTTTCTGACATTTAAGAAGCTCTGTTGACTGGTGAGATCAAACATTAATAAAAAGCCCATGGCATCTCTGAAAAATGCTGTAGTGAGACTTCGAAATCTGAAGGAAGGAACAAATAAGCAGCTCTGTTAACACAGACTGACCTCTAAAATTACTAGGTAATCATTTTTAGTGAATGACTTACTGGAGCAAAAAAACCCAAACAGACAACCATCCATCAAAGGGGAGATACAAAAAAAGCTTTACTGAATCTCTTTTGCAACAGGCCGTTTTAAAAAAATAAAATCCAAACCCAGAGAAGTTGCACAATTTATCAGCCAAATGTTTTCATAATAGTCAAAAGCCTGTGGCCCTCCTTTTGGCTAGATTTATCATAGCTATCAGTAGTTACTTATCAAGGTGGGTGTAATTTACCAGAGAATGCTTAGATGTGTGAGAAGGTTACGTTGTCAGTGATACATTGCTAGTTCAAATTCTCTGTCCTTTGGACTAGCCTAAAAATTAACATGTTGCTTTTTAATCACAAGAATACAGATGCATTGAGTGCATCCCTAATCACTGGGACACAAAATTGGTTCAATTGATGAACATAAGAAGAGTATTGTGAGGAAACGTTTACTTGATGGATAACCACCACCTAATATGGCAGAGATGAAAGAAGTATCTGGCCATTTAATCATAGTTTAGAATAAAAACAGTTTACTGGGAAGCTCATCTACAGAGGCCCTGATTTACCTGTAGTTGACAAGCTGAGCTCAATGAAACTTGAGTAATCTCTGAATGCACAAAGCCATGGACCCAGCACCCAAAATATAGCCCCAGTTTGCTGCCACAGGACCACAAGCCAGAGTCTCAAATAAATTAGGAAACCAAACACATTAAACTTTCCTACAGAGCTAGAAAACAGAAAATGGAATTCGGCGCTCTGTCTTAAACCACCACATAATCTGGCACATCTATCAGTAGCAGATGTGGTAAATAAGATACCCCAGGGCACATGCATCAAAATTAGAACAAACTACTGCTGCAGAAGAGAGCCACACACGCATGAGGTTTCCCAATGACAAGTTAGCTGCAAGAGTGCTACCATAAGATCTCTTTTGTAGAAGTGATGCCTTTGACAACCACATTTAGCCATACTGTATAAAAGAGACAATGGGACAGATTCAAACTAGAAAAATGGGTGTGTCTTAATAGAGGCCAATTTTAATATAGCACCACAGTAAGTGTGTTTGCTATCTACAAAAAGTATGAAGACAAGGTCCCTACCTTGAGGAACTTATAATTTAGACACAACACAGACTATGGACACAGGGATAGGTGCTTTAGCTGTGATATTTAGCATGCATCCAGTTCCTCGTTTGCCAGTCATTTATTTTGTGACCTCTCTCAGGGGAGGTCTAGGGTACAGAGCCTACGAGGTTCAGGAGGGCTTGAAAGAGAAGCATGGAAACATGGTGGTTCAAACCAAAATTAGTCTTTCCAGGTGTGGAAGCCACACAAAGGTGACAAAGGCTCAGACAATGCAGTTGCACTTGTTTTCCTCTATCCATTGAATTTTGTTCTATCCATTGAATTTTGCTGTAAGCAATTTTCCTTCAGTGCTTTCAGGTTCCCTTTAGAAGCATGAAGACAGCTTGTACTCATGGTTTCCCCTTCTCCATTTAATGAGTTGTTTTAGGCTGTTTCCCACTCCAGTGCCTCAATATTGTTTCCTGTTTCATGACTGATTTCCCTTCCCCTGCCCACTTCCTGTCTCTAGGCACAGCCAATATTTAATCAAGAGTAGGCCAAGTCATATACTGTATGCTAACAAACCACCATGAACTTTACTGCTACTCCAGAGTAGCTGGGGGAAGCTTACAAAAGAAGTGAATACAGTATTTCAGTATGATCACAGCAAAGCAGCAACAGTTTAAAATTATCCTTCAGGAACAAGAGATGGATTTTTGTTGGTTGTCAAAACCAAAATCTGTGACAGAAGATCAGTGTTTTTTTCTGACTCACCGGTCTAAATTTTAGAAAAGTTAATAGAATTCTGATTAACTGGATATGAGATGCTGAACTCTGTACATTACCTTTCCTGCCCAGCAGTGTCCCAAAGCTGTAGATGGACCTTAAAGGTTTTTCCTGGAGATCCATTTGGTCCTCTGCTATTGTATATCTGACAAACACAGAGTAGAAACAAAGAAGTAGTCTTTTGCTTAATTTATTAATGTATTTCCCATTACTAAAATTTCGCCCTTAGCACATAGTGCTGTACTAAAACAAAAAATTCTTCAAAAACAAATGGAGAATAAGTTGGTTTATTAACTATAGCTTATACTTGCTACAGAGATTCACATTCACTAATATTCCACTTCAAAGGGCCTCTTACAAAACAATATTTCAAAACCGGAAAACCAATACTGTCTTCTGAAGATGATTGAGTATACTTAATACTGCCATTTAGATCCCGATTCTGCTCATCTCAGTATACAAGTTGTGCTGAAATCACTTCCTAGATTTAATTTCTTTAATATGGCCTGCTGTGCATTAAAGACCTGCTTTTTGCAAAATGCTCCATTCTGGCTATGGTTAATGCTTCCAAAACACTTCGCAATGCCATGCAAGCACTTTACATACACTAGTGAGTTTAGGGCACTTCCCTTTGAGTTAGGCAAGTATAAACATCCAAGGTTAGAGGACAAGTCAGTTGTAAAACTAGGAATAGAGCCCAGATTTCCTGATTTCCGATCCTATGCTTTATTATGATTGCTATTGTGCTTCAAGCAAACGAAGAGCATTCTTATCTGAAGGCAGAACTTTTTTTCTACATTGTGCAATAAAAAAAATATCCATTTTTGTCAAGGTCTGTGGACATGCACAATAGTTCTGTTCTATTAAAACAGTGGCAATGAATGTTAGTACACATGAAAGGAATCAGGTTGACAGCACGGAAGATTGTTATCTTCCATTTAACATTAAGGAAGAAATACACCACAGTACAAGCTAGCACACACTGTTCTACACGTGTAGAACTGTAGCCTGAAAGGGTCACCTATAGAGGCATGAAGATAGTTCAGTCTACAGCCACATTACTAAAGTGAGTCAAAGAAGTCAATAGTTTGTGCTATAGACACCTTGGGAGGCAGTATTTACAGGGGTTGGCAACCTTCGACACGTGGCCCATCAGCGAAATCCGCTGGTGGGCCACGAGACATTTTGTTTACATTGACCATCCGCAGGCACGGCCCCTGCAGCTCCCATTGGCCGCGGTTCCATTCCTGGCCAATGGGAGCTGTAGGAAGAGGCATGGGCTGCAGGGATGTGCTGGCTGCCATTTCCCGCAGCTCCCATTGGCCGGGAACAGTGAACCGCGGCCACTGGGAGCTGCGGGGGACCGTGCTTGCATACGTTCAACGTAAACTAAATGTCTTGTGGCCTGCCGGCGGATCACCCACATGGGTCACGTGCTGAAGGTTGCCAACCCCAGATCTAGTTGACTGAGCATTGGGCAGGAGTATCAACACATGGGTTCTACTTCCAGTTCTACCATTTACCTGGTGTGTGATCTTGGGCAAGATACTATCGTTGTGCTCTTTCCCCTTCCATTCTTTTTCTGTCACCTTATTTCTTTAGGCTGCAAACTAATTTGTGGCAGAGGCGGTCTCTGTAATGTGTTTGTACATCAGCTAGCTAGCACAGTGGGCCCCACTGGAGGCCTTTTGTGCTAATGTAATGTAAATACATAATACCCCACTAGGATACCAGGCAGCCATCTGAGGGCAACAGCTTCTCCCCCACTCCCTTCTAATTTTGACTGGACTCAAGCCAGAAACTAAAGCAGAAAAGGCATTCTTAACACACCTTAAACCTTTCAGGAAGAGGAACTGTATACATTTACGTAAAGCACGTTCTCAACACTATTGGAAACTAGAAGAAGTGAAGACATTGATGACTTTAGAAACTTACCACACGTTTTTCCCGAAAGTCTATTCCTACTGTTGTGATGAATTTTGGGTTGAATTTGTTGTCTGTGTATCTGTAAAGGAATGTTGTCTTCCCAACCCCAGAATCCCCCAGGGCTAGGAGTTTGATCAGATAGTCATAGTCCCCATCAGTCATAGTGCTGATCTTTATGAACCTGCAGAGAGAGGAAGAACTGGTTTTAAAACAGTGATAAACATAAGAACATCCAGACTGAGTCTGACTAATGGTCCAACTACCCCAGTATCTTGTTTCTGACAGTGGCCAAATGCTTCAGAGAGAATGAACAGAACAGGGCAATTTTGAGTGATCCATCCCCTGTTGTCCAGTCCCAGCTTTTAACAATCAGAGAATCAGGGACTCCCAGAACTTGGGGTTGCATCCCTGACCATCTTGGCTAATAGCCACTGATGGACCTATCTTCTATGATAGAGGTGGGCAAACTACAGCCCGCGGGACCCTCCTGCCCAGGCCCTGAGCTCCTGCCCTGGGAGGCTAGCCCCCGGCCCCTACCCTGCTGTACCCCCTCCCCCACAGCCTCAGCTCGCCCCACCGCCGGCGCAATGCTCTGGGCGGATGGCTATGAGCTCCTGGAGCAGCGCAGCTGCAGAGCCCAGCCTGACCCGGTGCTCTGTGCTGCACAGTGGCGTGGATGGCTCCAGCCGGGCAGCACGGCTGCCTGTCCTGGTGCAGCCGCGCTGCCAGCCACCAGTGCTCCAGGCAGTGCAGTAAGGAGGCAGGGAGGGTTGGATAGAGGGCGGGGAAGTTCGGGGTGGTAATCGGGGCAGGGGTGTGGATAGGGGTTGGGGCGGTCAGAGGGTGGGGAACAAGGGGGTTGAATGGGGCAGGGGTTCCAGGGGTGGTCAGGGACAGGGAGAAGGGGTGGTTGTATGGGGCAGGGGTTCTGGGGGGTGGGGGCGGCAAGTCAGGAATGAGAGAAGGGGTTGGATGGGGGGCAGTCAGGGACAGGAGTTCCCGGGGCTGTCGGGAGACAGGTAGCAGGGAGGTGGATGGGGCAGGGGTCCCGGGGGGGGCCCTGTCAGGGAACAGTGGGGTTGGATGCGACAGGAGTCCGGGGGAGGAGGGGGG
The DNA here is from genome assembly GCF_028017835.1 of Emys orbicularis. Lineage (NCBI taxonomy): Eukaryota > Metazoa > Chordata > Testudines > Emydidae > Emys > Emys orbicularis. The sequence continues at coordinate 19,033,475 of NC_088688.1, read as the reverse complement.
CATCAGGGGGTGAGAAGCAGTGGGGGATAGGGGGAGGGGGCCGGGCCATGCCTGGCTGTTTGGGGAGGCACAGCCTCCCCTAACCAGCCCTCCATACAATTTCCGAAACCCGATGTGGCCCTCAGGCCAAAAAGTTTGCCCACTCCTGCTCTGTGAAGTTGTCTAATTCTTTAAATGCCAGAAGTATAACTGGGTTCAACAAATGAATTCTTATTATACTTAATTTTAAAACAACTTTTGTTCATTTGACTGAATTAATTGCTATTGTCTGTACTCAAGATTGTCTGCTAAAATGTTTACATAGGAAGAGAGCAGAGGGAGGAAGCCTTTAGTTTTAGCCCATGTAACATGAGAACTCAAATCCTAGTTTGAAAGTTTTTGGGCATGACCAAGGCTAGTCTAATTTTTAAATCTTGTGAGTTGGTGGAGGCTGGGACAAAATTTCAATTATACTTTCAAACATCTCAATTGAGTCAGAATTTAATGCCAAAAGGACCACCAGATCATCTCGTCTAACCTCCTGTATGTCACAGGCCACCACCCCCACAAAGCACCCACACACTAAACCCATCAACCAACATTATACCAAAGTATTACAGCCCACAAGAGACTAGACCAGCGGTTCTCAAAGAGCAGGTTGGGAGCCCAAAGTGAGTCACGATTAGGTTTTAATGGGGTCGCTAGGGTTGGCTTAGACTTGGTGGGGCTCACTGCTTCAGCCCTGTGCAGCAAGGCTCAGGTTACAGGCCCCTGCCTCAGGCTGAAGCCCTGGGGCTTTGGCTTTGACCCCCACTCCACCCAGGGCGGTGGGCTCAGGCTTTGGCCCTACCACCTGGGATGGTGGGGCTCAGGCTTCGGTCCCCCGTGGGGTTGTGTAGTAATTTTTGTTGTCAGAAGGGGGTCGCAGTGCAGTGAAGTCTGGGAACCTCTGGACTAGATTAGGATGTGCCACAGACAGAATAGCAGGTACCTTCTGGTACTCACAGGGTAACACCAAAACTCAGGGATACAACCTTCTCATCAACCCATTATTTTACTGTAAATTAAAAGAAAAAGGGTAATGCAGATGTAGTTGCATGTTCTTTAAATTCCTCTAATCCTATAAACAATAATAATCCTGTTAATTGTTCAATGGATATGCCATCTGTACTCAATCTTCACACTGAAGAAGCTCCCACTCGCTACGGTTTACACTGTTTAAAAATCACCAACACTGTAGGAAAGTCACAGACACAGTCTTCTTCACATCACTTAGAATATAATTGGGTAACAGAGGAAAACGGCATCGTCTTCTCTTGATGATTTGGTATGCAATAGGCCTTCCAGGCTAAAATCAAAACATTCCTCTAGATTGTTGGATTATTCCTACGAATGGCTTTGTAAACTCCTCTGTATCGTACAAGTTGTGTGGCCTGTTCTACAGATGCTTCATGGGAGGGGGGGGGGGGTTGGGAGGGTAGAATCAAACTTAGCTTAAAAACCGATTTACCTTCATGTTCCAAAATGGGGGGGGGGGGGGGAAGTGTGTTCCTTTTCCAAGTACAAGAAAGAAATTTGTATCTTCAAGATCAAAGGAGACAGTCAACAGGAAAAAGAAAGAAAGAATCTCAGAGCTCAACTGCTGTATGTGATCAGATGACACTATCAGTGCTAGACTCGCATACATAGGTAGGAGGTGGTCTAGTTTGCTACTCCATGATTTAAGTTAAATTTCAGTAAGCAACTGTCCAAAGGTCACTACTAAATGCAAGAACACATCTAAAGCCAAGTTTACTCTTTGGCATGGTTATATGGACAGAATGTGTCTGTCATGTAGATTTCAAGTGGTGTACTAGAGATGCGTGAAATTTTTAGGAGGAAGTTTTTTTTAAACTTTAAAAATATAGATTTGGATAAACTGAAGTATTTCTTGGATTTGTGTTGAATTCAAAAAATAGTTTTGGCTAATTAAAAAACAAAAAAAGGGTGACATTCAAAAATGTCAAAATATTTCATTTCAAAATGACATTCCATTTTGGAATTTGGCCACTATAAAAGCCAAGAAGCACCCTAAAATGACCAAATCAAAATGCAACACCCAAACTGTTTCACTTCATTCAAAATGAATGAACCTCCCTGGACACGCAATTACAGACCTAAAAGTCGCAATTCTTCAACAACAAAAACTTAAAAAAAAAAAAAAAAAACAGACTCCAACAAGAAACTGCAGAACTGGAATTAATTTGCGAACTGGACACCATTAAATTAGGCTTGAAGAAAGACTGGAGTGGATGGGTCATTACACAAACTAAAAACTATTTCCCCATGCTAATTTTCCCCCTACTGTTACTCACACCTTCTTGTCAACTGTTTGAAATGGGCCATCCCGATTATCACTACAAAAGTTTTTTTTCCTCCTGCTGATAATAGCCCACCTTAATTGATTTGTCTCGTTAGAGTTGGTATGGCAACCCGTCTTTTCATGTTCTTTGTATATACATCTTCCTACTGTATTTTCCACTCCATGCATCTGATGAAGTGGGTTTTAGTCCACGAAAGCTTATGCCCAAATAAATTTGTTAGTCTCTAAGGTGCCACAAGGACTCCTCGTTCTTTTTGCTGATACAGACTAACACAGCTACCACTCTGAAACCTGAATTAACAGAATACAGCACAGACAGGGACTGTTTCATATATATTGTTAGAGGTTAACAATGTATACGTAAACACAAAAATTATCTCCCAAAACGTCTAAGGGTTGAATCTGGGTCAATTGGCCAGAAAGGATTAAGCAGCTTGCAAGCTATGTGTCACACTGTGTAGAAGATTCATTGCAATTATAGAACAGTGGTAGCAACAATGATTTGCATGATCATACTCTAGTCAGATAATGTCACAGTACCCAAACAGAAATAGTTCACTCAGCTTGACTCCCTGCCTTCCCTCTTCTCCCTCTACGTTCCCCCGCCAAAAAGAACAAAAATAATTATTAAACCAACAGGATTAATAAGGTTTTAGTTTAATAGTAGTTGGGAATGGCATGAGGAAGGTCATATGTTCAGGTAGTTACTTGCTTAGGGAGCGTGTACATCCTGATGCCTCCACTAAATTGTTTAAAAAACATATATGGTAAGTTATTCATATATTGAAGGCAAGTAAGAATTTTGCCTAGACTTCAAATAGGTAATGTTAACACAAAACCAACTATCATTTATAATATAAATGCTCAGAATTTAATGTTGTGTTTCTATGTCTAAAGAGAACAATGGACTAGATCTATGGAAGCTGCATCATCATACACCTCTGCTACAAATATTTAAATCATTAAGTTATAGAGGATAGCACAGAGTCATGCAAGAGTGAGAAACATTGAAGAAGATCTGCCAGGCCTGTTCAGCTTGCACTGAGCATATGCTCTTAGAACTAAATAGCTGCAATAGTAACACTTCTGAGGGACTTCCTTTGCCCCACACAACAGCTGTCTAATCTTGTTACTTACACAGTAGGGCCTTTGCAGGTTGGCAGAGTTTATTTGGGGAACCCAAATACAGCTTCAGCAGAGAGGAAAGGATGGTTGCGAAGCCTCATTCTTTTGTGACAAGGCATATTTTATTTCACTTCTCTCTCTGTCAGCCACCCGGATCACTATTTGCTGGGCACACTACTAATCAATAGAAGCATTATTCTCCAAACCAGGACAGGAACTACAGTACGCCAGGAATCATGATCATGAAAGTGGTACAGTAAATCTCCAAAGTGCTATGTGTACTAGCTTTGTACAACTTTAGTTATAGAATTGGAGGTCAATATCAAAAATATTCATAGGAGCTGACTGATTCTCCTCTTCTTTTCATAGAATTCATGCCTAGAAGGGACCATTGTGATTGAGTCCAACTTTCTGTATAACAGGTCATGGAATTTCCCCCCAAAATAATTCCTAGATCATCTCTTTCCCCCCAAAACATCCAATCTTGATTTAAGAAATTGCCAGTGATGGAGAATCCACCGTGATCCTCGGTAAATTGTTCCTAAAGTTAATTACTTATCAACCAAAGGGCAGAAACTGCTCTTTTGCTTTCTTTGCAGTAACTTGAGTTGCTGGATCTGGTTGACCAAAACTTGGAGGTATGTTAGTTACTTCATCATACTTCTCCCTGCCACTTTTATTTATTCAGTTACTCCCTCTCCTTATGATGATGGCAACCTCAATACCAGGAACTCCCCCCTGTTCCCCCAAGCAATAGGGAAAGATGCAGCACCCGGTGGCACTGGTTCCCGCCTGAGCAATTCAGGTGCACACTACAAGGTCTAGCATCTTTCTGTACCGATGAATAACCGCAGCAGGACACGGTGTGGTGAAAGCATGAGAGTGGTATGCAAAGATCAAGTGCCATTTATTAGTAGCCATGGCTCTTACTGGTTTGGGAAAAGAGATGATCACAGTTCTTAACAGTAGTTCTGACCAATTGGGGTCCCAACTAGCCCTCTGTTGTGGTTAATTTGCAGGATGCAAGCCCAGAGAGTCCTGCAACCAGACAGTGAACTCTTAATTGGTCAATACTACGCTAGCGTATGTGCCTGACAGCTAAGAAACTGCATTTTTTCAAGATGGTGAACATGTTCACCATCTGTTCTTGCAAAGAAGCACTTATGAAATTTAGACATTGGCTATTGTCCCAAATCTGACAAATTAAAAAAAAAAAAAATCAATCTTCAGATTAGCATCAACTTCAAATTTAAGGCACCATAGTTTAGCAGTGAAAACAGGGGTGAATTGAGATTCAGTAGACCTGGATTTCATACCAAGTTTTGCTGAGGACTGGTTGCATTATCTTGGGTATTTAAAGCAACAGGGAAACTATTCATAACAATGTTCCTCAGCTCAAAGGTCATGACCCCCAGGAGTCCCAAAAGGCAAATGGGAAGGAGTGGGGGTCACGAGGCATTGAAAATTCTATTGCAATTTAAAGCAAAGAAAATCTTGTTCCCCATTCCCTGTGGTACGCTCCATCAACCTGTCAAACACACACGAATTATATGGGCCTATTGTTATCAGATATGTTTTATTCTTACTTTTATAGTAAATACAATGTGGTTTTTTATTTATTTATTTTTACTTTGAATCAGGTTGGCAATCCCTTAAGAGGCTGATAAATAAAATAGGGGTAACAATACGTACCTACTTTTGTAAAATGCTTTGAGATCATGAGATGAAAGACTATGTACGTGCAAGCCATTTTACACGGCCTCTCAGTCTTAGTACTCTTCATAAGTAAAAGCTTTTGCTTCCTTATGAATAGAGTCTAGTGAATCCTTAGTGTAGAAGAGGTTCTATTCTATTCAAACTCTTGTATTGTGTGCATCACCATGGCATCTGAGCTGGATTCCCTGGATCAAATTCTGTGCTCAGATACTCCTATTTGCACCAGTGTAATTCCAGTAGTTTCAATAAGAACAGAATCTATCCCCCTTGGCACATGAATAAGGAAGTGCCAGCTTGCTTTAACTAACAAATTTTGACCAACCTGAAATTCAATTTGTTTTCATTTGTTATCTGTATGGCTGTGAGAGCTTCCCGAATACAATACAGTTTCACCTACATACGCGCTCTTTGACAAATATGAAGCAGCCCAGCGACTGCAAGAGGCTATTTGGCATCTTCCGACTTGGGAAAGATCAAAAGAATTTTTAAAAGTCTAGCAGCAGCAGTTTTTGTGACAGTCTATTCACAGACAGCTTGGTGTCTCCTTTGTTCTGTATACTGCAGAGAGAGGACAGAAAATTCACTGGATCATTCTAGTTCTTGCCAGAGTACAACAAGCCAATTGCATGACGAGTTTTTCCCTCATCCAGCATGCATGTCAAAATATGGAGCAGAATTACATGGCCTGAAGTACTGTTCTGTACAACCATAATCTCATGTGACCTATTAGATAAAGCAAAGAAAGAAAGGCATCTTGGGAGTGGCCATTATTCATTCACAATCTCAAGTAGAGGTTGTGTACCCTACACCTACTGTATACAAATTTTTGTGTACTACACCTACTGTGGTGCTCTGTCCTCCACTATTCTGAGCCACTTATTAGAGGCTCATAAGGTCCTCTTTGGCCTTGGCTAACAGAGCTGAATCTTCGATCAGGCAGAATGGAGCATTGAAAACTATCTATCATAATCTATAGACTCAGCATTAGTCCCGAGCTTCACGTTGCTTGAAAGCGGTGTTTTAAATTTCTCTATCAAATAAAAAGGTTTCAGTGTACAAAGTGAATGGTCAAATGTACACGGATGGAACTACAACTTACTACTCAGGGTCTGATCGTCAGAATGCATTGGATCTACAGGTGTTGGACAAAAGATACTACCAGATTAGCAAACTGGGTGTGAAAACTAAGTTTATGGGTCTACTGACATGAGTGCATGTGGGAGACCACTACCAATGGCATCAGGTCATCTCCACTCAAAGTCTACTGGTAAGCACACTAGAGGCTGTGTTGATTGAGGGCACAGGTGCTATAAAAGCATGAGAAAAAATAAAAATAAAACACACACACACCTTAATAGCTCTAGTCCTAACAATAAGAAAACTGAGCAGCCACCATCCATCGTCACATGAGGGAAAAGGATTGGCTATTAACTCTGCACTCAGCCAATCTACTATGAACCTCTGTAGACAAAGAGGCAACATGATCATTTGTCCAATATATTACTTTTTTGTTTTTTCACATTTTAAAACAGGGACCACTGGGCTAAATTCATCTCTGCTATAGGTAGAAATTTCCTCCTGAAGTTAACATATCTTAAATCAGGCAGCTTGATTAGCTGTTTGATGGGGAGTTTTACACCTTCTTCTGAAGCATGATTATCCAGTCTCCAATGACTCACAGGACTAGATTGCCCTACTTCTATCATGTGTCCAAAGGCTATTTTAACACACTGTCAACACTTGTATTGCTTGTCGTGCTAATTAAAATCTTATGGCATTGAAGTTTTCTATATCCTAGACCAATGGCAGTCCTTGCATTCCTTGATTAGAATTATTCAAGATTTGTCCTGAATAATTGTGTTTTTTAAAGGTTGCTTTAAATCTGTCAACTCAGTCCCTACACCAACTTTAAAGTACTTAAATGTATTCGATTGAGCACACCGTATTTTACAAATCCACTTTGGTTTGCCTCTACAATTGCACTACTACAGTGCATTTATGTTGAGTGCACTCAGAACAAGGAATGTTTTACTTTGGTTTGTGTTTTGATATTACACAGTATAAACAACCTAATGGATTGTCTCTTATGAGAAAGGTCTTCTCTAAGAGTTGCCAGCCAATAATTGCATAACCAACAGTAGTGCTAGATGACACCGAAGGTCACACACATTCACACACACCTGGATGATAGGTTTTTTCCTCTGAACTAAAAACAACAGCTTAAAAAACAAAACAAAAACACCTCACTTTTTCTGAACAGTATTTAGAGAGAAGTGAAGTGATTAATAGTAGGTCTCCACTGGTCATTCATGAGTAACTTGGAAGGGGCATGGCCTTATGTCTGAATCGTGATTCCTGAGTCATGTCTCCCTGATCTGTGATAAACGAGTGCGGTACACATGGGATAGTACAACTCTATTTGTCTATTGCAGAGACCAGTACAAGAACCACAGCATTTCAACTCATTGAGCTCATTCCAGTACTGCCTGTAGCAATGTTATAGTATTAGAACTGCAGCATTTAAAACCCATGGCTATGAGAGCCACGTCACTAACGCACCCATATTTCCACTTATTCCCTAGCACATTCCCTCCTCAACCCCCTTTCCGCTCTCATTCACACAAGAAAAGGTCAACAAGATCCACTGTAACTTCCTCCGGCTCCTTCCTGGTCACTGACAGGGTTCTTAGGTGCCCTGTTCCACTAGTGCGGCATTTCTCAGACCATTCTCTCTGGTTTTCCTAACACCTCTCTAATTGCTCCTTCAACATCTCCTGCCCTCCTCCATTCAGTGAGACCTTGCCTGCCCCTCCTCCCCCCCCCACACCCCCTTACATCCTGTCTAGCGATCTCATTTGCTCACACAGCTTCCAACTAGCACCTATATACAGATGACTCAACTCCACTTTTTACTCCTCACCATGCAATCTCGCCTTCTAGCCAATTCTGTCTCTCAGCCTGTCACCCTGACATCTCCTCCCAGATGGCATACCATCAATTAAAAAATTTAACATGCCTCAAACTGACCCCCTTACCTTTCCTCCAAAACCCTCCTGTCAATCAGGCCAATAATCAGGGAGGGGTGCATATGTCATTTTTGACACTCTTCTTTTAATCTCCCCCCACCCCCTGCCACACTCAGACTAAGTCTAATTCAAATGCGGGGGGCGGGGGGGAGGGAGGGAGAGAGAGGGGAAAGAGAGAGGGAACAGATTTTTTTTTTGTACAGACAGCTAAGGCTCTCATCCAGCCCATCATTCTCTCCAGTCTTGATTATGGATTTTTCTCTAATATTCTCTAACTGTAGTATGGCAGATAATTGAAAGTCTGCCATTTGTCAGCAGATATTCCAGAGTATCTGCGTTGGATCATGATTACTTACGGTGCGTAGATGATACTGCTTCAAATAAGTCAACTGAATATCTTGGAGGCTGGGCTATAAAAATTGCAAGTGGAGGGTATCTGCTCCTTTTATGCACAGATGTGTAGATCCATCATTGTAGTTGAAGCAGAGTGCCTTTTCGAATATCTGTTTCGATGCATGGTTAACCTGCCTTGTTGTACTTTGCCACATTGAAGAAATTGGTGTCTTGATTAATTTGTGTATGCTAGTCTATCAAAGTGCTTTCTGATCCCAATTCTCTACAGAAAATTTGAAACAAAGATCAATCAAACCACATAATTTAGGTGAAAAGGGTCAGTCTGTTTTAGTCATCCAGCCTATTTCAAGATTTAAAAAGTCAGCTTGTGGTCAAAGACTACATGTAGTTTGGGGAATGTAGCCAAAATGTTACGAGAATTTGCCAATATATTTGAAATTTTACTTTTTCAGTTTGAGATCAGACAATATGAAAGCTGTGGCACTAATTTTTAATGTAAGTGTCCCTTCCCAGCCAGCTTCATTCCTCTAGTCCTACATGCTTAGGGCCCTACTAAATTCATGGTCCATTTTGGTAAATTTTACGGTCATAGGATTTAAAAATAGCAAATGTCATGATTTCAACTATTTAAATCTGAAATGTCATGGTGTTGTAATTGGAGGGGTCCTGACCCAAAAAGGAGGTAGGTAGGTAGGTAGGTGTGTGTGGTTTGCAAGGTTATTGTAGGGGGGTTGCGGTACTGCTACTCTTACTTCTGCACTGCTGCTGGCAGCGGCTCTGCCTTCAGAGTTGGGCTTCCGGCCAGCAGCCACTGCTCTCCCACTGCCCAGCTCTGAAGGCAGCGCTGCCACCAGCAGCAGCACAGAAGTAAGAGTAGCAGTACCACAACCCCCCCTACAATAGGGTAACATGGTATGGTATGCCATCCAGCTCTGAAGTCAGCACAAAAGTCAGGGTGGCAATACCGTGACCCCTTAAAATAACCTCATGACCTCCCTGCAACTCCTTTTTGGGTCAGGACTCCCAATTTGAGAAATGCTGGTCTCCCCCCCCATGAAATCTGTATAGTATAGGGTAAAAGCAAACAAAACCCAAAAGATTTCACGATCCACGACACGTTTTTCATGGCCATGAATTTGGTAGGGCCCTATACATGCTCCTCATTACCTTTTCCACCCTCCTCTCCTTTTCACATCCCTTCCATGACCTAGCCTGTATAAAGCAGCAATTTCCCCCTTCCCCCAAATCCTAGAAGTAACATTATCTCTACCAACCATCACTCTTCTTGCATGTTGCATCCTTTCCTCCCACCCTTTTTCAGTCTTATCTACTTAGATTAAGCTATTCAGCTAAGAAATGGTCTTACATGCATTTGTATAGCAACTAGCCTCAGTCCTGCTGGGCACCCTAGGTACTACTGTCATGAAAATACAACATGCAGTTTCAGGGCACTGAATCTGAAACACTTCCTAGAATAAAACTGCACTGTTTAAACAACATAACCTGGTACTGTGCTGAGCTGAAAAAACGTAACAGGGCAAGTACTACCAACTGTCAGCAAGCTCATTAATGGCTGTAGTGTTCCTTGAAGTAACCCTATTCTTTGCCTTTGCCATAATTAAGGTTAAGATTTTGTCACAGGTATTTTTAGTAAAAATGTCAGGGACGGTCACAGGCAATAAACAAAAATTCATGGAAGCCCACGACCTGTCCCTGACTTTTATTAAAAATACCCCGGGGTAGGGTGCATGGGGCACAGTGGACACTAATAGTTGTGGGTTCACTGCTGCCCCCTGCTCCAGCCCTGCCACTCTGATGGGGCCTGAAGCCAAAGTAGTCATGGAATCTGTGACCTCCATGACAAAAATCATATCTTTAGCTACAACCATAAGGCTCCTCTCTCTGTAGTGAGAGAAAGAAGCATTCAACCAACTATATTTTCTTGATGAACCAGACTGTTCCCTAGTGGACTGCACAGGATTAAGGCAGGTGCCACATATTGCTGCTTTTCTATGCAAGGAGGGAATGAGGTGCAGGGAGGAACACATACCAATTTGTTTTCTTCTTCCAATTAAGACCGTACATATATATTGATTATTCCTACCCTCATCACAGAAGCTGCCAAGAACCGAATAGTAAACAACACCTGGTAGTTCATCAGAGACTTTGAAAACAAATTTCTATGTAAGAAATAAATGTACTATCAGATTTTCTGTTGGTTGCTTTTCCCCTGTTAACGGGGATGTGTGTGAAGACAAGATCTCTTAATATTCAACCCCTGCAGTAATTATTTGTGATGTCACTAAGCAGAGCGTATTCCTAGAGCAGGAGGAAAAAATGAGCTCTTAAAAAACAAGAGATATTGTGTTTGTCATTAGTGGGAGATCAGGGAAGAGCTGCACGAACAAGAATCTATTGCATAAAACACGATTGGCTCTTAAGAGAGCAGGATAAATTCCCATAGACATATGGGTACAGGGCACTAAGTGTGCTAGTGGGACACTATCCCTTGTGGGGGAGTGACATTGGCAACACTGCTGGGGTTCTACCAAGGATGGCAGCCTTAAGCTCCAGAAAAGGCACCATGGGAAACAATGCATGAAAGACTGCCCTGGAGATACACATGTCTAAGGTTTTCCTATAGTAACCATCACTTCAGTATCCAAGGTTAGCATCTCCTGGTCATACTAGGCCAGCCTACTTTGGGAACTACACTGGTTAGCTCTACGCTCTGCTGGAGTGGGGCTTGTGGAAATTTGCACTGCTGTGCCCCCATTCCCAGTGGACTTTCTTCTGCTTGGGCCCAGAGCCTGGCCTCCCCTAACACCACCAGGCCTTCACCACTGCCTCCTCTTTTTTATAGTCTCTAACTTGTACGATATCCACAGCTGAAACATATTTAATGCACAAAGAAAACAACAGTGAAAATACAAGTGTTCTAGGTGCCCTGACAATTACTCCTACAAACGCACAATGCAGGCAGCAGCATTAAGGAAAGTCAAACCAACAAATTATATCAACTCAACCATCCTGCGAGAGTCAGCCACATACATACCCTCAACCTTTCATTTATTTGCTCAGGCTCTTGGCGTTTTTAGGAGGGTTCCCATTTAAAAAGAGATCTCCAAAATTTTACCCTCCCCTCTTGCCTTCAGTCATCAGCTTTACCAGGAGATGCATCTTTCAGAGATGAAATTTGTAGTTGCACTACATGTATGTCTGCAAATCCCAGCCAACAGTAATTTTGGAAATGACTAGTAGCTCCATCTAGCGACTGAAATAAACAGGACCTGGGAGAGGATGGAGTTAGAAGGATTAGAGACTGCTTATGCAAACATCCTCCCTAGAGCAAGTCTCTAAGAGGAATTGTCTTGGATTCCCCTTGCCAAGCAAACTAATAGAAAAAGTATTAGTGAGAATCCTCCTCTACTCCTCCCCCCATTCAGAAGCAGGAGAATTAGCACCTTAAAAAGAAAAAGAAAAAAAATCATGGAAGGCTATTGCAAGAGTTGATAATTGTATTTGCTTCTGAAATTACATCAAATTATTTCTTCTTCCCCACCACAAGCTAATTTAAAACTCCTGCAAAATACAGAGAATTGGTAAATTCCATATAGCATATGCACAATAATTATTCTTTATGCTCCACTCAATGTGACAACAAGCAACTTTCCAGATAGATTTCAGTTTTCAGGCACACCTTGGCAAAGGGATTTCCCTACCTTTCTATCACCGAAGTAAGTCCCTTACCACAAACCAGATCCTAGCAAATGAGTGTAACCAACTGCTACTAGGATTGTTCCATAATAGAACTTTGATCATCATTCAAAAAGCCTTCAAAGCGCCCAGTGTCTAGGACTGAGTCTCAAGATGGAGTTTTGAGTAGCATATGTAAGAACCCGGACTTTAGAGATAGCCCAAACGTCATTCTTAGTTCAGAATGGAAGTGCTTTTAAAAACAAACAAACAAAAAAAACAACCCCTCCCCCCCCCCCCACTGAAACCCACCCCCAGAGTTTTCTCTTCCTTATTTGAGACATGTTTCCCCAAGGAAAGATAAAGGGTGAGGTCATGGGTGCAAAATAGGATGAGGGTGCAGGAGCCAAATTTTAAGGGTTTGAGTTACCCATGGATGGCCTCAGGGCTGCTTCCTGAAAAGGGGAATAACTAGATCAATCGCTCACCTTTCTGCTCTAACCTCAAGATAAAACCTTTTCCACCAATCATACCAAGTTCACACTACTTCATCTGGAATCATGTGGCCAAAAAGGAAATCATCAAACCCCACAAAATAAAATTGAGAACCTTTGCAATGAGCCAACACCGTCATCTCTTCTGAAAGAATACTCAACCTGCTGGAATTGAAACAGCATCAAATTAGTGTGGGATCACAATCAGGGCCCCTTCTCCCACAATAGGAAGAAAACCAACACCCCCCCCCACACACACACACACACTATACTGGAGCCCTTTCAATTCAACTATGTCATTCCGGTGCCTGTCAATCTGAAAGTGAAATGGATCTCGTCATTTTCCAAGCTCAGAGAAGACAAAAGTAAGTCCCAAGAGTACCAAGCAGTAAGTTTGGTTCACTGGGCAGCACTGGGGACCTTGGAGGGCACAAATTCAATACACGTATGCACCACTGAAATCAATAGGCTTCTGCATGTGAAAAGCTTTTTACGATCAGAAACAGACTTCTCACTCCTTCTGGGATAAGCAGCCAAGGTGTTATTTGTAGCACACAGATGTATATACAGTCAATTGAAAGTGTCCCTTTAACACCACATACCATCAACATTTAGAAGTTTGAATGCACTTCCTTTGACAGCTCACCAATAACAAAAAGGAAGACACTCTAAAGTACACCCTGTATTAATTTCTTTCAACAACATGTGTCAATATTTACAAGGGCCAGTTTATTAATTTAGTATGCATACTATAATACACAGACTTGCAAAGAAGCCAGCAGATCTTAAGATTCAAATCCTGCTCACATTACTCATTCAAGTAGCCCCACAATGAGTCTATTCATGCAAGTAAGACCAGCAGGATTTGGGTCTAAATTCAGACATTAGCAAACATAACTACAAACACCACTTTTAAATGTGGTGGTTAAACAGAAAGAAAAATGCAACAATTACCCATTCAAATTCACTTTTATTCTAAGGGTCATTCATAAACGCACTATAAAACATGTTCTGAGTCACCCAAGGACATCAGTATTTCCTAATGCAGCTTCTTGGTCTCTTGCTTTTAAACAGTCTTCTTTACAACCTCAGACCATACTTAAATAGGCCTGAAGCAACACTGAATTCCTTCCCCAATTCCCTAAACAAAAGTTCCACGTAGCACTGGTTCCCTCACCATATGTGCACATAATAAAGTCACATTTGCACCTCTCTCATGCAAAGAGAGTCTGAGGCCTGGTCTACACTACGAGTTTAGGTCGACTTTAGCCGCGTTAAATCGAATTAAGCCTGGACACGTTCACACGACGAAGCCCTTTCTTTCGACTTAAAGGGCCCTTAAACCGGTTTCTTTACTCCACCTCCGACGAGGGGATTAGCGATAAAATCGGCCTTAGGGGGTCGGAATTGGGTTAGTGTGGACGGAATTCGACGTTATTGGCCTCCGGGAGCTATCCCACAGTGCTTCATTGTGACCGCTCTGGACAGCACTCTCAACTCAGATGCACTGGCCAGGTAGACAGGAAAAGCCCCGCGAATGTTTGAATTTCATTTCCTGTTTGCTGAGCGTGGAGAGCACAGGTGACCACGCAGAGCTCATCAGCACAGGTAACCGTGATGGAGTCCCAGGATCGCAAAAGAGCTCCAGCATGGACAGAACGGGAGGTACGGGATCTGCTCGCCATATGGGGAGATGAATCAGTGCTGGCCGAACTCCGAAGCAGTAAACGAAATGGCAAAATATTAGAAAAGATCTCCAAGGCCATGAAGGACAGAGGCCATAACAGGGACGCACAGCAGTGCCGCGTGAAAATTAAGGAGCTAAGGCAAGCCTACCACAAAGCCAAAGAAGCAAACGGAAGGTCCGGGGCTGAGCCGCAAACATGCCGCTTCTACGCGGAGCTGCATGCCATTCTAGGGGGTGCAGCCACCACTACCCCAACCGTGTGCTATGAGTCCCTCACTGGAGAAACACACAGGGAAGCGGGTTCGGGGTACGAGGAAGATGAGGATGAAGATAATGTAAATAGCTCACAGCAGCAAGGAATCGGAGAAACCGGTTTCCCCAACACCCAGGATAGGTTTATCACCCTGGACCTGGAACCAGTAACCCCCAAACTCACCCAAGACCCTGTGGGCACACAGGGGACCTCTGGTGAGTGTACCTTTGTAAATATTACACATGGTTTAAAAGCAAGCGTGTTTAATGATTAATGATTAATTTGCCCTGGCAATCGCGGCCAGTACAGCTACTGGAAAAGTCTGTTAACGTGTATGGGGATGGAGTGGAAATCCTCCAGGGACATCTCCAGAAAGCTCTCCTTCATGTACTCCCAAAGCCTTTGCAAAAGGTTTCTGGGGAGGGCTGCCTTATCCCGTCCGCCATGGTAGGACACTTTACCACGCCAGGCCAGTAGCACATAGTCTGGAATCATTGCATAACAAAGCATGGCAGCGTATGGTCCCGGTGTTTGCTGGCATGCAGACAACATCCATTCCTTATCGCTCTTTGTTACCTCAGGAGAGTGATATCATTCACGATCACCTGGTTGAAATAGGGCAATTTTATTAAGGGGACATTCAGAGGTGCCCCTTCCTGCTCTGCTGAACAGAAATATTCCCCACTGTTAGCCACGCGGTGGGGAGGAGGGGTGAAGTGATCATCCCAGAGAATTGGGTGTGTGGGGGAGGGGAATTAGTTGGGTTTGTGCTGCACGTTAACCCTGAAACCGCAGCCCCTCCTTTTACATTGCAAACCCATTTTAAATGGCCAACCCAACGGGTGCTTGGTATGGTTAATGAGAGCAGTACTGTTTTAAACCATCCCCACATGTTAAGAAGGTTAAAAAAGCCAAACGACTGTGTCTTACCATGGCTGCCTGCAAGCTGAAATCTGTGGCCTGGCACTGCGTGAGTGATCTCTCAACACCAAACCGGCAGGCCCTCAATATAAGAGGAAAAATGCGACCTTGTAACGAAAGCACATGTGCTGTGTGATGTGAACAGCAAAATTTAACGTGAAAGAGTGTACCCATTGTTCTCTAAAATGTATCTTTTTTAACCACCTCTCCCTTCTCCTCCACCAGCTGCAAATGTTTCTCCTTCACAGAGGAGAGTGAATATTCGAAAGCGGAAGCGAAGGACGCGTGATGAAATGTTTACAGAACTACAGACTGCCTCCCACGCTGACAGAGCACAGCAGAATGCGTGGAGGCAGTCAATGACTGATTATAGAAAAGCCCAATATGAGCGAGAGGAGAGGTGGCGTGATGAATCGCGTGCTGAAGAGCAGAGGTGGCGTGCTGAATCGCGGGCTGAAGAGCAGAGGTGGCGTCAGCTTGCACACAGAAGGCAAGAGTCGATGCTCCGGCTGCTGGAGCATCAAACTGATATGCTCCAGCGTATGGTTGAGCTGCAGGAAAGGCAGCAGGAGCAGAGACCGCCGCTACAGCCCCTGTGTAACCAACAGCCCTCCTCCCCAAGTCCCATTGCCTCCTCACCCAGACGCCCAAGAACACGGTGGGGGGGCCTCCGGCCACCCAGTCACTCCACCCCAGATGATTTCCCGAGCAATAAGTGTTAAAGTTTTAAAGTTTTAAACTGCAGTGTGTCCTTTTCCTTCCCTCCTCCCCCACCCATCCCGGGCTACCTTTGCAATTATCCCCCTAGTTGTGTGATGAATTAATAAAGAATGCATGAATGTGAAGTAACAATGACTTTATTGCCTCTGCAAGTGGTGCTCGAAGGGGGGAGGGTAGGGGAGGGTGGGGTGGTTGGTTTACAGGGAAGTAGAGTTAACCGGGTGGGGGGGGGGAGGGGCGGAGGGTTCATCAAGGAGAAACAAACAGAAGTTTCACACCGTAGCCTGGCCACTCACAAAACTCGTTTTCAAAGCTTCTCTGATGTGCACCGCGCCCTGCTGTGCTCCTCTAACCGCCCTGGTGTCTGGCTGTGCGTAATCAGCAGCCAGGCGATTTGCCTCAACCTCCCACCCCGCCATAAATGTCTCCCCCTTACTCTCACAGATATTGTGGAGCGCACAGCAAGCAGCAATAACAATGGGGATATTCTTTTCGCTAAAGTCTGAGCGAGTCAGTAAGCTGCGCCAGCGCGCTTTTAAACGCCCAAATGCGCATTCCACCACCATTCGGCACTTGCTCAGCCTGTAGTTGAACAGGTCCTGACTCCTGTCCAGGCTGCCTGTGTACGGCTTCATGAGCCATGGCATTAAGGGGTAGGCTGGGTCCCCAAGGATCACGATAGGCATTTCAACATCCCCAACGGTTATTTTCTGGTCCGAGAAGAAAGTCCCTTCCTCCAGCTTTCGAAACAGAACAGAGTGCCTGAAGACGCGAGCATCATGTACCCTTCCCGGCCAGCCCACGTTGATGTTGGTGAAACGTCCCTTGTGATCCACCAGGGCTTGCAGCAGCATTGAGAAGTACCCCTTGCGGTTTATGTACTCGGTGGCTTGGTGCTCCGGTGCCAAGATAGGGATACGGGTTCCGTCTATCGCCCCACCACAGTTTGGGAATCCCATTGCAGCAAAGCCATCCACTATGGCCTGCACGTTTCCCAGAGTCACTACCCTTGATATCACCAGGTCTCTCATTGCCCTGGCAACTTGGATCACAGCAGCCCCCACAGTAGATTTGCCCACTCCAAATTGATTACCGACTGACCGGTAGCTGTCTGGCGTTGCAAGCTTCCACAGGGCTATCGCCACTCACTTCTCAACTGTGAGGGCTGCTCTCATCCTGGTATTCTGGCGCTTCAGGGCAGGGGAAAGCAAGTCACAAAGTTCCATGAAAGTGCCCTTACGCACGCGAAAGTTTCGCAGCCACTGGGAATCATCCCACACCTGCAGCACGATGCGGTCCCACCAGTCTGTGCTTGTTTCCCGTGCCCAGAATCGGCATTCCACGGCATCAACCTGCCCCAGGGACACCATGATTTCCACATTGCTGGGGCCTGTGCCTTGTGAGAGGTCTAGGTCCATGTCCATTTCCTCATCACTCTCGTCGCCGCGCTGCAATCGCCTCCTCCTCGCCTGGTCCTGGTTTTGCTTTGGCATGTCCTGGCTCTGCATATACTCCAGGACAATGCGCGTGGTGTTCATAGTGCTCATAATTGCCGCGGTGATCTGAGCGGGCTCCATGATCCCAGTGCTAGCTGGGGAAGGAGGGAGGGAGGGAGGGGCGAGTTACGACATGGCGTACAGGTACAGGGAATTAAAATCAAGAAAGGTGGCTTTGAATCAGGGAGAAACACAAACAACTGTCACACAGAATGGCCCCCCCCCCCCCCAGAGATTTAACTCAAAAGCCTGGGTTTAGCAGGCCGTTGATTTGACGGAGGGAGGGGGGAAGGAAATGAATACAGAGCAAATCTATTTTTTACATCTTAAGACGACGGTGCAGCATGACTGATAGCCCTCGGCATTTTCTGGGTGCTTGGCAGCAAATACTGGGCGCTTGGCAGTTAGCCTTCAGGCCTATTGCACGATCTGCTGCTCAGGGAAGACTCAGCTAACGTGCGATGAGCCAACAGGGCGCGTGGCAGAAAATGGCATACTACGACTGATAACCATCATCATCAAGACAGTTCCATAGGACTGAGCATGTCTGCCCAGGTGCCCATGATTGACAGCCACTGCTGTACGACGAGGACGGTTACCAGTCGTAATATACCATCTACTGCCAAAAGGCAAGGGGGCTGGTGCAATGCAGCCCCACGGCTGCCGGCACCCAGATCGCCAATGAAGGCTACCAGTCATGCTGCAACGTCTACCGCCAAAAGGCAGTTAGCTGCTGCTGTTGTGTAGCAATGCAGTCCCACGGCTGCCGGCACCCAGATGACACATGGTCACGGTGAGCTGAGCTGAGCGGGCTCCATGCTTGCCGTGGTATGTTGTCTGCACAGGTAACCCAGGTAAAAAGGCGCGAATCTATTGTCTGCCGTTGCTTTGACGGAGGGGGAGGGGCCTGACGACATGTACCCAGAACCCCCCGCGACACTGTTTTGCATCATTCGGGCATTGGAATCTCAACCCAGAATTCCAATGGGCGGCGGAGACTGCGGGAACTGTGGGATAGCTACCCATAGTGCAATGCTCCGGAAGTCGACGCTAGCCTCGGTACTGTGGACACGGTCCGCCGACTAGAGCACTTAGAGCATTTTATGTGGGGACACACACAATCGGCTGTATACAACCGATTTCTATAAAACCGGCTTCTATTAATTCCATCTAATTTCGTAGTGTAGACATACTGTATTGCATTAGACAATCAGGGTAATAATTTTTCAGTACCAAACAATATGAAAAATAATTGAAATAAAGAAAATAGTTGATTGTTTCTTAAAGTTATCATCATTTAGAAATACACTTGGCATTTTTTGTTCCATACTGAGTGCATGGTAAGGGATTAGTTATACCACAAGGGACCATATAAATTCTTCTCCGTTTCAAAAACCTGTTCAGTAAGTAGATGATTCAGATCCGTGGTTGACTAGTCTAGGGTATGCCTGCCTCTAATATGCAATCCATTCTGTCATATTTGAGTGATTGAATAGTGTAACTGTGATTACTGACAATAAAAATAGTATAGAAATACCTACCAAGACTATAAAAATATAGAAATGCTAGGATTTTGACAATATCAGAAGAAAACTGCTAATGAAAAGTGATAAATATTTCCAGTTTTTCCACCCACATTGCAGAAGGAAGAAAGAAACAGGTATAGAGATTTAAGCAGATTTTTATCAATATCATCCAGAGGAAAAGAAAAAGGATGGAGGGGACTCAGAGCGTTATTGTACAGAATCATATCTACCTAAATCTAATCCATGGGCAGTCATATATCATCTGAGACGAAATGCTGTGCAAGGACTAAACTTCATGGGGTAATCAGACCTAGTGTAGGTGTGATCAGGATACCTACTATAAGTGTGATGTCACCTCTCCTTTATTCTTTAGGGGCTGAATCCAACTCATTGTGAAGTTAATGGGAGCCTTTCAAAATACCACTTTAGCTGCTTTTTGCTGACTTGCAACTTGGTTGCTGATCAAAACCTCTAAATCCCTTGCTATCAAAGTGAAAACTATCCTTAATTTTGGTATTTATCTGCCAGAGTGCTAGGAAAAAATAATAATTCTGTGAAATCTTATGAGCTAGTGCAGTTATCTGAAAGACAGGAACTGGGTTAGACTTCCCTTATAACTGCATAAGCATGATATCATTATCCATATTTTAGCTGTTTGACCATAGCTAAGTAAGATTTTAAATCTGAAATCATAAGATATCTATAGGACTTCTTTGTAAAGACAAAGTCCTGTCATTAAGACTGAGTACACTGGCTATGCCATATATTAAATGAATGCGGACAATTAAAAACAACCAACCAACTGAAATACGGTGATTCAAAACTTTGAAGCACAGGTGAAGAATCCAAACCTGAACATTACACAAAAGAGACCCAAATATTTGCCAGCTTCTCATGTTTTTTTAATCTTCCTACCTCTTCCTTTAAAATTAGTGCCTGGGTGTAACCAAGGGTTACAGACAGAGAAAAGGAATACACTCTAAACCCTAGAATTTGTAATTGAAATGAAGCACTTGTTTGGGGCCAAATTCTGAGCTGGTGTAAGTACAAGGAGCATGCTGATTTTACACCAACCTAGGATACAGCTCACAGAGTACACCCAGATCAATTTCATTATCCTAAATCCCTTTTTAGGGTCTGTTTTTTGTTTTTTTAAACTACTTAAATAATGTTTGGGAAGCAGCTATAGTAAAGAGGTGGGAATACAGAGCTGAAAATGATTGGGCCTAGTGATCCACCTAGCTAGGGACTCACCTGCCCACCGTGAGACTTGAGAGGCACGGTTATTATGATTTCTATTCAGTAGTGCCTAGTGGCTCCAGGATCACCCGATTGTCTGGTATAGTTTCAGTGTCCTGGCTAGTCCCATCAACAGCAGTTTCCTCCCCATCTCCTCCAGTTTCAACTTTCTGGCCTCCTTCTCCCCACCCCCTCCTGTTCCTTGCCTGCCCAACCACCTCTCCCAATATTACATCTCTACTGTCCCAGATCCTGCTGCGTCCGTGTTGGGCCCCAAGTGACCCACCTCTGTCGGCCACAATTCCATTGTGTTACCACACACTGTATTACGTGTACAAATGGACATACCCTACAATCCATTGCACTGTAGCCTCACTACATGCATATCAGCAGCATCAGGTCCAGTGAAGGCAGCTAGGGCTTGAAGCGTCTAATAGCGGACAAAGAGGCTGGTAAGGTAGGGGTCAGGGAAAGCGGGGAACGGGAGGAAGTGAGCTTGGTTGTATGATAGAAGAGTGGAAGAACTGGTGACTTGAGAAGTCAATCTCATCCCTTCCTCCCATCCCTGCTCACCCCAGTTGTTAATGCCGGATCACGTGTGCATTCTCTAGCTCCCTGCGTAGCTCCACCCCATTATAGGTTTCCTGGTTTGGTATTAAACAAACAAACAAACAAAAATCTAATCACCCTTTACCACCACTCCTGGGGCTGTGCAGTTTTCTGAGGCTCCATTATTTCTAATGACACCGCATAAGCTGTTAGATTCATCTGCTGTGTCTAGCAAACCGCTACCAAGAGTGAAGCAGGAAAATGCTGGGCCAGATTCTGATGCCCCATTGAATGGGTCTGTTCAAGGTCAATTGAGGGTAACTGTCTGAGTAAGGTATTGAGCAAGGTGAGTAAGGGGTATCAGAATCTGTCCCTTAGTAATCAAAGAAAGGAAGGACAGAAAAAGCATACACAGCAATAGAATGGAAGATTAGTGTGCCTGGTATTTTCAGAAACTGCTGGTGGGACTCTTGAAAGAGATTAGTTTTCCTTTATTTGTATTACATTTTAATTTTTAAAGGATATTGGAGTACTTTTTTGAAATAAGAACAGGAGTACTTGTGGCACCTTAGAGACTAACAAATTTATTAGTCTCTAAGGTGCCACAAGTACTCCTGTTCTTTTTGCGGATACAGACTAACACGGCTGCTACTCTGAAACCTTTTTTGAAATGTGGATCTTAGTTAAACACATCTTAGGTTTCATTTCCTATATTGCTCCAGTGCGGTTCTCCTCTGGTTCTCTGTGGACAAACTTTGATAATTTTCTATGTGACATGTTTCTGTAGCTGAGTGTTCAAAGTCCTCAAACTTTCTGCCTAAACTGTAAATGAAAGAAAAGGGCAAATCTCACAGATTATCAACTGTCTGTTGGATTAGGGGAATAAGAAAGGGAAGGCACCTGAAGCTACATTGTACCTTCAGATACACAGACATCTTCCATTGGGTTTAACAGGAATTGTTTAGGAGTATCTGAGCACAGAATTTGGCCTCTGGTGACAAAGCTGCCTTGACATTTGCCAAATGGAATGTTGTGCTTCGGACTACAAGCCTGGCCCCGCTAACCACAGCACCTTCTTTGACAGAGGTGAAACTAAATTATCCTCTTGCTCCCACAGCGTTACCCTTAGAGCTGGCTGGATCTCGGTTTAGTTGGAAAATGCCAGTTCGTCAAACCTGAAATTTCTTGTGAAAGCAAGATGGATCCAACGAACTTTTACGGAATCACAGGCCGGTTTCACTTCTTGCTAATTGCAGCAGTGACACTGACAAGAATGTCAATTTCGCGCTGCAGCTGGGAGCAAATTTTGTTTCAGAAACACCATGTGTCAATGTTTCCAAAACAAAGGGTGTTTGTTTGTTTTGGTTTTTTTTTGGGGGGGGGGGGGATTTCAGGTTTGGGGGGAAATGTCTAAATAACAAAAGCTCCGATGATCTGGAAATCCCACATTTCAGACATCTCTGGTTACTGACTACAATGTGCTTAACCAAAGGAAACGAGGAAACATTTTGACCTCTGTTACATATCTAGGGCTAAATACTGTATTCTATACACCAGAATCTAGATTCTTTATACGAGAATTCTAAATCCAGAATCACTCCACATTAGCCTTTTGACTGAGAATAGATTACCTGCAATGTCATACCACATTGCGCTGTCCAGCCAGTGGCCAGAAGAAAAGATACATGACCAAAAATTTACTCTTGCACATATACAGTATTTGTGCACAGTTCCCAATGGCTTCAAGAGGAGTTGCTCCTATCTATATGAGGGTAGAATTTGGCCCATGATATTTTTATTGGCAGATAAAAATATGTTCTTACTTTTAGAAGAAGGAAGTGAGGAACAGAACAGCCTCTGCTCACAGGATAGAGATGAAGCAGGAAAGAAAGACCCTAACTGGAAACAGGACTCTGACATATCAAGGCCCTTCTGTGTGCCTAGGGAGGAAAACAGAAATGGGAGCATCAGAGCTCCAAAAAGATTGAGTAGCAGCATTAAAATGACTGGTTGGGTAGGAAATATTCCTTGATTTAGGGAAAGAGACTTGAGTAGGGAGGCAGAACTGATTGGGGAGAGATTTAATTGGAATAGAAATAGAATTGACTGGGATTGAATGGGTTTATTTGTCGAGCACAATAGTGAATGGGGGAGTGAAGATCCAGTAATGGAAATTAAACATCCACTGATGTGCAGAGTTGGTGTGGCTTTGGGGGTGCCATTTTTCATCCACTTAGTAGGCTTGGATGAGGTGGTGTTGGTAAAAATTTTCCAGCCCTGTCTACCTTAATTACTGCCTAGTCGACAAAATGGGTGGGAGAAATCGAAATGCATATTGTCCTTTGGTTTTGGGAATATTAAGGATAACTAAAAATAATTCCTAAACACTTCTTTAAAATTTGAAGAACAACTACACTGCTGAATCATATTTCTTAGACCTGGTTCTAATCTCACTGATACTGGTTTTACACTGGTGTAATTCCATTGACTTTAAGGGAGTTACTCCTAATTGACACTCCTGTGAGTAAGATCAGGCCCCATTATGCATTTGCAGCAATTTATTTCCAGGCATTGTGGTAGGCTCCAGACCAGGGGTGGGTAAACTACAGCGCGTGGGCCAGATCCGTCCCACGAGCTGTTTTAAGTCGGCCCACGAGTTGCACCATACGGCTTGGCCCTGCTCTAGCCGGGGTGCTGGGTCAGGGGCCACACCATGTGGCTCCTGGAAGCTGCGGCATGGCCCTGCTCCAGCTCCTACGCACTCCAGTGGGAGCTGCAGGGGTGGTGCCTGCGGATGGAGCAGCGTGTAGAGCCGCCTGGCCGCGCCTCTGCGTAGGAGCTGGAGAAGGTACATGCCATTGCTTTGGGAGCCGCTTGAGGTAAGCGCAGCTCGGAGCCTGCACCCCCTGACCCTCGCTGGTCACCTGCCTGGGACCTTCTGAGTAATTTCCATCCATGTCAAGGCCTCTTTATGCTACCAGAAAGGCATAAAAGGGCCTTAGTGTAACTGAAAATCAGGTCCTTCGTCTCAGGCTGTAAGTTCTGTGGGATAAGATAAACATTCTTTAATGTTTGGAATGCACCTAGCACATTGTAAGTGCTACCAGAAACAAATAAGAATATTAATAACTAAGATAAATCATGATAATAGCTGATCCCTCTCCCTACAATATGTTCAGGCAGATTCACATTTCCCGTATTGTTCTGTTTAAATAAAAAATGTACAATAGCGATCAAAATTGTTTGGCTTGTCAAATAATCTTCTATTTAGCGTGACTCTTAAAGGACTGCACATAATGAAGGAAGGTTTCTAATTGGTAGTGGCATTTTAGTCAGGAGTGAATTCTAAAGCATTGAGGTCTTTTATGCCTTTAAATCATCACTTCTGAAATAATCAATTATTTCTCCATTCTACGGGAGGCCCACATGAATATTCAAGCAATTTGATTATTCAGTGAAAAGTTCTTGGAGTTAAAACATATTCCGTTCTGCAGACACAAATCACTACACCAGAATGCTTAACACTTTACAGTGCTGAGAGGGGGAAAAAAAAAAAAAAAACGCTCTCTCAGTGAGCGGCACAGAGGCAATGAAGAGTAAAATATTTCAGCGTATCCTAGAACTGCCCCCTAACATGTTCACCATCTTTCCCCAGTGCAAAAAAGCATGGACTCCACACACCAACAACTGCAATCTAAACTCTAATGTCTCCCATCCACAGCTTCACCTACCTGCTGCTAGCCAGATCCTGTGCCTTGTTTTCACTTATGACAGTTTTACACCAGTGGAACTACCTTGACTTCAATGGCACTACTGCAGATATATACAGGTGTCAGTGACAGGAGAACCAGGCCCTTAAAGTTTGCATCCAGCGGGTCCCTCTCTAACCTCCAGAAACATCTATTTCTGGTCTCACCCGGCTAATTGCCCAGCCCAAGGGTGGAGATGCAGGTTCCTTGGGGCAGGTAGATTTGAGATCAGTGAGAGATTGTGGCTGCAGGGAGGTGAAGTGAGTCAGGACCAGCTTCAGGGAAGATTAGCAATTTGCTCCACCTCCCTACTGCCAAACCCTTCTGACAACCATCAACTGGCTGTGTTAGATCATAGAATCATAAATATCAGGGTTGGAAGGGACCTCAGGAGGTCATGCAGTCCAACCCCCTGCTCAGAGCAGGACCAATCCCTAGACAGATTTTTGCCCCAGTTCCCTAAATAGCCCCCTCAAGCATTGAACTCACAACCCTGGGTTTAGCAGGCCAATGCTCAAACCACTGAGCTATCCCTCCCCTAAATAGGTACCTGGGAACTAAACAATTCCTTAAGGTTTAAATGAAAGCCAACATCTTAGATACTCTTTTAGTACAGAAAATGTAGTTTATGTGAACTCTACAAGATTAACAAGCATATAGTCCATTCTCTATTGATCCACCAAGGAATCATTTATTGCATTCTGAATTTGCTGTGGTTTAACCCACAGAAGCAATTCTATCTCCTCATTCTTTCAGGTCAGCAATTAAATCTGTCATTTAATAAAACAACATTAGCTAAAATAAAGACACTTTGCAGATTATTTGTATTACAATACAGGATACTAAGCTGTATACAAAAGGATAGGGGTAAATGGGAAGAAAATCAGACTCATTTTTCTAACACACTTAGGGCCAAATTCATCATTGCTATAAATCCACTGAAGTGAATGCTATTGCATTTATGTCTCCATGTACAAAGTGCAAAACAAATACTTTCAATCTAAAATGAATGTATTAGATTGAAGGGGGAAAACAACCTAAAAGAAATAACAAAAGTAAAGTCTCAATGAGAAAGAGCAGAGTGTGTGTAGTCTCAAATCTGAGAACAAAAGATAGCTGTACTGTGCTCACCCGGTGAGCTCAGAAATTTAAAGGTTCACCACAGAAAAAAACCCCAAAAGACTGTAGAGATTCTCACATCATGACTTAATTCCACTCTCTGTCTAAAAGCCATAACAATAGCATATAAAAATCATGGGTGTTGAAAGGCATATGATATACCACATAGTGTACAGTTGTAATTTCTGCATTTTACCAGCAGTTCTTAATCATGCCATTTTCTAAATAGCAACCTCTACATCTAAATTCACGTACTCTGGCAGCAAGCACATTGTGTGTCCTGGAGTCCGCCCTCGGAGTTTCTAGGTATACTAAGGGAGAGTTTATGAGGACATTTTAAATGGGTTGCTACACCCTGATGCAGATTATAGTGTTGTTTCTCTGAATGCAAACATGAAGTGCAGTGCCATGAGAGCTGTTGCTTATCTCTACAGCTGTTCAAACTTTAACATCACAACTGAGCCGGACCTGCAAACATTCTGTATGCAGGGCTACCAACTCTGGCTTCTTTAGCATTCACATGCAAGCCCTGACTTTTGAGAGTATTGCACCACACTGAAATTCAGTTGAGCGTTTGGAGCTTGGGAAAACTCTCCTGTTTTTAAAAAGTCTGAATCAAGAATTAAAAACGTTTTGGGACAGATCCTCAGCTGGTCTCAATGGGCATAGCTCCAGGGTTCAGCCCCTTCTTTTCACATGCCTGAAAGCATGTGATTTATTTTACCCTTGGGTGAATGCTTTTTGCCTCCAGACTGATGTGCACAATTAGTTTAAAAGATCTTGTAACACAGAGTTCAGGAGGGATATAAAATAATGATCTAGTTCTACACCTTCCTAAACACATAAAAACAGACTGCAGAATGAGGTTATAGCTAGGAGTTCTGCTTTGTTATCGTTTAAAGGACTAAATATGTTTCCTTGTGGCTGCAAGTGCATGAAATGCTATCAGAAATGGTGTCAATTTACTCTAAACTGATATGTTGTGGCAATAATATTTCTCAGTTACATTGTAAATGAAAAGCCGTGTATTTTACTTCTACATAGCTGATTTTCTTGTACACACCACACTATATTCTAGCTTTACTCATTCTCCCAGCAGTGGGGCAGAAGAAGTGTTAACTACAGCAGAATTTGGCGTTCTATGAGTTTGCCTACACATGGAGTTATTCCAGAATAGCTATTCCTGAATAATTCCTTGTATGGACAGTTTTATTCCAGAAGAAGAGTATCGGGTTTTGGTTTTGCAATTACTGTCTCTCTTGCCCCTAATTCAGAATGACCCTGTGCCTCCAAGTGAGTGTATTACGGGTTTCGTCTCAGCAGAACAGGAAATTGATTCTTAAAATATACAAGAAGCCTCTTCTCCCCCTCATCCCCCCAAGAGATCAACTGCTTCAAAGGAATGAATTGGGCCACTCAAAATGTAAAATGTCCCACAAATTTATCCACCTATAAAACAGATTTAATATATCTATATCACCCCTTTAATGAAAAAAAAAAAAAAAAACCTATAAAAAAAGACCCACCAAATCGACTGCAGATCGCTCTCCAGCTGACCCCTGTACTCTACCCCCGGCGAGAAGAGCAAGGTAAGTTGACGGGAGATTTTCTCCTGTCGACCCACCGCAGTGTAGACCCCAAGGTAACTTGACTTAAGGTACGTCGACTCTAGCAACGTTCTTCACGTAGCTGGAGATGCGTAGCGTAGGTCGATTTACCGCAGTAGTGTAGACATAGCCTGAGTTGCCAAAGTGGATTTGCACCTCTTCTCCTGTACTCCTAGCTGTTCTGCTCCTTCTGAGCCTGTTGAGATTGAAATAGACAGGAATTCTCTAGAGATCACTTGTCAATTTCACTTATCTCCTTCCTCAAGGACAGATTTCCAGAGGAGTAGACAGCTGGCATGATATTTAACTTAATTTATTTAGACATATATAAATGTGTCCACTCCTGCCTCTAAAAGAGAAAATTAAATTAGTTATATCCAGACATATACAGACTGGCCCAATGTCCCTTACTAAAACCCCATGACACTCAATCCCGTCCATCCCACACTAAGATTATGACCCTCCACTCCTATCTGCTAAGGAGATTAGTGCATCCACAATCACAACAAACCCAACACTCTAGGGCAGTGGTTCTTAAGCTTTACTGCAGCCTGCACCCCTTTGGTTCTCAAAATATGTTCTCGCACCTCTTATCAAAAATCAACATATGTTCTTACACCCTTTAAACCTAGATATATTTGTTGTTTGTATATTACAATAATCGTTAAAATACATAGGTTTGATGAAACTAAGTAGTTGTACTTACGTGCCTGAGGTTAAATTTGTGTTTTCAATAATTTACCTTCAAAAAAAAAAAAAAAATCTGGCATATCTCACACCCCCAGAAAGGGCATCTCACACTCCCCGGGGGTGCGTGCGTGCACCCCAGGTTAAGAACCACTGCTCTTGGGTTATTCTAAGTGGACCACTGAATTATGGTTTATTTTTTATTTGGAAAGCTAACTGAGCCACACAAAAAAAAATGGGGGAAGAGGGGGAACGAAACATTTTGTGCATGTCAGCCTTGACAGTGTCCATTTAAGTGACATCCGCCAGGAAAATAGGATAATCCAATTTCTGCTGAAAGTTTGCATAGTCCCCTCATGAACAATAATGGTGAAACTCAAATAGCCCTTCAGCATAGCAGAATCAATATAACCTTTTCATTATTGTGAAGCAACTAGCTATTGATTGCAAGGAAACCTCTCTGCTCCCCCAGGAAAACCTCTTAATACATTGACCGTTCAGCAGCAGGAATTTATTCCAGATACAACAAGGTTTCAGAATGCAGGAATAGGAGGGAGACAATGTCCATTTTGGTATGCAAGCCACAATTTGAACTGCTCACATTTTATACACAAAAACTAGCCACTATAAACAAGAAGCAGAGGGGTAGCCATGTTAGTCTGAATCTGTAAAAAGCAACAGAGGGTCCTGTGGCACCTTTAAGACTAACAGAAGTATTGGGAGCATAAGCTTTCATGGGTAAGAACCTCACTTCTTCAGATGCAAGAAGTGAGGTTCCCTTGCATCTGAAGAAGTGAGGTTCTTACCCACGAAAGCTTATGCTCCCAATACTTCTGTTAGTCTTAAAGGTGCCACAGGACCCTCTGTTGCTATAACCAAGAAGCAGATTTCTGCTCCCTTTTATGCCAATGTAAAACTTGCTGTGAATTCAACTGCATCCTTCAGCTAAACTTGATGTAAATCCAGAATACCCATTAGCAGACCTTGCCCTTAACTGTCCTACATTTTAAATAACACAGAACTAGGGAGACCAGTTCTGCTCCATTTACATGTCATGCAATCCTACTGACTTTCATGGGGCATAACTGAGGACCAAATGTTTTCCAGGTTGTCTAGTGCTATAAAAGTGCTAGTACTTAACTACAATCACCCTCGACAATGAGTAAAAACTACTGTCCACCGTGACAAAATTCTTTTATTTAAAACTGGAGGTAGAACATAACAAGAATGCTTCAGCAAACATCAGCAGTAACCTCTTATTAAAGTAAAGCAGAACCTTATCGGCGTTCAGAAAATATAAGAGTGCTGTAAGTTATAAAATCATATACAAAAGTCAAACAAAGCGGGACAAAGTGGCAGGGGGGGAAAAAATCAAAACTAAGTTCATAATAAAAGTTTAAAGAATGGGGAAAACATTGTGCCAACCTCTTTTCGTTTTCCTTAGAGCTCTTCAGAAAGCACACGTGTAAGTTCTAACAGCAATAAAATGGAAGCATTGACACCTTGATGCTTTTTTAAACCAGCTGTTTGATATGCAAATATTAAGCAGAGGGCACCAAGCAACAGTTTTCTAGTGACCTATCCCTGAAGATGTATACCTGCTGGCATATAAATCCACATGCCTTAGAAAAGTGTGATCTTCAGAAAAAATAAAAATAAAAAGCCTTTACAATATAATCTGAAATGACCAAAAGGTAGAAGAAGCAAAGAAATAAAAAAAGCTGTTTGCCATTTTAGGCCTAACTTCCTTTTCACATAATTACGGAGCAGTTATGAACACGCTAGATGGGTGTGAGGACATTCCAGCGAGCAGTAATGCACAGCCACTCTCTCTCGCTTTCTCTCCCCTGCTTAACAAACTCACCAGCTTGTAAACTTGGGTGTCGGATTTCCGGGACCGATGTTTGCTTTACCTTTCCGTCCCGCACTCAACTCCTCCTAGGCAAACCCAGTTTTTGGTTGGAAATGTTTTAAAGTGCCAGCCAAGAAACTTACTCTGATAGTCCTGAGCGATTATGTAGATCCCGCTGCTGTCAGGGCAGGGAAGGAGTTGAAGTCTGTTTTAGCACCACCCCTGGGAGCTAGCCTGACAAGGCTTCTGTCTGAAAGGCTTGTGTGAGAAGAAGGCGTGCCCTGACTGCCTGTACACGGATGTAAGGAACTAACCTCGGGCAAATCTTGCTTGTGACTCAACTGCAGGCACTAACTGCTAAATACACACTCTGCCCTTTGTTAAAGGCTCTACCCTATTTGATGTTCTGCACATGGGCTAACAGCTGTGTGGCAGCAGTGTCAGGCTTAATAAAATGTGATCAGCTGCCGCAGGTTATCAGCACCAATTTAAGACCCTTTTTTAGCAAGGGGGGGGGGGGGGGTTGCACTGATTAACCTAGCAGTATGGTATCGAGATAGAGAGATGCCACTTAGTATGCTTGGGTTGGTATTTTTGCATTCAGGGTTACTTTTTGTGTTTGTAGTACTCTGTGTTGCTTTTAACAATTGTTTCTATGTAACTATATGTTTTATTGCATTATCACCAGACCTCTGAGCCTGCCAAAGGCCAAACATGGAGCACAGTGGATGACAAAGACCTACAGGACACCAAAAATTATTCATGCAGGAAATTTAAAATGCTGTGATATCCCTTTCTTTAGTGTAAATGACTCTTCCTATAATCTCTGGTCCCTGACTCTTTATGTCTGATTTAAATGATTTTCTATAATAAAAGCAAGGGGGTGCTAAATTTGTTGGCAATTTTGAGAGCAAAATGAGTAATTTCTCTCCAAATGTGGTAAAGTTGAGAGGTATGCATATTATCCGCTCCACAAGTGGCACCATGCATAGGTTGTGTTCAAATACCCACCGCTTTAGCAAAACAAAATAAAGTCAAAAAACATTTTCCTGGACTGTTATATGCCCATTAAAAGGAACATAGTCAAAAGTCCCTAATAGCAGAGCAAAGGGTGAATACTTATTTCCTTGATTAGTTTCATTGGGTGACCCCCCCCCCCCCCAGTACTTGTGTTATGTGAAGGGGTAAATAACACTTCCTTATTCACTTTCTCCACACTATTCGTAATTATATAGACCTCTATCATTGCCCCCCTTAGTCATCTCTTTTCCAAACTGAACAAGCCTTTCTAATCTCTATTCATATGGAAGCTGTTTCATAACCTTAATAATTTTTGTTGCCCTTCTCTGTACCTTTTCAATTTCTAATATATCTTTCCTGGAGCTGGGGTGATCAGAACTGCACGCAGTATTCAAGGTGTGGATGTACCAAGGATTTATATAGTAGCATTATGATATTTACTATCTTATCATCTATCCCTTTCCTAATGGTTCCTAACATTTTGTTAGGGGGGGGAAAAAAGAAAAAAAAAAAAAGCTACCACTACACACTGAGCAGATGTTTTCTGAAAACTATCCACAATGACTCCAAGATCTCTTTCTTGAGTGGTAACAGCTCAATTAGACCCCATCATTTTGTATGTGTAGTTGGGATTATGAATTACTTTGCATTTATTAACATTGAATTTCATCTGCCATTTTGTTGCCCAGTCACCCAGTTTAGTGAGATTCCTTTTGTAACTCTTAGCAGTCTGCTTTGGACTTAACTATCTTGAGTAATTTTGAATCATCTGCAAGTTTTGCCACCTCACTGCTTACCCCCTTTTCCCAGATCATTTAGACTCCTAAAAGGAGTCTCTGTTTCCACAAGTCTCTTAGTATTAATATAAGTCCTTGAGTTGTTCTTTGTGGTATCCCAGAAGGAAATAAGACAGAATGCAAGCAGAAAGGAACATCTTGCATCTCAGTCTCAGATCAACACAGTTAGTCTCAGCTTGTGGGAGGCCCAGCTTTCACGTCTGTGTGTCCAACATTGATCTGTAATCTCTCTGGGGGTGGCAGCTAGATCTGCAATACAGGTGTGTTTCTGAGAAAGAAGAAGACTGTAGTATTATCAGAAGTAAAGGCTGAGAGATTCAGAACAAAGCACTGCCCTAAATATTCAACCCATTCATCTACTTATCAGTCTCTGAAATCATTAAGGAATAGCAGTCTTTTAGATTATAAGATCTTTGGGACATGGACTGTCATTTACTAAATGTATATACAGTATCTAGCACAGGTCAGGGGTCCTGACCTGCTTGAGGACTCTAGATGTTTCTACTATAATATAAATAATAAATATATTTCTATCTAAAGCATTGTCTAACTTTCTAACTAGTCAATATGGGAGGAGAAAGCATATTCTTATGGAATACTGTCCCACTAAGTATACAAAGTCACTAGTTAGCGCATAGATAAGGGGTCTGTATATTGTATAGCCTCACTATATTGTAATCAATCAGAGTAATAACTATTGCATTCAGAACGAATTGGAGTATCATGAGGAACTCAGACTACATGATCACAGTGGTCTCTCCTGGTCATAGAATCTCTGAATATAGTTTGCTTTAGGCCATGCAATAAAGTTGTTAAAGTATGGTGTGGCCTAAAACAAACTATATGACAAACACTGGGAAATACGATAATAACAAATGAGAGAAGGAGGAGCTTAAGGAGGCTGGTTTACACTATGTGCACATTAACTTTTCAACTTCTGAGACCTGGGTTCAAATCCATCTCCTAGCACAATTGAAAATGAATTTGCTGGCCTCACCTTAGTCCACTCAAGCGGCAGCTCAGGATTGAGATAGTGAAATGTATTCTAGATCAGTATATTATGCAATGCTGTGAAGGGAAGTTTGGTGGTAGGATGAAGAAACTTGCATCACAACGCTACTAACTGGTACATGTGAGACCCCAAGCAAAGTTACTCTCCATTTTAAAAATAAAAACACGAGGAAGAGAGAGAGGCAGAGCTGTGGGAAAGGAAAAGCAATAACAGTAAATAAGAAACAAGTGTTTTGATAATCTCACTTTCTTACTTTATTTATTTTTCTACTTAATACATAAAAGGAAATAATTGTATCTTGCGGCTCTCATGAAAAATCTTCACTTAGGAGTTATAGTTTTCCTGGAATTCATTGATAAAATTGCAGCCTTCCATATAATAGCATAATTGTCTATTGGTGTGAGTTCAGAGCTCAGAACTGATAGGAGCTCAGATACCATGGTGATGAGCATGGTATAAATACCTAGATAGATTGAGGAGGACTGTACATATAATATAACTGTATGTGGGATATCAGAAAACTAACAGCCAAATGCACTGCTCACTTACCTGTGGAAAACTCCATTGGTATCTGTTGATTATCAGTGCCCATATTTGGTATCAGTGCCCATTAATGCCACTGGTGAAACTGGTTTGAACTAGCATTGATGAAGTGCTAGAATTTTGCATTTTTGCCTTTTCTATTTACAATGCTGGACCTAACGGTTAGTGAGTGGTACCTATGGCACATTTTTGGTTTCCATGAAAGTCTTTTGGTGTTTAATTCTTTGGGGTCCTTTAGACTCTGCCATCCTGTCACCCCTCCTTGCCCTCAAAGAGCCAAAAACGGTGGGAAAGAAGAGGTGCATAGGAATTTCCACACTGGATCAGACCCTTGGTCCATCTAGCCCAGTAGCCTGTCTCTGACAGCAGCCAGTATGCTTCGGAGAAAGGTACAAGAAACACTACAGTAGTAGATGTGGGATAATCTGTCCCCCAGGAGTGTATTATCCTAATCCCTAATAGAGTTTGAGTAAACTCCGGAGCATGAAGTTGTATATCCCTTTTAATGCTCTTTTTTAGGATTAACTATTATAATTCTTATTTATCTCATTGAGAGAGAGACTAGTGGGGCACAAACTAGGTTGGGAAAGAAAAAAAAAGAGTAGGGTTACAAGTCAGGGGAGAAAGTGGGGAAAAGAGAATGGGAGAAGTAGGGCAGGCAGAGAGAAGGGGAGCGAGAGAAGAGACAGATACAGGTGGGGAGAAGTGGGCTCCAGGTGAAAGTGAGGGGAGCAGAGAAGTGAGGGAGCAGGGTTGAAAGAAATAAGGGATAAGAGGAAGAACAAAACAAGAAGGATATGAAAGAAAAGAGGTGAGAAACAAATACAATGGAAGAAGAGGGCAGTGAAATTCTCAAAGCTGGAGGAAATGGGGTAGGGACCCAGTCAAGGGGTAGCTTTCAGGTGGGAGGAGTGGTGTAGGGGACAATGTGAGGCTGAGGTGGATGGACCTAGCCACCCAAGTCCAAGCTTGCCTGACCCCCCAACTCCGAACTCAGGCAGCTAGCCTGAGCTGCCAAGCATGCAACAACATCCACACTGCTCTTTTTAATGCGCTCCCGTGAGCAAAGTTAGCATGAGTCTGTCTACCCATGCTGGGAATCCCACCTCCATGCTGCAGTGTAGACATACTCAGAGATGCTCCACTTATTCTTCATGTCCCAGGCCTGGTAGATCTTGGCTGGGGGCCTGAATAGATTTATATGATAAACTGTGTGGAGCAGCTGCTATTGTTTTGTAGAGATGTGGGGTGTGTCTGGAGAAACAAAAGGTCTCTGATGGAAGGTGGGGCTCTCAGCTGCAGAGGGGTAGAACAGATGGGGGCAGGTTGTAGCGGGG
Source organism: Emys orbicularis (assembly GCF_028017835.1). Taxonomy (NCBI): domain Eukaryota; kingdom Metazoa; phylum Chordata; order Testudines; family Emydidae; genus Emys; species Emys orbicularis. The sequence continues at coordinate 18,998,609 of NC_088688.1, read as the reverse complement.
TCTCAGTTCGTTGTTATAGAATGTCTAGAGAAAATAACTGAGAGCTCCCTGCTCTCAGTAAGAAGCACAAACAACACTGTGATGGCTGATTCTAGTATGCAATTTGAACATGCAGGACCCCTGCTGACTTTGTTTGGTTGTTTTTTTTGTAATTGAGTGGGTTCAGAGAGGCATGCAAAGTGGAATAGCTGCAAGTAAACTTTCATAATCCTTCTGGGCAATTGGTCAAAATGCACATGCTATGTCCAGGACCGAGGGATTACCAGCTCCTTATAGTTCTGTGTAAATGATATCTGGAGTTTGTTTACTGGCTGCATTTACAATTGCACCGTCACTACCGCTGGCAGATGGTCTCTCATCCACAGCCTGAACAGCTTTATTCGTTTGGTTTCATTTGGGCTTCTCCACATAGTGCTCTGTGTGTCCTTTTTTATGGCAGTTCCAACACCGCTCACCTGTGAAATGACAGCTGCTCACTTCCGCTCATGTGGCATGCATCACTCTTCCCACAGGTCATTTCCCCTGGTACTTTTTTCCCCTGTAGTCTCCACTGATCCAGTAACAACCAGGGCTTGTGAGCAGATGAAATCAAACTCTGTTGGCAAACGCTTCAGTAAGACCCCCTGCTTCAAAACAGACACTCTATGATCCCTTAAAGCATCCTCCAAATTGGCTTAAAATTCACAGTGCTTCAATTCTGCCACGTATACATTTACTGACTCTGCAGGTTACTGGTTCCATTTATATTGCTGGAAATGACAGAAGACTTTAGAGACAAGTACCTTCACAAAAAAGTTCTAATTTCTGGATAATTTTTCTTTTAGTTTGAATTGGCTGTGAGAACATGTAACAGACCATATGTTCTGCTTCTTTGGGTCTCTTAAACAAAAGGAATGTCTCTCTCTCATGGGCCACCTCGATTTCCTGCCTAAGCCTCTGCTAATTAAAATTAAGTATTATTTTCAAGAACAGGAAATGTGTCTGGACCCTGTTCTTTCCAGATACAGAGAAATGTCATACTGTACATACTGACTAAACAATTACTTAAAAAAATGACTACAGTAAAAAAATAAATAGATCTCATGTATTGAATGAACCTTCTCTTAGAAGAAAGCTTTGGATCTGAATGTATCATCCCTCTGAATAGAATATTTGCATTAACTGTTATATTACACCACACTAAAAGACAAACACATTATTTTATCTCTTCTTTGAGTACCCACATAGTTGACTGAGTGTCCCCAGGCAACTGCTGACTGAATCCTAAGATATGTTTTCCTTCTCTTTAAGAGCAATTTGCAGCCATCTCTCTCCCCTCATATATTACTCGACGACTTATCCTTTATCTGGTCCAAACTACTATCTTCTCCCCATTCAAATCCCTCTTTAATGCTTGCTCTACATTGGAAAAAATTGAATTTGAATAATTAAATTAATTTTAATTCAATCTAGTTAATCCAATGCAAGCCCCCTAGTGAAGACACACATAAACAAATTTAATTCTGGTTTAAATTAGTTTAGCTTAATTTTGTAATTTCCTGATGCAAACTAAATTGATTTATATTCAATCTAGTTAAACTGATGAAAACCCCTCATGCAAACTCCTAAAACTGGTTTAACTCTGGTTTAAATCAGGTTAGTGTAAATTACTAAATTAAGATAAACAGATTAAGCAAGAGGTGAACTAGTTTAAGTGCATCTACATTAGGGGTTTGCACCAGTTTAGCTAGACTGATTATAAATCAATGTAATTAAACCAATGCAACTTTTCTAATGTAGAGAGAAGAAGATTTACTTCTTCCTCAATACCTTTAAGAAGTCAGTCAATAATTATTATTATTAAAATCTCAGTAATTAATTAAACCATCCAGAAATGCACATGCCTAAAAACTGAGTAATGACAATCTCACTGATGTAATTTTTATTCTCTACCCTCCTATCCCATGATTTATAGTTTCCTATTTGCCCTTGTCTCATCACCTCACAAATTCGATTGTTAGATCCTCGAGGCATAAACTGCATCTTTATGTTTGCCCTGTAAAGCATTTAGCATGTTCCTGGGCACTGTAAAAATAAACAAACAAACAATTCCTGGCTCACAATCATTATTTTAAGACCAATTCTCTGAAAACAAGATTTATTTAATTTTGAAAATATACATTAGATTGAAAATCAGGGTGAATGCATCAATTCTGGGTAACGGCCTCATTAGGTAGGCCACATTTTTGGAAACCAACATTTTTTATCTGAAAGCTGACAAAACCAAGAAATGGTTTGGCCACAAACTGTTTTTGTGTTTTAATTTCCAGATGAAAAACCAATTTTTTTTTTTTTGAGGAAAGAAGCCACTTTCCATTTAATAGAAAACCCATATTTCCATCAGAAAAAAGTTTAAATGGAAAATTTTCAACCAGCCCTAGTAGTGCATGTTGAATAAACATTTGGGCTAGTATCTGTGAAATATTTGATATTCACAAACATTTTCATGACTAAATTAGTGACTGTCCTGATAGTTGCAGATGGGGAATATGAGCCAACAAATAACAGCAGAGAAATCTACCATATTAAATCACTGCCGTATTTAGACAAGACCTCTTGTAACTTTGCCTGTAGACAGATTGATACCTGTCATAATTAGAGACGTTTTAGTGATTAAACCATTGAGTTAATTAGGACAGAGTAAAAGAGAAAGAAACTGAATAATTATCATCACTCCCTAGCAATTGTCATCAGAACTAGAGTGTGCCATGTAACGTGTTATGAACTTTGCTGTAAGAAAGGCCCAGATTTGATTAATTAGGCAGAACCAAAAAGTTTCCATGCAACTACAAGACATTCATGTTGCTATCATGCCCGAGAAACATTCAAAATCTGGGCAGAGTATTAGAATATCATATTTCAAATGTTACATCATTTAACTACAGGCACTTGGCACTTATGTAATTTGGCACTTATGTAACACACTTGGGTCCTGATTCACCACCAGCTTGCACCTTTCGGAGTCATTAACGCTTGTGCAATGTAAAGGGCAATAATTGGCCACCCTGGATGCTGTTTTTTAAATTGGTGCCTCTGCCCGAGCACCACTGCTCCTTCCCTCCCCCCACACCAGCTAGAAACCACACCAACAAGGCTCTGGGACCTTAAAGGGTATCCCCACACCCACAGCAATGGCTTGGAACAGTGCATCCCAAAGGTGTTGCCCCATTAAGCACACAGACACACACACCAGTTACAGGGCTAGTGCTGAAAGCTGTTGCACCATTGCAGCTCTGGTCTGGCCACTTCTTTTGCAGTTCTCCGGGAGAAAGAGGATGACTGCCACTTTAAATGGACTCCTTAGTCCCCTCCAAGACACACACCAGCCACTGCACAAGAGTATCTCCTGCCCGGCTGCCCCATTCCTCCAATATCTTTCTGAACTGATAGTTTACATCCATTTTTACTGGAGTAGATGACTCCACAAGGTTAGGGTTGCCATTGGACAAATTCCTGGAGATTTCATCACATGACATAATCTTTAATTAAAGATTAATCTTGAATTCCTGGAGGTCTGGCAACCCTACACAAGGTGCAAGGCTATGGAAAATCAAGTCCAATACCTAACTATCCCAAAGCACTTTACAAAGGTGGCAAATACCATTGTCCCTAGAGAGGAACTGAAGACTCTGAGAAGTTAGGGTCAAAACTGGAAAACTTGAGTGACTAAAGTTCAGTGTCTAAATCGACATGGCCTGTTCAGAGGCTGCTGCTCCTGTTAACTTCAGTGCAAGTTATGGGTGCTCAGCACCTCTGAAAATCAGGCCACTTTATTTCAGGTGCTTAGCACAGTCCACTCCCATTGGCAACTTTTCGCCTTAACCTCTCTCTGTCCTAGTTTCCTACTCAAAGATAATAATACTTTGGTTGTTTTATGGTACAATTTTAGGGAATTGATTTTTCTGTAGTCTAAATGGCTGTAAACCAGCATACAGAGTCACCATCCCGGGAGGGGAAAATAAAGGCTCAGTTACAGGTCTCTTCAGGGCTTGCTATAGTTCCAAAACACAAACGTAAAACCAGAACCAATCAGCTCAAGCTACTGGGTGATAATTACCCAAGGCCTTTCCAGCTTTGAGAAGAGAGAGGACACAGTATTACCCTGTGATCCATAGATTGTGAGGCCAGAAGGGACCATCAGATCATCCAGGCTTATCTGTAACACACAGACCATAGAATTTCATCCAGTTCCTCTTATTGAGCCCCAAACTTGTGTTTGATTAATGTATATCTTCTATAGCCCATGTCTTTGATAGCTTCCTTTTACCATCTTCCCCCATCCTTTTATAACTCATCCCAGGTCAGCCATGTAATAGGCACAAATCCAGTAATCCCTTATTTATCAGCCAACCTCTACACTTCTTCGCAGGTGCCTATCTTTAGGCACTGCAATTTGAACATTTTGGCCAACACTTTTACTTAAGTGGGATACACCAGATGGGCTGCCAGGGAGCTGGAGATCTTGGGGAACCTGGGAGGTTTTGTTTTGGTTTTCCCAACGGAAAGATCAAAACTTCTGGAAACATTGAAAAATTTCATGTTCTAATCTAGTCTAGTCTATATACATTTTTATACCATTCTTGTCATCATAGTATCTGAGTTACTTCCAGAGGCGTATTAAGCAATAACTTAAGCAACATATTTTGTGGAAGCTGAATTTCTGATGGAATGGTTTTCCAACAGAAAATTCCTCACCAGCTCTCTTTGGAAGACTAAAGAATCTGGCCCATATTGTGAAGATAATTCAATGTACATTAATCTTCAGAGCATCCCTATGAGGGAAGTATTACAATCCCCATTTACAGACTGAGCCATAGAAAGGTTAACTAAGCCATAGAAGGTTAACAAGTAGAGTACTCTAATTTGGCAAAGACCTAACAAGATCCAGTGGCTGGACGTTGAAGCTAGACAAATTCAAACTGGAAATAAGGTACAAATCTTTTAACAGTGAGGGCAATTAACTGTCGGAAGAGTATTTCCAGTGGATGTAAATAATGGATATGGTGGATTCTTCATCACTTGAAATCTTGGAATGGATATTTTTCTAATTGATATGCTCTAGTTCAACCACAAGTTACTGAGTTTGATGCAGGGATTTCAGCATGAATAACTATGCTCTGTGTTATTCAGGATGTCAGTCTAGATAATTAGAATGGTTCCTTTTGGCATTAAAATCTATGAAAGTGATTTAATTAAGATCCCCTCACCCCATGAGTCTGCAGCAGAGCCAGGAATAGAACCCAGATTTTCTGACTAGCAGTTCCAACTGTAATCATTTGATTGTACTAATGTAGCTTTGACTGAGCTACTAGCCCCTTTATGTAAGTAGTTCCTCATATCTGCTCCCATACACATTATCAAATTGTAACAATCTATATCCTATGTTCACCACTTTTACAAGACAATGATAAATTTTGTACAAAGTATGCCTTGTGAGGTATAATTTGAAAACTCATAATTCACTGACCATTATTGCCCTGGTAAAATGTGTGTAGCAACATTGTATGTAAAGTTATAAGATTCTACTGTATGACATTGCTGAGACATGCTCCCAGGTTAGAAAAGCAGGCACAAACTAGTTCATCAGAGAAAAAAGGCAAACTGACACCTCAGCTAGGTGTCAACAAAATCAGATGGGCTATGACCTGGGTAAGCAGCTATTCTTTGGCAGGAAGAAGGGTGTAGGTGAGAAATGTACATGTTGGCAAATAAAAAGCTGGGGGTTCCCATCCCAAACAGATTTACTGTTGCCAGAACCCAGCTGGAGATAGACTCATAGACTCATAGACTTTAAGGTCAGAAGGGACCAATATGGTCATCTAGTCTGACCTCCCGCATGATGCAGGCCACAAAAGCTGACCCACCCACAACAGAATCTTCCAGCCTGCGACCCCTGCCCTATGCTGCGGAGGAAGGCGAAAAACCTCCAGGGCCTCTGCCAATCTACCCTGGAGGAAAATTCCTTCCCGACCCCAAATATGGCGATCAGCAGAACCCCGAGCATACAGGCAAGATTCTACAGCCGGACCCTCATTCTACCCGCGATGGCACGTTAATGCCTAATTGACTAAAATCACGTTATCCCATCAAACCATTCCCTCCATAAACTTATCAAGCCTAATCTTGAAGCCAGAGAGGTCCTTCGCCCCCACCGTTTCCCTCGGAAGGCTGTTCCAAAATTTCACCCCTCTGACGGTCAGAAACCTTCGTCTAATTTCAAGCCTAAACTTCCCCACGGCCAGTTTATATCCATTCGTTCTCGTGTCCACATTACTACTAAGCTGAAATAATTCCTCTCCCTCCTTTGTATTAATCCCTTTGATATATTTAAAGAGAGCAATCATATCCCCCCTCAGCCTTCTTTTGGTTAGGCTAAACAAACCGAGCTCCTCGAGTCTCCTTTCATAGGAAAGGTTTTCCATTCCTCGGATCATCCTAGTGGCCCTTCTCTGTACCCGTTCCAGTTTGAGTTCATCCTTTTTAAACATAGGAGACCAGAACTGCACACAGTACTCCAAATGAGGTCTCACCAGCGCCTTGTATAACGGAAGCAGCACCTCCCTGTCCCTACTAGAAATACCTCGCCTAACGCATCCCAAGATCGAGATGATTTTCAAAGAAAATAAATGCTATAAAAAGGGAGAACAGAGGACACAATTCATCTCTCTTCCTTCATCTCTACTCACGGCATCAACAACATTTGAAAGACAAAGAGCATAATTGAACTGGAGGAGTGGTCCTGGTTGAGAGATCCAGCCAGACTGTTGTGAGCATACAGTGAGAAAAAACTTTTTGCTTCAAGTCCACTTAGGTCAAAGTGTATACTACCACTTATGTTGGCAAAACTTATGTCGCTCAGGGATGTGAAAAAAACCACCCTTCCTCAGCGACATAAGTTTCACCAGCATAAGTGGTAGTGTGCACACCATTATGTTAGTGGAAGAGTTTCTCCCGCTGACATACACCTCTACCCCGATATAACGCTGTCCTCGGGAGCCCAAAAAATCTTACCGTGTTATAGGTGAAACCGCGTTATATCGAACTTGCTTTGATCCGCTGGAGTGCGCAGCCCCCCCCCCCCCGGAGCACTGCTTTACCGCGTTATATCCAAATTCGTGTTATATTGGGTCGCGTTATATCGGGGTAGAGGTGTAGCTACCACCACTTCTTGGAGGTGGTTTAATTATGTTGATGGGAGAGCTCTCGCTGGTTGGCATATGGCATTGGTACAGCTGCGCCGCTGTAAGGTCTCTAGTGTAGACATAGCCTAAGCTTGTTAAGTTAGGGATTAGTTAGCGTTTTACCTTTTATTTCTGACTTTTATGCCTCATTGCTTGTAATAACTTAAAATCTATCTTTCTGTAGTTAATAAACTTATTTTATTGTTTTATCTAAACCGGTGTGTGTTTGGGAACCTCCATTTGAGTTAACAGGGTTTGTGCATGTCATTAATAAAATGATGGACTTTCTATGTTAGTATTGTCCAGGAGGGTGCTGGGCAGAAAAAGACACACATTTCTGGGGACAAGTCTCAGACTTGGAGTTTGCTTGTGTTGCTCTGTAAGGAGTGGTTGGCTAGAAGCACTCATGTCATTCAGTTGGGAGTGATTTTGCATGCTTGAGGCTGTGCATGAACAAGCCCGGAGTAGCTGCTCTCACAGCAAAGCAGTGTAAAAGGCCCCTCAGGTTGGAGAATTGAAGGGACACAGCTATTCAGCAGTCCAGATTGTACCCTGGGGAATGTCACACAAATGGATCCCTTTTTAACTTTAAAAGCATGATGAATCCCTTCGTTGCACCGAATACTCTCATTTTTGATGCCATATGCAGTATGGGAAAAACCTAAAATGCTTTAAACTAGATTAAATCTCTAATACCTAGAAACTGAGAGCTTTTTAATTAAACTTTGCTGGTCAATGGAAAATATTATTCAGTCTATGGAGTTCTGAGCAAGAGGAACTCTTCACGCATTGTAAAGATTAATCTAACAAAATTGTCAGAAAATCATGATCTTCTCAAAAAGAACCTCTAAATATATCTATGACTAATTCTGTGAAACTGCTGCAAGATAATGTTATTGTTAACAGAGTCCAGATAATCATTTGCTGTGAGTAAGGATTACAGTGTAATGTGTGATAAAATATAATGAGCAATTTTGACCTACCTGTCAACACTTCTACAAAGAGACCAAACTGCTCCCCAGTGTACTCATACGGCGGAGGTCCTGGATTTATGAATTGGAAGTAATGAATATTGACCTCACTCTCAACAAGAAGCCTAGTGGTAAATGCTTGGACCAACTATTGATCCCTTTTCAACATTCAGGGAAATTAGATACATTGCAGCAGCCAGAAAAGTTCTAATGATGGAGAAAATTGCGTGCTAAATGTGAGGAATCAGCTACAGAAAAAAATCTGTGGAAAAGAGGTTGATGAAGCAATTAGGTGAGTTGTTGAGGGAACAGGAGTGGCAGTCCCCCTGGGAGCCTCATAAAAATTAGAGAGGAATGTGGAGCAATTTGAGTGGATAAGGCAGGGATATGTTAGAGACATGGCCTTACTACAAGCTACAAAGGCTGGAAAGGTGGCTGAGGAAGTTGCTGGAGACTGCACCTGACTATAAACAACAGAAGCAAAGGGAGGGGTTTATTGGGTAAAAAGAAGTGATGCCCAGTTAGGAGGAAGAGAAGGAGATTTGGCCAGAAAGGAACAGGTAAGACCACTGCAACGCAGTGGGAGAGCTGCAAACTTTTGACACACAGTGGGCTGTATCACTTCAGATTAAAAGGTTTAACAGATAATAAAAATGACCAGGTAAGTTTCCCAGTCTGACTGCTGCATTTTGGAGACAAACTCACTCTCAAGATGTCCTTCAGTGGCTCAAGAGCATGAGTACCAACCTCAGGCCATACTGTTAAAACCCGGGGCACAAACCCCAAACTGGTGGTGAGTACCATACTTAAAGTTCACCAACCAATTATCAAGTGTAAACTCCTCAGGCACTAAAACAGCCTTAACGTGGACTCACAGACAGTCCCTTGGGGTACTCTGATCTGTCTTGCCAGCCAGGCAAGCTTACTTTTGTGATACATGGTCCCTTACACCAAGTATCACAGCTATATTCAGGTTATTCCCAGTCCCAAAGGACTAATCATTTACCCCAGGTCAATTGTGCTTAAGATCTCACATCAAAGACAATGCTTGTAGCCAATATCTAAAGAGTTACTATATAGAAAAAGGAAACAAGAGAGTTATTTAGAAGGTTAAAGCAGGTAAACATATATACACACAAATGTGTTCCAAACTTAAGTTTCAAAAAGTAAAAGACACTTCTATAATAAGCACACTCTATATGTCCTTAAGGACGAACTCAGGCTAAGCACTAAGGATCTTTTTCTTATGCCAGGAAGTCCTTGTCTCCCAGAGTCCAAGCAGCATAAAAATACGGTTCTTCCTTGTTAGGAGATTTATACCCTTCCTCCTTTCTGCTTTGAACTGCAAACTCAGCCAATAGAAGGAATTCATTTGCATGACCATCTTCATTGGGGGCGAGCAGACAAAGAAGTCTTTTGTCTCTGTCATGTTCCACTCTAGTCTGCCTGGTGTCGATGGGCCTTCCTTGTCCCCGATCCGCTCCGCCTCTTCCCCCGAGGCCCTGCCCCACTCCCTCTCTTCCCCCGAGGCTCCGCCTCCCGCTTGTTCCTCCCCACCCCTGACCTCCGTCACTCGCCCTTAAGGCAGGTAATGTGATGGGGCCATGGCCCCTTGTCTCCCCAGCCCGTTCCGGCAACCCTGCATGCAGCAACTTACAAGCATTCAATAGTCTAAACACTAAACACATTCTTATAATTCTAATACCTATTTTTAGCAATACTAACCCATAAGTGAGCCAGACTGATTTCAGTGACGTATTTGTCAGTATTGAATTGAGGCGTGGGGTCCTCGGCCTGAGCTGGCACCTGGTTGCCAGTGTCACACTCACTAGCTTCCCATTGAGGTCTTATCTAACCAGTTCTTGGACGTCTGCATCGATGATGTCTCTTGTCTTATCAGAAAATTCTCAAGTTCTGACACTGCCCGTTTCCTCTAATTGTAAAGCTAGTTAAAAGATTTCCTTCTTTACTCTCAGGCTATTTCTTTCTCCTTCTTTCTTGTGACAGTGAATAATTCCTTTCTTTTCGTCAGCGCATACTATAATCATGTCCTGCTCTAATCTTTTCTATACTTTTAGCTCCTTCAGTCTCTCTAATCATAAGCATTGTTCTGTTTAGGATAACAGTGTGTGTAAAGTTAGCTTTCTCAAATCATCCTCCAATGTCTATAAGATTTTTGTTACTCTTTGTGCGTGTGTGTGTGTGTGTCTGACTGACCTCCCACCCCGCCGTTTTCCAAGTTTCTGGTTTCTATGCTGTGGGACTACAACTATTTATGATTTTCCAAATGCAGTCACATCAAAGACACTGTTACAGGATCTATCAGGAAGTCTCAGCCTCCTACTGCAGACCTCAACACTCAGGCACCCCCGGCTTAAGGAAAACCTGGGCTACTAGCAAGATTTAGTCCACCAGAGGCCTAGAAAGGACAGGAGGTGACAAAATCTATAGAGAGCCAGCAAGCCAATTAAGAAGGCTTGCCTGCTTCCTCTGACAGTAGCGCTGCGTGTGACCAAGGCAAGAAGGAGCTCCTCAGTGCTAACCCAGAACCCCTGTGCCAGGTCAGGTCTTGGGCTTAAAGCATTGCAACTAGGCACATGTCTTTTATGTTTGTTTGTTTGTCTGTTTATAGGCCTAGACAGCCAGATTCTGATTTGGTTATTGTTTAACCTTGTAAGGACTGTCCGCTGATCTTATGGCCTGCTCTGGACTGATTGCCAAACCTTGTAAACTGCGGCAGGATGCGCCTGCAAGGCCACACCCCAATACCAGGGGTGCAACAGAAATGTGTGGAACCACTTACCAGTCAAACTTCTTTTACACCATATGAGTTGTAGTGCTTTTCACATTTAATTTTATGGTACTGGCTTTTAAAAATGATTTTTACCCTGCATTAATTAGTATTATTTTTCAACAGAAATTTTTTGACTCTCCCTACTATTAAATCTAGGTCTTGCTGCTTTCCAGAGCGCTGTCTCCTAATTTGCATCTGCACTATTTATTTGCTCTTCCTGAGTATAAGGCTGTAGATTAGGGCTTCTCAAACGTTTGCATAGCATCGACCATTACTAGAAAATGGTCTGACCTCTCCTCCCATTAATTATTATATTATTACAACCATCTCTCCTCCAATGAAGAATTCTGATTGAAAAGTGATAGTACTATATTGTTAAGGATACGCTTTGGTCACGGAGGTCACAGATTCCATGACTTTAAGAGAGCTCCGTGATTTCTTTGGCTTCAGCTTCAGCCCCCAGCGGCGGGGCTCCAGCTTTGGCTTCAGCCCTGCCGTGACCACACCCTGATTTTGTACATTTTTACCATAACTGCTCTGTGAATTTTGCCTAATTTTACTCTGACAAAATCGTATCGATAGATATACACCTCTACCCTGATATAACGCGACCCGATATAACACGAATTCGGATATAACGCGGTAAAGCAGCACTCCGGGGGGGCGGGGCTGCACACTCCGGTGGATCAAAGCAAGTTCGATATGACGCGATTTCACCTATAACGCGGTAAGATTTTTTGGCTCCCGAGGACAGCGTTATATCGAGGTAGAGGTGTAGTTCAATGTTGTTTAAAAAAGAATTTTAAGAAACTTGGGGAAAAACTGATATCAATTGAAATCTATAAAAATATAATAAAAATAAAATCCTTATAAACTGGTTTTTATCTATTCCTTCCAGTCTCTTTTTTTCTTATATCGTTTTTTTCTTAATGTTTCAGCTCTTTCACCAATAGTGCCTGAAGCACAAACAATATTGAGTGCTTTGCACAGAGTGATCCTGTTCTCTGTAAAAAGCTAATATATTGTACTTTCCAGAGAAGCATTCTTAAGTACTTTATAATCTGAGGCCTGGTCTACACTAACCCCCAAATTCGAACTAAGGTACGCAACTTCAGCTACGTGAATATTCACGTAGCTGAAGTCGACATACCTTAGTTTGAACTTACCGCGGTTCAGACGCGGTCCACACGCGGCAGGCAGGCTCCCCGTCGACTCCGCGGTACTCCTCTCGCCGAGCTGGAGTACCGCAGTCGACGGCGAGCACTTCCGGGATCGATTTATCGCGTCCAGACCAGACGCGATAAATCGAACCCAGAACTTCGATTCCCAGCCGCCGAACTAGCGGCTGGGTGTAGACCTGGCCTGAGTGACTAAAGGTTTGCTCCTACAAACCATTACTCAGAGCAGTTCTTATTCACAGGAGCTGTCCCTTTTGCTTCAGCTAAATTAAGGAGCAAGCCCTTAACTGATTAAACTGAAAGATCTCAGCAGTTGTGAGTCCTGAGACTAAGATGTGAAGAAGCTTTGTGACATATGCATTGGGACTAAAAAGAAGCGTGACAGATTGGCCAACGAACATGCATGTCCTCCAGAAAACTGCACTTCTGATTTGACAGCCCAGCTGCATGAAGTTTTCTGGACATGCCAGCTTCTGTTCTTTTACAATGTTGCTATTAGAGATGGGTTGATGCAATAATATTTGGATGCAGATGTCACCAGAATTAGAATTTGGGGCTCATTTTTTTCTCTATTCACTCTCAGCTGTATGGATACAGAGTTTGGATCCAACGTCTGAACCAAGGACGCAGAAATCTTCTTGGAAGGTTTCTGCCATTTCCCTATGAATTTTGAAAGGACTTCTGGGATTTGATATTCCAGTGAGCAGCACTAGCATTGTGGGGCTAACTGCACGACTCCCAGCTGTAAAGGCTGAGGGAAGCTTGTGACAGCTACTACACGCTGGAAGATCCTTGTTGTACCCACGCAGAGTTACTCCCATTTTACACTGGAGTAAGTTATTGCAGAATGAGGCCCAATAGCTGGAAGGGAGGTATGACCTGCCCCGCTCATCTAAATAGGCAGCTGACTCTGACGTCTAATGAAGATAATTAAGATATCTATCAACATCATTAACTCATTCACTGTTGATGATTCACATATGATGGGCTTGTGAGCGGCGCTGAGTGCAGTGCCAACGTTTTTTGATCTTTCCCAACCTAGCCCCTGTGGGGTGAAAAGAACTATGTGTGCGTGACCATTGACTAGGCCAGGGGCGGGCAAACTTTTTGGCCTGAGGGCCGCATCGGGTTTCGTAAATTGTATGGAGGGCCGGTTAGGGGAAGGGGTCATGGCCCGGCCCCCACCTCCTATCTGCCCCCCTGCCCCTGGGACTCCTGCCCCATCCAATCCCCCCTGTTCTGTGATGGCCCCTATGGGACCTCTGCCCCATCCACCCCCTCCCCCCCCGCTCCCTGTCCTCTGACTGACCCCGGACCCCCACCGCCCCATCCAACCCCTCCTCTCATTCCTGACAGCCCCCCCGGGACCCCTGCCCCATCCAACCACCCCTTCTTCCTGTCCCGACTGCCCCCGGAACCCTTGCCCTTGACAGCCCCCTGCCGCCCCATCCAACCCCCCCCCCTTTCCTGACTGCCTCCTGGGACCCCTGCCCCCATTCAACCCCTGTTTCCCTCCAACCACATCCACACCGCCGCCCCCTGAACACCACCCCGAACTTCCCTGCCCTCTATCCAACCCCCCCTGCTCCCTACCCCCTTACCGCGCTGCCTGGAGCACCGGTGGCTGGTGGCGCTACAGCTGCGCTGCCCAGCTGGAGCTGGGCCATGCTGCTGCCGCCGCCACCACACAGCACAGAGCACCGGGTCAGGCCGGGCTCTGCAGCTGCACTGCCCCAGGAGCTCACAGCCCCGCCGCCCAGAGCATTGCGCCAGTGGCGGGGCGAGCTGAGGCTGCGGGCGAGGGGGAACAGCGGAGGAGGGGCTGGGGGCTAGCCTCCCGGGCCAGGAGCTCGTGGGACGGGCAGGACGGTCCCGCAGGCTGGATGTGGCCCGCAGGCTGTAGTTTGCCCACCCCTGGATTAGGCTGTAGTCGGTCTGCTCTTTAAAAAAATGAATTCTTGCACACTGACCTTTGCTACAAATACAATTATATCAAGTACCATACAAGTGAGTCATGCCTTATCCTTCCTTCCTCCTCTCAGCCACACCCAAAATTGATAGTGTAGGCAGACAGTGACTAATATTTCAGACTGAAAGCTAATCCAGCCACAATGATTTCAAGTCAGATATACCCCATACCTGCTCAGCACCTAATCCAGTTTCCCTGCATTCCCTTTTCACTCCCTTCCTGCTCCCCTTGAATATTTCTCTCAGGCTTGGCCATAAGCCTGTTCCAAAGAAGGCATAAAATCTATTATTCTCCTCTTGCTTAAGAGCTAGCATACTCTTTTCTCTCCCTCTCCATTCTCACATTGGGAGCAAACTGTTCAGTTTTCTTTGTCCCAGAGCATCTGGATGCTTTAATGAGCCAAGTGGAACATGCCTATATTCCTGCTCTGGGACTGGGATTCCACACTCAACATCTTGCAAGCAGCCTCATGACAATGCACCACGTTATTTTTTTTCTATTCCAAAGCTCAGGGGCATACTCAGATGGCTTCAGTGTGCTCACATCCATCTTAGTCCATCTTGAAGGAAAATAACTGCACGCTAGGGCAACGGCACCACTATTCAGTTCTTTTGATTATCTATGTTCCCATGAGCAATATAGTGCTAACAGTGCGATCTCAGGGAAGAGCATATCAATGTGTACTGTGCATTTTGAGTCACTGTTTCCTTGTCCTCTTGGGACTTCTCTTCATACTCCACCTTTTCGATATACTATGGTTATTTTGCATGAGCACACTGGGATAGCCTCATGAGATACAGATCTCGGGAAGCTGCCTGAGGGCATCAACAGTTGTACAATGTTACGCAAGCATAAATCAGTTCAACACATATAATATAATGCTGGGACATTTAGCAGTCATCATTTCAGTCCATGTATACACTGACAAGACTGCTTCAAAATGATCAACACCCTCTACAACGCACCTTTCGAGATCCATGGGTCCTACACATGCCTATCACAACATATGTGATATCACAACATCATCCAGTGCACTAAATGTACCAATAACCATTACACTGGTCTACAATTTTTGAGAAGTTGTCTGCTTCAGAGATAAAATGTGCTATTTATTATGTATTTTGATGTGCTGAATTCAAATATGACAATTAAAACAACTGATTGGCTACTGTTTCTAAGATATTTAAGTTTTTACATTTTATGTCTATGTATATTGTGTAGATAGTAGAGTTTTAATCATAAATTGTAAACCTAGGTCTTTTCATGTGTTTATGGTTGCTTTACATGATAATATTTCACCTGTCCTGTTTATGTAATACTTTAAAAATCAGCAAAAGGGTTATATAAATAAAAGTTATTATGAAACAAAAGGCAAAAAACTATTATGTACATAGTTTAGTCCTATTCACTGTCTACTCGGCGCTTCTTGGCTTGTCTCTTGTACTCATTAAAATGGAGCATCTCTTGTCACTGTCCATCAATAGTCTGCAAGCATTGATGGGCTCCATTTGCCCTGATAGCTTTTCTCCATTGTTGCAATGTCCTGGTGAAATCGCTCGCCGTGCTTGTTGCTCACTGCTCCGCAGTTCGGTGGAAAAAAATCTAGATGAGAGTGCAAAAAATGTATCTTTAGTGACATGTTGCAACCAAGGCTTTTGTATGCCTTGAGGAGGTTTTCCACCAACAACCTGTAGTTGTCTACCTTGTTGTTTCTGAGAAAATTTATTGCCACTAACTGGAAGGCTTTCCATGCCGTCTTTTCCTTGTCACTCAGTGCATGGTCAAATGCATCATCTCAAAGAAGTTCACGAATCTGAGGACCAACAAAGACACCTTCCTTTATCTTAGCTTCACTTAACCTTGGAAATTTTCCATGGAGGTACTTGAAAGCTGCTTGTGTTTTGTCAATGGCCTTGACAAAGTTCTTCATCAGACCCAGCTTGATGTGTAAGGGTGGTAACAAAATCTTCCTTGATTCAACAAGTGGTGGAGGCTGAACACTTTTCCTCCCAGGCTCCAATGACTGTCGGAATGGCCAATCTTTCCTGATGTAGTGGGAATCTCTTGCACGACTATCCCATTCGCAGAGAAAACAGCAGTACTTTGTGTATCCAGTCTGCAGACCAAGCAAGAGAGCAACAACCTTCAAATCGCCACAAAGCTGCCACTGATGTTGGTCCTAGTTTATGCACCTCAAAAGTTGTTTCATGTTGTCATAGGTTTCCTTCATATGGACTGCATGACCAACTGGAATTGATGGCAAAACATTGCCATTATGCAGTAAAACAGCTTTAAGACTCGTCTTCGATGAATCAATGAACAGTCTCCACTCATCTGAATCGTGAACGATGTTGAGGGCTGCCATCACACCATCGATGTTGTTGCAGGCTACAAGATCACCTTCCATGAAGAAGAATGAGACAAGATCCTTTTGACGGTCACAGAACATGGAAACCCTAACGTCACCTGCCAGGAGATTCCACTGCTGTAGTCTGGAGCCCAACAGCTCTGCCTTACTCTTGGGTAGTTCCAAATCCCTGACAAGGTCATTCAGTTCACCTTGTGTTATGAGGTGTGGTTCAGAGGAGGAGGATGGGAGAAAATGTGGGTCCTGTGACATTGATGGTTCAGGACCAGAAGTTTCATCCTCTTCCTCTTCCTCGTCTGATTCAAGTGAGAATGATTCTGGTGCATCAGGAACCGGCAGTCCTTCTCCGTGGGATACTGGGCGTATAGCTGATGGAATGTTTGGATAATGCACAGTCCACTTTTTCTTCTTTCACACACCTTTCCCAACTGGAGGCACCATGCAGAAGTAACAATTGCTGGTATGATCTGTTGGCTCTCTCCAAATCATTGGCACTGCAAAAGGCATAGATTTCCTTTTCCTGTTCAACCACTGGCGAAGATTTGTTGCACAAGTGTTGCAGCATATGTGTGGGGCCCACCTCTTGTCCTGATCTCCAATTTTGCAGCCAAAATAAAGGTGATAGGCTTTCTTAACCATAGTGGTTATACTGCGCTTTTGTGATGCAAAAGTCACTTCACCACAAACATAGTAGAAGTTATCTGCACTGTTCACACAAGTACGAGGCATCTCTGCTCACTTTGGCTAAACAGAAATGTGTCCCTTTGCAAAATCAAACCCTGACAAATAAGAGAGCACGACACTATATGATTTCTAGAGCTGATATAGGGCAATTTGTTCAGCAGAGTGATGTAAGCTTCGTTATGATTGCATCATCCATGACTTCTAGGAATAACATGAATCAATTCATATCATGTATGATGCAATACCAGCTTCAGATTGCATCATTCATTGTTTTGCCTAAAAAGCAAGTACTGTCCAAACCCAGTCATAGATTTATTCATAGATCCAGTCAAAGATGTATTTTAGTCATTTCTGGTTTAAATTGAGATCCCTTCCCTTTATAACTCACTTATCCTCCGCCATTCCCAAGTCAAGGGTCGTATATACTGACCCAATAGCATATCTTGAAAACTAGAGCCAATCAACAATTTTAAGCATCATTTTCGTTCTCAGTGACCCAGAATTAGTAAAGTTTGACTACATTTATTTCAGAAGCATTTTGGCTGTAGAGCAGTGTTATTTGGGTGAAGCCAGACAATCACTACTCTCTTGAATGAACTCACACAGGAAAATGATAGAAGACAAAAACACCATATAACCTGTGGGTGAACACTTTTCACAAAGTGACCACTCTATATCTCACCTATCAGTCTTCGTCCTCAAATGAAACCTGAAGACAAGCCTGGGAGCTTAATTCATAACTTTGCTAGAAACTGAAAATCATGGTCTTAATAAAGACACTGGATTTATTGCTTATTACAACAATCTATAACTCACTAGCCCCTCTTTTTTGTCCTGTGACTACAGGAGTGTTAATTGGCCACTTCACCTTGAATGATCCTTACAATATGTGCTAACTACTTGTTCAATCTTTTATTTAGCTGTGACACTCTTGGGGCTGGTCTACACTACCAAGTTTTGTTGACAAAACTTATGTCGACACCCAAAAGTCGACAAAACAAAAATCGCCAAAGGGTGTCCACACTTGTGCCCTCTGTCGACAGATCATGTCCACATTGGGGACACCATCATCGACAGGGTGAGCAATGCACCATGGGTATGTATCCCACAGTGCAGTGTTGTGGGAAGGACGAGCTGATCACTGCGCATCTTGGGATTCTCTCCGAGTTCTCCCACAGCCTCCTCTGTGAGCTCTCCAGGCTGAGGAATGGCAAAGCAGCACAGCAGTCTGTCCCTCTCCCCCTGCAGCAGCAGTCTGCCTGACATTGTGTTCCTAGCTCAGGGCAGAACAGGAGCATTCCAATGATTTGCTCTTTGTTTGTTCCCCAGAGTAGTACACAGATACTTCCCCGAGCTTTGAAGGGGCACATGCCTGCAGGGCAGCAGTGATCAAAATACTGAGCAGAGCAATCAGGGCAGGCATTGTGGGATACTGGCGGAAGCCCTTTCTGTCGACAAAACAATCAGCAGTGCCTACACTGGCTCTTTGTCGACAATAAAGGGAGAGGAAAAGACAAAAGTCTCTCGTAGGGGTGGAAGTTTTTTGTTGCCAAAACTGGGTGTTTTTTGGGACAAAAGTCCCATTGTAGTTTGTACACTCGTGCTGTTCTGTCGCCAAAAGGCAGTTTTTGGCGACAAAACTTGCCAGTGTAGACAAGCCCTTAGTAGAGGGCCAGCGCAACCCATTAGGCGACCTAGGCAGTCACCTAGGGCGCTAACATTTGGGGGGCGGCGACCGCGGCGGCCGGATCTTCCGCCGCCTCTGTCAGGGGCGGCATTTCGGGGGTGGGACCTTCCGCCGCCTAGGGCGGCAAAAAAGCTGGCAGAGCTCCTGCCTTAGTACCTTTCTCAGAACAGAAGAATAGCTCTGTGTAGCTCAAAAGTGTGTCTCTCTCACCAACAGAACTTGGTCCAATAAAAAATATTACCTCACCCACTTTTTCTCTCTAATATCCTGGGACCAACATGTCGGACAACAACACTGCATTCTTCAAATTTAGGTATAAGTGCTTCTTAATGAGGGTGGCTGTTTCAGTGGAACTGTAACCAATCAGGAACTACAGCTGTTGCATCTGCCAAACACACACACATGCAGCCTGCCTTTCATTGCAGTTTAACTCTAGGCACTCTAAAATGAAGAGGCTGCTTTGAGCAAAGTGCATCTCTGCACTATGCACTGAGAAAAAGTAAATATTCAGTAACTGTGCGGATGTCAAGTGATGAATACAATGGGCCAGATTCATACCTGGTGTCATTCCACTGAGGTCAGCAGAGTTACACAGATATGAATTTGACTCACTATGTCTTTTCATCTCACTGACTTGCATTTTTTGGAATGTGTGATTCTGCTTGTTCATATCTAGCTTTTGTTTGTTTGTTTGTTTTTGTGGTCTAATGTCTTCTTCATGAACAGCCAGGTACTATGAGACTGTAAACTTCTGAATTGTAAAATACTCACAGCATACACCAAGATTAGTAATACTAGTGGTTACAGCTATGTAAATGATGGATTTTTTTTAAGTTCACTGAAAATTCAAAAAAAAAAAAAAAAAAAGTCACACACAAACAAAAATGTTATTTCAGGTCAAAACAAAAGTGAAATTTTTTTGAAACTTCCAGCTAATCAAATAGATGAAAAAATGTCATTTCCGGTCAAACAAAATGTTTCATTTGAGCTGAAACAAAATGTTACAGTTTATTTTGAAGCATTTTTAATGTTTTTGATTGTTTTAAATAAAATTAAGGGAATTTTTTAAATGAAAAGCAGTTTTGAAGCAAAAAATTCACATGCTTCATTTAAAAAATGTTGAAATAAAAGTTTTGAAATTTTTTAATAATTTTTTTCAGGTGTTTTTTCTAACGGAAAATATTCAGTGAAACTGATACAAATTCTCAACATGTTTTGGGGTTACCGAATCTGCATTTTCACAAAGTTATGGTAAAAAAATGTCACCCATCTTTACGGATGATGATGTAGCAATACCTCACTGTACTTCTTCAAGACTCATCTGCATCTTAAAAATGGAAAAGTAGTTTCAGTCTTACGAGGACAAAAAAGACTTCAGAAAGAAACACTATGTGATAGCTACATTTTCACAATGTCTCCCTTGCAATTTTATTAAGTTATTGCTGAAAAAAAGTATGAGGCAAAGCAGTAGAAATAGGTACTAAATCAGCAAATTAATTCAGATATCAAACATTTTTATTGAATTTGAAATGAAAATGCCCAGAAAATTACAGAGATAAAACATGCAGTCAGCAGGAACAGTGATCAAACCGCACTGAATCTCCAACAAGTCTTCATGTCAACATTTACCTTTTCCCTTGCTGTGTGTACTTTTAATATCAATGACAAATAAAACACATTCCACGCAAATCCACTCTGAGGGGAGAAAGCTATCTGAATGACAAACCAGAGTAGCTGGGCTCCCAATGGAATGATGGGTGGAATCCTACCACTGGCCACTCTATTGCTACAACATTGATGAATTAAATTTCACCAATTATGATGTCCCCATTTTAATAAAAAGTAAACTGAGGCATAGACAGACACATTGGCATGCTTGTTGGAACACAACATAATTGGGAATAGAACTCAGCACTTTCGATGTGCAGGTCCATGCTCTAACCACTAGAACCACTACTTCTCTGCAGGCGACGCAACAGTGTGCTTCTCCCCATCCTCCAGTACCTTGTTCAACATGCCTCATCCCTGAGCTAGAGAGAACACCCCTAAAGGTGAGTGCATAGTTACATCATCATGACTAGGGCCCTACCAAATTCACAGCCATGAAAAATGCATCCTGGACCGTGAAATCTGGTCTCCCCCCGTGAAATCTGGACTTTTGTGTGCTTTTATCCTTTACTATACAGATTTAAGAGGGGGAGACCACCATTTCTCAAATTGTGGGTCCTGACCTAAAAGGGAGTTGCAGGGGGAGTCACAAGGTTAGTTTACGGGGGGGTCACAGTATTGCCACCCTTACTTCTGTGCGGCCTTCAGACTTGGGCGGCCGGAGAGTGGTGGCTGTTGGCCGGGCACCCAGCTCTGAAGGAAGCGCCCCGCCAACAGTAGCGCAGAAGTAAGCATGGCAATACCATACTGTGCCACACTTACTTTGGTGATGCTGCCTTCAGAGCTGAGCAGCTGGAGAGTGGCGGCTTCTTACTGAGGACCCAGCTCTGCAGGCAGCAGCGCAGAAGTAAGGGTGGCAATACCATACCATGCCATCCTTACTTCTGCATTGCTGCTGGCGGTGTCTCTGCCTTCAGAGCTGGGCTTCTGGCCAGCAGCCACCGCGCTCCAGCTGCCCAGCTCTGAAGGCAGCAGCACAAAAGTAAGGGTAGCAGTACCACAACCCCCCCCTACAATAACCTTGCGACTACAATAACCTTAAGCTATGGGGTTTATGGAATACTTTTCTTGAGATTACAAGTTTGACTGATAAAGGTAAGAGCGTTGAAATAACATATTTGGACTTCTGTAAGGTATTGGACTTGGTAATGCATGATTAAAAAAACTAGAATGATATAAAACCATCATCCATTGAGGGTATTTCTTGCTGTGTCCTATGGGGATCAGTTCTTAGCCCTATGCTATTGAACATTTTTATCAATGACCTGAGAGAAAACATAAAACCATTACTGATAAAACTTGCGGATAAAGATTGTAGGGTGGTAAATAATGGAGAGAATAGGTGTCTGTTACAGAGCAATCTGTATCACTTGGTAAGCTGGGTGCAAGCAAAAAATATGTGTTTTAAATATGGCTAAATGTAAAGTTAGACATCTAGAAACAAATAACGTAGGCCATACTTACATAATGTGGGACTATATTCTAGGAAGCAATGATTCTGAAAGACTTGAGGGATAAACAGCTGAATGTAAGCTCCCAATGCGATGCTGTGGCCAAAGGGCTAATGTGATCCTTGGCTGTGTAAACAGGGGAATAGCGAGTAGGAGTAGAGGGGTTATGTTACCTCCATATTTGACATTAGTGGGACCACTACAGGAATACTGTGTCCAGTTCTGATGGCCACAGTTCAAGAAAGATGTTGAAAAATCAGAGAGGATTCAGAGAAGAATGATTAAAGGATTAGAAAACATGTCTTAAAGGGAAAGCCTCAAGGAGTTCAGTCTATTTAAGTTATCAAAGAGAAGGTTAATGGGTGACTTGATCCCATTCTGTAAATACCTACATGCAGAACAGACATTTAATACTAGAGGACTCTTCAGTCTAGCACACAAAGGTATAACAAAATCTAGTGGCTGGAAGTTGAAAAAGTTAGACTAGAAATAAGGATAATATTTAATAGTGAGGGTAATATTAACTATTGGATCAACAAAGGTTGTGGTAGATTTTCCATCAGTAGAAATTCTTACATCAAGATTGGATTTTTTTTCTAAAAGATATGCTCTAGTTCAAACTGGAATTAAAACAGAGAAGTTCTGTGGCTTGTTATACAGGAGGCCAGACCAGATAATCACAGTCCCTTCTGGCTTTATAATCTATGAACTGTCCCTACCAAAATTTTCCACAGGAAGGAAAGTTTGGGGCGGTATTTTGTTATCTAGAAGAAAGGAAGCAAACAGGAATCAGATAATCTGTTCTTTTGAGGCAGAGGGCCACCAGAAACCTGGTTATCTGTGTAACCACACAATCTTATTTTCATTACCCTCATCCTTCTTCTTTCCTTTCATTTGTCACTTCTGCCTCAAATTATACTGTAAGCAGTTCAAACCAGGGTCTGTCTCATGCCATGTGTTTGTACAGTGTCTTGTACAAACTAACAAAGTATAAATTCGTAATCACTAATCAATTATTAAGAATGTGTTAATACAATATATTGCAATATATAATTAAGATATGAAGGATTATTAATAAGTAATCAGACACAGAAGAATACTTCACAGATAAAACTGAAAAATAAATGAGGTCTAGACAGACATGCTAAAATATCAATAAACTTCTATTTAAGTGTTTAAGGAGACAGGTACTAGATCTGTTCTGTCTTTGTACAGCACCTAGCACAATGGAGATCTGGTCCATGACTGACATTTCTAGGCACTAGCACAATAACAAACAAACAATAATCCTACTTGAAAATTGATTTAAAAAAATCAGTCCTATCAAAACGTTGAGCTGCAAAATAAGGACTACTATGTTTTGTAATTTTTAAGACACATTCTAGTCAGAAACCAACAATTACCCTACTGTCACTAAGTGCTTTTAACTATATTGCTGAATAGAGTGTTACAGGAAAGAACGTATGAGGAAGCAAAGTGGGATTAGTGTTTGCACCTAAAAGAGCAAATTAAGGGTTGCATAATAGGGGATATAAATCATAATGCGTATCAGAAACTGAAATGTAATTTTTCAAACAAAGCTTTCCCCCTCCACCAATTATACCAACTACTATGCATTCACTTACAATAACAGAGGATAAAAGTTGGTTTTGTTTCAGAATCAACCAGACTGCATAATCTATGCCCAGAGATGAACTGTCCTGATTATCTTTAGCACACACAAGTGTGGGAACCAGCAATTTACTCTAGAGATAAAAAATGCTACTGGTATCAGACACCTACTTTTACTGCCTTTTATTAGGGACCCACTACTACTAGATCTGATAGAAATCAAGACACAGATTAACACAGATTAACAGTAGTGTTAAATTTTATAGACTTTCTTTGGACCTTGTGGTGTATATAGGCCAATAAATTCATTTTGGTCAAGGCTAAATGATCAAATAGATATCTCTCGCTGCTCTGATGTATCGCTGCAAAAGGAATGTTAATCGTAAGAACACTGAGGAAAGGAGAAACATAAATGTAGGTATGTCAAATAATACAATCAAATATTTGGTTTAAAAGAAAGTTTCTTATTGTGATAGGAGCCTTTTCTCTGCTCAGAGATGCTTTCTTGATATGTTATGTAGGGTCCTTTTTAATGTCATTAAGAATTTTTGGATAGCTTCTCCTTCTAGATTACATGCCAAACTCCTGGATTACATGCCAATCTCCTTCTGGATTACATGCCAACCCACTTGCAAGGCAATGGTTTTATCATCTTCAGGAACATGCCTCTTTATCACCCATGAATTTACAGTTTCTGAATTTTGAAAAAAAAAAATCCCTTAAGTAACGGTAGACTGGATTCAACTTTCTCTGTTCTCATCGATTCCTAAATCATATTTGCACTGATTCCACATACCTCATCTTTAAAAATCTTTTAACTGGCAAATAGAATGCTACGCAGGTGGAAAATCCAGTATCAGTACTGTATTTCTGAAGCTGCTTTCATGCATACAGTAAGGTCCATTTCTTATGCCAAAAAGTCAGCTAATTCTGCTGAATTAACCATTTCAACTAACTAAATAACCAAGTGCCTACTTCTGTTTTTTCAATACAACTAAGTGGTCTTCCAGTGCTCTGGGCACCTACAGCACTCCAATTCCTGATTGGAACTTAAGGCATTACCTTAATACAAATAAATAATCATAATTAATAATCAACAGTTCTCTTGTTTGGGTATCTAGAGGCAGACGATAGTTACAGAGGAAATTGCTTGGCGGATCATATGAACAAACAACAAGAGCTAAGTGTAATTTATTGTTATCAACTGTCCAGATTCAGTGCTGATTTACCAGAGCCTCTGCTTTCACTATAGAAAGAGATGGCTGCCGATAGTAAGCACAGCGAAAAAAGGGTAATATTTTTCTTTATCTGATCATGGAAACTTTTGTTTCTCTGCTTTATTCAGTGATCTAAAGAAAGATACACAGAAAAGCTATAAAGGCTTACACTCTCTGTACAAAGATGCACACTATAATTTCAAGGTGCTTTTTTGATTTTACTTATGCCAAGCCAAAAGGGACATGGAAGGCTTTGCTATCATTGTTCTTGGGTAGAGACGTGATAATTACCATTTGTCAAAGCATGTCACTAATATCTCGTGGATTATACGTTCCAGAAGCATGCAGCATTACTGTTTTTTGACACTGCTTGAAGGATCTCTTACAATTCATGGAGGCAGTGTTTAGAGGTGGAATAAGCCTAATAGACCAACAAGCCAATGCACCATGGAGCCAATGCACATTGTTCCCTAAAGTATATTTCACCGTGGTTTTTCAACCTAGTTTTAAGACCCAGGTAATGAGCTTTGAAACACTTCCCATGTGAATTTTTCCACAGCACTGCCAGGAAGTTTTCCCCGATATTCAGTTGAAGTTTTCTTCATTCTTAGTTTCATCCTGTTACATCACTATGTCCTCTACCACACTAAATAATTCCTCTACAGCCTCAGTGTCACATATATCTGAAGATTATCATGTACCCCTTGGTAACTGCATAGCCAAACTACACATATTGAATGTCAAACCTTTCCTATTAGACAGTCCATCCATCCATCTGATTATTTTGTTGCTTTCCCCTGAGCTCCCTCCATTTTATCAAAACCATTCTTGTTATGCACAGCTCAGAAATTAAGATACTAGTCCATGTAGGGTGACCCCAGAGCCTTATGAAAAGGGACTCCTGCTTTCCTAGTCTATAACTGGTTGCCTTTGCTCATGCAGCCTTAAACTGCACTGGCTATTTTTGTAGCCATATGACACTGGAAATTAAATTTACCATCCCGCATCACCACTCCGCAAGCCCACTGTGGTTTGCTAGATATGTGCATAGTGGGCAGGTCCCTCAAATGAGCAGCAGGGTGAGTGTATAGTGGGAGCATTGATAAATGCTTCACTCACTCTACCTAGTGCATGTAGCTGAGATAAAACCTCTTGCTCATTCACTCTTCTGGACACCTGGTAGATTGAGCTGTGGAGGTGAACTCTACCCACCCACCCCGTTTCCACCCCAATAATTCAACCCTGTCCCACAAACCTAAGTAATTATGCATAACCATCATTTTCCTAGTCATATACATGGAGTAGAAGAAAAAGAAATCTCGAATTCCCTCCACCTTCTGTCTTTCAGGATGAGAGAGAGCAAGAGAGAGAGGAGGGGTGCAGACCCATTTCTGTAAAGCTGCTCTCCTTTGCTCCTGGAAGTTCCAAATGAAAATAATTGTGCTCACAATTAACCATGGGCACAAGACTATGGGTGAATTTATTTGTGGGCATGAACATGAGCATCGACTCCAGTGGAGCTCAGCTGAGTTAAATCAGTTTAGAAGCTAGTCTTATGTGTCATTCAGACACCCATTAGCTGATTTAGAGCGTTTCATCCCTCCCAGTCTGGAGCTAGTGAAGGTGACCTGAGGAATCTCTGCAGGGAGCCCAAACCCCCTCTACTGGGCAAGCCATAGATTTAATGGCTCCTGAAATATTCACATCCATCATCCTGGAAGAGGGATTTGTGTATATGTTGTATATGGTACTACAGGAATGATGCAGGACAGCAGGTGCTGGAGATATGGAAATCCATCAATGCAGGAGACAGGCCAATTAAAAGAAAAGGGTTAAAGAAAGCAAGGAGGCTACACTTTCCAAGTGTAATACTTTGTTGTTACATCTAATAGAAGAAAGGGGACATGGAGTTTACCTCTTATAGCCAAAACAAAATGCCCTAGGGAACTGTGAAAGGTTGAGGATTAAATGATTTAGGGTGCCTTTAATCATTTGCATATTCATTTCTCTAAGAACATTCAAATATGCTGGGAAATGCAGGAATGAAAAATATTCAGAGACATGGGTGGTGGTGGGGAGTTGTCATTCAGGAGGGCTGTAGCACAGCCAGGCTTTGGGCAACCTAATGAGCGCAGATGGCCTGTAGTAGGCTGCCTGACTGGCGGGAAGAGTCAGCACCGCAGACCAGCTCTTAAGACCAGCAGTAGCAGTTTGGCGGCTATTTGTCCATGGCTGAGATAGCTCCTGCCTTAGCTCCAACCTTGTTTCTCTCCATGTAACCCTACTCTGACCCTCAGCTCTGACTCTTGGCTCTGGCCTCTGAGTCTGGCTCTGACCCTGAGCTCCTATTCCTAGCTACTGACTCCTGCTCCAACCACTGGGCATGACTGCCTACATCCTGGTCTCTGACAGGAAATGAAAATGGAAATGTCAGCATCTGGAAAACCTTGACATGGCATGAGACGCTCTACACTCTTAAATAAACGAAGGGGTGTAACACCATGGCTAGGGCCCTACAAAATTCACGATCCATTTTGGTCAATTTCACGGTCATAGGATTTTTTAAATGGTTAATTTCATGATTTCAGCTATTTAAATCTGAAATTTCATGGTGTTGTAATCGTAGGGGGCCTGACCCTAAAAGGAGTTGTATGGGGGAGGTGCCGCAAGGTTATTGTAGGGGGAATTGCAGTACTGCTACTCTTACTTCTGCACTGCTGTTGGCGGCGGTGCTGCCTTGAAAGCTGGGCAGCTGGAGAGCAGCGGCTGCTGGCCAGGAGCCCAGCTCTGAAGGCAGCAGCGCAGAAGTAAGGATGGCATGGTGTGGTATTGCCATCCTTATTTCTGCACTGCTGCTGGCAGGGCGCTGCCTTTAGAGCTGGGTGCCCAGCCAATAGCTGCCACTCTCTGGCTGGCCAGCTCTGAAGGCAGCGCAGAAGTAAGGGTGGCAATACCATGACCCCACTACAATAACCTTGTGACCTCCCGCAACTCCCTTTTGGGTTAGGACCCCCAATTTGAGAAACGCTGGTCTCCCTCATGAAATCTGTATAGTATAGGGTAAAAGACCAGATTTCATGGTGGGAGACCAGATTTCATGGTCCGTAACGCATATTTTGTGGCCGTGAATTTGGTAGGGCCCTAATCATGGTAATCACAGCAGGCCACTGCTCAAGTGCAAGCAATAAAACCGACTTTTAAAATGAGAAATTAATTCTCCTTCCCATGTTAAACATACGTGCAAGTCTATGTAAATGAAGTAGAATGACTGTCATGGCAACTCCTCACATTTAATTTATTTTACTGTTATGAAAAGTGTGTGTCAAAGCCATCTGATATGCTGCACAAGCTTTAAGGGAAAATAACGCTGAGCCATCACTCAGAAATCATCCAGTTAAAAAAGACACATGCAAAAGAAAACAAACAACAGGGACAAAAGTCTGTGGGGAAAAGCTGGTGAAAACAGAAGGCCAAAATAGTCAAGAAGGAATCCATATGACCCATGCTGACAGCTACAAAGGATGTATACAGAATAGGTCATACCGATGGGATCCTCCACCAAGAATGCCCAGACTCCACCCAAATTAGAAGGACCTCAGGAGACAGTATGATCAATCCAGTTGATCCCATTTGTCTTGGAGTGACACAGGGGAGAGGCAATCAGGTACCTCTGATCTAGAATATTAAGGACTTATCAGTGGTTTAGGCCTTGGTTCTACAAGCTCTTGTGCCGTTCAGAGCAGAATGTGCTAGTTTATTGCCCTCCAATGCTAATGATGACAGTAAAGACTCTGCCTGGGCCAAAATAAGGTTAAGTGCTAGTTATAATCCCCCCACTCTATCAACATCAGTGCTACCATCATGTAATTGTAATAGTCATCCCCAACAGCTGCTGCATGCATACACTGTAAGGGAGGTGCCGTGCTCAAACACTGTGATTCTTACATTCCCGTGTTGGTCTATCACAATGGGATCAGCAGATCTAAAAGCTGACCTTTTAAGATTTTATATAATAAATAAAATAAGTACCAGAATTCTCATTTAGATAGTGTCATTGATGGGCATGACAAGTACAAAATGTTGGGTTCTTGCCTTGGGGAATTTATAATCTATGTTCCCAATTCAGCCAAGAACTGAGGCACGTGTCTATCTTTAAACTCATGAGTAGTCCTATTGATTCAATGGAGCCCAAATAAATACTGGTCAGTGGGACTACTCATGTGTTTGTTAGGCACATATTTACGTAGCTTCTTGAGTCTTTGTTGAATGGATGAAAATAAACAAGGGAGTTGGGATTTTTGGCTGCAGCACATGAGTTCATTAGAAAGGATGCCAAATGTGTAAAGAAATTATCTAGCATTCCTGTGAATCCTGCCTGCACACTTCACTGATCAAAACTGGACTGAAAGTTGTTTTATAATACAATTTTAGAAGAATTATTTTGAAGTTATAGAGAGGACTCTAATACACTCTAATACATATGTACAAATTTGAAAGGAGTTGAAAATTTCCCCAAAGTCTCCATCTAAAGAGGGAATGTATAAGCTAAGTTAATAGCATCTAAATACAGTACTATTTATACACAGGTTTTTTTCTGAATGAGCTTTTAGTTATGAAATATATTACAGGATTCAAATGTCTGTGACAAGCATGTATGGTCCTTGATAACACTGTAAGAGGCTCCTATACTGCTCTAAGAGTTATCATCAACATCAAGGATTACTGACAAACAACATGGATCAACACAACGAGTCTCTAGCAAGATGTCATATATAATTACTGGGGTTATTTTCCAACAATGGCTCCACTGATTTGTAATAAATTGTCTTTTTTTTTCAGATAATCCAGGAATTTCCATGATAGTAAATGTTTATCTTCCCATTACAGTGTACAAAGTAGGAATTCTGATTCAAGAGCTATCCCAAGCCAGACCAGTAAAACTAGAGCAGAAATCTAGGTAGGAAGATACTGCAAGACTGCTTGAAAATCTATTAGCTGTGAAGGGGGAGGGATAGCTCAGTGGCTTGAGCATTAGCCTGTTAAACTGAGGGCTGTGACTTCAATCCTTAAGGGGGCCACTTAGGGATCTGGGGCAAAAATCAGTACTTGGTCCTGCTAGTGAAGGCAGGGGGCTGGATTCCATGACCTTTTGGGGTCCCTTCCAACTCTATGAGATAGGTATATCTCCATGTTATTCTTTATAAAGGGAAAAATATAGCAGTGATAAGGGAATTGGGCTGATTCCTGTCATTCAGGCTCCTCCTTTTGTAAAGACAGATTGTGGCCCCACCTTATATATAACTGTGCAGAGGTGTAAGGAAGGATGGGGATAAGACCCCACCAGACACACTCCTCTCCATGATCTCCCTGTATAGCAAGTTGCACGGAGGAGGAGCAGGCTCCATCAGGCTTTTCACCATAGGGTGGGAAGAGGGCAGTGCCTGCTTTGACTGTCTCTCTACCTACAAGTTCCAGCCTGCACATCTCAGCTAGCATGGACAGGTGGAAGTGATTTCTGCTGGCAAGGGACTAGTGCAGATTTTTCCCAAAGAGAAGGTGGGAGCAGGAGAGGAATACTGACTTCACAAATCATAACTTCTGCCCAAGGCTATTCCTCGGAGGAAGCAACTACTAGAGTTGGGTGAAATTTTTCAACTGAATTTTTTTTTCCAGTGAAAAATGCAGATTCAGTGACACTGAGGGCTTGCCTTCACTACTGAGGAGGTCGATGCTGCGGGTGTTGATTTAGCGGGTCTAGTGAAGACCTGCTAAATCGATGGCAGAGTGCTCTCCGGTAGACTCCGGTGCTCCATCTCCCTAAGAAAAGTAAGGTAAGTCGACGTGAGGGTGTCTCCCGTCAACACAGTGCAGTGAAGACACCTGGGTAAGTTGACCTAAGCTACGTCGACTTCAGCTACGCTATTCACATGGCTGGAGTAGTATTACTTAGGTCGACTTACCCCAGCAGTGAAGACAAGCTCTAGGCCACTGCGTGAATTCATGTCAGTTTTGTCAAGTTCTTTCAACTGGGGAAAAAACCTCTAAAATACAATTCTGAAACAATGTAAACATTTAGTTTTGATATCTTTGAAATGAAATGTTGTGATTTTTCAATTCAAAAAGACTTCATTTGAAACTTCCTTTGATTTTAATAGAATTGAAAAATATTTAAAACGCTCAATCTAAATGAAGTGTTTCATTTCAGGGCAAATGAAACATTTTGTTCAACCTGAAATAAATGTATTTTGATTTTTCAAAATTACCAGAGAACAAAAAGAAATCCATCCTCACTCATCTCTACAGGCTGTATACTAAAGTTATAACCTACCCCTTAGTAGTAAAATGATTACAATATAATTTGGCTACACCATGATTCACCTTATGTACTGTATTTTAAAGTGTTTCCCCAATCACATTGACATGACCCTTCTAACATGGCACACATTAAATGAATTAAAAACTGTCTGATAGGTCTCAAAATGTAGCCGTAAACCGGGAATCATCTGAGCTGGTCTGTTTCCAGTGGGGTTCCTCGGGATTGGTTCTTGTCTCTATTCTATTTAGCATCTTTATCAATGATCTGGAAGAAAACATAAAATCATCACTGATAGTTTGCAGATGACTCAAAATTGGGGGAGTGGTACAAAATGAAGCAGACAGGTCATTGATTCACACTGATCTAGACTGATAAACGGAGTGCAAGCAAGAAATATATTTTAATATGGCTAAATGTAAATGTATACGTCTGGGAACAAAGAATGGAGGCTCTATTTACAGGATGGGGGACTCCATCCTGGGAAGCAGTGACTCTGAAAAAGTTCTGGAGGTGGTGGTGGATAATCAGCTGAACACAAGTTCCCAGTATGATGTTGCGGCCAAAAGGGCTAATGTAATCCCTATGCATAAACAGGGGAATCTCAAGCAGGAGTAGAGAGGCTATTTTACCTCTGTATTTGGCACTGGAGCAACTGCTATGGGAATACTGTGTCCAGTTCCGGTGCCTGAAGGAGAATGCACTACATGTCTTATAGTGCTAAACTCAAGGACTTGATCTATTTCGCTTAACAAAGAGAAGGCTAAGGAGTGACTTGATTACAGTCTGTAAGTACCTACATGGGGAACAAATATTTAATAATGGACTTTTCAGTCTAGCTGAGAAAAGTACAGTGAGATCCAACGGCTGGAAGTTGAAGCGAGATAAATTCAGACTGGAAATAAGGTGTAACTTTTTAATGATGAGAGTAATTGATCATTGGAACAATTTACAAAGCCCTGTGGTGGATTCTCCATCACTGACAGATTTTAAATCAAGATTGGAAGTTTTTCTAAAAGATCTGCACTAGGAATTATTTGGGGGAAGTTCTACGGCCTGTGTTTTACAGGAGCTGAGGCTAGATGATCACAATGGTCTCTCCTGGCTTTGGAATCTCTGAATCTAAGAATCTATAGCTACATGCTCTGAATTAGTTTGACATTAACGATAGGCTTTTAATTTTGTGATGCCACCCATTCTTTGCTTTTCCAGGTTCATCCTCATCATATTATGTAGCTTTGAAAATTCAGGTCGCATTAAAAAGGTTATGATAAAAAGGCATTTAGGTAAAATAATATGCAAACATGTTTAACAGGTATCGACCTATAGTATACAGCAAAAATGCAAATGTTATGCTATATTATTCACACCAAAATGAGTGTAAGGGCACAAATGATTAATGTAACCCTCATAAATATTCATAATACCCCAGGGCACCAATGCATTGAAGATGATATAGGACATGTAGCATTTGTATTCCTGAATAGTAATTCTCATTATGAACACTACTCTGGCTCTGCTGGCTTACACCCTTCTAATCCACTTTGCTGCACCATGTAGCCAAGCCCTTAGACACTGTAGTGTGATAACTGTTGGTAAACTGTGACTTCTTAAATGGCCAGTACTGTAAGTCTGGCCATTCTCTTACCAGGATGCAGAGATGGTCCTGCACAATACATGTGAGCTACTTGGATTTACTGGTGTTTAGAACTGACAAAAGCCTTCCCATACTTCTGTTCCTCTTCCAGGGTGTGAACACTGCTTCCGGTATATCCTGAGCCATTGGTACCAGTGTTTTAGAGATGAAAGAATGGCATGTCTGGATAAAAGCCCTCCCTGCCTTTATGCAAGAACTCTGGAGAATGAACTTAATGTGGTATCTCCCCTTAGAACTCTTACACTGAGCAATACAATGTGACACCCATTCAGTGCATGGAAATTCAGACCCTCTCATAAAATCTTTGCTCAAGGAAACAAGAGAATGTTACATACTAAGAACCGGGGAGAAGTGATGGAATATGGTATTTTGGATGGCATTTCGCATTTATTTTATGATGCTCTTTCTTTTTTCTCTAAGCACTGAATTATCCTGTTCCCATTAATTTTCTATTCCATGATGATCAAGATGAGTGCTTGCTGAGGACTTATTTTGTTCCTGGCCTTTTTCTTTTAAAAAAAGTAACAAAACAGCACACACTGAATCTTCACATACCCAGATAAAACAATGCAGTCTCAATACTCTTCCATCACTTTATTCCTAAGCAGGAGTTATAAAAGTAGGGATGGCTTCATGGTCTAAACATTAAGTTTGTAATATCTAGACTTCCTGCAATCACAGGTTCAAATCCCTGGGTAAACTGAATTGCAATTCTTTACTGTGGATAGGTCCTCTCTGCCCTGCATGAACATTAAAGGTCCCAGGATAATTTCCTAAGACAAAGTTTGCCCTGATGCCTTTCACCCATGCTACATCTCTCTGTAACAATGCTTTGTACCAACCGATGGCAGCAATATTGTAGTGCATGATTTGGGATGTGCAGTATAGATATGAACTATTATTTAAAGGATAATACATATTAATTGCTCTGTTACAGTGGGGTCTTAATGGAAAACCATTCAAAGCAGCAGGAAAATGAAAAATAGAATTCTATTTTCCATCACAATGTTTCCTGTGATATTGTAGGAGGGAGACAGGGGATCATTAACAAGCAGGTCAGCTTTTCTTGCAATGGCAGCCTAGCATACAATATGCTGGTTGAAGACAAACACAAACCCAATGTTAAGTAAAAGCCTCTTTGCCCCTAGTATAATAGAGAAAATGTTTAACAATCCATCCTCTAGTGATGCCAAGGTCAGTGAGAATCATAGATGTGTTGAATAAATGCTGGGCATAAAAGCTATCTGGAGGCACCTGCAGAATAGCCACCTAATATTTTTAACAGTGCTTAAAGAAGAGAATGCAAATACTATAATCTTCTAAGGCCAGGTCTACACTACCGCGGTAGTTCGACGGCTGGCAATCGAAGTTCCGGGTTCGATTTATCGCGTCTGGTCTGGACGCGATAAATCGATCCCGGAAGCGCTCGCCGTCGACTGCGGTACTCCAGCTCGGCGAGAGGAGTACCGCGGAGTCGACGGGGAGCCTGCCTGCCGCGTGTGGACCGCGTCTGAACTGCGGTAAGTTCGAACTAAGGTATGTCGACTTCAGCTACGTTATTCACGTAGCTGAAGTTGCGTACCTTAGTTCGAATTTGGGGGTTAGTGTAGACCAGGCCTTATATTAGAGAAATTTCCACCCTTTCCCACTGCACATACCCCTATAGGTACCCTATGCATGATATGGATGAAAGCCTTGCACAGTGCTACATTTTTATTTAGACTTAAGAAAAAAAGAGCCAGTCTAATGATATTATAAACTACATGATAACAAAACGAATCAACCTCCCTAATAAGGCTGTTAAACCAACCTCACCTCCCCACTAAAAGTCTCTCCAGCCACCCCTGTCACCTGCATATCTACCATGCTCCTCCTTCTCTGGCACAATAAGAGCAAAAATTCTATCTGATTTGAAGCCTTCTTATCCAGGAAGCACAACGAGAAATAATGGACTTTGCTGCTGAATGGAGTCAGTGAGGATTAACCAACTATCCACTAACTCAGGGGTTCTCAATCTTTTTCTTTCTAAGGCCCCTCCAACATGCTATAAAAACCACACAGCCCACCTGTGCCACAACTGGTTTTCTGCATATAAAAGCCAGCGCAGGCGTTAGGGGTTAGCAAGCAGGGCAATTGTCTGGGGCCCCATGCCAGAGGGGCCCCGGTGAAGCTAAGTTGCTCAGGCTTCGGCTTCAGCCCCAGGTGGCAGGGCTCAAGGCCCCAGGCTTCAATCCCATGCAGTAGGGCTTCGGCTTTCTTCCCTGGGCCCCAGTGACTCTAACGCTGGCCATGCTTCGAGGACTCCCTGAAACCTGCTCACGACCCTCAAGGGGGCCTTGGACCCCTGGTTGAGAACCACTGCACTAACTGGAACAGGTCAGCTGACAAGGAATTCACAGACACAATGGCAGAAGAAAATGATTCGTGTATCACTAGCATAAGATTTAAAGATCTGTATTTCTAAAAATGGTCAGGAGCAGCCCTAGATTTCCAACACCAGAGTTCTGATCATTTGCCTCAAGATGACCTGTGGGAAAAGGGTATTTGGGAGCTGCCATCTAGATAATTGTGGGCAAAAGACAATTGTAATGTTGTATTAGACCACTTAGGATGGAAGAATCCCATGCACCGCTACAGGCTGGGGACCGACTGGCTAAGCAGCGGTTCTGGACCTGGGAATTACAGTGGATGAGAAGCTGGATATGAGTCAGCAGTGTGCCCTTGCTGCCAAGAAGGCTAACGGTATTTTGGGCTGCATTAGTAGGAGCATTGCCAGCAGATCGAGGGAGGTGATTATTCCCCTATATTCGGCACTGGTGAGGCCACATCTGGAGTATTGCATCCAGTTTTGGGCCCCCCACTACAGAAAGAATGTGGACAAATTGGAGAGAGTCCAGCAGAGGGCAACAAAAATGATTAGGGGGCTAGGGAACATGACTTATGAGGAGAGGCTGAGGGACCTGGGTTTGTTTAGTCTGCAGAAGAGAGAGTGAGGGGGGATTTGATAGTATTCTTCAACTACCTGAAGGGGGGGGGGTCCAAAGGGGATGGAGGTAGGCTGTTCTCAGTGGTGGCAGATGACAGAACAAGGAGCAATGGTCTCAAACTGCAGTGGGGGAGGTTTAGGTTGGATATTAGGAAACACTATTTCACTAGGAGGGTGGTTAAGCACTGGAATGGGTTACCTAGGGAGGTGGTGGAATCTCCATCTTTAGAGGTTTTTAAGGCCCGGCTTGACAAAGCCCTGGCTGGGATGATTTAGATGGTGTTGGTCCTGCTTTGAGCAGGGGGTTGGACTAGATGACCTCCTGAGGTCCCTTCCAACCCTAATCTTTTATGATTCTATGATAATGGGAAGGCTTTTCAACCTAGCAGACCCAGGTATACCAAAATCTAATGGCTGGAAGTTGAAACTACAAAAACAGACTAGAAATAATGGACTAGTATTTAATAGTGAGGGTAGTAAATGTTGGCTCCACAGAAATCTTCCTCCCAGCTATCTGAAACCAAACTGTTCCATAAGCCTCCAAAACTGGATCAATAAAAGAGCTTCTCCACCCCAGTGGGAAAGTTTGTCCCCAAATCAAAATCTGCAGGTGGTAGTTCAAAGCCAGGCTAAAAAAAAGTCATATACAGCATAAACTAGATCCAAATACCAGCTAAGGCGTGTCATGATAATTGGGCTAACAAATTTAACCTAATTGTGAGCTCAACTATAAAAAGTAAGTGAAAGTTCAGAAGATGTCACAATAACCTCTAATAACAAATATTGATGGGAAAAGGTACAAAAGAAAGGCGCACAGATTGATTTAGTCTAAACAAAAAGCCCTACTCATATAAATCAAGGACTGCTCGGTAAACAAGAAAATCTGGGTCTAGAAATCAGTAAACCAAAACTTGTGTGTTGGGTATTAGGCCTAATGGTGGACAACATCATGAAGGGATGGGCTATTCCACCCTTCACTCTCTTTTGGGGTCCTTAAGAAAGAGATTTTCAGGGGAAAATACAGTAGAACAGACAGAGGCTATTGGAGCAAGCGTCACCATCATGTGGGCTACCCTCACCATTCCCTGGGACCCTGGGCCTTCGTCATCCTGATCCTGAGAGATGTCCTGAGCAGATCAACCCAGAAAGAGGGACCCAGATGATATCACCACCCCTTCCGGCTTAAACTGAATCCCAAACGTTAACAGCATCAACAGCAGCTCCAGCCCATCTGAACTAACCATCTAACAGACTTGGTTTTCCTTCTAAAACTCTCTCCGGCTAGATCAAAAAGAAACAAATGATGTTGTTAAAATGAAAGCTTTATTTAATATTTTGTTTCAAATATTTTAACTGTTTTTCCTTCTTTTGTTTAGCTTTCATAAAAGGTTAAAAGGATTTTTAATGGTGTGTTTACCATGGCAAAACAAACTGTACACCAAACTCCAAGCCTCCAAACACAGTTTAATGTTGGATAAGGACAAGGTTTATACCCATATATGCCATCTAGATTAATACAACAGGCTTGATACTGCTTTCATTGAAAGCAGTCTGTTTTGGAATTAACTTCACTGACAACAGATCCAATTGTGAACTCAAATGTATGGTTGTGCAGATCTACAAGTCTTTTGACTGTTGCTTAAGTGCAGCAGCTGATTTTCCTGGAGGCAGTACACAATGTGCTTACGTGTCTGATGTAAGAATCTATAGTTTTAGAGATTTACTGTGCAATTTATAGTCAGAGTTACAGTGTGAGGAGCAGAGCTGGACAAATTTTTCAGTCAAATAGTAAATTTGCCTCCAACTTGTCAGTAAATCCAGGGTACATCTTACGAAGTTTTGCCATCGCAAGTTACGTTGGCATAAAGCCACCAGAGTTAGTATAGTGCTTGTGCACAAGCACACTTGGCTCTTTGCGTCAGTGCTGTGCCTACTCACCAGGAGCGCTTGTGTCAGTGGGCAGTTTTGGGGCAATTGGGGTGCTTTTTGATTTAGTTGGGGTTGGTCCTGCTTTGAGCAGGGGGTTGGACTAGATGACCTCCTGAGGTCTCTTCCAACCCTAATCTTCTAGGATTCTGTGAATGCACAGTGCGGTGCACTATGGGTGAGCAACCCACGACCATTCAGCACACCGTCTTTTGGGTAGTTTTGGCCATGCATGGTGAAACAAAAATGAGTCCTGCAGAGGTGACGGAGAGCAAGGGGTCAACTTTCCATAACACAGTGTTCTCCATCCCATAATATTCACTCTGTCCCATAATTTTTGCACCTATTTCAATTTCCTACGAACCTGCACTGGACTTGTTGCTGTCCGCTGCCTCGGACAGAAGCATGGAGCCTGCACAGCTCTGCACTATTGTCATGAGCACTGCAAGCACAGGATGCACGATCCTCCGGTATTTGCAGAGCCACCAGAAGAACCGTGGGGAACCTGACAATTTCTTGGAGGACAGATTGTGTTGGGACATAGCACAAATCAATGCACGGCTCTTGGTGGCACTCCTGCAGATGGTGGAGCCCAAGAAACGAGCACTGGCTAGTGGGATTGCATCATAATGCAGGTTTGGAATGATGATCAGACTGCTCTGCATCTTCATTATTTACCAGTCCCTCAATCTCTGTGTCATCTGCACAATTTATCAGAGATGAGTTCACGTTTTCTTCTAGGTCTTTGATAAAAAATATTAAATAGCATAGGCTCAAGAACCAATTGCCGTTGGACCCCACTAGAAACACAGTTGCTGGATGATAATTCCCCATTCATAATTACATGTTGAGACCTTTCAGTGTAATGTGTGCCCTGTTGATTTTGTATCAGTCTAGCACAGGGGTGGGTAAACTACGGCCCGCGGGCCGAATCCGGCCCACCAGACATTTTAATCTGGCCCTAGAGCTTCCGCTGGGGAGCAGGGTCTGGGGCTTGCCCTGCTCCAGCACTGCAGCCTGGAAGCAGGGTCAGGGCCCGCTCCGCATAGCTCCTAGAAGCAGCGGCATGTCCACACTCCAGCTCCTACGCGTAGGGGCAGCCAGGGGGCTCTGCTCTGTACGCTGCCCCCGCCCCAAGTGCCGCCCCCGCAGCTCCCATTGGCCGGGAACTGCAGCCAATGGGAGCTGCAGGGGTGGTGCCTGCGGACATAGCAGCGCGCAGCAGAGCCGCCTGGCCACGCCTCCACAAAGGAGCTGGAGGGGGGACATGCCACTGCTTCCGGGAGCCGCTTGAGTTAAGTGCCGCCTGGAGCCTGCACGCCTGAACCACCCTCCCGTGCCCCAACCCCTTGCCCCAGCCCTGATCCTCCTCCCACCCTCCAAACCCCTCGATCCCAGCCCAGAGCACCCTCCTGCACCCCAAACCCCTCATTCCCAGCCCCACCCTAAAGCCTGCACCCCCAGTCGGAGTCTTCACCCCCCGCACCCGATGCCCACTGCCCAAGCCCAGAACCCCCTCCCACACCTTGAACTCCTCATTTCTGGCCCCACACCTGAGCCTGCACCCCCAGCAAGAGCCCTCACCCCCTGCTGCACCCCAACCCCAATTTTGTGAGCATTCATGGCCCGCCATACAATTTCTATACCCAGGTGTGGCCCTCGGGCCAAAAAGTTTGCCCACCCCTGGTCTAGCATCTTAAACAAACTGTTGTGAAATATCAAGGCTTACAGAAGTCTAAGTCTATTACATCAACATTATCATTTTTTTATGAAGTTACAAGTTTGGTTGATAAAGTTATCAAGCTATTTTGACAAAAATCTATTTTCTACAAACCTATGTTGATTGGCATTAATCATATTACCTCCTTTAATACTTCATTAATCGAGTCCCATATAAGCTATTCCATTATTTAGCCCTTGCTGACAGGCTTACAATTACCCAGGTAATTCTGTTTATGCTTTTAAAAATTCTAGCACAATATTAGCTCTCTACCAGTCCTCTGGAACTTCCCCAGTGTTCCAAGAATTATGGAAAATAATCAGTGTTAGTTGTCTAGAGTGCTCTTTAGATAGTT
This sequence comes from Emys orbicularis, assembly GCF_028017835.1. NCBI lineage: Eukaryota > Metazoa > Chordata > Testudines > Emydidae > Emys > Emys orbicularis. The sequence continues at coordinate 18,958,834 of NC_088688.1, read as the reverse complement.
CTTTCAAAACTTCTAGATGCAAAATATCCAGACTTGCTGATTAAAAAATATCTAACTTCGTAGCTGCTGTTTAACATCCTCCTCAGTTACTGTTGAAATAGAAAATATTTCCTTCATCATCAATCATCATACAATATGAATACATCATCTGGCTTTTTTTTCCCAAATACAGAACAGAAATCTTTATTGAACATTTCTGCTTTTTCTATTATTGATGATTCTACAATTTCTATCTGGTAATGGAGCAATATTATTGTTAGGATTCCTTTTGTTCTTAATATACTTAGCAACTCTTTCTTATTGTCCTTAATACTACTGGCCACAGATTTCTTCTTGTGTCCTTTTGCTTCCCCAATCAATTTTCTACACTTTCTAGTTTCTCATTTGTATTTACTGCTATCAAGTTCCCTGCTAAAACAGATTTTTTTAAAGCAATGTAGCCTTCTTTCTTGATTATGGGATTATGGATCATTAACAGTTTTTAAAACATTCCCAATTATTTCATTTTTTTGTTTGAATTCTCCCAGATGATTTGGCTCATAATTCTTTTTTGGCTTTGTGAAATTAAAGCATCAAGTGTATATCTCTCTGCCTTTGACTTTATTCTGTTTTCATATAACAAATGTAATTAAGTCATCACTTGCACTTAAGCAGCCACTACTTTTGAATTCTGGAATCATTTCCTTTTTTTTAATCTATCAAGATGAGGTCTAATATAGAATTCCCTCATAGTGGATGCAATATTTTCAGTTAGAAAATTGTCATCTATAATTTTTAGAAATTCTGAGGATATTTTAGGACTGACTGCATGAGACTTCCAGTACATGTCACTCAGATTGAGGTTCCCAATGACAATGCAGCTTTTTGTCCTCTACATTATAGCCAGGTGCATAAGGAGCCAGTCACCCTCTTCTCTAGTGTGATTTTGCAGTCTGTATCAGCCACCATCTAGTACTTCATCAGGCACTTTATCTGACAGAACATTGATATGTAACCTTTAAAGATCATGAGCTGTCAGTGACCTGGAAACAGATAATGCAATTTTTGACAGAGTGACCCTCCCCTTCCCCTTAACCCACTCGATCCTTCCTAAATAGGTTTAACTAGTGATTTTAACATTCCAATCATGCAAATCTTCCCACCAGGTTCCAGTAATGCCAACTGAGTTGAATTTATTCTCATAAATGAGCAATTCCAATTCCTCGTGTTTATTATGCTCTTTCCATTAGTTTATAGGCAGTTAAAGAATTTCTTCTTTTCATGTCCAATGGTGCCTTGAATAATTTTGAGATCAACATCTTTATTTTGTGCTAAATGAGTGCTCGTTTGTGCCCCTTTTTAGCCCTCCCCTAGTTGGAAGTATTCTGTTTGTAAGGGCTGATGCAACCAGAACGCCTCAACAGGTCCTGGGGAGAAGCATATTTAAAAGTGGCTCTGTAAGCTCAACAGTTTGTCTCTTTCCCCAAAAGAAGTTGGTCCAATAAAAAGATATTACCTGAGCCATCTTGTCTCTGATAAATATATTTCATCCAGCTTTGCTGTAAGGGACAGAGAATGAGGAAAGAGGGAAATAATATACCACATCATCCACAAATCCTCTACATTGTTTCAGTCGTGTCATAATTAAGGCTACATTTTAGTCACAGGTGTTTTTAGTAAAAGTCATGGACAGGTCATGGGCAGTAAAAAAAAATTCACGGCCCGTGACCTGTCCATGACTTGTACGATATACCCCTGACTAAATCTTGGGGAGGGAGGCGTCCCGGGGGTGCTGCGGGTGTTTCAGGGGGTGGCTCAAGGGGCACCACGGGTGCTGGGGGTGGCTGGGACCCCTGCTGGTGTTGGGGGGGGGCGGCAGCCCATGACCTGGGACCCCCACTGGGGCGGGAGGGCAGGGCTGGCAGACTCCCTACCCGGCTCCGCGCCTCCCCATAAGCTGCGACATCCCTCAGCTTCTAGATGGAGGTGCAGCATGCAGCTCTGTGTGCTGCCTCCTTCCCAAGTGCTGGCTCGACCACTCCCATTGGCCGGGAACCACAGCCAATGAGAGCTGTGGGGGCGGTGCCTACAGGCAGAGGCAGCGTGCAGAGCCTCCTGGCTGCACCTCCCCCGAGGAGCCGAGGGATGTTGCCTCTTCCGGGGAGCACCCTCTGAGGCAAGGGTCGCCCAGAGCCCTCACCCCTTCCCACATCCCAAACCCCAGCCCTGAGCCCCCCATCCAAACTCCTGTTGCTGCTGGGAGAGGGCGGTGGCTGTTGCAGAAGTCACGGATATCACAGAAAGTCACGGAATCCATGACTTCCATGACCTCCGTGACAAGCTCTCAGGCTTAGCCATAATATACAAGAACAAATGGGTATAAACTGGCTATGAGTAAATGCAGGCTGAAAATTAGAAGAATGTTTCTAACTGTCAGAGGAGTGAGGTTGTGGAACAGCTTCCCGCTAGAAGCAGTGGGGGGCAGGCAACCTGATTGGTTTTAAGATATAACTTGATAAATTTATAAACATGATTCTATCCCATGGTTGCTTGCAATAGCAGAGACTGGACTCCATTGATTTAAACCACTTTTATTAAGTGTGTGCCTTCAGCCCTGTCACCTCGCACTATGTGTTCATTAGATCTTGCAAGCCAAATAGGATTAGGCAAAATCAGTACTTAGGGAACATTTGCACCGAGTTGTTTTGGGTGATTTATTTGTTGGCATTCTTCCTTCGGCCGTCTGTACTGAACAATTGTCCATAGCATGGTGCTAAGAGGCACTTTGCTGATAGAGATGAAGTTTTTTGGATCAGATGTAAAAGATATTTGACCTTTAAAGATCTCAGAGTCAGAGTGCTTTCAGGAAGAGTAGTGGCGTTCTCCCTGCTTCTACTGATCACATTCCCACTCAGGTAAATAAATTCTGACTACCCTAAATTCTTCTGCACTCCCCATCTGCAGCTGTTGCATAAATACAGTGTTGCAATACGCTGTCACATGTTTTCATATCCACATCAGAGGTGATACCATTAAAATGATGATTCAAATGAGTTTTATGCATCCCTTACATAATTTGCAGGAGCTTTATAAGGCTTAATTAGCTAAGTGCCAGAAGACACTTCGATGAAAGAAGTAGAAGGAATTTGTATTATTTGTGAAATGTGACTCTACTGTGCTTGGAATATAGTATACCTGATGCCTTGACTCCTGGGTCCAAGAGGTTTTATGAAGGCACAACTGACAGGAAGGAAATATAGCCTGTCTAATTTCAGTAGTCTGTCTCTAGTTCATACTAGTGCCTGCAGAAACCAATCTAAGTTTATCTCATTCTCAAGCAGTAAAGATTACTCACAGCACAACTGGAGACCAGTTTGACAAGAACATATATATCAGATAAAGAACGTCAGTTATAGTGACACTGCACTTTCAGAATGGACAGGCAGCCTACTGCAGCTGCATGGATCAACAGGCATTGTCAAAGAGAAAAGGACATGACATTAAAAAAAAAAAAAGCTGTTGTATTTGGGAGGTTTCTCAGGTTGGATCTAAGTGTATTTTCCCAACGATGTGAATGTAAGTGTTAAACCAACAATACTTGCCACAAGAATGACTCAGAATGCTCCTCCTGAATTCCCCTTAGCTGTCATTGCCTTTTTAACTCACCTCTGATGCCTATGAGAAACTTGCAAACTGATACTGTCATGCTGGTCAAATAACTTGAGTTTGATTTATTTGTTCCATTTATTTATTGCTCCCCCTATTGTCTCTTTCTTTACTTGTCTGTGAGTCACCAAAGTCACTCCTTCTTCTGTGTTTCGTAAGTGCCTACTACACCCCATCTCAAAAAAGACAGATTGGAATTAGATAAGGTTCAGAGAAGGGCAACAAAAATTATTAGGGGTATGGAATGGCTTCCATATGAGGAGAGATTAATAAGACTGGGACTTTTCAGGTTGGAAAAGAAATGACTAAGGGGGGATAAGATAGAGGTCTATAAAATCATGACTGGTGTGGAGAAAGTAAATAAGGAAGTGTTATTTACTCCTTCTCATAACACAAGAACTAGGGGTCACCAAATGAAATTAATAGGCATCAAGTTTAAAACAAACAAAAGGAAGTATTTTTTTTTTTACACAACACACAGTCAACCTGTAGAACTCCTTGACAGAGGATGTTGTGAAGACCAAGACTATAACAGGGTTCAAAAAAGAACTAGATAAATTCATGGAGGATAGATCCATCGATGGCTATTAGCCAGGATGGGCAGGGATGGTATCTCTAGCCTCTGTTTGCCAGAAGCTGGGAATGAGCGACAGGGGATGGATCACTTGATAGTTGCCTGTTCTGTTCATTCCCACCGGGGCACCTGGCATTGGCCACTGTTGGAAGAGAGGCTAGATGGACCTTTGGTGTGACCCAGTATGGCCATTCTTTTGTTCTTATGGTGAGATACCAGGAAAAAAAATGATAATAAAGAAACAGGCACTGAGCACTGTTGTCTTCCAGGAAGTTCTGTGTAGTCTTAGATGACACAGACTGAATATCTATATAGATTTTTCTATCCAATTTTTAAAATCCCAGAGGCCACTGGACATGACATAACACCTGAATTTTAATGACTAGAATTTACATGATCAAATGCCAGTGAATACATAGGGTTTAGCTTGGGATATTTTAGAAGGATCATTATTTTCAGCATTATATAAATCACACTGTACATTATGTTCCATAACTATAGAGCTGGAAACAGTACTGCTCTAAGCAAGGAAGTACATTAGTCACTATAGCTTTGATATACTGGAAGTTCTTGATTCTTGTGCCACCATCGCTTTTTCTGGAATTTTCAGTTTGATATAAAAATGTTGATTACTTTAACCCCCTATGGATTTATGCATTACAATTTAATGTCATTAAGTAGATAAATATTCTGGGAATATAAACTAGGGCTGTTTCCTTCTAACTAAGAATCCAAGTGTATGTAGCCAAAGAGCTATAAAATTGATGGGCTAAATCCCGTAACAATTACTCTGTCATAACTCAGGCAGAATTCAATGAGAGTTTTATCTTGGAAAGGCAGAAAGAGGATTGCCGGCTGTGGGGCACAAAGAACATTGGAAGATGTGTGTTGTTGAGCCCCTGGGGTTATTGGTATATCGTACAATTTTCAAAACTCTTCAGTGACTTAGGCTGCTACGTCCCATTGAAAGTCAATCATACACAGGTTCTTAAGTCACTCTGGTGCTTTTGAAAATTTTACTCACTGTGGTCACAGCAGGGGAGTTCAGGATTCATTGGTTCTATTCCCACCCTTGTGACCTTTGGCAAATGGACTTCACCACTAAGTGCCTCAACCTTTAAAATGAAGATCATGTCTTCCTCACACTGGATCTGTGCAGCTTAATCAAAGTTTGTGAGAACTCTGGAATGACTGGGCCTACATAAGTATTATCAAATCACGGGTAGAAAATAGTTTGCTCTAGTTAACCACTGATTCCAGTGGAAAGATTCAAAGAGAGGGCAGGCAGTGACATGGTCAAAACAATGGGAGAGAAATAGGATTCTTCTCCAGGCATTTTGGAGAGAGTGAAGAGAGGGTCAGATAAATATCTAGGAGGATAAAGTAGCCGTAGTCAATATAGATGCTGATTAGGGCATGCACAAGTGATTTTGCAATGGGAGTGGAAAAGGACAGATTTAAAAATTGTGAAATAACAAATGATAGGGTTGTCTCATTGTCCAGATGGGAGAGGAGAGAGGGAGGACTCAACCATGACATCCAGATTATTGGCCTGGGTGGCATTGGAAGGTGCCAATAGCAGTGGAGAATGGAGGAAGCAAAGCAGGTTTGGGAGCAAAAATTATTAGCTATACCTTCCTTTCAACAATAGTGTCTAATATGAATGATAACCCCTTTCCTCTGTATTGTTTTCCATCCTTTGAGAAGATGTTGCTGTGACGCAAAAATTAGTTGCTCTTCTTGAAGTATTCAACATTTTTGCCTTATGTTACAATAATAATACTCCACACTCATCTAGCACCTATCATCTGGGGGATTTCAGAGTGATCACTACATTTTACTGAATTCTCATGAATTTATGAAAGAGGAGACATAGGGCTCGTACACACTAGCATTTACTTCAGTATAACTTAAGTCGCTCAGGGGTGTGAAAAAGCCACTCTGAAGCTCCCCCGCCAACATAGCTACCGCCGCTCGGGAAGGTGGAGTAATTATGCCAACGGGAGAGAGCTCTCCCGTCAGCATGGAACATCTGCACTAGCAGCGCTCCAGCAGTACAGCTGCACCATTGTAGGGATTCTAGTGTAGACCAGCCCTGAGACACAGAGCGGTTAAATAATTTCCCTAGGTACACAGTCTGTGGCAGGGCTGAGAACAGAATGAAGGTCTCCTGACTCTCAATCCTGTGCCTTATCCAGAGAAATCTTTCTTATGGGGCCAAAGTAACTTCCAGACAAATAAATAAATAAATAAATAAATAAAATAAGAGTATAACAGGTGAGAAAGAAGCTGTCCCCAGGACTACAGTAGAGCCTTTTGCATTTCTCAAAGCCCCAGGGAGATTGCACAACAAGGTGTGCATAAAGCAGAGCCACTTGCATGAACAAATCCCCATTTTATGCATGCACATATGCATAAACCTCTGGGGACACAATGGCAGCACATTGATTTTTTGCTGGAGTTCTTGTAATTCCCTTCTTTGGGAATGCTGCAGGTAAACACTGAAAGTCATTTCCTGTAATGGCAAATAAGCATGACTGCATCCCTCTTCGGTTATGAAATTTTAAATAAGTATAACTAATCTGGCAGGGCGTCCATTTTCCAGCTTGATCTAAAAGCACAACACAGAACATAAAGGACACTGGAGATGGGGAGGAGGAGAAGTGGTCAGGCTCAAATAAAATTAATACAAAAATCTGTAAACATTTAGCATAATGGGACCCTTTACAGGCAGTGAGCTTGGTATAATTCAGAGAAAATGGTCTATGAATTGCTCCTGGAGGGACGGCTGGCTTTATTGAAATGAGAGCATAATCTGTAAAGGTTTAAGAATAGTCGGGTGATGTTTTCTAGGCAATGGATTGTGCTTTAAAGCAAGAACAGTGCTTGAGTAAGCTTATAAATGAAAATCATTACATGTTAAGTCACAGGATTAGAGGGAATGTCAAATTGAATGCAGTGGACTCTTTGCCCCAGAGGACCTAGAGAGCCTACAGACCAAGTCTGACAACGTCTTTGAAATCCAGCAATAAATTAACAGCTGGATTTAAGTGGATGGAATTTACATCAATCAATAATGACAGTGGAGATGGTAAGAAACGGAATGTTCCACAATAGAGAAAACAGTAGCTAAGTGCAGATTGCAAGCCAAACAGCATTAATGAAGAGCTTCTGTTTTTTGCAAACTTCAGATTTATTCAGGTAAGGGGGGGGAGAGGAGGAAAGCTGCACACTGTTCATTACCCTACCCCACAAGTCTCTACTGGCAAGAAAGCGAGACTTCTTTTCTGAATTCACTTCCTGAAAAGTATATCTGCATTCAGTAATAGCAAACATTATGACTGTCTTTACCTGACAAACCTCTGAAGAATCTTCCAGTCATACACCAAGCAAAGGTTAAAATAAAATGCCAAATGTCTCTGCTAATGGCCCTGAACCTAAACAAGGAGTCCCATGACAGCACAGACCACTTCAAGACTGACACAGACCTAAATGACTTGACATATGGTAATCTAATAATACTGCCATCAGATAGAACCATGCCAAAATGACCCTAGTACCTAGAGACGCTCAAATGAAATTAATGAAAATAGGATTAAGCTCCAACCAAAATCATTAATAACTTTGCTTCAGCATAATTATATTCTTCATCTATAGCTTGGGCATGAACTTTGAGAGAGATTAAACTAGGCAGAAAGCTTGCAGGATAACAAATAGGCCAATTTTGAGCAAAAATGACCCAAAGAAACAATAGAAAAAGGTAAACATTTACAATTGTGACTGCTAATGTGTTATGGTTGGTTTCACATATCTGCAATGTCTAGACTGCCTGTGCAGTTTATGGGATATTTGAGATGACATTATAAGGTAAATAAAATGTTCTGTGGAAAATGAAGGAATTACTATGTTTTTATAACACTGATTACTATATGAAAAAATTAAAGTAACAAAAAAAAGAGTATAGCAATTGTACACTTGTGCGATGGAGGGGAAGGCTTTCAAACCCACTGAAGTAAGTAAAAGATGTGTTCTTAATTCAGGTTAGCTAACCCACAGTAACTAACCCAGGGTAAAACAGCAGTGAAGACATAGTAAGTCAGGTTTTAACTCAGGTTAGCAGCTTGAGTTCAACCCCAGGCTCCCCTATAGGCTTTAACTCAAGCTGCTAATCCATGTTAAAACCCAAGTTGTTGCGTCTTCATTGCTATTTTAACCCAAGTTAGGTAATGTAGGTTAGCTAACCAGACTTAAGAATACACCTTCCGCTTGCTGCATAAATATACTCTTAGGCTGGTCCACACTACCCCCCCACTTCGGACTAAGGTACGCAAATTCAGCTACGTTAATAACGTAGCTGAATTCGAAGTACCTTAGTCCGAACTTACCGCGGGTCCAGACGCTGCAGGCAGGCTCCCCCGTCGATGCCGCGTACTCCTCTCGCCGAGCTGGAGTACCGGCGTCGACGGCAAGCACTTCCGGGATCGATCCCAGAACATCGATTGCCTGCCGTCGGACCCGGAGGTAAGTGTAGACGTACCCTTAGTGACTCAGGACTCGTAGCACGCATTCCACTGACTTTCAGTGGGACTTTTGCTCCTAAATCACTTAGGTTTAGCTCCTCAAAGATATTTATGCACCCAACTCCCATTGATTTCAATGAGAGTTAGGTCTTTAATCACCTCTGAGGATCTGGGACTTACGCCTTTATGAAAATCCCACTTCAAATTATAGCCCAGTGACCTACTTTGCCTTTATTATATTCACATTATATTCTGCTTTGCATTATGTTCAGCAGTAATGCAAGAAACCTATATGCCTGTATCCTGTAAGATATTTGCTTCAGCAAGCTAGCATAAGACTTGAGGCCTATGAACTTTGAATAGATAAACTTTGCAAAGATAAATGGCCCAACGGAAAACCCCAAGTATTTGGGGAGCTGGAAATAGAGTTTCAGGGAAAGTTCTGATCACAGGTAAATGTTCAACCACAGAAGTGACCTGGAAATGAACTGATGTACATAACAGGTACATGAGATAAGCAGGCTAACCTTAGACGTGCTTGTCTATATATCTTTTCTTATACCTTCTTATGGGTTTGATTATTTGTTTTATTATAATAGGTTATTATATAGGTTTATATTAGGGTATATTTTGGCCATAACGCAAGGGACCTACATGCCACATCCTGTATGTTGAGCTAAGGCAAAGTTAGCATACATATGCTTGGGACCTTTCACCTAAATAGATGGTGATGAGCTAAAGCATAAGGTCCATATATGGTTGCAACCTTTAACATGGAGAGGTAGGTTGGCATAGGGGGCTTCCTAAGTTCATACCCTTTTAAGCTTAACAGGTACACCACAACTTGAAACTTGAAAAGAACCAAAATAACCGGTTAGGGCAGAAATAACAAATATGATACCTAACCACAAAAGGCCCATGGTAATGAATTAATATATATGATAATAAGTTGAGATCATTGATATACTAACCTATAGAAAAAAGACACTCCAACATTAGTAAGGTGAGAAAATACAAATAAGGAAAAGGGGAAAATCCCCTACTGAATATGCAAACATAACGGCGTTAGCGTAACATATTACAAAATTGGCATCCCAGGTTAGGGGCAATAGAAGAAAGAGATGTAGTGCTTGGGAAGTGCCAGAATTATGGCCACTGATGATGATGGGAAAGGTGATGGTGATGAGGAAGACAATGGCTAACATTTCAGGTTGTTCTACAAGGGATGGTGTGAGTGTTTGGATGTGCAGATGTACATTCTGTTTTACCTCTATCTACCTTACTGAGTTGGGGTGTTTGTGACTGTGCTAAATATATTAATAAACTATATTTGTAAATATAAAAGAATTCCTATAGTGTGAGTGTTGCAACTGTGCACATCGGGGTTCCCAACTATATAATAATTTGAATAATACTGGGCCTGATCTTGGGGCAAGGACCTGTCAATCCTCAAAGTGATAACTGGGAATTCTTGAGTAATAATTATAATTAATCTAAAAATCAGGCAACAGATTGGCACCCCAGATGGGACCCTAAGAGGCACACCGGGACAACCTCCCTACCGGGATAGGAAACTCTAAGTAAATCTAAGTTGAAATCCAACTGATCTCAAAGTCAGAATTTGATGCTGATCAAAAACACTGCACAACTCACCAGGGACTTCCTCTTTTTCCTCAGCTGTTTCCTTTCTGTTTCTTTGCCTCTATCATACTACTAGTTCTCTTAATTGATTAATTCTGCAATAGAGGGAGGAATATGTCCTCCAGGGGGCAGGACCAGCTCTAGGCAACAGCAAACCAAGCACGTACTTGGGGAGGCACAATTCCAGAGGCGGCATTCCGGGTGGGTTTTTTTTTTTTTTTTTTTTTGCTTGGGACGGCAAAAAACCTAGAGCCGGCCCTGCCAGGGGGGAAATAGGAGACACAGACACAAAGGAGCACTCGAGGTCTTGACCATCAGTCTAACTTGGCATGTTGTGTGGGTGACCACCTGTCTCCCACCATTAGGTCTCCATGAATATTGTAAGTATGTAAGGACGCCTCATTGCACTCTGAGGACATCCTCATTGGGTATTATTGACTAGTCACTGGGGTTTAGTATCTTGCAAAAAGGAGATTCCTTAATACATGTGTTAAGGGGGCTTTGTAAGTTGAATTGTGATAACATTATGGTACCTGAAGTTAAAATGGCAGACGCACAGAGCTCAGTGACCCACACTCCATGGTGGAGGGAGTAGCTAATTGATGTTTTAATTTATGCCAAAAGGCCACAGTAACTCAGAATTTGTACAGTTCTGGCTACCATATTTCATCCCCCTCAGCTCTCCCAGGCTGTGTCCAGATCCATTTATCGTCAACCTGCCCCTGCTGCTCGGTAGGTCCCGACTGGATAATAACCTCTCAAACAGCTAAGAGCACATTAGACATCAAGGGAAGAGAGAGGGAGAAGACCCTCCCCTACCCTCCCGCTTTTCTTGGGACTTCTTTAAGTAATTGTTGAAGCCGGTTAAGGGGTTAATTATTTAAGCAGGGAAGCCTCCACATATGTATAGCGTGAAGTGCTAATTAGACTAGCTAGTAGAATTTAATTGAGCTCATTTGAAGTAGAAATTAAAGATAAGTGGAGTAGAATTAGCCAAAATTTCTGGGAACCCAGTTGTGGTCAACCAAAATACAGCATAAAAATACATTAAAAATCACAAAGGAAGTTTCGTACAAATGCAACATAGCCAGGTTATTTTAATCACCCTAGTTGGTAGGGGTTGATCACCCTTACTGAGTTGGGATGTTTGTGACTGTGTTAAATGTATTAATAAACTATATTTGTAAGTATAAAAGAGTTCCTATAGTGTAAGTTTTGCAACTGTGCTCATCGGGGTTCCCAACTGTATAATAATTTCAATAATACTGGGCTTGATTTTAGGGCAAGAACCTGTCAACCCTCAAACTAATAACTGGGAATTCTTAAGTAATCAATATAATTAATACATAATCTAAAGATCAGGCAACAAAATGAACTCAGTGTGGGATTTTCAGAAGTGCTTAGATTTGGCTTAATTCTGCTCCAGTGAAGTCTCTCATAAAAATGTAATGGGAGTAGATGAAGTTAGGACAATGTTAAGCACCTTCTGAAAATGCACCCCTTAAGCTCCTAAATCAGTGGCAGAGCTAATACAGTGGCTGTCAGGAATTGGGCCGGGGACTACCCCCCTTGGCATCCTTTAGGTGTATGTGTGTGGTGCCTTTTCACATGGTGCTGGAGAGCAAGCCCACCCTCACCACACTCACCTGGAAGCAGCTGTTCCTGTCCTGCAGAGCTAGGCCAGCTCCCTGCTTGGGCTTTGCAACATGGGGTACAACCCTGTGCACCAAGTTGCAACACCACTCATTAAGATGTAGCCTGCCACCCCTCCATCATGTCAGGATTAATACCCAGCGTGGGGAGCTGGGCCAAGCCCCGCAGGACAGAAGCCCCTGTTCCAAGGTGTGGGGTGGACTCGCTCTCCAGCCCCCCTCCCGTGATGGTTCTCGGGGTATCCAAGACTGAGTCATCTCGTTACTCCCTGCCTCCAGCAAGAGGGAATCTTGCCCGCGGTAGCTGGGTGTCAGCACCCTAACATCACCAGCCCTCTAGTCACTCAAGCACTTTCCTCAGGGCTATGCCAGCCTTGTCCTTACCATGCAGTTTAGCAATAGGTGCACTCCAGTCCCCAAGTCCCTTTTAATTGCTCCCCTGTGATAGCCAGCTCATGCTGGTTACTCATAGAAATCCCAGATCCTGTGCCCCAATTTACTAGTTCTACCTTAAATCACCGCTCCTGTAAACCACACAGCACTTATAATAAAACAAAAGCAGGGTTACTTAAAAAAAAATAGACATACCACTAGAAATAAGAGAGTGATGGAATACAATATGACTACAATATGAAACAAAATTATAAAATTCAAATCTGGGTATTTACTTATCAGTAAAGTAGGTTTTCTTCCCAAAGTTCAGTCTGTTGCAAAGCTCGCTGGCTTCAAGAAGCCATGATCCAATTTTTCCATGAGAACATCCCCACACCCAAGATGTCTCCTCAGCGAATGGATCCCAAGTGCCTTTCCCGCACTCTGTATTATACTGAAACAGCCTTTTGTCTTTATTCACGGGCAGGGTTATTGTCTGCCTGTTGTAATGTTCCTCTTTTGCCTCCAACTCGTTTTGATTGCTGGCAGTTGTCTCTCACGGTTTTTCATTTAAAGTATTGGGATAGAGCAAAGCTTGACAACTGAGTCTTGCAACATTACCAGCTAACCAGGGTGGGGTAACAACTCTCTCCAGCTTGAATGGGCCATCACAGAGAGACATATTATTCCTAAGCCCAACTAACTTTTTCTCCAAGTCCATAAAGGATACTTTCAATATAATTACATTATTCCTTAAATATTGTCCCTACACACGTCTTGCCATGATTATTAATCTTGACAAGCTATGAGTTTTCTGTAGATACCTTACATATTACTCTTTATGGAGAAATATCCTGCAAAATGTGTGTTTGATGTCATGAGTTATCAGGCCTGAGACAAGAGTTGTTTGCAAAGAACAGGGGACCCTTTGCCAAGGAGCCTTGATGTCATAGCCACAGCCCCCTCTCCCCCACACGCACAGCCTCCTCTCTGCACCTCACTCTGATTAGCATTGTGATGCCAGGGCAGAGGATGCTGCTCTTGGTGGTCAGTGCCCCCTCAGACATCCCCCCCACACACCATGTTGCAAAACCTGGCTCAGCCATTGTCCTAAATAATCATTTTAGGAACTCACAACATAAGCCAACACACGTTTCACTTTGTGAATCCATTAGTCAAAGTATGGATGGAAGGTGTATTTGTGTGAATTAATGAATGGGGAGAAGGGGGTAGAAAGCTTGTTACATGCTCAATCTTCAAGTCTTTGCACCTCCCATTCTTTCTTTGATTTCAGAGGAAGTATAGGCCTTCAAGACTGAGCCCTATATGCAGCGCCGTATTATTGCCTAGGCCGACAAGGCCTAGGCCTAGGGCGGCAAATTTTCAGGGGCGGAAGCTCCCCTCCCCTCCGCGCCCCGTCCCCCTGCTCCAGCTCACCTCCGCCTCCTCTGCAAGCGCGCCACGGCATCCTGTTTCTCTCCCCTCCCAGCGCTTGCACTGCGAAACAGCTGTTTCGCGGGGCAGGGAGGGAGGGGGGAGGAGGGGGAACGCCACGCGCTGGGGGAAGAGGCGGGGCCGGGGGCAGGGATTTGGGGAAGGGATTGGAATGGGGGCGGGGAAAGGGCGGAGTCAGGGTGGGGCCAGGCGGCAATTATTTCCCGGCCTAGGGGCAGCAAAATTATTAATCCGCCACTGCCTATATGCTATAAAGCAGTGCAGTCTAATCCCACTGGGTGTCAATAGATTTTTCCCCTTGATCCATAAGCCAATAAAGGTTGTGTAGTATGCCACACAAGCTACAAAATTTGGCCCCAAAGCTTTTCTTAAGAAGTGAGAAGTAAATGTACTGAGGTAGAGAAATGTCTACTAGAAACCTCTGCTTTTGCATTTATGGACATTGAAGTCCTCAAAACTGTCTCCTTTGGCAAGTTAGCCTTCTTTCTGCTACTCCCACCACTCGGCGCTACCTCTGCAGTGCATATATGGCAATCATGTAGGGCCCAATTTCTCACATGGGAAGGTGTCAGGCTTATGCATTCATTTAAGGCAGCCATTAGTATTATGCAGCTGCTCGTGAATGAAAAAGCACCTCCTTGGAATAGGAAGTGGCTTCTCCAGCTGCAGAGATAGTGACTGACCTTTAACGAGGTACAAAATATCCTAACGTCAGAAATCCAGAGCACTCAAAAGCCCAGCAGGCAGGAAGCAAGACCCTGTGTAACTGAAATGCCTGTGGAGAAGCAGGAGGGTGCACAAGAGCAGAAATAATATCAATATCAAACTCCATACATTATAACAGGGCAAGCAAATCAGACACTGAAAAGTACTGCCTGAAGTCCCCAAGTCCTGCTCTCCAGCAATAATGGCCTGTTATACATATATCAGGTCTTAAGGTATAGTATACATTTCAAGACACTTAAACAGTCAAGCTTCCCTCTGAAAAGCCAAGAACAAGCTCTCTTTATAACATTATAATACTTAGTCCTGCCATGAATGCAGGGGACTGGACTAGATGACCTCTCAAGTTCCCCTTCCAGTCCTATGTTTCTATGATTCTGTTTTGAATTTTCTGAATGAATGTACTGGCATACAATATTCAAATGCTGTAATTGAAATATCTGAAATCTGAGTAGCCCTCTCCAAGTTTGGGGGAGAGAGAATTTCATGCTTTGACAGACTCTCCCAACCCCGTACTTGCTCCACAACCAATCACAAGCCAGCTCCCTCTCTTTGCACTAGAGGGGAGAACCTGCACTGTTCACTTGGCAGAATGCTCAGCAAAGTGTCTGTTTTGTATTTTGCCAGGATTCTCTAGAACTGAACAAACCCACAGGCAGGCCCGTTGATGGGGGAGGGGGCAAAGGGGGCAATTGCACGGGTGGGCCCCAGGGCTCCTAGACGTGTGCGACTGTTCCGGGCCCCGTGGGCCAGCGCGATTGGCCAGCGCGGTCAGTCTCGGAAGTGACGGATACATCACTTCCACCCCGGATCACCCCCAGGATGTCCCTGGCCTTGGGGCTCGGAATTGCTGTCAGCAGGCCTGACCATAGGAATCTACAAATTATTGAAAACTGCTCTGCAGGAAACCAAAACTCTTCACCTGAGGGTGCTCAGTAATTGAGTGCTCATAACACATGGTCTTTCCCCAATTGCTAGCCCACACATACTTAAAGAGGAACAGCAAAAACAAACCAACCAAACACACGCAGCCTAAAATAATTTACTATGTAAAAATCACAAAAACCTCATGTATGTGCCTTATGTATGCTTTTCATTCACCAGGACTGATGCTCCGCTGGTGTAAATCAGTGGAGCTTCACTGAAGTCAATGGTTCCATGTGCCACAGAAACCTTTTGACCTCTATTAGTAGTGGGAGTTTCTGTGCTTTTGGTTAGCCTACTGAGCACATGGCCATGATCAGAAAGAACCATCTACAGCATTCAAAAACACAATTTTGAGAGGGTTTCAATGCACCAAGTCCTCAGAACTCCTACACAGAAATACTAATGCATATTGCTCTTGATGTTTAAGAAGGCAGCAGTCTTAGTGGAGGAAGCAGATGTCACAAAGTACCGCATGCATGTTATAACACTAGCAAATGTGAGGAAGCATTTTTGGAGCTACTGAAGTGAGTGAATGAAAGGGTGTTTTTTTTTTGTAGAATATGAAGTACAATAGTGCTTTGTAAGAAAGGAGTTCTGGTAACTGAGCTCCAGGTTACATCAGGTTATGAACGGTTTTAGTGATAGGCAAAGCTCTGGCTTATTCAGCACCAACAAAGATGAAGACCAGATGTAAAGAAAAGAGTTTACCACTGAAACTGAAGGTCAAGCCAATGGGAGCTTTGATTCAGCCCTTGTCATAAATCAGATAAGCCTGTCTTCTTTCCCTCAGAGCTGATTAATCTCCCTTTGTTTCTTTTCTACTTCCCCACCTCTTAAGAAGTCCCACATCTTGGCAACGCATTAGAAGAGAGTGGAAAGTAACCTCAATACCCGTTAAAGTTGCTCGTGCGGTCAGCCAGAGAAGACACTACAAAATAATGTGAAATATTCCATCCCTGTAAGGCATGAACATGGCAGGCTGGATGGTCATTTACACTGCTCTGGCAGTGTGAATGGGTCTTAAAGTGGGCCCAGAGCCGTGTAATAGGATCTTAGTGTGAATGAGAATCTCTGCACTTGACCTTCTTGTAATTCTGGTCCCAAATCAAGGTTTCCACATGTGGTAGCAAGTTATATTATTATTAGACTGCCAGGTCAGCACAAGATTGAGTCTTAAAAAAATATGATAGTAACACTTTATATTATTGATTTGTATAAAAATACAAGAAATGGGTGTCTTCTCTCTTTACACCTTCTCCATTATCCATTCACAGAGACCCTGCTATGAGCTCTATGCTGGTATTCATAAGTTTGTCTCACCACACCTCTCCTGTTTCCTTCTGCCAGTCCTGCAAATATATGAAACTTCATCCTCTATCACCGGCTGTCAGTTCAAGCTAAACTCAGCCTAAACTGAGCGCGTTCTTCTTCCTAAACCCTCTCCACTCCTACCTTTCTGTCAGCTAGGACACCACCATCACTCAGACTCATAACCCCAGGGAAATCTTAAACTTCTTCAACTCTTCTGCCAGGTTGTTATGAAGCTCAGTTCTTTTCCCACAGTATATAAAAGGTACCAAATGCCTAAAACACCTGTCTACCCCTCCCACCTCATTTACTGCAGCCTCCTCATCTCTAGCTCTTGACATCCCTTTCACTGTCCTCCAATCTGTCCAAAGTGCAGCTACTAAGAATGTCTTTCTTGGTATTGATTGCAGCACAGTTCCTCTACAGGCCTTTCATTTCCTACTAGCTTCTCCTCCTTACTCTCAGATCCTTACAGTGCCTCACCCCAGCCTAAATATCAGATCTTGTTTCTTATTGCATCCAGCCCTCACTTTCTTCCCTCCAGCAAGAACAGCCCCTTGGGAGTCCCTTGGGCTCCTTCTCCTACCTTCATACCTTCTTCCACACTTGGGATAACTTCCCAATCCCATCATCAAGACCCCAGCATCTCTTCCTTTAAATCACTCCTAAACAGTCACTTTTTCCTGAAGACCCACATCATGGGGATGATAAGGCTGTTAATGATTTTAAGACGCAACATCTTTGTCAGGAACCCACAGCGGAACTCAACCCAGCTCATTGCGCTCAGCTGATTCAGTTAATGAACCTGGCCTCTTGATTGGTTGTAGAGTCCACCAGGCACATTCTTAAACTCTGCAGCAGGCCTGAGCGTCTGGCTGTACAAAAGCATTCTATGCCTGTAGGTGTGTTTTTGGTCTCACTGCCTGTTCCTAGCTTCCTCCTGGCCCTTGTTCCTGCTTGCTGCCTGGACTTGGTGTTCAGCTTCTGCCCTGGCTCTGACCCTTGGCTCCTAGTTCCTAGCCCTGACCCTGGCTTGCTGCCTGGAATTGGTAACTTGGTACCTGATTTAGGCTTAGGCCCCTAGGCCAGGTCACCCTGTTCCAGCTATTAGACAAGGCTGCCCACAGCCTAGTCCACAACATTTTTTAAGCTAACACCATCTCCAGCCTCCTGGTTTCTCCTGTTCTTTTTAGAGCTGTGTAAACTGAAGTTCTCTGGGCCATTTTCTTATTTGTTGAGTGCTACTAAGGAGCTTGGTACAACATGAGACTGCCCTGAGCAGTTTACAAAGTCCTATGTAAGTCTAGAAAGCTCCCAGTTTCATTTACAGTGCAATGAATGTATGAAACACTTTTTGAGAAGACAGTTTCTTAACCTAGCCTACACTGACCCTCCAGTCCACACACAGTCAAATATCCTATGGCATAGGGACAATGGGCACTTTGCCACTGTATCCCTTGAGGGTTTCTAAGATTTATTCTGGCCCATTTCCATTTATCTTGGTCAGAAGAAATAGTTACTAGCTTCTTACTTCTACTTATTTTTCTCCTTGTCGCTTGTCATGTCTCAAGGTCATTTTAAAGCATGTTCTACTCTGAAAAATGACTGTAAAGATGGCTCTGTAAGAGTCCAAATTTGCGTCTCAGTAGCGTATGGACATCTAGGGCCAAATTTGCTAAACTTAGAATTAACAAGATGGTTTAACTGCTAACCTTGGAAACAGCCACAGAACTGAAAGTCAAGTTGTGTTCTTTTGCACTCTGGTATCATCATCAACAATCAAGATTATGCAAATCAAAATCTGCTCTCAGTTACACCCATCAAAGTGATATATAACTATTAGTTACTACGGAGCCCACTTCAGACTGACATTGGTGTTAATGAGATCAGAATCTGATCTCAATACTAGAAAGGAGGGTATGGATCAGCATTCATGTCGCACTCCCCATCAGTACCTGGCCTGGGCCAGGGAAGCTAATGATCTAACCAGCAGACCAAATTCAGTCATGTATCCTGGTCACTAGCCAGTGGAGGCATGTTGTGTATATGCTAAGAAGAAGAATACTAGAAAGGAAAAGCTAGTATTTTCCAAATAAAAAATGTGGTATTGGTAAGTAGTCACCAAGAAGTTCGGACACACTTTCAGACTATGGGTTGTTTGTGATTTGTTCTCTTTAACTATTTGCTGTTTGAAGAGTAATTGGTCACACAGTATTAGTTCTGTTCCCTGATGGGATGCCTTTTTTTTTTTTTTTTTTTTTTAACATGAGACAAATGAATGACAAACAGCAAATAAAATACTTCTGGTAGGGATTCCTGAAATTGTTGGGATTTGAAAACATCTTAATGAATCCCCACAAATATCTATACACTTGCGAATAATGAATAGGATGACCCTATGAATAACAATGAATCAAATTCAAGTTGTTTATTTGAGAATATATTTGAGAATCTGATTTTTTTCTTATGGTTTGGCCAACTCTACCCAAAATATTAACGCCTTTTAATACTCAAGCAGCCATGCTCACATCAATATATTTCCTCTCAGCAATATTGATGGATCTGGTTAAACATGAAGGGATTAAAGAAAACTCTTAACAGAGGGCCCAGTCCTGTACTGGCCAAACTAGGAAAGGAAATATGAACCTGAGCAGTTGCAACCTTACTTCTTAGCCTGGTCACTGAACACTCTAATGTGTGTTACAATGGCCAGAGCAATAGATGAAAGGGGCAGCTCATTACATTTCTTTAACTCAATCTGTACATACAGCTGGTCCATTCCCCTGTGGAATGGAATTTTGAAATTCATCTATTAAATGGAATCTAACTTTTTGCATTGTGGCCTCAGGCCTGCCAGGACATGGAAATAAAGATGAATAAGGCTTAGGCATGTTGCCGTACATGTAATTTTGTAATTGAATGTGTTTTATCTGCTTAAAGGACTGTTCATGTAAGTATGCCTTAGAATATTACTTTTTAATGAGGACTGATTAAAAAAAAAAAAAAAACTCCTGCTCGTGTATAATTTATGGTGCATCTCCAGCAATCTAACTACTGTTTAAGCAAGAAAAGCATCCCCCAGTTACATAACACTGGTTTGGACAATATTGATATTGTAGATGGTAAATCAGTGATACCAACGAGCAATGCAATGATTATAATTGTTACATTAGCTGGTTATTCTGAAAGAATTCCTTTTAATTAGCTCATCGTAGATTATATATGTTTGCATAAACAGCTATGCTAGAATGTCTGAGAGAGGACATGATAACAGTTTTCAAGTACGTAAGAGGTTGTTACAAGGAGGAGGGAGAAAAATTGTTCTTGGGCTTAAATTGCAGCAAGGGAGGTTTAGGTTGGACATTAGGAAAAACTTCAGGGTGGTTAAGCATTGGAATAAACTGCCTAGGGAAGTTGTGGAATCTCCATCATTGGAGATTTTTAAGAGCTGGTTAGACAAACATCTTTCAGGGGTGGTCAAGATAATACTTAGTCCTGCCTGGAGTGCAAGGTACTGGAGTAGACCTCTCAAGGTCCCTTCCAGTCCTATGATTCTATCATTAGACAAGGAAATTTGTGATTCAATTGAGGACTTAAGGGTATAATTTGGTTCAGATAATAGCACTTTTAAAAATCAGTCAATTATGTCTGCTTAGACAAAATTGACTACAGAATGTATTAACACTTTTACAGCAGGACTCAAAAGTTTCCTGAAAACATAATATTGATGTGGATGGGATCTTATTTTCACTGGCTACAGTACAGTAGCTTCAAGACTTAAGTAAGAGTTGCAGCTCAAATTTTAAAGGGAGGGCACTTCTGAGCACTGATACTGAAGTTGTGTCGATCATGCAAAAGAAAAGCCATCAGCAATAGTTTGCGGAATTAAAACATATGGGATTTACCTACAAAACACAGAGTAAGTGAACATCCTTCATGTGCAGTGTGGTAAGCAATTTCTTCCTCCTACTCAACCTCAACTTCAGTGCTTTCAGAAGAAAAGTGCTGTAAACATATTACTTTATGTCTTCCTCAGACTCAGCATATAAAGTGTTGGGGAGGAAGTTATTAAATAAAGCACAAAACAAAACACAAAGAAACTCCATATGAGGATAAAAGCATATCCAGCTACAGTTTAAATTTCTTGCATATCAGGGGTGTCTGACCGTGTTACCTCTGCCAATAGTTAGTATAGCTATGAATATGACCTTTGGATCTTATTCCCTTAAGCAGACTTTTGTTTAATGTCTCATTTTTCAGCAGTCTTTGCTAACATGCTTATGGACTTCCACCTGCTTCTTTGGTAATCATGTGTGTGCAGGGAGAAAGGATGGTTGTGTGATTAGGGCACAGGACTAGGAGTATGGACACCTTTTTAATCCTCAGCTAAATGACTGGCTTCTTATGTGCCTATAAGCAAGTTACTTAACCTCTCTCTGCCTCAGTTTCCTCATCTGGAAAGTATTGTTTAAAATGTTGACGTCTGGAGGCGAGAATAGATTCTCAAAGAGGCGCAGCACACAATGCATAGGAGAAGTGGAGGCCTAAGTGTTAGGCCACACTTTCATCCACCTAGACCTCAGCTACTCAGGCCCCCTCAGTACAATTTAGGATCCCAGATTTGCCTAATGATTACAGCTCGTTGGAAAGAGTTCCATCAGGAAATTTGCAACAGCAAATGCCATTTCGTTATAGTCAAAACTTTCTGCAGGAATGTGTCAATCTGAAATTTTGTTGTTTGTTTTTTTAAAAATGGAAAAATGTTATGTCATAGGTAAGACACAGCAGGTAATTGTCCTGCTCTACTCAATAGGGTGAGGCCTCTACTGGAGTACTGTGTCCAGTTTTGGGTGCCACACTTTAGGAAGCATATGGATAAATTGGGAGAGCCCAGAGGACAGCAACAAAAATGATAAAAGGATTAGAAATCCTTACCCATGATGAAAGGTTAAAAAAATTAGATGTTTAGTCTTGAGAAAAGACTATTGAGGGGGGATCTGGTAAGTCTTCAATTATGTTAAGGGCTGTTATTAAGAGGATGGAGACGAAACGTTCTCCATGTCCACTAGAGGCAGAACAAGACATAATTGACAATCTGCAGCAAGGGTGATTTAGGTTCGATATTAGGAAAAACTATCATTATAAGGGTAGTTAAACTCTGGAATAGGCATCCATGGGAGGTTGTGGAATCCCCTTTGAGGTTTTAAGAATAGGTTGGACAAACACCTATCAGGGATGGTCTAGGTTTACTTGGTCCTGCCTCAGCACAGGGGGCTAGATTAGATTACTTCCAGCCCTACATTTCTATGGTTATCAGAATGGAACATTTCAATTTTTTGTTTCAAAATGACTTTTCATTTTGAAAAGTATTTCATATTATAATGTGTATTATCAAGTACAATATAAAAAGTCAATCAGAATAAAACATTTTGGTTTAATTGAAACAGAATATTTCAATTGACTCCAAATTAAATCATTTTGAAAGTTTTGCTTTTCAGGCAATTCCAAAATTTGTTTTTTTTCCAAATCAGAACAAAATCAAATTTTGAAATGTTGGAATTTCCCATGGGATGGAAATTGACTTTTGACCAGCTCTAATTAATGACAAAACACCTTTTAAAAAAACAAATGTTATTTGTTATTGATCTACATTAATGTATTAATCTACAATAAAAGGACAGTACAACTTTTCTTAAACTCTGCGTCTGCCAATCCTTCATTCTAGAAATGCATTTGATTTACATACTGTTGGACATCAGTTCCCCTAGTTTACCTGTGTCTTTCAAAGTGACATCGGTCCCCAGACTACAGAGAGAACTAGTAAAAATGGACAATGCCAGTGTGAATTTTAGAAACCAATGTTCTATTTGCTAGAATTGATTTTCCTTATATTTTAACATAAGAACATAAGAACGGCCATACTCGGTTAGACCAAAGGTCCATCTAGCCCAGTATCCTGTCTACCGACAGTGGCCAATGCCAGGTGCCCCAGAGGGAGTGAACCTAACAGGTAATGATCAAGTGATCTCTCTCCTGCCATCCATCTCCACCCTCTGACAAACAGGCTAGGGACAACATTTCTTACCCATCCTGGCTAATAGCCATTAATGGACTTAACTTCCATGAATTTATCCAGTTCTCTTTTAAACGCTGTTATAGTCCTAGTCTTCACAACCTCCTCAGGCAAGGAGTTCCACAAGTTGACTGTGCGCTGTGTGAAGAAGAACTTCCTTTTATTTGTTTTAAACCTGCTGCCCATTAATTTCATTTGGTGGCCCCTAGTTCTTGTATTATGGGAATAAGTAAATAATTTTTCCTTATCTACTTTCTCCACATCACTCATGGTTTTATATACCTCTATCATATCCCCCCTTAGTCTCCTCTTTTCCAAACTGAAAAGTCCTAGCCTCTTTAATCTCTCCTCATATGGGACTCATTCCAAACCCCTAATCATTTCAGTTGCCCTTCTCTGAACCTTTTCTAGTGCCAGTATATCTTTTTTGTGATGAGGAGACTTCATCTGTATGCAGTATTCAAGATGTGGGCGTACCACTGATTTATATAAGGGCAATAATATATTCTCCATCTTATTCTCTATTCCCTTTTTAATTATTCATAACATCCTGTTTGCTTTTTTGACCGCCTCTGCACACTGCGTGGACGTCTTCAGAGAACTCTCCATGATGACGCCAAGATCTTTTTCCTGATTCGTTGTAGCTAAATTAGCCCCCATCATATTGTATGTATAGTTGGGGTTATTTTTTCCAATGTGCATTACTTTACATTTATCCACATTAAATTTCATTTGCCATTTTGTTGCCCAATCACTTAGTTTTGTGAGATCTTTTTGAAGTTCTTCACAGTCTGCTTTGGTCCTAACTATCTTGAGCAATTTAGTATCATCTTCAAACTTTGCCACCTCACTTTTTACCCCTTTCTCCAGATCATTTATGAATAAGTTGAATAGGATTGGTCCTAGGACAGACCCTTAGGGAACACCACTAGTTACCCCTCTCCATTCTGAGAATTTACCATTTATTCCTACCCTTTGTTCCCTGTCTTTTAACCAGTTCTCAATCCATGAAAGGACCTTCCCTTTTATCCCATGACAACTTAATTTACGTAAGAGCCTTTGGTGAGGGACCTTGTCAAAGGCTTTCTGGAAATCTAAGTACACTATGTCCACTGGATCCCCCTTGTCCACATGTTTGTTGACCCCTTCAAAGAACTCTAATAGATTAGTAAGACACGATTTCCCTTTACAGAAACAATGTTGACTTTTGCCCAACAATTTATGTTCTTCTAAGTGTCTGACCATTTTATTCTTTACTATTGTTTCAACTAATTTGCCCGGTACTGATGCTAGACTTACCAGTCTGTAATTGCTGGGATCACCTCTAGAGCCCTTTTTAAATATTGGCGTTACATTAGCTATCTTCCAGTCATTGGGTACAAAAGCTGATTTAAAGGACAGGTTACAAATCCTAGTTAATAGTTCCGCAACTTCACATTTGAGTTCTTTCAGAACTCTTGGGTGAATGCCATCTGGTCCCGGTGACTTGTTAATGTTAAGTTTATCAATTAATTCCAAAACCTCCTCTAGTGACACTTCAATCTGTGACAGTTCCTCAGATTTGTCACCTACAAAAGTCAGCTCAGGTTTGGGAATCTCCCTAACATCCTCAGCCATGAAGACTGAAGCAAAGAATTCGTTTAGTTTCTCTGCAATGACTTTATCGTCTTTAAGCGCTCCTTTTGTATCTCGATCATCCAGGGGCCCCACTGGTTGTTTAGCAGGCTTCCTGCTTCTGATGTACTTAAAAAACATTTTGTTATTACCTTTTCTCTCTTTTCCCAACAAATGCGAACATCGCTTTATGTTTCACTATAGCTAGCTTGCAAACTGTCACCATTACTGATAATATTGGGAAAACAGAACAATCCTAATCCTGAAACTCTTCTAAGAAGTTGTTCTGAGGTTCAATTATTCCCCTTGCACACCTCCTTTTTTACACACGTGCCTTGTACCTCTCCTTCCCCTATCCCCACATTTGCATACAGTATAAGATAGTCTTTGGGTGAGACGTAAAGGCCGAATTGTTACTCCAGTGGCAAGTCCTAGAGGTGAAGGGAAGTGGGCTTGTTATCTCTCTGTCTTTGGTAGCAACAGGTGTGTGGCAGGATGCAACAGTCTCCTCATTGAGCAGTATAGTCTTGGCATGCTGGTGCTGTGCCAATGCTTGCTCTCCAAGTATACTGTGCATTTCTGAAATTCCAACATCCTCAGAATCACGTGGGATGAGCATCAAACAGGCTCTAGAATCCTGAAAGAGAGCTGCTGTAGTGGAGTCAATCACAAAGACTACTGGCTCCCAACAAGGTTCAATCTAGGGATGGGGAAATGGGACATTTAGCAACTCCTAAAGAAGGAATGAGGAAGCAGATGCTCTTAGTAGAGCACCTAGGTGAGTTGAGGCAATGGGCCATATGAGCAGTGGATCTTCAATAAGAAAAGTTACTTTTTGGGAAGGGTGTTACATTAGGAGGGTCAAAGTGAGCGGAGGATGGAACCGTTTTCCATCAGAAAATGCTGATTTGACACAATCAAAATATGCCACAGCAACCTCTCAATTCCATCTAAACTTTCTATGCAAAATAAGAAAAATTACCTGGATTCCTGCCAGCCTACCCATCTCCCTGAGATCCCTGGTTCCTCTGCAACCTGCCAGGCAGAATAATATCCCCAGAATATTATGGAATTTCACTACTGTGAAAAATTTAGTATTTGGTTTTTCATCTTGATTTGGGATGAAAATTTTCCCCCCAAAACTTCATTTTGCGCAGAATGGAAATTCTGTTTCCCAGCCAGCTCTACTATTTAACTCACTTTTTGATCTTCTGGTCTTACACAACATGTTTTTTTTCCCGAGAAGTCCAATATAATCCACCCCAAATGCAAAACCAAAACACCTTGCATCTCTCGTTCTTTATAGCACTAATAAAGTGCTA
Organism: Emys orbicularis; assembly: GCF_028017835.1. Lineage (NCBI taxonomy): Eukaryota > Metazoa > Chordata > Testudines > Emydidae > Emys > Emys orbicularis. The sequence goes on along the minus strand of NC_088688.1, from coordinate 18,933,008 downwards.
GGTGCTTTAGAGGCATGTTTTTATGGGTGAAATATTTCATGCACACATCATGCTACACTCTGAGTGAAAAGTCTTTCAGTGCCCCTAAAACACCATAACAGCACAAGAGGATTGTTATTAAAGCCATTCATTTTTAAAGTACCATTGTTCACAGTCTGGTACAGCAAAGTGTCTAATGAGCAGGTCACCAGCAGGTTCTTCCAACACTGGTCTAGTCACACACCAAACCAAATTTGTAAATTAACCTCATTACCAGAGTTGCAATAAAAAGCAGCATGAAGTATCCCATGATTGGGGGGAAATGTTGCTCTAGCAACAAATTACCACTGTTCCTGCCATGAAGGAAGTCACTAATGTTTACATATGGGTCAATACTTCAGTGCTGCTTTGAAGAATGATTTACAGTAAAAAAAAAAATACATATGGTAGAGCATATTTAAAATGAAGGTTAATGATAGTTAAAGTGGGTATTCCTGATACAACTAAGAGCATGCTTATGCTAAATATTTCACAAGCTTAATATGAGTCAACAGTGTAACACTGTTGCACAAAAAGCAAACATCATTCTGGGATGTATTAGCCAAAGTGTTGTAATCAAGGCACGAGAAGTAATTCTTCCGCTCTACTCTGCGCTGACTAGACCTCAACTGGAGTATTGTGCCCAGTTCTGGGTGTCACATTTCAGGAAAGATGTGGACAACTGGAGAAAGTCCAGAGAAGAGCAACAAAAATGATTTAAGTTCTAGAAAACATGACCTATGAGGGAAGATTGAAAATATTGGGTTTGTTTAGTCTGGAGAAGAGAAGACTGAGAGGGGACATGATAACAGTTTTCAAGTACATAAAAGGTTGTTACAAGGAGGAGGGAGGAAAATTGTTCTCTTTAACTTCTGAGGATAGGAGAAGAAGCAATGGGCTTAAACTGCAGCAAAAGAGGTTTAGGTTGGATATTAAGAAAAACTTCCTAACTGTCAGGGTAGTTAAGCACTGGAATAAATTGCCTAGGGAGGTTGTGGAATCTCCATCATTTGAGATTTTTAAGAGCAGGTTAGACAAACACCTGTCAGGGATGGTCTAGATAATACTTAGTCCTGCCTTGAGTGCAGGGGACTGGACTAGATGACCTCTTGAGGTCCCTTCCAGTTGTATGATTCTATACATGTAGTTTATTTTAGGGTGTTTCATTTATAAGGTGCATATATTACTGCAGTAGCCATTGAATTCTAGTACCTTTCTCATTATGATTTCAGGTTCAGCATACTATATAAGCACAGTTTTACCACTGAACAAAATATTACCTTTTAAACTGCACCTGTTCGGTTAAAAAACATAGAAAATATGATCTGATAGGTCTTTTTCTAGCTAACAGCCCATCTCTCTGCCAAAAAGGGTTGTTCCCTGCTGTGCACTTTCTATTGTTTTCTGCAGTCTAGTTTTAAGACTGCCAAGTGATGGGAGGTGGGATGGAAAGTGAAGCCAAGAACCATAGTACCCACTTGATCCAAATATGGGGTTCCTCCAGAATAGGACTGAAGCACACAGGTGGGCCACGGAAGTTTGCAGTGTTACTGCTAATGTTATTCTGTGGATAAATACTGTAAGAGCCTTCTGTCTCAGGGGTTGTCAATCTGACATTGTTTGTGAGGGCTATATTCATGATTTTTTAAAATGCAGGAGAGCAAAAAAAAACCCAAACAAACACTAATTGGCTTCCAGTGAATAGATTAAGGTCACATTCCAGCCACGGCATGATGAAACATATTTAAGCCTCCTTCTGTGTACTTTTTAAATGGAAAATATTTTTATCTAAATACTTAGTTAGATCCTTACTAATCTGATTTGCATACACATAATAGTTTATTTAAGCTATTGTATGAAATATGCTATTGGGAATAACTTTGTAAGTGAAGATAACACAGAAATTCTTTAGAAACCAGACAGCCTTTCAGAACAGAGATGGATAATGGGATCAAAATTCATAACTGAAACATGCTTATCTGGGGTAGGAAGGAGATTTAATTTCGCACCCATTACTTGCAGGCTTCCCATATCTCACATTAAAAAATAAGCCAAAGAGCAATATTTCCAGTGGAGATCATGACTCTTGGCAGCATTAGCTCATGTTAACATTAAAAATAATGTGAATCACCAATATAATCAAGACTACATAAAATATTAACTCAGACATTTTCAAAGAGGTACATTGGTTGTAGCATCCTGGGGAGTCATGGGACTAAATCCTCACCTACTGTGCTGAAAAATATAGTTTCAAATTCTCATTTCATTATTATTTTGTATTCTGTATAGAATTATTTATATTCAAATATTTCAACTAGGAAACATTTCACTGAAGTTCTTCCTTTCAACATGCACTGAAAACATTGACCCAAAACTTCCTGGGCTCTGACACAGGCATAACTTCTTGACTGAGTTGAATAAGAATTGCACTCATGTGAGTTAGGGCAGAAATAAGCCCAGTGATTAGTGCAGGGCAAAATTTTTCAACTGAAACTTGTGTCAGAGAAGAATGCACATTTGGCAACACAAACATTTTGTGAATTTGAATTGGGTTTGCTGAATTGTTTGTTTTAAAAAATCTGAAAAATTCAAAACATTTCATTATGACATTTTCAAAGGGAAACATTTTGATTTTTGGTTCAAAATGACTTTGCTTTGAAATTTCATTTAATTTACATAGAAACCCTTTAAAAATGGCCATAATTGTACTGAAACAAAACAACCTTCAACTTTTTAATTCACCAAAATTTTTGAAATTTTGTTTTTGAGTCAACCCAAAATATTCTTTGTTTCAGAATTGCCAGCAAACCAAAAAAAGTCTGTTATTCCTGCAGCTCTATGAATGATTTCATTTTACTACAGTAAATTGGCTATACTTTTAGGCTGCATCCAGGAATGCACTTAGACCTAATTCAGCAATGTACTGAAGAACACGCCTAACTTTAAGCACATGAGCAGTCTCATTGATTTCGTTGATATACATATGTGTTTTACAGGATCCGGGCCTTAGTATTTTTTATATTTAGGAAAACCAGTAAAGAAATTGTATACATTAAGGCTAATGCAGGTGGTTTATAAATTTTTATATAAAGTAATTCAAGAGTCTCTTCTAATTACTTTGTGTGGGCGACAATCAGAGAATTTGACCAATCAAGTCCTCTTTTTGACCACTCTTTCAATCCTACTCGAATAAAATAAATAGGATTTGACCCCAAGTAGTGACTAACTTGCTATAATCACATATAATGCTGCACACTATGTCTGAAAGTTCCGTTGAAGGTGGAGTTGGTAGAATAGTATTTGGTAAATAATTTCCTTGACAAACTTTACATATTTGTTTGCCCATTTTTCTACATTAAGTCAGCTTTATAGTTGTTCATATATACTATTGAGTGACTGTTTTTCAACAAACAATGACATTCAAGTAATGCATTCTCTGTGTATTTTTTTCCCTATTCAACCAGCTCTGATGACAGGTTATGAAATTGAAACTAGAAATAATAATATGGAACCAAGTACTGGGGAAGTTGTGAACTCTTTACTTACTAGTGAGCAGTTACTTGCCCAAGCAATAACTTCAATAAGAATACTGATGTGAGTAAATCCTCACTCACATTGGGCTCACAAACTAGTGCCTTTAAACCTTTTTTCAGTTTTTATTCAATCAGCTAAATTCAAAGGACATTTTTCTACAGCATGAACTGAGTACTAAGTATGAACTTCATGTCTGTGGAAAATAGTTCTATCAGTGCATATACCAGGCAGTAGTGACTAGGGTAGGAGATCACGTAGGGTATGTCTATACTGCAAATTAAAGTGTGATTGTAGTACAGGCAAGCGTAGTGCAGATAACAATAGTAAAGATGTGGCAGCATGGACTTCAGCATGGGCTAGGCACTCTAGTACAATCCCTCTGGGGACTCTGGGTAGGTACTTGAGTTGTTGGATCATATCTTGGTCCGTTCCATTGCACCTTCATTGCTAATGTTACTTGAATTAGCTAAATTATATCTAAAGTGGGTATGTCTACCTGTGCTACAATTACACCTTAACTTGACTGTAGAAGATGCACCCATTTAATCAAAAGAGGTAATTCATGTCCAGAATTTTGAATTCCTTTAATAAACATCATTGCAGTTCCTGTTTTAAGTTAAAAATCTCTTTATAGAAATTTAAAAAAACAAAAACAAAACACAAGCCAAAGCTTGCAGAGGAAGGGGAGAAAGGAACTAAATAGGCAATACGTTACCAATAATTGGCCAATTCTTAGAGCCATATTCTATCTGCAATCCTTGCCAAAAAAGAAATCCTTAGATCCTTTCCACTGACATCAAGAGAATTCTCTGAACATGTAGGGAAGTACAAGGTCCTTTGAATATAAACATGAAAGTCTAATGAGAAGGATGAGTTGAAGGAATAATCAAGCTGGGGAAAGGCATATCAAAATAAATGAAAGATAATAGACTGTTTCAGCAGAAAAATTAGGTGATACTATCTTCCATGGTAGAAAAAAAGACAGTAGATAGAATACTTATGAATCTCCTCTAAAGCCTGGCCACTGTCAGGTCTGATCCAGCGTGGCCATTTCTCTGCTCCTACAACTATACAAGGTGGTAAACAAGGAACTGTGGCTATATTGAGTCAGTACGAATCAGATAGCTGAGGCAATAAATGTTCACGTCATGTTTCTCCACGGGCTGACATTAACCATTCTTTAAGATCATATTTGAGGCTTAACTTTTAGGTTTAATGTAATTAAAAATAATTGTTGAACCACCTCTGATCTGTTTGTCCATTTGCCAAAATATATATTATGAAGAATCTTATCTGCTACATAGTCCAAGAGTTATACTTTCCCCCCACAGTTTCTACCAGGGTTATTTTCTTTCTTTATTAGTTGCCCACTCTGCAGCTCTCAGATGCTAGCAAGTAGTCTGCTTCAATGCTTGCAGATGTGAGGAACTGTATGATATAATAATGTCACTATATAGAGCCCAGTACACCCATACCTTGAATACTGCATGCAGTTGTGCTTGACCCATCTCAGAAAAGATATTGGAATTGGAAAAAGTACAGAGAAAAATGCAATGAAAATGATTAGGGGCATGGAACAGCTTCCATATGAGGAGAGATTAAAAAGACTGGTACTGTTCATCTTAGAAAAGAGATAACTATGGGGGTAATAATCAGAAATGGTGTGGAGAAAGTGAATAAGAAAGTGTTATTTACCCCTTCACATAACAAGAACCAGAGGTCACCCAGTGAAATTAATAGGCAGCGGGTTTAAAACAAACATAAGGAAGTACTTCTTCCCAAAACACAGTCAACCTGTGGAAATTTTTGCCAGGGAGTGTTGAAGACCAAAACTATAACTGAATTAAAAAAAGATTTAGAATTAGAGAAGTTCATGGAGGATAGGTCCATCAATGGCTATTAGCCATTAGATCAGGAATGGAACCCCATGGTTGGGCGTCCCTAAGCCTCTGACTGTCCCAGATGCTGGGACTAGATGACAGGTGATGGATCACTTGATAAATTGCCATGTTCTGTTCATTCCTCTGAAGCATCTGGCACCAGCCACTGTCAGAAGACAGGATACTGGGCTTGATGGACCATTGGTCTGACTCAGTATGGCCATTCTTATATTTTTCAGAAGCTTTGTCAAGAGTGAATTGGAACCAGTTATGTTATGCAGAGGCTCACATTATACATTTGTCAAGGCTGATTCCCCACTCTGGCACTTCAAGTGCAGAAGGTGGGGGCCTGCAATGATTCTAAAAATTAATACTGGCCACTCCAGGCTTGTATTAAACTCCCAAGGTTACAGCATCTCTCTGACCTTGGATGGGTAGATGCTGCCCTGTGGGGTATCCTCAAGCCCTTTCACACACCCCCGCCCGGGGAAGAGCTGAGAAAGAAAACAAAGGGAATCAGCTGTTGCCACCAGCTAATTAAACAACATATGCACAAACCTCTTAGGACCCAAAAACCCAATCCTGTTCTTAAAAAAAGATACATTTTATTTAAAACAAAAAGAAGAAAATACATTTGGAACTGTTACCTGGTTTACATCTTTGAAATTTTCCACTTTTCATTCAAGTTCATGCAACATTTTTTGCCAATAGCTTTTATCAAAATCCTATTTCAATCATTATTGAACATTTTAATTCACCAAAACCAATTTTTGGTTAACAAATATTTAATAACAATTTTGAAAATAAAAATGTTGGTGAGTGAAATGCTTATTAAACTTTACTTTTTCTATTAATAAAAATGTCAATTTTATTGAAGTCAATGGGAATTGCAGATGCTCAGCGTTTCTGAAAACCGGGCTACTTATTTATCTTCATTTATATTGACTTGGGTGCCTAAAGTTGGGGACCTAAGTTTGGAACGTATGGCCTACATGCCCAGGCATGCCCAAGGAGACAGACAAAGTTAGTGTGAGTAGGGAATAGAGTCCAGTAGTTCCCAACTCCCAGTCCTGTGCTTACACCAATGCACCCCTCCACCAGTATTAGATATGTATCTTGGATATTGAGCAAAGTTGGGTGGTGCCATATTTGGATTTCTGAGTTTCAGGTGATGACGGTGCTTGGTTTCCTAGCCCAACCTAAAGACAATTTACAAAGCAGTGGGGTTTACAATAGCTAGAGAGCTAGTGCAGTTATGTTCCTTGAATGACATCATGACACATTGCTGCCTCTGGAATGTAATTGTGGCTATTGTGCCATTTACAGTTAGGTGTGCCTCAGCATTATGCTAAACAGTGCAAAAGAAATGAGATAAAAGCATCAGAGAAATTGCAGAGTGGAGCTGCTGAGAGAAGGCCAGACAGCATTTAGAAACAAGAGAGAGAGAGTGGGTACGATTTGATTTAGCCTACAGCTAACCTCATATTCAGATTGCTGATCATACAGTAGCAGATATACTTACACGCATGAAAAAGCTTCGAAAGGAAAGTGTCAAATATGATAAAATGCTGCTAAGCACCTTAGAAGACAAAGCATTTCTAAGCCTTATCTGCACACAAAAATTGTCCAGCTTTAAGTTTACCAGCAGAGTGAAAGATATTCCTAGTGTGGACACAATTGAACCACTATAGCTTATTCCCCTTTCCATACAGGAATAAACTATACCATTATAAGGCACCTTCATATCAATATAATTGTGTCCGTGGTATGGGCTGTACCACTATGTCAATTTAGAACATCACTCCCCTAACTGACCAAGTTATACCAGTACAAAAACTGTGTAGACCAGCCTTAGTTACATTATTCCCTGCCACTGTATCCAGAGGCAGATTACAGTGTTGTGGGGCCTGGGCCAGAGCAAGTGGGGGCCCCTCTCCACACCTTCCGCTTGTAGTTCTCTCCCCCTGCCAGCCCTGGCGGTCCTGCGAAATGGAATTGGGGCTCCCGACGAGGAGTGGGGTCAGGGCATGGGGGCATCCATTTTCCAGGGCCCCTCAATTGGCTGGGGCCCCTGGGCATGGCCCCGTTGGCTCAGTGGTTAATCCACCACTGTTGTATCAATATGTCCAGCCTCCTTTCACATCAGCTTCTACCTACCTGTAGTTCTCTCAAAATACTGTACATGAACCCCTCAAAATTTACTCTATTGGGGATTCTGGCCCCCAGCTATTCACACTCCTTCCTTGAATGGATAAAGACTAGGGATGACTGTGCATTTCTGAACTTTACCCAGCATACTCTGACAAGCGCATTGGGTTGTGGGACCACCTAAAAAATAAATATTGTCTATTTTTAAATTGGTCAATATTTAAACTCCAGCTATAGCCTGCTCAGATCATGAGTCAAGTGGGGTTAATAAAACAAAGGGCAGGAGAGAGTCTGCTTGGGTTAGATTAAAGACACATTCTTACAGGAAACTGGAAGGCAGAGAGGAGTGTGTGTTTTTTCTCCCTTATGGCAGTAAATCAAGCTTATTGAAAATGATGAAAACGGGGGGCTGAGTGGTTTTGTGGTGGTGCAGTGAAAGGCATTATAATACTAAATCAAACAAAGACAAGCATAAAAAATATTACTCTCACAATGGCTGGCACAAAAAAATTAACATCTAAAAATATTGTAATGTTCTGGGCCTCTTCCCTCTGGGAAAGCTCTAAAGCCAGCAAGATGAATACAGTTAATTCCACCTAAGATGGGGATGGGTTGGCTGAACCAGCAGACAAACTGTTCCAAAGCTATAATTCTGTATGGTTTGGGAAAATCACTTAAGCAATGCAGACAATCTATTTAGGCAGCTACTTTTGCCACAGTCACTTTTGCCACTCCTTCAAGGCTACTGTGTGCGTAAGTAAGGCCCCCATACCCACATGTGCCTGCATAAAACCTACCCGGTTTACAGCCCCAGGCACAGGGGGAAAGCCATGGAATGTGTACCCTATACTTCTCCCCAAGAGTAAGTGAGCAGAGAGGGTCAGGAAATAGACATAGCTATGGCTGCATTACCCCTATGCCCCATCCAGAAAAGTGTCTGGAGGCAAGTGGGGCAAGTATGCAGCACCTTGTAAAGGGCTGACACGGCATGCTCCCCCCATTAATGAAAAAGGCAAGCTCCAGATGAGTTGCTCCTCAGAGGAGTATCTCTATGCCCATATCCACACTGCACAATAGCATGAGTACAGGGCCGAACTACAGACCTGAGGTGTGTATTTACCCATAACCCCTCAGGGGTGCTACCTTACTCACCCCATACTCAACTTCAGACACATTCTGCCTGGATTTAGATATGGACAATAGGGGGGTTATGGCACAACCACATGCATGGACATGTGTACGGTCATTAATGTAGATGTACCCTGTAGCACAGTGTGCTTGTCCTCGCATAGTGAAACTATGCACTGCCCCCTATTCGTGGCTCTGCCTGAGGGCTCAATCTAGCCATTGCTTTCTTTCCATCCCCTAGTAGTTCCCTGCCCTGTCCTGCCTCTCTCTATGGTTTCCCCATCCAGCACCCCCTACTGCCCATCCTTAGTAGGAATTATTACACCTTGACTTGTAAGTCTGTGTCAACTGGCCAACACTCTGCTCTACATTTTAGAAACTTTGGGTCAGATCCTACATTCAATTACACAAGTGTAAATCTAAAATAAACTTAACTTACTGTAGTGCAGTACCGCTGGAGCCATGCTAATGTAATGGAATTGAGATCAGACTCTAGACTTACTTATAAGTTCAGCTACTCTTTAGGGGCAGTTATATGGGCATCATCTAGAGAGAAGTGTAACCTGAAGAAAGACAGCTATTCCTTTTTTTATTCTGGGGTGAAAAGCAAGTATCATATGACAAGAATGCATATTTTAGTCTGAATATCATGTGGTGATGCCATCCCAGTGTACGACAATCATTCACTTGATTTACTGGAAATGTCTCCTTGTGGGGGAGGAATACATATCTACCTCAACCACAAAGGAAAGCCATAGGCATTTTAAGCAGCTTCGGAGTCACCACGAAATAGTAATGAAACTCTAAGAAAGTTGGTGAGTGAAGCACTTTCAGCACTTTAAGCACTTTCAGATGAAGCTTGGATTTACTTAGGGTGATATAGCTTCAGCAAGAGAGAAAAAGGAAATGAAACACCATAAGTTATTCCAACACAATGCCTAATTCCAAAGCCAATTTCCTGGTGCTATATACAAGATGAAGCCTACAACATCTTCAATTCACTTCCATACATGGTCATAACAATAAGGTATAAAATGTCAAATATGTGTTTTGTGCACATTTTATTTGCGTTGTATGATTAAAACGGTAAGATAGACTTAGACTTGTTTCACAAAATTGCTGATCTAACCACCATAGAAACATAGCAGCCTATGTTTTTCTTCAAAGCGCAGTCAACCTGTGGAACTCATTGCGTGGGGATGTTGTGAAGGCCAAAACTATAATGGGGTTCAACAAAGAATTAGATAAGTTCATGGATAGGTCCATCAATGGCTCTTAGCCAATATGGTCAGGGATGCAACCCCATCCCTCGCTCTGACTGTGAGATGCTGGAACTGGATGACAGAAGATGGATCACTTGATGATTGCTCTGTTTTGTTCATTCCCTTTGAAGCATCTGGCATTGGCCACTGTCGGAAGACAGGATACTGGGCTAGATGGACCATTGGTCTGACCCAATATGGCCATTCTTATGTTCCACAAAGAAGCACTCAGACAGGACATGCAATCTTATCTGCCAGGGTCAGCATATTTATTGTATCATTCATTGTGCATTATAGAAAGATCTTATCTTGTTTTGAAGGCTATTATAGCCTGCACACTACTGATACAGTAGGCAGGGGATGTGCAGATAAAAACTAGTGAAAACACTGATTATCTGCATATATAATATATAGTTCTGCACGTAGGAAGGAAGAATCCCATGCACTGCTACAGGCTGGGGACTGACTGGCTAAGCAGCAATTCTGCAGAAAAGGACCTGGGGATTACAGTGGACGAGAAGCTGGATATGAGTCAGCAGTGTGCCCTTGTTGCCAAGAAGGCCAATGGCATATTGGGCTGTATTAGTAGGAGCATTGCCAGCAGATCGAGGGAAGTGATTATTCCCCTCTATTTGGCACTGGTGAGGCCACACCTGGAGTATTGTGTCCAGTTTTGGTCCCCCCACTACAGTAGGGATGTGGACAAATTGGAGAGAGTCTAGTGGAGGGCAATGAAAATGATTAGGGGGCTGGGGCACATGACTTATGAGGAGAGGCTGAGGGAACTGGGCTTGTTTAGTCTGCAGAAGAGAAGAGTGAGGGGGGATTTGATAGCAGCCTTCAACTACCTGAAGGGGGGTTCCAAAGAGGATGGAGCTCAGCTGTTCTCAGTGGTGGCAGATGACAGAACAAGGAGCAATGATCTCAAGTTGCAGTGGGGGAGGTCTAGGTTGGATATTAGGAAACACTATTTCACTAGGAGGGCGGTGAAGCACTGTAATGGGTTACCTAGGGAGGTGGTGGAATCTCCATCCTTAGAGGTTTTTAAGGCCCGGCTTGACAAAGCCCTGGCTGGGATGATTTAGTTGGGGTTGGTCCTGCTTTGAGCAGGGGATTGGACTAGATGACCTCCTGAGGTCTCTTCCAACCCTAATCTTCTATGATTCTATGATAATGTCCTTTCCTACGTATGGGAGTGTGTTCTATCTCACCCACAGCTGTGGCAGCACTGCTGTGTTTTCACTGATTCCCAGATGGCAGCTGTGCTCCTATGATTCACAGGGCAAGTATGATGTTAATATTAACTGACTCAGCCTGCATTAACATGCACAGGAAAGAGCATAATTTGCACCATGTTTACAGGGAAGCACATTTTATATATAACCGTCGCCTTCTGAAACTACCTTCCATTATCCTGATTTGCGAGATTAACTATATGTAATTATGAGGAACACCCTAAGAACCAACAATAACTCTCAGACTGGAAGAAACTTTTAAGTGGAACCACTGTTCCCTGACTCCTCCCTCTTCTTGAGGGCCACAACCCTCTTGGTGTGGCACTCTTCATGCAATTGGAGGGGAGAGCCTGGCTGCACAGTAGCATGATCTGCTACGGACAGGCCATATTTCCCCTCTGTGATTAAATCTAGAGCTGGTCAGGAACTTTTTGACAATTTTTGCATGTGTATAAAATCTGAGTCATAAAATCCAACTCTTTTCAGGAAAGGATCAGTTTTAATGAAAGTCTCATTGGGAAGGTTTCTCAGGCCCATGATGGAATTTCTGGTTAAAGAGAGAATCACCCTAGAATAGTCAAGTGGTCTGGGTATTCACCTGAGATGTGGGTGCCTCAGGTTGAAGTCCCTCTCTACCTGATTTGGAGCAGGGGCTTGAAACTGCATCTCCCATACCCTAAGAGAATGCCCTAACCACTGGACTGTTTAATTGTGGATCTCTCCCTTCACACCTCCCCCCCAGTCACCAAAAAGATTTCATATTCATCCTGATGTGGAACAGGAAAAAGTTCTGAAATCTCAAACTTCAGCAGGACAGGACACCCAGCTCTAAAGGCTTCAGACACCCTTCCTATCTGTTCATCTTAGGTACTAATGTGGTCCTCATTGCCACAGCATTTGAACACAACAGTCTTTAATGTCTCAACAGCTTTGAGAGGTAGGGATGTGCCAATATCCCATTTTACAGGCAGTGAACTGAGGCACAGAGAAGCTAAGTGACTTGCCCATGGTCACACACAGGAAGTCTACGGCAGATCAGGGATATTTTCCATATTATTTCCATGTCTTCTCGATACTCCACACTCTATAATGAAGGTGAGCATATAGACCATAGATATTACCAATGGAGAAAGTTATTAGGCTATCTTGTCAGTTCCTTTTCAACACAATATAACATTTTCATTGATTTCACCCAGCTATCTTTCTGCTCTAAATCATTAAAAGAAGCTGTATTTTTTTGCTTAAAGTTCACGGTAGAGACAGAAATGTGTCTCTTTTTTTAATTTGAAACTAGGACTAAGGGGTTCAAAAGGATCAAAGAACTGTTTTCATTATATACATATATTTATACAGCCACCCATACACACACTAGTTGATAGTCTATCATGGCTTTTAACAGTGTCTGTGGTTCACTTGCTGACCCTCACTAAAACTTGGTTGGGACATAACTTAATTTGAATCAAAGAGATGGCTGGTAGTCAGTAAAGCCTTTTAGTATTTCTGCTTGCAATTTCTTCATGTACGGTAAAAGTGGAATTTATTATTTAACATCTGTGTTGAGGCCTCCGCCAACTCAGAGCCCCACTGGCCCTAGATACTGTACAGACATTCAGTAAATGTCCCAAAGAGCATACAGTCTAAAAAAGGGCAAGGCATAATAGCTGACTGAGGCAAAACAGTAGGAAGGAGAAGACGGGATTTAAAAAAAAAAAAAAAAAAAAAAGGTAGATGTGTGCACAATTCTTACCCAAAGCAGCAGCATTCATATCTCAGTACCAGAATAGTCATTGTCACTGTACCTGAAAACACTGCAAAACTGTAAGAGGGGCTATATTAATATCACCAAGAACGATAGGCCATTTTCAGTGTTGTGGAAGTAGTAATATTGCCCAAGTGTAGGAGGTCGTTCTCCTTATTCTGGTGTTCTAATACTGTATTAACAGCCCACAATCAAATACACCCTAGGGCAACACACAACTGCCAAAGAGCAAACTGTAATGCCTGGTGGCTGAGGCAGGCTAGGGGGCAGTCCAGAGCAGTAGTCAAGTGTCAGGAAGTCAATCAGTATCACAGGCAGCCCAGGGCAATGGTCAGAGTGTTTGCGGGGGTCGGTGGCCAGAAGATCCAATCCAAGGGGCCATGTCAGCAGGTTAGGGAGGCAAGCTTGGGCAAAATGGCAGGATCAGTCTAGGCAGCAACCAGCAGACAATGGTCAGTTACTCAGATAGCTTCTGTGTCCTGTTGGGATCTTTGTATAGTCCAGATACCCAATGAGAGTGCTGCTTCTCCATCCAATCAGGGGCTTGGTGTGTGGCTGCTGTGGGTCTGTGGGCCTTTAGCACTAAGGCTGTTGGTCAGGGGCAGCAGCTCAGTCCACCACCATGGTGCACTGGCTAAAGATGCTACCTGATGACCTGGTGGGCTTGAATTCAATACCAGGCTCCTGACACTCATACACTGACTTGCAGACAGCAGCCCATAAATAGAGCTGGTTTAAAATATGAGGAGAAAACCATTTTCAATTATTTTATTAAATTGTTTTTCCAGCTTTTGTTGAAAAAGTCTTTTAATGGAAACTTTCAAACCACCTCGACATGTAACATTGACATTAATGCAATTTTTGTAATCCGCTACCCAATGCATTTATTTATGGAAACGTTCTTGGCTGAAATCCAATAAATAGCACTGGTGTCCTGAAATGACCTTATTTTCACCAAATTAATAAACTTTTATCCAACATGATCACTAACAGAAGATTTTTAAATAGTGTTGTCAATGTAAATGATTTTTATGGGTAACATTAACATTGACAAAAAATAACTCATGTAAGGGCACTCGAATGGATGAAATCTTGTAAAAATGACTGATGACCTTTTGCTGATTTCCGATGGAAATGTCAGATTTCACTTTGGGATTCTTTTCTCCTCCCAGAGGCCCATTAATTAATTAATTAATGAGTGTACATTTCAAGATTCTTGTGTCAGTCACTTAGTTATCTAAAGGCAGTAGCAGCTTTAGATAACTACAAAAGTCTCCTCAGAATCTGCAATATACCTTATGGCAAGTGAAAGGAAGTATCAGGAATACTACAGATACTGAGATAACCCTGTATATTTGCCAAGTATTTGAAGTCACTTATTGTAACTGATCATGTATGCAGACCACAGTATAATAAAATACAGTGGCTGCCCATATATATCAATATGTAAGATACACTGAATGCCAGTGGTTACTAATTTTGCCTTATGTTTGTGTATAAAAATTCTTGTTCTAAGCTCTAAGGAATGAATTCTGCTACCATTTAATCATGCTGAGAGGTGTAGTTGTGCCACAGGTAGTCCTACTAAAATCAGTAGGGCTATTTGCAAAGCAGGCAATTCTGAATGTGAGTAGGACAGGGAAATGTGGCCCTTATAGACTTAGGGCATTTTTAATAAGCATTCTCTCTCTCTCTCTCTCTCTCACACACACACACACACACACACGAAGTCCTAGTATTTCAATGGCAACTGACACCTGCATTTGTAGGTGCAGTCATGGTAACAACTATACGTGTATATTTTCCACTCACCCTGGACTTCTCAAGGTTTGAAAAGCAGACCTTCAATATCATTCTTGAAAACAGGAAGCAGGCATCATATTTAAGAGGAAAATTTCTTATCTCCAGTTAAAAGGTTAAAAAAATATTGCAGGTTAAAAAATAATTCCCATGGTTATGACTGACAAGCCTGAAGAACAAGTCTGAAGAGAATATGGTTAATCTGAATAACAAACACCAAGTTAAACCTTTCGGAAAGAACAGTCATGTGAAAATGCTTTCTTGCCTCTACATTTTCTGGCTTACTGTGCCATAGTGTAGGAGAATGTGTCATACAAACCCACAGCAAGATTGAGAATCATTCAAGGTTTGAATTGTTCATTGGCCCTAAGGGGAGGTGAGCATTCACAAGTTCCACATGATTAATAGCTAATTTGTGTTGACTGTAGTTCATTAAACCCCTAGACTTATATAGCTGTTAATTTCCTCAGGTTTCCCTTTGGTGAGACAGTACAGTCTAGAGAATGTAGATATTTAGGTTGAAAGAGACCCTGTAAAAATGAAGAAAAATACAATTAAAATAATCTTTGCACTGTTTAAGGATTTAACACTGTGGCAATACATTGTCATTACATTTAATAGTCAGTGTTAGATGCTTGACTGCCAGCAGCACTATACATCTTCAAGAATATTCTCTGTTGACATCAGTGCTGGGCAGTGAAAATATTGTAATCATCTTCAGCCCCCTCCTTCCCAAAGTTAGGTCTGACTTTTTAAGATTATGTAAAATGTGTAATGTTTTCATAGTCAACACATAATTGCTACTGTAATGACATCATGGTTATGACATCCAGCACTTTCAAAGCACTTCGGGCCTGATCCAAAGCCTATTGATGTCTTTTCATTTACTTCAGTGAATTTAATTTTGGAAAGGACTCTGAATCAGGCACTTATGATTCAACCCCTTTTTGCAAGGTAAATACCCTCCCCCCTCACATTGTTCTTATCTTCAGAAAGAAGCCAGTAAGGTGATTAATCCAGTATTGCAAGGAATACAAGGTTTAGCAACTGAAGAGAGGTTTACAATTTGTAGTATGCATGAAATAGCACGGTTGCTTAATGAAACAAACTAAAATTAACCAGTAGAGTTAATAAGCAAGAAAGGAATCAGTATATGGGGAAGGAAATCATTTGTTCTGAATTGTTAGAAACCACGACTAGCCCTTCACAATTTTTCGAACTGGGGAAAGTTCCAGGTTTTTTTAAGCATGAGCAACTTTTAAATTGGTATTGTCCAAAATGTATTGAAAGACATGCAAAAGAGAGAGCTAAATGTTTAATAAAATGTCAAAAATTATAATACATTGCAGTTAGAGATTTGGGATCTGTGATCATGCATCCTAACCATTATTCGTGTTATTTAATTTATTTATTTTTTGCAACGTATTAAGTTCCTGGTGTGTCTTATTCACAGTGTCTTTATTCATGTTCAGTCCAAATAAGGATGTGTTTAATCAGCTGGAAGCTGTCCATTCATTAGGTCACCTGTAAGATAACATCTGTTGAGAGCGACTGACGGTACCTCTACTAATGGTCGATTATGAAAAAACACAAATGTACAAATGTAGAAAGCCCTGCAGATTGCCTGTTGCTCCATCTGTAGGTGTAATTTGTTTGAGGTAACAATACCACAATAGCACATAGAAGAAAATGAACAGCAATCCCAGCTGAAAGCTGTCACAACACCAGTGGCTTACCCAGTGCAATGAACTAAGTGGAAATCCCCTATGGAGATGACCTATAATGGAAATGGACAGTGCTATATGGTGATTAACCACAAAGAATTTCAATACGGTCAGCTTAGGTGAATGGTCACAATGCAAAACTTTTGTTTTAGGCCAAAAATATATATGGCCTAATCTCTCCTGCACCTGTCTTCAAAAATGAAACCTGAGAGGGTGGAGGGTCATGACAATGGGGAAGCCAGGCCAAATATTAGTGGCATTGCAACCGCGTGCTCCAGGTTGCAATGCCACTGACTCAAATGAGTGAAGTTCTTTTGGTTCACACATAAATCCTAGTTAAAATAACCATTTTGGGGCCCGCCCATGAATTTGGGCCCTAGGCATGTGCCTAGTTTGCCTATATATTTATCTCACCTTGCCAACTGCTGTGCATAACAACAAGAGCTTCACAGAACCCCACCCAGATGCGCTGTCTGGGAAGCTCAGCCTTTAGAGGACAGAACTCAAAACCACACTACCTCAGTGATCAGTTTTGAGGGTCTATATGTATAAAGAATCACAAAAGTGGAGGACTGGAAGGGACCTCAAGAGGCCATCTAATCCAACCCCTTGCACTCAAGGTTAGACTACGTAATAACTAGACCATTCCTGACAGGTGTTTGTCTAACCTGTTCTTCAAAACCACCAGTGATGGAGATTCCACAACCGCCCTAGGCAATTTATTCCAGTGCTTAACCACCCTGACAATTAGGAAGTTTTTCCTAATGTCCAACCTAAACCGCCCTTGTTGCAATTTAAGCCCATTGCTTCTTCTCCTATCCTCAGAGGTTAATGAGAACAATATTTCGTCCTCCTCGTTGTAACAAATTTTTATGTACTTGAAAACTGATATGTCCCCCACTCAGTCTTCTTTTCTCTAAACTATACAAACCCAGTTTTTTCAATCTTTCCTGATAGGTCATGTTTTCTAGATCTTTAATCATTTTTGTTACTCTCCTCTGGACTTTCTCCAATGTCCATATCATTCCTGAAATTTGGCACCCAGAACTGGACACTATACTCCAGTTGCGGCCTTATGAGCGTGGAGTTGAGCAGAATTATTTCTCGTGTCTTGCTTACAACATTCCTGCTAATACATCCTGGAATGATGTTCACTTTTTTTGAAACAGTGTTATACTGTTGACTCATATTTAACTTGTGGTCCACTATAATCTCCAGATCCCTTTCTGCAGTACTCCTTCCTAGGCAGTCAGTTCCCATTTTGTACGTGTTCAATTGATTGTTCTTTCCTAAGTAGAGTCCTTTGAATTTCTCCTTATTGAATTTCATCCTGTTTTCTTCAGATCATTTCTCCAGTTTGTCAAGATCATTTTGCATTTTAATCCTATCCTCCAGAGCACTTGCAACTCCTCCCATCTTGGTATCATCAGCAAACTTTATAAGTGTACTCTCCACAGGCGTCAGCTTCCCCCAGGCCCGGGGGGTACTCAACCCCACGCTTCGCACCAGGCCCAGCCCCCACCCGATCCCTTCCCCCAAGCCTTCCCGCCCCGCCTCTTCCCACCCCTGCTCCACCCCTGCCACGCCTCTTCCCACCCAGTTCCACCTCCGACCCCAGGCGCGCTCCATCCCCGCTCCTATCCCTACCTGCCATTGTCTCCTACATGGAGGAGCGTCTCCTCTGCTGGTGGATGCCAAGCACCTACTAATTTTTTTCTGTGGGTGCTCCAGCCCTGACGCACCCACGGAGTCGGCACCTATGGTACTCTCTATGCCACAGAACCAGGACCGATCCCTGTGGGACTCCACTCGATATGGGCTGCCAGCTTGACTGTGAATGTTATATTCTGACATAAGGTCTGTAGTCAGTATCATGAGGCAGGCCCTCTTAACATCATCATTACATTGGCTCAAAAATCATGAGATTTAAAAAAAAAATAATTGTGGGATTATTTTTACTGCCTTCTGTTTTTTGAGCCTTTAGATTTCACATTTTCAAAATTGTCTCTGAAGCCATGAGGGCTAGAAACTTAAAAAAGAAAAAGAAAGTTGAGAGTCTCACATAATCACATGACTCCAGGAGCTGGGGCTTTAAGAAAAAACACAAAATATCATGGAGGCTCATGATAAATATAATGAGATTTGGCAACATACAGTATCTCTTTCTCTAGTACAGGAATAAAACGAACTATTTAAAAAAACTACTGTATTATTATGGATATGCCCTCTGTTATTCTACTCTCACTGTAATGAACCTAAAGTTAAAAAACTGTAAATTCATGCATGCTTTTTCACTTATTAATTTACACTTTTATCGCACTCCTTTGTTACTATCTCCCCTGTTTCTTTGAGCCGAAGAGAGCCTACACCCAAGAGTTCCTGCTGAGGAGACATGGAGATGCAGTGCCATTTCCAAGGCAGGCTTCCTCCTCCCCCTTCCCATGGAGCCCCTTCAGGAGGCAGAAGTGGAGCTAATAAAGTCTACACCAGATTCTCCACCCCAAAACCAACAGGATGAAACAGCATTAGGTACTGCAATCTATGCTACCTCCCACTCTGTGCTCTGGAAACAATTCCTGAGTGCATTTACAGAGGGAGTCAAGCAGGTGGGGAAGGAGGAGCAGCAATGCGGGGGAGAGGCTTTCAGGGAATCTATGCTCTTGGAGGTAGAACTCTGAGATGCTTCTACAGAGATGGAAGGCACAACCTACCCTCCTCCCTTACCAGTGATGAGCTGCCAAAAAATTAACAACCGGTTCCCTCCTCCTCACCCCACGAGGGGGTTGTGCCCCCCCCTGCCCCCCAGGACTCCTGCCCCATCCAACCCCCCACGTTCCTTGATGCCCCCCGGGACCCCTGCCCCATCCACCCCCCTTCCCTGTCCCCTGACTGCCCCCTGCCGCCCCATCCAACCCCTCCTCTCATTCCTGACCCCTGCCCCATCCAACCACCCCTTCTCTCTGTCCCCTGACTGCCCCTGGAACCCCTGCCCCTGCCTGCCCCCTGCCACCCCATCCAACCCCTGCTCCTTCCTGACTGCCCCCCCGGAACCCCTGGCCCCATTCAATCCCCCTGTTCCCTGCCCTCTGACCGCCCCGACCCCTATCCACCCACCCCACCCCCAAACTCCCCTGCCCTCTTCCAACACCTGCTCCCTGCCCCCTAACTGCGCTGAAGCCGGGCCGGGACCACTCGGCCGGAGCAGGACTGGGCTGGGCCGTGCCTCCCTGGAGCCCTCCTCGCGCCCCGCCCCAGCTTACCTTGAGAAGCCGCCGCTTGTTTCTGAACCCTCCAAGGCTTCCCGCGTGAACATCTGATTCACGGGAAGCAGGGGAGGGGGAGGAGAAGAAGGGGGGCAGAGCGTTCAGGGGAGGAGCCGAGGAAGCAGAGGTGAGCTGGAGCCGGGGGCAGGGAGCTGGAGCTTTACCAGTTGTTACATTTAAAAGCCCTTTTTAGAACCAGTTGTCCTGCGCGAGACAACCGGTTCTAAAAGGGCTTCTAAATTTAACAACCGGTTCCTGCGAACCAGTGCAAACTGGCTCCACCTCACCACTGTCCCTTACCCTCGGCAAAAGAAAAGAAATGCCCCTCCCTTAGATAAGTTATTTCCACTTTATGGGAGAACGGGGATCCTAGATTATAGGATACATTTTGAAAACAAAATCTAACATTTCATCTGCAAATAGTTGTGCCCGTAATGTTCTTAATGCAATCGCCGGTGTGTACAGTTTAGTTGTAGCCATGTCAGTCCCAGGATATTAGAGAGACGAGGTGGGTGAGGTAATATCTTTTATTCAACCAATTTCTATTGGTGAGAGACACAAGCTTGAAGTTGGTCCAGTACAGAAGTTGGCCCAGTAAAAGATATTACCTCACTCACCTTGTTTTTCTAATAATCTGTGCGTGTCATAGAAATGGGACATTTATCTATCTGAGGAAATTAAACATCTACATTTTATTATATGCACCTGAAAAGATTTGTATTTGCAAAACTACAGGTGCAAATAACAGTGCGTATATTACACGTGCACAAAATTATGGGTGCAGTTTCAGAGGTCAGAGGCCCATTTATTTAAAATATGTGGCTCTCATTATCACTAGTTAGTATTTATTTTGCCGTTGCATCTACAGGCCTCCATCAGGAACTGTACAAACACATATGAAGATACAATCCCGGCCCAAGAGCTTACATTTAAAGAAGATATTAATTAAAAAGTTATTTGAAAAACCTTCATTCCTGGTAGCATAACTCAATAGAATACTATCTCAGCTAAGCAAATCTACCATGAGATGCTGATAAGAATGAACTTTACCGTCTCTTAGGGATGCACCAACCTGCATAACAGGTTTCTCCATTTTGTAAGCCTGTTTTGTTTGGCTGAAAGTCATCTACGAGCCAAAAATTTGTCTTGACCTGTTTGGGTGGGAGGAACCCAAGGACACACAAAGGGGGACGGGCTTTATTTTACGGCCTTTCTCGGTCTTGCACAAATTTCCAGCCAGTTACACGCAAATAGTCAAGAAGGCCCCTCAGTAGCAATAGAATATATATTTAATATGCACGTTAATCTAGCTCTTAAATAGCTCCGTGACAGCATTTTTTTTGTTAACCTCATATTCAAAACCCACTCCTTGGAGGGAAGCCTGCCCTAAACACTGATGTTACTGCACAGCAAAGTTCTCCAGCTATTTAAATGTTACACTTAGCATTGTGCCTGCTCATACTGGGCACTATCTGAATAACTGGAATTTATTCAAGCCAAACAATTGGCTGATTGCTTGAACAAGGTATATCTTAGTTTTTGATATCAACCAACAAGAATGAATTTCCTTTAAGTGATTAAATACTCACATGCACAAACCATTTCCGTACAATACTCCCAAATCTGGAAACCAAGTTGTATAAAGCCCTGACCAGAGCTACTGCAGCCAATGGGAATCTTTCCATTGACTTCAATGGATTCTGGATCAGGTTCTATATATTGAAGAATAAAAGAGCACAAAAGCAGCCAACAAAGCGATAAAGAAATCATCCAATTTCACTAATGTTAAAATAATAACAGCGCTAATAGTATTTTACACTTTAATTTAACATTGATAAAGAAAACAGTCATTAATTTGAAGGTGAAGTTGCCTTTGCCAACAAAATGTAATACAATAAATGTAATGTGTTATACATTATATAAAAGTCTGAGTTTCCTCAGACCTGCAACTCCAAAGCTTGATCACTCCACTACTGTTATGCTGGGGAAAGGGGGGGGGGGGCAGGGAGGATGAGCAATCACATCACCTCATTGAAGCTGTTGGATGTGACAACCACCTTTCAATCAGGCTAAATGAGGGAACAATTAAATGACCCTTTTACTTTAGTGATAGCTGAAACAATGGAAAACCACCACCCAAGGACTAGACTTTACACAATATAGTTAATGAATAGGTTAGATCTCTTAATATATATTATTTAAAACATCTAGCAAATAATATATGCACAGACAAAATTTACACTGAGACACATGCAAATTAATGCAAAACAGCCATAGATCCTAAAGTATAATAAACATGCTTATTCAAAACTAACTTTTAATATTTCGTAGCCTCTCATGTCTTATTTTATTTAGCATGCAGAGCAGTGACCCACATGCAAGCCGAGCAGCTTCCTAGTTCCCCAATTCCTGGCTCTATCCTCTAACCTGACACTGCTTCCTCATGCCCCCTTTCTATTAAAGCAAGAATATCAAATCATCCAGGCATAGAAATATCTAGCTAGTATAACATAGCAGATGACACTGCCAACATTACATTTTTGTGGTATGTAATAAACACTGCTACTGTGCTGTCATTTCTGCTGGGTCATTTAATCTCAGAAGGGTGCAGTAAATAGCATGTTACCTCTTCAGAGTTCTAGGACTGCAGAAAGAGTTAAATGTTAAAAAACAACTTGTCAGTCTTAATGTAACTTTTTTCTGGTTATTTATTTTCCTCAGATAGGAGATTTGATATTAATCAAAATAAGTAATCAGTTAATATTAAAACATACCATTATGAAGCAAACAGACTCTGACCTGCCAGAAATCAAACCGAAAGTGTAATTCCTCTATTTCCTTGTGCTACTTCCAAGTTCTAAGCAATAATTTATTGTTTCTGCATAAAATATTCAAGGCTGTGCATGTAGCATTGCCCTATTTTCTAAGGACTCTGTTCTGCTGTTTCCAAAATGCTATAAAGTTCCTATTTATTAATAATTTTTAATAATAGAAAAACAATAGTAATAAATAATAATAATAGTTTTTTATTAAGCCACTCATCTTCAGTATTTCTGTGGTATGCCATTTATGGCAGCTGGGCTTCTATGCAGTTAAGATTGGAAAATAGCAAAATGTACTCCCCATTTATTCTATGGAAAGCTGGTATATAGTCATCTGGAGTTTTGGGAGGTGCATTGAAATGAATGCATAGTATGCAAAATGGCCATGTCCCAAAGGCTGTTAGGTGATTTCTACTTTCATATTCTTTTCACGTTGTAGGGTCTACCTACGGCTTTATATACAGTCATCCATCACCATAGTATAGCAGGTCTTATTTCAACAATTCACTGGCTGAGGACTTTTTTTTTTTTTTTTTTTGGAATGGAAGATTGAAAGTTCTATCCCCCATACCTCCGAGCCCTGTTTCACACATGTAGTGAGTGAAGTAATTACTGTTTGGTTTACATATGCATGCAGCCATAGACCTTCAGATGCTGGAAATGGCTCATCTCTGTTTTTCATGTCTATTAAAAAAGGACAGCATGCAGCTATGGACAATGCTCTCCCCAGCAAGGAATTATGCAGTTTTTCAGGAGCCTGTCTAAAGATCCATTATGATACTTTACAACTTAGTGTCAATACATCAGAAGCTCCTGCTGATTTCCTATTTCAAGGGGCTAATTGCTATACCTCCTCCTAAGAGGGAGAAAAGCTAAACCGTCCCAACTCTGGCACCGGTTATTTCCTTCCTTGTGAAGAAATATTAAAACCTGCTGTGAATTTCTGCTAGGAGGATTTTCTAAACATTGCATGAGACACACAGGGACAAGACCTATTATTTGTTTATCCAGTTGTGTGTATGCACATGCAATGCTCCATGTTTATAATAGGCCTCTTACAACAGACAGAAGAAAAGAGGAAAGCACTTTCTCTTTTAAGACTTCAGAAAGTTAAAATAAGGTTATCTGGTGTCTTAGTTTGGTCTAATTCTTTCGCATACTTTCCCAAATCCCCAGTAATCTGTTTCATGGACGCCTACTGTGACTGGTTAGATCACAGAACCCCCTTGGAAGCTGCCAAGTGATGTGCCAAGACTACTTCTGCCCCTGCTTTCCTGCCCCGTCAGCTTAGGACTTCAGTGCTCTGCCTGGTTTGAGCCAGACTCGCTAGCCTGCTGCAAACCGAGACCTAGGTCTGAATCACGTCCCCTAATAGCTGTAGGCTTACGTGAAAGCAGCTAACAGAGGTGTTCTTGTCTTTAACACTCAGATGCCCAACTCCCAATGGGGTCTAAATCCAAATAAATCTGTTTTACCCTGTATAAAGTTTATGCAGGGTAAACTCATAAATTGTTCGCCCTCTATAACACTAATAGAGAGTTATGCACAGTTGTTTGCCCACCCAGGTATTAACACATACTCTGAGTTAATAAGTAAAAAGTGATTTTATTAAATACAGAAAGTAGGATTTAAGTGGTTCCAAGTAGTAACAGACAGAACAAAGTAAGTTACCATGCAAAATAAAATAAAACACGCAAATCTATGTCTAATCAAACTGAATACAGATAATCTCACCCTTAGAGATGCTTCAGTACGTTTTTTCCTCAGACTGGACACCTTCCAGGCCTGGGCACAATTCTTTCCCCTGGTACAGCTCTTGTTCCAGCTCAGGTGGTAGCTAGGGGATTCTTCATGAGGGCTCCACCCTTTGTTCTGTTCCACCCATTTATATATCTTTTGCATAAGGCAGGAATCCTTTGTCCCTCTGGGTTCCCACCCCCTCCTTCTCAATGGAAAAGCACTAGGTTAAAGATGGATTCCAGTTCAGGTGACATGATCACATGTCACTGTAAGATCCCAAGCCTTCATTCCTCCCAGCCTGACTCACAGGAAGGTTTGCCTGCAAACAGAGCCACCCACAGTCAATTGTCCTGGTTGATGGGAGCCATCAAGTTTCCAAACAACCATTAATGGCCCACATTTTGCATAATTACAATAGGCCCTCAGAGTTATATTTCTAGTTTCAGATACAAGAGTGATACATTTATACAAATAGGATGACCACACTCCATAGATTATAAGCTTTGTAATGATACCTTACAAGAGACCTTTGCATGAAACGTATTCCAGTTACATTATATTTGCTCATTAGCATATTTTTATAAAATCATATACAGTGCAATGTCACACCTATTCTGTGCAATCTAAAAACCTGTCTACATATAGCAATATTTTGAAATAAACTTGGTGAGGACTAGAGGTGTATTTTGGGCATTGCTTATAAAAGAAATATAACTGTATATGTATACAGTGAATGTCAAAAACGCCTTCTACAGGCACATGAGAATTTGAGATATTGTTCATAAATTTCTTGGCCAATAAAATTACTGTTGTGCATTGCAAACAGTGCATTGTGCACAGCTCTTAGCAGTATGGTCATTTACTGAAATAGCTTTTTTATGCCTCCCATGTAAGCTTTCTGAAGCAGAGAGATGAATAACCAATTTCTCCACATTTTCCTATGTGGTAATCAAGGCAACTCTTTCCCCCTTAACCTGTATCACTGGCCTTTATATCTTTCCATTTCCTGTTTAGGCTGATGAACTAAAAAGGTAGTACTAAAGTATATTCAATATGGGGAAGTATTTCTTTTTTCTTAATAACATTTGCAATGTCACTCAATTTCATCACTAAAGGAAAAGCTAGCTTTCATTTAAAAAACAAACCAAAAACAAACCAAGAATTGCTTGGATCTATGGGATCAACAAACTCTCCTCCCTTCCCCAAGAACTAATGGAATCAGTAGGAAGCTTACCTCCTCTGTAGGCCAGCCACTAAATGGTGAGAGAATTCGACATTTCAGCAGTAGAAGGGCCACCAGATAGAGTGCAGTAGTAAGCACATTACCCAGTGCATGACCTTGGCTCCAGAGATGCAGTAGGTCCACTTGCTTTGGAACCTCTGGGTACGTCCACACAGCTGCTGGGAACGAATCTGGCAGCCCAGGTGGACAGACTTGAGTTAGTGGAGCTTGTGCTTGTGTGCTAAAAATAACAATATGGATGTTCTGGCTCAGGCTGCAGCTTGGGTTCTCAAGCCTAGCGGGGTCAGCCTTAGGGAAAATGGAACCCTGGGCGAACTTGCATTTTGATGCCCCCTGGCCCCTGTGGGTGTGGCACCCCCCATTGTCCCTGGCCCCCATGAGCTCCCCACCCTCCCTTCCCCCCTAGCCACTGCACTGTGCCCCCTTTGCCCCTAATCCTTGCATCCCCCTCCTGCACCCACATGCGAAAACTGACCGGGATGCACAAGGCAGCTGGCATTGCTGCTCACTCCCCCACTGAACTGCTGCTCCTCCGCCACGCACAGCCTTAGGGGGCTGTGAGGGCGGGAGCAAGGAGCGATGTCAGGGCTTACTGCATCCAGGTCACTTTCCCTGCGGGCTGTGTAAGGAGAAGGCAGGAGAGCAGCAGCTCCTGATGCCTCAGCACAGCCCAGGTGGGGAAGTGACCTGGATGCAGGGAGCCCTGGTGTGCGTGTTGGGGGGACTGTGTGAAGGAGATTGTGTGTGTTGTGTTGAGAGGAGTGTGTGTTGTGTTGAGTGAGTGCACTGTCTCAGTAAGAAAGCACTCCGGGTCAGGAGCCTGAGCTAGGCTTGTTCAGACACAAGCAGCTGCCAGCAGCTCCAGACCCAGAGAGGGAGCAGCACACACAGATTCCCCCTGTCCCGTCACCCCAGCTCAGTGGAAATCGGGTGCACGTGAGAGGGGGCGGGGGACACCCCGCCATCAGCTTCCTGCCCCCCCCCCCCACACACACACACACAGAGCAGACAGGAGGACTCTCCCAGTCCGGTGTGGCCATGGGCGACTCCAGGGATGAATGCGGGGAGGGGACAGGAACAGCAGCGGCTGCATACGTGGAGCAGGGTGGAGGAGGAGCATCCCTGCTCCAGAGGAGCCACCTGGCTCCGACGGCTGGTCGTCCAACTGCCCCCTGCAGCTCAGGTCTTCCACCACGCCCCCACTGCTCGCCTGCCTGCCATGCCGCCTCCATCAGCCCAGCTGGCCTCGCGGCAGCAGGTCAGGTGGGAATCCAAACCTTGCGCACGGCGCCCCCTTGGGTGGGCCACCCTGGGCGGGAGCCCACACAACCCACCACAAAGCCTGGCCCTGAAGCCTAGGGAGGGGAATGGGCTTCAGAGCCTGAGCTCCAGCCCAAGCATGACTCTCAAAGCTATTTTTAGAGCACTAGCCCAGACCATGCTAGTGCGAGTGTGTCTGCCCGGGCTGTGAGACTCACTCCAGCACCTGTGTAGACATACCCAGTGTGGCAACATACTAGGATTACAGTGGCTACTGCATGGCTTTGGGGGAAGGTTTCCTTCTCTAATGGCTCTGCCGAGAATGCCGCTGCTGAATAAAAATGCTCAGGTTCAGCACTAGGAACTAGATTTGCCCCGTAAACCACAAATGAAGAGCATTATTTGCTGATGAAAATTGCCTTCTACTTGGGAAAAACTGGCAAAACCACACAAAGAAAATGATTCTCTCCCTCTCTTCCCCTGCCTTTCCATGAACCCCTTCTAACTGGCCTCTGAGAGTACCACTTTAATGAGAAGCTTTTCACACAGCTCCATTAAAGGGAACAAAAAGATACACACTTCTATTTCTTCTCATGGGAGTGACTACATACGTAGCGGGAAGTGGGATAGTTTAAAGATAACTTTAACTACAAGCAAAATGTCAACATGTTGAGCAGATGGCAGGGCTCTCAATTCCAGTTATAATTAAATATACTGTGACAGCATCTTTCCTTTAAATGATGGGAATTTACTCAAAAATAACATTTTCATTCTTTCCTTTTGAAAAGGGATGTCACTGACGTAAATACAGCCTAAAATAACCTCTCTGTATTTGTCAGATGAAAGGATTGAAAAGTAGTTTTAAAAAAATTCCAAACCCAAATGGTATTTTAAAGTAAGTTGTAGGGTGTGGGGAACTCAGTGAGAGCTTTCTAGTGTACTTTGCTAATTAAAATTACATGATAATGTAATCTGATTTGATGTTAAGTGCTACACTGATTTTTAAGCAAAATAATGTACTCTTGTACTATATAGGAATAAAAATTAACCGTTCCCTTTTGTTTTATTGGCAAATATGTTTACTTTGGACCAGCTTCTCCATGGCCTTGCACCTCATCTAGTCATTTACACCAGTGCAAAATGAGCTTCAAAGGCTACCTAATCAGAATGATAGTATCGAACATTTATCTTGAATCCATTTGCACAGGTGTAAGTGGTTAAATTCATAGCCTCACAGATATTTAGGCCAGAAGGAGCCACTATTAAATCATCTAGTCTGACTTCCCACATAACACAGGCCATAGAATTTCATCTAGTTTCCCCATTACTGAGCCCAATAACTTCTGTTACCTGGAGCTGGTAGGTACGATCCCATGGGAAGCAAGTCTAAGGGGGAAATCTGTTCAAGACAGTTGGCAGTTTTTCAAAGAGACCTTATTAAGGGTACAAGAGCAAACTATCTCACTATGTAGGAAAGATAAGAAGTATGGCAAGAGACCACCCTGGCTTAACTAGAAGATCTTAAATGATCTGAAACTCAAAAAGGAATCCTACAAAAAGTGGAAACAAGGTCAAATTACAAAGGATGTATATAAACAAATAACACAAGTATGTAGGGAGAAACTTAGAAAGGCCACGGCACAAAACGAGATTAAATTAGCTGGAGACATAAAGGGTAAAAGAAAAAATTCTACAAATACAAGAGTAAGACCAAGCACAGGCCCATAACTCAATGAGGGGGGCAAAAGCAATAACAGAAAATGTGGAAATGGCAGAAGTGCTATATGACTTTTGTTTCAGTTTTCACCAAAAAGGTTAGTAATGATTGGACGTCTAACATAGTGAATGCCAGTGAAAATGAGATAGGATCAGATGCTAAAATAGGGAAAGAACAAGTTAAAAATTTCTTACTCAAGATAGATGTCTTTAAGTCACCAGGGCCTGATGAAATACATCCTAGAATACCCAAGGAGCTGACTGAGGAGATAGCTGAACCATTAGCAAATGTCTTTGAAAAGTCATGGAAGACAAGAGAGATTCCATGGGACTGGAAAAGGGAAAATATAGTGACAATCTAGAAAAGGGGGAATAAGGATAACCTGGGAATTACAGACCAGTCATCTTAACTTCAGTACCCAGAAAGAGATAATGGAGCAAATATTAAGCAATCAATTTTCAACCCCCTAGAGGATAAGGTGATAAGTAACAGTCAGCATGGATTTGTCAAGAACAAATTGTGTCAAACCAACCTAATAGCTTTCTTTGACAGAGTAACAAGCCTTGTGGCTGGGGAAAGCAGTAGATGTGGTATATCTTGACTTTAGTAAGGCTTTTGATACTGTCTCACATGAGCTTCTCATAAACAAATTAGGGAAATACACCCTAGATGGAGCTTCTATAAGGTCGGTGCATAACTGATTGGAAAACCCTTCCCAGAGAGGAGTTATCAGTGGTTCACAGTCAAACTGGAAGGGCACATTGAGTGCACTTCCACAGGGATAAGTTCTGTCTGGTTCTGTTCAATGTCTTCATCAATGATGTAGATAATGGCATAGAGAGTACACTTATCAAGTTTGCGGACGATACCAAGCTGGGAGGGGTTGCAAGTGCTTTGGAGGATAGGTGTGACACATGGCTAGAAAGGGTTAAACATCCTGCAAAATAGATAATGCTCAAAAGACATGTGGGGAGATAACGTTTGTGGTTTTGTGTATTTACATATGTATGAGTAGGGTCAACCATGTAATCAACAGTCCCTGTCTATGCTGTATTCTGATAATTCAGAGGTCAAAAGAACATCCTATCATTTAAATGATTTGTAAACACAGGATATCTCTGTATTCATCTCTCTTTGAAATGTATAGCAAATAATCTGTGAATGGTGGAGGAACAAACAAATTGCCTTATGTTGATTCTATAGCTAAGTACCAGTGATGGACCTCCTTCAAAGTCATCCTAATTCCCTTTTGAACTCCCAACTTGTCAAAAGACATGAAATTGTATAGAAGATCCTTGGGTCCTGATCCTGTTGTCTCAGATCTGCTTAGGCTTCATCAGGGGAAGTTTGAGTTGCAAGACTGAGGTGCCAGTTATGCTGGTACGCCCTGAATATGAAATTTGGGCATTGGACTATAACCTATAAACTATTTCTAAAAGAACTCTTTCCAACTACAAAGCTCACCATCTCTGCTATGAATCTGCACCTCAATGGATTGAACTCATGTCTGTATGTATATTGCTCTTTTAACCATACTCTCTCTCTCTTTTGTTTTTTAATAAAGTTTAGTTTAGTTAATAAGAATTGGCTGTAGCATGTATTTGGGGAAGATTTGGAATATTCAATAACCTGGGAGGTAATGTGTCCAAACCTTTGGGATTGGTAGATCCTTTTCTTTTATATGATGAAATAAGATTTACAGAAATTGTCACCATATTTGATGTGGGTACCTGGATGGAGGCCAGAGGACAGGATAACAGTTTCCAAGTACATAAAAGGTTGTTACAAGGAAGAAGGAGAAAAATTGTTCTTCTTAACCTCTGAGGATAGGACAAGAAGCAATGGGTTTAAATTGCAGCCAGGATGGCTTAGGTTGGACATTAGGAAAAGCTTGCTAACTGTTAGGATGGTTAAGCACTGGAATAAATTGCCTAGGGATGTTGTGGAATCTCCATCATTGTAGATTTTTAAGAGCAGGTTAGACAGACACCTGTCAGGGATGGTCTAGATAATACTTAGTCCTGCCTTGAGCGCAGGGGACTGGACTAGATGACCACTTGAGGGCTCTTCCAGTCCTATGATTATATGATTTTTGTGACTCTTATCTGCACTTTCTATTGTTAAATATTTTTTTAAAATGGGGACACCAGAACTGTATGCATTATTCCAGTATCAGTCTCATCAGTGCTGCAAACAGAGGTTAAAAAAAATTACCTCCTTACTCCTAACTCCCCTGTTTGTATATTCAAGGATCACATTAGTCCTTTTTGCTACAGCCTTGCACTGAAAGCTCCAACGTAGACTCTACCTCTTTTCCTAATCTGGACAAACCCTATTTTTTATTAATTGTAAACTTAATAAGAGTTCATCAAAAAAATTTAAACTCTTTCCATGAGTAATATTTCCATTATTTTCTTCAATGGTTAAATCAAGCTTTCAGGGTTATAAGGTTTTATTGGCTCTTCCCTAGCTATACTCTTAAACAGAAGTGTTTCATTAGCTTTTCTTCAGTACTGCTTCCAAAGATGTTTTAGTTTTTAAAAGACATTTCCCCATCCATTTCATGGGAATGCCAAGATGGGATCTATCTCCCTTTGGGATTTTTGTTGATTCTTCTGATACTAATTTCTTGATCACCTCTTCTGGCAGGAGCTAAATCCTTGGCAATATTTCTTCAGGGAAATATACATTCTGGTTGTTTCCAGCATCTCTCCTCTATTCTCTTCTTTAAACATCAAGGCAGATCAGTCATCTAATTTTTCTAAGCAATGTCTATTGCATGTGTCACTACACTTATCTCAGAGGGAATCTACTATTCTTTTCACCAACTTCTTATTTTGTATGTAACCGAGAAGATATCTTCTGTGAAATTCTCTGATTGTCATAATTGTTTTATTTTTACTTTTATATTTTATTAATGCATTGTAATAATAACCATAATTACAACAATCATCATTTAATATTAATACCTACAATGTGCATGGCACTGTAAATAAACAAAGACAGTACCTGTTCTGGAGAGTTAGAATTTTACGGATAGACACTGTTGAAGATGGGACCCGTTGTGAAATCCAGAGATGGGAGTGACTTAGTATTTAGTACTGTAGATGTACTGAACATAGTGCTTCTTATTGTGAGTATTCCTATTGACTTCCAGCAAGCTGCTCCTCTTTCTATCTATGTGTGTGGGCTCCATCACCATGGTTTCTGAGCATCTCACAAGCATGTATTCTTACAACACCCCTGTGAGGTCGGGAAGTATCATCCCCATTTTAGAGACAGGCCACTGAGGCACAAAGAGATAAAATGCTTCATGCTTCATAAGTAATAGCCAACATAGATTTGGGAAAAACAAAATCATGCCAAGCCAACCTAATTTTATTCTTTGACAGGGTCACTAGTGAATGGGGAAAAGCTGTAGACATGATTATCTTGATTTTAGTAAGACTTTTGACACAGTCCCACTTGACATTCTCATAAGCACACTAGGGACATGTGATCTAGATTAAATGACTATAACATGGGTGCAAAACTGGTTGAAAGACTCAAACGGTAGTTATCAATGATTTGCTGTCAGACTGGGGGCCATACCTAGAGGGTTCTCCCAGGGGTCTGTCCTGCATCTGTACTAGTAAATATTTTCAGTCATGACTTGGATAATGGAGTGGAGAGTATGCTTTTAAAGTTTTCAGATGACACCAAATTGGAAGGGGTTTCCAGCACTTTGGAAGAAAGGATTTGAATGCAAACTCCCTTGACACATTGGAGAACTGAGCTGAAGTAAACAAGATAAAAGTCAATAAAGACAAGTGCAAAGTACTACACTTAGGAAGGAAAAATCAAATGCACAACACAAAATGGGGTATAACTGGCTAGATGGTAGAACGGCTAAAAAGCATATAGGGTTACAGTCGATCATAAATTGAATATGAGTCAACAATGTGATGCAGTTCCAAAAAAGTCAAATATCATTCTGGGGTGTATTAACAGGAATGTTGTATGTAAGACACAGGACATACTTGTCCCGTCTACCCAGCACTTGTGAAAACTTAGCTGGAGTACTGTTTCCAGTTCTGGGTGCCACACTTGAAGAAAGACGAATTGGAGACTCCAAAGGAGAGCAACAAAAATGATTGAAGGTTTAGAAAACCTGATCTGTGAGGAAAGGTTAAAAAAACTGGGCATGTTTAATCTTAAGAAAAGAATGGGGAGTGGGGAACCTGATAAGTCTTCCAATATGTTAAGGGCTGTTATAAAGAGCATGGTGATGAATTGTTCTCTATGCCCACTGAAGGTGGGACAAGAAGTAATCGACTCAATGTGCAGCAAGGGAGATTTAGGGTAGATAGTAGTAAAAACACTTAAATTATAAGCATATTAAGCACTGGGACAGGTTTTCAAAGGTGGTTGTAGAATCCCTATCACTGGAGGTTTTTAAGAACAGGTTAGACAATCATCTGTCAGGGATGATCTAGGTATACTTGGTCCTACCTCAGCACAGGAGATTGGACTAGATGATCTCTTCAAACAAAGTCTGTAGTAGAGCTGAGAATTGAATCCAAGTCTCCAGAGTTACAGCCCAGTGCCTTAACCACAAGACCATCTTTCCTTTCTACTACTTGCTAAAGGTGAAAGTAGGTTGCCCACAATGGAGCACACACAGCAAGTTGTCTGAAGCTTTTGGAACATTCTTGTTTCCATCATGAGAAAAACAGACTTTTGTTTCAAAAGGTATTCCAATCTATACGCACTACACATTTTTTTAAAATACTTTTGGCCTCTCTAACCATTTTCACAAGGGAAATCAAAGCACCACATTCCAATCCCATTGTTTTGTCTTTAAATCAGGCCTCTTTCCCCCTTTAGCCCTCCCTCTCCCACCTCCCAAGAATTCTGCTGCAGATGACATCACAAAGTCATTTAGTTCCAATGAAAAGGATCTCTTTGATTACCTGGTCCACAAGAAAGCAGATATAATTTGACATTACTTGGGGACTTTCTGACATTTCTTCAGGATTAGCAGCAACTTAATTATTTAAAACCTGCTGTTTAGTTTATGTCCTACATCTTCTGAGTCAATTAAAAAGCACAAATGTTGATGAGGCATTTAAACTGTGATGGCAAGCTACATAGTTTAAGCTAATCAAAGAAAAGCTTTCTAAGCAAAACAAAAGTGAAAAAATAACATGGTTATACAAGGCTAAATGAGGTGTCCAATGTAAAGCAAATATAGAATAGCATAAATCTCCAAACCCTGTAGAACAGTGGTGGGCAATGTGCAGCCCGCGGGCCACACGTGGCCCATCAAGGTAATCCATTGGCGGGCCGCAAGACAGTTTGTTTACATTGACCATCTGCAGGCATGGACGGTCGATGTAAACAAACTGTCTTGCAGTGCGCCAGCAGATCACCCTGACGGTTGCCCACCACTGCTGTAGAAGGTACATGACAAGGTACATGACAATATTATTGGTGTTTGCATGTAATATTTCAAATTATTAATGTGGGGAATTGAAGCTGCAGGGCATATGAAAATGGAGGGACCAGATTGTGGGCTGACCTGTGGAACTGCAAAAGGTAGGAGTCCACTTGTACCGCCCTGCATCACCACTCACAGGGTATGTCTACACTGTAGCTGAAGGTGTAATTTCCAGCTCAGGTAGATGTACATGTGCTACTTTTGATCAAGCTAGCACAGGGGTGGGCAAACTTTTTGGCCTGAGGGCCGCATCGGGTTTTGTAAATTGTCTGGAGGGCCGCTTACGGGAAGGGGTCGTGGCCCGGCCCCCACCTCCTATCTGCCCCCCCCCGACTCCTGCCCCATCCAACCCCCCTGTTCCCTGACGTTCCCCCCCCCCCCCCGGGATCCCTGCCCCATCCAACCACCCCTTCTCCTTGTCCCCTGACTGCCCCTGGAATCCCTGCCCCTAACTGCCCCCTGCCGCCCCATCCAACCCCCACTCCTTCCTGACTGCCCCCCCAGGACCCATGCCCCCATTCAACCCCCTGTTTTCCCCCTGACCACCCCAACCCCTATCCACACTCCCACCCCCCTGACCACCATCCTGAACTCCTCTGCCCTCTATCCAACCCCCCCCACGCCCACTCCCTGCCCCCTTACCACGCTGCCTGGAGCACTGATGGCTGACGACGCTACAGCCGCACCGCCCGGCTGGAGCCAGGCCATGCCGCCACCGCTGCTGCCGCCACGCAGCACAGAGCACCGGGTCAGGCCCGGCTCTGCAGCTGCGCTGCCCCAGGAGCTCACAGCCCCGCCGCCCAGTGCATTGCGCTGGCGGCGGAGCAAGTGAGCTGTGGCTGCGGGGGAAGGGGGACAGCAGGGAAGGGGCCGGGGGCTAGCCTCCCAGGCCAGGAGCTCAGGGGCCAGGCAGGATGGTCCTGCAGGCCAGATGTAGCCCGCGGGCCATAGTTTGCCCATCCCTGAGCTAGCACATTAAAAATAGCATCATAACTGCAGCAGCATAGCTGGCGACGGCATGGGCTAGCCACCCACATACCTGCCTATGGCCTCTAATGGGATTGTATTCAGCCAGGTAGCCCATGCTGCCACACCCACTGCTGAGGCTATATTTCTATTTTTAGTGCACTCGCTCAGTCTAAGCTATTGTGTCTCTGTTGATCCAACCTGGAAATTACACCTCCAGCTGCAGTGTAGATGTACCCCAAGGGCTTGTCTACACTTACCGGGGGATCGACGTGCGGCAATCGATGCATTGGTGATTGATTTAGCGGGTATAGTGAAGACCCGATAAATCAACCACAGATCTCTCTCCCATCGACTCCTGTACTTCACTGGAACGAGAAGAGTAAGGGGAGTTGATAGGAGAGTGTCTCCCGTCGACAGAGTGTAGTGTGGAGCCCACAGTAAGTAGATCTAAGCTACGCTATTAACGTAACTCAAATTGCATAGCTTAGATCGACTTTCACGCGTAGTGCAGACAAGGCCTAACACTGCAGGAAAAGAAGCAATCTCTGCAGAGCCACTGCATTCTCACGAGCATGAACTGGTGTGTGGGAAAGGGGGGGAAGGGAGTGTAGTTGAGCCAGTCCAATCTACAGATGTGGGCTGTGCCAGGTATAGAGCTGGCATAGTTTAATCCCTCTCTCCCTAGAGCAGAAGGAAGACTGGCAGGGAAATTGTCACTCTCTGAGCACCACAAAACCATCCTTTGGGTGCCACAACAAAGTGCTGCTCCTTGTTAAATTATGATCTAGCATTGAGGAAGCACAGTATATTAGCCAGATACTTTCTGTAAAATATGATTTAACCAGAATGGCAAAGATACTGCTCTTACTTATGGCCAGATCGAAAGCCCATTGAATCAATGCAACAACCGTCCCTTAAATCCTGTGTAAATTCACTTCCTTCCCTGAACTTGCATGGGTGTAACAGTGAGCAACTTAGGCCCAGTAATTATTAGAATTGTGCAGAAATTGGAATTTCAACTGCCCAGGAAATTCCACAGTTCTGACATTTGTTTTCATTCTAGATCAGAACAAAAACAAAGAATTTCTAAGTTTCCTGTGAAAGGGGGTCTTTTAAAAATTTTTGATTCCAGAACAGAACTAAGTGAATATTGCAAATATTTTTTATGAATATTCATTCAGTTTTTAAAAGAATTCACTTTGACTTCTGACCCGTTGCCTTCTGTGAATATTCTAGCAAATGAGTTTACTGACACCACCTTTGCTGTTTTAGCAAGTGTTCAAGTAGATTTTGCAAAATAGTTATGGAAAAAAATTCTTAATTTGTAAGCATGCATATTCACACTAGAAGCCTCATAAGAGGTACTCTAATCCAATCAGGGAACAAAAAACATTCCATGTAACCTATGTGTCCTATTATTTATATGACAATAGTGCCTAGGAACCCCAATCACAGATCAAGACCCCATTTTCTAGGTGCTGGACATATGACTTGGTGTAGGTATCAGACAGGACTCAACAGGCCGACAAGACAGTGGGAGGATCAGATCACAAAATGATCACAGTTTAGCAGAAAAACTGAGTATCATCTCACCACTTGACCATTTTACTTGAATTTAAAATATCAAATACTTGTAACAAGCTTCTCATGAACAAGAATAATTTTCAGAAATTATTCACCAAATTATTCTTAATTAGGAAAACATTCAAGAAAATCACAACCTGTTTTTAGCTGTTTTCATTTTTTGGGAGGGGGGCAAGTGGGTGCTGGGAGATATCCTAAATACTGAAGTATCCTCAACTATCTAAGGCAAAAATGGCAAATGTTTCAGGCAACCACACATGGGGCTACCTATCTGTCTAGGCATTTAAAACGTACCCATCACTGCAGTACATGATTGCAAGAGGATTAATTGATACAACTGAGAATGGAATTTGACTTCTTGAGTTCATACAAAAGATGAAAACAGCTATAAAGCAATTATTTCCCTGAAGAAGCCTTATTATGTGTTGTTTCACTGTAAAATCACAACCTAAATATATATAGAGCTAATATATAGAGAAAATGTACTTATATTACTGCTGCTGCAGAAGCATAACAGTTAAAACTAGATTAGTCAAGCACTAGAAAAATATACCATAGGGTATAATCCTGTACTAGTAGAGGGATAGATTAGAACAGTGGTTCTCAAACTAGGGCCGCCTCTTGTTCAGGGAAAGCCCCTGGAGGGCCAGGCCAGTTTGTTTACCTGCCGCGTCCACAGGTTCGGCCGATCGCGGCTCCCACTGGCCGCGGTCGCCGCTCCAGGCCAGCGGGGGCTGCAGGAAGTGGTGCGGGCCGAGGGACGTGCTGACCGCCCTTCCTGCAGCCCCCATTGGCCTGGAGTGGCGAACCGCGGCCAGTGGGAGCTGCGATCGGCCGAACCTGCGGACGCGGCAGGTAAACAAACCGGCCTGGCCCTCCAGGGGCTTTCCCTGAACAAGCGGCGGCCCTAGTTTGAGAACCACTGGATTAGAAGACCTAATATTGTAGGTCCTTTTCATCTCTAACATTTGATTTTAGGATTCAGACAAGAGTTCTGACAGGAAAAATCTACTCAGTTAAAAATTCCACTAGAAATTTCATATATAACTCTCCTTTTATCATCATCGTCGTCTCTCCTTTTTATATCCCTTCTGGATGTTAATTACCTTTCTATATATCTAATTATTCCTAATTGTCCCTAGTCCATAACTCCAGTCACTCCCAGTATGGCATTCAAAATCAAATAGTTTTCATTTCTCCTTTCTTGATACCTTAAATATGAGTGTGATCTTATCTACTCTAACATCTTTAGGTACCTCTCTGGTTTTCAGCGACCGGTTCTCTTTTTTTAATCTGATCCCAATCCTGTACTTCTCCTCCATTGACTTGAAGGGGAACCCCACCTAAGTAAAGAGTACAGGCCCTTTGGGTGAAATCCCTTTAAGGATTCTGAGATTCAGCTTTCTAGTCCTAAAAGTTTCTGAACTTTCATTTGTTCCAATTATTTGTCACCTGTTTAAGAATCTTCTATGTCTGTATTTAATTTTTTTATTTTCTGCACACCTGAAAATTTATCTCCATTTCCAGCATTTTTTCCTTGGTCTCTCTGATGAACTTTGAGGAAAAGCAGCAGTTCTGTTTCACAGCAATATCTACCTTATATGTAATAGTACCAAATATACTTCATATTCCCATAAGAGTTAAGGTCTTTATAGCTTCTCTCATTTAACTTTTCCTCCATATACATATTTATAACAGGTTTTATTTGTCTTCTCAGCCAGCATAGCCTTTTTTATTAATATTAGCTTTCTTGATCTTTATTCACATTCTTTCACTGTGTGCTTGTATGCCTCCCTGTGTGCAACTGGCTGTTAATTTATATTTCTTGTACAACCCTCTCTTATTGCTTTCCACAGCAATGATTATTTTCCATTTCTAGCATGTTTACTCTTCAATAGTTTACATAATTGCTAACCCCCTTGCTAGTCTTGTTTCAACTCACCTCAGATGCTTAGTAAATGGGAATAACTATATTTGCCTTTGGGGTGTGGCTGAGTCCAGTTATTAGATATGATGAAAAAAGAACATGTAGTCACACATGCTAGCACCTAAGGAAGATCTACCTAATCAAATCTGTCCAGGTTTTTATACTAAGCTTATCACTAGGCATTTCTGAGCCCTAAGCCACCTTTTAATCTTCCCAGCCAAGATATTATCGATTCCCAGACCTAGCACACTAGATCAGGGAGAAGCAATATAAACTTGCTGTGGGGGCTTAATGTCACTACCATTGCTGGGAGCAACAACATTAGATTTTCAAAATCGATTTCTAAAGTAAGGCTCCTAAGCCTGCGTTTAGGCACAGAAATAAATAACCTGATTTTCAAAACTACTGAGCACCCACCCACTTCCATTTACTTCTTGTAGTCTACTCTCTCATTAATGATACACCTCCCAACCTCTTCAGTAAATGAGGCAGAGGTCCTCCAGGCCACACCTTCACTCACTACAGAACTCTGATTCATTCCCTGAATATCCTTCATCCAATGCAATGAATGAGGCAGAGGTCCTGAGGAAAAGGTAGTATGTGATCATGTATTTCACGATGGTATCCTAAATTAAATACACAAGAGGTTGAATTAATAAAGAAATAGACTGGCAGGACTGTGGAGAGACAGTGGAACACAGGAAGGGATCAAAAGGACAGAAATTTGCATGCAGCGACCAATTGGAAGAAGGGGAATACACGAAAGAACAAGAAAAAGGAAAATGAAGCAGGGAGAGTAGTGAGTGGACCGTAAAAGATGGTGTGAATGTGAAAGATAAAGTATCAGAGGAAAAAAGAGGTTTCAATTAGAAGAGAAGAGAAAGGAGATATTAAAAGAAAATACAAGGGAGGGAATGGTAAGGAGGTGGATAGAATAGGCTGGAGAGAAAAAGAGGAAGAAAAATGAAGAATGGCTCAATCAAGACAAAATAGCTATCCCTTTCCTGCACTCATGTGACCCCCCACTCTAGGTCTCATATACCACTCTGGCAGCATATTGTGGACATTAGTGAACTACAAGGGGCAGCATGTGGAGAACAGGCCAAACATCCACCCCTATACACAGGGCCGGCCCTAGACCAAATGGCACCCCAGGCGAGGAG
Organism: Emys orbicularis; assembly: GCF_028017835.1. Taxonomy (NCBI): domain Eukaryota; kingdom Metazoa; phylum Chordata; order Testudines; family Emydidae; genus Emys; species Emys orbicularis. The sequence goes on along the minus strand of NC_088688.1, from coordinate 18,893,353 downwards.
CATCTTCAGCACCCCCCTCCCCCATCCCACTTGTCAAACTTTTAAATACTTTTTTTGCATTTGAAGCCCATTTCACAACTTTGATGCACGATTTGCATGCATGATTTATCCCTGTCATATAAGATGATCAATTTGCATGCTAGGATCTGTAAATCTGTATTTATTCATTCCACATATAAACAAATACAAAAATTCATTTCCTCTAAGCTTATAGAAACTTTATAATTTTAAGAATAACTGAAATGTACTAACATCAAGAAATTGAACTGTGCCCCAACACTGGGTAGACCACTATTAAATAGTGTTACAGTAAGTAACCAACAGTGTAAGCAAAATCTTCAAAGCTATACACACATTGGGAAAAGTGTCCTTGAGCTCTGCATCATGAATGAATTGGAGCCTTAGAATGTTAACCCTGGCCTAGTCCTTTAGTTCAAAAGGTCACTTTTCTCGCCTTTGCCTTTGTGAACTGAAGCACAGCGTCAGAGATCCAAAGACTGGCCAATGGCATTTGCAAGTGATAAAATACCAAGCAATGTCAGCCACTAGTTGGCCATTATCAATTGAAGACACGTTTTAATGAGCCTGAGCTTTGAAAAGCTGCTCTCACCACTCGCGACTGTGACCAACAGCGTGAGCAAAATCCTCAAAGCTATCCACGCATTAGGAAAAGTGTCCTTGAGCTCTGAATCATGAATGAATTGGAGAACTTGGAGTGGAGAGTGCTTCCCATGTGGCAAAATGTGACACATGTTGTCCAATTCAACATAGAGGTCTTTATCATTGATGTCCGAACATTCCTTCAGCAACTGGTGAAGGTCCATACAATTGTTCAAGAGTGTTTTCCTGTCTGCTGGCAGCTTATTAAGGTCATAAAAAAAACCAAGTCTTTTTGTGGTGCTTCATTTGTCCTAACCTTTCTTCGATGGACACTTGAGCTGTGTCAATGAGCGAGCAAAAAAACTCCTTCTTGAATCCCTGCCCCTAAATCCGGCCCTGCCTACCCAGATCTTTCTGTCTTCCTTCCCATATGGGAGGCTGCATAAAGGCAGTCCTCGCCGTGGGACCCCTTGTACATCTGCTCAGCTCCCCACCTGGCTATTGTGAAGAAAGGCAATCTCTCATGTAGGCAGGCCCCAAACCAGCTACATCCAAAACAGTCTCCTTACAGAGCTTAATGCAAGATAGTATGAAGAGATGGTAATGACAGTGATAGTTAGTCACAAATCAGAAGGCCGTAGTCCCATTAATATGTTAGTGATAGCGCCTACAGTAGAGCAATCAACATCAACATCATTCTAGCTAATGTACCCTCAGTGTTTAAAGGGCAATCATTTAATAGGGGAAATAAAATCCTATGTTTTAGAATTCCACTCAAATCCACAGTTATTCACTTATGGCCCAAACCTGCAAGTTGTTGAGAAACTTCTGAGTGATGCTGAGAACCCTCTGTTCTCATGACTCCACCACTTGCATGACCAGGCTTGACACAAATCAGGACTGGATTGAGGGGCAGGTGACCCAGGCGAACGCCTGGGATGCTTGGTTTGGGGGGGCGCCACACCTAGGGTGCTGTTTTTGTTGTTAGCGACAAAAGGGAAAATAGAATGTATAAAATGTTTCAGGATTCATTTTTCACTAACCTCCTAGAATGTTCTGGACCTTTGTAGAATCTCATGGAACCTTCCAGACTTCATGAGAATTTTCCTCAAACCTCCTAGAATGTTGTCAGCCATGTGCCCTCATCAGTATATAAGGCCAGGGGTATCGCCAGTCAGTGAGATATAAGAACAAACTGAAGTGAGGTGAGAGCCCAGTTGCGATATTGTGAATCTTGTTTTATTGTATAATTGTGAAAATGTACTTGTGTTTTTTAAGACTTGAAGAGTGGATGTAGCAACTAATAAAGGCCATATTTAATGAGATGCAAGAGATATCTATTGAACCCCTATCTACACAACAATATAAAAGAAATACTGTTACTTCATCTGTTAGTCTTTAAGGTGCCACCAGACTCCTTGTTGTTTTTGTTACTTCTTTTGCCATGCTTAATGTTTATGACTTTCTAAAACTGCAGAACATAGATTTTTGCTCCCCCTAATACTGTCTGTTTTCCCCCATAGAAAATAAAAGATGCCCCCCAAAAAGACTTCAGGAACTCAGTATAGAAAGTGAAAAGTTCAATTGCAATCTAGTTTTCAGCTAGGGGCAAACTTGATGGGAAAATATCTGAAACAGAACAACATAGACCGGACTTTAGGCAATAGCGATCATCCCAGTGCAGAAGAAATTGAGGAGTGAAGTGTAAACGATGGAAGTCCTATTACTAAGGAATAAGCAGATTTACCTGAAGATAAGGAATGGAAATGTGAGGAAAGTGATGGAGAATCATCAAGTTTTCCTGGTGGCATAAAGGAGAGTGTGATAAAGAAGAATATGGCTCACATAAAAAGGAGAATAATGACCAAAAAAAATTTTGCTTACATAAAAAAAAGAGAAACGATAAAGAAGAATCAGCCTTACATGATGACAGAAATAGCAGTGAGAAAAATTGCACACCACAAATCGATACATCAGATCCTGCTTTATGGCTGGCGATCCTAAGCTCTGCCAATATTGATTGTACAATTTTGAACAGGCTGGGCAAAATCGAGGATATGATGTTTCCAGTAATTGAGCAGAAGCAACACTTCTCAAAGTCACACTGCAAAAGAGTGCTCAAGATGTCTGAGAAACTGAATCAGCATTGGCTAGTTTACTTGAAATCAACTGACAGAGTGTTCTGTTTTTGTTGCAAAATATTTGACAAGAATGCCAAGTCATTGCTTGTGCTTTCCTGGTACAATTACTGACATAACTTTAGTTGATGCTCTGAAGCAACATGAAAAGTCACCTGGCCATTTTACGGCCTACTCCAAATGTATGGAGGTCAAGTTCAGGCTCATGCTGAATAAATGCATAGACGCAGAAAACAAGTGCATTATTAATGTAGAAACCCAGCACTGAAGGAACGAGCTTGAGCATCTGATCTCAATTACCCTCTTCCTTGAAAAGAATAATTTGGCTTTCCAGGGCTTGTCAGACAAGTTGTTCATTGAAAATAATGGTAATTTCCTCGGCTTGGTAGAGCTCCTTGGGAAATATGATGTCATGCATGAGCACCTACGTCAAGTAGTTCATAAAGAAGCTATGGACCATTACTGCAGCAAAACAATTCAAAACGAATTGATAGACCTTATAGCGAGGAAGGTGTTTGAGAACATATTGATGTGGCTCGGCAAAGCGAAGTACTATGCACTCCCGACATTAGTCACAGTGAAAAGATGTCATTTACAGTAAGATTTGTTGATGACAAGGATGGCTGTATCCAAGTAAAAGAACACTTTATCTGTTTCCGGTCTGTGGATGACTTTACTGGAAAAGCCCTAACAGAATTGTTTATGAACATTTTGAATGAGAATAAAATAAAGCTTCAGGACTGCCGGGGCCAAGGCTACGACAACGGTGTGAACATGAAGGGAAGAAACAATGGTGTCCAGGCTAGGATCCTTGTGATGAATCCAAGAGCTTTCTTCGTGCCTTATGGCTTCCATTCCCTCAACCCGGCTGTGTCAGATGCAGCATCATCTTCTTTAGATTCAGTATCTCTCTTCAGGATACTGCAAAAGATATACATCCTGTTTTCAACTTCAAGCATCAGGTGGAAGATGCTCACAGATAATGTTACAAATCTGACCATGAGACCGCTAAGTGACACTTGCTGGGAGAGCTGCATTGACAGTGCAAGGCGAGTGAGGTACCAAGTAACTGAGATTTACAGCGTCCTGATGGAACTCAGTAAAGCCAGAGCCAGAATCCGACACGAGGTATAAAGCCTGGCAAACCAGATCACTGACTTCAAATTTCTTGTCTCAATTGCGGTTTGGCAAGATATCCTGTTCCAAGTAAGCAAGGCATTACAAACTCAGCCAGTGGACATCGCGACCACTACTACTTTGATGAGATGCCACCTTGATTTCATTGTGGCCTATGGAGACAATGGATTTGAAGATGCCATCACAGATAACAAAGAAATGGTGGAAAACTTAGGAGGTAAGTCGATCTTCAAGGAAAATCGTATTCATCACAAGAAGAGACAGTTTGGTTATGAGGGCAGAGATGAGGCGATGGGAAGCTCGGAAGAAAAATTCAAGAGGGAGTTTTTTTGGTTGCTTATTGACACTGCTTGAGTGTCCATCGAAGAAAGGTTCGGACAAATGAAGCACCACAAAAAGACTTGTGGGGTTTTGTATGACCTTAGTAAGCTGCAGACAGACAGGAAAACACACGTGAACAAGGGAAGCACTCTCCACTCCAAGTTCTCCAATTCATTCATGATGCAGACCTCAAGGACACTTTTCCTAATGTGTGGATAGCTTTGAGGATTCTGCTCATGCTGTCGGTCACAATCGCAATTGGTGAGTGCGGCTTTTCAAAGCTCAGGCTCATTAAAACATATCTTCAACTGACAATGGCCAACAAGAGACTGACATTGCTTGCTATTTTATTGCTTAAAAATGCCATTGGCCAGTCTTTGGACCTCTGACACTGTGCTTCAGTTTACGAGGGCAAAGGCGAGAAAAGTGACCTTTAGAACTAAAGGACTAGGGTTAACATTCTAAGGCTGTCACCCACTGTAACACTATTTAATACTGGTCCACCCAATGTTGGTGCACAGTTCAATTTCCTGATGTTAGTAACATTTCAGTTATTCTTAACATTAAAAAGTTTATAGAAGCTTAAAGAAATGAATTTTTTTTATTTGCTTATATATGGCATGAATAAATACGGATTTACAGATCCTAGCATGCAAATTTATCGTCTTATATGGCGGGGATAACTCATGCTTGCAAATCGTGCATCAAAGTCATGAAATGGGCTACAAATGCAATTAAAAAATAAGGTATTCAAAAGTTTAACAAATGGGGGACTCCATTTGGTCTAGGGCCGGCCTTGGACACAATGAATGCCAGACAGAAATAAAATAAAAATAAATAAAATATAGCTATTGGTGCAGCAATTCTGACTATTCTGCAAACATATTTGCTGTTCATGCATGCCCTGTCATTGTAACCATTTCAGTGGGTGGGATGGCCTGAAAAAGTATATTTGCATTTTTAGGCACAAGAACTTGGCCAATGGTGCTATTTCTCTAACTGGAAAGGAAGTTTGCTGAGTAAGAGAGTTCCTGATAACTATCTCTAATGCTTTACTGTTTTTTTAATAACACAGCATACAGTAAGGAAGAGTCTAAATGCCTTTATGAAATCAATGGGTGTGGTGCAGTGGTATGAGCATGGCACTGAAAATCAGGAACCTGTTCAACCCAATTCTTACAGCTCACTCCCTTGGTGGCTTTAGGCGAATCACTTCACTTCTCTGCCTCGGGTTCCCATTATGTAAAATGAAGATCGCCAGGCTTATTTCCTTACCTCACAAAGTATTGTGAGGATTAGTTAGGTATTCCCAAGTGCAGTACAGAGAATGTTTTTAGCTTTCCTTTGCCATTCCTCGTGTGTGTAAGGGCATGAAATAATAATTAGGAGACCATTGTCTATCAGACTCCTTACTGTGCTGTGCCTTTTGCCCAGTTCTTAAATCCACCCTGCATAGATCCTTAAAAGGGAATATCTACAAATATTGGATTGGACAGTGTGGAGGGGCGTATGTTTTAGTTTGATACAGTGAAATACAATAAGAATTTAAGGAGCAATTCATTGCCACTGAACTGAACTGGGAAACACTTTAAATGCAAAGAGTCTTGAAAAATCTTTAGACTGCTTGTTGTATTAATCTAAGTGTCTCACATCAGCATGACTCATTGTTATGGAATTGTTGTCTCTGTAGTTACTAGTCTGGCTGGTTTTGGAAAAGGAGGGCATAGGAATGCTAAACTCCTCATTTTCAAATGGCTGGAGGTATGTTTTCACCTGCTGTGCATTCAGATCCAAAGCTGCACTTATGCACATAAATCAGGCAGGCCCAGTTACCATGTTTCATATTCTGTGCCTGTCTGCATAGACAGAATTTGCAGACATAGTGGATATATCTGTAAGTTCTTCAGGCGTGCGTGAGATGCCTCCATTTGAAAACTTGGCTGAGAACTTTTCCGCTACAGTTCTCTTTGTCTCATCTGAACTAACACACTCTAGGCTACTGTTGATAGATGTTGTTAGATGTTTGGCTGCGTGTGTGTTTTCTCCATGTGCTGCCCCAGCTCTGTGCAGATAGTTGGCACAGCAGACCTCGATTGCACTTCCCAATAACCACAGACCCGTTTGTAGCGAAAGAACTTGGTCAGATTTATTGTCAACAAAGCCCGGTCCTAATGCCCTGGCTCAATAGTTACAGGTACACTAACACACGTATGCCTGTTGCAATGGACTAGCTCAGTTAATGGCAGGACTTTTCATTATCCCCTACGCCAGTCAAAGACACTCCCTCTGAGACTCCATTTTATACACCAATACAAACAAGTTACATGTTACCCCTCTGCCACCCATTACCTTGTACCTGCTGGTTTGATAAAAACATCTTTATCCATCATGCTATCATCCTGATCTTATCTTTAGGATGGGTCAGCATGTTCCTGTTATCTTTGGGAAATGTGTTGGTATCGAGGTGTTCTGGTACCACCCTTCTGGAATGTGTTTGCCTGTGTGTTTTGTGCCTGACATTTTCTTAGGAATATGTGTTTCTACAATATCAGCCCTGTTCTTGCCAGATTCTGTGAGCTTTCAGGCAGGCTGAGCCTGACTTCTGTTCACTTTGCTTCTTTTCTTTATATCAGCAAAGCTTGACCACTAGTTTAGTTCAGGCCTCACACCAGGCTTCTGATGGAAGGCCTTATGTTTCAGGCTCTCTTCCTACTACAGCTTCTTGTGGACACCTTGTGAATGGCAGCAGCACTGCCTCAAGTTTCAAGAGTGACTCACCCAGAGCCAGACACTTAACTTTCACTTTTTTAGAATAGGAACAGAACTAAACCAGGAGCATCAGACATCTACAAATGTTCCTGTTAAACATAATGGGCCTGATCCCACTGATACAAATGGGAATTCTGTCATGGACTTTAATGGGAGCATGTACAAGCCCAAAGCTCAATTTAAAAAAAATATCTGAACAGGCCCTGAAAAAGGTTACCATTCCAGTGCCTGAAGGTGAGGCCTAGAGTGTAAGAAATTATATTTTTCACTTGGAAGCATAACAGGGAAATCAGTTACAGGCACAGACAATATCCTGCAACATGATATGAATGCAGATTGGAGTCCTTATTAAATAGTCAGACAGTTCCTTTTTTCCCCAACCCACTTTATAATGCGCTGTGACACTTGATGGAAAGGAGACCATTGTAGGTCTTTGCTTCTGTTCAATTAAAATGTAAAATTATTTCCATATGCTGAGCCAAACCCTGCTGTCTCTATGCAGTCCTCACACAGGGAAAACAACCATTAGCTTCACTGGCAGTTTTTTTCCTGAGTAAGGATGGCAGGATTTGGCTCAAAGTATTTTAATGTAATCATTGACTGACATATAGATTATGGGCCTGATTCTTATCCAGGGACCCCTTTCCATCTACCCTTGACACCCATTTACACCATCAGAGAAGATTAAAAGGGCCTTGGGAAATGAGAATCAAGTCCTAGATTTCTGCTATCTCATTTAGTTGAATGAGTCCTTGTTGCTCACGGCAAGTAATGAACAGATTCATAGATTATAAAGCCAGAAGGGACCATTAGATCTTCTCATCTGACTTTCTATACAACATAGGTCATAGAATGTCACCCAGTTAGCCCTGCATTGAGTCCAATAACTTGTGTTTGGCTAAAGCATATCTTCCAGAAAGGCACCAAGTTTTGGTTTGACATCAAGGGATGAAGAATTCTTCCCTTGATAGTTTGTTCCAGTGGTTAAACAGTTACTGTTAAAAATCTGTGCTTTATTTCCAGTTTGAATTTGTCTGGTTTTGATTTCCAGCCACTGGTTCTTGTTATGCCTTTCTTTGCTAGATTAGTGAGCCTGCTGGTAGCCAGTATTTTCTTCCCAAGCAGGTATTTACACACCCTCTTGATCTTCTTTGACAAGCTAAGCAGATTGATCTCTTTAATTTTCTCACTATAAGGCATTTTCTCCAGCCCTCAAATCATTTTTATGGATCTCTTCTGCATCCTCTCCACTTTTTCAACATCCTTTTAAAACCACTGACACCAGAACTGGATGCAGTATTCCAGTATTGTTCTTATCAATGCAGTATACAGATGTAAAATCGCCTCCTTACTCCTATTCACTACTCCCCTATTTAACCATGAAAGGATGCAATTAACTAATTACTGGACATTATTAACATGACGTATGAAGTAACTTCATGCTAATAACCAACAGTAACATGCAGTAGAAACATGTAGTACAGTATCTGTTCAGCACTATATCTGATTAAATTTTACTAGTCCACAAATGTGTTGAATTATCTGCAAAATATTTTGGTCTGGTATCTGAGCGCCTAGAATTTTAAAGGGAACTAATAGTATTTAGTGTTATGTAAATAATTGAATTTAAGATTTTTATTTTATTTTTAAAGAGAGGAAAAGGTTTGGTGTACCCAAAAAAGAACCCACTCTTGTGTAGATTTTTTAACCATCTCAGACCAAAAGCCCCTGCAACTATTTGAGATTGAATCTCAGTGAGCAATTCCATTAGACACATTTGATTAGAAAGAAAGTAATTGAGGCCCCGATAGAGGAAAACATCCCTATTCAGGACAGCATTTAAGCACATCCTCAAGTTTACGCCCATTGTCTCTGAAGGCAATGGGACTTACATGTGTGCTTATAGTTAAGCATACACTTAAGTGCTGTCCTCAGTAGGAATGGACACAGGCGCTTGTTTAACTATTTTTCTAGACCAGGATATGAAAGAGGAGCCTCCCTGTAAGGTTTCTTCAGGTATGTTAGCAACAAGAAGAAAGTCAAGGAAAGTGTGGGCCCCTTACTGAATGAGGGAGGCAACCTAGTGACCGAGGATGTGGAAAAAGCTAATGTACTCAATGATTTTTTTGCCTCTGTCTTCACAAACAAGGTCAGCTCCCACACTGCTGCACTGGGCAGCACAATATGGGGAGAAGGTGACCAGCCCTCTGTGCAGAAAGAAGTGGTTTGGGACTATTTAGAAAAACTGGACGTGCACAAGTCCATGGGGCCGGATGCGCTGCATCCGAAGGTGCTAAAGGAGTTAGCGGATGAGATTGCAGAGCCATTAGCCATTATTTTTGAAAACTCATGGCGATCGGGGGGAGGTCCTGGATGACTGGAAAAAGGCTAATGTAGTGCCCATCTTTAAAAAAGGGAAGAAGGAGGATCCGGGGAACTACAGGCCAGTCAGCCTCACCTCAGCCCCTGGAAAAATCATGGAGCAGGTCCTCAAGGAATCAATTATGAAACACTTAGAGGAGAGGAAAGTGATCAGGAACAGTCAGCATGGATTCACCAAGGGGAAGTCGTGCCTGACTAACCTAATTGCCTTCTATGATGAGATAACTGGCTCTGTGGATGAGGGGAAAGCAGTGGATGTGTTATTCCTTGACTTTAGCAAAGCTTTTGATACGGTCTCCCACAGTATTCTTGCTGCCAAGTTAAAGAAGTATGGGCTGGATGAATGGACTGTAAGGTGGATAGAAAGCTGGCTAGATCGTCGGGCTCAACGGGTAGTGATCAATGGCTCCATGTCTAGTTGGCAGCCAGTTTCAAGCGGAGTGCCCCAAGGGTCAGTCCTGGGGCCGGTTTTGTTTAATATCTTTATTAATGATCTGGAGGATGGTGTGGACTGCACTCTCAGCAAGTTTGCCGATGACACTAAACTAGGAGGCATGGTAGATACACTGGAGGGTAGGGATCGGATACAGAGGGACCTAGACAAATTAGAGGATTGGGCCAAAAGAAACCTGATGAGGTTCAACAAGGACAAGTGCAGAGTCCTGCACTTAGGACGGAAGAATCCCATGCACAGCTACAGACTAGGGACCGAATGGCTAGGTAGCAGTTCTGCAGAAAAGGACCTAGGGGTCACAGTGGACGAGAAGCTGGATATGAGTCAACAGTGTGCTCTTGTTGCCAAGAAGGCTAACGGCATTTTGGGCTGTATAAGTAGGGGGATTGCCAGCAGATCGAGGGACGTGATCGTTCCCCTTTATTCGACATTGGTGAGGCCTCATCTGGAGTACTGTGTCCAGTTTGGGGCCCCACACTACAAGAAGGATGTGGAAAAATTGGAAAGAGTCCAGCGGAGGGCAACAAAAATGATTAGGGGTCTGGAGCGCATGACTTATGAGGAGAGGCTGAGGGAACTGGGATTGTTTAGTCTCCAGAAGAGAAGAATGAGGGGGGATTTGATAGCAGCCTTCAACTACCTGAATGGGGGTTCCAAAGAGGATGGAACTCGGCTGTTCTCAATGGTGGCAGATGACAGAACAAGGAGCAATGGTCTCAAGTTGCAGTGGGGGAGGTCTAGGTTGGATATTAGGAAACACTATTTCACTAGGAGGGTGGTGAAGCACTGGAATGCGTTACCTAGGGAGGAGTCTCCTTCCTTGGAGGTTTTTAAGGCCCGGCTTGACAAAGCCCTGGCTGGGATGATTTAGTTGGGAATTGGTCCTGCTTTGAGCAGGGGGTTGGACTAGATGACCTCCTGAGGTCCCTTCCAACCCTGATATTCTATGATTCTATGACTATTGCCCTGTTACGCTGAGGAAATACAGCAGGCAATGGATGTGGTTTAAATAGGCGGCAACCTTACTACAACATCTGGGAGTACCTGGCAATAAATGTTGCAGTGCAGGTCGTCATCATTTCATTAAGCATTTCCACGTAATCCCTAGCCAGACATCCTGTTGCTGGGACCCTGCCATCCTCCCCTGGTATGTGGATTAAGGGGGCTAAAAAAAAAAAAAAAAGAGGGGGATTGGCTGTCCACTGCACCTGATGTAGCAGCACCGAATCCCACTTCCTCAGATCCCTCAAGGGATGCTTCACTTTAAATCCTTTTCCAATCCATTTTATACAATTACTGCTTCCCTTCTGTAACAAGTACCTCCAATGGACATCCGCCACCAGGATGCACCAGCAGTTAGCTTGGCTGCCTACCTCCATCCCACTCTGGATTCCTAGATATTTACTGATTCATTCCTTAATATAGGACAAAAAATATATCCACTCCCCAGTCAGATAGTGAGACCCCCGGATGGTGGGCGCTAACCAGAAGGGGAGCAGCTCCAGACCAGAACCTTGGCCTCCCCCAACAAGTACTGAGACTACCTGGATGTGTTTGAAAAGAAAAACGCAGATTCACTACCCCACACACAGGGACAACGACTGTCCAATAGACCTACAACTCAGTGCAAAGGTGCCCTATGGATGGATATGCAGCATGGCTGAACCAGACCTAGAGGCACTATGTGCGTATATCCAGGAAAATCTTGCAAAATGCTTCATCTGGAGATCCACCTCTCTAGCAAGGACACCAGCCCTCTTTGTGTGGGGGGAAAAGGAGGGATCATTATGTCACTGTGTAGACTACCACACGATTAATCAGGTGACTATTCGTATCTGATACCCCCTGCACCTTATCCCAGAATTGTTGAACCGCCTGAGGACTGCCAGGATCTTCACTAAACCAGTTCTGCAGGGGGCATACAATCTAGTGTGCGTAAGGCCCAGGGATGAATGGAAGACCTGTAAACCAGGAAGCAATGCAGATTTCCTGCCTCCAGCCCTGATTCTGGCTACTGACATCTGTTTGTCCCGACTCTACTATTTGCCTGTTGGCTGTAACCTGGTGCCTGGCCCTGACTCCCTTGTATCCTGACCCGGCTTGTCCCCAACCCTGCTACTTGTCTCCTGACTACAACTTTGTAACTGATCGATGCACATAGGCCACCCACAGTCTAGTCCTGACAGTGCCTCTCATCCATGCTGACTCAGAGCTGCCTCACTGCTAAAGGCCAGTAGTGAACCTGTGGGCCAATGGCACAATATTATTCCCACACATCCAGCTCCTGTGTCTATTCATGTCATCCTGAAGAAAGGAATAATCAGAGAATTTAGCACATAGGCCTCTGAATTATCTTCCTTAACAGGGGGCTCCAACCTTGTATGCATTTGGATGCTACCACTGATAGGCTTAATGTGCTGCAGATGTAACCCATGTAATCCTGAAGCAATTCGCCAGAGGCACCTCAACAATATGTATTCTTTGACATTGCTATGAACAGAAATTTCCTTCTCCAAGGTAACTCCTTTCTCTGTGAAGAGAAAATGGCACCTATACTAAGCAAGTCTGTGCTGCTTTGACTGGGCAAATCCTAGCTTCCCCCATGCTCTGGTAGTAATATGACTTTCCTTGCTATGTCTTAATTGTTTTATTTACATACTGAGAGACAGGGTGTCAGGTCCCCTTCCCCACTGAAAATCCCCCAAATCCCTATCTAAATCCTTCCTTGCCAAACCCCTTATTAACCAGATAGCAAAGTGAAGGAAATTCCCACCCAATTCAAATATACACTTGAATGTTCAAAGTGCTGGTTGTTTTGCATAAAGACAAAATTGGTGAATAAAGAACCAGGCTTTCTGAGGTCTCACTGCACCCGAATGGGCTCCTCACTGGTTCCCTGCACAGACTCTCAAATCCCAGGACTCAAAGCCCCCTTTCCAGTCAGCTGGAGGGACAGTGCCATCCCCTCCTCCCTCCCCGGACCTGGTCCGGCTGCTTCCTGATGCTCCCTACTCCAGGTAAATTTCCCCCTTCCTCCTCCTCTGCTACCTGTCACAGAAGGGGCCCTTAAAAGGACAACAACTCCTTTTCTTCTAGGTAGCAGGACAAGTACCCACTGCATACCCCTGCAGTGAGCACATTTGATCCATCCAGCACCTAGTGGAGCCAAAGAAAGTTTTGCCAATGTATTCAACAGGATCAGCATCTGACTCTACAGATGAGGAGCAAACTTCCCTAATCGCTATGTTTTCACATGACTATTTCTTAACGGTCACCATGTTCAGTCTGGTCACTTAATTAAGTGAAATAGTTAAGTCTGAAAGCAAGTGTATCAAAGAAAGATTTTCAATGCAGCCTGCTTCCCCCCCCCCACCCCCCCAATGCCTAATGGTCGCCTAAGTGATGTGCTCAGTTTGCTGCAGCCTGATAGTGAGTGGTGTAGATAAAGTATGCCTCGCTACCTGGGGAAATGTGTTTGCTTCTAACATTTACTGGGCAGAATCATTTGTAAATCACTTCAGTTAGCAAAATGGTGGGGAAAGGAGGCAATAGAGTCAAACAATATTTGATCTTGGCATAATTCATGGCAACATAAAGGGATACCATCATGTTATGAACATTATGGGCCAAATTTTAACTTGACAAGTGACTCCTATTGAAGTAAGTGTGAGCCTCACATGCCTCACAAAATCTGGCTCAGTAAAAAGCAGCCAAAAGAAAAGGCATATCACTTTATAAATATATCTGTAATAGAGAGAGAAAGAGATATGGAGGGACTGTCATATATACAATATAAACCATCTGAAGTACACAGGATATATAACTTCATTCTTATGTTTCTTTTTTATTAGTTAGAGGGTATCATGTCACACCACATACATGCCTGTGTGTCACTTAGGTCTTATAACATCATCTACTAGCTTATCAATATCTAACTCAGCACTGTTGTATGTCTTGTTTAGAACTTGCCCACACTTGAAATTCTATAGCAGCACAGCTTCACCACTGTAGCACTTCAGTGTAGACATTACCTATGCCGACGGGAGGGGTTCTCCCATCACTGTAGTTAATCCACCTCTCCAGGAGGCAGTAGCTAGGTCGATGGAAAAATTCTTCTGTTGACCTAATGGTGTCTACACTGGAGATTAGGTTGGCTTACCGACACCACTCAGGGGTGTTGATTTTTCACATCGAGCAACGTAGTTAAGCCAACTTAATTTTCTAGTGTAGACCAGGCCTTATCCAACAAAGGAATTAAAAATGTAAAGAGTAATCTTGGGAAATATGGAGCATATGGGCCCATGTTTTCAGATATGGGTGAAATGAGCACACCCCCAAAAGCATGTGTGTGTCTGTTATGACAGAAGTAACATGTATTTATGCATACCACATAGCTAGCTAAGCACATAGTTATCGGACTTGCCTGAGTAAACACCCAGTTGCTGATGCAGATATGGACTTCTTGGAATGCATATTCATGCCCACATTTAAAAATTTGGCCCAGAAAGCAGAGAAATAAAATTACTAATAATGCAGAGTTCTGATAGAGATCTTAGTAAAGAACATCATGAATCGCACCCTTTAAAAGTAATGCACTGATGTCTAAAAGGAAGGTGTTTTAGCTGGTGGTGACCAAGAATTTAACTCTCAGTCATTTGCACAGAATCAAAAGTGCTGTGATAGTTTTGCACTACAGACCATAGCATCAAAAACCATTGTCTTTTAAAGAGTTGAGATGAACAGTATTGAACAGCCATCTGCTCCCAACCTTCACATAAAACAAACATATTCTGCTCCAAAACAGAAAGGTGTGCACTACATTTTCCAAAATAAAAGTTTCAATATGTTTCTTCATACACTTACAGGAAAAACTCAGATATGGAAATAGGTTGGTCAAAAACCGAGAGGAAAAATGCATCCCACAGTGAATAAAAGACCATTCTCAAGCTGCTAGAAATAGTACTAGCTCTTCATTTCTGATCCCCACCTATTACAATAGCCTAGCCAGCTACTAAATCACATCACTGCTTCAAAGACTCTGAAAGATATAAAGTCTCAGGTTGAGAGGAAATAGAGATTTCTGTCTCCCGTCTTCTCCCCTCACAGATTCCAGTACAACACAAAATGAACAATGGAGTGGAGAGGAAAGTTCTACAGAAGTTTCAGCCAGCAGCTGGGCTTGGAAGAGATAGATAACTCCTAAGTTAAATGAACACAAAGTTTTAGGTTTTAAGGCTGGCCTACTGCTAAATGTATCAAGCAAGTATATCAATGTAGAGTGAACCTGCTCTGCTCTTGAAAGTTCCAAGCAGGCATGTTCAGGAATAAAGTGTGTTTGTTGTGCATGTAAACATGCCCTCTGGGCTGCTGAATGTACCAGGCATGTTCCCATGTATGTTCAGTAGAGTGCACCTGCTGTGCTATGGAATGGACCAAACAAAACTCCCACAATTCTAGTCTGAGTGGACTATCCTTTCCTTTCCTACCTTTTTATTCATACCAAATAGTGCGTTATCTGAGAAAATAGAACACAAAGTCATATTTTTGACTAGTCAGAGTACTTTCTGTAATGGCTCCATGTCACAACTGAAACCATAAGGCAAACATCCACTTACTTTGTTCCTCTATATTACAAATCAAACTGCTAACGAAGGTTCATAGAATCTGAGGCTAGGTCTACACTGCAGCGGGGGTCCGACCTAAGATACGCAACTTCAGCTACGTGAATACCGTAGCTGAAGTTGCGTATTTTAGGTCGGCTTACCTAGCGGTGAGGACGCGGGAAAGTCGACCGCTGCCGCGCTGCCGCCGACTCCGCTGCCGCCTCCTGCCGAGGTGGATTTCCGGAGTCGACGGCAGAGCGATCAGGGATCGATTTTACCGCGTCTTCACTAGACGCGGTAAGCCGATCCCCAATAAACCGATTGCTACCCGCCGGATCGGCGGGTAGTGAAGACAAAGCCATAGAATATCAGGGTTGGAAGGGACCTCAGGAAGTCATCTAGTCCAACCCCCTGCTCAAAGCAGGACCAATCCCCAACTAAATCATCCCAGCCAGGGCTTTGTCAAGCCTGACGTTAAAAACCTCTAAGGAAGGAGATTCCATCACCTCCCTAGGTAACCCATTCCAGTGCTTCACCACCTTCCTAGTAAAAAAGTTTTCCTAATATCCAACCTAAACCTCCCCCACTGCAACTTGAGACCATTGCTCCTTGTTCTGTCATCTGGTACCACTGAGAACAGTCTAGATCCATCCTCTTTGGAACCCCCTTTCAGGTAGTTGAAAGCAGCTATCAAATCCCCCTCATTCTTCTCTTCTGCAGACTAAACAATCCCAGTTCCCTCAGCCTCTCCTCATAAATCATGTGCTCCAGTCCCCTAACAATTTTTGTTGCCCTCCACTGGACTCTTTCCAATTTTTCCACAATAGCATTTTGGGGCATTTTCCAGATTTAAAAAGCACACACTGATTCGATTATTCATGGAAAAACTACTGCACTCTGTCAACTTAATTAAAACTAGGAACTGGCAGTTTCCCAGATGAAGTGCAACACCAAGCCTATATACAGTGTAACAGTGCAGAATCTGTTACTTTCTTTAAATAAGTAGGATTCTTTAAATAAGTAGGCGTGGCTCGCCCAGAAAAACTCAGTTTAAGTTCAATGAAATTTTGCTATGAATCAATGATTTATATCTTTTAAGCCAACCATATTTCATTGTAGTTAAAAGTGAGCCAAACAGCAATGTAGATCCTAGCATTGACTCAGTAACCATATGTATTAAATTACGGCAAAGATAAAAGACCACAATATAACTAGGAAGAGGCATTGGTTTGAAAATGAAAGGTCACAACATCACAGTTTTAAGCAAGACACAAAACTCAATGGCTAGGAGTCTATACTGACTATACAAGCTGCCCTAAACTATATATTTTCATCTGTGAATCCAAGAAATTATGAGAATTTCAGACACCCATCCACCACTATCATCATGAAGAATTTGTTTACAGGATAACTTACTTGAAGTAACAGTTTCCTCTTTAATAGTAATCTGGCTGTGCCAATGAAACCTAAACTAGGTGGCAGCTAGAGATGGGCAAAATATTTTAGCTTAAATCTTTTCATTGAAAATTGCAGATTCAGCAACACCAAAACATTTCACAAATTTATCTTAATTTCACCAAACTGTATTGGTCGAAAAAAAGTCTTTCCTCATAGGTCATGTTTTCTAGACATTTAAGCATTTTTTGTTCCTCTCCTCTGGACTTTCTCCAATTTGTCCACATATTTCCTGAAGTGTGGTGCCCAGAACTGGACACAGTACTCCAGTTGAGGCCTTATCAGTGCTGAGTAGAGTGGAGGAATTATTTCTTGTCTCTTGCTTACAACACTCCTTCTAATACATCCCAGAATTATGTTCTTTTTTCTTTTTAATAACAGTATTACATTATTGACTCATGTTTAGTTTGTGATCCACTAAATCCCCAGATCCTTTTCTGTTGTACTCTTTCCTAGGCAGTCATTTCTCATTTTGCACTTATGCAACTGATTATTCCTTCCTAATTATAGCACTTTGCATTTGTCCTTATTGAATTTCATCCTGTTTATTTCAGACCATTTCTCAAGTTTGTCAAGATCATTTTAAACTCTAATCCTGCCTTCCAAAGTGCTTGCAGCCCTTCCCAGATTCCGGGGGTAGGGTGGGGGAAGACAGACACACACACACACGGTGGACTCTTGAGTCCAGTACCGGGAAGAACATACTAGGAGTACTAGTGTGCATTCCAACATGGCACTATGAAGTATAGCTTCCTGGATCCAGAGTAAGGGAAGTGTGTTGTTCAAATATTAATCAAAATCCAGAATATATTAATTATAGGACTTCACCAGAAGTCAGCTTACTAATTCTTGCAGGAGATAATGATTTCTACTGGGTGTGCATTTTATTAAATATTAAAATAGACACTGAAGATACCGTAACTATCCACCCAATATGTTTAATTATATTTTATGCACAGGAGAGAGAACTAATAGATGCACAGATGAAATCCCTGCTATCATTCAGACAAAATCCTTTATGAATTAAATACATTGTTGCTTTTATTATAGGTCACAAAAAGTGACTTTTTTGGCATTCAGACAACCATACATCAGTCACTTGTCTTCACTGATCTGCATATCTTACCTTAGAAATGACAATTTCATGGTATACAGAAGAAATGTTCTGTGCTTTATTAACATCCAAAGTCAATTATTTCCATGCAGTATAGAAGAATAACTAAATTGTAATAACTCTGAAGAGGCTCTTTTCAGAACACATCCCCACGTTGGGGGAACTGGAACCACACAGCCCCATAGGAAACTTACAGAGGCAGCCTCCCCAGTTCATATGGGGAACACATACTGCTACACCCCTCAAGGGATGCACCAGCCCTTCCTTGAGTGCCCAGACATCTCCTCTGGCTGATGTGTACTGGGATCATCTCCTCCCCACCACTTTTGGAGTGCTTTAATTGCAGAGAGGAAGCAGGGACTGCAGTTGTGCCTCACAGGGAGAGAGTTTAAAAACGGTGAGGCTGAAAAAGACCTGAGGTGATATGGTAAAATTCACTCCTGTCCACAAGGCCCACACAAGGTGCATGTGTAATCGTTGTTACACTACACAAGCCCTTGTTACAGGAGTGCTCTAGGCCTGTACATATGTAAATAGTTGATTGATAAAGTACCAGTAGATGGTGCTTAAGAACACGTAGCAACTGCTGGATTTTATAAGACCAATAAAACTTGATGTTGTGCCCTGCAAACAGCTTCCTGTGTACAACTCATAACAGCCCTATTTTGATAGTTTAATAGGACTTAAGTGGTATATGGGCCTCATGTGGGCTCTCTACATAGGAGTGAGTTGTATGCCTAGTGAATAGAAGACTGGATATTAGCTTTTAAATGTGATATGGTAAGAAACAAACAATGAAGAAAAAGCCAGGATAGCCTATACAGTGGTTGGCTTTACATCATTGACAAGCAAGCTTCTTGTTTCTTTCTGTGAGTCATTTCACTAATGAGAACAATCCTAGAATATAACTGAAGAAACTCCTATTGATTTTGATGTGCTTTGGATCAGGGCCTTTCTTCTGGGCACCTGAGTATCAGAGACACATCTATGTGTAGACTTCAGTGACAGATACCACCATTCTGAAGGATAATTATCAGGAGACCGGCCTCCTATGCTGTCAGGCCTAGCAGTCAGAGCAGGAGTCAGGCCTAGTGGTCAGAGTCCAAATACCGACGCCCAAAGTCAAAGCAGAGTCAGAGCTGGGGATCTGAGCCAAAGGTCAGAACTGAAGAGTCCGAATGCCAGAGCCCACGGTTGAGATAGAACCAGGGAAGATGGTCAGAACCAGATTACATGGAATCAGGATAGCAGGGACAAAACTGGGTGCAGGGTAGGGTCTTGGCTGGAGTGAGGCAAGGACAGGGAAACAGAATCCACAGATATGTGCATTAAGCAGCCACTGATCCTCTGCAGCCGTTGGGCTTACAAGCAAGCCACCTAGGACAGCAGGTTCTGCTGTGACTAAACTGCACTTGTTGGCCGCCTGATGACTGGGCAGGTGCAGCTGCAGGCCCCCTGGGGTGAGCGATAGAACATGGTAATCATGTACAATACCAATATTGGAATTATACTACACCCAGGAAAGGAACTGAAGAGGGATAGGACTCGAAGGAGAGAGATGAGCCTGGGTGAAGGCAAGAGCAAATTCTCTTAGAATGGAAACAATGAAAGCCTCGTTGCCTGGGTCATTTAAAACTTAGACCAAATGAAATAGTGGCAAACATACTGTAGAGAATAGTTGAGCACTGGCAGGGAGGGGGGAAGATTTACAATATGATTCAATAGGTTTTTATCCATCTCTCTGATTCTACGACAGAGTGAAATAAAACTGGTAGAGAAGTAGTAATTGTATTTTAAAGCTTCTGAGGGTAAACAAACAATAGAGTTTTAAAAAAATTTAAAGCGAGACTGCAAGATACTTCAAGTTCAAACTTGAAACTGAAATGTAAACTGAAATGGTTTACAATTAAATTAAAATTAATAGATACAGGTTCATTTAAAAAGAAGTCATTTTTTTGTTTTGGTTTGGCATGATCCCTGCAGGATTTGAAACCCACACTATAGAGCATTGTGTTTGTGCATGACAACCAGGAAGCGTGACTGCCTAGAATCTGATAAATAACAGAAGAGACAGTCTCCCTTTTGTTTTTACTCATATGGCATGCATAGCTTTACAAAACAAAGTATATACTGGTCAGATCCCATATACATACAGCTGAAATGGTGGAGAATTGATAGACATTGTGATAGCTGCTTAGTGGTAGAAGATTAGGCAAAAGGAGTGGCTTTTAGGTAGAAATTTGAGAACCCAGTTCAAACAGCCTTATTCAGGAGAGCACTTAAGCATGTGTTTGAGTCTCATTGAAGTCAGTGAGTTCTTCAGCATGTGCTGAAGTGCTGTTCTGACCTGGGATGGATTTAACTAACTACAGGTTTAAGTGCCTTCCTGAATCATGGTTTGATCAAGGTGTGTGCTGTATGATTGAATATGACCATTTATATCACTGATATTACCACTGTTATACAATTGCAACAAATCCTGTACAAAGTGTGTACAAAGGTGTCAATGGAAAAGTTACAAATCTATCAAATATGATTATCCTGGTTAAATCCATGTATCATCTTTGTGTCTAAAATTATGACTATTAGCTATGGACCTGTATCTTACACGTGTTGTATTCAGGGCCGGCTCTGGCTCTGGCTCCGGCGGCCGGGGGGAGGGCGCCGGGGGGGAGGGCGGCCGGAGCCCTGGGAGGAGGGCGGCGAGCCCCGGCGGGGGCTCCGCTCTCCCCCTGGCGGCCGGGGGGAGGGCGCCGGGGGGGAGGGCGGCGAGCCCCGGCCGGGGCTCCGCTCTCCCCCCGGCGGCCAGAGCGCAGGGGGCAGGGCGGCGAGAGGGCGGCGAGCCCCCCGGCGGCCAGGGGGAGGGCGCCCGGCCGTGGCCCCGCTCTCCCCGGCGGCCGGAGCGCCGCGTCGCCCCCCTCCAGGTGCCGCCCCAAGCACAAGCTTGGTGGGCTGGTGCCTGGAGCCGGCCCTGGTTGTATTCCTGGGTAACACCTACCAGACAAGATTTACATTAAGGGTAGATAGCTACGTGTTACTGGCCCATTAAGAACACTCAGGGCCGGCTTTAGGCCGATTCCCCCGAATCGGGCCCCGCGCCTAAGAGGGCCCCACGCCCTAAAGAAGAGCGCCTAACTTAGGCGCCTTTTTAATTTTTCTACTCACCCGGCGGCGGTCCGGGTCTTCGGTGGCATTTCGGTGGCGGGTCCTTCAGTGCCACGGAAGACCCGGAGCGAGTGAAGGACCCGCTGCCGAAGTGCCGCCGAAGACCCAGACCGCCGCCGGGTATTCGAATCGGGCCCCGCACTTCCTAAAGCCGGCCCTGAGGACACTTGGGCCATAGAAGAGACACTCATTTTGCCCAGTAGGTCTTCATTTGGATGCCTCAAAAAGAATCTAGGCAGTGGCTGCCCCATGCGTCATCAAAGCATGTAAGGACATGTGATATGCTCATGTGACCCTGGACTCCATCTTGGGCCAGTAACTTTCCACAAACAAAAGACTTTGTTTCAGACGGCAAATTTCCAGGCACATGGCAAAGGACATACAAGACCCTTGAGATATCTCCATTTTGCCTCTTTCCTGCCCTGATTCTCTGGACTGTGGATTTACAACTAAAAGATGCATTTTGAACTATGGACTGAGGAGTTTCCAATATTTTGAAAATTACCAGAGAGACTTTACAAGACTTCAGTCTATTCCATCACTGCAATTATTTGTATGTATATGATCTATTAACCCCCTTCTTCTTCTATTATTAAACCTTTAGTTTTTAGTTACTAAAGGATTAGCATCATGATTATGAGGTAATATATGAATTATATATTGACCTGGCTAAGTGGTTGATCTCTTGGGATTAGAAGGATCCTATATTTGATTACATTGATTTTCAGTAACCACTCATTGTAGAGTCCAGTATGTGGATGGTGAGCCAAAGGCTGGAATGCCTACAAAGACTGCATTTTTGGCTTCTTGTTAACCAGTGTGGTGAGACAGAAGTTTACTGGCATGGTATAAACTAATGATAGAATAACCACCAGTTTGGGGTGAGTCTGTCTTATTTCTCAGCAGTTTGTCCTGAATTTGGCATCCTCAGCTGTGACCCAGTGAGAAACAATGATATGAGGGAAGGGTTATTAGTTTTCACCTGAAAAGAGGGAGGTTATCTCAACCATAGAAACAGCATGGAAAAAGGCACTGAAAATTGTTGGTACTCAGTGAAATAAACAAGATAAATGATGAAAAGTAAATTGGATGAATTTTTTAAAAATCTAAACCAAAGGAAATGGTTAAGCTGAATATTCAGAATATATTCCTAAAAGGAAATGTTAATAATCTAATTCCTAATAATCAGAAAAGGAAATAAGTTTTTTTTTAAATATGATTTTTAACCAAGTGCTATTCCTTTAAGAGAAGTGGCTTGGTCCAGGGGACTTTCATGCAGTGTTTTATGTGTATAAATTCAACAAGCTGTAAAATATCCAACTATTTAAGTTCTTGCATAGGTGAGTTTCAAAAAGAGTTTGTTTAAACTAGAACAGAGGAGAAACTCAGAACAATAGAAAATGTGCGAATGACAGAAATAGGAACAATAGCATATTGTCAATTATTCCACTATCCATCATAATCCACAATTTCCACCTTTTGTTCCTCAGAAATAGTGAACCTGAGTTTAAATCTAAGTGCTGCAATTTAAACACCAGCCATGATTTAAAAAAAAAAAACAGGTGTTACTGTGGCATTTAAGCTTTGTTTAGACACTTATTTTAAATACTACTATACTCTTGCAACAAGTTTAGGGAGGCTGTAAACCAACATTTAGAGAAATAACAAGGTTCCACAAGTTATAAGGTTAATTCAAGTCTGCATGTCTCCAGGCGCAATCCCAATACAAATTCTTAAGAACTCATTTGGACTTCAGTGGGATTTGCCTAAGTAAAGAATTCAAAACTGAGCATAAAACTGACCATAACTGGCACAACCTTGATGCTTGTTAGAAAAGTGCTATAGAATTGGCTCAAAATCCTACATTTTGCAAAAAAGAGTTACTATTAGATTTGGAACATTGCTATAGAACATTGGCTGTAGTATCTTTTTAGTAAGGACAAAATAAGGGGGGGCAGACAAATCAGGAGTAACCAATGTTTCATAGAATATCAGGGTTGGAAGGGACCTCAGGAGGTCATCTAGTCCAACCCCCTGCTCAAAGGAGGACCAATCCCCAGCCAGATTTTTACCCCAGTTCCCTAAATGGCCCCCTCAAGGATTGAACTCACAACCCTGGGTTTAGCAGGCCAAAGCTCAAACCACTGAGCTATCCCTCCCCCTCATGTTTTATTCAGATTTGGATCAATTGCCTGTCTTTCCCTTTCACCATGCTGATTCTGTTTAAACCCAAATCCAGAAGCATTAAGGATGGATGATGGACCTTATAAACAATAAACAGAGATTCAGTTTAGCCACAAGATCTACCTTTAGAAAAAAGGCAGACTTAAGATGTATGGAAGCCGCAGAGTTATGGACTTTTTAATAACAAACTAATAGTATGGAAAAAAAAAAACTTACTTTCTTTGCCTCACAGTGATCATTCTCTATGGATGTACTTCAATAGCCTCAGTGGTTATGATCTAGTGCCACGCTTCCACTGTGGTTTCAATTCCACTTAATAACCATCACTACCTCAGTAGGTAGAATATGTAACATAATAATCTCCTTATAACAGCCCCACAGACCTCAGACATCACAGTACTTGCAACATCCCAGCAAACTTCAGTAAGCTAAGATGTTCTTTTTGTTGACAAAAATGAATATACACTGCCCACATGCGTCAAGGAGAAAGCAGGGCTGTATTGCTCCAGTACGATACGAGACACCAGTAAAATATGTTCAGATGAAATCCATAAGACAAGGTGCAAGGCTCACATATAGACCTTCTTAACTTTCTGCAATCCTCCTTAAGTGCTCAGACAACTGGTAAATTTTTATCTCATGCAGTGTACAGTGGGCCAGATTCTCAGATAGTGTAAATCAATGTATTCCCACTGACTTCAATGAGGCAACTTTAAAGCTATGTCCATTTGCACCAGCTGAGAATCAGCCTCAGCATGAGTTGCATACTGATAAATAGACTACTGAATGTTTGGGGCTAGATAGGGCACTATCTACATGTGCTCATGGAAAATAGGGGGAGGGCACAAACAGATTTTTTCCTCCAATGTTTTGGCAACAAGGAATGTTTTTGTTTGCTTTTCTGGGTAAATCCTATAAGCATCAGCCATGCACTTAAGCACTGATTTGTCAGAGAAACAAATTCTGCTCCCATTGAAGTTAATATCAAAACTCCCTCTGATTTCAGTGAAACTGGATTTGGCTCCAAGATAGGACACAGACTTTACTGTATGCACAATTTCCCCAAAGAATTACACTACAACTAACAAAAAGCATTTCTCCAAGATCTAACAAACTCTACAGTCAGCTAAGCAGAACTTCTACAACCATGCATACCCTCACTCTCTTCTTGCTTACACTCATTTTATGTTCCCCTTCCCCTGTGCACCACACACAAGGGCCTGAGAGGATCACAGTCACAGGGGTTAGCAATCAGCAGGTCTGTGGGAGGGTGACCGTGGGAGGCTGGGGAGGGACTTAAGGTTTGTGCAGGGAACTACAGTGGGGGTTAGTGGGGAGCTGGAGTGGCATTAAAAAGGAAGCAAGCTGGGCAGGAGACCAAGTTGCTAAAATCTGTATCACGGGTTGTCTAGGGAGGGGAGACAAGGAGCTGTAGCAAGAGTGATGTTGGCATCATAACAGAAGGAATCAGCATGGAGCAAGTGTTTCAGTGGGTTCTGTTGTGTAGAAGAGAACTTCTTACCCCTTTACAAGTAACCAATGTCAGTGCTCTGTGTAGCATTGGCTTTGAGCTCACCAATCACATTACTTGGTTTCCTAGCATTGCTTTTCTGCTCTTTGGTTAAAAATCTGTACAAGTTACAGGAGTCTACCAAAACGTTAAGCTGTCCACAAAAATTCCTTCTGCTTAGTAATAGGAAAATAATAATTTGGGCTTCATTGACAGAACTATATAGAAAATAAATGTCTGTGCTGCTGAATAAAATGCTGACAGTTTGAAGGCATTGTCTTAATTGTCAGGGGCTTCCTCCCTGCTCCGAGTATAAGTCTCAACATAAATCCTTAAGGAACCTGGAGCTTTAAAATTCCCTCTCTTGTAGAGGATTTTCTTGCCTGCCAGGTGCATGCCACTGAGCTACTGCAATGGTTAAAGTCCTTTCCTGCTGGATAGAGGAGATCTTTGGGATGCAGTACTGTACAGAGCATCTAGGATAATGCAGCCCTTGCATTCCAGCTCACAATCCACCAAGAGAAAATTGGTTCTCATGACCACAATAGCTTGGACTATTGCCCACAAACAATTCAATCACACATTACATTTTCCTAGGATGCTTCATGGTCGGTCAACTTCTTTTGTTACTTTGTGATTCTTATTATTCCTGATTTTAATAGACAGCAGGACTTTTATTTTAAACCCCTATTGACCCAATTTCCTTTAGAATTGGAGAACTGGATTACTCATCTCTCTCTCTCATGCTGGCACAATCAACCTAATAAAAATGATAATTTTACATAAGTGTTCAGACCTATTTCTGGACATTATTCCTCGTGTCGCTGATGAACTCTGGGAATTTCAACGAGGCTGTCACAGAGTTCCTCTGCGATGAGAAAAGAATGTTCTAAGCAGTTGTACATCATGAAAGTAGGCCTTCTGATTTTGATATGCTGTATACACCTCTACCCCGATATAACGCGACCTGATATAACACAAATTTGGATATAACGCGGTAAAGCAGTGCTCCGGGAGGCGGGGGGGCGGGGCTGTGCACTCCAGTGGATTAAAGCAAGTTCGATATAACACGGTAAGATTTTTTTGGCTCCCGAGGACAGCATTATATCGAGGTAGAGGTGTACTAGAGATGAGCTCGAACTGCACATTTTGCCCCTGAAACAAGGTTTAGATCTGAATTTTGAACACCTCAAAGTGGAGCTGGACAGAACAGGGCTTTCAGTTCAGTTCATTATAAAGATAAAAGCCATTTGCAAAATCTGGATCTGGATCCATATTTGAATTTTGACCACCACCGAAGCTCTAACATTTTGATTTGGGCCCACCTGTCATATCATTTGGCCTTCTGCTTTTTAGAGCATACAGATGGTGACTTCCTGTTGGAGAAATGCACTAAGCCAAAGACCAAATATTAAAGGTATATGAACATGTTGGAGTTCTGAAAGGAAAATGGATGCCAAGGGGGAAAGACTTTTAGGAACTACCTGATTTCTGAGTAAAAGAAACAATCATAATAAAAATAATTAAACCCATATTCATCAGTCGAATCAAATTTGTAGCTGAAGTGCAAGGTGAGCAACATTAATCTGTGGAACTCACTATCACAAGATATCCCAGAAGCAAAGAGCTCCCCAGACTGCATAAAGTATTAAACTTGTATATGAATAATAAGTACATACACAATTATATTAAAATAAGATAACAAATAAGGGAACCTCAGGCTTCAGGGTATAATCTAATTACCAAGGATTGTAGCCCAGCGGGCCAGTTTGCCTCTATTATATTCATGGTTTTGCATTATATTCTGCTTTATTATATTCAGCTGTAATGCAAGGAACCTACAGGCTTGTATCCTGTAAGACATTGGCTTCAGCAGTTAGCATGAGGCTTGAGGCCTATGAACTTTGGCATAGATAAACTTAGGTAACCCATATATTTTGGGGAACTAGAAGTAGAGTGTAAGGGGGAATTTTGTCCATAATGACATCAGCAAACCACAGAAACATGAACTAACACCATCTTCTGGAAGATTTTGGATGGAACATCCAAATCGCAAGAGTGCCATGGCAATGAATTGACGTATATGATAATGAGTTAAAATCATAAATATACTAACCTTTAGATGGACACCTTAATATTAGTAAAGGGAGGAAATACAAATAAGGAAGAGGGGAGAAACCCCTACGGAATATGCATTAGACATGGTAACGTCCGTGTAACATACTATAAAAGCTGCAGCCCAGCCTGTGGGCAGGAGGAGAGGGAGATGTAGCCCTTGAGAGGAGCCAGAATGATGGCCATTGGTGAAGATGAGGAAGATGACAGTGATGAGGAAAATAATGGCTAACATTTCAGGTTATTCCCCAAGGGATGGTGTAAGTATGAGGGTTCAGATCTACTTTCTGTATTATCTCTATCTATCTTACTGAGTTAGAGTGTGTGTGATTTTGCTGGGGGCGTGGGATGGGAGTGGGAGGGGGTGGGGGCAAGGGCTTCTGCCCTTCAGGGGAACTGGGGCTCAGCGCTTTAGGCCAGTGGGAGAACTGTGGCTGAGGGCTTCAGCCCCACAGCTCTGCTCCCAGTTTCAGCCCCGTAGGGGTGCTGGGGCTCAGGGCCCCATGCTTCAGTCGCAGGGCCCCATGGCCCCCTGAAACCAACTCATGGCCCCTTAGTGGGTGGCAGTCCCCTGGTTGAGAACCACTGACTTACAGAAACCTGCAGTCCATCGTGTGCTCGCCCAGAGACCAAGAGAATTCTAGCTGAGCCAGTCAGAATTCCTCCTTCTAATTATAACACAGACCAAAGAGATGGTTGCGGCCCCAAAGAGTTTACAATCTATGTCAACTCTCCTCAGGCTCCTACTGCAAAGTAGCTCAGCTAGTGCTTATAGCCCCACTCTGCCCCACACAGAAGCTTGACAGATGTGGTAGTGACAGATGTGGTAGTGACAACGGCAGCACTGTATTTAAGATGCATTCATTACTACAGTTAAAAAAATCTAGGGTGAAAGATGTGGCATCTTAGTGATCAGAGGTGTCATAAACCAGTTATAGCACCCACAGTATGCTAGCCACCTTGCGGACCATATGGGACAGACACTCCCTGCCCTGCAGACCATGCAATCTAATGGGAGCACCAGTGGTTAAAGTAAATTGAAACAGGAGAAGGAGGGGGGATATAGGGGAACAGCACTCCCCATACTAGGGAGAGAAGGGGGAGCTTTCTTTCCCTCTACTTTTACCAGAAGAGGGAGAGCGGTGCTTTTCCTCTCCCCACTCTAGCCCTAGCCCATCCTTCCCTTAACCCAGGACCGGCTCCAGGCACCAGCCGACCAAGCACGTGCTTGGGGCGGCACCTTGTAAGGGGCGGCCAATCTTGGGATGGTGGGGCGGCGCTCGGGTTTTTGTTTGTTTGTTTGTTTTTGGTTCGGCGGGGCGGGGCGGCGCTGGGGGGGGTTGTTATGGCAGGGCGGGTTTTTTTTTTGCGTGGGGCGGCAAAAAAGTTAGAGCCGGCCCTGCCTTAACCTGTAGTAGATATGATAGAACACAGATGAACTTCAAACAGGTGAGAAACAGAACAAGCTGCAAAAATAAGCTCACGTGATAACTTGGTTGTTATGCACATATTCTAAAATATGTACAAAATTTGTTATTGTTGTAATTTTATGCCCAGCCCACTAAAACCCCCTTTCCAGGGCAAAGTGCCCTTTACCCAGAATCTTCCATCATCCCTCACCATCCCACCTCTGTGCCGACCTCCCTCACCATCCTCACTCTACCAGGCAACTGAACAACCACAGAGATTAATGGTGGATTTTAACTTCATAATCCTTCTTTGTGGGTGAAGACAACTTCAGAGATTTTGTTAGCATGGATACAAACAAACCTACAGTGGAACATTTGACAGATGAAGTGTGCTAGCCACAGCAAGGAGAGCTATTCCAGAGGATAGAAGACGAGAGACTGAGGAGAATGACATGGAGACTTACTGCTCCAGGCATGCTGCTGAAAAAATTTACTGCTTGTCCACAACAATGAAGTGCCAGTAATGTGGGTGAATGGCAAAGACCTACTTATTATACTGGTGAGATGACAGTTTTACAAAATAGCAGTTTCTGAATTAAAACAAAGCAGAATGATTGGGGTTTCTGAATGTAATGATTACAGTATTTATAAGAGTTTAATATGACCCATATTTCTTAAACACCATGAATAGAAATTTATTCACTTAAATATACAGAAATCCATTATTGAGCATTTCACATAAAGGACTCCTCAAAATTAGCCTCACTGCAATGAAACTAACTGGGGAACAAGTAGCCCTTGGATCCATTTTGAAGAACCCTTTTATCTGGGATGGCTGCTTATTTTGTACAAATGTGAGTGTACCTGAGCATCCCAATTATGTGTTTTTTAAATTACAGAACCATATGGACCAGCTTCACCAGTCCATTCTGACTGATTGTGCTGCTCCAGTAATGCAAAGCAGCCATAAACCCACATTAACTGCCCTGTTAAGACAGATTTATTGTTACTGTGCATCACTGGAACTGGGTAAAGCAGTTGGAGCATCCTAGTGAAAATGGACCATAGGTTTGTTTGGGTCACCGAAGAACTAAGCAGTGTTTTTAAAAATGTTAATGTCTTTTTAAATACATAACCCATGTCTGAGTTCAGAAAGGCAAACGCAAAGGTGTAGACAGTGCGAGTGCCTTTAATAAAGACTTCCAAAACAAGCCAGCTGTTCTGAGCCTGTTGTGTTCTCTAATAAATAACCTTCTCAAAGGAAACTATGGCTTTGATGTCTGCGAGTCACTCCCAGCTGCCTACAGCCAGCAAGAAAACAGCACCGAATCCAATTTGATGAGAGTCGCCAATGACACTGTCAAGAAAGTACACTGCTGTACATCAGCCTTAAGTGAGTGAAGGAATTTCAAATTGTACACGTTCAAATGCTGCAATTCTGAGTTCATATGTGGTGACTATGACAGATCCTTTTCAGCTGACCTGTCACCTCCAACCCCACCTTAAAATGAGAGCCAGAGTATTAGCAGCAAGCAAGATTGTAGCTTCATTGCATTAGTGACTGTACAAGCCCTTAGTAAGACAGTACGCCTATTTACATGTACTGAGATGGAAACCACCTAGTCTCGTCCCATAATTAACATTCCTGCTGTGATAGCATTCATTCCCCAAACCACTCGTATTTAAATTCTTCTGACTGATCTGAACCACTTGGGCTTCTGGGATCCCAGAATGGCTGGGAAAAGGAAAGCAACAGCAGAACAGCAAACACTCTCAGTCAGGAAGAAGTCGTACCTCCTGGATGCTACTGTGTGCACACAGATGAGGTGCAGCACAGAGCAGCATTCGGAAAGCAATTTGTAGCCCTTTTCATTGTGATTGACAAGCCAATTAATGCCAAAAATTGCCTTTACAAAGTAGCTTCGGCAACTCTGAGCACCGCACTCCAGTGACAGCACACTCATTAAGTTTAATCTGTCCAGCTAAATTACAAATTCTAGGTCCTGTCGAAGGGTATCCACATCCTGTCAAAGTGGTTTCAACTATGTGTATGCATAAACACATGCACATTAGAGCTTACAAACAGCTTGGGAATCCAAGTCCATATGCAATGGCCATACTAGGCTCTGAACCAATGTCAAAGTTTTACAAGACAGTTTGGCAGGGACTTAAAGACCACTGCAATGCAATGGTCAAAGTGAAGTTACTCTGGATTTACCCAGTGTAATTGAGATCAGAATCTGGCCCTTACCATCTAATACTAGGTACACACTGGATATGATGTTAGCTATCCCTGTCTAGTCAAATGTCCTAGAAGGAAATAAACAAATCTGGATGATCAAAGCCGCTTTGTGGCTCCAGGGAAAATGATTTCTGGTGTTAGGTGACAAAATCATCTCAGGTATAAATTATTGTATTTTGGGGAAAGGGAGAATAAATTCAAATTAACATCAAACTGAGTTATTGCACTGCGGGTCTCTGTGCATGAACACTAATTTTATTCTGTGACACTGATTTGAGAATGCAGACTTGAGGGGGATTAGTCCTAACTCAATTCACAAGCCTATTATCGTGTAGTTCCCCTGAAACTAATGAGATTTATGTAACTAAAGTCCCAACACGTGCATGTTCTTTTGTGCAGGAGATAGATTGTAAAGTATGATTTCTCGTAATGTGCTTTTAGCTTTGATATATATATTTTAATAAAGGAAGTTGCCTTCCTGCAAACTGTACTTAATGACAAAAATTACCATTAAGGACAACCATCACTTCAGTTGATGATGAGATATCCATAAAACCCGTCAAAAAATTGTTATTTCAAAAGGGCAGTTTCATGGCTTCCCAATTATAGTTATGACTCGTTTTTTGCAGAGGGGAGAAAAGCAGTACATTTCTTTTGTATGTCTTGTGAACAGTTCTTTGACACATTTAAATTGCTTAGAGTAGGTTTCCTTTCAAAACAATAGTGGTGGCTTATTATTAGAGCTTATAATGGAAACATTCATAGATGAAGTTCAAGCACAGTACTTTTGCTCAGAAGACTATGGTAAAATCCTGGCCCCCTTGAAGTCAAAGGCAAAAATCCCAACAGGATTTTCACTCTCTGCCTACCTAGGTCCTGTGACAGACCCAGACCAGTGGGGTACAGGAGTCTGGTAGAGGGCAAATATACTGGTCACTGGATGAGTAGTTTTCTGTTCCCTGAGTGACCAGAGCAGGGGCTGCATTAGAGTAATCAGGAACCTGCTAGAACCAGTTAAGGCAGGCAGGCTAATTAGGACACCTGGAGCCAATTAAGAAGAAGCTGCTAGAATCAATTAAGGCAGGCTAATCAGGGCACCTGGGTTTTAAAAAGGAGCTCACTTCAGTTTGTGGTGGGAGAGTGTGAGGAGCTGGGAGCAAGAGGCGCAAGGAGCTGAGAGGGAGAGGGAGAGGGTGTGCTGCTGGAGGACTGAGGAGCACAAGCGTTATCAGACACCAGGAGGAAGGTCCTGTGGTGAGAATAAGGAAGGTGTTTGGAGGAGGCCATGGGGAAGTAGCCCAGGGAGTTATAGCTGTCATGCAGCTGTTACAGGAGGCACTATAGACAGCTGCAGTCCACAGGGCCCTGGGCTGGAACCCGGAGTAGAGGGTGGGCCTGGGTTCCCCCCAAACCTCCCAATGGACCTGGACTGTGGGTTCTTCCAGAGGGGAAGGTCTCTGGACTGTTCCCCAACCCACGTGGTGAATCTCTGAGGCAGGAAAATCCGCCAATAAGCGCAGGACCCACCAAGATAGAGGAGGAACTTTGTCACTGTCCCTAGAGCCCATAATCACAGTATCAGAGCACCTTGCAAATATAAGGATGACTGTCACTCTCTTCTTCCCTGAAGGCCTGGAAGTGGATTTTCATGTTGGTTTTTTGTTTTGTTTTTTTAATACTGCTCCCACTTTTGCTTTGACACTAACACATCTGGTGCTTATCCTGACTGAGTTCCCAAACACAGTATCAGTAGCTACATTCTCCCTAAAGCCCTGGATTATGTAGCAAGGTTCTCCAGTTTCATACAAATTGACATAGTTTGATTTGAAATTTTCACCCAGAGTCAAGAGGAAGTCTCCCTATTAAGGACAGCATTTAAGCATGTGCTTAATTTTAAGCACCTGCAGTAGTCCCTTGAGACTTAAGTACATGACAAATGTTAAGCACCTGCTTAAGTGTTTTCCTGAGTTGGCACCCAAATTCTGATCTGTGTTACAATGAAAAGTGGTCTATAAATTGTGGTTGTGGTAATCAGTGGGGGGAAAAAATGAAGGACTAGAAACAAATGGCAAATGAAAATTACATGACTGTACTAGAAGGATTGATCTGTACACTTACTACTTATAATCACTTAAAATCTATCTTTCTGTAGTTAATAAATCTGTTATATATTTTTTACCTAAAACAGTGTGTTTGATGTGCAAGGGAAATCTGCTCAGGAACAAGGGCTGGTGCAGGTCCTCTCCACATTGGGGCGGACTGGGTAATAAATTTACACTGGCCAGGATTCTGATCAGGGCAAGACAGTACAGCTCTGGGGTCCTAGGCTGGGGAGCTGGGGGGAATTGGCTGGAGCCTCTCTATTGTTGGTTCATGAGGAGCTGGTGAAAGCATTCATGTAACTAATATGGGTGTGTCCCTGCCTGTGGATGGCTGTGTGAGTGCAGGACTTGGAGGGGTTTACAGCTTGTCAAAACATCACAGTGTGAGAGGCATAGGCACCAACTTGGTGGGTGCTCTGGGGCTGGAGCACCCACGGGGAAAAATTGATGGGTGCTGTGCACCCACTAGCAGCTTCCCACCCCAGCTCACCTCTGCCTCCACCTCCTCCCCTGAGCGCGTGGCGTCCCCACTTCTCCTCCCAGTGCTTGCCACCGTGAAACAGCTGTTTCGTGGCATAACAAGCTGTGGGAGGGAGGGGGAGGAGCGGGAACGTGGCGCACTCAGGGGAGTAGGTGGGGAAGAGGCGGGCCGGGGCTGGGATTTGGGGAAGGGGCCCAATAGGGGAAGGGAGGGGGTGGAGTTGGGGCAGGGACTTTGGGGAAAGGGTTGGAATGGGGGTGGGGCAGGGGTGGAGTCGGGATGGGCCGGGGGCAGGGGTGGGTCGAGTACCCACTGGCACCAGGAGAAGTTGTCGCCTATGGTGAGAGGGATCCCAGGTTGGTAAGCCAAAGGGTTCAGTGGTACCCCAGTTAGAGGTTGTACCCTGGGGAACCCATCACACTAATCCAAAGGCCAATGGAAATATACCAATTGACTTCAACCACCTTTGGATCAGGCCCTAGCAGAGTAGACAAGGGAGAACCTGGCACAAACCTGACACAATAAATTAAACTATTTCTTATCAGTGAATTGTTATGCTTTAAAAATATGCTATTTCCCAAGTACCACCAGTAATAATAATTTTGTAAAATGCTTAAAATGCGGATTAGATATTTATGAGAAAATGTGTACTTCTGTTTCATCATTATTTAGCCCCAGCTAACGAGCACTGAAAATAAAGTAGAATCTGCTAAAGTCTGGTCTGACACAATACAAATAATGATGCTTTCATTTAAAATGCATAGCCAGAGATTTTTAAATGGAGACTCGCTAGGTCAAACTCATCTCTGGTGTAACACCACTGATGTCACTAGCATTCTATCAGGGATTAATTTGGCCCATGATTGAGCTACGAAAAAAGTACAAAATAGTAATAGGAACTGAGTAGTGTTACCAAAAAATTGCACTTCTTTGCATTTGAGTCAAGCTTGGTAAGACAGTGAAATCCACTGGTTACCCACTCAACTAGACAGAAAATATTTACAATACTGTTGTTCCACAGACAAGTATTCCTTCATTGCACCATCTCATTCTCTAATGGATGGCCTTTGACCCGGTGACTGAATGCTTCAAAGTGTGGCTACCACATTGCTAAAAATGATGTATTATAAATCCTTTAAAGGAGCATGCTTTACAAGTCAAATGGACCAGATAGAGGACTTACATATACACACCATAAGGAGAAATCCACATATCACAAAAACTGAATAGTGCTCCAGTTTTTAAATCTGCAGACCTGCTATTATATACTGGATAAAATAAGTCTTAGCTATCATTCAAAGGGCAATCATATTGAAGAGGATTTCTGGTTAGAAAAGGCTTTAAAATAACAAACATTGGATCAGAACAATCCAATGGAGTTACTCAGGTAGAAATAGTGCCCAGTAAAAGTATTCTAGATTGCCTTCAGAGTATGGCTTTCACAATTTGACAGCTACATTTACTTCCACTTAAAAAGCCTGGCTACATGTTGAGATGGTACCTTCACATCCAGAATCAGCACGGGTCGGTCCTACTAGATCACTGGTACTCACTGAATGGGCAATGGCTGGGTTGCGCTAACAGTAATGCAATTAGAGAGGGATAATGGGAGTCAGAATCACCAACCCCCCATTATATCACAACCTGTAACTTTCACTCATGCAGGTTTCCCCACTGGGACAAATTCTGTTCTCACACTAGTTTAAAGCTGGAGTCACTTCATTGACTCCAACAAGTAAAACACAATTTAGCCAATAGCCTTCAGTGCAAGTACCTGCATGACTATAGACTACTCAGATGAGAAAGGGTTGCCAGATAGGACCCTGTGTCCTACTCCATTTGGCAAACATTTATTCGCCCCTACACACACTATGTTTTCAAAGCAGCTGAAATCCATCAGTGTGTTTGTGTTTAACAAATGCAGTGTCAAAAGACCCACTAATATATGCATAGTTCTGGGAATAACTGCTGCCTTCAGACCAGCAGAGGGCATGTTAAACATTGTTTTGTATACCAACATCAGTAATGCTGACCCAATTTGGTTTTTAATTTCTTTACAATTAAATAGTAGAATTAAAAGAAAAAATAAGACCTAGAGAAAATTCAGAGCCTCTCTTCAGCTTACAGTAGAATTTTTTTAGATTGTAAACATCTAGGGGGCAGGATCAGGTATCCTCTCTGTTCCATACTGCGTCAAATAAAAATGATCAGTTGCAGAGCATAAAATCTTTGAAGATTTTTTTAAAGAGGGCATAAATTCGTTCCATTGGTAAGTAAATGATCTACAAATACTTTGCCCATGGATACAGCTACTTAGCAATTGACAATGCGCGGTTGCAGGTGCTTTCTAGACAGTTTGAGATAGTAATACAGGTTAACAGGCTAGTGCATTAGTCTCATTGACA
The DNA here is from genome assembly GCF_028017835.1 of Emys orbicularis. Taxonomy (NCBI): domain Eukaryota; kingdom Metazoa; phylum Chordata; order Testudines; family Emydidae; genus Emys; species Emys orbicularis. Next base: position 18,857,767 of record NC_088688.1, on the reverse strand, counting down.
TTCCAAATGAAAGGTGATGTTTATGGCTGTTTGATAGATTTAAAATTATTTTATATCTATATAATTTAGTAAAATACAAACATGGTGTGGCATATTCTACTCTCAGTGGCACCAAGGAAACCCAACTGACTTCAGTGCTATCACATGGATATAACAAAGCTCTTAATCTTTGCTTCCTGAGCTCTCCCGGCTACCTCCTTTCTCAATTACTGTGGACAGCCCCATCATCCTGCCTGTCACTCAGGCCCATAACCTGGTGTCATCTTTGACTTGGACTTCTCTAGGTTCATCCAAGCTCAATCTAAGTCCTGCCAAATCTTTCTGCAAAACATCTCTCAGATATGGCCTTTCCCAGCCATCTGCATAGCTAAAACTCTATTCCAGACTCTTATCTTGCATGTCAATTACTGCAACATGCTTCTGTCTGGCGCTGACAAATGCAATCTTGCCCCACTTGTATCCATTCAGAATGCTGCTGCAAAGATCATTTTCCTAGCCTGTCACTTTGACGACCACCTTTGCATCTCTCCATTGGGGTTTTCTTCTATAGCGCATCAAACATAAGTGGCTTCTATTAACTTCCAAGGCCCTTTATGGCCTATCCCCACCCTACCTATCATATCTCATTTGCTACTGAGATGTCAACTTTCCCCTCTGACCAGCCCAGGATGCTACTCTCCATTGCCCAGCTCTTAAATGGTCAAAGTAGCACCTTTGTGCTTTCTTCCAGGCTGTCCCTCACTCTTGGGAAGAGCTTCTGATAAACCTAACTCATTATCCTCCTTCCAAACTCTTCTTAAAGCTCTCCTTTGCTGTGATGCCTACAAAAACTGTGACAGTTTGCTGGTGTATTGATACCATGGCCTTTCATGCTGACCAATATTGTCCAATTGTTTCCTTGTAACTCCCCCATCTATATGCATCTGTTGTCTCTTGCCTTATACTTAGATTGTGAACTCTTTGGGGCAGGCACCATCTTTTTGTTCTGTGTTTGTACAGCGCCTAGCACAATGGGGTCCTGGTCCATGACTAGGGCTCCTAGGCACTGTGATAATACAAATAATAAAATAATAATAACTGTAGACATAGTTGTGGAGAATGCATCATGCAAGAGATGGATAGGATACATAATCTTTCACATCATAATTGCCAGGTTGCCAGTATGAATTCAGCCTAAGTGAAAGTTGTTGTCCTATCACAACGGCCAGTGTGAAACGCATTCATTAGTGGCTTCCGACTCATTCGTCGTACACAGGCAGCGTCATCATAAAAACTACCGCCATCCTGGGCAGTCTAGTAATCAATCTCTACAAAGAGGGGATGAGTATGGAGATGGGATGACCTTTTAATCCCTAAAGGAGAAAGGGTGGAGTACACGGTCAGAGTAGTTGCATTGAGGCATCATCTGCTTTTCAGAAGTGTTAATCCAGCATATTTCAGACTAAAATTTTTTAAAAACAGACAAAGAATCCCCCAAATGATTCAAGTGAGTGGCTCACAAACATCCGTTTATTTTCACAGCACTCCTGTGAGATGGGTTGGGGAAGGGTGTTATCCCATTTTATAAATGGGAAACTGAGGCAAAGAGATCAGGGTCAAAAGTATCCACTAATTTGGGGCATCTAAATTAAGATTTTAGGACCTGAATTTTCAGGATACTTTTATAGCACTTTATATATCCAAAGCACAGCTCTGATTAAGTCCAGTTGCAGCAGCGAGTGCTTAGCGGATGCCAGGGTCTCAAGCTGGGCACCCAGAAAATAAGGAACACACAATTAGTGACCATCTGTGAAAATTTGGCTTAAGTGACTTGCCCAGCATCACACAAGAACTCCATGGCAGAGGCAGGGATAGAACCCAGTTCTCCAGGCCAGCATTCAACAGCCACAAGACCATCCTTTCTCTTCCTGCAGGCTCCTGCCTTAATCATTATTCACCTTCCTACTTCTGTAGTAAATGAAGCAGGGGTCCTACAGACAAAAGTCTTTCACTGCACAACCCTGAGTCACCCCCCAGAGCAGGATGAGGCAATGTATAATAAAAGACTATCATAATGCATACGCACAAAGGGCGGAATTAAAGTTGCAAAGGCAGGTGTTAACTTTTGAGTGCTTGATAGTGCACCCTTAATAATGTTCTTTTGAATGTAGTTTTTGTGTATATAATTGTAAGTGTAGGACAGGTACACACAGTTATACATTAATTCTGAGACACACATAGGCTCAAGTGAAAGCCCCAGGCCTTGACACCTCACACAGCTGGGGCAAGTGGGTGAGAATTTGGACCCAGATTCAAATTTCACATCATGGGTGTTAGCTCTATAACAAGACTGAGCCAATTCATACACTCCTGAATTTTTGGAGGACTAGAGTTGAAATGGAGATCTAGATCCAGATCCGAAACTACATCGTTCTAATCAACATCTAATCTAAGGGTAGAGCTGGGAAACATTTTTTGGCCAAAATATTTTTTCCCCCCAGTGACAAATGAAGATTCAGTGACACCAAAACATTTAGCAAATTTGTATCATTTTCACCAAATTGTTTTGCTCAAAACAAAATCCTTCAAAAAGAACCCCTCAAAATGTTTTGACATTTTCAAAATGACTTCAATTAAAAGAATTTAAATGAAAATCAAAAATGTTTTAAAATTATCAACATTGAAGTGAAACATTTTGATTTTGTTCAAAAGAAACCTTTTGTTTGACTTGAAACAATTTTTTTATTTACTTTTCAATTCATTGGAATTTCCAAAAACTCTTTTCACAATGATTTTTCTTTTATATTTTTCAGAATTGCCAGTGAACCAAAGAATTCATTATTTGCACAGTTCTAATTCTGAGATACCGTCACTTTCTAAGTAAAGTGGGAGTGAAATAATAGTGCAGAAGCCAAAATAGCCTTGATTTGTGCGCCAATGACAGGTGTTTTCTACTGCTTCAATATGTGTTTGACTATACTATAAAATATAGAAATACACAGATTATGTATAGTCAACAAGTATTAGACATGAAAGGTTGAAGAGGTTATTTAGTTCATTACATCCCCACAGTATGACATTGGAGGATTCATTCTGATTTCACTGTTTCCTGTCTGCAGAAAATATTGGATCATGGACTTTTATTACCAAGTAACACATAATCTGAATTGTATCTAGCTATTAAATTAAATCACGTGGAAATTATTCGCTGTATTTAAAATAGCTCTAAGGGACACTACAAAAAAAAACCCCTCAAATCCTCAGGTCTCATTGTGACATCTTACTCTTAACTCTATGGGAATTTTGCATCTAAGTTGTGTTCTAACTCTCTTAAAAAGAGAAAAGAACATGGAATACAACATTCCACCCCTTACCCCAGAGAATGCTTTAATTTATCCCTCTCTGCAAAAATATATTTTAGATTGTTTAAATTATGGCCCAAATTTAACAGTCATGCGCATGTTGTTATAAACTACAGCCCTTTTACTACCTATAAGGGCATGTCTACACTTACCTCTTGAGCGATTGATCCATGGGGGGAGAGTGATTTATCACATCTATTGAAGACGCAATAAATCGACCACCGAGCGCTTTCCCGTCAACTCCAGTACTCCACCGGAGCAAGACGCGTAGAGTTGATGGGGGAGTGTCAGCAGTCGACCTACCGCAGTGAAGACACTGCGGTAAGTAGATCTAAGTACGTCGACTTCAGCTACTCACGTAGCTGAAGTTGCACAACTTAGATTGATCCCCCCCACCCCCAGTGTAGACCAGGCCTTAGACTCACCTATGAATTTGGCCCATTGCCAGTTGAATTTTGGTCATTACAAATTAAAAACACTGACTTTTTAAATCAATCCATTTAAAGTTATAAAATCTGATTCTTCTTTAGTGTACAGTTGCCATTTATAAGTCATATTGGTTGTTTGCATTTCTCTAAAATCAAATTATTTTTACTCTTAGTAAAGTAAATGCTTCTAGCATAGATTGGGATTGGGCCAAATCCTTCTCTCCTTACTGACACACATAGTCCATTGACAAACAGTCACATCCACTGAAGTTCAAACTGCAATCAAAACTTCTTTCATTAAACTTATTTCCAACTGGCATCCAGTGCTCTATATGCCCTTGAGCAATCTGTATGTCAGTTCTGTGGAAGCTATGTCTATACAGGCAGTGTAGTTAAAGGGAAATTGCAATCAAATCTATAAGATAATCACAAACCTTTTAATGGCCAACAAAATTGGACATCTAGACCAAATACAACTTGCTTCAATGATAGGGGAAAACTGTCTATGATCTGTTTCCAAGATTACATCTGACTACTGTTAACATTGAATGTGAACCTTATACGTAGGAAGCAATCCATTGGCTTCACAGTGAAGATTCATGAATATCTCTGTACCCTTCTAGCAAGGAATGAATGACATATCTGATGGGACTTGAGAAAACTAGAGAGATGTTCAGAAAATATGCTGCATCGCATCAGTGATTACAAAGAAAATAAACAGTTCTTCAACCCTGCGAATGGAGTACACATAAAACAGTTGTGAGCTTTGCTCACAGCATCCAGCAAAATCCATTTCCCATCCCAGGCAAGGAAGAAAAAGTCACAATGGGGAAAAAAAATAAAAATAAAAAAAATCGGCTATCCTCATCAGAATCTACCATCTCACAAGCTGGAAGAAAACACACAATGTCTTCCCAGTATTTAGGATTTTTCAGGCATTTGCTAGACATTTTCCACAACGGGTGAACAGAAGATCCAGGTTTCTCTTCCTAGATCAGCTCATCAACGGTTTCCTTCCCCTCTCTGAAGGGGGAATACAATGCAAACCAAAGGAACAAGCAGTGATAAAGATATAAAACACATACTTACACTTTTGGTGTACAATACTCCCAGGTCTCACTAGCTGGAAATAACTAGCCCATTTCTTTATGGCACTGTTGCTCCCATCTGAGCTACAGAAATATAAAAACATAACAACATGTAACAATAATATAAATGACTGAGATGCTGGCAATAAATAAGGATGAAATAAGCAGCTCTAAGGCTTTTATAATCTAAGAATCCTTATGATAAATGGTAGATAAATGAATACCTTGCAGGTTTCAGGATGAAAATGATGCTCCAAATGCTGCTCCTTGTCTTGTGTAACAGCTAAGGAAGCTCTGTGCCACTGACATGCTGCCAGGCAGCATTTCATATAGGCATTCGTGGGGTCCTAGTGCCTACCCAAGATATTTCTATTCCCTTTTATATTCAAATAGGTTCGCATTTCACTGATCTGGTGCTACTGATAGAATCCTTACTGAGAGTTTCCAGTTTCTGACGCTGATGTGCTGTTTCTCTTTTGTATGTATTAGTAGGGAGGTCTCCTCTGTAGTGTTTTGGGATTCTCCCTCTTTGCAGTAAGTTTCTTCTACCTTTACAGCTGCATAGAAAGTTTGCAAAAGAACAGCCACATGACTTGTTCCTGGCTCTGTTGCAAACTCAGCTCCCATTGAGTAAGCCTTTGATTTATGGCTTCTTGGGGAAAGTAGGTGAAATTTGCAGCCTTGCACAGTCAGGCTATGAAAGTAGGTAGAATTTCACATTTTGGACTTAGTTTTGCTTTCAGTTTTAGGGTTCATTCGGTCCTGAAGCACAAAGCAAAACACAATGGGTGCAAACGCACATTGGTCAAAACTAAAGACTAGATCTGGACAAACCTCTGTAAATCAGAATCACAGTTACACATAGGATGGCCTCATGCATAATTTCCCCTCTTAGACTGTGATCCACCAAGTAAATACACTAGCAGGGAGCAGTAGAAGGAAGTGGGGACATTCAAGCAAATTTGAGGCTCCCTGTGAAACCACTCATTTGAGGTCTTCCACCTGCTGCATGTCTCAAATTTCATTGTGTCATTTTCTTCCCTACATCAACCTGCCTCAAACTATTCTGCCATGCAAGATGTGAGGGAGTGGGAAAGATCTGGGAGTGTAAAAGGGAATGTGCCCAGAACTACATGTGTTTGTGGGTGCATGAAGGAAATAGTGGATTCAGGGTTCTTGTTAAACAGGAGAACAGAAGAAACCGTCATGTTCCCCTGGCTCAAAGATATGAAAGATGTCCTGACTCCCCAGGGACCTCTACTCATCACCTGGGAGCCCTCGCTCCACAGGCAGTAGCTCACACTCCTATCCACATGGCACTGGAGCAGGAGCATTAAATATGCCACCAGCTTTTAACCTGGCCCTGATGTGATGGAGCCTTCATGGCTTGGATCTGAACTGGCCCTGCAAACAAAAACACTTTCTTATAACCCTAATCAAGAAGGGAGAAACCACTACTTACAGTGAGTGCACTGACATCACTTACATTAAGAGCACTTTGCTGGAATTTGTTCCTGAAAAGTGTACTGACTATATTGATAAAACAGCACAGTGTTTGGCTTGTGATATGGGAAAATGGTAATTCCCCTGCAGGGAAAACATTTTAAAATACCTGACACTTGATGTAAGCTGGTGCAGTCCAAAGATCTTCAGAAGTACTTTTATGAGTCTCAAGGATAAATCACTTCTAAAGAGGTGGTGAACTCTGAGTGTTATTTAGAACAAACCAATGGAAATAAACAATTGCAAATGGATTGGAAGCCTGGGCATAGTTTATTTTTTAGAATGGGGATCAGGAATAACAAATATCTCTACACAGGGGTTCAAGCCAAAATGTATGTTTTTGTTTTTCCTCCTCCAAAGCTATATGGACTATTATCTAAAGTCTATGGAATGTCATAAAAGTTCCATGGTAAGTTTAATTGTGTTTGTATTTTACTTTACTCATCCACTATTGTAATGCTTGAATTCACTATCACAAACAAGGTGGAATTACTCCAAGAAATCAACATGTTAAACTGAATAGTCAGTCACATTTTTAAACAAACAGGACAATAGAAATCTCTGTAGATTTTTCCTCAAATGTAGACATGAACAAGGCTATTGTTAGTAAAGAAATAACAATAAGAATTAATAAGTATCACTAGTATGTCCGGCATGGTACTAACACAGGGCTCCCATCTATGGCTAGATGAGCAAATATTTCCACCCCTCTTGGCCCCCATGAAAAATTTTGATGAAAGAAATATTTTTCATTTTTATCAAAAAAATTCAAAATTTCTCGTGTTTTCATCGAAGCTATTTTCCATTAAAAAACATTTCAACAAAAAGTTTGACTGCCTCTACTCCTGTCCCAGTCTTATAATCTATGCCAGATACAGATCATACAGCTCACTACATAAAATACACAGGAAATCATTCAGAATATTAAATTTAAAACACAGGAGTAGTTGAATGTTAAAAAGCTCCCGTGCTCTTGTTAGTTTTGTTATTTATAATTTGTATTCCTGACAAATATACTATTTATATATTATTTTTTCTCCTTCCACCCCTTATGACTGGAGATGTGTTAACTGACTGCTTCACCAGTGGTCCCTTGAAATATGTGTTAACTACTTATGCTAAAAAATCTGTGTCACCTTGTATTTAACTGTGACACTCTAAGTACATGTCCCAGACTTGAAGAAGAGCTCTGTGAAAGCTCAAAAGCTTGTCTCCCTCACTTAGAGAAGTTGGTCCAATAAAAGATTTTTACCTCACCCACCTTGTCTCTAAATTATAAAGAGAGAGAGAGAGAGAGAGAGAGAGAGAGAGAGAGAGAGAGAGAGAGATACCACCATATCAGAACAGTCTGAGGATAACTGAAAGTAGGCATTAGTATCTCTAGCTTTTAGACCACATCCCAGAACACTTTTGAGCTAGGGCCCCAAAAAACTACATGGTCTGTTACTTATTGTTAACCCTTTCAGCTTCACAACCCATTTCTCAGGAATTTTCTTTGTCAATTAAAAACAAAGTTCAGTGATATCCAATGGAAGTTGTTGTAGTGTAATTGAGAGAACATGGCCTATTGTCAAAAACTACCATGAGCATGTCTTGTCTACAGCTACGGTTCTCTTTTCTATACCTTCAGTGGCAGACTTAATTGTAGACTCACAAGTTCTTAGACTTGGAAACACTTATAGGAGGATTTGCTGGAGATGTGCAATAGTTGATTTGTTTCAGAGGGTTCCCACTAGAGTTAGTCAAATTGTTTTTTTTTAAAATGGACTCATGAATATTTTCAGAAATAAAATCACCATGTTTGGGTCCTGCTGGTTTGATCTTATCTTATTTGTTATAGACAATTGCTGTGAAAGAATCTGTAATATCAATGTCTTCATGTATTGTAGGATGAGCTTTTTCTGATACAAATGTTGGTATGAGTAAACCCATTGTTCATTATTCTCCTGTTTAAAATATTTCAGTCATCCAGTCAGAAAACAGAACCCAGGTCATGAGAACAGCCACATAATGAATAACAAATAGCTGTAGTGAACCATTCACACCAACCAGTAATCTAAAAATTCTTTGCTCAAACTATTCAGTAGATGCTTGAAAAGAACACAGAATCAGCTAATGAACAAGTCACTAAAATGCCAATCAATACTATTCCCTCAATTTAATCCCAAAACAGCTGTGGTGGTTGAAGTAGTAGTCAAGAGATCAAGAGATGGTGGCTCTATTGCTAGGTCTTCCTCAATCTTCCTGAATGTCCCGGGGCACATCACAAACTCAGTGTTCTTCAGTTTTCTCATCTGTAATGTTGGTATAAGCATTATGGAGCGGGTATCACCGCTCTATAGCTAAGGTTGCAGCTAAGTTTCAGTTTAAAATCAGAATTTTGCATCTAAAATATACATCAGATTGGCTTAAAATTTAATAAGGTAGGTCAAAGGCAAGGGTAGACTTGGTGGAGAAAATTTGAGGCTATTGATCAAGGGATGCCCAGGATACAGCTCCTTCCTCTACAGTAGGAGGGAAAGAGGAAAAAAAAACCTTCCGCTACCAAATACCCTTTTTCCTAGGAGAATGTACACTGAACTACAGTCCACAAGATCATGAGTTCTAGACTCATCTTCAGATGATGCCTACTCATATTGCTGAGCACTTTACAATCTTTATTATTGATCAAAACCTCATACCCATAACCGGGGGCAGGCAACTATTTCACAGATAAAATAATGGAGAGGTTGCACAAGGTGACTTCTAGAACTGGAAACATAACCTACTGCTTTAATATGATCCACTTTGGCACATTCATTCATAAAGATAGAGTGGCTAAGTTATGGACTTGGCTAGCCCGTTACCACTAGACACCAGTCCCCAAAACCCAAACCCGAAACAGAACTCAGGACTCCTTGATTTCCAAAATTCTACTGCTGTCTAGCAAGCAGCTGTTAAAATCTCTTGAAAAACTGTGTGTTAGTTCTAGGGATAGAGGAGTTAGAGTGGATCTGAAGGTCCTTGATTCAAAAACTGCTGGTGACCTAATGCAGAGGTTATTGTGGTTCAACAGGACAGAATTTCCTTCCTCTCTCTCTCCCCCCCCCCCCCCCCCCACCCCCCCCACCAGCCACTTTGAATAAAGTTGCAGCTAAGTTTAAACTCTAACTTGGCATCTTCTCTAAAAAATTAGGAGAAAAAAAAAACAAAAAAACACAACCAAATTTGTCTGAACAATGGGTAGATCAGGCTCCTGAGAGAAATGCCACCAGTTCATTCCTGGCACAGCCAGGAATAGAATTGAGGTCCTACATAGAGTAAAAGCCAACCCTCTGAAAGGTTAGGTGAAATCTACATATTTTCTGATGCTTTCTGTGCAATGAGCCTTTTCCTGCAAAAGAATGGGAGGTACACCAATGAATTTGCCTATCAAGTAGTTTCACAGGGTGGAATATCTATGCAGTGAATGAGACAGGCTGCTATGAGAAGAAAAAGAGTGATCCAAAATTGAAGGCAATAAAGTGGTATCCTCAAAAGCTGTATTCTATCCATGCCTCTGCCACAGACTACTTCTGGGATGTTGGGCAAGTCACTGAAGCCAGAAGGTTTGGAGCTGGCTATTAACTTTGGCCTTAATCTCTCTGTTTTAGTTCCTCTGCTGAAAAATGGCAAATAATAATACAGCACAGAGGTGTCGGGTGGATAAATTCAGCATTATTCATGGGGAGGAAAATATTGGAGCTGTGCAGGAAGCACTTGGAGGTTTCGGAGGAAGATTGGGCATACAGAGCTTTCCCACTGAGGAGGCAGGGAAGGTGGGAGACATTAAAATAGAAGTGCACAGTACCTAAATCTGGGTTAAGGGCTAGGAGTAATAGTGGGAGGGTTGGAACTGTGCTAAGTGTTGAGGTGGGAGGAGCTTGGATTTCTCTTATGCAGAGAAGGGGCAAGGAGCAAAAGAACCAGAAGTGGGCTAGAGAGCAGGCGACAAGATTAGGTCTATGCTCACCAACAACTACGTACCACACAACAGAAACACTAACCCAGGAACCAATCCCTGCAACAAACCGCATTGCCAACTCTGACCGCATATCTATTCAAGGGACACCATCATAGGACCTAACCACATCAGCCACACCATTAGGGGCTTGTTCACCTGCACATCTACCAATGTGATGTATGCCATCATGTGCCAGCAGTGCCCCTCTGCCATGTACATTGGCCAAACTGGACAGTCTCTACGCAAAAGAATAAATGGACACAAATCAGACATCAAGAATTGTAATATTCAAAAACCAGTAAGAGAGCTCCCTGGACACTCAATAACAGACTTAAAAGTGGCCATTCTTCAACAAAAAAACTTCAAAAACAGACTTCAACGAGAAACTGCAGAACTAGAATTAATTTGCAAACTTGACACTATCAAATTAGTCCTGAATAAAGACTGGGAGTGGCTGGGTCACTACAAAAAATAATTTTCCCTCTGTTGATACTCACACCTTCTTATCAACTGTCGGGAATGGGCCACATCCACCATGATTGAATTGGCTTCATTAGCACTGACCCCCCCCACTTGGCAACTCCCATCTTTTCATGTGCTGTATATTTATACCTGCCTACTGTATTTTCCACTCCATGCATCTGATGAAGTGGGTTTTAGCCCACGAAAGCTTATGCCCAAATAAATGTATTAGTCTCTAAGGTGACACAAGGACTCCTGGTTGTTTTAGGATCCCCTATATAACCCACTCTTGTAGGCTAACATGCTACCCTGTAACTTATTCTGTGACAGTCATTTTGTTGAGGATAGTTCTTTGCTTCCATCAACAGGAGTGTCAGCCATTGTTTTGCGTAAATGAAAGCATTACCCAGCATTCATGAATTTCCTTGTCAAAGACCTGACACTATCCAGAAGTGATCACTCTTCCCATCTGAGCTAAATTCCTGTTTCTGCAGCAGCTCTGGTGTTGCTGGAAATGGTGTTGCTATTGGGTAATAGCTGGACTTGGTGGAGGTTGAGTTTGGTTTTCAGTTGTTATTGGTTCTTTCCCCTTTAAAACTTTGTCAGTCTTACAATTCATCTACCTCTAGAGCTGTTGCTACTCCTTGTTGCTGTGGAGATGCTCCTCCACTTTTAGTTGCCATGCAACCAGTTCTGGGCAGCAGTTGTATGTACATTCCCTTAACTTGACCATTTTTTTTTTCTTTTTACAACTGGCTTCCATCTCTCTCTCCACAGCCTGGATCTGTCTAAGAGTACACTTGACTTCCATTTTTCAAACATTCCCACAGGAAGGAATTTTTGTCATCTATTTTTTCTGATTAGCTTTCTATTGCACTTTTGTTATAGAGTAAATCACAGACCGTCTGTCCCTGAATCACCCCTCCAGATGACAATCTGGTACAGCTTAAGAAAGAAAGAAAGAAAGAATGAATGAATCTGGGTTTATTTGGTTTATTGTTATGGATACAGAGCTAGTGCAACTTCTGAAATGACATGAAGAAGGCACAGAGAAGCTCAAATCTCATCAGTGAGCTTTGACCTAGTTCTTGCATCACATCCTGGAACACCTCTACATTAGCTCCAGAACTCTATGACCTATGTGTTACTCTTCTCTCACCATACAAATAAAACAAACAGCAAAAATATTTAAGTATTAGAGAAATTTTGATATGTTGTAAATTAATACCCACTCTGGTGTTTATACCTGCTAGGCTGTGTGTGTGTGTGTCTATATACACACATATATATATATGTGTGTGTGTGTGTGTGTGTGTGTATACATGCTGCAGCACAAAATCTATAGTGTATTTGAATGATCTAGCTGGCTGGCTGATTGCAGTTGGTTTCTCCCTCCTTTCTTCCCTCCTCACACCCCAAGAGTTCTAAATCTACGTCTACCTGTGAATTGCAATCTTATGCTTTGGTTGATAATCCATTTTTGCTTAAAGCAATAACAAAGCCTATACACTTACTGTAAATAGGAATTGTGACGGGTTGGATCACAGAAACCCCCTTGGGAGCTGCCACCCAATGTGCAAAGACTACCCCTGCTTCTGTTTTCCCTGCCAGCTCAGGATTCCAGCACCCTGTCTTGCTGAGCCAGACACTCCAGTCTGCTCTAACAAAGACTCAGGGTCCGAATCACTTGTCCCAAAGCTGCAAGTTTACCTGAAAACCAGCTCACAGGAGTGTGCTTGTCTTTAGCACTTAGATGCCCAACTTCCAATGGGGTCTAAACCCAGATAAATCCGTTTTACCCTGCATAAAGTTTATGCAGGGCAAACTCATAAATTGTTCGCCCTCTATAACACTGATAGAGAGATATGCACAGTTGTTTGCTCCCCCAGGTATTAATACATACTCTGAGTAAATTACTAAATAAAAAGTGATTTTATTAAATACAGACAGTAGGATTTAAGTGGTTCAAAGTAGTAACAGACAGAACAAAGTAAGTCACAAGCAAAATAAAATAAAATGCGCAAATCTATGCCTAATCAAACTAAATACAGATAATCTCACCCTCAGAGATGCTTCAGTAAGTTTTTCTCAGACTGGACACCTTCCAGGCCTGGGCACAATTCTTTCCCCTGGTACAGCTTTTGTTCCAGCTTAGGTGTTATCTAGGGGATTCTCCATGATGGCTCCTCTCTCCCTCTCAGTTCTCTTCCACCTCTTTATATATCTTTTGCATAAGGCGGGAACCCTTTGTCCCTCCGGGTCTCCACCCCCTCCCCTCACTGGAAAAGCACCAGGTTAAAGATGGATTCCAGTTCAGGTGACATGATCACATGTCACTGCAAGACTTCATTACTCACTTGCCAGCACACACATATACAGGGAGACTTACAGGTAAACAGCCATTTGCAGACAATGGGAGTCATCAAGTTTCCAAACCATCATTAATGGCCCACACTTTACATAATTACAATAGGCCCTCAGAGTTACATTTTATATTTCTAGTTTTAGATACAAGAGTGGTACATTTCTACAAATAGGATGATCACACTCAGTAGCTTATGAGCTTTGTAATGATACCTTACAAGAGACCTTTTGCACAAAGCATATCCCATTTGCATTATAGTCACTTATTATCAATTTTTTAATAAAACTATCCCAGTTACATTATATTCACTTATTATCATGTTTTTATAAAACCATGTAGACTGCACAACGTCACACCCTCCTCCTGAACTTACTGCCAGAGACTTGGACACTGACCATGGCGGAGGCAGTATACCTAAAATTCGTTTTTGGGCTCCCCTACTGGGCAGACACTCCTGTGTCCCCCAAAAGGGAAAGAGACCCTGACCCAGCTGTAGGCTTACAGCTACCAGCTATGAGGGACCTTTCGCTGGCCAGCAAAATCCCCCCCCTTTCACTCAGGTTGGGTTTGCTTCCAGCTAGAGTCCTTGGGGTTTGTTCCCACCGCAGCAGTCACCAGGACCCCAACTTCCAGCTCCAGGATACATGTCTCTGTGCACCTCTTCCACTCCATTACAGCCAGGTCATGCTTCTGGGTCTTACTTGCTTTGTCTCTTAAGTCCAGGCTGGTGGGCAGCCTTTTCTTTTTCCAGGTCAACCTTTTTCCAGGCAAATTGTACATCAATTTCCATTTGTTTTCCCTTGAGACCATCACTTGATGAGCTGGGATACCACAGAGAACACCCTCCTGCCAGAACAGGCACCCCTCCCCTCCTGTCTTGCTAGGTTAGACACTCCAGTCAGCTTCAGCACAGACAGAGGTTGGGCCACACCCATCTGCAGTTCACTGAAACTGAGATGTACTCAGCTCAGGGGCTTCTTAGTTAACAGAGACATTTCCAGCGCCCATTGTTCAGTCTTTCTGGGCAATTTGCAACTTGTGTAGTTTTAGCTTCTTTTGATCTTCATTCTTACTTATTTTGCTTCCTTTTCTGTCCCTAATTTCCTTTCCCGAAATAAGCAAACAGAAAATAACAAACCAGTAACCACTTTGTCTGTTCTCCAGCCACCACACTTAAAACTCACTTAAAATCACTACCAGTATCTCAAAGCAATCAGCTGTGCACAGATCCTGCTCGACTAGTTCAGGAAAAGAAATCCTCGGACTAGGTCTACTCATTTCTCCCCCACTGAGGAAGTAACCCACTCTGGGGGTGAAATCCTGCCCCCACAGAAGTCAATGGGAGTTTTACCATTAACCTCACTGGGACCATTATTTCATCCCAGAAGTCCAAACGTTTGCCTGGAAGCTACGACAACATTGTGTTACACAAGCAATTCTATATTAAATGAACATTGCAACTCTAATAAAATCAAGCACTTAAAAGTTGGGAAAATGCCAGAATTAAGGTTGTCTGTGCAACTAATTTGCCCCTCTTGTGCATATGTATTATGACACAGTCTTTAATTACATGACTACATACAATTTTTTTCCACAGGACCCCTGTCTCATTCAATGCACAGGATGCTTAGTGCTCACTACAAAAGCAGTTGTTCAGCACAAGTTTCAGGTTGCAATTACAATGCATGCGAAGCTTTCATTGGGATTGCACAGGTGACCAAAATAAAATGCAGTTGTATTCTCCTTGGTTTTTGTTGTTCTTTTTTAATGCTGTTGCACATTGAGTAGACATCACCACTGGCACATCTATCATGATACCTAGGTCTTTTTCCTAAGAGTTCATAACTAATTCAGCACCCATTAGTAGACTACAAGTAGATTAAATTAATCCAGCCCAGTCATTATAACAGGATTTTAAGTATTGCAGCAGTATTGCCTCTAATAGAAATTCTCAAACTGTGATCTCCAAACCCCAGTTTATAATGATGAGTTACAGTCACATGCTTGTTATCCAACTATATTTTGCACTTTCAGAAATATGTATCATTTACTAGACATGTAATTAACCAACAGTACATGTTGGAAACCCAACTCATTTAATTAACCTGTGATTTCTCTTACTGACAGGCTGAGTGTAGGTGGGGGGGGGTCACAGAATCCAGCCCTGGGATTTTTCTCCTTACTCATTTGTTTTCAAAAAGTGATGCTGCCAAGTATTTTATAACCATTCCTATATTTTTTCAGTTCTCTACTGTAACTAGCTTAGAAAATAGAAATTTTTCTTTCCTCACCCTGATTATCCTTTTCCTCTTGAAAAAAAAAAAAAAAAAAAAAAAAGACTTCATCCTCTGTTTCTGATACAGATTATAAACAGCAAAATGACCAATTTGATGTATATATATTTATTTATACATAAGACCAGGTTCTCTCTGACTCTGGGTGGTGCAGTGGGGCTGGAATCTAACCACAGCTGCTCAGCTAAGATTTCTTTCAATATGTCTTCAGGGCTTTCAGCTGGTGCAAAGCCAGTGGAACTGGCTACTATGCCAACTACCTCTCAGCCTGTGGTGGGAGATCGTGTTGAGGGTCAGAAGGGGAATATTGGGGGCAGGGAAGAGTTTTGCTCTGCTCTGCCATTTCTCAGATGGTATAACGTCCCTTAGGAGCTACAGACAGCTGGTATAAATTACAGTAGTCTTTAGTGGATCTTGGTACTGGAGAAAATCTGACCTATATATTGTAAACAATAGTGGATTGTTTGGAACTGATAGTAGCAATAGTACCGTGAGTGTTACAGCAGAAACAGCAGCAACCACAATAGTTAGAATTACATGGGATGGTGCATTTTAAGTTTACCTTATTTCAGTTGCTCAGTACTTTTCTGGACAAGTTTCTTTGTGACAGAATTGTTCTATGCTAGGTCTCTGCCCAGTGCCCCCCACTCACCTCCCCCCCTTTCCCATCCCTCTCTTTTTTTAAGGTTCAGCAAAATCAGTTTGGCTATTTGAGTTCTAGGAGCAAAATAAAAAACAACTGCACACGTCACAAATGTTCCAATCAGAAGTGCCATGCATGTACAAGTCAGTCAATGAACTGAATTCAGTCAACCTTGGTTTATTTGGTAGATTTCAGTGAGATCTAAGGAAGAGGAAAACTGAAGATTATATTGTAAAGTATTCAGCATAAGGATGACGTTTTCCTCTCCGTTTTGATAGTATGTGGCACATGGGAAGTAGCACTAACCCTTATTGGGGTCTCTGGATGCTACCATAACGCAAGTGAATAATAATATATCTTAGTCTGAAGAAAATTGGTTTAGTTTTGAAATTATGACCTCTGAAAGTTTTCATGCATGCACAATAGGATTTTTTTGTTAACTTTCTTCACTCAACCTACAGTTTAGAAAATCTAGATCTACTAGGGGATGTTAGGTTCCAGTGGCCTTAATCAAAGATGACAGAATTCAAGAGGTGCCTCAAGGCACTGCTGGACAAAGAAACTTACCAGTTTGATAACTTGATTTAAAAAAAAAAAAAAAAAAACACACCACAATCAGTACGTGATCCTAAAGTTGCTACCACTGGGTGAACTGATAGTAAAGCAATAGTGTAAGACATCCCCAAAAATGCCTAATGTAGGTGCAGTTTTAGCAGTTCAAGTTCATCTAAACCAAACCTAAACAGTTCAAGTTCATCTAAACCAAAACCAAACCACATCTAAAACAGTCCAAGTGAACCAACAGGGGTTGATTTGCCTCCAACACGTCAGAATTAAACAGCTGGGTTCAATTCATTACACATTCTGTGACACAAGCTCTGCAGATCAAGCACAGCCCTAGGTCTAACACTTGTTCCCTTTCTCAGAAAGCTTTTAACAAGCAAGACTTGCTCACCGAGGAGACTTTCTGGAGTTTTAAAAAGAATGTACAAAGACCTGCTTCCCTGAACACAGAAGAAACCCAACAGCAGGAGATAGCTGCTTTGCTCATAGTTCCAAGCCTCCTCCAGCCAGCACTCAGCCCAACATCTCTTTCTCTTAGCTTCTTCTCAGGGCCACACTCCCAATGCTGCTCTGGCTGTGTCTGGAGTTTCCTTTCTGCCTTCTCCCAGCTCCTCTGGTCTTTCTGCTATTTCTGTCACAGACATTCACAAAACTGTAGCCAGTGAAACCCTTCTGCCCATGTGTGCCTTTGTTTTGGGGAGGACTCTTTGTTTCAGCTACATGGTTATATAAAGGAGCTTAATGGCCTCTTGTAACAACTGCCCTTCATTTGTTACACCTAGTTTCAAAGGTTTAACCTAACCCAGAACAATATATTTTTATATGTAAAATTCAACCAATCCACTAAATCCAATGCAGGACAAACACAATAGGCAAACAACAAATCATCCCCCTCCCCCTACAAAGGGCTTATTCCCAAAGAAGGAAAGGAATAAGGAGATAGGAAAAAAAGGGAGAAGTCCCCAAATAGTCCAAGACATACCAGCTGAAATAATTGAGGCATGCAACACATCCTAAAGGCAGGCTTGCTTACTTGCTATGGATGTCCACTTGTAAACAGTGCCTCAACCAAAGATTGTCTGCAGAGATAGATTCACCCCAACACAGTCTCAGTAAAATCTAAAATGACACGAACCATTGACTATCATGCTGACCAATATGGTCTCATTGTTTCTTTGTACTCTCCTGTCAGTTTGTCTGTATCCATCCGTGTCTGTCTTGGACTGTAAGCTCCTTGGGTCAGGGATCATGTTTTTGTTCTGTGTTTGTACAAAACCTAGCACAGTTGGGTCCTGGTCCAGGACTAGTGCTCCTAGGCACTACAGTAATATAACTAATCATTATCATCGAATGTCTGGGTGGCAGTTTTTCCTAATATCTAATCGAAATCTCCCTTGCTGAAGATTAAGTCTATTACTTCTTGTCCTATCTTCAGTGGACATGGAGAACAACTGATCACCATCCCCTTCATAGCAACCTTTAGCATAATTGAAGACTGTTATCAGGTCCCCCCTCAGTCTTCTTTTCTAAAGTCTAACAATGCCCAGTTTTTAACCTTTCCTCATAGGTCAGGTTTTCTAAACCTTTGAACATTTTTGTAGATCTCCACCAGGCTCTCTCCAATTTTTCCATGTCCTTATTCCAGTGTGGTGCCCAGAACTGGACACAGTGCTCCAGCTGAGGCCTCACCAGGGCTGAGCAAATCAGGACAATTACCTCCCATGTCTTACATACGACACTCCTGTTAATGTCCACCAGAAAGATATTAACCTCTCTCTCAAATGCATTACATTGTTGACTCATTCAATTTGTGATCCACTAACCCCCAGATCTTTTTCAGCAGTGCTACTGCCTAGCCAATTATTCCCTAGGTTATACCTACCAAGGGACATAAGAGGCAATAAGAAGGTGTTTTCTAAATAGGTCTGAAGCAAGAGATGTGCCTTAGCCCTCAACATCTCCCCCACCTACCTCCTCCTGCATCCACAAGGCCAGTATCCCTTGTCAAAGATGATAATTAGGCTGGTTTAGTGTGATTTGTTCTTGACAAATCCGTATTGGCTATTACTTACCACCCTATTTATACTCTAGGTACTTACAGTTGATTTAATAATTTGTTCCAGATATCACAGTTAAGGTGACTAATCTATAATTCCCCAGATCCTCTTTGCTCCCCTTTTTAAAGATAGGTACTGTTTTTGTCCTTTTCCAGTCCTCTGGGACATCACTCTGGTATTCTCAAAGGTAATCGCTAACAGTTCCAAAATTGCTTCAGCTACTTACTTATGTTCCCCTAGGGTGAATTTCATCAGGCCATGCCAGCTTGTATATATCTAACTTATCTAAATATTCTTTAGCCTGTTCTTTCATTCCTATATTGGAATGTGTTCCTTCCCTCTTGCTGTTAATATTAAATTGTGTTAAGTATCTGGGCACAGTTTACCTATTTAGTGAAGACTGACTCAGATTAGTCAGTAGCTGGATAAGATAGAATGGGGAGCATAGGGAAACAATAGCCATGTGCAAGGGTGGAAAGGACATCCACGTCCCGGATACAGCAAGCTCTGTTAGACACATTCATGTAATGAGAAGTGGTGAGAGATCAAATGTGGAGAAAGGGGGAAATTGATCTTTGAAGAGTTATTGACAAGGAACCACATAAGTAATGTGTTACAATGTCAAAGTTTTGGAGAGGTTTTCATATGTCATTGTAACCCCTATTCTACTCGGTGATGCTAGGCAATGTGTCTAAGGGGTCGGGATGCAGTGTGAGGTCTCAGTTGTTCAATGGCAACTGGAGCTGGCGTTGTCAATTAGAAGAACCAAAGTGGTACTTGAAGGACACATGCACTGTGCGCAACATTTTCCAAAGATCTCCGGGCGAGGTCTTCAAGCGCTCAGCCCACAAGATTCTCAGAAGCGCTGCACACCAAATATGCTGATTTCTTTTGAAAATCTGGTGCAATGGGTGCCACCCTGCCCCAGAGAACAACTTCAATATCCAATACATGCAAAAGGTACTCAAAAGGGGACTCAGAACCAGTCAGGAAGAATTCCTACTGCAAAGCACTAGTGGAAAGTGTTTATTGGGGAGAGAGAAAAAGGTAATAATTTACAAAACAAACATTAAATCAGTGAGTTGAGCCATCAGTCCCTCCTACAACCCTGATTGGCTAGCCCAGCAGGTGCCTGAATAGCCTCAGAATATGCCCCAGTGGTTTTACTAGAACATGCATGCACAGAATTCTGAGCTCTTCTTTCCTTTGGACCCCATGTTGGCAGATGGAGATAGTTATAGATTCATAGATGCTGAAGCCAGAAGGGACAACTGTGATCATCTAAGCTGACTTCCTATGTGGTGCACAGCATAGATTTTCCACAAAATAATTCCTAGAGCACATCTTTTAGAAAAACTTCCAATCTTAATTTTAAAATGGTCAGTGAGAAACCCCAACCACCACTGGTAAATTGTTCCAATGGTTAACTACTCTGTTAAAAATGTACACCTTATTTCCAGTCTGAATATGTCTAGCTTCAACTTCCTTTCTCAGTTAGACTGAATAGATTATTAAATATTTGTTCCCCATGGAGGTACTTACAGAATGTAATCAAATCACCCTGTAACCTTCTCTTTGTTAAGCTAAATAGATTGAGTCTATCCTTGAGTCTATCATTGTAAGGTATGTTTTCTAATCCTTTAATCATTCTCATGGCTCTTGTCTGGAACCTATCCAGTTTATCAACATTCTTCAGGCACCAGAACTAGACACAGTATTCCAGCAGCAGATTCACCAGTTCCAAATACAGAGGTAAAGTAACCTCTCTACCCCTACTCGAGATTTCCATTTATGGATCCCAGGACCTCATTAGATCATTGGCCAGAGCATCACACCGGAAGCTCATTTTCAGCTTATGACCCACCACCAAACGCAAATCTTTTTCAGAGTCACTGCTTCCCAGGATGGAGTTTCCCCATCCTGTAGGTATGGCCTACATTCTTTGTTTCCAGATATGTACATTTACATTTAGCCATATAAAAAAAAGCATACTGTTTGGATTTCTTAGTAAATTGGGTGCAAGCAGATCACTCTGAATCAGTGACTTGTCCTCTTCATTATTTACCATTCTCCCAATGTGTGCCATTTGCAAACTTTATCAGTGATGATTTTATGTTTTTTGCCAGATCATTGATAAAGATGTTAAATAATCTAGGGCCAAGAACTGATCCTGCAGGACCCCATTGGAAACAGACCTGCCCAATGACTATTCCCTGTTTGCAATTACATTTGGAGACTTATCAATTAGCCAGTTTTTAATCCATTTAATGTGTGCTAAATTACTTGTATATAACTCTAGTTTTCTAATCACAAGGTCATGCAGTATGCAAGTCCAATGCCTTACAGAAGTCTATTACATTAACATTATGACCTTTATCAACCAAACTTGCAATCTCAATTAATTTTCCATAAACCCATTTTGATCTGAATTATTTACATTACCCTCCTAGAGTTCTTTATTAATCAAGTCCCATATCAGCCACTCCATTATCCTGGCACTGATTGATGGCAAACTGACAGGTCTGGGTCATCCTGTTTATCTTTTTTAAAGTTGGTACAATATTACCTTTCTTTCAGTCTTCTGGAACTTCCCCAGTGCTCCAAGATTTATTAAAAAAAAAAAAATCAACATTAACAGGAACAACAAGCTCCTCTGCCAGCTCTTTTAAAACTCTTGGATGAAAGTTATCTGAACCTACTAATTTAAAAATATCTGAGTGTAGTAGCTTCTGTTTAACATGCCCTAGAGACACTAGTGGAATGAAAAGAGTGTTATCATCACCATACACTGAGGTTGCATCATCTTTTTTCCCCCTTGTCACAGGATGCTCCACTCACCACTGGTCTGGCACCTCCTCCTGGTCACTCTGGGGATTCGCTCTCAAGGCCAACACCTCCATCTGTAGTTTGCACACGGTCGCTGTCACTCTGACTCTGCTCTTCGACTCTTCTTGGTCCAGGACCCACAGCATCTTCTTTGTGACTTAGCCCTCCGGCTAGGTCACTCTGTGTTCTCCCTTCTGGGGTTCAGTCCATCAACAGTCCGAGGCAGTCTTCCTATCACTGCCTTGATGCCACTCCCTCAATGACTGGCAGGGTAACCCAGGCCTGCCATCTTCTCCAGGTTCCAGTTATGAAACCCTCAGTTCAGCATTTCTGGGCTTTCCCCTCTCCACCCTCACTGCTCCTTTCCTGGACTGCTTCCTACACTTCTGGTTCCCCTCCTTTCCCTGGGCATACCATCTCCAAACCTTCCTCCTTCTTCCCAGGGAGTGACTTCTGGCTGCTACCTGCCTTTCTGCAGCCCTTCTCAGCAGCCCCCATCTGTTGCCAGCAACCTGGTTTTAAAGGCCCGCCTGTTCCTGCACAAATGAGCCTATTTTCTAATTAGCTATATACAGCCCAAATCTCCTGTTTGCAGTCTAATTAGCTGATTAGGCCCACCTGGCCCAATTCTGCTTTTGCAGGGTTAGTGTGGAGTTCTGACCCCCATCTCACCCCCTATAAACAGAACAGAAATATATATTGAACATTTCTGCCTTATTGTTGATTAATCTAACATTTCCATTTAGTAATGAACCAATACCATTGTCAGGATTCTTTTTGGTTCCTAAAATATTTTTTAAAACCTCCTTTTTATTGTCCTTAACTGTGCTGGCCATAGATTTCTCTTTGTATCACTTGGCTTCCCTTATCAATGTTCTATAATTCTGATTTATATTCGTTACTATCAACTTCCCCTTTCTTCCATTTGTTATACTTTTTTTTTCCCCACAGCTGCCTTAAGGAGGTGCAGTTAATGGATAAAGAACAATTTTAGACAGTTGAAAAAATCCACGCCATGGTAAAATCCAGCTGAGTACTCCTTATAGCCACACAGCTCAACACAGAGATCCTATGCTACAGTTCAAGCATTTGAGTCCTCTACACAAGAGAGTCTAGCCCTCAAGATGTCCTTCCCCTAATGGGTCTATTAATCTAACTAACTTAATAGACTTTGGTTGCCAGGACATCCCCTGGGGTATTCACAAAAGAAGCCACACCACAGATACAGGTTAATATGGACACTCAGAAACAGAGGAACAGAGCATGCTAGTCAGGGCACAGGAGGAAGTCTAGTTCACCTCCTCACAGGAGTTAAAATGGTGCTCATTGTCTGAGCAATGAATCCTTCTCTCTCAGCAGGTCAAGCAAAGCTTCAATGGACTGGAACAGCAAATCAGAATCAAGATCTAGAAGGGAGTTTATTCTGTGGAACCCTTCACTAGCAGGAGCCAGCTGAAGAGCCAGCAAGTTTACTGCCAGGTGCTGCAGAGTGTTTTCTCTGAGCTCTGCCAGCCTGCCCACTCCTCCCAAAACTTCCACTGTGTCCTTCCTTCATTGGCTGTTATTTGCTCCTTCCCCCCTGTTACCCAGAATTCCTTCAAGCATAGGACAACAGACTGCAAGAACAAGTGTTTCAATGAACGTGTTGTACTATACAGTAGTACAGGGGTCGGCAACCTACGGCACGTGTGCCAAAGGTGGCACGCAAGCTGATTTTTGATGGGATGTGACGGCGGGCTGAGCCGCTCAGCCCGCTGCCACTCTGGGGTTTCTGGCGCCAGCTCCTGCCAGCCGGGGTCCCACTGCCAGTCCCACTCAGCGCCCGCTGCCGGCCTGGGTGAAGGAACCCCAGGCTGGCAGCGGGCGGAGACCCCGGCTGGCAGGAGCTGGTGGCCGGAACCCCAGAGCAGCGGTGGGCTGAGCCGCTCAGTTGCTGCTCTGGGGTTCCGGCTGCTGGCCCCTTGCCAGCCGGGGTCCCCGCTGCAGCCCCACTCCCCTTGCTTCCGGTTGGAGTTCCAGCGCAGACCCCCTGCCAGACAGGGTCCAGGCCTCCGGCCCTGCTCAGCCCTACCAGCCGCCAACTCCACTCACCTCGGCTGCCGATCTGGGGTTCCAGCCACTGACCTCCTGCCAGCCGGTTAACAGCTGATCACTCAGGGCTGGTCCACACTAACCCCCCAGTTCAAACTAAGATACGCAACTTCAGCTACGTGAATAACGTAGCTGAAGTCAAAGTATCTTAGTTCAAACTACAAGGTACTTACCGCGGGTCCACACGCGGCAGGCAGGCTCCCCTGTCAACTCCGCGTACTCCTCTCACGGAGCAGGAGTACCGGTGTCGACGGCGAGCACTTCCGGGATCGATTTATCGTGACTAGACAAGACGCGATAAATCGATCCCAGAAGATCGATTGCTTACCGCCGAACCCGGAGGTAAGTATAGACGTACCCTCAGAAGCCTGTGTGCAGCTTAAAGTATCCAAATGTGCACCAGACTTTGGAAAACTCAGCAAGGAAAAGCAAGGGCAAGGCTCACACTAAACTGATAAGATCTGCATTTTAATTTAATTTTAAATAAAGCTTCTGAAACATTTTGAAAACCTTGTTTACTTTACATATAACAGTAGTTTGGTTATATAATATATAGATTTATAGAGAGACCTTCTAAAAAACGTTAAAATGTATTACTGGTTCGCAAAGCCTTAAATTAAAAAGTGTATAAATGAAGACTCGGCACACCATTTCTGAAAGGTTGCCGACCCCTGCAGTAGTACATACAGACAGCTTTGCTCCCTAGATAAGCACTGACCAAGAGGTACATTTTATGGTAATAAGCTGCACAACAGGTAAGCTATAGGGAAGTTACATTGTTTATTATCTTGGTGTTTTTTTCCCCAACATGTTAAGGTGTTTTAGAGAGCACTTAGCATCATCATCAGAATGGAAAGGCAACTTGAAAGACATGGTTTTCAGGAGGGGTTTGGAGGAGGAGAAGGGGGACACATGTATATGTATACAGAGTGAGTTTATCCCAAACATAGGGATGTGAAAATAGGTGCGGAGTCATGAGTGGGAGAAGGAGATAGATGGCATAAGGGCTGAGAGAGGAAGCGAGATCTCAGGTGTAGACAGCCACAGAAAGGAATTACTAGAAAAGTCATAGTTATAATTAAATTAGGTCCCTGCTATTCAAGAGCAGATGAATCAAAACATTGGTATGTTCCATTCTAGAAGCCAACCTGTTTTTGCACATTGTGCCTTTTATGAACTCAGCATTGTGACTGAGTGAACAATCTTATTATAACTGTGAGCAACAGGGACAGAGTTACAGAGACAATGATAAGAGACAAAGGACTGGTGACTAATGAGATGAAAATTCAGCAAAGTTCTGCTATTCCTCACACAGGAAATATGATAGATCACAGACAGCTATTACATTGTCTAGTAAACCTTGGTGTACAAATATAGTACCTGTCAAACCTCTGGAACAAGGTGTGGGACTCTTTATTGTTGCAAAGAGCATTCACCTATTAAACAGTCAGATGCATCTCTTGGTTTGGAGGTTATGTTTCAAAATAGGAAAAAACCTCCTGTGTTAAAATGAACAGTATTAATTTAATACCCTAATGCAGGGGTCAGCAACCTTTCAGAAGTGGTGTGCAGAGTCTTCATTTATTCACTCTAATTTAAGGTTTCGCGTGCCAGTAATACATTTTAACGTTTTTAGAAGGTCTCTTTCTATAAGTCGATAATACATAACTAAACTATTGTTGTACATAAAGTAAATAAGGTTTTTAAAATGTTTAAGAAGCTTAATTTAAAATTAAATTAAAATGCAGAGCCCCCCAGACCGGTGGCCAGGACCCGGGCAGTGTGAGTGTCACTAAAAATCAGCTCGCGTGCCGCCTTCGGCACGCTTGCCAGAGGTTGCCTACCCCTGCCCTAATGTGTGATGCCATCTTATATAATGATGGATTAAAACATAGGCTGATGAAGTTATGTTACAAAAAATTAATTTGCTACAAATCCCCAGTTAGTGGATATGAAAAGCATTCCGTTACAGAATCTGTTACAGATTGTGGCTTGCTTTGAGGGTCTGGGCCAGCTCCCATTCAAGTCAATTGAAAGATTCCCACTAATTTTTATGAGAATTGGCTCTCCAGTCTCAGATTAATATGATTCATGCATTTTGCGTGTGTACTTCATCCATTGAAGCTGTCTTTGACTATACCGGGTACCATGACTACCTTGACATCAGACTACTACTACTCAACGCTATTTTTAAAGAAGTGAAATGTTACTGCAATCAGTTACATGTTAATCAGGTTCTTTTCCAAGTAACAGTAATTAGTAGGTTCAGTAACGAATAGATGGGCCAAAGTTGCAGTGTTTTGATTCTGAATCCACAACCAGAATTCCAAAAAGATTGAGAGTTGGAATTAAAAATTATTATTTGTACTTACAGTTTCTTTCAATTGAAAATTCTTCTCCCTGTAACGGGTTTCCTACAACATGCATGGATTTCTATTCAATACCATTGAGATCCTATAAAAGTTGACCCTGCCATCCTTCAGAGAAGTACTTTCAAGTAGGGCTGAGTGTGGAGAGTTTAAATTACCTGATCGTTCTCATGCAAGCCATGAGTGATTGTTATACTAAATTTAGTATAACTCTTCTAATTTAGAGAGTTAAAAATATACCAGGACGTAGGTGTTTAAATGCAATCCAGTGAAGTTGCTGTCCTCTTAAATGGAAAGCTGTTGGTGTGGGAGGGGGAAAATCTGCGTCCTGGTCATGTCCTCTCTTTTGTCCTGCCATGATTTCCTCCACACTCATGTTCACAGCAATGAAAACTTTATCATGTATATATTTTTAACTCTCTGCAGGAAATTTTGAATCTGAAGTGAAAAAACTGAAAACCAAAATATTTCAAGTGAAAATAAAAAATTTAAATTTGGAAATGCCACTGCAGTGCTCATGGGACTTGGAGTTTAGGCCCCTCACACCACCATTCTCCTCTGGGGTCTAGGGTCCCCAGGCAAGGATCTCAAAGTGCTTTTCAGATAAATGTAATTAATTAATCTTCACAACATACACTGCCATGATTTCCTCCACAGATACTATGACTGCGGGATAAGTAGAGAGTAGGGAAAGCCATGAGGACCAGACATTGACACTGAAATATAACAATTATTCTAAGAGAACAGTGTCTCAGACAGCTGATCAGTGCCTTATGACATTTTCTGGGAACAAGCAGTCTTGCCAGCTCCCCAAGCTTCTCTTATCCTATATTCCTTCACCTTATTGGCTTATTTGTAACAAAGTGTGGTTTTCAGTAGCCTTATCATTGGGCCAGCATTGTGTCTCTTGCCATGCTCACCCACATCCCCATAGTCCTACTTTTATTTTTTGTTATCACTATCCATGCTGCCTGCCATGCTACATACAGCATGTACTGAGAATAAATTGGTTTATCCTGAGAAACGGTGGGAGATTGTAACTAGCAGCAACATTGGCTAAGTCTACTTTCAACCACCTAGTCATTTCCCAGGGAATGAAATGGTTCTCTCTTGTTCTGTCCATATAATACATTACTGCACCAGTAAGAAAACTAATTAACAGTGTGTTTTAAAAATGGTTCTTTGCAACCTGCAGACCCAGTGGAGCCATATGCTCTGTCTCTATGAGCAGGGGAAGAAGACGTGACATGCTTTGTTGGTGGTGACCACATCTTCATTGCTATTTCCTCAGCTTACCTTTTTTTCTAACATGCTCATCTGCATGGCATCTGAATGTCAACTCCATATTTCAGATTTAGTCTTGCATTATGAATCAGAAGGGATTCTTTTCTTGGGAGGAATTTATTAAAGGCACCTACATGGGGTTACAATTGGGGAAGAGGACACAGGAAACTGGCACTGTTGCAGAGAAAAATACAGACTTTGCAAACCAAATTTCCATTTAAACCACAGTTAATGAAACCTCTATTTCACTTTTTACACTTCCAACTGGATTTTAAAAAAAAAAAAAATCTAGTTCAAGCCAATGCAGCCGAATGTTATTTTTCAAGTTGTACAGGAGGTTAAATGTCTATGTCAGAAAAGGAATAAGTTTGTCCTAAATGTCAAATTTGCAAATTCTGAAATAAAACATTTACAGATTTAAAAAACATCACTTGATTGAATTCTGTTGTGCAAACAATCCTAGCTTTGCAGCTAGTTTGTAAATTTCAGTTCATTGTTCATTTAACTTACAAGAAAAGAAGAGAACTTCAGAACAAAGGCAAAATCATTTCATACCTATTAACATGTAGCTTACTGGTCGTAAGTGACCAGATCCTCCGTGCCAATGAAGTTATGGGGTTATGCCAATTTACTCCAGTTCACAATCTGGCCCAATAAATTTACTACAGCTGTCAATTAATGAGCTCTCCTGGGAAATCATTAAATTTCCCCAGGGCCATATATTGCGATTACAATGCTAAGTGAAATGAGCAGTACATTTAGTAAATGTCAGTATATAATTTAGGTCACCAAAAGGAGAGTGAAGAGGTCACAAAGCTATTGCATACACAGTTATGCAAGTTATCTGGAATAAAGGATCCATTGCAATCCTTCTGATTGAGGGCAACCGGTATAGCTGGAAAATAGCTCTTATCTGATTTATCTTGCAGGGCAAGTACTGACATCACAGGGCTAATGGAGTTATGCAAATGCAAAGAAAAGCCTGGAATATGATTAGATGAATGGAGATTATATGATGTACATAGTACAGTACTATGTACCTGTTCTGATTTTCTGTGCAAGTTTCTGAGGCAAGCCAGTTTGCTGTCAGGCTCTCCATTTGGAGAGCAATTTCAGTTTAAGAGGACTGCTGTGACACGGAGTCACACGGAGATATTCAGAGGTGAACGGGGTGCCTCAATATCGGGACACCAAACTTAAGACACCTAAAATGGGGTTTTCACCCCTTCACACACACACCAGACTAAACGGAGTTAATGAGGCTGGGAAGAGGTCAATTAACCAGCAAAGTCACATCTGAGGGGAATTAGCTGTCCTAACTAGTCCCTGAATAATGACAGAACCCAGCTGGGAAGGAACAGGGGGAGAGCTAAGAGAGCCAGGAAGCTGGCAGCAGAATGGGGCTGCAGTGAGGGAGCCTGTGGCCATGCTCTGGACAGTACAGAAGGACAAAAGAAAAAACTTGGTGGCGAGGCTGTAGGAAAAGGCTCAGGGAAAAGGTGGTAAGGTTTAAGAGGGTACAGGCATTGGCTGCTGATTAGAGGGACCCTGAACTGGAACCTGGAGTAGAGGGCAGGCTTGGCTTTCCCTACCAGCCACTGGGAAAGTGGCACCAGCGGGGCAATGAAGGGAAAATTGCTATCTTGGAGCAAGAGGGTTTGATATCCTGGAAGGGGGAAAAACACAGTGACCTGGCTGGAGGGCTAAGCCACAATGACAGAGCACCCTGAGTCACAGACAGCGAGAGAGAAAGTGCATGGTGGCAAGGCATGCAACAAGCAGTAGAAGGGGATGTTGGACCTGGAAAGAGCTAATCCCCAGAGTGCCCAGGAGGAAGTGCTCCTTTAAGGAGTTGTTCCTGGGTCCACTCACCAAAGGGCACTGATGTTTGGAAAAAAATCAGTCCCCTTAAAAGTGCTCAACCTGGTCACCCAAAAATAGAGGTACCCAAAAGTAGTTGTTTTTGAAAGTGTCAGACACTGTTCTTTCATGGAGACTTTTCATTTGTTCTTTTTTGATTTAATCTAAAAAAAAATCATTCATATTGTTGTTAGAACAGGCTGACCAGGGCAGATTGAGTAGACGGGCTTCTTTATTGCAGTACTTGTTCCCCTTGACTCAATTGTTGAGTAAGCATTGCATTAGTTACCTCACACTCTTATCTAAATTAGTATATTAATACCCACATTTACTACAACACCCCCAAAACCCTTATTGAGTAATATGAACACCCATACAATGAATATTAATAGCTATATACTGAATATAATTATTCCTGCCCCTGATTACTGTTTACAGCATTACCATATTTTACAGACAATTTTTACTTTGAAGATACATTTTTTTGCTATAATTGCCACCAGGAATTCCCTTAATCAGCAGTTTGCAGGGAAGGGAGAAAGGTGCCATGACCCTGAGCTCGTTTGTGTAGCTGGGAAAGGAAGGGAGGGGGAGATAACACTGCTTTACCCAAAGAGTATCCCTTAGATCCCCACATTCCTTATGCAGCTGCAATGCTGATCAATCCTTAATGAGCAGAAGGGAACTTTATGGCAGGATGATGCTTTATCCATCAAGCAAAGGAATAGTTCATGCCTGTGCCTGCTCCCTAATACCATGCCAGCACACCAGCCGCCTCCCAGGTCTTTACTTTAACCCTTACATAGCCCAACAATTGTGAGTACCTGTTCTGCTCTTTGGATATAGACAAAAACAGTTACAACTTGTGCATTTATAATTACGAGGACAAATAAACAGCAGAAAGCAAGAATGGCTTACATCGGCATACAAAGTACATGTGCTTAGCTAAAATGACCCTAAGGCAGAAACTCAAAGGGATGCAGCAAAGTATTGTATTTCAGGCCAAATGTGTAGGCAGGAAAAGAATTTACCTTAATAGGCCATATTTCCAAAAAAATGAATAAGATCTTTTTATATGTAATTATTCAAATATTCATTATTTGTTGGGAACCTAACAAAAAGTCATAGCATTGTGGTAATGCAGGAAAAGAAAGTGAAACAGACTAAAAATAAAATGAAAGTGACCAATTTCTTCCAATCAGCCAAGTGGAATGCAAAAAAGTAAATATAAACAGTGAAAATTCTTAAATACAAAGTAAGTTTTAAGTTTATGATTTTCTCTCCTGGCAGCTTATTGTATACTACTTTTTTTGGCATTCCAAAGTAACTGATGGAAACAAATTTGTCAAGACAAAATTTAAGTCATAACATAAGAGAAATGTAATCCCCTCATTTGCTTTCCCTTTCTCTGTTGACTTCACGAAGACCTGGTAGGCTACCCTCTTTTAGACTAAGTCCCTGGAATAGTACTAACAACTCTTCTCCTCTCTCTTTCTGTTATACCCCCATGTTAGCACAAACCCAGGTCACATGACCTGCCTCCATGGTGCCCCCCTGTGGCCCAAGGGAGCACTACTCAGCTTGTTACAAGGTCTGCAACAGTTAATTGCCTCTTCTGACAGGGTCCAGTGCAATGGTGCTTTAGCCCTCCAGCTAAGGTATCCTCGAGTTTCACCTTTCCAGCATATTAAAGTCCAACAATAAAAGAGCTACAGATAGGTCTGATTTTCAAACCCTGAGAAGACCAAGGCCACTATAAAAAAAGCACATGTGGACTTATGCACCTAATTGATACATACAGTTAATAGAATTTGCTCCCACAAATGGCCGTTAGGCATTTAACTAGGCCTTTGCATGTGCGTACCAAATATGTATGTTCAATCTCAGTAACTGCAAGTGCAAATCCAGGCACCAGTCCAGCAACATACTTAACTTTAAGCATACGGTTAAGTGCTTTTTTGGATCTGTACTTAAATGTGCAATTGCCCACATCCCTGGGTTTCTCAGATTTTTTTGATAATGCCTCTCTCTCCAAGATTTGACAACACTCATAACCATTCTCAGCTGGAAGGAAAAATTATATTCAGTTCCAGCTTAGAATAGTTGACATAGGTACAAAGAACTAAAGTGCATGAACGCAGCTGCATTATAGCCTTCTGCTCCATGCCAGCACAGGCAAGTTTCTTGGTACTAACTCTAGCGTTAGGGACGTGGGAGAGAAAATAAACTATTAGGCATCTATTTCTGTGGAGAAGCACAGTTATAAAGCTTTTGATGCAGATTGCTTAGAGTGCCAGGATGGCAAAGAGACTGAAGAATCACCTGCATTTTGTTACCATTTAAACAGAATGCCACATAAATAAAACAGACAAGGTGGGGGAGGTTATTTTTTTATTGGACCAACTTCTGTTCATGAGAGAGACAAGCTTTCAAGCTATTACCTCCCCCACCTTGTCTCTTTAATATCCTAGGACCCACACAGCTACAGCAACACTGCATACATAAATATAGCACACATGCATAGCTAGCTCAGAAGTGGTTATGGAATTTATAGGAACTTACCTCGTAAGTGTTCTCCCTTTCAATCAGCTTCTTGGCAAGGTGCTACATCAATTTACATTACTGGTCTTCCGTGACTCAGCACTTTGGTGAATTTTGTTCAACAGTAGAACACTTAGGTATTCTTCCCCTGCCCAGATCTTAATTATTCCTGCTTCCTCTCCACGCAGTACATTTTTTCTCTGTGTCACTTGAAAAAAAAATTATGAGGGAGTTTCTACAGTATGTCTGCTGTAATGAAAAACAATGTAGATGACATGAGGTCAGCACACCTGAAAGAGAAATTAAGTTCTTGTTAGTGACTTCAGGCTTGCTGTGGACTGAGCAAATATCTTCCGCGTGTTAGCACTAAGCAAAAAGAGGTATGGCTTTAGGAACATCTGGCTGTATTTAGCAACAGCATAACACTAGCCATGAAACACTTATAATGTAATGTGAAGAGAGGAATTTCTCACTAGATTCAGTGCCATGTAAAGCAAAAATTAGCCTGAAGGGACAAGGGGACAAGTGGTTGCATAGAACAAA
This sequence comes from Emys orbicularis, assembly GCF_028017835.1. Classification (NCBI taxonomy): domain Eukaryota; kingdom Metazoa; phylum Chordata; order Testudines; family Emydidae; genus Emys; species Emys orbicularis. Next base: position 18,825,526 of record NC_088688.1, on the reverse strand, counting down.
CTGTCCTCCATCAGGAGGAAAACACACGCACACACACACACACACTGAATGAGGTATAATGGGGATGTTTTCCCATGCACAAAGAGCAAAACAAGTCTCTTTAGTCTAGGTCACTAGTATTTTACATTAACAAAGATGAATAAAAGAAAATTCTCCATGAGAAAACTGAGGGTGAAATCCTGGCTGTATTGAAGTCAATGGCAAAATTCCCATTATCCCTTCAGTATGTCTCTCCTTCTGTTAAATCTCCATCTTTAATCCAGTTAGGGTCCTGTCCCACAGCCGGCAGATTTCTTACTCTTAAAAATGTAATCCATCGGAAAACCAACCACAGCTATCTACATCACTGAAATCAGTTAAACAAAATTTCCACTGCATTTCTACATATCATATTTCATAGACACCTGTGGCTAAGGTATCCAAGTGTCAATATTATGTTTTATCATTAGGTTTTTATACTTCATTTTGAAACAGAATCTTAAAGGGACACTGCTTAAAAAACATACCTTTTGAGAAATTCCTATAGAACTTAAAGAAGAATAGCTGTTCTATAGGACTTTTAGATCCTCTTATAGAATTTAAGAATGGTATCTTTGCTGTAGAACGCCATAAGACTTCAGTATAATGTTGATAGAACACTATACATTTCTCTACAACCTTATTGGTTTAATACCTATTAAATTCTAGAAGACTTTTCCATAGTGGATATATTGAAAAGAAGCAAAAATATTTCTTAAAGATTAATGCTGATACGTTTTAAAATCCAATGTTGTTCGTTTATTTATTAGATTTCTCTGATTGAATACAAACAAATAAAGACCCTTTAATCTGGTTCAGATGATGCATCTTGTTTTTATATCTGCACAATTTCTTAACAACATATTTCTGGACCTAAATTTGACTGGCATTTTTGTGAAAAGCTCCTGGATAGCTAATAATTGTATTATAGTCTGATGAATAGACTACTCACACCCACAGCTATTCCAACCATCCACTAAGTGTTACTAAATAACTGTACGACATGGATTTTAGAGTTGGGAAGACATATCAGATGTCTTTATTTGAAAAGGTCATAGTGGATGATAGGTATGCGATTGTCAGAGAGTGATCTGGGGGGGGGAGGGGATAAAAAGCACTGGAAAGTACTTAACAAATGATTTATCCAAAAATTACCATTCTCTGGTCATTAGCAACCTAGCCCCGTCATGAGCATTCCAATGATAATATAGCAGCTCCACAGCACATATGTGAAATGTCTGCGGCAAGAGAGTGGATATCTGGGGTGAAAACTGAAATGGGCTGGGATGGTGTCCCTAGCCTCTGAGGATTCCATTGGATCATTCCTCCCAAAAAATTCCATTTGGAGGGTGCATTTTTCCTTCAGGCCATGGAGGATGACCGGGAAATCCAAGAGTCCTCAAGAATCCCAAGGGTCATCCATACAGAGGTGCCGTGTCTCTGCAGCTGCTCTGTCCCCTGGTAGATCTCAACTCCCTGACTACAACTGCCTCCAGCACTCCTTGTGGCAGGGGAGCTAGTGCTTTGCAGAAGAGATAATATAGCCCCAGGTTTCGTCAACTTTTTCCCTGAAATGCATATGGGACCAGATGAAGGATGATGTGCATATTCCCTTGGAGCTTAAGCACTGAAACCTTTGGGTGGGCTAGAGTTTATTTTACTGCCCCTCTCCTAATGCTTCAGCACTACCCCTATAGAACAGTACACAGACAGCCAGAATTCAGTCATTGAGGATTTTCAGCATGTATTCCACAGAATCAACCTCCCCACAATCAAGTAAAAAAAGAACGAAAGGAATTAACTGAATTCTTAAGTACCAACTTCATAAAGTTTTATAATGATAAAGAAACAATACTAATAGCTTCCTAATCCACACACATTATCTTCACAGTTATACACAAGTCTAAACGAATGAGATCTAAACAGGTCAGTCCCCACAGAAACCCAGTGAGAAGTAACTCCGAGTTCCAAATGCTGAGGTTGAGTTCATCTGAGTCTGAGTTAGAGTCTTTGTTCATCAGCTCCATCCAGTCTGCTGAATCAAAAGCACTTCCCTTTTCTTGCTTGCAGAGCTTTCCAGTTGGAACCCACACAAATCTTTCTCTGCTGGGCTGTGGAAATCACTCCATCAGTCAGTTAACTAATTAACCAACCAATCAGTAGTAAGTGTGTGAATGAATAACGCTGTTATAAGCAAAATACAAAACTGAGAATAGCAAAATATAGATGACTCTTTCCCCCTCGCCAGCTTTAAATGAGAAAAGAGGAGGTGAACCAGACTGGTTAAGACAATTTCACCAAAACCAAACAATATTCAAGGTATAGAATTCCCCTTTCTATAACCAACACTGCCAGGGCTTCCCTGTGGGAAAGTTAACAATATCATTAATTTGCTACAAAATGCTTCAGGGGTAGGCAAAAACAACCTGCTTTTTGCTCCTATGTCTGAACTTCTCCCAACCCCTGTCTCGCATCAGCCCTGACTATTTGACCTCAGTGGCGTCTTAATCCAGCTACAAGGAGCCTATTGAGCATGCCCAAAACTACCACACCCAGTCCAGAAACTTCTGGGCATGGAATCTCCTAATTGTACATCTGCAAAGCAACAATGACTCGGCACAACTCATTCCTTTGCCCCACTCTCTAGATCTCTTAAAGAGATATCTCCCTATTAGGCATGTGGGTTACAGCAACACTGTGCATGAACTTCTTCTAGATCGTTAATGTCTCTCCATTAACTTAGTAGCAGGTGGTTTCCCTCACCCTTCATCCAGGAGACCAGTTATATCACACAACATATCTACAGCAAGCTGGTTTTCAATAGCCTAGACACTGCAGTCCTATGATTGTTCCTGCATCTGGGTTTTCTACCTAGTACCATGTTCCATTCATGCCAGCTTTAATCCTGCTAACTTTATGCAATTAAATCTCTGGTGATATGTGGTGTCTGTGACAGCATATTATATGGATAACACATTTCTCCCAGTTGCTTCAATCTCTTGTCTGTTCAGTGCTCACTTTTGATCTATGTCATGTTCAGGGCATACAAACAAAGAAGTTAGATTTAAAAAAACCAAAGTGCTCTTGCTAGACGGTTGCAACATAACACTATTTTATTTCTTAGAATTTAGAACAATAACACACAAAAATCCAAAAACAAGGCAAGCTGTTTCCTAAGGCAGAGAGGTAAAACTCATCTCACCTTATTCTAGACTGTCTCTTCCCAGACTGTCTGACTCCAAGATGGCATGCTGCCCTACCGAGCCCTATAGCCTGAAAGCAGGACCAGGAAACCCCCCCTTAAAGTGATAACTTGCAATTCCAACATAGTGCTCAATACGCCACAACCTGCTGTTGCTACCCACTGGTGTCTAGATGGATTCTAAAGTGCTAGTATTAACAATATGATTTTCTGGCTTATCTTAAAGCCAAGGTAAAGGGTACCTTGCAGTGCTGCAGTTATGAATAAAACACTTCCTTGTTTGTCCCAGGTAATGAGGACTAATAGAGCTCTTTACTGATGGATATTGATTGGTATGTGCCTTCCCAAGGGAGGCTAAGAAACAACTCCTTGAAAATGTGTGGATAAATAGTATTATAGGCATTACATTTTTTTTTACACTTTTAAGAACATCATAAAGAAAGAACTAACCAGAATTATCACCCAAAACTGAAACTTCACTCAAATCAAATAAGTGAGTTATAGGTTCAAAAGAGTTTAAAGTGACTAATCTGCACGGGAATTTGCACTTCCTGGTTCTGGTTGGGTTAAGCAAAGCATTAAAATATTGCTGGTCATGTCTACCTCAACTGTAATCAGAATGCATGAGAAAGCTCAAGATTTCCTGTTCCCTCTTAGGCACAATCCTGATAACCCTTATTTGCATGAGGAAAGATTTATTCACATTAACAGAGGGTTGCAAGATTGGGCACAAGCTTTCCACCCTTTTCAGACCAAAGGAGCTCATATAGTTTGGATAAATTGCATCTCCACTTTTGGTTGTTTATTTAAATGAAATGGAACCTTTAAACATTGTGGTTCTCTCCTCACTAGTCTAAAGGTCTGCCCATAGACACTGGGTAGTGATATTTGGATGGAAGAAACTTACCTATTAAGTTCCTTTAAAAACTTTCTATAGTAATATTCATTAATCCTGTTGCAACATTCAGTTTTCATTGGTATGTTATTTGCTGCATAAAGGAATTGTGCCCAAGTTCCCTTGGGACCTTCAATTCCCTAAGCAGTAAAATAAGATGTGTTATTGTTTAATAATGGCATACCTAGACACTCTCAGACAAAAAGGATAAAAATGAAATGACATGAAGCATGCAAGTGTGTATTACCCAGTAACTAAAACCATAGACTGTTTATTGGGATCATAAAACTGATACTTTATGACAATTGGTTACAATAGTATTGTATCCTTCTCTACTAAAGTGGTTTTTATAGTAAAGTTACATATGTATCATAGAAGGGTTAAGTACAGAATGACACTTTTGGCATTGGATCACTCAAAGGTCACACATTTGAGTTCCATACTTGCACTCAGTATTAATAAACCATGCTGATGGTGTGGTATTAGGAGCATAACGTACAGTACTGCCAGAAGCATTGTCCTTAAGATGAGATATTAAATTAACGTCGCCTATCTCTGTGGATGGTGACTACTTAGATAGGAATTAAAGATCAAATAGCACTTTTTTAAAAAAAGAAGGATATAACTATGGGGGAATTTTCAGAGGGGGTAATCTAGTTGCACAGCAGAGAACATGAACATTCAGTTCTGAGTACTCAGAACTTCAGGGGAATTTTCAAAGCCAAGGGTTGCTGGTACAGAAGTTCTGAAAATTCAGCCCCTGATCTGGGCACTCAAACTGTATGGACACTCTGACTCCAGCTGAGCACATTCAGTTCACAGGTTTCACTACCAGTTAGTGTTCAGACTCAGACACTGTTGCCCAGTGCTAAGTGGACTTCATCCATAGCTGCCCAGCCTGATGCTTTTTATGGGGGGAGGGATAGCTCAGTGGTTTGAGCATTGAGCTACTAACCCCAGAATTGTGAGCTCAATCCTTGCAGGGGGCAAGTTAGGGATCTGGAGCAAAAGTCAGTCTGGAGATTGGTCCTGCTTTGAGCAGGGGGTGGGACTAAACCTCTTGAGGTCCCTTCCAACCCTGGTATTCTATGATTCTAGCCACAAGCATCTTCAAAAGGCAGCTGTCACAATAGATACTGCTGTGCCCACATATTGCTAAATATAGATTGTCCCTCCCTACACTACTTTGGCCCTCAAGTACTGGACAGAAAAGCAGACTGAATCTATATGTGATCACTGGGTAACAGAAAGCACCTACACAGACTCAAGAAACAAAGACATCAACAATGCTAGCACTGCTTCAATGAATATAGGAAGTTAATCACATCCCTCATATTATGCCTGGTCCAGGAAAAAATGTTGCAGATAAGGAATGTACACCAGATAAAGGGCCACCATAACAGAACATTTAGCCCAAAATGATACATTACAATAAAAACACAAGTCTGTGTTGGTAACAGGGCTCCACTCACCATGCTGGCACCTCCTGCTGCCCATCTTGGGGATTAACTCTACAGGTCAGTACACCCTGTCCTGTTGGTTCCTCACTTATGCTCCAAGAAGCACAGTGGCCTCTTCATGATGCAGCCCTTCATCCATGTCATGATCTGTACTCCCCTCTTCCAGGAGTGAGTGTTTCAGTCCAACTGTCCCACCACTTCACCAGTGGTGACTGCAGCCAATAGTCCATCCACTTCCCCATGGCCTCTTCACTCTTGCCTCAGGGCCTCAGCTGGCAAATCTCAGCAATCAGCCAGGAGCTCTCTTTAGCTCCTAGCAGCACTACTCTGTCCATGATGGTAGCTGCCTTCTGCCTGTCAGGCACCCCATCCTCCCTCTTTGAGTTCCAAGGAGTAATTGACCCAGGTCTGCCCTGCAGCTCTTCTTATATGGGCCTGCCAGGCCCTGATTGGCTGCTCCTCTCAGCCCCACTCTAATTGACTGCCTCCAGTGCATCCTCCCTATGACTCTATTAATCCCTCAGAGGTCAGTGTGGAGCCAAGGCCCCATCACAGTCAAGAACCATCATTTGCCAATAGCATCTCAGACCAGTGAACATCACAATGGCATGATGGACATGTTATAGTCACTTCTGATCTGTGACCTTGTGGTCTTATTGGAAACCCGGGAGGTGCCCCACACCCTGAGAAAAAGGGCTGAACCAGGCCAGAGAGGCTGCGTGGACCAGCAGCCAATCAGTGAAGGCCTGGGGAGAGCCAATCAGGGCAGGAGAAGAGGCAGCCAATCAGGACCAGGTTAGGTCCTATATAAAGGCTGCCTAGCAGGGAAAAGGGCAGTCACTCCCTGGCTAGCAAGGGAGAAGGATTGGCTTCTGATGAAAGAAGCTACACCTTGGACAGAGCAGTGCTGGACAGGCTTGGGGGAGCAGATAGGAGCTCCGGCCCATTACCTGCCAGGCTACAGCCCTGCTGAAGAGGGTTGAGAAGGTGTATAGGGCCAAAGGGGAAGAGGCCCAGGGAAATGAGGCAGGCAAGAGGGGAGAGAAGAGGGAGGCTACTGTTAGAGGGTCCCTAGGTTGGGCCCAGAGTAGCGGGTGGGCCTAGATCCCCCCCCTTTGCACTGCGCCTGGCTGTTGAGGAGAGGGGCCAAGATAGACTTCAACTTGCCCCTGAGATAAGGGGCTAGACTACAGGGTTATGGTTGGCCAGTGAGGCAGGTGCAGACAGAAAGACTGCTGTTAACAACAACCCCCCTTCCCGGAAGGGGGTGAGACTAGATTAGTGGGCACTGCCGGAGGACAGTGTCCTGAAGTGGATGAAGACTGTCCTGAAGAGGGCGCCGCTGAGCAGGGAGCAACGCGGGTCTCAGGGCAGCAGCAGAGATGATGGGCCAGACACCATGCGTCGAGGGTGCTCTGCGGTGGTTGAGAGCTAATTCCCGGAGCGACCAGTAGGAGGCGCCAGCGGTGGTGAGTCAAACCCTGTCACAGACCTGCATATGAGACATGGTATAGGGGAGGGGAAATGAAATAGGTTGTAACACAGTATGTTCTGTTCTTGTTGCAGGAATGCTGAGACAGGGCCAACAATGACCAGGGATGCCGTCAGCATGGAACCCTACTCAACATTCTTACTCACTAGATATCTGCAGTTCACTATGGGAACCAGCCACCTTTATAATCAAGTTATTTAAAATAGTAATACTGGTCCACATCATGGCAGAAGTTAAGCAGAGTGCTCTGATAAAGTATCTGTTCAGGAACTAATATGGCCATGAATATTGTGCTGTACATCAAACAGACACTATTTTAGAAAACACACCAACCTATGCAATATAACCTTTGTATTTCAATGCCTTTCTGTACTTTGGACCTCTAACATATTTAAAAAGTATAATTAAAATGGAAGAAATATGAATGTAGGTGATTTTAAGCAGCTGTTAGCAATTTATTTTGAGGATTTATCGAAGGTGTTGCACCTGGTTTTGCACTGTGTGATTGTCAATGGTGCAAATCAAGCAGTCAAAATTCAGTTCCAGAAACAAGTGGCATAAGCAGAATTTACTTGCTAATATTCATGTTGTTCCTCACCTGCTGTGGGACTCAAGATCTGCTCTCCCTAAGCAAGAAACTAATTTTCACTTAAGGGAAAATTAGCATAAGTGCATCAGATGAAAAGTAACATGGGCAGGAGGGTTTCAGTTTAGGAACTGGAAAGAAGCCCAGATTTTCTGGGTTTTGCTTTCCATATGAAAGCTCTGAGATGGGCATTTTAATCAGTCTAGGCCCTTTTCTGCCTAAACATACACATTATGTCATCCCAGTGAAACAATGTATTACCTTTGTCAACTTGAACAGAGTTTTGCCCTTTAGCTTGACTTTAGGGAAAAGATGACCATGTAGTACACTAAGGCTGGGACTTTCAAAAGTGCTCAGCACTAGCCTAACTCTGCTTACTTTGACTTCAGTGGGACCAGAGTTAGACCAGCGCTGAGTGCGTCTGAAAATCCCATCTTAAGTATTCATATGTTGGGAGATGCTACTGGTATTAATGGTTTTGTGTGACTTTGTGCCTAGGTCATTCTTATCCAAATACCTAGCAAAATTAAAGAGGAGAGTCACTGTTTACAAATTTTGCTTTATAGCAAGCAGACATTGCTTGGCTCATTTATCTGGAGCATGGACTTGAGGTTTTATACTGCCAATTGTCCCCATAGTATCTGAGCCTAGGATACCAGAGGCTCCATGATAGCCAATGAAATTTCTTTGCAAAATTAATCATTTTACTATTTTCCTTGAAAAATTGCATACAGGGCATTATCCATCTACCCAAAAATAAGCTAAAGCAAAATGAACTAGAACTACTAAGGGCTACTTATGTATCTAATGTGCTAAGCACATATTACGGAAGAGTTTAGGTGAGATTTTGTTGCACTTAGTACACATTACTAGGCAGCTGCACTTACACAACGTAGCAAAGAATTAGGGCCAGGGCCGGCTCTAGGATTTTTGCCGCCCAAAGCAAAAACAATTTTGGCCGCGCCCCCCCCCCCCCGTTTTTTAATTACCCCACCCCCGGCCCTGCCTCAACTCCGCCCCTTCCCCAAATCCCCAGCCCTGCCTCCTCCCCCCAGGCTCTCAAGCCTGGGAGGGAGGGGGAGCAGCGGCGCGCAAAACGACTGTTTGAGAGCCTGGGAGGGAGGGGGAGACCCCGAGCGGCCGCGGCGCGCGAAACAGCCGATTCGCGCGCCGCTGCTCCCCCTCCCTCCCAGGCTTGAGAGCCTGGGAGGGAGGGCGAGTAGCGGCGCGCGAGCGGCAGCGGAGGTGAGCTAGGGTGGTCGGGGCACATTTTTAGGGGAGGCATTCTGGCGCCGGCCATGCTGCCCCTAAAAATGTGCCGCCCCAAGCACCAGCTTGTTTTGCTGGTGCCTAGAGCTGGCCCTGATTAGGGCTGTCACTTAATCGCAGTTAACTCATGCAATTAACTCAAAAAAATTAATTGTGATTAATCACACTTATAACAATACCAATTGAAATGTATTAAATAGCTTTGGATGTTTTTCTACATTTTCAATATTGATTTCAATTACAACACAGAATACAAAGTACACAGTGATCACTTTATATGATTATTTTTTTATTACAAATAAAATGTAAACAAAAGAAATAATATTTTTCAATTCACCTCATACAAGCACTGAAGTGCAATCTCTTCATCATGAAAGTGTAATTTACAAATGCAGATTTTTTTTTGGTTACATAACTGCATTCGAAAACAAAACATTGTAAAACTTTAGAGCCTATAAGTCAACTCAGTCCTACTTCGTATTCTGCCAATTTCTAAGACAAACGGGTTTGTTTACCAAAGTTGACAGGAAATACTGCTGCCTGCTTCTTATTTACAATGTCACCTGAAAGTGAGAACAGGCATTCACATGGCACTTTTGTAGCTGGCGTTGCAATGTATTTATATGCCAGATATGCTAAACATTTGCATGCCCCTTCATGCTTCAGCCACCATTCCAGAGGACATGCATCCATGCTGATCATGCTCTTTAAAAACATAATGCATCAATTTTGCGACTGAATCAAAACTGAATCTCTCCTTGTGGGGAGAATTGTATGTCTCCTGCTCTGTTTTACTCGCATTCTGCATATATTTCATGTTATAGCAGTCTTGGATGATGACCCAGCACATGTTCGTTTTAAGAGCACTTTCACGGCAGATTTGACAAAACGCAAAGAAGGTACCAATGTGTGATTTCTAAAAATAGCTACAGCACTTGACCCAAGGTTTAAGAATCTGAAGTGCCGTCCAAAATCTGAGAGGTACGAGGTATGGAGCATGCTTTTAGAAGTCTTAAAAGAGCAACCCTCTGATGCGGAAACTACAGAACCCAAACCACCAAAAAGAAAATCAACCTTCTGCTGGTGGCATCTGACTCAGATGATGAAAATGAACATGTGTCGGTCCGCACTGCTTTGGATCGTTATCAAGCAGAACCCATCATCAGCATGGAAGCATGTCCTCTGGAATGGTGGTTGAAGCATGAAGGGACATATGACTCTTTAGCACATCTGGAACGTAAATAACTTGCAACGCCAGCTACAATAGTGCCGTGCGAACATCTGTTCTCACTTTCAGGTGACATTGTAAACAAGAAGCAGGCAGCATTCTCGCTTGCAAATTGTAACCAACCTTGTTTGTCTGAGTGATTGGCTGAACAAGAAGTAGGACTGAGTGGACTTGTAGGCTGTAAAGTTTTACATTGTTTTATTTTTGAAAGCAGGTTTTTTGTACATAATTCGACATTTATAAATTCAACTTTCATGATAAAGAGATTGCACTACAGTACTTGTTTTTTACAGTACAAATATTTGTAATAAAAAAATATAAAGTGAGCACTGTACACTTTGTATTCTGTGTTGTAATTGAAATTAATATATTTGAAAATGTGGTAAACATCCAAAAATATTTAAAATAAATGGTATTCTATTGTTTTTTAACAGTGCAATTAATCGCAATTAATTTTTTTAATTGCTTGACAGCCCTACAAAGAATGTTTAACTTTAAATGGGTTATCAAAGCAAAACCAACACTTTTTTTAGTGAGACTAACAAAATACGTTTTCAGTTTCTAGGCCAAGCCATTTTGTAGGTATGATGAATTTTAAAAAAGCATTAGTCTGTTTTTTAAAAAGTTTACTGGAGCTAAACTCTGAAAGCACCATAACTTTGGCTACATCTACCCTGGGGCTGGGGTGTAATTTCCACCTCAAGTCAACATATTTGTGCTATCTCTCATCAAGCTAGTGCCTTCAAAATAATAGTATAGCCTCGGTAGCATGGGTAGCAGTGAGTGGCTGCATGGGTTAAGTGCTCCAAGTATCTTCCCACCGGGTCCAGGCTGGTTTGTGCTCAGTATGGCTAGCCCTCGCTGCCATTTGCCACAGCCCATGCTACTGAGGTATTTTTCACAGGCAAGCTTGTTGAGAGCTAGCACGAGTGTGCCTGCCTGAGCTGGGAATCACATCCCATGGCTCCAAGTGTACACATACCCTCTGTTTGATTTTTATCAGTCTTCACCGCTCTTCTGTAGCCTAATCCTGAGATGTGCTGAACAGCCATAACTCCTGTTGCCTTTTGCTGAGAATTGTGGGAAAGAAACAACTTTCAGGATCGGGCCCCCTCTTTCTTTCTTTGCACATTTCCTCTCTGACTCTTCAAAGACAGGAAGACCTAATCACTGAAAACAATTTGTTCAGGTCCAAAACTAGTAAAGATGATTTGCCTTTGTTTTCTTATGCTCCCTCCATCTCGCTCAAGTTTTTCCCTGACCAGTGTTAGCACATCAGATCACATAGGTCAGAATCAAAATATGAACAGCTTTGCAAAGTGGTATTTTGAATTTACCCCTTGGACTATGGCTCCTGCTCCTCCATTGTTAGATTCTTCATGGAAACAATGAGCCAGTAATTTACAAAACTCGGTGTTCATTATTTAACTGAAATCTCTTTTCTTGTTACTGGAAGAGAGCTATTACAAGCATTCTCCATGGAGATGAATTGCATGCATGGATGATTTAAATCACGGAAATCAAAGGGGAGATGGGAATGTCAGCAAATTGGAATTTTAACAACAGTCAGTTAACAAACTTGTTAGATCAACTAGAATTTTAACTTTTCTTCACACAATGCATAGTCAACCTGTGGAACTCCTTGCCAGAGGATGTTGTGAAGGCTATAACAGGGTTCAAAAAAGAACTAGATAAATTCATGGAGAATAGGTCCATAATGGCTATTAGCCAGGCTGGGCAGGGATGGTGTCCCTAGCCTCTGCTTGCCAGAAGCTGGGAATGGGCAACGGAATGGATCACTTGATGATTACCTGTTCTGTCCATTCCCTCTGGGGCACCTGGAATTGGCCACTGTTGGAAGACAGTATACTGGGCTAGATAGACCTTTGGTCTGACCCAGTATGGCCATTCTTATGGATGGAAAGAAGGAAGGCAAAACTAAAGGAAAGAGTTCTTTAACAACGTGAAAAAATAGTTTCATTATAGACAGATCAGTTAAGTCCACAAATAATATATTATAAATAAAATCATAACTCAATTTTACTACAATGTTGAGTCCTTAAATTATATAATTCCCACAAGGTAGGTATAATTGAGTGACAGTATGTGAGACTATAACAGGACTGTGAAGAGAGGCTGACAAACTCTGACATAATTGCAGGTATCTTCCTGGAATCACATTACAGTGTGCACACATAGTAACCACTATGTTTAAGATTTCAAAACAGTTTTGGTTACACCCATTATCATCACATGCTTCCCAAACCTTTCACCTTTTTGGTATTAAGTTTTCTATACATGGGCTCAGATTAAGCCCCCAATTTTTAAGTGGAATTCTCACTGATTTGAATAGGGATTTCTACTTAAATACTGACCACACAATAAGGTTGGTCATTTTCTTTCTTTTTTTTTTTTTTTATTTGAGCAAATTCCCTTCAACTGCTTTTGAGTTATGAGAGGGTGGAAAAATATATATACTTTTTCTCAGCCCAGTGCTTTGACACGGCCATTAGTCAAAGCTAGCTGACGTTTGAAACTTGACATGGACATAGAGCTCACTGAGAACTAGTGCAGTTGTTTGGCTTGAAAGAACTGGAGTAGCTTTACATAAAATATAACTGCTTGCAAACTGTATAGTGAGCATGAACAAAAGGAAGTTTTGTTGTCTGTGACAGATTGACATACCATAAATGTGTAACCAGTAATTAATGGACCCATTCCTGCTCCCATCACAGTTCACGGGGAAAATTCCCAGTGGCTTCAATGGTGCTGGATCAGACCTCAGGAACAAATCTATCATATTAAAGGACCTTTTGAGTTCTGTTGACAACGAGCCTGATCTTGTAAAAATGCACTACCCATGAAGAGCTGAGTCCTCAACTCCCAGCTGCTGGATCTCTATACAAGGTAAAACTATCTTGAATGGTGGGATTGCAGCAAAAAGCAAGTTCTAACTTTTTTCTTGTTTTTGGGGGGAGGAGAGGGGAGTGGAGTAATAATGAAAGTTTTCACCATGGTTGAAATTACAGAGAGGGTGTCTCCACAAACTTCTGAAATACTGAGAAAACCTTCATGAATTCCACAAAGTTGCTAGTACTCTTGATGCACTAGGAAATATTGCTGATAGCACAGTGCACTTTTGGAAAGGAGCTGCCTTGTTATAAGTGCTGTCTATTGGGAAAAGAAGTTAAGTGAAAGTCCTTTCTGCCAGTTGCTAGTGGTTTACCAAGCTTGCGTTAAAGTGTTCAAACAGTGAACTAAAGCATTTTGAGGCACCCATTCCAAAAACCCTTTAGATCATGTTGGTGACTGTGATTTTTCTATATAACATTTGACTGTTCCCAACTGTTTTTGGATCAGTCATGGGAGGTAATATATTCTTGTTATTTTCTATGGCTTTTTACAGGTTTGACTCCTTTCTTCAGGCTATTTCAACCTAATTCCTTTACTGAAGACTTTACAGACAAGACCCATCTGTTAATTTCATTGATGTCTGATGCCACCTGCTGGAGGAAATCCTGTAAGGTAGTCTGATTCCAGGGAATCTAATCAATGCTCTCTTTGATTTCAGCCTGCCTATTGGCTGCTCCTGCTAAATGCTTTCTAGGTGAGTTTCTGCAGTTCCTCATAATTAAGTCCTTTTGTTGACTTAAGTGACTTTTGTTGAGAAATGTATGAAAAGGCTCATTTTCCCACCTTTCTTATGCAGAATATTTAAATATTAATTTTTAATTTTAAATGGCATAGTCTAATATTCTTAAGAGTTTGCAGAGTTTATTTTCTTTTTCTTTAACAAGGCGCACAGGCATTGAATTGATATCTCATGGGCTGTTCTTTTAAATGACTTAAGTCAGAAAAGGGACTTAATCATGTGACTAACTTTAGGCACCTGCTGAAGCCCAGCCCTAATTGAGTAAAGCACTTGGGTGCATAAGTACCATTGTGAATAGGTGCCTAAATCTGGGGTTTAGGTGCCTATGTCCCAGTTTTAGGTTCCATTGTGATCCACAAAACTCCTGCTGAATCCTATATGCACCTAAACTCACACGGCACCTAAATTTCTGCCCCCGCAAACTGACCAATGTTACTAGCAGAGCTAGCTGTAGCTGTGTGGTAGGGAACTCATCCCTGTAGAATTTCTTTCACTGGGTATAAAGGAGTTGTTGACCAGCTCTGTGCTGCCCTCTAGCTGCTTCCATCACTGGGTCTAGGGCAGGGGTGGCCAACCTGTGGCTCCGGAGCCACATGCGGCTCTTCAGAAGTTAATATGCGGCTCCTTGCATAGGTGCTGACTCCGGGGCTGGAGCTACAGGTGCCAACTTTCCACTGCTCAACCCCAGGCCCCGTCCCCACTCCACCCCTTACCCCAAGGCCCCTCCCCTGAGCCTGCTGCACCCTTGCTCCTCCCCGCTCCATCCCAGAGCCTCCTGTACACTGCGAAACAGCTGACCGTGGTGGACAGGAGGCACGGGGAGGGAGGGGAAGATGCTGATTGACAGGGCTGCCAGCAGACAGGAGGTGCTGGGGATGGCGGGGGGGGGGGGAGGGGCTGATGGGGGCTGCTGATGTATTACTGTGGCTCTTTGGCAATGTACATTGGTAAATTCTGGCTCCTTCTCAGGCTCAGGTTGGTCTAGGGACTTGTATAGCTGCTCTCCACCCCCTCACTACAGCCTCTCTCCCTGCTGGAGCTGGGGGAATTTCCTTAGCAGTTCTTACGCTCTGGGGCAAACTCCAGCCCTTTTCCTTGGGGCTTCTTTTGCCACAATGACCTACCCAAGGAAGGAAACTGAGCCACAGACAGACCAAGTGACCTGACTCAAGGACTGGTATCCCCAGCTATGGATTGTAAGCAGAGATGGGCACCTCCCTCCAGGCCAGACTTTATTGTTCCAGTGATTTTCTACATGCCCCAAACCTAGGCATTGCGACATTGAGCGTAGGTTCAGACTCACTGCACATATCTTTCTTCCCCTCACACTGCTGTAGCTCTAGATCAGAAACAGCTAGAGATTGGTTGGTTATTTACAAAGGCCTCACAGTCTAGTCCAAATGATGCTGCCTTTCTAAACGACTGTAGTGAAAACTCTTTGTGCCATTACATGGTCAGACTGTGCTCCCAGAGTTACCCTGGGCTTATGGTGACATAACCAAGAGCAGGATTTGTCTCTTTAAAATAAGACATGAGACAATTTACCTGGGGTGAATTTCACCTCTACACACCAGTCCTATGAGCCACTGGCCCCGTAAGTGGCCAATAACATCTGAGTTGTCCCCCTGCGGGAGGGTGAATTTCACCTATTAGGAACAGTGTTCCTTTGAATATGAGGCTTGAAACCCTGAACTAATCATACATTGTCAGTAAATCCCATGACACACACACTGAATGAATTTACTATTTTAATAAAAACATATCACACTGCTCATTATTGCCTCTGCTTACAATTAACTGTAGGTGCTGGGTTCTTTTCTATTTAATATTCTGTTACATTTTAAAAAGGAAGTTATTTTCTGCCATAATTTACCTTCATCGCAGGGGAGCATTGCAGACTTTTTCTTTAGCTAAATTTCCTGTTTCCTGTTTCAATCAATTTAATTCAATAATTTTCAGAGGAAGTCAAGGGTTGGGCTTATTGTTTCTCTGTTTAAAATATTTCAAATGTCATGTTAAATTACTGTAGTACAGGTTTTGGTAATTAAAGCCATAGTACAGTGTGCACCTGATCCTGCTTTCTCCCATTATTTTAAATGGGAGTTTTGCTCTGGCAGTGTAAAAGGACCTTAATGTGGATGCACATTACATATATACTCACTTTGACACCCCTCTGCACTACCAGAGTGGTATAAAAGGACCTTAGTATAATTGTGAAATCAGGCAATAATAGTTTATACACATGGATCATTGTGGTTTTGATCTGTCATTATCCACAAACAGAATTTTTATTTTATTTTATTCTAGTTCCATCACACTCATTGAATTAATAGCCACAAAACCAGACCTGCACAAAACCCTGATCTCATATCATCTCTCTGACATCTCTTCCTGGATGACTCACTGTAGTGGGGCGCCTGCCCCACTCCCTGAGATTATGGGCTGCGGCAGGCCAGTGGGCCCGCGCAGACGCACAGCCAATGGGAGAAGGACTTACTGGGAGCCAATCAGGGCCCAGGTTGGAGACAGCTAATCAGGGCCCAGCTCAGCCCTATAAGAAGGCTGCTCAGGGAGAGGAGAGTCAGTCTGTCCCAGGCCTTCGAGAGGGGAAGGTCTGTCTCCAAAGCAGAGAGATTAGCACCGTGGACAGTGCAGTGCTGGCCAGGCTCGGGGAGCAAAAGGGAGCTCTAGCCTGAGGCCTGCCAGGCTGCAGGCCCTGAAGAGAAGGGCCTAGCGGGTGCAAGGGGCCATAGGGGAAGCGGCCCAGGGAAGTGGGCAGATGGAGGGGAGAGAAGGAGGACAGCGAGGCTGCCGCTAGGGGGTCCCTGGGCCGGGACCCAGAGTAGAGGGCGTGCCTGGGTCCCCCCTTTCCCCCTTGCAGTACACCCAGCCATTGGCCGTAGGGAGAGGCTATTACAGACCACGCCAGATCCCTGACAGGAGGGATTAGACTTTGGGGTGTGTGGTTGACTATGGTGACTGGGACATAGAGACTGCTGATCAACACCCCCTCCCCCCCGGAAGGGGGTGTGGAAGGACTAAGGGGCACTGCCGGAGGGCAGTGGTCCTGAAGAGGACGCCGCGAGTTGGTGAGCGATGTGGGCTCAGAAGCCAACCGAGGGCAAGACAATGGGCGGGATACCACCGAGAGGGGACGCTCCACTGGACTGAGCTAATTCCCGGAGTAACCAGTAGGAGGCGCCGCAGTGGTGAGTCCCAACCTTGTTACACTCACCAAAAACTTAAATTGAATAAGACCAAAACTGAGCTCCTTATTTTCCCTCCAGAATTTCTTCTTCCCCCTTTTCTTGTGACTGACAAAACCACCACCATCCTTCATGACGTATAGGCCCAAAATCTAGTGGTTATCTTCCACTCTTCCCTCTCCTAAATACTATCTGGTCCTCAGTGTTCAAATCCATGTGCTTCTTCCTGTACAACATCTCAAAGATCTAACCTTTTCTCACTGTCCCGGCAGCAAAAACCATCTTACAAGTCCTTATCTCCCATTTTGATTAATGCAACTTTCTCCTCTCCTACCTCACCACAACTTGTACAAAACACAGCTCCTACAATTTGCCAAGGTCCTCCTCCTAACCTGTTGACATGACCAAATGACCTACCTTTTTTGAATCAACCTCATTAGCTCCCTCTGCTTCACTGCATCAAGCTCAACCTTCTTGTCCTTCCATTCTCCATATAACTCTACCCCCTGCCTATTATCTGGCCTAGCTTCTTATCAAATAGCTCCTACATAACCTCCCACCAGCCTTGATGCTCCATTTATCTGCCTGTCCCACAACCATCTTCACACCTTCTTCCAGAATGCCCCTACACACTGTAATGACCTCTCTAAACTGGCTAACCAGGCCACCACTCTTAAGTTCACTCAAATACCTCCTTAAAATCAGCTTCTGCCAAGACACCCACAAGAAGCGAGTTAACCAGTATTCTGGATACAGTGCAGTCTTCTACATCCCTCCAGTGCACCCCAGCCTGCAAAAAGCATAATCCAGCCCCTAATGACTAGTTCTCCGGAGGTGTTTATCAAGAAACTGATCAATGTAGTAAGAGCTGGTTGACACCTGTGGTATTATCTATGGCTGTTTGAGCTTTTATGGCCAGGAAATCTAGAGCAGTAACTTTTAGCACCACCGCAGGTAAAGTTTGACATTTTAGTCCAGCTCACCACGTCCCCCTTTCAGCTCTGAACAAAGACGGGGTACGGTCTGCTTAGTTAACTGATACTCAAGGAAAACAAACTGTGACATGAGACTGAACAGTGAGCATTTCTCTCTCTCTCTCTCTCTCTCTCTCTCAGCTACATTGTAGAGCATCTGCCTAGAATCTTCTCCTGCTGCCCTCCTGCTACCGATTTTAAATCTGTAGGCATACCTTGACGGTGTGTATCCTGCAAGTGTTGATAGGCAAAAAAACTTCTCACTGAAGTGAAAATCACACTTGCAGGTGTACATAGAGGGACCTGTTATGACCTGTTCTAGTTTAAGCCCACAGTAAATGTGTTTTACATGATGAGGATTCATGCTGAGCTGACAGATTATTGGTGTGCATGTTATTTGGTCTTATGCAGCTATTCTGGAACCCAAATACTATTAATTGACATGCATTGCGGAGGCACAGGTTTAAAATGTTTAGCCTGTGTGGGTAATGCATATAACGTTTTTAAAAATAAACTTTTTCTAGTATTATGAGATCACAAATTCCAAAGCTATGAAGCTATAGGCCTCAGGAAAGGGTTGAGGTTTTTGGTAGACAAGGGAATTGTGAACAAAAGCATCATAAGAGTCAATCTGCTTCAAGTGCTTAAAGATCTTCAAATCAAAAGTCTGAAATACAGCATTAGTTAGTTAACTGTTTCAGTGAAAGCTCAGGGCCAGATCCTCAGTTGGTGTTGTAGTAGGAAGAGAGCCTGAGACATAAGCCCCTGGTATCTGAGGCCTGAGACTTGGGCTAAAGTAATGGTCAAAGTTTTGCTAATATAAAGCAAAGTCAGGCTGTGAACTAGAGGCAGGCCCTGCTCACAGAATTTGTCAAGAACAAGGCTGATATTGCAGAAATATACATTCCTAAGAAGTGCTGGGCATAAGAATATATACACAAACACATTCCAGAGGGGTGGTAGCAGAACACCTCGATATCAACACATTCCCCAAAGATAACAGGAACATGTTGACCCATCTTAAAGATAAAGTCAGGATGACAGCATGATGGATAGAGATGTTTTGGTTGAACCAACATGTACAAGGTAATGGGTGGCACTTAGCCACATTGTTTGTACTGGTGTATAAAATGGAGTCTCAAAGGGAGTGTCTTTGGCCAGCCAAGGGGGGGAATGGAAAGTTCTGCCATTCCATGAGCTGCGTCCATTGTCATGGGCATACATGTCTTAATATCCCCGTAGAGTCTGGCAGGTGCTATTAACCTTGCTTTGTCGACAATAAACCTGGCTGGCTGCCTTCGTACCTTAACAGATCTTGTGATTATTGGGTGGTTCATTTGAGGTCTGCTGTGCCAGCTGTCTGCGCAGAGCTGCGATGGCGTGCGCACCCCCCCCCATACATCTGACTACAGGTGTAAATAGGTGCAGTTCCATTTTACTTCAGTGCAGAGCACCCAGAAAGCTGCTCTAAAGCCATTTGCACATGGGAATCTTTAGGTGGCAATGTACCTAGCTCTACTCTGCTTGTTTCTAGTTCCCCTCAGCCACCCCTCCCCATTTGATTTCCATTCTATCAGTGGAGGGAGGGGGTAGATTAGGGACTCTAGTGTCTTGGGATAATTCTTCTGTCTAAGGTAAGAATATTCTTTTTGTGGTTTGAGAGTATGGTACAGTACTTGTCCAGGTCAAACATGTAACATTATACTGAGGGGATGAGTAAGGGGGCTATTGCTTCTGCAACTCACAAGCAAGGATTTTTCCATGCAGGGGATATTTTCAGGCAAGACAGGGTGACCAGTTGTCTCTCCAACAGTGTCTGCCCAAAGCTGAATTTTTCTTTGAAAAGTCTGAGCTTAAAAAAGTTTTATTTAAAAAAAAAAATACAAGGAGAATAGAAAATACTCTTCCCCTTGTAAATTTGTGCAATATTTTTTAAAAAAATTTCTCTATAGCTGAAACAGCTAGGAATAAAAGTAGAAATTTGGCTTGGAAATAGCCCTCACTAAGGGTATTTGATTTGATTTGGCTGAATTAAAAATTTGATTTGATTTGGCCTAATTAGAATGCTTTGAAAAATCACAATACCGTTTCATTTTTATATAGGCCTAGGGACAGCACACTGATGAAACAATTCAAACAAGAATACCTTCATGATTTGTAAAAGGCATGAAAACAGTCATTAATTTTTTATTTCAACATGTGTGCAGTTTAGATGATACAAAGCCAAAACTGAAGATGCCTGTAATTATTAAATTGCTCCATTATCTTTCTGGATACCAAAGCTAAGCTGACTGATCTATAATTCCCTGGGTTGTCCATATTCCCCTTTTTATAGATAGTTACTATATTGTCCCTTTTCTAGTTGTAACCGATGCCTGCTCAATGTGGCACTCTGTCTCCCTCTAGCCATGGGTAGGCCAGCTAGAGATTGATGAGTGTGCTACAGCTTTGTCTTTTAGCTCAAGCAGAAGAGGCTCATGCATTAAGCTCAAGAGGTCCCAGGTTTGATCCCTGTTGCTGACGCCCGTGTAGGGGTCAGCGTTACCTAGTTCTTAAAGATAATTGTTAATGACTCCGATCTCTTCAGCCAGTTCCTTAAGTAGTCTAGGATGTGTTTTGTCAGGCCCTGCCACCTTGAAGACCTCTACCTTGTCTAAGTAATTCATTACTTCTTTCCCTCTTTTAGCTTTAGCTCCTGCCTTTATGCTGATGTTCACTGTGTTAGTTGTCTGATCACTGCTAACCTTTTGGTGAAAACTGAAACAAAAAAGGCATTTGACACTTCGGTCACTGCTGTGTTTCTTATTATTGTCTTTCCCTCCTCATTGAGTAATGGGCCTACCTTGGTCTTCCTCTTGCTTTTAATGTATTGTAAAGTGTTTTCTTGTTACCCTTTATATTACTAGCTAGTTTAATCTTGTTTTGTGCCTTGGTCTTTCTAATTTTGTCCCTACATGCCTGTGGGCTGTAATATTGTGGTCTAATTTCGGTTGTTGTGTTTAGTGTACGGGTGCTGGGTGGTGTTGGTGACCTGTGATCTACAGGAGGTCAGACTAGATCTGGTGGTCCCTTCTGGCCTTAAACTTTGACTCCGATTCTGAGTAGTACACCTGGTATGCCTATACATTAGAAATTGAAGTCAATGGAACTACAAACATGCTTAAAGGTAAATGTGCTTAAACACATGCATACATTGGGGGCTTTGGGGGTTTTTTGTTTGGTTTTTGCACTGAACTGGGGCCTTGGTCTGTATTCATTAGTTTGTCTAAAACTCAGATTCAAAATTACAGGTCAGAAAATAAGCTAATTATTGAAAACAAAAAGTGTATATATAGATTCAAATCGGCCTATAAGACACAAATGCAGATGACAGGACAAAAATCACCTTTTTCCTACAAATGCATTTCACAAATTGTTAATCCTACTTACTCCATAATGCAAGGCAATGATCACTTAATTACAATGCAATAAATGGCAACAGTACAGTTCAATTTATAGTGACTACAGGATTAACTCCAAAATATGTTCACAGTGCCTTAGAAAAGAGACTATTTTAAGCCAGGCTGACTCTAAGGTAAAAGGAGTAGAATAGCATATGTACAGCTCAACTGGAATAGATTGATAAGTGCCAAATTTTCAGCAGGTCTCCAGAAACATCCCCCCCCCCACCCCAAAAAAAATCTGTGCATGCAAACCTCAACAGTTGCATATCCTAGTAGGGTAGCTAGGAAGGCTGTGTGAAACTGGTGGAAAAACTCAAGTGAAAATTTCCACCAGTTTATTTTATTCAGTTTTCACACCCAAACTTTGCAAGATTTTGTAGCCTCTCAAAGTTTGGGGTTCTACAAAGATTAATTTGTAAAACCCATTTCAAGCTGGAAATTCTGAGCTTTCAAATTGTTGCACATTAGAGTTTTCTAAAAAGTATCACAGCAACCATCTGTTGTTATTTATTATTATTATTTGCATTATAGTAGCAGGCAAAGGTATCCAACTGAGAAAAGGGCTGCATTGTTCTAGGCACTGTACATGATAAGAAACAGCCACTGCCCTCCAAAAGCCACAGTCTAAATAGACAAGAGACACACAAAACGAAAGGGGAAACAGAAGCACAAAAAAATTTAGTGATTTGATGAAGGTCACACAGCAGGTTGCTGGCAGCACAAGGATTAAAAGCCAGGTCTCCTGAGTCCCTGTCCAGTGCCCACATACATGGCCTAAATGTATTAATGGGCAATTGAGAGCTCAATCCTGAAAAAGCTGTTGGATATAGTGCTTGCTACTATAAGTAGTTCCAATTAAGAGACAAAGAACTGTGTCCACACGGTAACGAAGGGTGGGGAGTTTAAATACAGTGAATATGTGTAGCAATGTAAATTTCAGTACTTTGATGGGAAAAGTAAAGTGAGATGAAGTGTATGAATTAATAAATGGAACAGAGCAAATACAGACAAAAATTAATATGAGTGGCAGGAGCTACCTTTATTTACAAAATACTTTAAACAATGCTGTTACTCAAATATCAATTAAAATAACAACATAAAAGTTAAAATGAGATTACTTTGTTTTCTGAACAGCTTCCCTGGATAAACAGCAAGAAATGTAAAAAGTACTTTTAAAAATAAGGCAGTGAAACTTAATTATTTTTGGCAATTAATTTTTGCTGCTGTGGCAGGTTAATTGCCTGATCTTCACTAAACCTTGGGATTTTCTTAAATTCCTCCTGTTTCTTGAAGAAAAGCTGGGCTAGAATATGATCTGCTGTGGCATGGAAGTAGTCATCCATATCAAGGGTTTGCAGCTGTCGGAAATAAATTATTTCCATTTGAAATATGGTATTAGATCATTTTATAAGACTATTAACAGCACAGAATATTAAAATACATTGAGTAAAAAGCCACATAGCTCTCATAAACTATCGCACATACAATAAAAAATATCATAAACAATAAAAAGCATAGCACTTACAAGGCACTTTTCATCAAAGCTATTAAAATCTTAACTATTTATCGACACACTTTTTTTTTTGGACTGGGAACAGAGAAAGTTCTGAGCTATGTGTTTAAGAATGTTTGTGTTCTTTGAAAACCAATAGTTTTTAATGCTAAAAATACAAGTAGATTATTGAACCAGAGAGATTGAGTGTGTGAAGTTATGCACTTAAACACACACACAATGACCGGTTCATGAGTTGGCAATACTTAAAAGGGTAAATGTCCTATGAGATAAGGAACTAAGCTAGAATAGCAGTTGCTTCCACACTCCTTTGCTGGATATCAGGATCACAGGATATGTGTAATCACAGGTCCATGGCGCCACCCATGCTCACCATCAAGCATGTTGGCCTGGTCAATGCTTGTGCAGATCCCCTTTCTGTGGTGCACAGGGGCTATAGTGGCCTTTTCAGGCTAATCCACCCACAGCATGACCAGCAGACAAGCGCTCTCTCATGCGCGCACACACACACACACACACACACACACACACACACACCAGTACATAGTCTCTCTCCTCTTTTTTCCGATCCAATGTGGTGCTTTAGTGGTGCCTCATGAAGGCCCTTCACACCAGAAGTGAAGCTCACCGTCAGTGTAGCTGACCGTTACTGGCTGTGTAGCAAAGCATAAGGCAACCAATCACGGAATAAGTCCAATTTATGCTTTCCCCCACACACACTTGCTTATAGAGTAACTGCCATTATGAATTCTCACCTGGTTGCCCGTGCTGAATGCTAGAATCATAAGCAAATCCTCATCACATGTGCTTTTGATATAATGTTGTGTTCCAATGGGGAAAAATACAACATCTCCAGTGCCAATGTCAAAGTCGGTGGTAATTTTAGATGAAACAATAATTCCCACCTAAACAAGAGATGCAGCAATTATTCCTTGCTGGAAAATGTTCAGATATCCAACAGTACATGCCAAGCCCACTCATCATAAGATTAATTAAGAATTACGGCTCCAATTCTGCGCTGAGATCTGCTAGTGCAGACCCAATGACGTCAGTGGAGCACCAGACAGGCACAGGTATCCACAGGGGAAGATTGTGGCTATTATTATTCAACTTCCCATATGGGGAAAAGGGGTTCATCAGAAGTTTCAACTTCTTTGCCTTGGCAGAAGGATTATTAACATTATGAATTTTGGAAATATGTGGGTCAGCTCATATGAAACGCAGGACCCTTAAAAAGAACCTTTAAACCTTTTTGTTTTTCAAAGGGTTGTGACCAGTGCTGGACTAAATATTTGGTACCTTTACCATCCCTTACTTCCCTTCCTTTACATCGGATCCTTTTGTTGTGTTTATCAGCTTCAGTTTAAAGAGGGTGATTTTCGATTATGATCTTATTGTATCTTTGTTTGTTTGTATTATGTCAAAACAGAGCCTCAAGCATCCTGGTAAGTCATGTTAATTAATACTAATCAGAGCAGTAATGATTATCTGGGCCTTCCTCTTGGCATAAAATCAAGACCACCCCTTTTCCTTTCTATATCGTACTTACATGTGGTGATAGGGACATAGTGAAACATTGTTTTCTAAGGGCTTGTCTATACTTACGCGCTGGTTCGGCGGCAGGCAATCAAACTTCTGGGTTCGATTTATCGCGTCTTGTCTGGACGCGATAAATCGAACCCAGAAGTGCTCGCCGTCGACTCCGGTAATCCTGCTCGGCGCGAGGAGTACGCGGAGTCAACGGGGGAGCCTGCCTGCCGCGTCTGGACTGCGGTAAGTTCGAACTAAGGTACGTCGACTTCAGCTACGTTATTCACGTAGATGAAGTTGCGTACCTTAGTTCGAATTGGGGGGTTAGTGTAGACCAGGCCTAAATCTTGTTGCAACTAACTTCCCCTGCTTAGGACCTGTTCCTCAGCAGTGTTGAATCAACAGGATTCCCTCTTATTTTGTCTATCCTCTTTCTAAGACCATAAGAATTCCTACTTGAAGCAGCTTGCTGCCTTTTCCCTGAATGCAGAACAATAATGGGCTAAATTTTTCTCTCTGTTGTGGTAGTGCAACTTCTTTTTGACTTGCTAGAGCTCCATCAGCATATCTCAGAGAAAATTTACCCTAAGAGGAAGGGTGTGGATTTTGGAGTTTTACAGTACTAACAAGAATCAGAATTTTTTCTGAAAACATTCCAATCCTGCAGTCCTAACTCAGACAAAACCCTCATTTAGTTTATGTAACAAATTACCTTTCCACAGCCACTAATGACATAGCCCATCTCGTTAGCATTGAAATGAAAATGAGGTTGCCGTAGTCCATTGCTGTATATCCTGATAGTTGCTAAGGTAAGAGTATTTTCATGCTGGAAGTCAAAATAAGCACAACAGTCAGACAACAGCCCATATGGCAACATCTTAGCTGTGTGTGACAGTGATGATGAACTCACATGCTTTGTAAATGTTACCTTACGTTTCAGCAACGAGAATGCTCTACTGAATATACGTACCATTTGCAGTGACTCACTGAAGATTTTCTCATTGTCATTTAGACCCACTCCATTTTTGCGAAAGCGAGCCCACTGAATTACTCCTCCTGGAAGTTTGAATTCTGTTGAATCTGAATGAATGATGGTTAAAGGAGAATTACTAGAAAATATTCCCTTATGTTATTGGTAATTAATTGCCAGAAGATTTGCTTCTAGCTAATGTTGCTTGATTATCGACCAAGATCATGGGTCCTCACTGGGGACTGAATTTGGGACATCCAGTGCTAAAAGCATAAGCAGCTACCTTTAGCTAGTTAATAGACTCCTATCCTTTGTGAAGCAGCCGCCAGTGCAGGATGCATAACACAGACTGATTAGTGGTTTATACTTGCATAGTACCCCACTCTGACACATGCAAGCAGCAGTTGTACAAACAATAGGAAATCTGAAATCAGAATTTCTTCTTGAGTTTAGACTAAGACTAGTAACTAGCAATGTATTCATTGATATGAATGGCAACAGTGAAAGCTTCTTTCCAGCACTCACCCATTAGCTGTTGGCTCAAACTTTTTATCATGAGAAGTATTTGTTCTGATAGCAATAATTTCAGCTGTCCTGAATCCTGCAAGGTGCTTTGTCATTAGGAGTAGAGGGTGCGCAGCATCTCCCAGGAAATGCTCAGCACCTTGCAGGATTGAGTGCATGGTGTGTGATCATCATGCAGTAGTGGCTGGATCCACTTTATACAAAATATTTTGAAGATGATAAGGTGGTGTTTTCTATACACCTTCCATAGATGGACAACTTTTCACCTTAAACCGGTCAGTCACACTGACAACATTTTCCATGTGCCTGAATCACAGGCCCTTATTCACAAACTGATGTTAAAATGCCTGTAGTATTCTACCTTGAGCATACTAAAAGTCCTACGAAATTGTAATTGTTGCCATATTTCCTTTAGGTAATTTGGACTTCTTTGTGCCTACAATGGTGTTCTCTATTCATTCCCTGGCACTGGCAGTCTGAGTGCCAACGCATTCTCCAGACAGAGTTGCCTTTGGCTCATTTTGCTCTACCTCCCCCGAGGACAGGGTTCAGTTTTCCTTGGAGTGCACCAGCCAGTTCCTCAGGTATATCAGGGACCCATCAAAAGAAGTTTTATTGGCAATATACAAAAAAGAGAAAACTATAAAATAAAAAAATAGTTAAATACACACACTCCATACTACAGTGAACATCACAGACTGGCACTTTCCTTGAAGTTACAGAAGAAGAGGTTGCTCACCTTGTGCAGTAACTGGGTTTTTCAAGATGTGTGTCACTATGGATGCTTCACTTCAGGTGCTAATGCGCCTCCTGAGCCATTGATATGAGATTTTCCGTTAGCAGTGTCTGTTCGGTCAGCACATGCACCCTATTCCTCCTCATGTCACACACCAAGGCTATACAGGGGAACTGCCCTCAGTTCCTTCTCTACCAGAATGTCCCATGGAAAACAGTCTGAAGCAGAGGGGAAGGAGGGCAGCTGGAGGGACGCTGGACTCAATGGTACCTGTTCCAGGGCCAGAGTCAATGGCGCCACACGGGTTGTTGGAACCACAGAGTGGCCCGACTTGGGTCGCACTCTACTAGAATCCCTCTGCCCCGCCAACCTTGGTGTTGGGGATCGACCTCTATCGGTCTTTTTCTGCTTCTTTCTTGGCACCGATGATAGAGAGTAGTGCTGAGGTTCCCTCACTGAAGCACTATTTTTCAGCACCAGGGATGATGGACAGTGCTGAGTCTCTTGAGAAGCAGGAGAGTCTTTTCTCAGTGCCAAAGAGAAGAGAGGAGTCTCCCAAACAGTAATCAGGGCACTCCTTATGGCTGTTGAACTACCCGGCTCCAAGGGAGGTCAAAGTGCTGCCTCCATGAGGATACATCTGAGCTAGTGTCTCTACTCTTTTTGGTGCGGTCTTTGGTAAGTCTTTGTAGATCTTACAGTGCTCCCACATGTGAGTTTCCCCCAGACATTTAAGGCAGCTGGAATGGGGGGCATAAGCTTGTAACAAGAAGCAAACGCTTAAACCTCAGAGATTGAGGCATGCTCCGGTACTAGGCAGGGATTAACCCAGCTGAGTTAACTATTTACCTAACAACTGAAACTTAATTACTAAGAATAAAACATAACTATATACAACGAGGTTAGAAAATCCACTGAGGAGTGCTTGCAAATGCAAGGGATGAGGCAGTTCCAGTGGCCATCAGGGGCAGTAAGAAGGAACTGAGGGGGCTGCAGGTCAGTGGGACCTTTTATACCTGCTCTATGAGCATGCGACTCCAGGAGGCAACAGAGCTGAGGCGATGGATATCACTGGGGGGGGACGGGGACTTTCCGCTGGCGGTGCTCAGGGTAAGCGCACACCTACATTGGAATAGACTTGAGCAAGCACTCGAAGAACTAACCTATGCAAACTAACCCTAAACAAACAGCTATAGAAAACTACACAAGATAGCCAAGACACACTCAGGGTGGACAGGCTAAGGCTCTGTCTCCTGCTGAGGCGGTTGAGAAAGAACTGAGTACAATTCACCCCCACATCCCTATGTAGCCTCAGTGTGCAGCATGAGGACGCATGCATGGGCCAAATGGACAATGCTAAAGGAAAATCTCTGATCAAGGGCTCGAGAGGGGCATACACACCTGAAGTGGAGCACCCATAGGGGAAGGTGCATACTTGAAGAACATTGCAAAGTCAGCTGCATTTATTGCGTGGTAGAAAATGGGACTGGTTTCTGAGAGAGGCTTCCCAGAGAAGCTTTGTGATCAGTTCTATACTTCAGTTATAGGTCCTAATCATTAGAGGAGTAAGGTTCTGGAACAGCCTCCCAATAGGAGTTGTGAGAGCAAACAATTGGTTTTAAGAGACAGCTAGAGAAATTTATGAGTGGGACTGTGTGATGAGGTTGCTTGCCATTGGAGGGAGGTGGGGGCAGGACATGGCAGCCCTGGGAGTTGCTACTAAAATCTCATGCTTTGGGGCTTCAGCTCGTCACCTACAAAGGTAGGAAGGAATTTCATAGATTCATAGATTCTAGGACTGGAAGGGACCTCGAGAGGTCATCGAGTCCAGTCCCCTGCCCGCATGGCAGGACCAAATACTGTCTAGACCATCCCTGATAGACATTTATCTAACCTACTCTTAAATATCTCCAGAGATGGAGATTCCACAACCTCCCTAGGCAATTTATTCCAGTGTTTAACCACCCTGACAGTTAGGAACTTTTTCCTAATGTCCAACCTAGACCTCCCTTGCTGCAGTTTAAGCCCATTGCTTCTGGTTCTATCCTCAGAGGCTAAGGTGAACAAGTTTTCTCCCTCCTCCTTATGACACCCTTTTAGATACCTGAAAACTGCTATCATGTCCCCTCTCAGTCTTCTCTTTTCCAAACTAAACAAACCTAATTCTTTCAGTCTTCCTTCATAGGTCATGTTCTCAAGACCTTTAATCATTCTTGTTGCTCTTCTCTGGACCCTTTCCAATTTCTCCACATCTTTCTTGAAATGCGGTGCCCAAAACTGGACACAATACTCCAGCTGAGGCCTAACCAGAGCAGAGTAGAGCGGAAGAATGACTTCTCGTATCTTGCTCACAACACACCTGTTAATACATCCCAGAATCATGTTTGCTTTTTTTGCAACAGCATCACACTGTTGACTCATATTTAGCTTGTGGTCCACTATAACCCCTAGATCCCTTTCTGCCGTACTCCTTCCTAGACAGTCTCTTCCCATTCTGTATGTGTGAAACTGATTTTTTCTTCCTAAGTGGAGCACTTTGCATTTGTCTTTGTTAAACTTCATCCTGTTTACCTCAGACCATTTCTCCAATTTGTCCAGATCATTTTGAATTATGACCCTGTCCTCCAAAGCAATTGCAATCCCTCCCAGTTTGGTATCATCCGCAAACTTAATAAGCGTACTTTCTATGCCAATATCTAAGTCGTTAATGAAGATATTGAACAGAGCCGGTCCCAAAACAGACCCCTGCGGAACCCCACTCGTTATGCCTTTCCAGCAGGATTGGGAGCCATTAATAACAACTCTCTGAGTACGGTTATCCAGCCAGTTATGCACCCACCTTAGAGTAGCCCCATCTAAATTGTATTTGCCTAGTTTATCGATAAGAATATCATGCGAGACCGTATCAAATGCCTTACTAAAGTCTAGGTATACCACATCCACAGCTTCTCTCTTATCCACAAGACTCGTTATCCTATCGAAGAAAGCTATCAGATTGGTTTGACATGATTTGTTCTTTACAAATCCATGCTGGCTGTTCCCTATCACCTTACCACCTTCCAAGTGTTTGCAGATGATTTCCTTAATTACTTGCTCCATTATCTTCCCTGGCACAGAAGTTAAACTAACTGGTCTGTAGTTTCCTGGGTTGTTTTTATTTCCCTTTTTATAGATGGGCACTATATTTGCCCTTTTCCAGTCTTCTGGAATCTCTCCCATCTCCCATGATTTTCCAAAGATAATAGCTAGAGGCTCAGATACCTCCTCTATTAGCTCCTTGAGTATTCTAGGATGCATTTCATCAGGCCCTGGTGACTTGCAGGCATCTAACTTTTCTAAGTGATTTTTAACTTGTTCTTTTTTTATTTTATCTGCTAAACCTACCCCCTTCCCATTAGCATTCACTATGTTAGGCATTCCTTCAGACTTCTCGGTGAAGACCGAAACAAAGAAGTTTCCTTCCTCCCTCTCAGTGTATTCTGGGTGGGTTTTGAGGGTGGTTTTTTTGTGTGCGTGTCCTTTCTCTAAAGCATCTGAGATGGCCATACCTGGAGATGGGACACTGGATGGGATGGGTCAGTGCTCTGAGATGGCAGTGAACTTTCTCTCATCTGCTTGGCTGGCTGGTGCATCTCAGTCCCTCCTGCTCTCTGCCTGTGGCACACCATAGCTCAGTATCCTGGAGATTATAATACTTTGGTCTAGTTTCAGTTGCTGGGTTTAGTTGCTGGGTACAGTTGGTGGCCTGTGATACACAGGAGGTCAGACTAAATGATCCGGTGGTCCATGCTGGCCTTAAACTATGATTCTATGACCTGCCTTTACATGGCATTTTTTCTGTGACATCATGTAGTATCTGCTCACTAGAGCACAAAGAACATATTCAGTTTCAATACGTGAATTTATGCTAAACTATGGCCCTGTTTCTGCAACACAAGGCAGCCACTTTGACTGCCAGTGCAAAACAGCCCTATAGCTGGCATATCTGACTATGGGATGGAACCCCTGGTATAGCTGGACCTTCCAATAGCCTAAAGCCAGGATGGCCACTTTATATGGCACTCATATACACTCTGTGGAAGGCAGAGAGAGCTTGGTCAGGGAAAAGGGAGCATGTCTGGGGTATCAGTGGAACCTGGCCAATTCTCAGCTGAAATAATAGACCCTTGATATATTACATAGATGCAGCTGCATTTGTGTCGTATAGGCAGATTTGAATCTATGTATACTTTTTGTTTTTGATTAAATAATTAGCTTATTTTCTGACCTGTAATTTTGAAATGGGAGTTTTTAGACAAACTAATGAATACAGACCAAGGCCCCAGTTCACGAAACCCCCCCACAAAAAACACCCCTATGTGTGCATGTGTTTACGTTTGTAGTTCCATTGACTTCAATTTCTAATGTATAGGCATACCAGTTGTACTACTCAGAGTCAGAATCATAGAGTTTAAGGCCAGAAGGGACCACCAGATCATCTAGTCTGACTTCCTGTATATCACAGGCCACCAATACCACCCAGCACCCATACACTAAATGCAACAACTGAAATTAGACAACATATTACAGCCCACAGGAGACTGCCTGAGGCCTCTGCTTAATATTGTCCATTTTATTAATTTACAAATTGTTTCTAGACTATTATATTACTACTTCTCCCCTCTATCACATTTAATTTTTACTCCACTTTATCAACATAAGAACGGTCATACTGGGTCAGACCAATGGTCCACCTAGCCCGGTATCCTTTCTTCCAATAATGGCCAATCCCAGAGGATTCAAAGAGAATGAACAGGACAGGGCAATCATCAAGTGATCCATTCCATCATCCAGTCCCAGCATACGATGGTCAGAAGGCTAGGGACACCAAGAGTAATGGGTTGCATCCCTGACCATCTTGGCTAAAAGCCATTGATGGACCTATCCTCCATGAACTTATCTACCGGTCATTCTTTTTTGAACCTAGTTATAATTTTGGTCTTCAGAACATCCCTGACAACGAGTTCCACAGGTTGACTGTGCATTGTGTGAAGAAGTACTTCCTTCAAAACAAACAGATACCCCATGTATATACCAAGTTCTTAGTTTGTACCTTTGAGATTATAGAAGTATCGCCACACTAGCTTGTCTGGAGACTGCACATAGCTGGCATTCTGAACAAGCTCTACTAAGTTTGGTGGAAGGTTAATGGCCTGATCTTCTGTTTGTTTCTTGAATGTTCTAATAAAATTCACTCCACCTTGAGGCTAAAATACACACAATAAAAATGTTATGTTAGCAAATGCATGAAGCAAACAGGGAAAGTAGAGCTGCTTGATCAAGTAATGTGCTTTTCACCTTTAAGACATACTGAAAGTCTGATCTGGTAACACGTGCTGCCATGCATTGTCCCATATAATTCCTAGCGCTATAAATATTTTAACTTGATTGTATACTTTGTTCAAATCCTAAAGAGATTTGAAACTGAAACAAAATGTAAGTCCTCTCTCACCTGGGTAGATGCTACAAATTATTTGCATCCTCACTATAGAATGCACAGTTTCCACCATGAGAACCTGCAGATCCCCTGGATCCAGCAGATACTATGAGCCTATATGCTGGCTCCAGAATAGCAGTGGCTTCAGGGACCCTTGCCCCACTGTGACAAGGACTAGTTCTAAGGATATGAGAGGACACTGCTACTCGGGGGGCATACAAATCCTTCCAGCCGGAGACAGGAGATCCTGCACAAATTCATAAGGTGCATGGTTGGGCCATTTTTGATTACTTTCAGCAAGACAGAGATGTATATGCTACTGTTCAAACCTTTAATGATCTTGCTGCTATGTCTTCTGGTGTAGAGAAAAACACATCATCAACATCCAAGGTTTGAAGTTCTTCATGTGTTGTAAAAAACAGCAGGAACAAACAGTCATCTTCTCCCACATTCTTTACCCAATGCAATGTGTTTTTAGGGAAGAAAATCACTTGGCCTGCGGTAACATTGTATGTGGTTACTATGCTACCACCAGCATCAACAACACCAATCCAGGCACTACCCTGAAACACAGGCAGAGCGACAGAACACAGTCATGAAAGAAACAAACAAACATTGTTTTTTCCATAGTGAGCTCATAAATTGTATTTGCCTACATTTTAATAATTCAAAAATACATGTGACTGATAGTAGCCCACTCTGGTGACAGTCCCACTCTTATTCAGGTTTTGAGAGACCAAAGCAAGAATAGTGCATTCAGCGATAAATTGTTGGAAGGCCCAATTACTTTAAGAAACACTTGATAAATTTTCTCTCTCTCACACACACACACACAAAACATTATGTTGTTTAAACAAAGCTATGAATGTTATGATTATAGTTTAAGAAGATTCAAACTACTGGGGATAAGGATCATGTGTCTGTGAAATGTCTTGTACAATTGCTCCCCAATCCTGACTGGGGCCTGTAAGTGCTACTATGATATAAATATTAAATACTTAGAATACTAACAATACTTTTATTATTAAGTATAGCCAAGAGTCAATTATTCAAAATACATAACGCTTTGTTTTCAAAATTATGTACAATCTCTAATTATTCCTCACAATACCCCATGAGTTAGTACTTTAAGTAACTTTTACTATTCCCATTTTACAGATGGAGAAATGGATAGTCAGAGGAGATAAGACAAACACTTTCAAATTTGGGTGCCTAATATTAAGCACCTAATTCATGTGCAGGCACCCAGATAAGTAGCTGAATTTTTAAAAGTGCAGAGTACACAAAATTTCCACTGACTGCAACTATTACACTTTGGTTGGAGCTGTGAGTGTATAGTATGTCTGCAAATCACGCCATTTAAGAACATAATTTCAGGCATCAAGGTTTGAAAATGTGACACACGTTAACCAGTGATAATGCCGTCATTATTATTATTTAGCATTTCTGTATAAGACCATAGGTTGGCATGATGCTTTACTCCAAAAATTACAACAGATGAAATTAAAATAATCAGATTGTACCTTTAGGAGAAAGCCATGTTCATTGGCATTAAAGTGCCAATGGGGGGCCCGGAGCCCTTTGCTCTTGATCCGTAATGTTCCAAAAGTCATCTTAGATCGCTGATTGTTGATGCTTGTTCCAAATTCCATTTCTTCATCACTCGGATAATCCTTTACATCATACCTAAATCTTGCCCATTGAATATCACCCCCAGGAAACTGAAATACCTAGCAAATCATAGACAAAAGTTATTATTTATAAGTATTGGACAAAGGCAAGGCCAGTGGGGAAATGAAGGGAAAATATTGAAGGAATATTTCAGAACATTACTTTATATGTAGATATGAAATTTGTGGAAAACGTAGGGAATTCTTGGTGAGGCTTCTCTCTCTATGCGTTTACTACACTTTTGATGATCCCACACATACCTTTATACATCAAATTGCTATAATATCATTTTTTTTTTACAATGATTGATAAAACCATTCCTTAAGGACAAAACTCTCAGAAAAATTAGTGGCTAAGAATCGCTTTGTAGGTACATCAAACAAAAAAAGTGGAAGACCCGGGGTGAAATCTTAGCCCTACTGAAGTCAATGGAAGAACACCCATTGACTTTAGTAGGGTCAGAGTCAATCAGTGTGTATCTGCTATCAAAAACTAAACAAATATAAGGCTGACATGGCCTATCATCACCTTGACCACACTACTTTTATGCTGTACTCCCTTCCCCCTTCTCTTTCTTTGTCTTTTTAGACACTGATTCAGGAAAGCACTTAAGTACGTGCTTACAATTAAGCACATGTGTAAGTAGCCTTCCTAAATAGAATGTTTTCCTGAAGCAGGGTCTTAGATTGTAAACTCTTTGTGCTAGGGACTGTTCCTTCCCATTTATTTGTACTCTATCTAGAATAAATCCAGCAATTTTTAAAAGTCACCTTACATTAGGGAAGTGTATTACAGGACACTGTAATCTTGAAAACCACATTTTTGGTATGTTTGCACCTCCTATAGTTGCATCTAATGCCTAACAATATCAGAACTGGAAGAAATTAGAAAAAGGCAATTTTTTTTGTTCCTTTAATTTGTATATTTGACAGCACTGTATATCAGTTTAACTGTCCACTGTCTAATCAATCATCTTCTCCTTTGCGGGGAAACCCTTATAAACATGAACACGGGATCAGAAAAATCCATATAAATATACTTTTTTAAGGATTTAAAAAAAGAGTCAAAACATACACTTTAACATCTGGCTCTATGAAAACTGGAGTTCTAAAATTGGTCAATTTTTAAAAATTCAATAAGTTTTGAAATACAGAGACTAAACTCTGAAGTAATCTGTTTGGTTTGTACATGAACTGCAGTGCTATAAGGCCAGCAAGGTGAGTGAGGCTACTACTGCCTAAAATGAGACCATCACATTCATTTTTATTTGTGACCAAAGAATACATTTTAGCTCGGTTCTCAAGATTTCCAGTTTCAACTAAACGGCTTCTATTTGTATTCAAGCTTTCTGAAAATGTTTCACATTGTGTAGTTTCACTGCTAGATTTCAAAAGCTGACTTCCTTTTAAAACTCTGTAATTTTGGTTATTTAGACATCTAATTTGTAGGTGCAAATAATGATATGTCCAAAAGATGTAAATTGCATTTTGGATTATTTATGAATCAATAGCTCTTTGTGCCTGCAATTCTGTGGGCAGAAAAGGAGAGAACCAAAACAAAAAACAAAAAAACAGGCCAGTCTGAAAATTTGGCCCTAAACAATAATATTATTTTGTAAGAAGAACAACTGCTACCTTAGATTTACCCAGATGATTCAGAAACTGGAATTTGACATCTACTCTTTTTTTGTCTGACATTGTTATTGGTGTTTTTGGAGAGGTTATTTCATGCTTTTGAATGTTTAGCTGTGTCATAAATCCAATGTTCTTAATGTAGACCAAGGAAATAATCAGCACTCCTATGATGGTGGAGATGACGCAGGCCAAGAGACAAACTAGAAAGATGTTCATTAGCGACCAGTGGCTCTTTCTTTCCTACAAGACATTTTAAAAACCAAAGTTATTAGTTAGCAATCAGAACAACTGTTAATGC
Organism: Emys orbicularis; assembly: GCF_028017835.1. Taxonomy (NCBI): domain Eukaryota; kingdom Metazoa; phylum Chordata; order Testudines; family Emydidae; genus Emys; species Emys orbicularis. Next base: position 18,789,748 of record NC_088688.1, on the reverse strand, counting down.
AATGGTACCTGTGTAATCAAGACTGGATACCTTTCCTGAAGATATGCTTTTGTCAGACAAGTTAGTGGGCCCAGTATAGGAGTAACTTGATGAAATTTTTTTGGCCCCTGTTATGGTCAGACTAGATGCTCTAATGGCCCCTTCACACAAGGGGGCTGATACCACAGACTTTATTCATGAGTTACACATGTATTCTTTCTATCTATCTATCTAGGAGTTTTCTTTAGTGCCCATCAATGTGCAGAATAGAGCCTAGATCTCCCTTGGAATATCAATACAAGCTGCTAATTTTCACAAGAAAGTGAGATAATAAAGAAAAGCAAAAGAGCTACTGAAATTTTCACCAGTTTTACGGATTAAGCTACAAACTGCAACAAGACAGAGCATCCTTTATACATTAAGCATGGGTTGTTGTTTTTTAACTATTTAAAAGGATGATGAGATGAGATATGCTTTGTATAGTTACTTTTTTTAATCCTTTGGGAAAACGTAAAGTCCTCCGTGTATTTTAACCTGGTTAAATCCTTAATGGTCACTTTTCAAACTGTACTGTTTAAGCTTTCAAACCACTGCTGCTTAAACTTCTGCTGCCCTTAACAATATAAGATAACCAACATTTTTTTAAACTTTGTCCACCCTACGCAAAACTGGAAGAGGTTAAGGTGGCCAGGTAGGCCTATTAACTGCCCAGGCTTCACCTGGAGAGGTGACAGGGAGCAGGGAAGTGATAAGGAGGCTCTGCTGCTGGACAGGAACTGGAGGGGCCTGTATAAAGCACAGGTGCTAAGAGAAGAAAAGGGCTGCAGGAGAGTTGTCAGCAATCACTCCCTGGGAGAAGGGAGGTGTGTTTTGGGCTATGGAGATAGGGTTATCAGGTGTCCGGTTTTCAACTGGAACACCCGGTCGAAAAGGGACCCTGGCAGCTCCGGTCAGCACCGCCAACCATGCTATTATAAGTCCGGTTGGTGGTGCTGCCCAGCTAAGGCAGGCTAGTCCCTACCTGCGCCGCTGACCAGGAGCCGCCGGAGGTAAGCCTGTGCCCCAACCCAGACCCTCAACCCTTACCCCAGCCCAGAGCCCCCCCCCCCGCACCCCAACCCCTCATCCCTGGCCCCACCCCAGAGCCTGCACCCTCAGATGGAGCCCTCACCCCCCTGCATCCCAACCCCCTGCCCCAGCCCAGAGCCCCCTGCCACACCCTGAACCCTTCTGCCCCACCCCCCAGCCTGGAGCACCCTCCTGCATCCCAAACCCTTCATCCCCATCCCCAGAGCCTGCACCCCCAGATGGAGCCCTCATCCCCCTGCCTCATCCTGCAGGCTCCTCCTGCACCCCAAACCCCTCATCCCGGGCCCCACCCCAGAGCCTGCACCCCCAGACGGAGCCCTCACTTTACCTTATAGTATCTCCCTGTCAATCCCACACAATTCTATACTTTTATTAAAAATACCCATGTATTCTACATCATGGTAACTAATATAGCACATATGCTCTCACTAAAAATCCCCAATGGGTAAAGTCAGTTGGGTCACTGTGGAGTTGCTAACCTGATATAATTATAGCCAAGAGCTGCTGGGAAGGCAATTTCAGTACTTACTATAAGCTCCCTATAACACAACAGGTTAGGGTATGTCTACACTGCAACGAAACACCCGTGGCTGGTGTTGCACTTTAACTTTTATGAAACACTTAAAGGAGAGGAAAGTGATCAGGAACAGTCAGCATGGATTCACCAAGGGGAAGTCGTGCCTGACTAACCTAATTGCCTTCTATGATGAGATAACTGGCTCTGTGGATGAGGGGAAAGCAGTGGATGTGTTATTCCTTGACTTTAGCAAAGCTTTTGATACGGTCTCCCACAGTATTCTTGCCGCCAACTTAAAGAAGTATGGGCTGGATGAATGGACTGTAAGGTGGATAGAAAGCTGGCTAGATCGTCGGGCTCAACGGGTAGTGATCAATGGCTCCATGTCTAGTTGGCAGCCGGTTTCAAGCGGAGTGCCCCAAGGGTCGGTCCTGGGGCCGGTTTTGTTTAATATCTTTATTAATGATCTGGAGGATGGTGTGGACTGCACTCTCAGCAAGTTTGCAGATGACACTAAACTGGGAGGCGTGGTAGATACACTAGAGGGTAGGGATCGGATACAGAGGGACCTAGACAAATTAGAGGATTGGGCCAAAAAAAAACCTGATGAGGTTCAACAAGGACAAGTGCAGAGTCCTGCACTTAGGACGGAAGAATCCCATGCACAGCTACAGACTAGGGACCGAATGGCTGGGTAGCAGTTCTGCAGAAAAGGACCTAGGTGTCACAGTGGACGAGAAGCTGGATATGAGTCAACAGTGTGCTCTTGTTGCCAAGAAGGCTAACGGCATTTTGGGCTGTATAAGTAGGGGCATTGCCAGCAGATCGAGGAACATGATCGTTCCCCTTTATTCGACATTGGTGAGGCCTCATCTGGAGTACTGTGTCCAGTTTTGGGCCCCACACTACAAGAAGGATGTGGAAAAATTGGAAAGAGTCCAGTGGAGGGCAACAAAAATGATTAGGGGTCTGGAGCACATGACTTATGAGGAGAGGCTGTGGGAACTGGGATTGTTTTGTCTCCAGAAGAGAAGAATGAGGGGGGATTTGATAGCTGCTTTCAACTACCTGAAGGGGGGTTCCAAAGAGGATGGAGCTCTGCTGTTCTCAGTGGTGGCAGATGACAGAACAAGGAGCAATGGTCTCAAGTTGCAGTGCAGGAGGTCTACGTTGGAGATTAGGAAACACTATTTCACTAGGAGGGTGGTTAAGCACTGGAATGCGTTACCTAGGGAGGTGGTGGAATCTCCTTCCTTGGAGGTTTTTAAGGCCCGGCTTGACAAAGCCCTGGCTGGGATGATTTAGTTGGGAATTGGTCCTGCTTTGAGCAGGGGGTTGGACTAGATGACCTCCTGAAGTCCCTTCCAACCCTGATATTCTATGATTCTATGAACTTCAATCTAGAAACGAATTTAGTTAAATCAGTTGAATTTGTGTGTAAACTAGCCCTAAGCCTTCTGCTATCACATCTTTGCTAAGTGAAGCAAGGCCATGGTGATTTCTTGAGTGAGTATAATGTTTGCCAATTAGCAAAGTGAAAATTAGGAAGATTTTATGTTATTTAACTCTTTATAGTATATTTGTGTACATAATTTTGCTATACCATGAAACAAGATGTTAAGCCCCAACTCTGATTCTTATTTGATAAAGTTCTAAATAATTGCAAAAGAGAAACTTACCGGTACTTCTTGCTTTGTCTGTTCTTTCATATTTGAGGAACTCTGTATTTTCTCTTCTTGCATTTCAAATCCTGGGTTCTCCATTTAAAGAAACTGGAACAGACTTTTGTGTAAAAAAAAAAAAAAAAAAAATCTGATTGAAAAATAATGTTAATTCTAATTTGTGCTCAGTATTTCTAGAGCTGCAGCACCAAGAAACAACTAATTTTAATTTTGCATAGAAATAGTAACAACACTTAGAATGATCTTATGTCTAAACTGGTTGCAATTCAGGAAGTCTCCTTTTCTAAACTGTCACAGGAAAGTTCTGCCTATTTCCAAATTCAGGACTGAAGTTACTCAATTCATTTCTGCATTACACAAAATCCGTGAGATGACAAGACAGTAAGACAGACAGGTTCTGTTAACTGAAGACTGTGGGGAACTAACAGTGGACAGCTCAAGCAGTGACAGCAGCAGCATGGTGAGCTGGGAAGCAGTGCAGAGGCAACAAATGGTCTGCTCCTTTCCCTGTGAAGAGCAGCTTCCCCCTACTATGAGAGTCATTCCCATGATAATGATGGACGAAATATTTTGGGTAAGGACACAGTAATGAAAACAAAAGGAAAACAGTGAACTGTACTAGAGCACATTAAAAAATTGTCTCAATTTTCAGACACAGGCATCTGTTGGATAACAAGAAAGATATTCCTGAATCATTACTATTACTTACATTGGGAAAGAAAAACGGACAGAATGATAACAAGTGGCAATGATGGCCCCGAGAAAAAAAACGGTTACCCACCTCTTGTAACTGTTGTTTTTCAAGATGTGCTGCTCATGTCCATTCCAAGTAGGTGTGTGCGCACCGCATGCACAGTCATCAGAAGGTTTTTCCCCTAGTAATACCCGTCAGGTTGGCTGTGGAGCCCTCGGGAGTTGCGCCTTCATGGCAGTGTACGTAGGTCCCTGCTGACCCGCCACCTCTTCAGTTCCTTCTTGCTGGATACTCAGACAGAGTGGGAGGTGGGTGGGTCTTGGAATGGACATGAGCAACACATCTCAAACAACAGTTGCAAGAAGTAGGTAACTGTTTGTTCTTCGAGTGTTTGCTCGTGTCGATTCCAAGTAGGTGACTCCCAAGCCTAACGTAGGAGGTGGGGTTGGAGTTCATAGAATCGCTGTTTGTAGCACTACTCTGCTGAATGCTGCATCGTCTCTGGCCTGCTGTATAATGGTGCAGTGCAATGAAAAGGTGTGGATCAACGACCAGGTCACTGCCCTGCAGATGTCTTGAATAGGAACTGGTGCCAGGAATGAAGCTGAGGATGCCTGCGCCCTTGTGGAGTGTGCCGTCAGCGCAGGGGCAGGAATCTTTGCCAAGTCATAACATACCCGAATACAGGATGTGATCCAAGAAGTGATCCTTTGGGACGAGACTGGAAGCCCCTTCATCCGCTCTGCAGTTGCAATGAAGAGTTGCATTGATTTTCTAAATGGCTTCATTCTTTCAATGTAGAAGGCTAATGCTCGTCTGACATCCAGGGAGTGAAGCATTCGTTCCCTGTTGCTCGCATGCGGCTTAGGAAAGAACACTGGGAGAAAAATGTCCTGGTTTGCGTGGAATTGTGAAACTACCTTTGGGAGAAAGACAGGGTGTAGTCGCAACTGCACCTTGTCCTTATAGAAGACCTTATATGGGGGCTCCAAAGTTAAGGCCTTAAGCTCAGACACCCTCCTGGCTGAAGTTATAGCCACCAAGAATGCTACTTTCCAGGAAAGGTAGAGGAGGAAGCATGTTGCTAAAGGCTTGAAAAGAGGTCCCATCAGTCTGGAGAGCACCAGGTTGAGATCCCATGGGAAAATTGCCTGTCTTACTTGAGAGTACAGTCTCTCTAGGCCTTTGAGGCAGTGGCCCACCATAGGATTTGCAAAAACAGAGCAACAAGCTGCACCGGCATGGAAAGCTGAGATAGCGGCCAGCGGCACCTTTACTGATGATACCGACAGACTTTACTGTTTCAGATGCAGCAAACAGTCCAGGATAAAGAGAATCGATGCCTGTAAGGGTTGAGTGTCTTTTTGTGATGTCCAAATAGAGAATCTTTTCCACTTGGCCAAATAAGTGGCCCTGGTGAATGGCTTTCTGCTACCAAGGAGGATCTCTCTAACAGGGTCTAAGCATGTGAGCTCCGAAGGGTTTAGCCACAGAGTTTCCATGCCATGAAATGGAGAGACTGCAGATTGGGATGCTGGAGGTGGCTGTGGTCCTGCGTGATCAAGTCCAGGACCAGGGGCAGGGTTATCGGTGTGTCCACCAGCACATCTAGAGGGTGATGAATCAGTGTTGGCGTGGCCACGCTGGTGCTATTAAGATCATGGATGCTCGCTCCTTTCTGAACTTCACAAGGACCTTGTGTATAAGCGGGAAGTGCAGGAATGTGTATAGTAGATGATCCTTTCAAGGGAGGAGAAAAGTGTCAGAGTGAGCCCAGGCTGTGATTCAGGAAGGACCAAAACTGGTGACACTTCCTGTTGTATTTTGTTACAAATAAATCTATTTGGGGAAACCCCCACCGTTGGAAGATGTTGATCACAACATCCGGGCAGAGGGACCACTCGTGATTCTGAAATGACCTGCTGAGATGATCGGCCAGTTCGTTCTGGGAACCTGGAAGGTACAATGCCTCTAGATGTATCAAATAGGTGATGCAGAAGTCCCACAACTTGAGGACTTCCTGGCAGAGGTGAGAGGAGCGAGCACCACAGTCTGTTTATATAGAACATCGCTGTTGTGTTGTCGGTCAACACTGATACACATCTGCCTTCCAGATGGTCCTGGAATGTTTGGCAAGCAAGGCGGGCCACTCTTAGCTTCCTGACATTGATGTGCAACAAAAGTTCTGCCTGGGACCAGAGGCACTGAGTCCTCCTAAGTGCGCCCCCCCATCCCATTGCCGACGCGTCTGTGACTAGAGACATTGAGGGGTGGGGTCCGCACACACCACTTGCCAGTTGAGCCACCACAGGAGGGACTCAATAACCGGAGGAGGAAATGTAATTAACTTGTCTAGTCGGTCTCAGGATGGCCTGTACACTGAGGCCAACCAGGCCTGAAGAGGCTGGAGACGAAGTCTCGTGTGTTGTACTACATACGTACAAGCAGCCATGTGACCAAGCAGCCTCAGGCCCTAGGGTATCGCCTTAGGTCCTCTATTATGGCACCCATAGTTAGAAAATGGGACTCCAGAAGGAATGCTTTGGCTTGACTGGAGTCTAGGAGAGCGCCGATTAACTTTATCCTCTGGGTAAGGGTTAGAGTTGATTTCGACACATTCAGCATTAGCCCAAGCTCTTTGAAAGTCAATCATATGAGGTTCACATGCTGTTCCACCCGGGATTTGGTACAGCCCTTGACAAGTCAGTCGTCTAGGTATGGGAAAACTTTTACCTGTCAGCTCCTCAGGTATGCATTTGGTGAACACCCGAGGGGCCGCTGATAGCCTAAAGGGGAGAACCGTGAACTGATAATGGGTGTTGACCACGAAGTGAAGGAATCGCCTTTGGGATGGCACAATTGACACGTGGAAGCATGCATCTTTCAAGTCGAGGGTGGCGTACCAGTCCCCCAGATCCAGGGAGGGAATAATAGAAGCCAGAGAAATCATGTGGAACTTCAGCTTTTTCACGAATTTGTTGAGGTTCTGCAGGTCCAAAACGGGTCTTAGCCCACCTTTGTCTTTTGGGATTAGGCAATATTGAGAATAGAAACCCTTGCCCCAGAACTCCTGAGGGACCTCCTCTACCGCTTCGGTGTCTAGGAGTGCTTGCACTTCCTGTATGAGAAGTTGCTTGTGAGAAGGGTCCCTGAAGAGGGGTACGGGGTAGGGGGGTGGGAGGGAGGAAGGGAACAGAATTGGAGAGAATATCCCAATTCTACCATGTGCAAGACCCACTGGTCTGAGGTGATCTGGGCCCAGGCCTGGCAGAAATGGGATAGATGATTCACAAAACAGGGAGAAGGATACAGGATTGCGACTCATGCATCGCCCCTAGGCACACCTTCAAAAGTTTTTTGCTTGGGAGCTGAAGACTGCCTCGCCCAGCTCTGGCCCTGGTTGGAAGAGGGCTGTGGAGGCCTTCGCCTATTACTCAAACCCCGGTTCCTACTGTAATCTTGTCTTGACTGAGAGGGGTAAAAGCATGGTATTCTGGATGGTCTTGATCAAGTGTAAGGACACCCTTGAAGGGCCCTCAGGTGTTAGAATGTCCACCATGGGATCCGTTTCTTCTGACACCTCCTCCGCCTGCAGGCCCAGATTTTGTGCTACCCTTCTGAGTAGCTCTTGGTGGGCTCTATTGTCCATGGCTGGCAAAATGGCAGATAAGCCTGCTACTGCCTCAACCAGGGAGGAAGAGGATGATGGCCTTAGCAGCACCGCGTCCTCCTGACCCTCCGACTCAGGTCCTCCCGTACTGATACCTCCTGCGTGGTGGCAGGTACGGTACCAGCCCTGGTCTTGGTCTCAGTGTTGGCCTCAGTGACGGAGGTTCTCGCACCATGGAGGATGACAGGGGCTCCTGCCTGTCTAAGGCGATAGATAGGGATCTGAAGCTTGGCTCCTGGCCTTGGTGATACACCCACAGGGTCCAGAAAGTCCACTTCGTGGGCACCTGCCACTGTGGTGGCCAGGGCATCATGGGAACTTGCTGTCCGTCCTCTTGCCTCGAACGGTGGCAAGAGCAGTGCCGGCTCCATCTGGAGGTGTACGATTCCAGCTCCAATCCCAAAGATGAGTCTGACCTCGGTGACCACGGTGGTGCTGAGTGGGACAGTGCCGGAGAGTGGTGCCGAGGGAAGGGCGACCAGTGCCTCATCATGGCAGGTTTACCCTTAGAAAGCACGGCTCCTCTGTGTGGTGCCGGTGCTGGGGACTGCAGGGCCCTGATCGCTATGAGGTCCCTGGCAGCCTCAAACCTGTCCGGGGTGGATGGAAGATCCAACTCCCTTATTTGGCCCTCCCACTCCAGGGAGTCCAACAGGACCGGACTCAATGGACCTGCCTGTGAGGCCGGAGTCAATGGTGCTGGTTTCGCCGGAGCAGGGGCTGAGTGTCCTGGCACGGGACACACTCCACAGGCACCTTCGTGCTCCACTGCTCTGACTGTGGGCAAACGCCCCCTCTCGGCACTCTTCTGCTTTTTGTGCAGCTTTTTGTGCGGCGAGTGCGGGGAAGCCGCAGAGCTCATCTTGGGTATTGGAGAGTGCCGGTGCTGTGGGTCTCTAGACCAAGAGTTCTTGTTGGCACCGCAGCCTCCCTCACTGAGGCCAGTGCACTCCCCACCGAAGTGCTGGGCTTCAGGCCCAACATGGGCTGTGCCGGCTGGCAACAAAGAGCCAACTCCATAAAAAGTTTTAACCTAAAGTCCCTCTCCTTCTTGGTCCTTGGACAGATGCCTGTACAGATTTTACCTTATCAGTTTGGTGGGCTTCCCCCAAGCACTTTAAGCAGGAGTCATAAGGGTCTCCCCTGGGCATAGGCTTCTGGCAGAACCCGCACAGTTTCAAGCCTTGAGACCGAGGCATGCCCTGGTCTCCAGGAAGGGGCAGGAGAATGTGGGGGGAATAAATCCCCACATAAATGTATCTAACTATCCTATACTAAGAACACTAACTCACTCTAATTAAACTATTTACAGGTACAACTAGGAAAGTCCACTAGGGGATTGCTTACCGTAGAAAGAGAGTGAAGAAGCAACTCCAACAACTGTCAGAGGCGGTAAGAAGGAACTGAAGAGGCGGCGAGGCGGCAGGGACCTATATACACCATCATGAAAGCGTGACTCCAGGGGGCTTCACAGCCGACCCAATGGGCACTGCTAGGGGGAAAATCTTCCAACGACTGTGCATGCAGCACGCACACACCTACTTGGAATCGACATGAGCAAGCGCTCAAAGAACTATAATTCTGCTCCAATCACATTAACCCTTTGGTATATAAGCAGTCTGCATCTTCGCTGAAGGCTGGAATTAAAAGCTTGTCTAAATTTTTGCACCAGTGTGGCCAGATAGATTCAGTGTAAATCCCTAGTGCAGATGGGCTGCAAAAAAGGAGGCTTCCACCAGTAAGTCACATCAACACAGCACATTACATTTACATTAGTGCATCTAAGAGTGGGTGGTTGGATCGGTGTAGTTATGCCAGTTCAAAAATCCCTAATGTATTCAAGCCCTGAGTATTAGGCACACCCTCCCACCCCTTAGGATGGGAGAGGATGATGTCCTGAGCAGCACCGCGTCCTCCTGTATCTTAGAAAATTCCCTCCTGATAAAGACTGTTCCTGTAAATTCAAATATCAGTTAGTTCTTATGTACATGCTATGTTAGCAGCTAATGACATGAAATTCTCAAATTGTTCAGATACGATGGTGTAGTAAGATGAGACCCTGAGACATAAACCCTTGGTATCAGAGGCCCAGTCTGAGGCCTGAACTGAAGTAATGGTCAAGACGTTGCTAAAGTAAAGCAAAGTTAGGCTGTGAGCCAGAGGCAGGCCCTGCTCACAGAAGTTGGCAAGAGGAAGGCTGCTAAAAGAACGTGTGCCAGGACGGCACCAGAACAGCCTGGTACAAACACATCCCACAGAGATAACAAGGAACAGGCAGACTCCACCTAAAGACAGGGTCAAAAGGACAATATGATGGATAGACAATATGATGGATAGACTTGTTTGTTCGACTCAACCTGTACTGGGAGAAAGGCAGCACCCTAATGCATAGAGGTTCTGTACCTCAATGCGTACAATGATGCGTAACCTGTTTGTATCTGTGTATAAGAATGCATCCCTGAGTGGACGTCTTTGTCTGGCCTAGGGAGCAGTGGAGAGTCCTGCCACTGATTGAGCTAGTCCATTGTCAGGGGGCACATATTCATAGTATGTCCTGTAGAGTCTGCGGGGAACTATTACTGTGTTTTGTTTGACAATAAACCTGGCCGGGTGCCTTCGTACCTTATTGGAGTCTTTGGTCATTGGGGGTTCTCTCAGGGTCTGCTGTGCCAGCGATCTGCAGAGCCAGGGCAGCACACAGAGGGAACACACACACACACAGTCGACAGAGCAGAGCACCACACCACACCGGTGGCATCTGACGACAGATGGATTCCCTCCACCAGCATTTCTGGTCACCAAATTAATTCTATGTGTAACATACAAAATGGCAAAATAAGTTACTCATATAAAAAACTGAGTTGCCTAATAGCCAGATGAATGCATATAGAATACTTTACCCTTTAAAGGCTGTCAGTTCATTTCTGTCTTTGCCAGAAGCCAGTTCTTTGCCTTTGTCCATCTGGTCACAGCCTGCTTTTTTTCAACTGTCATTGGAGGATAAAGACTCAGATAAGTCAAATTCTGACTACACCTTTTTGTGTTAATTAATATTATTATTTGTTTAGCACTGACAAGTCCACCCTGGGTTAAGAACTACAACACATTAGAGATGATGACAACTTCTGTCCAACCTTCTGGTTACCTATTAATTTACTTTCCATGGATGACCACTTCCTTTTTCTAACCACTACAACTACATGCTGCCCCACATGCATGAAAGGAGCTCCCATCAACATCTGCAAAGCTACCTCACTATCATCCTTCAAACTCTCCTTTTCTCTTAGGCCACTGGTATGATGAAGTCTCTGCCTATCATGCTGATAGTCAAAATAGTCTCATCTGTATCCATCTGTTGTCTCTTGTTTTATACTTTGATTTTAAGCTCTTTGGGGTAGGGACCATCTTTTTGTTCTGTGTTTGTGAAGCGCCTAGCACAATGGGTCCTGGTCCACAAGCAGTGCTCCTAGACATATGGTAATACAAATAATAGTAGTATTCTGTAACCAGCTAACAAGCAGCAAATTGGTCCAAGTTATCCAGGCCTCTCTCATAAAAGCTGAATTAAGTTCCAATAAAACAGTCACACAGTTTTAATTCCAACTTCTCACGCTGGTTTCCACTAAGATTGCCCCGTCTGAACAGTTAGTTTGGTCCATTTTAAGGCTATTTAGGTGCTTAAATGATACATCAAAACATCTCAGTAAAATAACCTTAATGTTCTAGGAAGCCATAGAGGTTAAAAGATTGTAAAGCATTGCACAGCATATAGAGAACTTACTGCATGAAAAAGCATAGCCTATTCTTCTTCAGCTATCCCTTGATGCAAGGATGATGTCTGCCAAGGGGGTTCATTGGGGGATTTTTAGGTAGCTGAGGAGCCCAATTTGTGCCCTGCAGATTTTCCCATAGAAGTGACAGGTGTGATCTTGGAGGAGACATAGTTGTTGGCTAGAGTTGTTGTGCCCTTTCTGTCCTCCTTTGTCGCTTCTCTGTCTCATGAGCATGTCTGTTCTCCTTAAAGTGGGCTGTGGCTTGGTGTATTGTGTGGCGCCACTGTGTTCTGTTCCAGGCTGAGTTCTCTCAATTTGTTGGATTGATGCCTCCCTTTTTAAGGTGTACTTTCAGTATGTCTTTGAAGCTGCCCTCCACGAGCCCCTCTTCTCTGACTTAACTGAGAGAAGAGTACTTGCTTCGGGAAGTGAGTGTCAGGCATAAGTACACAGGGGCCAGCCCAGCAGAGTTGGTATTTCATGACCTGTGCTTTTACACTGCTGATGTTGGCTGCAGAGAGAATGCTGATGTAGTGTGCTGATCTTCCCAGCTGATCCTGAGAATCCTCATGTGTCAGTGCTGCTGGAACCACTCCCGCTGCTTGAGATGTCGTCTGTAGGTTATCCAGTTCTCACACCCATAGAGAAGGGTGGGGATGACAACTGCCTTGTAAACCAAGATCTTGGTGCCTGTTTGCAGATCCCCATCATTGAAGACTCGTTTGAGTTGTCTTCCAAAGGATGTGCTGGCACAGCGGATCCTGTATTCGATTTCTGTGTCAATGCTAGCTGTTTGGGAAAGGTGGCTGCCAAGGTATGGAAAATGGTCCACATTTTCCAGGGGTTTGTCAATGGTGATTTGTGGAGTACAAAGGAGTAGTTTGTGCAGGTGAGGGCTGGTAGAGTACCTTGTTTTTCCCGTTGTTGAGAGAGAGACCCAGGCTGTGATAGGCATCTGCAAAAAGATTTAGGGTGCTTTGCAGGTCGGCCTCAGTGTGTGCGAGGATGACGCAGTCATCTGCATATCTCAGTGATGCCAATTGTCATGATCTTAGAGTTTGTTTGGAACAGTTGTAGATTGAGGAGTTGGCCATCTATACAATATTCAATCCCAATTCTGTCAGGAAGGTGGTCCCGGATGAGAATCAAGATCATGGCAAGATACATAGAGAAGAGTGTTGGAGCTATGACACAGCCCTGCTTGATACCAGTGCGAATGAAAAATGGTTCAGTCTCTGACCCGTTGCACAGAATGGTGACAGTCATCCCATCATAGAATAGTCTGATGATGGAAATGAATTTCTGTGGACAGCCAAACCTACACAGCACATTCCATAAAGCATCACGATTGATAGAGTCAAAGGCCTTGGTTAGATTGATGAATGCCATGAGTAGTTGCTGGTGTTGCTCTCTGCACTTCTCCTCAATCTGTCGTGCCACAAAGATCATGTCGGTTGTGCCTCGAGATGGCCTGAAGCCACACTGTGATTCAGGGAGAAGTTCCTTGGCAAGGGGGAGGAGGCGGTTTAGTAGGATCCAGGCAAGGATCTTCCCTGCGATGAGAGGAGAGCAATACCTCTCTAGTTTCCGCACAAAGATTTGTCCCCTTTCTTGAATATTGTAACAAAGTTGGCGTTCTTAAAGTCAGGTGGAATTTCTTCGCAGGTCCAGATTTTATCGAGGAGATAGCAAAGATTGGGCTGGAGCATTGTTCCATCAGTTTTTAAAACCTCAGCTGGGATGCCGTCTGGGCCTGGTGCCTTGTGATTTTTTGTCTTGGTGATGGCATGCCAGACTTCCTCAAAAGATGGAGGATCAGCAAGTGTTCCATTGCTGAGCATCGGGGAATGAACTCGATGGTGTCTTCAGAGACTGAATTTGTGGTTTAGTAGGCTCTCAAAGTGCTCCTTCCAGTGTTGTTTAATGGCTGCATTGTCCTTGAGGAGGGTAGAGCCATCCTGGGAATGTAAGGGGAGTGGGCCTTTGGAGCTTGGCCCATATATAGCTTTTGTTGCTTGATAGAAGCTTCTCATGTCATCTTGGTCTATGAAACTCTGGATCTCAGAGGTCTTCTCTTGCCACCATTTGTTTCTGATGTCACGTAGCTTCCTTTGGACTTCGGCTTTGAGCAGGTAATAGGTCTCATGTTTTCGTTAATTAGAGGAATCATTTTGCTAGTTACAGAATGCATTTCTTTTCTATTGAATTAATGCTAGGATTTCTTCGTTGTTTTCATCAAACCAGTCTTGGTGCTGATCAGTGGAATAGCCTATGGTTTCAGCACATGCATTGTGAATGTTATTTTTAAGCTGATCCCGGTGCTCTTGAATGTCAGTGATGTTGTCAGGCAAGTTAGAGAGTTTCTTAGACAAGTGTTGCTGGAAAGTCTCACAGCAGGCTTGGTCTTTAAGTGCTTTGATGTTGTACCGCTTTCACTTAGTCTTACAATTACATGAATGGTTTGAGCATGCTTTTCAATATATGGACTTTTTTGTATAATTTGCAAAACTTGAGTTATACATTGTTATCTATAGACAACTTCAAAGGCTTAAAGACTTTTGGAACTTTTTTATAAGCAGCCTGACTGATGCTTAATATGCCTCTTTGGCAGGTCAAAGAGCTATTTGTTTCTGTAGATCAAGTATTAATTCCATTCTACAGTTTCTAAAGTTGAATCCTTACAGTTCCCTGTAAGCTGCGCATTTGGGTGGCTGCCCAAGAGAGATTCAAGTGCCGCCCAATTGATTAGCAGAGCACGTACATCTGGCAGTGTGTGTTTAGGTGCCTCTCCCCCTGCTGCTTTGCAGCCATGTTGCTCTGTCCTGCATCTTCTCCCAAGACCCTCCTGCTGGCTGTGCAGAGTGGTGGGGAGAGGTCAGGGGAGCAAGGTGCTGATGTCAGGGTGTCCCCCTCCCCCCACCCCTGTATCCCATCTCTGCAGAGTAGGGAAGAGGGGACAGCCTGTCTCAGGAGAACTCGGAGCTGTTGCGGTCTGAGGTCTGAACAGTGATTGAGTGCCTTTCTTAAAGAGACAGCACATGGTTTCTGAGACTTCCCCAGCAGCCAGCTCACCCAGTCTCTCTGTCTGCATGTGTGTGAGAGATAGACAGACACACACACAAACACTCTCTCTCTCTCTCTCTCTCTCCCCATGTACCCCATCTCCACAGAACAGGGGAGGAGAGACAGGGTTCAGGACAGGTTTCAGTGAGTGCCTTAAACAGCACACGGCATCTCTCAGAAACTTCCTCAGCAGCCAGCATACAGACCATCTCTCTCTCTCTCTCTCACACACTCACACACACACTCTCTCTCTCTCGCACACTCACCTCCCAACACATACCTGTATTATTATTGTTCTTACTTCTTGGTGTAGTAAGATGAGGACCTGAAACATAAATTCTTGTGTCAGAGGCCCAGTCTGAGGCCTGAAGCCTGAACCAAAGTACTTCCAGGCATTGCTAAGCAAAAGCTGGGCTGTGAGCCAGAGGCAGCCCCCACTCACAGAAGTTGGCGAAAAGAGGGTTGTTAGAAGCAGGTGCATTCACATATAAGTGCTAATAAGAGGAACCTTTGCCAAGATGGCACCTGGACATCCCGATACGAGGACACTCCACAGAGATAACAAGGAACAGGCAGGTGCATCTTAAAGACAGGGTCAAAAGGACAGCATGATGGATAGATCTGTTTGTTTGGAAAATGATCAAAGGGGGAGACAGCAGCCTAATAAGCCAAGGGGCTGTACCTCAATACGGCAGTAGGGATGAGTAATCTGTCCTGTAACTGTATAAAAGTAGGTCCCGGAGTGCACATCTTTGTCTGGCCTAGGGGGTAGTGGAAAGTCCCGCCACTGACTGAGCCGGTCTATTGCCAGGGGGCACAAATTAGTAGTATGTCTTGTAGAGTCTACAGGGAACTATTACTGTACTTCGATTGACAATAAACCTGGCTCGGGTGCCTTCGTATCTTACTAGAGTCTGTGGTCTTTGGGGGTTCTCTCGGGGTCTGCTGTGTCAGCTATCTGTGCAGAGCTGGGGCAGCACACAGAGGGAACACGCACGCAGCCGACTGTTACCATCGAACAAGAGCAGAGCACCACACCGGTAGCTACTGACAACACATGGTACTTCCTGTAATGCACATATGTTCTCTCTAATTTTATTCTTTCAAAGTGTGGTGTTTTAATTTTTTGACTGGTCTGTGCATTTCATAATTTTGCTCTCTTACACTTACATTTAATTCTTTGAGTAGTGAGTTCTAAAATGCCTAACCTGTCCTGGCTGGAGTAATTATCCTATTGTAACTTTTTAATATACATCTAGGTTTTTTGTTTCTACCGGTGGCTCATATACCTCGGTGCACATAAAATTTATTCCACACATGGATGAAAAAATTAGAGGGAATATTGACCCTACCTGTCAATTTCCTTTTTCTTTCAGTGTTGTAGCCGTGTCAGTCCTAGGATATGAAAGAGACTAGGTGGGTAAGGTAATCTCTCTTATTGGACCAAAGTTTTGAGCTCTGAAGAAGAGCTCTATGTAGTTTGAAAACTTGGTCTGATAAAAGATATTACCTCACCCAACTTCTGTCTCTCAATTTACTTTTGTAAATTTTCATTTAAGGAGATTTAGTTACCAGGAAGAAACTCATTACACAACCCTCTCCATAAAATTCAATCATCCTGAGCTACCAAACAGATTGACAGAATCAGAAATGATTTTACATAATTATTGTTTACAAGTGAGGAGGCACAATAATTACTCTCATAAAAAGTCTTCTCTGACAAATCCTCATCTTTTTAAGCGTGATTCTTTATTAGGATAATTTTCCAACAAGATGCAAAGGTGGTACTTAACCAACTATAATGCTCTTTCGTTTCTCCAGGGTTGTTGTAACCACATATTCTAGTCAGCTCATATGAGCTATTACTATGACTGGCGCCCACTAATCTGCATCAACGTAGGGGATCTAAGATTTCTTTATCCAAAAATGTATTACTATTCCAGTGGAGAGATGTGCACAACCTGTTTGGTTGAGTCTGTTTTGGCTTCTAAATGTATAACATTTCTGATTGTAGGTGCTTGGCACCCTGTGGCCCATTTTTATGGAAATCTCTTATAGTCACTTTTCTGTAATATCAAATGCTTTGGGATTCTCATCTTGTATTCAAATACATGGAGAGTGGTTGTACATTGTTGCTTTCTATATTACTGCTTTTATTTTATTTTTTTTAAATCAGCAACAATTGGATGTGCTAACCCTGTGCCCTATTAAAGGTATACTGACTTCTAAACTTCTCAGAGTCAAAGGACATCATTCTCCACTGCTTTAACCTTTGTGGAAACATTTATACCCACACCAAATAAATGCAAAGTAGGTGTACAATGCTAAAAAAGCAAAATGGCAGTGTTTTACATCCACTTTGCAGAGATATGAATGACTGTGCAAAGCAGAGGAGAATCAGGTCAAAACCACCTTCCCTGTCTGTTTTTCCTTTGTCACACTAAATCTATGGAAAAATGGCATATTTCCTGCTAAGTCTTGATCTTCAGTATAATCATCTTTGACAATCAAAGATAGACCCTACCTAGTATCTGTATTAAGACTACTACATTATCTGGTATGGTCATTGGTGTACTTGCAATGTATTGCTGTATAAAAGCTTCTTACAGACAATCTTTTCCAGTAGAACAGTCCTCTCATTTATTGGACCCTGATTCTACATCCAGACATTTTACTCAATACATTGCGTGTGTTCAGAAGTTTGGATTACACAAGAGAGCCAGAAGTTCTCATATTATGACAATCACCAGACTTCCTTTTGCAAAGTAACAGATACAGTAAATTGGTATTTAAAGTCATCACAACTATAGGTTTTCCCATCTACTTACTCATTCTTAACTTGCAGGAAGCCAAGAGGGGGAAATTATTAGTTCTTTTCTATTACTAAACATCCTATTTTTTTCTTTTAGTATCTCTCAGTTCTTCAAATTGGCAGCTTTGAGTTTATCAAATATGTTGTACATATGAGACCTCACTGTACATGTGACAGGGGCTTACTAGAAAATTCTGTTTTCATTTGGAGATACGTATGTTTCATCAGGTGTTTTATTTACAGTGAATTTAGTAATGATACAATGTTGGCTTGATAGCCTAGGAGACTGGACTAGTAACAGAACAGGTACAGCTTATAGAGCTGCTCTAAAGGCTTCCTACAAATGTCTTGTCAATATACCTCAACCCAGACCTCGAGGGACCACATATAGGGGTGTGGTGACTGCTCAGATTTCATTCCCATCCAATTCTTGTCTTTTCAGTAATAAATTAAAAAAAAAACACTTATTTTAACGTGGACATGAGTTCACACACAACTTGACTGACACCAACTTTTTCACTGACCATTGACATAGTATTACTACCTGGGACAGATTTAAGCAAGCAGACGCAGGTCAAAGGATTTGGGCCCAATTCATGAATCTGGTACATATCCTTTTGTGCTGCTCTACCAGTTTGATAGGGCTATAAAACAAGCAAAGTAGAAAGCTGGGAATTCCACTGTATACAGGGAATGGCTAGAGTATCTCTATCCACCTCTACCCCGATATAACGCTGTCCTCAGGAGCCTAAAAATCTTACCACGTTATAGGTGCAACCGCATTCTATCGAACTTGCTTTGATCCGCCGGAGTGCACAGCCCCATCCCCCTGGAGTGCTGCTTTACCCCGTTATATGCGAATTCGTGTTATATCGGGTCACATTATATCCGGGTAGAGGTGTACTTCTATTCTCTGATGGAAGGGCCCATTGGGGCCATAAGGAGCTGGGTTGTAAGATGCAGCAACACTGAGATTACTAGATCAGGGAACTACAAGAATGGCGTACCCTTTCTTGGGTCCTGTGTGAAGCAGAGCCTGGCTGGACTTAGGACCACCTTGTACTTTTATTACCAATACACCAAGTCAGCCTCTTCCCCACCAGCTATTTCAATTATGCAGGACTAGTATAAAAAGCAGAACCATAAAGGCTGGCACTGGAAGGATCTTGTTGGAACCACAGGCATTTATATATATTTGTGTCAATTAAAATGTGTAAAAGCTATGCTTTATCCCATATGTTAAGTGGCTTATTCTTTACTTCCACTCAGATACTCCACTTTACTTAATAACCAGACATCTTTCCTTACCGATTTGGATTTAGACTTTGCAGGCTAACTGAGAAAACCTGGACAAAAAGTATGCATTTGATATTAATAAAGTGTATATATAGTGAATCATAACTGCTGACAATATTTTTAATCAAAATACTGCAAATGACAAATACCAAACAATGTTTTCATGTGAGCTGTAGATGTAAAATAGTATTTAACACTTAGCCACAAGCATGTACATAGTGGTGAAGAGACATAATGAGCCCCTATCTAATTAATTAAAAATATATATATTTCATTACCAATTTACCAACATATATCTTTAGAGACCAAATCAGCTCTTTTCTAGGAAGTATGCAACAGGCATAATTTAGATACAGAATTCCCACATCCTGGCACTTGAAAAATTTCATGCTTGTTTTATTTTTAATTTCAAACATCATTGCACCAGGCTTCAAGTGACAAACTAGCTTTTCCTTGAGTGATCTATTTAACACTGCTCTAGCCTGAAGAACTGATGCATCATTCTGGAACTTTTAAATCCATTCTTTTGGTTCTTTTCAAACTTCTTTACTGACTTGGTTTGAGGGGATTTTATACAACTGTATTAGTACAAAAAGGTAAACTGACCTTTAGCAATTAATCTCTCATCTGACAAAGTGCATGGAAGAAAATGCACAGCTATGCAAATGAATGCTTAAAAAGGACTACTTTTCAAAGTTAGGTGATATTATTTTATGGCACTTCTATCCAAAGAAATAGGTCACAGCTAGACTCATTTGGCCTCTTGAGGAACTTTGGTATTTCATCCTATAAATCTGTCATGATATTGTCTTACTGTAACTAGAAATAATGGTTGAAAGGGGATTACATGACTTGTATTAGAGAAATGCCAGAGAAGGGTTTCTAGAGTTAGCAAATTCAATAATCTGTAGGCTTTGCTCCTGTGACTATAATGTCAAAATAAAGTTCTATCAGAAAGCAATGATCCTAGAGCTTTTATGTAATATTGTTGCAAAGCCTTCCTGTTTGCGTAAGTTTATACTCTTCAGTTTCCTTATTTCTATCAATTTTGTAGCAGAGTGTGGGGGATGTAATGGGGCCGCTGAATGTGGCGTAGCATTTTGAGTTTCTGAATTTTATTTATAGACCACAGAGCCTTTTCCTTGATGGTTGCTCAAGTTATTTTAATAAAATAAATATGCTTTATAGTATCGATCTTGCCAGATAATATTAGATTTTACTAGATTCTATATTTATTACTCATACATTTTGGAGTTTTCACCTCAATGCTAAAAAAAAGTGTAGAAATCCTGTATGGTACTTTTAAAATAATACACACTTCTCTCAAATTTAAAAAAATAAAAATATATTTGACCTATGAAACTGCTCTCAAAGAAAAGTTAATGGTGGTTATACAGGTACTAATATTTTAATTATATAGACTGCTCAGTTTCCAACAAGGTATTTCTTATTTGTAGATTTTTTTCCTTTCCATCTTCTTGATGATAATCTTTCTGATCTTGTTTGCCACTGGTATCTTCAACTAGGCCTTTGAGCCGGGACAAATGGTGTAAAGCCCTACATTTAAAAAAAAAAAAAAGACACCCTTATCAACAAGTATATATTATGATTTAAGTTACGTATATTTAACAGAAATGGCAGTACTTCATTAACACCACTTAATCAGTTTTGAGGCATCTCTTCAGATTAATACATATTGACATGTAAAACTGTGAAAACAAATTAAACATTTTGTTAAATGCTGATTTAAAGGGACAATTCAACTGTAGACATACTTTCATGACACTGCATTTCTTCATTTTTTCTACAGATGTCTATTTTTCCTATTTATAACTGTTAAAAACAAGAAAGGACGACATTTTAGTCTGCATTATATAAAAAAACCTCAGCTTCTTCTAGGGTCAATGATTTTGCCTAGCAACATACTTAATACTTTAAATTTTATAAATCTGAATTGCCAACTTCTGGCTTGATCTTATTTCCATTTTAGTCAATGAGTTTTAATGGAGAGGACTGGTCCTTTCTTTTCATTACTTATTTAAGAGAATGAGATAGTTTAAAAAAAAAAAAACTGCAGGGTGATGTGCGGGGTGGTGGTGGGGGTCTCCACCAAGTATGGCATGCAACTCTTTGTAAAAGGGACAGATCTGTGGCTTGGCACCATACTGTTGGCCTCCCTGGCCTGTGACACGTCTGCTGCTGTTTCTTTGCTTTCTCATAGCACTGCTGCTTATCCCTGTTGTACCCTTTCTCCTGCATTCTCTGTGATATCTGCTAGTAGATGTTCACATTTATAAAGCTGTTCCGTAGCTGTGCCTGCACAGCCTCTTCTACCCACAGGCCCAGGAGATCCGGTCTACTCCAAGTTGGAGCATGTAGCCAGCATGGTTAGCTGGGCAGTTGCGCACAGCAATGGAGAGCTACCAGGTGTGCCAAGCTGGACAATTAGGAAAAGGCATTTCAAAAATGTGCAGGGCTTGAAAGGCAGGGAAGTGGGATGCCTTCGGGTCACTGTGACCCCGGGGGGTGGAGTTCACAAATTGTGACCAGAGTGGTCAGTGTCAGACATTGTGGGACAGCTGCTGGAGGACTGTTAGGGTCAACATAGGTAATGCAGTGTCTATATTCACGCCGTGTCAACCCCAGTACATTGACCATAGCTCAGTTGCCAGCTGGGGAGGTGGCGTTACTATGTCAGCATAATGGAGGGCTTACATCAGTGGGAGACAAATTTAAGCATGCACAAATGCACAAGTAGGTCCATGCAAGGAGGCTTACATTGCTCTAACTTTGTAGTGTAGACCAGGCTTTGGTTTAAAAGTCAAATTAGGATGCTAAAGTAGTGCACTATGTTAAAGAAATAATTTCCTACCTAAGTTATATTTTCACTTTTTACATTTTACTTTTATTTAACATTATAATATAAAAATGTAGTGCACAGTGAAGATGGACAGTTTGTCAAAACAGAATTATACTCTAGCAGTTAAGTTAAAATGATTCTATTATGAAGTCTGTTTTTTCCATTCTGCCTTTTGGTGTTCAAGAGGTTTCCTACCAATTTATGAGCATTTATTTAAATGGGACTCGTGTTTATTTCATGTACAGAAAATGTTTTCTCAAGTAAGCTATTCATTATGATGCTTCCCTGTCATGCAGCAATGAAGATTTCCCACACAAATTGTTTTCTGGAAGGATCAACTCTATGGTTACTCTTGATGCAACAGTATGCTTCTACACACACATCATCAAATTACATTGGCTACTTTTGCTACCACACTGCATTACAAGTTCATATCTAATTTTTCTGCCCACGATTCCCTCCAAGTTTCTTTCTTCAACCCATCAAAAGTTATACTGTAACATGGTTATTCCACTTTTTAAAAAATTGTTTTCTAGGTGGGATCACTTTAAAAAATTTCCTTGTCCCATATTTCTAACTTCTCCAAGTTTTTATTACTTCAGTTTTCACCTGTAAATTTTATAAGACTCCCAAAAGAAATAATGTAAATATTATGATAAAACCCTACAGCAGCTCACTAGATACTCCTTAGATCCATAAATTGCTATGTATTTTTAGTATTCACAATTAACTTGTGTTTATACATCAGCTAGTTTCCAATCCATGTGATAATTCTCATATCCAAACTAATTTATATTATTTTTCCAAGCAAGACTTTGAGACAGGAGACCTTAATTATGCGGAGTAAGAGAATTAGTACACTTACCTTCGAAGGGACTTGGTAATAGGGATCACGACATTGTCACATTGCTTTAATTCAGAAACTGCTTCTTCTGAAAGCTTAAAAAAGAAATCTGTCAAATATAAACAAGTGACTAACAGGGCAGATATGAATAGTTTACATTTATATAGCATCTTTCACCCCATAGGGTCTCTGACAACTTTACAAATTATACACATACTATAAGGATCAGCTTGTTCGCCACTGAATCGAGCTTTGTGGGTGAAGTAGAAGAGTTTAACACATTGCAACATAACAGAGTCTTCAAAACCTGTTCCTAATTTGCATCAAATTCACTTGAAACTGCAGAAAAATTAAGGTAGCAAAATGTAATTGCCTAATTCAAAACAGGGTAAGCATAGTATGGATAAAATTCCTTGCCCTGGTGAAAATTGCCATGTCTGTTAAGGAGTGGTCAAGATATTTTTGTTAGAACACATTATGCACGAAAGACAGCATCTCTAGCAGCACAGTACACCCTAACAACTGCTGGCGTCATTGGAAAAGTGTTTTAATTCACCTTCTGAATTAAACACTACTTGTAGCACATGTTCTTTGAAGTCTTCCATCCAGTTACTGACCTGCTCCAACATGGCTTTGGGAGATAGGACAGGATACTAGCATAACGTGACAGGCACATGGTAAGTAACAAGTAGGTAAAGAATTTCTAAACAGATTTTATTAAAACATTTTGTTTCTGTAATATAGGACAATTAAATGCATTTGAGCATGACTTTTCTTCATCTAAATATATGCTTAGAGGCTTTCCACCTTTTTGATGCAATTATAAAAAAGCAAATCCAAATATTAGGTAATGTATCCCTTTAATCTGAAATGCCATGTTTCTCACGTAAATCCTTCTTTTCTTCCTGTGCCTAAGAAGATACGGTATAGGGTGAAATTTTCCTATTATATTCAAAATCATAGAATCATAGAATATCAGGGTTGGAAGGGACCTCAGGAGGTCATCTAGTCCAACCCCCTGCTCAAATTCCCAACTAAATCATCCCAGCCAGGGCTTTGTCAAGTCTGACCTTAAAAACCTCCAAGGAAGGAGATTCCACCACCTCCCTAGGCAACGCATTCCAGTGCTTCACCACCCTCCTAGTGAAAAAGTTTTTCCTAATATCCAACCTAAACCTCCCTCACTGCAACTTGAGACCATTACTCCTTGTTCTGTCATCTGGTACCACTGAGAACAGTCTAGATCCATCCTCTTTGGAACCCCCTTTCAGGTAGTTGAAGGCAGCTATCAAATCCCCCCTCGTTCTTCTTTTCTGCAGAATAAACAATCCCAGTTCCCTCAGCCTCTCCTCATGAGTCATGTGCTCCAGCCCCCTAATCATTTTTGTTGCCCTCTGCTGGACTCTCTTCAATTTTTCCACATCCTTCTTGTAGTGTGGGGCCCAAAACTGGACACAGTACTCCAGATGAGGCCTCACCAATGTCGAATAGAGGGGAATGATCACGTCCCTCGATCTGCTGGCAATGCCCCTACTTATACAGCCCAAAATGCCGTTAGCCCTCTTGGCAACAAGGGCACACTGTTGACTCATATCCAGCTTCTCGTCCACTGTAACCCCTAGGTCCTTTTCTGCAGAACTGCTTCCTAGCCATTCGGTCCCTAATCTGTAACAGTGAATGGGATTCTTCTGTCCTAAGTGCAGGACTCTGCACTTGTCCTTGTTGAACCTCATCAGGTTTCTTTTGGCCCAATCCTCTAATTTGTCTAGGTCCCTCTGTATCCTATCCCTACCCTCCAGCGTATCTACCCCTCCTCCCAGTTTAGTGTCATCTGCAAACTTGCTGAGAGTGCAGTCCACGCCATCCTCCAGATCATTAATGGCAAATGGCAAAAGATACCTCATGTTGGCTTACATGTTCAATCTACACATCAGTGTATTTGAGTTAAACAGATCAAATTACTAGCCTTGCACTAAAAATGATGCAGACCCCCTTCAGAGGCACTGTAGTAGCTAGCACGAAGTTTTGAAGACAACTGGTGAGAGGAAGTATTCTGGTTTCATGTAACTGAGGAAAAGAGAACTCTCAAACTACTAAAGGTCTGAGAAAGAGTCTGAAGCAGGGAAGGATGCACAGATTCGCATACAGTTGTGTGTAAGCTGAAACAGCGAAGAACACTTAAAAATATTAATATACAAAGATAGTAAACATTCTAGATCTAAAGCAGACATTTGAATTCTAGAACCAATTAAATGTATGAATAGACCAATAGATGAGTGAAAGCTTATTAAAAAGAAACAAATTTAGAGCTAGATAAAGGATAGAATAAAATATCTCCTGATACCTAGCCCTGTTCTCTTAAATACAGTATACCATCTATCCAATCTAATATGAAAGAAACCAAAAGATGAGAGTGGGACAGGAAGTTGGACATAATCTTGCAGTCTGATGTGGCAGAAAGAGTCAGTAAGGAATTATGGACTACATGTAAAGAGTCGCATCAAAAACATGACAGTTTTTGTCCATATGGTTTGGGTGGTGACCACATTTGGAATATTAATTTCTGAATATCTCTTTATAAAAGATATTTTGATAAATCAAAGTTCACTGAAGAGGTAAAAATAAAAAAAAAGGGGGGGGGAAGAAACTGACTTCGGCCCCAATTTAGGAACACGCTTAAGAACATGCTTAAGTACATCCTAATTCAATAAAGCACTTAGGCACGTGCTTAGTGATAAATACGTGCTTAAGTCCCTTTGATTTCAATAGGTTTAAACATGTGTTTAAGTGCTTTCCTGAACTGGGGCCTTTATGGGAAAAGGATTAAAAGCAGACCACCAAAAAATTTTGAATGGGAGTGTGGACCCCTTTGGAAATCTTAAATATAGTCTGTGGACCCCCGGGGGTCTGCAGAACACGGGTTGAAAACCACGGTAATAATATGTACAATATGCCTAACGTTTAACAAAAGAAGGGCATATTTACACTCTTCAGATATTTGTACCCTGTTAACACCAAGGAGGAGAGAGAAAGAGAATGATATAGGGTGGTCCAAGGGACTACGAGTAGTGGTTTGAAATTAAGGGGGAATTGTAGGCTGAATACTGAGTATCAGGAAAAAACTTCCTAACATGGAGCTCCATTAGGTTTTCTCAACACAACTGGTACAAGTTCCACCACTTGCGACAGAGTTACAGTAGACTGGATAAAACAGTAGAAAACTGGGAACAATACTACACTGTCAAATATATGAACCAGAAGACAAAATAGGTCTTTATCTCCAATTTGAATGAATATGGGTAACTGTGCTCACATCTTTGTAGGCTGGCTGGACTTCTAGTTCTTACAAGTACAGTCCCACAGAAAACTTAGACAGGATATTAATATCAATAAGACCCAATATCAAGAAGAAACTGCTTACTTTTTTAAATTCATCATTTTGTTCAGCAGTTTTATTCTTG
The DNA here is from genome assembly GCF_028017835.1 of Emys orbicularis. Lineage (NCBI taxonomy): Eukaryota > Metazoa > Chordata > Testudines > Emydidae > Emys > Emys orbicularis. The sequence continues at coordinate 18,764,008 of NC_088688.1, read as the reverse complement.
TTAAAGCTTTCATGAACTGCTTGTAGGTTGAACAACATTAGCTTTAAAGCTTCAACTGGCCCATGGTGGTTACCTCCAGAAAATGTATTTTCCTAAAACCAAAAAGCAGAAAGATTTTAGATCTTGCAATGAAACAAGAGCTGTAACATTTTAAAAATCAGACCTGCTACTTTTAATTTTTCTTTAGGACAATTTGATAGTTGTGACCTATGTGGATTTTCCACTACTTTTTTGTCAGCCTATATAGAAATAGCATATAGAGGGCCTCATTCCCAACTACATCAATTTTATGGCACTGTAGCCCATGGAACCAACGTAGGTACAGTGCAGTAGACCTTGAGTAACAGAGGATATGTCTACACTGCAGTTAAACACCCACAGCTGGCCCGGGTTTGCAGGGACTGGCCAAGGGGCTGTTTAATTGTGGTGTAGGTATTTGGATTTGGGCTGGAACCCAGGCTCTGGGACCCTCCCACCTTGTGGGGTACCACAGCCCGAGCACCAGCTGGAGCCTGAACATTTACACACTGATTAAACAGCCCCATAGCACGAGCCTACTGACATGTGCCAGCCATGGGTGTGTAATTGCAGTGTAGACATTCCCAAAAGGCAGAATCAGGTCTAGAAATGATAAAGGAATACAGGAATTGCTCTGACAGCAAGTTGGTATAGTAAAAGCATGATCTCTATGTCTTGTCTTTATTTGATAGATGTAAGTTACACTAATAATGAACATAGCTGGGCACACAAAAATTCTTAACTCCAAATATTAATTTTAATAAAAATGATAAATCCAGAACCAAACTCAATCCCACACTCACCCATAACATGCACACCATATGTTCCCTAACACTTGGAAAGCAAACACCTTGGAAAAGAGTTGTTTAGAACCTGAACTGTGAATTTCCACATTTTCTAATTTTGAATGTTTAATTTTAGAAGGGACATCAGTAGCTTAAGAACAAACATCACCTCTGTTTGAAAATTATTTGCCTACTTTTGTTAACAAGTAACACTTCAGATTACTATAGTTGAAAGATGAGAGGAATTTTTTTTTAAATTGTGATTTATAAGGGAAAGCTATGAAACTAACTAGAGAGTGATCTTTGCATGGATTTTTTCCACACAATAGATAAGATAAAATTACAAAATATATAGGAATGACAGAGTAGGTTGCAACTGGCCTGGGAATGGCAAAACATGTGAAAGGAAGCATAGAGTCAAATACACCTCTACCCCGATATAACGCGACCCGATATAACACTAATTCGGATATAACGCGGTAAAGCAGCGCTCCGGGGGGGGCGGGGCTGCGCACTCCGGCGGATCAGACCACGTTCGATATAACGCAGTTTCGCCTATAACGCAGTAAGATTTTTTTGGCTCCCGAGGACAGCGTTATATCGGGGTAGAGGTGTATAGTAAAAATCTTAAATGAATCAAACTGTACCACAGAATCTCTATGGGAAGAAATTCCATGCTTGAGTAATAGAAGTTTAGCAGTAGGAATATCTACTGACCATATGACTATCCTCTCAGTATTCTTGTCCAGCATGCATCTTCAAGTCTTGAGTTTTCCCTTCAGCCTCCTCTCGCCTTCCCTTCATCATCTGCTCAAATCCCCTTCTAAACTCAACCATTATTTCTAGCTGCACCACCAAACCCAAGATCCTCTCTTCCATCAGATCTATCAAGGGGCACTTCATACAAACAAATCACCTTTCAGGTACCCTCTCCAGAATGATGTACATCCTGCAGCTTCCACACCAACCTGTCTTCATTGTTTCTTCCATTCTTTAGGTCTTTGTAGCTGTCATAGCCTCCTAAGCTCCCATAAACAACAAGCAGAACAAAAAAACCACACACAAACTAGACACACCCTCCCCCAAACTCCCACAACTCCCCTGTTTTCACAGCTCCATTTGATGGCTCCTGTGCCTCTGGTTAGCCAGTTGGCTGCCTTTATACGTCTGTATATGTTTGTTGAGAGAACCATGTTTTTATGTGTGTGTTGAGAGAAGCAAAGCATTAGATCACAGCTAAACCTTGATAGGGCTTGCCTAGCTATGATCTAATGCTCTGCTTTTCTCAACACACTACCCCCTACCAAACTTTACAAACTGAAAACAAACCACCGAGCAAACACATACTCTCAAGAACTCATTCACTGCCCCTAAGGACTAGGGGCTTGTCTCCTTTTTCCTACAACAGATCTCCACTCAAACTCCCGTTTTCACAATTGTTTGCTGGCTCCTGTGCTGCTGCTCCTTTGGAGGAACCAAGCAGATGAGTATATGTTAATCAACTCCATCCATTTTGCCCTTTGAAATTCAGCAAGGGGAGGTGAAGAGTAAAAAGCAGAAGAAAGGAGTAAATGTGATTCAGAATATCGCTTGGAGGTATTTGAAATTGAGGGGAGGTGCGAATGCTGGATCAATTATCCAAAGAGGATCGGGAGAATGTTACCTCATATGTAGATAAGGAGGTGGTGAAGATGAGGAGTTGTCACCTCATATGTAGAGGAAGAGGTGACTGAGTGGACTAAAAGTGTTGAGACTTATCCAGGAAACGGGTTTCAAGGCTAATAAAGAGAGAGCCCAACTAGTGCAGAGGAAAGTGAATTATTTGGGGGGTGACCCTGGGGGACCAAGGAATTCAGATAGATCAACAAAAGGTGAAATCATTAATGAATTTACCAAGGCCAGAGGATTCTCATGCGTTGAGGGTGATGTTAGGTGGGTTTAACTATTTAAGAAAACATCTGGAATTTTGCCACTATAACTTTACCCTTGTGGCGTTTACTAAAAAAAGAAAGTAGAATTGGAGTGGGGGCCTGAACAAGAAAAAGCTTTCTGTAATTTAAAACAAGCTTTGATGCAAGCTCCAGCATTGAAATTCCCAGAAATAAACAAGCCATTTGTGATTAAGCTGGCAGCAACCCAACGAAGTCTAGCAGCGGTATTGCTGCAAGAAACTGACAGGAAGTTAATACCAGTAGCATATGAGCCTAGATTAACCCCTACGGAGCAGCAGTTTGGGATCCGTGAAAGAGGATGTTTAGCTGCTGTGTGGGCCATTGAAGCTTTTGCTTTGACTATTGGCACAGTCCCTATTATAATACAAACAGCTCACTCTCCCCTGAAGTATATTTTAATCAGGAAAACTGCAGGGGAAAGGAATATCATATACCAGGATGGCCCAATGGACCGTGATGTTAACTAGCAGAGATGTTACTTATGAGAACAACAAACAAGCAATGGTGTTACCATATGCTCTCCCGATGGAAGGAGAGGCGCATGAATGCCCACTTCCAGAAACTGAACCAAAGTTAGTTGAAGAAGCACCCCCAGTAGAAGAGGAGGAAGAGGGTACTGTGGAAGCAGAGAAAGAACTGACAGGAAGGGGATTGCAATGCATGACAGTTTGTTAGCAAGAGTCAGGCTAACTGTAACCCTAATAACGCGAGATTTGTCGAAGCGAGGAATGGGTGAGGCGAGTCTACATTAGTGAGCAAAACAAGATATCAGAATGACCTATGTATAAACAAAATGCAGCTGTTGCTCATTGTCTGTAACAAAAGGTATAAATGCTTGCTGTAATTGTTTACCTGTTGAGAGACCTGTTTAGCTCTCTCCCTCTATGCAATTGATAGAGAGAAAATAAAGTATCTGACTTGCTGTACCCAAACAAAAGTGAGAACTCTGTTATTCTCCGACAATTTGGGGGCTCGTCCGGGATGGCAACGCCCGCAGAGGCACCGGCAGCTGCTATGGATCGTTCCCCTTCGAACCCCATGGCGACACAATAGAGGTAGGAGACCATTTGAAATCTCTATTGGGGTGTCGGAGGAGGACTATCTGTGGGGCTCTGTCCCTGTTGGGCTCACGCCATCCAAACTTATTGACTGTGCAGCAAGATCAGATGCAGAGCGGTTCTGGGGAATTGTTTTGCCGCCCCCAATAAGGTAGTTGTATGCGGTTCTGGGGAACTGTTAGTTTGGCGGCCCCCATATGCATATGAGAGATGCATAGGTATGCACTGGTGCTGAGGGGTTTTTACTGCCTCAAGAGGGGTTGTTACCGCCTCATAGTGTGTTGAGTCCGGACAGAGGGGTTGTTTACCACCTCAAGAGGGATTGTTACCGCCTCATAGTGTAGATGCATCGTGGTACATGGAAATAGAGGCCTTGGTGTGTGTGTGTACACCAGTGTGAATTGAGAGTTACCGGAAGACGCCCAGAGTACTCTGCGAAGTCTTTTGGCTCGTGACCAGAACTACTCTAACGCAAGCCCGGTAACTAGAGGATCTTTTAGGAGATCTGACCCACGGTGGGCTAACTCGGCCTGGCATCGTCCGGCGAGGAAGCTACCTGGGTCTAGGAGTGTGTGAACCCATCTTCCCTCCCACTTTTCCTCTCTGTGTGAGCCACTGACAGTCTGATCATCTCACTGGATGCAACGAGAGTAAGCGGCGCCGTCTCTCTGAGACTAGCCGACGCTCTTTGCTGAAGGGAGGTGTAGGAGGGTCGTGGCCATCCTCGTTAGCCTCTCCTGTGTGAGTACCCTGTAGGGAGAGATCCTTAGTTTATGTGCCGCTAGAGCGGACAGGGCATCCTCCCTGTGTGTGTGATTGGAAAATGGGTGGGAGACAGTCTAAGCATTCCCTCTCACCCCCTAAGGGGGTACCCCATCTGATTTCATGTACGTACATTATGGTCCTAAAACCTGCAGGTATTTAGAGAATTGGAATCATTACAAGCGTGCAAATCCAGCTAAACAATGCCCACTAGAAGGTACCTTCAATCTAGATAAGATCATACATCTCAGAGGAGCTTTTAATTACCAAAAAGCCTCTGACACACAATGGGAGCAATTTGTCTATTGAGGAAAGGAACGGGTTAATTTGAAATTCAGCTTGGTCCAGAGATAAAGAGAAAGTTGATCTGCGTTCAAGGTCAAGAATCAACGCAGACCAGGCTAAGTACAAAGAAAAACTGCTTTCGGCCCCAGCTGGCTGTGAAAAAAATATAGACATAGTCAAACCAAAGGCAATACAAGTTACAGTGCTGAGATTACATTTGCAAAGCTTAACTGTCCAGTGAGATCCAACAGTCTGCCTTTGCGACCCTGGAGCCAGCGTGGTTTGGGGACGCTGAAGAAGCCACAGGCAGCTGGCCTGGACTGGAATCTCTGAAAAGACGCCCAGGAAACCCCAGGGCTTAAAAGAACTGCCCTCCCAAGAGAGGAAGCAAGTTGGAGATTACAACGTTCAGAGAAGGCGCTGTGCACACAGACGTGGCCAGTCTGGATGTACGTGTGTGAGTATGAAAGTGCGCCTACTCTCAGCCGCAGTAAGTCTGAGAACCGGAGAGGGGTTTAGCATTCCTCTCTCCACCCCAGTTGACCGGGAAGGGTGTCAGGTGGATCTACCCCAGTCGTAGCAAGACTGGGCAATAGAGAAGTTGGAGATAAGGGAAGAGTTGTGTACTTGATAACTAGAATTGAGCAATTAAGAGCATAGATCATGAACCAGGCAGCAACTCAAACCTACGCCCAGGGCAAGTTGCAAGCCTTGAGACAGGACTTCCAGGCAGAAAAGGAAGCACTGGCTAAGCAAGTACCGGTCCTTCAGGGACTTGTCAGAATTTAACCATTAAAAGCAGTGTGTTTGCCACAAAAGAAAATTGAATAGTTAAACGCCAATGGGCCATGCGTTTTGCCCAGGTGGCAAGCCTCATGAGGGAGGACTCGGGTAGCCTTGTGAGTAAAAATGTTTAAGGGAAGAGACCAGGAAGGGTGGGGGCTAGTTGAGAAGCCCACCCTCCTAGCTAAATTGGTAGTGGAACAAGCCGGTGCCCATGGAAGGGACGGTTCAGCGAGAAAAGCAGGATCGGGCCCAACCGCGCAGGCAACAGATAGAGATTGGAAAACAGGTTGGAAACTTTGAGGGCATAGTGGAAGGAAAGGAGTAAGTAATTATAAGCATGGGGGTTTCAAATCCCCAGGACAATAATTGGAATGGTAAAATCTGAGTTGATTGGGTGTCGTTTTGGGAGACAAGCAAGTGATTTAAGAAAAGAGTGAGAAGTTAACTCTGTAGTTGCTAGAGGGAATCAAGCAGTGAAACTTGGTAGGAATGTCTGTAAGTAATTCAGGCAAGAGGTTAAGTGGAATTATTCGACTATGAATACGTTAGTCGAATTTGCTGAAGAACACTCCTGCTGTGTACAATCTGTGTTTTATAAGTTTGAGATGAATTGGTATTGTTTTAAAGTTGCAAAACTGAGAATACTTTTGCCAGACACAGGAAACTAGCGTTGTTTAAGTATTTAGCATTTAATCCTTAAGGTGACTTAATGCTTTACAAGATTTAAAATGTTTTAACTAAAGACCAAAGGTTGTGGCTGCAGCAGGGTAGTCAAAGCCAGGAGAATAAAAGATTTGAATTTGATTTTGGGTAACAAAATAGCAGATAAAAGATCTGGTAAAGAGAGAGAAGGACAGTGCCCCTGACTCTGTGTGGTTGAACTGTCTTACTAGGGGTGCATGGAGATTTTGTAAGCACAAAAGAAATAGTTACATCTTGTGTAGAAATTGATGTGGCTAGTGTTGTGGAAATTGAATTGTGGAGAGGATGTGCATTTTCCCCAGAACATGTGCAGTGTATATTGTAGCAGAGGTAAAAGAAATGCAAACCTACCAATATAGGTTGTGTTGTCTTTTTCAGATCACTGTGTGTTTGAAAGGAGAAGTTAGAAGTAAAAGGCAATCAAAAGTCTGGGAAAGTTAATTGTGTCCCTTTTTAAGTAAGAATCTTTAAGCTGTGGATAGCTTTGGATCTGGAAGCAAGCCAGAAAGCATCTGTATTAATGCAATTTTCTAACTAATAAGGTAGAAGCCACTGAAACATGGGCTGCCTATGAAACAAATACAAGGAAATATGGGGTAATTCCTCTGTTTTGCATGAAATCAGTAAGAGTATTTGTATATAAAGGAAATATTTTAAGCAATGACTGACTACCCAGAAGGGGTAGACGTCTGTTCTTTTGTCTTTCAGATCATCTGAGAAAACGGATGCCAGCTGAACAGCATTCAACGTACCATGCATTTACTGGTACAATAGGAATTATTTTTGTGTTCTATGTCCTGTCTTGTGGTGTTTGTCTTGTGGCCAGAATTGTTGTGTTTAATATTTTCATAAGACAGTCTAGTTCAAAATTAAATAGAAGGGTTAAATCAAAAAGCAGATACTTGTTTTATTCAACTTGGAATACAAAGTGTTTGGATAAATCAGGAAAATGTGATATACTAAAGTCTAATACATTTGCTTAAGTAAGAAAAAGAAACTTCATTGGCCAGATTTTTTAATTGAAGAAAAATTGTTGTTAAAATTTGCATACCAACAGTCTTCGGAAGCAAGGACATGAAAGGTTAACCTACTCCCCATATTGCACATGGGATCCTTCTGGCTACCTCAGATTTCTAGCCAGAGGGTGGGGAGGGAGGAAAGCTATTGGACACCAGAGGTTGTACCGAGTGGACTCCTCAAAAGTGGGTGTGCTTGTCCTGGCTTGTTGCTCCAAAGCTCTGTAATAAAGTTATTTTACTGGAAGGGTGTATGTGGCATACATTGAACAATAAGACTAATGTACTGTATAATGGCAATGTGTATGTGTTCATTGTTGGGAAAAGATGTATGAGTGAAGAGTGGAAGTTTCCTTTGTAGGTTAAAAGAAGCCAAGAAGGGGAGAAGGAAAAAGAACAGAACGAGTTAACTGGAAAAAATATAGCTCAGTCCAAAGATAAGATGCTGGCCCCATCCAAGGACATTGTTCACAGCTAGGACTTGGCTGACAACCAAGAAAAGGGGGGCCTGAATGTGCCCAAGCAACTATGAGATCTGAAAAACACTGCCAGGCATTAATGAAATGTGTTAGGTTTCTTTTCTCACAGATAAAAGAAGTGCTACCCAAAGACCCTAGTAGCCCTGCCATTCATTGAAACAAGGAGACTGAGTCTACGTAAAGTCCATCAACGAAAGACTGCTTTGGCTCCACACTGGAAAGGCCCTTTCCAAGTCCTGTTAACCACCAACACCGCTGTGAAGTGCCAAGGACTGCCTACCTGGACCCATGCTTCTCACTGTAAAATGACCCCTCCACCTCGGGAGGACTCTCCGACTGATGATAAGCCTATTCCTCCTTCTAGCTCTGCTGTGCCTTCTGGACAGCAGGAAAAAGGGAAAAAAAAGACAAGGTGATGTGCTAGTAACCTCTCCCCTGTATGATGCTGAACCACACTGTTTCAGGAAAAGAGAAGAAGGAACACTTGCTTCATTGGAACCACAAAGTCCAGGGATTCCTGACTACAAGAGACATTAAGAACTGACCCTGGTGAAGAAACAAAGAATTATACACTGGCAGGAAGAAACTTGTGGGACCCATGCTTGGGAATGTGGTATTGATTGGATTTTGGGGTTTATTCTACAGGCTGCGCCCTGTGTTTTGGATAAGTCCTTCAGCATGTATTGCCCTCCCTAATTGGATTTTAAATTATAAGTACCAAAGGCACCTTGTTGCCATTGCCCCTGCCATCTCCTCCATTACACTATTAACCCTGTAACACATCCAAATACAGACAATGCCATATATTTGATAAAACCAATGGCCAAGGCCTTCACACTTTAGTGATTTATTTAAATATTGTTTGGAAAAAAATATTTTTAAGGTTCAGGATATCCCATATAAGCGAACAATTGAATGGAAAAGAATGGATCAGTGGAGATAAGTATATGATATCACTACCAGTGAACCCCAAGAATCTGTAATTGCAATTGATGGGTTCTATAGCGAAGTAGATATGATGGCTGTTCCTGGAATTTGCACTGTGTTAAATGAGAGAGGCCCTTATTGTTATCTGGTCACCCAATTAGTGAACAATTAAACGAATACCCAAAGAGTTTGTTTTGCCACTGGAAATTTTACCTGCATAGAAATTATTCCAGTGACTAATAATGTTACCTGTACCTTATTGCAATACACCCCCTCTTACGCCATTAATATCAATGCCTCCCGGAAGTACATAAAGGTGTTCAACCAACAGATGTGGTATAGTACTACACCAAAGAGAAATGTATTAGGATATCAATGGACTGTGATTAACACTACACTAGGGACTGTTAAATTTTCATTACCCTTATCCAGTTTCCAGATCACCTCTACATACCCAAATTGTTCAAAGGGGGCTGCCATTAGATTAACACAGAGGGCTTGGGTTATTTCCTCTAGAAAGAAGAGAGACTTGACCGGATCCCTTTGGGATGGGGCCAATAGTGCAGCAGCAGTTTGGAATATTTTTAAGAACCAAAAACATGATGAGAAATTGGGGCACAGCTAACCCAGGTACAGGCTGGAATTGGTGAGTTACATGTTATCTCCGCCCTTAGTTCTATGACCCAGAAGTTGCTGACAGAGATGGTATTGAATATCACTGAGGCTGGGAAGGCATTGCAGTGGGATCTAGCATGTTCAGAAATTCAGGATTTCCTGAATGACCAGCTAATGGCCATTCGGAATGATCTAGAGCATCAGGCTTGGCCCACTGCCCTTACAGACAGATCAGAAGTACCATCTGATCTGTGGCCATGGAGACATACTTGGAGACTTTCTGGGCGGAAGTGCGGACGTTCTCAATGCTCCTTCCAAGCATATGGACCGGTTGGGGGGGGGTGTGGGCTCCCACATACCGAATCCTGCCGGGTCCATGGGGAGGATGCATGTGGGATTGGGTAATTCACCGAGACATCTGGGAAATTAAACTACCTGGTATGCCCAATCGATTTTTAGTCAGTGCTCCTGGGATTACACCTGACATTTGGATGGGGTTAGGGAGTCAATGGACATTTTGGCCGTTAGAACCCCCATCGCTTCAGTGTATCCGTAAACTGAAGCCAGGAGCAGTTGTTACTCTTCATGACTACGTTTGCTGGGAGGGTAGGGGACAAGGAACTACCCTGACAGGACACTTATTTTTACAGCTATCATTAGCTTGAAAAAGTAACAGGAGTACTTGTGGCACCTTAGAGACTAACAAATTTGTTAGTCTCTAAGGTGCCACAAGTACTCCTGTTATTTTTGCGGATACAGACTAACACGGCTGCTACTCTGAAACCAATGATAGCTGTGTGTCTGTTAAAGCCACCACATTGCAAGACATACATTTTAATCTCATTACCACTGCAGGCAATCATATTATTTACTGGCCTGCAAATAGAATTTTTCAAGTAGCCCTTAGGTTCCAGATACCCTTTAATTGGACTAGTTTAGTGCCTGATCGATTTCAAAATTTGCTTTCACTGTTACCAGAGGTTCAGAGAATCTCTGAAATACAAGGGCAAATTCACATGCTTCAAAATATATATCAAGTTGAAAAGTATGCCTTTCATACAGCTTATAGAGTGTCTATTTTATGTACTAAGTATGATGTATTGTGCTTTATGACTAAAACCGTACAAAAACCCCATCATATTATTGCTATGGGAATGTTATTGCTTGTATTGCTATTAGTTAGTTTAGGATTATTTTATTGTTGTTGAGGATGTAATAATAGTAGTACCTTCCATGTTCATGCTAATCATGCATTGTCATTATATCCAATCAAAACCCCTAAGGTTGAAGCATCTGATGTAGAATCTGAACTCCAAGACTTAATGCAAATAGAGATTTGAGAATGTTTGTTGTACTAGTAGTACAAACGGGGGGCTTGTGGAAGCAGAGAAAGAACTGACAGGAAGGGGATTGCAATGCATGACAGTTTGTTAGCAAGAGTCAGGCTAACTGTAACCCTAATAACGCGAGATTTGTAGAAGTGAGGAATGTGTGAGGCGAGTGGGAAAGATCTGTGTGAGAAGTTGTTGCGACCTTGTGTAGATAATATGGAATGTAGACAGAGTCTACATTAGTGAGCAAAACAAGATATCAGAATGACCTATGTATAAACAAAATGCAGCTGTTGCTCATTATTGTCTGTAACAAAAGGTATAAATGCTTGCTGTAATTGTTTACCTGTTGAGAGACCTGTTTAGCTCTCTCCCTCTATGCAATTGATAGAGAGAAAATAAAGTATCTGACTTGCTGTACCCAAACAAAAAGTGAGAACTCTGTTATTCTCCAACAGTACCCAGAAGAGGAAGAGGAGGTATCAGTTACCCAGTGGGTATAAGAGTTACCAATAGAATATAAGAAAATGGAATTTAAACTGATGCCATTGAAAAAGCCAGAGACTAGGTGGATTCTTGTGTGGCTCAGGTCAGTAGATAATGGAAAATCGGAGATAGAGTAATATATTTGAAATGAACATCGAAAAATCATGTCCTGGAGTCTAAATGGGTCGGACCATTTACCATCATGAATAAAATTTCACATACTGTAGTGCAGATTAAAAGGGAAAAGGGAAAGTGGGTCCACACATCACAATTAAAGTTATGGCCTAAAGATTAAATAATGTTCCTTTCTTTTAGTTTATTTTACAGAGGGAAAGGAATGCCCAATTGCACTGGAAATTATCCTGTACGGACCTTGGATTTGGAGTGAGAATGCAGTGCTACAATTTTTGTAATGGGTTTATTGTTTATGCCTCCTTTGCATTTTGTGCTTAGTAGAAGAATTGTGCTGTGCGTGTTATATTTTAGGAAGAAAAAAAATACTGGAGCTCAAGCGAAGATAGAAGAGGTTAGTGTAAGTATTTAGAATAATACGGCCAGAAGCATCGGACATTATTCCTATGGAATAAGGGCCATGGCTTCAATATTGAGGAGCCTCATAATTCAAAAAGGGTGGAAATATGGTTTTTGGCTTTTATGTTTTTTAAATATTTGGGGATATGGTTGGGTTTTTTATGTTTATTAATCAGATACCAGTAAACAAGATTGCACCAGGAATCATGGCAGATGAGCACCCATATAGTAGGGAAGAAGTAATCGAAGCCCCAACTATTGTGGATCAAACAATCTGGTTGGAAGAAGCGAAAGTAAACATAAGTACACAACATCGAGTGTATGCCATATGCCTTGCCTCTATTACAAGCATGGTAACAACAATGGGGAGACAACATTATACGAAATAAGAGGTACAGGGGACTATATCGTAGGTAGTATTGGAGCTGGAGTTTTAAACTCATTTGATGTTGAGACATTACAAGGGAAAATGTCAGCTTTGGGGGCTATAGAGACACATGCATTATTGGAACAAGGAATAAGAAGTGTGGAGCTCCAATTGAAACAAGCCCAAGCCTTGAAAACATCTCTAAATGTAAATCTATTTGGTGTGTGAGAGATTGACAATAAAACTGTACTAGCAATACGATGTGTACAGATGCAAACTTATGGGATACAATACATAGAGAGAATGGTTAATCTGTTAAGTAATGGGCAATGGCCTTTCGAATGGTTCAAAGATCCTCATATATGGAATCAATGAATTACAGGATGGAAGAAATATATGGAGTTTAATTGGGATCAAGCCACTCTGAGGGGAGAGTGGAAAGGTAGAATGATGTTACACAACATGGGGAAGCAAAGAAAAGAAGCAATGGCCTGGATGTTTCCAAAAAATTATTAATGGAGAGTTATGGCAAATAAAAATAAGTGGGACACACTTGATTGAAGAAGGGGATTATAAATTAATAGAATTAATGAAACATTGTGAAGAGTGGGGACGAAGCAAATGGGTGTGCCCAGAACTAACTTGGTCCCTAGAGGGATGTCATTTGAACTATTCAAGCGGACAACGTACCATGCAATATTTAGCCTCTAATGGCACAAGTGTGTTTGATTTAGGCAATGGGTGTTTTTCAGTGGTTACCCCACAAATGCATGTATTTTGGGGAAGTATGACAGAAAAAGGCCCAATTGAGTCATGTAAATGTAATGTAACGGAGGTCAATTATTTACCGAGGCACTCTATTTTTAAACAAAGAAATGATGTGGACTGGTCCTTTGATTTGGGGATACATTGGGAACAATGGGAAAAATTGATTGATGAAAGTGAAACAAATCAGGCAATATGCAAAAGATGTATCTAAGTCTGCTCAGCTGGGGAAAATCATTTTGATTCACAATGGTCAATTAAAATTGGGAAAAGAAGGGAGGAATTGGTAATTTCTCATTGGTTCGATGTTTTTAAAGGATGGTCTCCCAATGTCACAGCTCTTCTAACAGGCTTCATAAAAAGCACTAGTGAAGTCAGTACAAACTAAAATTTCATACAGAATGATTTGTTTATACTGCTCTATACACTAAAAAGTAAATACAATATTTATATTCCAATTAATTTATTTTATAATTATATGGTAAAAATGAGAAAGTAAACAATTTTTCAGTAATAGTGTGCTGTGACACTTTTGTATTTTTATGTCTGATTTTGTAACCAAAGCAAAGTACTTTTTAAATGAGGTGTAACTTGGGGGTACACAAGACAAATCAGACTCCTGAAAGGGGTACAGTAGTCTCAAAAGGTTGAGCGCTACTGGTCTAGAGAAGGTAGACTGGAACAGATTCAGAAAAGGGCAACAAAAATGATTAGCAATATGGAACAGCTTCCGTATGAGGAAAGATTAATAAGACTGACTTTTCAGCTTGGAAAAGGGGAGATATGATTGAAGTCTATAAAATCATGACTGGTGTAGAGAAAGTAGATAAGGAAGTGTTGTTTACTACTTCTCATAACACAAGAACTAGGGGTCACCACATGAAATTAATAGGCAGCAGGTTTAAAACAAATAAGAGGAAGTATTTCCTCACACAACACAGTCAACCTGTGGAACTCCTTGCTAGAGGATGTTGTGAAGGCCAAGACCATAACAGGGTTCAAAAAAGAACTAGATAAATTCATGGAGGATAGGTCCATCTATGGCTATTAGCTAGGATGGGCAGGAATGGTGTCCCTAATGAATGAGTGACAGAGCATGGATCACTTGATGATTACCTGTTCTGTTCATTCCCTCTGGGGCACCTGGCATTGGCCACTGTCGGAAGACAGGATACTGGGCTAGATGGACCTTTGGTCTGACCCAGTAGGGCCATTCTTACGTACAAGAGGAAATACAATACATAACTAACCTGTGGAACTCAACTGATTGACAAAAGCTATTACTGAGGCTAAGAGATTAGTAGGATCAAATATTTATATGGAGACCACCACTATTTAGTTACATCAGATAGGAAAAACATTAAAATATAGGATAGAAAATTCAAGCAACTAATGAAACAATTACTATTACCAAAATAGGTTAAGACCAGCTGCTATTTATTTGCAATTCTTGATCACAGAAGGGTCAGAATGTAGGGTTTAATCATTAAAATTATGTGACTATTTAAAGCCATTACAATTTTTCCTTTTGCTGTTAACTCATTATTAAAGCTAGAACAGAAACCAATTTACAAGTGTTCCTCATGCTACTATTTATTGGGCTTATGTACTTTTAATGCCCATGTTAGCACATGCACTAGAAACAACTTACAGAACTGTAAAGGGTTATGATTTCCTTTAAGACTACTATAAGCAAGAAATATTACAAAACAGGCATAATTCAGCTTAACCTACCTGATTGTCATTATTTAAACAGTCTTCAAGGAATTCATTAACCATGTTAGCCTTGGGAGATTGTAGAGTGTTCTCATCTTCCTCACAGTGTACAGGCACTGGAGGTTTGCTAAACAAAAAGTTAAACATGCAATTGAAAGTATGAAACAGCTTTACAAACTCAAATTGCTATAAAATACATTCACATGTCATTGGAACTAATGTTTCATATGCTTATAAAATATACAGATAACAAAAAGCTGGGAGAGGTTGCAGAGGACAGGATTAGAATGATGCTGATAAATTGGAGAATTGCTCTGAAACCAACAAGATGAAATTAAATAAAGACAAATGCAAAGTACTGCACTTAGGAAGGGAAAAAAAAATCAAATGCAAAATATAAAGTGGGAAATAACTGGCTAGGCAGCAGCACCGCAGAAAAGAATTTGTGGGTTAGTGGGTCACAATTTGAAATTTAGTCAACAGCGTGATGCTGGGGTGTATTAACAGAGGTATGGTACATAAGACACAGAAGATAACTGTTCCGCTCTACTTGGCACTGGTGAGGCCTTCAGATGGAGTACTATGTCCAGTTTTGGGCACCACACTAAGAAAAACAATGAAACTGGAGATAGTACAGAGGAGAATAATAAAAGTGCTAAAATGTTTCGAAGACATGATCTAGGAGGAAAGGGCGAAAGAATTGGGCACGTTTAGTCTAGAGGAGAAGAGGCTGGGGAGGGGAACATGATAAGTTTTCAAATATATAAAAAGTTGTTTTAAAGATGACCATGATCAATTGTTCTCCACGTCCACTGAGGGTAGGACAAGAAGTAATTGGCTTAATTTGCAGCATGGGAGATTTAGGTTAAATATTAGGAAAAAAATCTTTCTAAACAGCTAAGCAAGGGAATACGTTACTTAAGGAGGTTGTGGAATCCCCATCATTGAAGGTTTTAAAAAACAGGTTAGACAAACCCTCAGGGATGGTCTAGGTATACTTAACCCTGCCTCAGCGTGTGGGGATGGAGTAGATGACCTCTTTAAGGTCCCTTCCAGCCCTACATTTCTATGATCCCATGCCTACCCTAGCCAAAATGTGATTCAACACAAGTTCAATTCCACCACTGGTACTGACAGGTGAGCCCTGTCTGCACCACTTTCCACCACTGGTGATTAAGTTCCACTTTTTCTGTGAAGACAAAACCTTCATAGTCATTTTAAAAAAGGAGGGGGTGTAGTGGAAAGGAAGATGAGATATTAACATTTTTTACTATAGCTTTCCACTATACCAAATTCGGTCTGTTCCCTATATTTGGAACAATACTCATCTACCAATGCACCAAGAATCTTCGCTCTCCTCTTTCAAATAACTCATCAAAACATCCTATTTACACCACGGACCTCTTTTCCTGTGTTAGCTAATCCTCCCCCCTTGACTTCATTTTCAAATCAGAACATTTAAGGTTACTTTCCCTTACAGCGTAGGTCACATTATTTGGTCCTGTAGAAGACAATCCTTTTCTGTCGGACAAGTGGAATTTTACATCCAGGACTATTCCAAACACCCAGTCCAAGAATCTAAACCCATCTCTGAAGCTGTCCAGGAGCCTCCACAGCTATCAATTTTCCCCCCATAAACAAATGAATAACGTGTCAGTGTGTTCCCTTACATCAAAACTTTTCCTGCACTAACAAAATTTACAAAAATAGTGATCCAGAAATATATCAAAGTGGGTTTAGTGAAAGTAGAAACCTGATAATTGATAATATGATTGAACAGGAGACAGTAGTGTACCACCTAATATGATAAAATATCTTCTAAAAACACTCCTGTGACGGTGTACCCCATAAGGCTTTATGGGGAGGGGGTGCTTATAAATGTATGTATGACATAACTGGAATATGTTTTGTGCTGCCGGTGCCAGGTAACATATCTCCGTAAAGGTTATGGTCTACTATATCTATTCATCCTATTTGTACATATATATATCATTTTCTACTTGAGGTTAAGAATATGGGCTGTATGCTTGCTTGGTTTCTAAGTAAGCTTTGGGAGGCATTTGGTCAGCTTCTTTAGGAAGGAATTCGCCAGGTTAAGTACCTGATCAGGAAACACTTGGGGAACAATGCATCTTGGAATGCTCCAATCCACATAAGAAGTCTTCCTGGAGACATGCAAGATACCATGTGGACAATGGCTTCAGCCTGTAAAGACTGAGTCATGCAGGGACATGTGACTTGCCCAGGTGACTCCAGAACTCCATCTTGGAGCTGGACTTTGCATAGGAGGGAGGTCTCCACCCACAAGAGAGAGTCTATTTAAACCTGGGGGAGGCCCCTCCATTTTGTCTTCAGCTGGCTAAAGAAGGAGCCTCTCCACCCCCCCAGGATACTTGAAAGAAACTGAAACAAAAGACAGAGTCTACAGGGGTTGTGAGAGATTGCTGGACCCAGGCTAAAGGGAGATTAGCCTGTAAAAGGGAGCATTCTGGAACTGGTGAGGAACTTATCTGTATTTAGTTTGATTAGGCATAGATTTGCGCATTTTATTTTATTTTGCTTGTGACTTACTTTGTTCTGTCTGTTACTACTTTGAACCACTTAAATCCTTCTGTCTGTATTTAATAAAATCACTTTTTATTTAGTAATTTACTCAGAGTATGTATTAATACCTGGGGGAGCAAACAACTGTGCATATCTCTCTATCAGTGTTATAGAGGGCGAACAATTTATGAGTTTGCCCTGCATAAACTTTATGCAGGGTAAAACGGATTTATCTGGGTTTAGACCCCATTGGGAGTTGGGCATCTGAGTGCTAAAGACGAGCACACTCCTGTAAGCTGGTTTCAGGTAAACTTGCAGCTTTGGGACAAGTGATTCAGACCCTGGGCCTGTGTTGGAGCCGGACAGGAGTGGCTGGCTCAGCAAGACAGGGTGCTGGAATCCTGAGCTGGCAGGGAAAACAGAAGCAGGGGTAGTCTTTGCACATCGGGTGGCAGCTCCCAAGGGGGTTTCTGTGATCCAACCCGTCACAACTCCCTTCTCTTTCCTTAGCATTTATATGTGAGCAAATCATGCTGATCTAAAATTATCTATAGCAGTGGTTCTCAACCTGCGGGCCGCTTGCAGCCCAATCAGCACACAGCTGCGGTCCATGTGACATCCTCAGGGCCATACATGTTATATATAAAAGAGAGAGAACCACTGATCTACAGCATACACACCACATTGCCTAAGTACGATATGATACACTTTCAAGAACAAATTGTTTTAATGTTTATTTTTGTTTACTCACAAAGCAACTGGAACATTTTCCCAGGATCTTTCTGCTTCCAGTATATCTACTGTACAAGGGCTGCCATCATTTTTCAGAGCACTTGATAAATTCTCAACAGAAGACTCTAGAGTTCTCTTTGCCTTCAAGATAAGCAACTCAATCTGGTCATCTTAAAAAACAGAAAAAACAAACAAAAAAAACACAACACAGTATCACCCGTTACTATACACCAAGATTCTTCAAGTCAGCAATTTCACTTTCATTATTACATGATACTGTTCAGACTTATTCTAAATAATTTGTAAGACACTGGAAATAGCCTGTCATCTTTCACAGACATTATTGCCAAAATTTTCAAAGTGTGATGCCTAAAATTTTGCTTAAATATGAAATTAAGCCTCTTAATATGGAACTATGAGACTAACTCTAGGCACCTATTTTTAAAAATCTTGTCATATGATTTTATAAAACATAAATAGGTCTCCATTCCAAGCTTTAAGTCCCCAGAAAAGTCTCAAATACAGTGGACTGCTCTTCCCAACATCCCAGAAGATAAAATAACCTCTACAGTAAACAAAAACTCTTTAGCCTTCAACCCACCTCAACACTTGGGGAAAAGAGAATTCCAAAGTTGAGTATCCCTCACAAAGAATGCCCTGACATCTGTCTCATGTTTATAGTGGGGGACCTCCAGCATCAGTGCCTCTGCTGATCTTTATTGTGGCTGTAGGGCAGGGGTCGGCAACCTCTGGCACGCAGCTCGCCAGGGTAAGCACCCTGGCGGGTCAGGCCGGTTTGTTTACCTGCCGCGTCTGCAGGTTCAGCCGATCAAGGCTCCCACTGGCCACGGTTCGCCGCTCCCGGCCAATGGGGGGTGGCAGGAAGCTGCAGCCAGCACATCCCTCGGCCCGCGCCGCTTCCCGCAGCCCCCATTGGCCTGGAGCGGCAAACCGCGGCCAGTGGGAGCCGCGATCCGCCAAACCTGCAGACGCAGCAGGTAAACAAACTGGCCCGGCCTGGCAGGGTGCTTACCCTGGCGAGCCGCGTGCCAGAGGTTACCGACCCCTGCTGTGGGGCCTATAATTGTTCAATTGCACATCTGTGTCAGATGTGCATTGAAGGGAAAGTTAACATAGCCACAGCCTTTCCAGGCAGTCAGATGTTTCCTTCCATAACTCACTTATAGAATACAACATTCAAGATTCCTTAACTTTATAAAGCACTCTGATATTAAGATCATTTAATCAAATCTACGTTAATATTGAGGGTTCTTAAATGGCTGGCAAATAGGTGAGTTTTCCTCTTCATAGTGTTACATAATAGGTACTTCAAGAAGTTCTGCTTGCGCACACACCATATGTAATTACATACAAAAACTGCATTAGTTAGGTTGCAAAGTCAAGCACTCGAAAATTAGGAAGTGGCAGATTTATGTTTTCACGTGCAACTCTAATTCAACTACCTGTCCAGCCAGCCTCTGGACTGAGTGAGGTAGGGGTCCTGTGAAAAAAAAAAAAAAATGTGATAATATAATTAAAAATACATATACACAAAGGGGTGCAAACTAAAGTTATGCAGGCATCTGTAAATGACATTTCCGAACTTCTGAGTGCTTGACTTTGTCATCTAAAATAATGGTTTTAATTAGATTTTATATGAATTTCCTAGGGTTTTTTTTTTTTTAAATAAATCCAATCCCAACCATACATCAACACTGCAGCACAGACTTCTACCCCTTGAGCTACATGACTAACCACATTAGCTAGCAACAGGAAAAAGCTGTTGGGGGTGGGCTGCTGGCACCACATGCTGGGGGATTTATGAATGGAGTCCAGATCAGCAAGCTGCCCCCCACCCTGGGAATTGAAAGAGCACCCACTCCACATGATGCTCCCAGGGAGGATCGGAAACTGGACACAAACTGGCTATGGGGTAAGCTCGGCTTTCTCATCCCCTAAGGAGTTGAGGGAGCTACAGCGCCACGTTGTGCCCCCTGCAGGGATAGGGCGCTGAGTCCTTCTCCCCATATCGCACAAATGGGCACAGTAATGTCCAGCTCCCTCCATTCTCTCCTGCTACAGCGGCTCACAGGTATTCTCAGTGTGGTATCTGCTGCTGCTGTTTTGGGAGAAACTGGCAGAGGCTGGTCACAAAGGCAAACCAGCTAGAAGTGTGAAGTCAAGGTGCATAAATTAAAACAGTGTTAACTCTGTATAGGTACTCTCATTTAGGAGTAAAGTGCCCTTTGTTCACTCTAACTTAGAGAATGTTAATATTATGGACTCTACAGCAGCACAGCTATAGCACTGCAGCTGTGCTGCAGTAGCACCATAGTGTAGACACTTTCTAGACCACCAGGTTTTTCCGTCTCTGTAGTAAATCCACCCCCTCAAGAGGCGGTAGCTAGGCTGATTCAACAATATTTATAGAGTGTATCATCAAAGTCCTTCAATATGCCTAAATACTCAGGAGCATGGATTTTTCACCACTCCCCCATGTAGGATAGGTGTGAATTGTCTTACTGTGCAGTGGTTCACTCTGCGCAATATAGCAGGAGCATGTTCGGTCATGTGTGACTAAAAGAGTAACATTTTGCATTTAACATTCTCAAGAAACATTCAAAACAAATCATGTGTAATGCAGTTACCTCTGAATGGCTATGTAATGCAGTTACCTCTGAATGGCTGTTTGGACTGTCTTGAGAGAACATTGCCAGGTTGGAAGTCTGTACTTGGTCTGACATATCGGCAATTTCCTGTTACTTCACTGTCACCTGTTGGCTCCAGATAACTATTTTGTTCAAAAGAATTGCAGTCTAATTTATTCACAATGTAGTTTTTTTTCATACTCTCACACATTTGTGAAGAGGAAAATTCATCTTGCATGTTAAATGTTTGAATAAAACTTTGATTAGCTGAATCACATAAAAGGTTATGACTCTTTAGCCAGATTGGGTACTTGAAATCAGGAATACTACTTATCCCCGACACATTCAAGTCAGACTTATGGCTAGTAAGCCACCTTGGATAATTCTTGACAGAAATGGACTCAGAGTGTTGTTGAAAAAGGCAATCCCCTGCATTTTCTTTAGAAAATATAGAATTATATTTGTGAGATTTATACACCTTGTGTTTCTCTTTGTCAATGTCTCTGTAATGATTTCGATTATCCACAGCGTTGCCATTGTCTTGGAAATCAAAGTCTTTTTCAACATCAAATGAAGAAGTCTGATAAGGATAGAAGGCAGGTTTTTTCAGTGACTTCCTAATCCACTTGCCACTTTGAAGCCCTGACCCAGAAGGAATCCTGTGGATAAAAGGCAGTGATCCATCTGCTGGAAATGCTAGTAGATCATCTGTGGTGAGACTAATCAAGTCTGGGTCACAAACAGTTTGTCTTATAAAAGGTGAGGCAATGGAGTTGAGTTTTACTTGCTGGTTAAAGTCCTCCAAAGCTGAAAAACAAAGAGACTGTTATATATTTTCCTAAATTTAAAAAACGCATTAAAACCATGTATTTAAAAAACCTATAATAGATACATTTTTACATTACAGTTCTTTTACTAAATTACAATGTGAATATTGTATACTGATGTTTCAAAGCATTACAGTCTAACAATTCTGACTCCACTTCTCTCAAAATATTGGTGGCAAAAATGAACAAAATAAAGTCATTTAAAACTTTTGTCTTAAAAGTCCCCATGAGTCAAGATACTCATGTTATGCCTGTGGAACTGTAGAGGGGGATGGTTACGGGGAAAATCTAGCAACTTCTTTCTGCTGTTTATATGATTCATAAAACCAAAACGGTGCACCATTCAGAGAAGTGTTTTGACTATAAATGGCAGCATATTTCAGACATCACCTGGATTGGAGGCATTATGGATCTAGAGCTTCATTTTGTTTGATGCCCAGGAAGATGCAGCTTGGCAGGGGGAGGGGAGCCTGGGGGAGTTCTCAGTGAGATACAGTTTATCCACCCCAATGCAAACATCACCAGAAAGTTGGTCACAGAGCAGAGGGATAAAAACAATGAAAATACCGCTAAAATATTGCTACCAAGAAGTTCTCAGACTCCTAGAAGGAAGGGGATCTAAGCTGCCATCTTTGTTTCACTGCAGAGGAATAAACTCTGATACAAAGTGGTATGGACAAACCTTCCTTTCCCCAACAGCAGTGCATTCCTCTAAGATGGTAACCTAGGATAAGGATAGGATATACAAATCATCCTCTACCCAGAACTTGTTCATATGCAAGATCCAAAATGGAATTCAACTGTTCTCCCTGTAGGATGTTGAATCCCCATGCTTATAAAGGCGGACCTCCCAATGCAAACCCCTAGAAACAAATCTTGGCATATATTAGCAATAAATATTCCTGTTAGTATTTTTAGGAAGTTAAAGTTGTGTCAGTTAAATACTCACTTTCTTCATAAAGCCACTTAATTACTTGGCTTGCATTCCAACTCTAATTTCTGCTCAGGCATCCCACAGTCACTTCTGTGCCTGACTACAATTTGGGTCACAAATATAAGCCCCCTCCCAAAAAAAAAAGTTACATCAAAAGCTTGCAGCCTACCTATCCCCAAAAGAAGCTCTTGGGAAGAGCTTTCCTAATTATCTTTTTTGTAGTCACACAGACAAGTCTGCAATTTGAACTCTATTTGTGCTAGCTGTTTAAAGAAGATGGCAATAAGGATCTTTTCATATTTGTATAGCACTCTATAAACTAAACAAAGATCCTTAGCCAGAAGGGAACTGTCACTTTTTTTTTTTTAAGTTTGCTCAACTACATAACCTCCCCCTGTCTTCTGTCAGAAATACTATTAATCACCCAGGGCTTGTCTATACTTATAGCTCTGCTACAGCATTTAGTGAAGACACTACCTCACTGCTGGGAGAGCTTCTCCACCTGCCTGAGAGGCAGTAGCTATGTTGATGGGAGAGAAGCTCTCCTGTCGACATAGGTCAGTCTACACTGGGAGTTCAGTCAGTATAACTGTGTCACTCAGAGGTGTGGAAAATCCAGCTTTGGGGTGGGGATGAAGGGCTCAGGGCTGGGGCAGAGGATTGGGATGCAGGGGGTATGAGGGATCCAGCTGGGGGTGCAGGCTCTGGGGTGGGGCCAGGGAGGAGGGGCTCAGGGCTGGGCCAGAGGGTTGGGTGCTGAGGATGAGGGCTCTGGTTGGGGGTGCAGGCTCTGGGGTGGGGTCAGGGATGAGGACTTTGGGGTGCAGGAGGGTGCTCCAGGGCTACGGTGGGGAGAGAGAGGACTCCCCCCAGCCCTCTCTTCCCTCAACAGCACCTGAGCTGGGGGGAGGGGGAGTAGGAGAGGCCCCTCTCCCTACTGCAGCAGCTCCAAGGCTGGGGCCACAGGATAGGCGCCCCTCTCCTGGCAGGTCCAGGCCAGGGGTGGGTTTGGGCCAGGGGAGGGGTGCTTCGGCCAGTCCGGGCACAGCAGAGTTGGGACCGGGGGAGGGCTGTCCCGGCCGAGGCAGGTTGGAGGCCGGGCTAGGTTGGGGCCAGCTGCAGCAGGTCCCCCGGGCGGGTTCCCTGAGTGTCTGCATGGCGCTAAGAAGGCTGCTGCGCAGCTTACAGGGAACTTAGATAGCGTAAGTTTGTACTGTAGACCAGGGCTGAGTACTCTATTTTCAAAGAATTGCATTCGTATATAAACATGAATTACACAGATTTTAGGTACACACGTGCACAGCTGTCCATTTTGCCCATAATACATTTCAAATGACAATTTACAGGGTGCACAGAACTCATAGGATGCTGAAACCTTTTCAGCAATTAGCTTTTTAATTTTAAAGTTTTACTGGGACACAGAATACAGCTAACTTTACTTTTTCCATGTACAAATGTTGAACTCCTATAGAGAGCGCCCAAGTTGCTATCATATGTAAATTGTAGCTGTTATCACAACATTATGTAGCACCACAAGTGCACATGGAGTCTCACAGACATAAGACAGCCTCTGCCCACCCCTCCCCCCCAAAAAAATCTTACAACTTGAATACTGTAGGATCTAGCATCAGCAAAAGAAACAGAGGTGTCCAATTTTAGGGCATGCCTTCCTTCAAGGTTAGGCATTTTGGTAATACATCCGTAATATTTCAGGCTGAATAGTGACTGACTGTCACCTATACATGAATATTAAAGCCGATTCCCTGTCTACCCCGAAGTGCAGCAAGTATATTAGAAGAGAAAAGTAGAATTGAAAGGACAAGACAATAGCCTGCAGCTACAGAATGTCAGCCTGTGATTATAATAGAACTCACAAGCTATGCAGGGTCAGAATTCAGTCTTTTAGAAGAGATTTCTAAAACTGAGATTCTGATGGCATCATTAAAGTGTATTCTACCTTCCTAGCCAAATTCCATTTTAGGTGTTTTTACTACCGAAAATCTTCCAGCAGTTTCAACTGCATAATGTATTAATCTACTGTATTAAACACATCCAGTCTTGCAAATGTAGAACATGCATACATATGCTCAGTAGAGCACCACCAATGAGGCTCAGTGCAGAATTGGGGGCTCAGTTTGTAAAGTGCTTTCAGTATCCAAGGGAAAGAGAAAATATTTTCTCTAAACAGAAAAAGTTGTTTTTAAACAAGCACTAGAATCAGAAAGCTATTAAACAAGAATATCAGCCTTATCTAACCATAAACAAACTGCATGCCACTAAAACAGTTTCTCTCACACCCTCACATCTCCAGGTGTTTCTGACTAGAGTTTCTGGTGGTGGTAATTAGAGTTAACTTGAGTTTATTGGCAATCAATTAACTAACACAGCTGTAAAGACTAATGCAAAACTTCTACAAACATTTGTTCCTAGTCATGGTGCAGCCAAAAACTCTAGTTCAGATAAAGCAACAAGTAAACCCCAACTATCTGAACTGATAATACCACCAGCACCTAAGAGGTGCTCAGGTAAATTAGTTTTATATAATTCTGATATCACTCTAGGAACAGAAATTGAATCCTTGTCAAGATCGAAGTTTAGGCACTGATTTACATTATTATGTTCTATACATGCACATCATATATTGTGGAGATGATTTATATTTAATCAGCTGCAGAGCAGTAAGTTTATTCCTGTACCTATGACTGTGTCCTAGCCCACTATCCACAAATCTATTTCCCCACAGTGACTTATCCTAACATTTTTAGCCTCTGATTAGGTCCAAACATCAGTTACTCATTAAGTTGTTCTACCATATTTTTTCCCCCTCTTCCCCCCCCCCCCCAAATGTAGAATTTTCCATAAAATTACACCTGCTTAAGATCCAGGACACGCAATATTCACTGCGGTATCACTGACATGTTTTCTATTTTTAAAATAGCATTTAAGTCCATTGTGTCAGTGACATTTGCCATCTGATAAGGATACTTTCCAGCTTTTCAACAAAACTCAAAACTAGTTTTTGGCTAAGAGCTCAATCTCTCAGATCTCAAAAACATACATTTTCTGGGGTCCCCAGAAAGATATTTTGATTTCCATTAAGCTCACCACTGTTGGACTGATAGTAACTAAAGGCACTACAGATCAACGGATATATGACAGTAGACCCAATAACTTCATTTTTAAAAAAGTGAGAGCTTCAATCCTGCAAACATACACACCCTCACTTTAAGAATGAGTAATCCCATTGACTTCAGTGGTATTACTCACATTCTCAGTTTTAAGCAGGTAAGTAAGTGATGCAGGATTGGGATCTAAAACAGTGCTTTCATATATAATGTGTGGCATATATAGAACAGTGGTTTTATTCACTCCCATGGTAAGACCTGCACTATATTTATGTATATGGCAATAACAGCTATTCCAAACATAGCCACAGAGTTTAAAGCCAAAATGGACCATAGTTAGTGCCTGTATACATTACAGGCCACCACCACACTAAACCTAACAACTAAAATTAGACCAAAATTCTGTAGCCCCTTTATAATGCACCACTCCAGCAGTATTCTACCTTTTACTTATATTTGCTTATGATTTCAAATCTTAAGTTATTTACAAAAGTTTCATTTAATCTTTAATATGAAAGTAAGAGGTAAACAGCACAGTATGGAAGTGCAGTTTCACCCCAGTCCAGTTTGCAGTCCAGGAGATCAGGTTCCTTTACACACCTAAAAACTTCTACAGACAGGAGATGAAACTGAGGAAGTGTAGTTAGCAGACTTCTTCCACTTCCACCATAGATCTCTAATTTCAAATTTACATGGTTTTATTTTTAAAAGACTAAATATAAAAATTCATTTTTACTGAAGACTAACTATTACAGAGAATGAGAAGCATCACTATCTAAGCACCATTCATTACACAATATGTGCTTACAATTTGTTATGTAGCAAATATTCATTAAATCAAATAGATTTCAGCTACAAAACACGTAATTAGGTTACTGATCAGTGTTAAGACTTTTGACAGATTTCAAATTCCAAAAAGGAATTAAAAATATTAAGTCTCAATAAGATATCTATAGCCATACGTAACAAAACAAGAACAGACTGAAAATTGTAAAGATGACAGAACCAGTTCATGAGATGTTCTCTTTAGGGATATGTCAAAATATTAAACAAAACCACAATTTAAGCTTCATTTACAGGAAACATACCGTATTTTTGTACAGAAGCATACTTTGCTGACTTATCTTTAGGAGTACTCTGACCTATGCAGATTTTTCCAGTGCTTACTTCTGAAGACATAAGACTTTGGTCAAAATCTTCAATATAAGCCTCCAAAGCCTGAGATGCAGAGTTGTATACCTTGTCTTTGTATTGAATTGAGCCGTTTGAGTAGGAGTTACTACTGTTAAGGCTGCAGCTTGCTAGGAGAGAAGACACAGTAGATTCAGGCGAGTAAATGCTGTCTTTTTCAAATGAGCATGCCATGGCTTTTATCCAAATGACTAATGGAATCTCCTCTCATCTTTCTGAAGAGTCTGAGTAAAGAAATAAAAATATAAGCAATATATAACCTGTACTGAGATGTCCTCTCATACACTGTACTTCCAAATATCTGTATTTAATTTTATCAAGCATCTGTATGTTTATTAATTTCCAGTAAGAGTTTCACCAATTTTGATAGTTGCACTATTTAAAAGCTAACAGATTCCATTCAGCAATTTTAAGCTTTTATTCAGCTAAAAGCCAGATATTCAATCTAGCTACTGACCTCGGAGCTTTAAAAAAATAAAAAAAGTTTATGATTTATACATGTATGAGTAGGCAATATCAGAAAAACAAAGGCATTCAGAGCACAAAACAAAAAAGTCTGCATCTGGACAGAGAAAAGTGAAAGAATCTGAGTGTTCATATCCAAAAGGCACCTTGTATGCTGTACGGACACCACACTGTTAAACTAGCTTTTTCCAAACAACATTTAGTACTGAAAGACCCCCGCTAGCCCCAGTTTAAAAGCAAGAGGGGCATTTAGCACATGAATAGATTAAAGTCTGCCAGACCCCTGCCTTCAGCTGGAACATCCCAAAATGTCATCCTATGACATCACAGCTAGCACAGAAGACCAAAAAAATAATAGAGCAAAATTGAAGTGATTAGTAAAAATGGTTTTTAACAGTATAAGCAAGTGGTTCAGTTGAATATACCAAAGTGATAAAAGCACTGTCATTGCAGAAATTCAAGAACAGTTTAGATGCAATAGGACTGGGAACGGTGTATTAAAGACCCCTGCCAACTACAGGTGTGGGTGACATTGGACAGGCTGTAAGAGCTTTTCAGGTCCTCCGTCCTATCTATGCAATTAAGATCAAGCCAATTTATCACAATTCCATGGATTGACATTTACTGAAGGGTCATAAACATAGACTAGCACTAAATGCTGAAGCTGGGATTTTCAAAGAAGCCTAAAGGAATTAAATCCCATGGAAAATAGGCACCTAGCTTCCTTTAGGCTTCTTTGAAAATCACAGCCTCGCCCAAGCTGGCACCTCACACGAGAGGCAGGGCTGTTGCCAAGCCCCGACCCCCACCGCCCCCAGAGACCTTCCGCCCCACGGCCCGCTCCGCACCTCGCTCCCCGCTCCGGCCGGGGAGGCTACAATGCTGAGCCCCAGTGGGGGGCTTGGACACCCCGCGGGGGCTCTAAGATACGCATACCCAGCCGGGACAGTCAGCAGCGACATCTACTCTCCTCAGCACCCGAGAGCCGCCGTTGCCGCCCGCTAGTTTAAAGTACAACGACACTTCTTTCAAAATGGCGCTTGGCTAGTCACTGCGCAGGCGCACCAGGTTGCGCTCCTTCCTGGGAGTTGTAGTTTACCTCCTCCGTCTGAGCAAGCTGGGGACTACAACTCCCAGAATGCCCAGCGGGCCGTTGCCACATATCGCCGCGGCAGACGCACGCTGCTGTGATTCAGAGAGCTGAGCTGGAGTCTGGGTGACCCGCTCCTGTGTGCCAGGAAAAGGATCCACTCCTCGCTTAAATCCTTCCTGGAAACTTACGTCTTCAATGATGTCTACAATAGAGGACCCAATAATATGTTATTTGTCTATCCACCCATCAAGCCGAGCCACTAAAATGTGCCTACATGCCTAGATCACCCCACTAGCTGCACTGAAGTAACCCTCCTCTTTCTTCATCCCACCTCCATGTCCCCGTTGCTGTCCGTGCAGATTATGTACCTCTCTCTCCAGGGCCTTATATGGCCCTCATCGCAGTAATAGTGATTGCGATACCATCGGAGCACCCGCGGACACCTGCCAGGGGCGTGAAGGGTGTTGCCGAGGGAAGGCTTTGCAGCAAAGCCTTTGCTTTCCTATATCCCGCTTGCGCTATTGTGAGGAGCGGACCCTGCCAACCAGGCCTGGGCTGGGTGGGTAAGTGGTGCAGCAGGGAGGTGTTATGTCTGACACACCCAGCCTGGCTGCTGTGGGTGAGGCTGAGCTCCCTTGTCTCCTGCCTGCAGCGGTTTTAGTGTCGGACCGCATTCGAGGGCACTGTATGCCCGTGGTTTGTGCCCGTGGATCGCTACGGCCGGAGGGGGCTGGCTGACCCCACGGCGCACACAGTGGGCGTGGCTAGGGAGAGCTGGCGGGTGGGTTCCTAGCGAAGCGCGCGAGATACCCATCCCCCGTCAGCCATCGCAGGGCTGAGCTCCGCGTGCGGGCCGGTCGGGGAAGGGACGGGAGCTGAGCAGCTCAGTCCATCTCTCTGCTGCGGCGGCTGCATGGAGCTCCCTGAGGAGGAGGAGGAACCGGATTGGCTTTGCCCGGAGCCTGGCGGTCCTTGGAACCATGCGGCGCCCGGGAGAGGCTCCTCCACCACTCTCGGAGCACAGTGTAAATACGGGCCCCGCGGGCCGCCTCACACCGAGAACGGGATGGGGGGGGCTGGAGCTGTTGCCGGCGGGGAGAATCTGGAGCCCGCCGGGCGGCAAAGTCAGACAGACGTCGAGAGCTGGGGCCCCGATACGAGTGTTTGTCCCGCCCGGAACTGAGCGACTCCCCCAGGGATCCGTTCTGCCCCCTAGCAGCGTTCCCCCGGCGCCCGCCTGGTTTTCTCCCCCCCTTACCCCCTCCTCCCTGTTTCTCCCTCAGTGTCCCCCAGTGCCCTGTCTCCGCACAGCGCCCCTCCTATCTCCCCCTCAATGCTCCCCCCCATCAGATTTTGGGGCTAGTTCAAATGTGGAGCTTGTCAGAATTCGACTAACTTTTTTTATATAATTTTGATGGATAATAACAATGCTTATTTTTAAGCATTTTCCTAGGTTCTAGCAATTTTTAAATTTTCACATTTGTGGGATTTTTTTGGGGGGGGGGAGGGCTATAACAATGTGGGCTGTGACAGACAATAATAATTTAATGAGAGTAGACTGAGTGAGATTTAAAAAGTTAAAGCTTTGTAACAGTTAAAACACAAATTGCCAACATCACCTGTCAAAATATATGAAGTAAATATTCTCAAATCGCACACTAGTAAGTTCTCAAACAGAAATTTTGTTACTTTGCTTGTCTGTACATTTCAGTTATTATCAATGGAAATATTTTTGTTGGTTTGTGTGTGTATGGGGAAATCAGTATTTACCTACACAAATGTAATGCCTCCAAACCTATTTAAATGTTAACAATGTAGCTGAACTCAGGCATCATATTTGCTTGTAAAACACCACATCTGCATGAAGATAATATAAATAATAATATCTAGAAAATGGTGCTGCTCCCAGTACTCAGTCCTGTTTCACATTAGGAACATGCAAAAAACCAATTAAATGGAATTAGAAACCTTGGATTGAAGCAGTTAAATGTTGCACATTTCAGCACATTCTCATATAACTTAAAGTGCATTCCCTTTCGTCTAAAGAAAACAAAACAGAAGTTTCCAGAAGGGGGAAAATCTGATATTTTTTGCGTATTAAAATGTAGCTTAGTACACCTTTTCTTAAATGTTCCCAAGAAAATTTTCATCTTTGGGTCAAGAACCAGCATAACTGATTTAAACTTTAAGAAATATTTTTTTTGAAATTATATAGTATGGGCCTTACTATATAATTTAAAAATATATTTCTATAAAGTTTGCTCTTTGCACTTGACAGCATTTTTGCTCTCTGGTTGATGATCGGTTGCATCGCTCATGGGCTGCTAGTAGGTGGTGTTCATGTGTGCATTCTTTCATAGACAGGTTTATTTATTTAAACCTGTAGCAGCAGAAAAGCTGAAATTGTAGAGATACTAGGCAGGTGTATTCTCAGAAAGAGGTAGGAAGTATGTTTGGTGTTGTCACTTTTTTGTGCCCACCCACTGGATGCTTCTAAATAGAGCAGGAAAATTCTTATACATTTTCTAGCATTAATTAAAATAAACCAAGGCATACAATATAAAGGGTGCTGTATCAAAAAATATAACTTAATAAAATTATTCAGTAAAAAAGAATCGAGGTGGCACTGGCCATCTAAAAGAGGTCTTCAGGATGTAGTCAGCAGTATCTTTTACTGATACCAACCCACTGTGCCAATTGGCTTCTGACCGAATTAATGTACAGTTTATAAACTCTCTACTTTGCCACACAGTGCTTGGTTTCCAAGCATAGTTCTCATGTGTGAGATCGTTTGCTGCATTATTGACAAGGTTAAGAAGGATGTTATCATCTTTAAACTTGGTTGTATATTTTCATTGCAGCAGGTCATGACAAGACTGTGCCATCAGGAAGTACAGCGCACAGGGTAATTGTGCATACTGACCTGGACTGCTTTTATGCACAAGTAGAAATGATCCATAATCCTGAATTAAGAGACAAACCTTTAGGTAAATTTATATGTTGCTGTTTATTGCTGTTCGGTTTATGTTTATGTGGTTGGGAAAGACAAAGATACTTTTTTACTCATGCTCTGGTCTTTCATAGTTTACTCCATTTGGTTGTAAGGTTCATTTGAGCTTAAAGCTGTTGGTACTATTGCATGTGAATTTACTAATCAATGGAGAAAAAGAGTGAAGTAAATATTTTTTAATGATTTTTATACTAATGCAGATGTGCCCAGGTATAGATCAGGTTGCATGATAAGGGCCAAAAGTAGTGAGAATACCTTTTAATAAGTGAAAAATGAATATGGCATTTAAGAAAAAATATTTTATTACCATAAAATGTTCTAAGAACATGAACAAGGGTCCTGCTTCCTTCAGTCTTGCACAATAAAATTAGAGTGTATTTCTTCTTAAAAACAGTATTACATTTTTTACTGATTGAGGGATTTGCATTACAGGCTTTGATAGCAAAGTGTAAATCAGTGGCATGGAAGTACTGTAATAAGTGACTCCTTAAAATGTGTTATGATTTTCTACCTTTGTTTCCAGGTGTTCAGCAGAAATACTTGGTTGTTACCTGTAACTATGAAGCCAGGAGACTTGGACTTCAGAAATGTATGTCTGTCAGAGATGCTAAAGAAAAATGCCCAGAGCTAGTGCTAGTTAATGGAGAGGACCTGACACAATACAGAGAAATGTCATACAAGGTTACAGGTACAGGTTAACAGTTTTTTAATAGTGGGAAATAAGTACTGTACATATACTTATTATGGTAAAAATATTTTCCTGCATAAACACTTCTGATTTTATATGAGCTTTAGAAAATTGTCATAAGGCTTGTAGGGGATGCCATCTCTGATTCCATCAGATTTCACAAACTAAGCAGTTGGGCTCAGTCATTATCTAGATTAGAGGTGCATGCTGGATTCAGCCAACTTGGTGAATTTAAATGGCCTGCGTGACATACTAGGACTCTGCAAAATCTTTAATGTTAATATTTTTCAAATGAAAGGTAAGTTTCAAGGCATCATGGCTGCAGAGAGAACCTTCCAAAAATGAACTGAGGGGAAACTGATATCATGACATCTGCCTGAGACTGCAGATAGCCTGAGTCAGTGACTCAGAAGTATGAACTCCCCTGTCCCTTGTTAATCTTCTTCAAGGGGTTGATAATGAAGTCCACAGGATTGGGAATTTGGAGTTGCTGCAGGGAAAGAATTACAGAAGTTTAAAAACTTGAAAACTCACAAAGAGAAGAGGGAAAGGAGCAGAGAAAGGAAGTAAATCATACGGCAAAATAGCAGTGGCCTAAAGGGAAGCAGATTTTCTCATTGAGTGCTGAAGAGAGAATAAGGTATTGAATAAATACATTTTAGTATTACCTTGCGGCTATATTCTCCCCTTGGGTTCTGTGCAAATTTCTCATTTAGATCAGTGGGAAATCCACTGTGGATTGTAGAGAATATGAAGTCCCAAGTTTACATTATTACACTATGTGGTTATTGTCACAATTTCAGATCAACTGCACCTCTGACTCCCTGTGTAGTTTGCTCAAGGGATGTTCCCTTAAGTATCAGGTATCTAGCCATCACCTCTTTCCAGACAGGGACCTGCGTCCCTCTCCCTCCAGACCTGACATTTAGGCTGCAGCATCCTGCAATTCACTGTGATTATTCCCACAGGTCTGCCCTAACTCAGCTCTCTCTCAAGGGCTAAGACAGTGATTTACCAGAGACCAAACAGCCATATGCAAAGCACAGTACATTTATTTTAGGACAAAAATATTATAGAGAAAACCTAATAAAACAATAACAAGTCTAAACGCATACTTTAGCTTACTAGAGATACCCCCATTCTCCTTATGGAGACTCTATGCCATTCCAGGGTGCAATCCAGACTAGTAAGGGGTGTCACCTCCTGCCTTGCAACCTTGGGTGCCTCACAATACTTTGCTGTTTAGGTCCCACAAACAGCCCTCTAGCATGTAGGTAACACCCTTCGTGTCTGTGTAGCTGCCGTCCTGGTCCAGCAACTCTGACCCCAGCAGCCTGTCAGCAACATGCCAGCCACACTCTAGCTTCTAGCAGCCTTGGTTACCACTTACAGAGTGACACCAACACACTTCCAGTCCTGGATTTTCCCCAGAAACTTGTGTTCTGCAATGCCCAGCCCTCTCCTGGACAGTTCAGATACTAGAGATCTGTTGCCCCTGTAAGGGATCAATGTACGACAGTATGGTACTTTAGAGTTACTAAACAATTCAGTTTAAAGATGTCACTGGATTCGTTTTGATTAAATAATAGAACAAGTTTATTTAATTTCAAAGAGAGGGTTTAAGTGAGTACAAGTATAAGGTACACCTCTACCCCGATACAATGCTATCCTCAGGAGCCAAAAAATCTTACTGCGTTTTATAGGTGAAACCGCGTTATATCGAACTTGCTTTGATCCGCCGGAGTGTGCAGCCCCGCGCCCCTCCCCCCCCGGAGCGCTGCTTTACCGCGTTGTATCCGAATTCATGTTATATCGGGTCGTGTTATATCGGGGTAGAGGTGTATTGAAATCACAAATGGCTACAAAAGAAATAAAGCTTAAATGCTTTCTAATAACTAAAACTTAACAAACTAGACATGGTTCAAGGTGAAATCCTTACCACATGTTCCCAGCAACAGGGCTGAACAAATTCGCAGGTCAGAACCCCTCCCAAAGCCTGGTTACTTTGCCTTCTGAAAGAGCGAGAGAGAGAGAGGGATAAAGAGTACCTGGGGTGTTTTTCAACCTCCCTTTTATAGTCCAGTCACCCTTTGAAATGCATTTTCCTGAGGGTTACACCTAGGTAAAGTTCCTTCCAGTTCTGAGGATGGAGACATGGGGTCTTGTGGTGAAAGAGGTTCCATGTTTGTTAAAATACAAATCCATCTGTTTCTGCCCCCCTCTGCTGCCAAAGAATGGCCACTTGACCAGGAATTGCCAATTGACTTTGATGACACAGAGCTAGAAGCATCAGTTTGTCCTTCATCTTCAAGAAACTGATTTACCCACTCCCCAGACTTGTCCGGTAAACACATTTCAGTCAAAACTTCATCTTATGTTCATAACTTTACATATAATGTTGCTACACGTTTTTCACCATGACATTATTGACCAACAAGTTATTAGTTTTCAAGTGATACCTCACAAGGCATATTTTGTACAAAGATTATTTCAGTGGTGTATAGGCAGTGAATACAGGGGTGCATTCGGTCACAGACCCTATTGGGTTCCAGTCTTTCAAACACTTAAGGAGGGTCTCCATCTTGGTTAAAGAGTCATGTCAATTTGTTGGATCAAAAGCAGGGCTTGGTTTGAACCAGTATATGCAATTCATCATGGGATTGGTACCTTTCTGTAAGAATTTACCTGTCCCAGAGTCTAGTAATTATGCCCCCCAGCAATTTTAGAACTTGAATGGAGCTCGGTAACCTTCCCCACCAGCCAGCATACAGTCCCTGGCTCACTGAGATACAGTTGAGACGAGGTGGGTGAGGTGTAATATCTCTTACTCAGACCAGCTTCTGGTAGTGAGAGAGACAAGTTTACACAGAGCTTTTCTTCAGATCACCTTGTCTCCCTAATGTCCTGGAACCAACACGGCTACAGCAACAGTGCATACAACAATGAGAGATACAGTTAACATTTATAAAGTGGATACAGTAGTCTAAAGATATGCCTGTGTTTGTCATACCTGTCCCAGTTATGTACTTTGCTTTTTTTCCATAGAGCTATTGGAAGAATTCAGTCCACTGGTAGAAAGACTTGGATTTGATGAAAATTTTGTGGATATCACAGAGTTGGTAGAGAAGAGACTAGCACAGCTGCAAAGAGATGGCTGTTCCAAAGTGTCTGTGTCTGGTCATGTGTATAATAATCAAAGTGAGTGGTTATTCCCTATTTTGCTAAAATATTGTATTAAGTATTATTAGAATTTAGTACAAAAAGTATCTTTAACTGAATTTATTAAACTTTCAAAACTGCATGAAAACACATTTCCTATTCAATACAGTATTGCCTGGAAAACTTTTATTTTCCCTGTGGTTAGACTGCCAGGAACTGACTTGCAATATACCATAATTTCATATGAGAATCTCATTATTTTGAGTGGAATGTGTACCTTCGTATATTAATGTCAGTGGAAGTTGGGCATGCACAGTGAGTTGGGAGAATAGATTCTTTTGTTTATGTGGTCTTCAAAAAAGACAGTTAAATGTAGAATTAAATATCTTGTTTGATTGAGCTTGAAGTAACAGCTTTCATGTTAGTTCATGAAAATTTAGTTTTAAGTGTTTGGCTACTGTGTGTCAGCTAATTGAAATTTTCATCCAAAATATCCTTAATGTATACCGAAAAACAGAGCAAAGTTTTGCTATACGGGATGCCTGCATGGGAGAGTTATACTGAAGTCACTGGGGGCTGACTGTAGAACTTGGACTGATTCATATTCTCCACTGGGATCCTTCTAGCTCACAAGTGCCCACAGTTGGCATAGCAAGATTTATATTCATTTCATAAATGAAGGAAAAGAGCAGTTGATTTTTACCAGACCAGATGTTAATATCAACTGTTGCTATAATTTTTAATACAGTTCTGAGAAAGAGCTGCCTTAATAAGATCTCATTTCATTAGCGTTCACACTTGAGTAACAGAGATGGACACCTTCCAGTTACCTTAATTAAACGAATGTTGTACTCCTAAATCTCTAATTCATTTACTTTTTCCTTTGGTTATATTGAGGCAAGAGTCTGTTACATGATGATATTTAAATATTCTTCTTTGACATCTCTTAAAGATTTATAGAGTGCATTTATCCTTAAAGTGCTTTCCAAACATTAAGTAATTCTCACCATAATTCTCTGATGCTAGAGTATTACCCTTTTAATTTTAGAGAGGAAGTAACTGAGGTACAAAGAGGTTAAATACTTACTCCATGGCAGTACCAGATAGAGAACCCAATAGTCCTTACATTCAGCCCCTTGATCTACACAGTAGACCACACTCTTTCCCATAAAGTTTTTAATGGGTTATAAGCATAAGAATCTTCTTATTAGCGAATGGATCTGTAGTGATGTGAATGGTCATTGTATGCTGAGAAGTGACCACCTCTTTTTTGTCTTCACAGCTGTCAATTTACATGATGTTATGCATATAAGACTTGTCATTGGATCTCAGATTGCAGCAGAGATGAGGGAAGCCATGTACAATAGATTGGGTCTTACAGGCTGTGCAGGAGTGGCCTCTAACAAATTATTATCTAAACTAGTATCTGGCACCTTCAAACCAAATCAACAAACAGTTCTTCTACCTGAAAGCTGTCAGGACCTAATAGGCAGCCTTGATCACATCAGAAAAGTGCCTGGTAAGATATTGGTGCCACAATCTTTCATATAGACATTGTGAGAATTCATAATTTTAATATACACACTATACTTCTAAAACTGAAAGAATTTTAAAATCTGTTTTTTCGTATTTATATTTACTTTTTGCATTTTACTCAAACTAGAGTTTCATTGACTACTAGTTTGTACTTCTGTTCTCCAGTCCATGTCACTTTTGGTTCTGCGGTAACACAAAAGCGTTTGGGTTGCAAATACCTAAAAAGAATGTATAAATCTCAGACTGTTTTCATTGAAACCCAAACATTGATATTGATATACATACTTATATAACTTTTGGGGGAAAAAAAATTTGCTCAGTCCTAAAATGTGGGTCTCAATTACCTGAAACTGTTGCTTCAAAGAACTTCCAGTTCTATAATTAAAATGGTTATATTTGATAATGTCTAGTTTTATATGGCAAGACCTTATAAATATAATTTATAGGGGAAAAAGTATTTTAGTTTATTAACCAAATAATAAATTAGTTTTTAGTATTTTATGTAATATATAAATTATAAATACAACTTGCTAAGCATATCTTAATCTTTTAAATGACTATCCTGTGTACTGTATTATTTTGTAAAGAAATTTTACTCACGTTATCACACACCTTTTTCATCTAGGGATTGGCTATAAAACTACCAAGCGCCTAGAGTTGCTGGGTCTCAGCAGTGTGCGTGATCTACAGACCTTTTCACCTGTAATACTAGAAAAGGAACTAGGAGTTTCAATTGCTCAGCACATTCAAAAGCTCAGCTATGGAGAGGATGACTCCCCTGTGACCTCCTCAGGACTTCCTCAGGTACAAATGACATATGAAAATACAGTTTTTCAGAATGAGAAAGATTGCACTCTTTGAGTCCAGTTTTGCTGAGCTAGCTGAAATCCAGTCATAATGAACAAAGCAATTGTCATACTGGATCAGACCAGTAGTCCATCTATTCTGGGATCCTGTCTCTGCCAATGGTCAGTACTAGCTGCTTCAGAGTAAGGTACACGAAATCCTACAGTTATGGGATATCCTGCCACCCAGGAAAGTTTTTCCCAACTCCCCATAGCTAGAGGTTGGCTTATGCTGTAAAACATGGCAGTTCATATTCCTTCTAAAATTATTTTAATTTTATTTATATTTACTATTATAACTCAGGATATTTTTGTTACCTCTATTAATGTCTGATCCTTTTTTGAATCCTGCTGAGCTCTAGGCTTAATGGTATTTTGTGGCTATGAGTTCCATAGGTTAATATGTGAATTATGTGGAAAAGCGATTCCCTTTCATATCTTTTGAATTTGCTTGATCACTTGGTAATACACAAAATTAAAAGGACTATTGCATTTCTTACAGTCCCTTAGTGATGAAGATTCTTTTAAAAAATGTTCATCGGAAGTGGAAGTTAAAAGGAAAATTGAAGAACTACTTGCTAACCTTTTAGACAGGTGACTGTCTTCATTTGTTCTTATTGCTGACTGAGTTTGTGACCTGAAAGAACACTGGGCATATGTAAGGTTTGTCTCGTATTTTGCAGAGCATACTTCGGTCTCTCCTATCTTCAGAATGCGGCCCCTCAACCCCACTTGCCTCTCTAACTACTTCCTCATTACCTTCTGCCCTTTATCTCTGAACTTGTGAAATGTGCCCTCTACAACTGTTGCCTCAAATTCCCCTCCTGCAACTGTATCCTGCTCCTCTCCCCCAGTCTGGCTTTCACCCTCTCCACTCCACTGTTCTCACCAATGTCTGTAAGCTCTTCCATTCTTACCTCCTCAACCTTTCTGTTGCTTTTGACACAGCTGATCATGCTTTCTAACGGCCTTGTCTTCCTTTTAGCTTTCATGATTCTGCCGGCTCCTCATTCTCCTACATCTCTGATCATCCTGCGTTGTATCTTTTTGTGTGTCCCCTCCAGTCTTTCTTCTATTCT
Organism: Emys orbicularis; assembly: GCF_028017835.1. Classification (NCBI taxonomy): domain Eukaryota; kingdom Metazoa; phylum Chordata; order Testudines; family Emydidae; genus Emys; species Emys orbicularis. Next base: position 18,725,551 of record NC_088688.1, on the reverse strand, counting down.
CTTGGTGATTTCATAGGCCTCCTCTTTTTCTCTCTCTATCCTGTCCCTGGGTGATCTTATCCACTTGCATGGTTTCAGTTACTATTGTTATGCTTCTGTCTCACATCTTCTTCTCTACTTCTGACTGCTTCCCTTGGTTTGATCTTGCATCTCAGCCGGTTTCTCTGACATCTCTTTTTGTGCCATCAACTTAAGCTTAATGTGGCCAAAACTGAACTCCTTATCTTGCCTTCTACTGTTCTGCACAACCACAGACAACACCATCATTCCTGTTACAGGCGTATAACCTTGGGGTCATCTTCAACTCTTCCCTTTCCATTACCACTCACATTCAGGCAGTATCCAAATTCTGCTTCTCCCACATCATCATCAAGATACTTCCATTTCTTTTTGTACAGACAGGAAGAATTAATTCATTCCCCTTATCTCCTGTCTTGATTACTGTAGCTACCACAAGTATGTCTACACTTCAGTGTAACCCCAGTGTTTGAATTCAGGCTCAGGCCTAACTCCCCTTCCATCTAGACAGAAATTGTGCTAACCCAGGGCTTGGATCCAGGGTTCCAGGGCTTGGATCCAGGGTTCCAGGACACCACGGGGTGGAGGGTGTTAGCCTTCCACTCTGCCAGGTAGAATTGTTCCCTTCAACATATTTTCTAGTACAGTCATTCTCAACCTTTTACATACCAGGACTGCCTTTTAATACTGGGGCCTTACTACCACTTAACAATATGGGATGGACAAGATGGTTGCATCTCTAGGTTGAGAACTATATTCTAGTACTTCCAGCAGTCCATGTCTAAAAATCTCAAACAATGGGGCTTCCACCACTTTCTTTACTAATGCAGAGATTTTTTTCCTTAAGTGAATAAAACAGTAAGTTTTTTTCTATAAATCTTCAACTGTGTGCAATACTAAACAAAAACTGTTTATTGAAACCATTTGTAAAAAATGTGAAGAAATAAATAGACATTGCCAATAAATAGAGTTGAGTTAGGAAGCACTAGATGGTATCAATTGGGGAAAATGAGGCAGGAAAGAAATTAAAGCTAAAGCTTTTTATGTTCTATACTATTACCATTATTTTGTTTTACTTTCTTGATGGATTAAAAAAGATATACATTACTTACTTGATCCAATTGCTTTGAAAGTATTTGTAAAGCAGCAGTAATGTTAATTGCGCTGCACACTTTAATTTTCTTCAGAATATCCAAAGATGGAAGAAAGCCACATACAATAAGATTAACCATCCGTAAATTTTCATCAACTAATAAATGGTTTAGTCGGGAGAGTCGTCAGTGTCCTATTCCCTCTCATGTCATTCAGAAATTTGGGACAGGTAAGAGCTTTTCTGAAGTTTTGTTTTCAGAAAGTATTTGGTCAGTTGTTACTTTGGTGCACAATATGTTCTTTGAAATTTTAACCAGGGTGTCTCTAACTGTAAAGACACCCAAGTATTTGGCACATTCATAGGAACAGTGAAACGATACTTCCTTCTCGGAAGGAATGTTTATCAGTCTATTAATTTTAGTATCAATAAAGTTTCAGGTATTAAGCATAACCTTTGTTTTGCTTTAAGTTACTTTAAATCTAGGTTTCTGAACAATGTTTCATATACTCTTTTTTAATTTGAAGTATTGCATTGATTTTATGTGATAGATGTACCTCCAGTGAAACAATGTTAAAAACACAGGACTTCCTGGCAGGAATAACTTTGTTTAATAAGTAACAAAGTTGTTAACTCAGCCTTAGGGTGAGCAGACAGCAAATGTGAAAAATCAGGACGGGGTGGGGAGTAATAGGAGCCTATATAAGAAAAAGACCCCAAAATCGGGACATCTGGTCACCCTACTCAGCCTTGCAAGATTGTTATGGGAGTTTACTAACCCAGGCACAAAATATACTTGCCTGCCTTTTACCCTGATGTTGAAAAATTAATTAAATGTAATTCATCACTGTCCAAAAAGAAAAGAGAGAGAAATTGCATGCAAGGGATGAGTGAGTGAAAGGAATTTTGTATGGCTATTAGCTATAAGATTTCAGGATCTTTCTGAATCACTCCTTATCCAACAGTGTGTGACATGTATACAGTCTTCCTCCTCCTGAAGCCAAGGTTTGTCCATCCTAAATAGAGATCACAGTCTTTCATTTGGCACTTCATATGGAGTTTATCTTTTCCCCATATTTGACCTAACACTTATCACACTATTCAGTATCATTATGTTTTCTCTCAGTAAGTGTAGGGTTTAATAAAATACTGTAATCATAGACAGGAATTTAGTAAAGGGTTTCACCTCTGAATCCAGTCTAGACTGGAAGAGACCAAAAGTTATTGCCATCTGATATGTCCACACTCTCCTGCGTAAAGTAAATAAGTGCTCTCAGTCTAGATCTTTGTTGTCAGATAGCCATATCACACAAATTGTCGTTGTCATTAATTGGATCCGTTTGAAGACAATTTAATAGAAATGGAGAGTGAGTTACTCTGTTGTATAGAAAGGCCTTTTCCATTTGCAGGATGTTAGTTTAATTGCTTGTTTAAATTGACCACTTTTCCAATTATCACATCACTTCTCAACAGAGATGGCAGGGCAGAACAGGAGAGCTTGTACCATTAATGTCTATGCTATAGAGATTCTGTGGGCATGTCTCTAGGGTTGTCAGTCTGGCACTTCTTGCAATCATAACATTCATTTCAGAAAACCTTTTTAAGTGTCAAAAACTGTAAATTTAACAGCCTCTTTATTTTCAGATGATCAAATAAATGTGCCTTACTTGGCATAGCTGTAGTTAAAATCCCTCACATTTCCTAAGAACTGAGATTTTTCAGTGCATTGAACAATTAGGGTAAATGCCAACTTATTTTGCATTAGTGCAAAGTGTTGAAAGTCCAGACTATCTCATGCACAAACCTTAATTCCATTTAGCCCCTTATAGAAAGGTTTAAATTAATTCTGCTGTTTGTTTACATTTCATGTTCAGGAAACTATGATGTTGTGGACCCACTGGTTGGTATCCTTATGAAATTGTTTAGAAAGATGATAAAAGTGGAGATGCCATTTCATCTTACCCTTCTGAGTGTCTGCTTCTCAAATCTTAAAGCTCTGCCTAGCCTCACCAAAGGATCCATAGGATTTTATTTAACTCGGTTGCCACCCCCTTCAAGTTCTGGCAAAGTAAGTTGAAGATTATTAAAAACTGTCAATCAAATCAAGTGCATTAAATTCAGACTGAGACTATATATATGCTCTAGTATCCTTAATGATTTTTAAATACTTTCTTAAGAAGTTTTATAGTCCCAAATATCATCTAGGTAGTAAAAATGAAGAACTCTGTGAGCTCTCCTGAGTACAAGCTATTTACAAGATGTGTTTATGCTATCCTTCTTTGGGATAGCATAAACAAAGGATACTTCTTCTTTTTCAGTTGCCATGTCTTGAATGGGACAGTACTAGGTAATGAAACTTTATTACTGTCGGAAAGAGAGATGAACTTGTGGAGCCAAGGTTTTCAGAAGTGGATGCCTAAAATTAGGTTTCCCACCGACTTTAATAGAAGCTCTTCTGCCTGCTCAGCACGTCTGAAAAATCAGGCCACTTAATTAGATGCCTAAATATGAAGTTAAGAGCCTCATTTTTCAGCATCCATTTTTGAAAACCTCAGTGCTTCTGTAATGTGTGATCTGTAGGTCATGGTGGAACTGAAGTGACCTAAATATTTCTTTCCCTCATAAAATATCTTTAACTGTTTAGCTTGAATTAAATCTTGTTAAAGTGCCCTTAATTTACCTTTTTGCACTTAGCTATAAGTGTGTCTTCAAACACTGGATTGCTTTATTTTCCATATGCTTTTAATTCCTAGCCTGAACAGGGTGAGTTAAGGGTAGGATTTCATCTTCAAATCTCACTTACATCATTTAAATCAACTATGATGTGTTACTTGAATACAGATTTTTTTTTTTTTTTTTTTAATGGAAATATAGGGAAGTTGACAAAAACCATGGTTGAAATCTTGGCCTCATTGAAGACACTAGTAAAACTCACATTGATTTCAGTGGGGCTAGCACTTCACCCCAGATGTGTATATTTTTTAATTCTTAGTATTTGTGAGCCACTGTACTGTTTATCATTTAAGATCTACTTTGTATTTAGAAACTTGAGGTTAAATTATCAAAATTCTGGTCTTTGGTTACATACAAGTAATCATGACTACAAGTCACACATTTATACAGGCAAACAGACACTTGTGTCTATCATTATCAGTATTTGGTATGCAATTACTCCCTTAGGTGAGATGTGCAGTGAAAAAAGGAGAGAACCAAGAACAAAGATGTAAACTTTGCACATTTGTCCATAGCTGACCACCTTCCCTTCCACAATCTGTCATACAACCTATATGCAGACATTCAGCTCTGTTACCTCCCTACCCCGACTTCTCAGGTGTCCATGCTCACATATCTTCTCTCTTCTCTGATAATTACTTGTATACACAGGCTCATTCTTTTTTTCTGGGTGCAACATAATTTGGTTTGAAAGTTTTTCCCTTTTAAATTTTCTTTAGATGCTAACTTTAATGATACAGTCTGTAAATAAGTATTTAGGCATATTGAAAGACTTTGATGTAGCTGGGCTGCCAGACGGTACGATGAGATACCCAGTTTAATGTTGCTTTTGAAATTACTTGTTTTACAACCCCAGCAAAACTCTCTTTAAATATCTGGTCTGTCATCTATCTCTAAGTACTGTGCTGAATAGAAAAATCTTTGTTGCCAGATGAGTCAGTGGTAATTTTTTGTATGTGGAAGTAGGATTTAAGGGATCACTATTAATAAAATTGTATTTATGACATGATATCCTTTTAATCATTTAATATATTTCATATGCACTATGTAGCTAAATAATATATTTTATGCTGCAGAAAATGGAAGGTGTTCCACAAGACCAGGTGAACTCCTGCAGTTTTGTACCAGATAGAAGAATTAGAAATACAAGAACTAGAGAATCTTCACTAGAAACCAAAAGCTGCGCAGAAGAACATAGAATTCCTGTTTCCCCAATTCATTTGCTTCCTGCTGGCATTGACCAGGAGGTCTTCAGTCAGCTTCCAGAAAACATTAAAGAGGAAATTGTTTCTGACAAAACTGGGCAAAGGATCCATACAAAGAATGTTTTGAGTCAGCCATTACCTTTTTCTAAAGGAACACTACCATTTTTTGCACAAGAACACATGCACACTACCCCGAATTCCAGAAGAGCAGATCATAGTATCAGCAGTCTGGTATGCAGAGAACACTTTCAATCTACCAGTGAGCTGGAGACAGCCATGGTACACAGGCCTAATCCTAACTGTATTCTCAGTCTACAGGATCCTCCTGAGTACCCTGAAAGTGCACTAATAGATGACTGTATGGAACAAGTACCTAAGGAATCACTGAATTTCAATAGCACTGATTCAATTGTATTGAACATGCAAAGTCAACATTTTCTTCAGCCCCACAGTTCAGACAGACAAGAGCAGCCCATTGGAGCAGCCTCTCAGGATAAAGGTCAGAGAGAGCAAGCGTTAGGAGAAGGAAGAATTGTATTTCCTCCTAATGTTGACCCAAATATTTTTTCTGAACTACCTGCTGAAATGCAAAAGGAACTACTGGCTGAATGGAAGAATCTAAAACCTGTTTCCAAAATGCATATGAATAAACCTTCTGAAAAGCTAAAAACAAACAAAGGAAAAAAGAATGCAGTGTTGTGTTCACCACAGTCTAGCAGTTTATTAAGGTATTTTAAACCAAAATGATTATATACATAATACAGAGATGACTGGTGTAAAACATTTGTGATAAAATAAGGAGGTAATACAATCATATTCATGCATTAAAGAAATGCACTATTTTAAAGTGTAATGCGACAAAATAGCATACAAAAAGGAACAGACCATCTCAACAACAGTGTAAAACTATTGATAATTCCTTTAAAAAGTGATTTAATACTATGTATTCTTGTGTTAAACTAGCAGATTAATGTTTTATTTAGTCCAAAGAGAGCCACAAGGGAGACTTACTTCCCCTAAAATGCACATTAGATGTGATTGAATCCTCCAGTTGTTACTACATGTACTAAAACATTGCAATCCAGTTTGAAACACTTACACTTGTTCTTGTATCAACCAAATGGCATCCATTAGGGCATGGATGTTCTTGCTGTTAAAACATTTTTTTTAAACTCAAAATACAGAAAATACTGACTTGGATGGTGGGGCTTGTGAAACTAATGGAATATAGAGAAAAAAGTACTGCTTTCTTAGTAGTTACAGTCCCTAGCTGCTAGAGGTAAAACATATTGGTAATGTGAGCAGAGCATCATGTACAGCCAGTTCTAACTCACAAATAGGCTTTTACTATTTGTAGTTGGAATAGCCACCAAGACAGTTGTCAGCATTTCCAGCCATTGATTAGGCTAGGCTCCAGTTTGGCAAGATACTTAAGAACGTGCTTAACTACTTTGCTGATTTACCTCAATATGGATTTAGGAATAGAGATGCTCCCCAGGTTACACAAACCTGATTTACGGAAATCCGGACTTACGGAAAAAGTTCCGTAAGCTTTTTTTTTTTGCGTAATTGTTGGAGAAGTATAATTTAAAAAAAAATCTTGGCCAATGAAGACTGATTACAAAATTGATGTTTAAATGTTAGCTAATTATTCTTGCAAAGTAACTTGTAATAAACATGTTTACAGTTGTTAATACCTTGCCTGTTTTATTCAAGATAAAATAACTTTGAGATGTACTAATCTAATGAGATATTTTATTATTAAAATGCCAATGCTTTTAATTCTAGGGCAAAATCAAATTATGCTTAAATTCTAAATACTGACTAGTTCCTGAGAGGAACATACTAATTGACAATTGCTACATAACAAAATTATCTCACAATAACTTTACACAGTAAATGAAGTGAAAGTGTGTTACAGAACACATCACTGTATCTTTAGGTTACAATGAAGTCTGACTCTATTTTATGTGTTTTGATGGCAACTCGGGCTCTGATTTAAAAAAAAAAAAAGCTTTTTCTTTAAAAATAGCAAAATGTACTGTTATGCTTAGTCATTATTTCTGCTACGAACAGAAGTACATGAAATTAAACTACACATTTACATTCTCCATATACAGCACACTTAAAATATTAAAGATCTCAAATTCTTTAATTTAAAAATGAACTTAGGTGACAGCTGCATATGATTTATATGTATACAACTTTCCTCTTATGTTTGGCATTGGTGTATAATTCTTTAGCATCTTTATTCCAGACCTTGCTTCAGTGATTAGATTTATGAGGGTAGTAAGCAATGCTATCTCCACCACTGACTGTAGGAGCATTCCTCCCCGTTCTGGCTGGATAAACACAATTAGTTTGGAATGTTCTGGATTCCTGTAAGAAAGGGAACCGAAGCTTTAAAATAAAATACATATTTATCCAACAATGAGAATTCTGGAGAGGAATAAATCTTTGAATATGATCTACAAAATGTACATGCTGAAATATCCTTTCTATTAAAGTGAAGGGATGTAGCATACACAGAGTTAATAGAAAATGAGCTTCAGCAAACCAGTGTAGCACATGCAAGTCTCATGTGATGGTGCTCTCAATCACAATGTCAGAAGAGGCAGGTCTGAGCCACAAAGTTGGGATCTACAATCAAATCCAAAGTGTCCCCAAAGTACAACTGGTACCACAGAAATTCATATATATGTCAAAACCAGATCAGTTTTAATTTTTGTAGGTAGAAGGTTACTGTATTTCAGAGACCTTGCTTTATATAAGATATTAATACTTATTCCGGCAAGGGTGAATACACATCCCCAAGGGTTTTTATGACCCTGGATGCAAGATGGAGATGGGGGGCATTTTTGATAGCCCACACTGACAGCTAAGTGAGCAAAAACCAGAATTAAAAATGAAGAATCTATTGATTAAACAAGTTAGTCGTGTTGACTTGAATGTAGTTTTTAAAAAGGAAACATCTCTTTCCCCAAATGATACATACACCTCTACCCCGATATAACGCTGTCCTCGGGAGCCAAAAAATCTTACCCCGTTATAGGTGAAACCGCATTATATTGAACTTGCTTTGATCCGCCAGAGTGTGCAGCCCCGCCCCCCTGGAGCGCTGCTTTACCGCGTTATATCCGAATTCGGGTTATATCGGGTCGCGTTATATCTGGGTAGAGGTGTATATTGATAACTCTTAAGTTTTTTGTATTGTATTTCTAGCAATTACATTCTAGGCTAGATTTCAAAAAGATATCTACTGATTGTGCAAACAATTGCCCTAAATGCAGATTTCTAATAGAGCATGTATGTTTTGACAGGAATGCCTATTAAAACCACCTTTGAGATTTGATGCTTTATGTCCAAGACCATAAGGTGTGGCAGTATTTCAGGGCAGAAGAGTCACTCAGCTGGCAAACATCAATAATTAGTAAATGCAACTGGGGGAGAGGGGAAGGAAGCTATGCTTGGTGTGTGTTGCACCTTAACTGCAGTGGTCTTCACAACGCCACTGTCATGCTCTATTATGTCAGACATAGTGTGAGATAGTGCTTGAAAAATGTACTTATTCAGTGATCAAACCAAGTACCCAGTGTGGAAAACACGTTATGCTGCCATCACCCAAATGCCACACCCACACAAAGGAATGAGGACTAAAACAGAAATAATACAGTTGTGCCCTGCTTTTTGTGTGTGCACAGTATTTACTTGTAACATTTAATCAACTTTCTATTTAATATTTTTTTTTACGTAACAGTGGTTCCTACAAAGATGGAATGGCTGGATCTGTTACTTGCCCTCTCTAGCCTCCCAGCTGATATGTGGCCAAATGGGTGTTTGAGAAAAACTGACTCAAAGAAACACTCTAAAGGGAACTGTTAGTCATCTTTATTTTGTCATACCCAAGGTCTGCCACACAGTCTGTTTTTCAGTGCTTCCCAGATGCATGAAGGTACCGGCTGCTATGGAAAATGGACCTCAAAGGAAACAGATTGCGCTCTTTATTCTGTACAAGCCAGCCTCAATGTTAGTAGTTCCAAAAAGCTATTTTCTGCCTTTTTTAGTACTAGAAATATTGAATGCTAATTTTCCTGTTTTAGTAGAGGACTTTAAATTTTGTTAAATGGAGGCCTCCTTTATACTTAAAGGCTAACCAAACATTTTTTGTTTCCTTTGCAATTCACCTTTAACAGTTAAGAGCTGATCCTCCTCTTCAGAGACTGTTTATCACATATTTTGTGTTCCTAACTTTTAGTGAGATTGGCACTAGATCTAAAATCAGAAGTGGTCCAAACAGATGCTGCTGTGCTAGTACAATGCAATACCAAATCAATCACTAGGTTGTCCACAGTATCTGATTTTGGCATATCTGAAATATCAGCACAGCCTCCAGTTAAATTTTAAACAAAAGCTCAGAGGAATGGTCTAATTGTTTTTTATTTTATCCAATGTACAAAGTGTGTCTGTGCAAGCTTCCCCCGACTGCCCCTCTAATGTGCCTCTCCCCTGAAGCAGAGGGATCTCGTTTGACGTTCTTCTCTGTCCATTCAATCCTTGGCATCTCTGAGGCTGTCACCAGTGGTACAATTAAAAGTATTCATTGTAATGTGAACCCTTGTCGACTGAGAAATGAGCAGAGATTGTTGAAGCCATTAGATGGTAATATTTTTAGTCACTGTCAACATTCATACATTATACTATAATGCAATGTTTTTCAAACCGTGGGTTGGGTCACGGCATGTAAGGCACTGGGTCGCCTTTCTCTGGTCAGCATCGCTGACTGGGACGTTAAAAGTCCCATTGGCTGTGCTGCTCAGCTAAGGCAGGCTAGTGCCTACCTTTTCCGACACTGGGCTGCACCCTGGAAGCGGCCAGCAGCGGGTCCGGCTTCTGAGCCGGGGGGCCACGGGTCTCCGCGCGCTGCCCCTGCCCCGAGCACCGGCTCCGCACTCCCATTGGCCGGGAACTGGGAATTGGAGGGGGGTGCCTGCGGGTGAGAGTCGGACCTGCTGCTGGCTGCTTCTGGGGTGCAGCGCAGTCCGTGGTGCCAGGACAGGCACGAAGCTGCACTGCTGACCAGGAGCCACCAGAGGTAAGTCCGCACCCCAATCCCCTGCCCCAGTCCTGAGCCCCCCCCAAACCTGGAACCCCTTCCTGCACCCCAAACCCCTCATTCCTGGCCCCAGAGCCTGAACCCCCCAGCCCAGAGCCCTGATCCCCTCCCTCACCCCAACCCCCTGCCCCAGCCCTGAGGCCCCCCCACAAACCCAGAGCCCCTTCTGCACCCCAAACCCCTCATCCTCGGTCCCACCCCAGAGCCTGCACCCCCTCCTGTACCCCAGCCCTGAGCCCCCCAAACCCCTCATCCCTGGCCCCACCCCAGATCCTGCACTCCCAGCCCAGAGCCCTGACCCCCTCCCACACCTCAGCCCAGAGCCCCCTCCCATGCCCTGAAACCCCCATTCCCAGCCCTACCCCACAGCCTTCACCCCTGCACCCCAACCCTCTGCCCCAGCCGTGAGCCCCTCCCACACTCCAAACCCCTCATCCCCAGCTCCGTTGGGTTGTGGGCATCAACAGTTTTCTTCAACTGGGTACCCAGAAAAAAAGTTTGAAAACCACAGCTATAATGGATCACAAGCTGCACATAAGTCAATAATGTGATGCAGTTGCGAAATGGCTAATATTCTGGAGTATATTAACAAGAGTGTTGTATGTAAGACATGGGAGGTAATTGTCCTGCTCTGCTTGGCACTGGTGAGGTCTCCGCTAGAGTACTGTGTCCAATTTTGGGTGCCACACTTTAGGAAAGATGTGGATAAATTGGAGAGAGTCCAGAGGAGAGCAACAAAAATGACAAAAGGTTTTGAAAACCTGACCTATGAGGAAAGGTGAATAAAACGGGGCATGTTTAGTCTTGAGAAAGGAAGAGTGCAGGGGGACTTGAAAACAGTCTTCAGATACGCTGAGGGCTGCTATAAAGAGGATGGTGATGAATTGTTCTCCATGTCCGGTGAATGTAGAACAAACAGTAATGAGCTTAATCGTCAGCAAGGGAGATTTAGTTTATATATTAGGAAAAACTTTTTAACTATAAAGATAGTTAAGCACTGGAAAAGGCTTCCAATGCAGGTTGTGGAATTCCCATAACCGGAGGTTTTTAAGAACAGGCCAGACAAACGTGTTAGGGATGGTCTAGGTAACTTATCCTGCCTCAGTGCAAGCGGCTGGACAAGATGACCTCTTGAGGTCCCTTCCAGCCCTACATTTCTACGATACTGGACACCTAGAGGTGAATGTTTCCATATCTAATCAGGCAACACACAGTTAAAACCTGTAGTGAAAGCTTTATATAAAATTACTGTATTACCTGATCAGTTGTTTCTAACAGCTTGTAGGATTGTAATGCTTTGTTCCACTTGGTTCAGAATTCAGGAAGATACATACAAGGAATTACTTTTGCAGGCACATTCTTAATTATCCCTACTCCACGGTATCTAGATTTTGTACACAAAGAAACATCTAAAAGTTATTAAATCATGTTATGAACTGGAAGAAATAACTTTACAATATTAAATTGTCATTGTATGGGCAAGCCATGTTACAACTAGGGACAGCATGGAGATGACATTGCATTTGCTGGATTGATTTAAATTCAATTAAAAAAGCAAGTGAGTTATTCTACAACTGATTTATTCTTTTTACCAAATAGCATTACATTCTTAATACCATAAAAGATTTTTTTTAAATGTGTTTTACAAAACTATTAGGTTGGATCCTGTAGTTTAAATATACATTTCCTTTACTGTATTCATCCATTAACTTACCTTTCTAAACCTTTTAACTGTTTTTAAATGAATATTTTCAGCCAAATTAGGATTTTCATTTCACTTTGACAGGTATTTGATCATAAATCTCATATTTACTTATAAATATTTTCAATAAGTATTTGCTATTAAAATATAAATTAAATAGCATAATGACATACATCTGCATAAAGGTAAATGATGAAGTGCTAAAGAGTCATAAGAGTAATAAAAATAACATTTTAAAAAGTACACAATTAAAAGGAGCAAAACTATATTTAAAATGGATTACAAGGAAAGGAGTGCAATTCAGGGAATTACCGCAGCAGATAAAACAAATTTGTGAATTGCTATGAGACTTTTTGACACATTGTTTTTGGGGGTGTATGTAAAATATTTCACTGAATCAAGTCTATCAGTGAGTATATCAGATAGAGGGGAGCTGCCCTGTCTAGGCATTGGGATGCCTGTGCCTTTAAGAACCCAGCCCTAGGAAGCCTGTGCTGAGACCTAGTCTGGCCTGTGAGAGAGGAAATAAAAAAGCCCCTCTGCCCTTAACCCTGTTTTTGCACACATGGCAGGTAGCTTATCCCATCAGGGTAACTGTCACTCCCCTCTCTGTCCCTCCCCCTGCCGGGATTTTGCCACCCTCTGGCAGCCCCTCACCCCTGGGTTTAACCCTGCCTGCTACTCCCCCTCTGATTTTGCCTCTCTCCTGCCCCTGCTTCCAGCTGCTTGACCCCCCCTAGGGTGACCAGATGTCCCAATTTTATAGGGACAGTCCCGATATTTGAGGCTTTTTCTTATATAGGCTCCTATTACCCCCCACCCCCGTCCGATTTTTCACATTTGCTGTCTGGTCACCTTACCTGGCCAGTTAATTTCTGCCCCCTGCTCAAACCCTGCCCAGCCACTCACCCCCCTCCGATTTGCCCCCTTTAATACCTGTTAAGAGCAGGCAGCAGAAACTGATTCCAAGTGAGGGCAGTAGCTTCAGCAGATGTTACTGAGCATGCTCAGTTGGTGTGATCCCGCTCTGTAGAACATAAGCAGCAAATTCTGTCAGAGAGAAGTTTCTGACACTACAAGCAAAATAGCACAAAATAACACAACCTGCAACTGCTAAAAAAAAACCCCTGCAACTGTCAGTTATAAATAGCCCAGTTGGGCTGGAAAACCGCAGTCAATACAAAAGAAGTTTACAAAATCACAAGAGACAGCCCTCATGAAGCCAGTAGGTTAATTTGTTATTAGTCACGTTTCATTTGGGCAGCGTGTGATGACCTCTAGTGGTGTGAAAACCATACAGGTATCTTTCTCCAAACTAGGAAATGAGAGATTTAGGGAAATATATTTCTCTCCCAAGTATCAATTGTGAAGACATCATTGGAATAAAGATTTAGATTGTTGGCACATTACAGTACATTGTCAGAATTTCTTCCTTGTTAGGTCTTGTTGCTGCAACATGTCATTGATAGTAATGTGTATCTTCAACTAGTGCTAACTTTCTTATTTTTGACTCCCTACAGCTACAGATCGTCTGCTACGTTAATTTCAAAAGGCTAAATGAGAGGTCTAGGCAAATTGTTTTCTCTCCCTTGAACATAAGAACGGCCATACTGAGTCAGACCAAAAGTCCATCTAGCCCAGTTTCCTGTCTTCTGACCATGGCCAATGCTGGGTGCTTCGGAGGGAATGAATAAAACAGGTGATCAGGTGATCCATCCCGTCACCCATTCCCAGCTTCTGGCAAACAGAGGCTAAGGACTCCATCCCTGCCCATCCTGGCTAATAGACATTGATGGACCTATCCTCCAGGAACTTATCTAGATCTGTTTTGAACCCTGTTATAAGCTTGGCCTTCCCAACATCCTCAGGCAAAGAGTTCCACAGGTTGACTGCACTGTGTGAAGAAATACTTTTTGTTTGTTTGTTTTAAATCTGCTGCCTATTAATTTCATTTGGTGACCCCCTAGTTCATGTGTTATGAGTAAATAACACTTCCTTATTTACTTTCTCCACACCAGTCATGATTTTATAGACCTCTACCATATTCCCCCCCTTAGTCATCTGTTTTCCATGCTGAAAAGTCCCAGTCTTATTAATCGCTCCTCATATGGAAGCTGTTCCATACTCCCAATCATTTTTGTGGCCCTTTTCTGTATCTTTTTCAATTCCAATATATCTTTTTTGAGATGGGGCGACCACATCCACACACAGTATTCAAGATGTGGGCATACCATGAATTTATATAGAGGCAATATAATATTTTTTGTCTTATTATCTATCACTTTCCTAATGATTTCCAACATTCGGTTAGCTTTTTTGACTGCTGCTGCACATTGAGTTGATGTTTTCAGAGAACTATCCACAATCACTCCAAGATCTCTTTCTTCAGTGGTAACAGCTAGTTTAGACCCCATCATTTTATATGTAGAGTTGGGATTAGGTTTTCCAATGTGCAATACTTTGCATTTATCAACATTGAATTTCAACTGCCATTTTATTGCCCAGTCATCGTTTTCCTAAATCCCTTTGTAACTCTTCTCAGTCTACTTTGGACTTAACTATCTTAAATAGTTTTATATCATCTGCAAATTTTTCCACTTCACTATTTACCCCCTTTTCCAGATCATTTGTTAATATGTTGAACAGTACTGGTCCCAGTACAGATCCCATGGGGGACACCACTATTTACCTTTCTCCTTTTTGAAAACTTACCATTTATTCCTACCCTTTGTTTCCTATCTTTTAACCAGTTACTGATCCATGAGAAGACCTTCTCTCTTATCCGATGACAGCTTATTTTGCTTAAGAGCCTTTGGTGAGGGCCTTGTCAAAGGTTTTCTGAAAAAAATCTAAGTACACTATATTCACTGGATCCCCCTTGTCCACATGCTTGTTGATCCCCTCAAAGAATTCTAGTAGACTGGTGAGGCCTGATTTCCCTTTACAAAAAACATGCTGACTCTTCCCCAACAAATCGTGTTCATCTGTGTCTGATAATTTTGTTCTTTACTATAGTTTCAACCTATTTGCCCGGTACTGAAGTTAGGCTTGCTGGCCTGTAATTTCTGGGATCACCTCTGGAGCCTTTTAAAAAAATTGGCATCACATTAGCTAACCTCCCATCATCTGGCACAGAAGCTGAATTAAATTATAGGTTACATACCACAGTTAGTATTTCTGCAATTTCACATTTGAGTTCCCCTTGTGTCTGAATACTTTTAGCTCTATGTCTATTTTGGGGTTTTCTATCGCCTCCATCACCATAGAGCTTTAAGCACTTCTCAGGTTAATTAGATCTGCATAGAAGGCCTTTAAAAAACTCCATGGAGTCCTGAATATGTGGGATATATTCAGTGATTATTTGTAGTGAACTTTTGGTGGTTTGTAGTGAACTTTTGGTGGTTCCTAAGAGACCCATGATAAAATTCTACTGAACTGTGATAGACTTCACTTCTTGGATTCTGTTAAATCATCCCTTCTACAGACAATTTATTACTGTGATATATACAAATAAGCAGAGCAAATGTGTCTACTTTCAAATGAACCAGGGCGTACAAAAAAGCAAGAAACTTAAAAAAAAAAAAAAATCCTAAGGCAGGATACTCCACTGCCACCCCAGTCCATTTCCATCAATGCTGTAACCAAGCAGAACTCTGTTGTACTGTTAACACAGACAATATAGTTTTCAAATAGGTAGTATAAAAGTTCCCAGTATACAAAGCTAATATGTTTGTTTTCCTAATGATGTTGCCTCCTTCCTCTGTTATGGTTACAATGATAAAGTATGTGTGTTTAAATCAGGAGTGGAGGAGGGAAGAGAAAATCAGTAGACTAAATTAATGAACAGCTTCTCCCTTTCTCTCTGCAAGCATATGCACTGTGGGTTACACAAGATCCATCGGGGACACATTTTTCTGGCAGTACATCACCAGTATACATACCTGACTGTGTAGCAGTTTGGTTATCCATGCTGCATGTGAACTGAAAGCTGTAAGGAAAATTGTGTTCCAACATGTACAATAAGCTATTTATGTTCATTCATAACTTTACTTTTTAATCCTTTTTTCATTTAGCAAAATTCACAAAAAAGTGTGGATTTTTGAGTGTTATAAACCGCCAGCCAACACCCCATCTTCTATTGTGACACTTTATATTTCAGAGGACGCAAAATAATAGATTTTAAGATGACCATGAGGAAAATATAATCCCAATATATTAATATTGAATGTAATGTCTATGGCTGCAAATTGTTGAGCATCCTCTCCCTCCTCCCCACCAACTGATGGCCCTGTTAGAGTCCTGGCTATGAACTGCGTAATTATGGCTGCTCCGGGATGCATTCTTTGATCTGGGTAGACTTGGTAATGCTACAGCATTCTAAGGTCATTCAAGCATCGGGCACTCTGGCTAGTCTAGGAAGAGTTTTACAGAGTTTTACAATCACTCGTTTAGCTTGCTACAGCCAGGGGTGCTGGAGCAATTTCTATAGTGCGTGTGCGGATGATGGAAACCATATACTGTATTTAGTGTCTGCTATTACTACTTCAAGCCGGGGGTGCAGCGGCACCCCTAGTTCCAGCACTGCCTACAACTCCTGAGACACTAGCTTTCCTGGCTCCTCTCTATGGTCCATTTGCCGTGGGCAGCTGTGCAGGGCCTCTCAATGGTTGCTCTGGCCTCTCTGCAGCCGACTCCGTGGTCTACGGCTTGGCCGCTCTGGCCCCCCTAGAACGCGCTCTATGACCCCGTTCGGGAGCCGATGACACCGGGTTCCAAGGCTCAGTTACGGAAGCGGCTGCCCGGCGAGTAGGCAGCTGCGCGCGCAGCTCGGGCTCCAGATTGCGAGGAGAGCGCGGCGGTCGCCATCGCTAGGGGGTCCCGGCCCCGGCCGTGTCCGGGCACCATAGCGCCGCTGCGGCGAGGCCCCGTCCCGCTGCCGCGTCGGGCCCCGGGCCCGGTGCATGGAGAGACGGGGAAGGATGGACTGCCCTGCGCTGCCCCCCGGCTGGAAGAAGGAGGAGGTGATCCGCAAGTCGGGCCTCAGCGCCGGCAAGAGCGATGTCTACTACTTCAGGTACCGCCCGGGCGACACCCGCCGCCCCCTCCCGACAGGCCTGCCGGGACAGGCCCCCTCTTCTTCCCCCCACCCCTCCCGGGACCGGGCTCCCCTCCTCGCTGCCCGCCACCGGGGCACCCCTCCCCGCTGCCCGCCACCGGGGCACCCCTCCCGGCACATCCTTCCTCCTTCCCCGGACAGGTCCTCCCCGCCACCGGGGCGGCACGCTCCTCCTCCCCCCTCTCCATTCCCACGGGCTCTCCGCGCCATGCAGCTGACTCGGGCGTCGTGCCCCCAGCCACATCCCCCCACGGAGGCGATGCAACTCCCAGTATGGGCTTCAGCACTAATCCTACCAGGCAGTGCTCCCACTGGGGCCAGGGTCTGTCTGTCAGACAGACCCCCTCTGCCACTTCCGGGTCCAGGACCCCCTATGCGGCCCCCTTCCCTCCCCACCCCCCAAACAGGGCCAGAACACCACCACTCAGACTTGCACTTGCCCTCCCTCCGACATACTGTCCCCATTTCCTCTCCCCCCTGACATGTACACATCCACGGAATAGGACACTCTCACATTCTCACACGTCATTGGGAAGAACTGAAAGCCAGTGACTTGTTAAAAAACATATATTCAAGAAGTCACGTTCAGGCAGCCATGTCTTTGATCTGCAGATAATTGGTTTGGGGAAAGTTGACAGGTTGTCCTCCTGCCTGTTTTGGCCTGCAGAAAGCACTTCTTGCTTAAGTCACAGCACCTGTCTTCCCCTCAACTACAACTTCTTCCTGTTGGTCATCGGAAGAGCTTGGATTGATCAGGCCTGAATTAGTGCCAACTTGGGACATATCATTTTACACTCCACCCTCTTATGTATATATTCTTATCTGAATTCTGTGTATGTGCATTTGCAAATTCAGACTTTATACTACAGGTGTGGCGGGCATGCACAGGCTGTTAACAGTGCAGATATTTAACTAGAGAAATCATCAGGCTTTGTTTCTGAAGCAGGAGTATTGTAAATTTGAATTCTGAAGCAAGGGCTTGTAGAGCTTGTACTGCAAGTGCAGCTATCAGCTGCAGTTTACGGTTGCAGTCCTGCAGTGCACTCCTTGTGGATGGACTAGTTGCAGCACCCCCATTGACTTCCATATGGAAGAGCCCGTTTGCTCATGCAACATCCCATTAAAGTCAGTCATGGTTTGTCTCCAACAGCTTATTGCAGAATCAGGTTCTAAAACACTTATAACATCTTTGAAGCTAAATGAGCCCTGAGCAATAGGTGTTGCTTGTAAATGGTGCAAGCTGAATTGCTCTTGTTTTTTTCCTTTTGGGAAAATGAAATTAAATGGAATGCTCACATGTTTCTCTTGGCACAGCTGTCATAAACTTGGATCTCTTATTTTAAAACCAGTATTTTTAAACTTAGATTAAATACTGTTCACAAGTGAGTTTTTTTCGTTTTAGCAAAATGTTTATCAGTTTACTTGGTTTTACTCTCGATTCTAAAGTTGCTGAACTCCTTGAAGAGTTCACTTTTAGACAAGCAAATTGAAACACTGTTGTAAATTGAGTATGTGAAAACATGGGTGTTGGATGGACAATTTCTGTAACTATATTTGATACTACTGTTACAATTGCAACAATAATACAAAAACCCTACTCTTTCATTGTACTCTAATTCTTTGTAGGTGCCTCATTAGAGGCACTGAAAAACAACTTAGTTCTTTTCTCAAAAGAGAAAGGAAACAAACTATAAGTCTTGGTGCTTTGGCGTGTAGAACATACAGTCAGTCACAAGTCCACACTGCTCTGTTAAAAGAAACTCCCTTCTGTTATGGCCAACCTCTTACCCAGAGCGCTTCTATTTATGGCTGTCTCTAATGAGTCAAACCTGAAGGCCTCTCCCTAACTTTAAAGTAGTGTTTTGGGGCAGGGCTGACTCTCTTCTCTTAGCCCAGCAAAGGGCTAAGGGCTTAGCCTTTTCACTGTCCTACTGGGGGCAGTTTATTTGTCAATTTATTTAGAAGCCAGTTTTTATTAGCATTGCACATAGGATCATTTGACCCATCATGTGTTGCCACTAAACAAAAGAAGCATCTATACATGTGGAAGGGGGAGCATTGATTTCCATTAGCATTTTAAAAAAATCTTATTGGAAACCTCTTTATAAAGGAGTTTCATTTGCCATTGTTCTTGTATTACTGTCTTTGTCTGATTTGAGCTACTAACCGTACGCTAATATGGTGGCAGATGATTGGATAGCGTCTGGCATCACGATCAGCTTTTCCTTGCTATAGTACCACCTTATTGTGAAGCCAATCTGAAAGCTTAAACTTGAGGCCCACAATGTGATTCTTATTTTCTAAGTCGGTCCTTGTTGATTGTGGGCCTGGAGATGCACTTTACATGTAAAGTCACTGTTTGCAGATTTAAATGCCAGATTTTGCTTAAGATGAACATTTATTCTGGACAGTATTATTTTAATAGGGGCATTTGATTCAGAACAACTAAGTGATTACAGATATATCCTCAAACAACCATTTGGAAAAACACTACTTAAACGGTTTACTCCTATGTAACTGTTTCTATCTTGCCAGAACTCTGGGGATCTTAATATGCTCAATTTTCTGTATTTTAGGTCCCTGGTTAAAATAGGGGGAGGACAAAACAGTTTAATTGAAATAAGCATTATGGCCAAGCTCTGCAAAGGTATCCATTGATTTCAGTGGAAGTTAGGAGCCTAAATACCTATGTGCATCTGGGCCCATACTACCAGTTTTTCACCCTGATTCTGCAGTGAGCTATGTGTGACCTCATTGTGGCTCTGTGGTGAGCTCACTGCAGAACTGGGGGCTTGTTTGTTTTTTCTAAAGGCAAGAAAAAACAGGAAAAAGTTTTAAAAGCAATTTCAGTAGCATAACCAACTAAGTAAATGTTGGTGGCTAAGCAGAACTCTTACAGGATTGCAATATGTTGTAATCAATATGATATACATCTTGAAATCCACTTTGGTTCAGTATTGCATTACAGACTTTTAATATCAAATTCACATAACATGATTTGGTAATTTGTTGGTCATGTGAACAAGCTGATAATACAGTGTAGACCCCTCGAGCACTTTTGTGTGGGACAGTGTCTGCCCTTCTTGTAGATTGATGCCAGTTAGTCCTACTGACTTAATTTATAACTTCTATAATCCAACTACTTATTTAAAATATGGGTGGGGTGGAAATACTGCTTAAGAAATACTGTACCAGATGAAAATGTAGTTTTAATTTTCATTAGTTGTGCACTGTGGTCCATATCTCAATAAGAAAAAGTTTTTTGCTTATGCTGGAAGCCATAATAAGAAACTCTGGGTTTTAAAAAATATATATTAAAGATGAAGAGGATTATAATCTGGTTTTTAACCTAAAAAGTCTGCCTTTTTTATCTGGGAAAGAATTAGGAGTAAATGGTTCAAATTTTAGGACTCGCTCCAGCATCGTCAGCACTGATGCAGATCTTCTGCCAAACCACCACAAAATTGAAATTAAAAATTTGCCAGGCAACTCGTGGCTTGCAATTTGGTGATTTCATTATACATGTCAGGGCATTAAAAATTGAGCAGTTATTTATGTCAGGAGGAATAGTTTGTATTCAATCACTTGCTATATGACCTTCAATAAATCATTTAATGTCTCTGTACCTCAGTTTCCCCCATATTAGCTATCCAAACATCCCTATATGATTGGTACTCTAATAGTACCAATCATATAGGGATGTTTGGATAGCTAATATTTGTAAAGTGCTTTATAATAATCAGATGGATGGCACTAATGAAGTGCTAAAGTATAATTATATTAAAAATATGGGGGGGGAAACAGGATTTTTTTTTTTTTTTTGGAATAAGAAAAATAAGTGGCCTGCCTTCACTTAGTGCTGCTTTGTATATGAATACATTGTTGTTTTTGTTTTAATCTGTGGATACAGAAGACATTGATTAGAAAAGTAAAGGGAAATAGTAATGAGAATACAGGTCATGCACAGTAGATTCCATATCCTCGGCTCTGATCTTGCAGATGGTTACAGTGGGATGTATAGCACTCGCACTTACATTACACACATTCTTAACTGTATTCCTGTGGAAGTCAAGAGGACTACTCACGCAAAATATATAAAAAGTGTGTAGTAGTGTTTAGCACATTGTGCAGCATTTGTCTAGGAAATGTAACTTTGTCTAATTCCATTCAGTTTCAGCTGTGAGGCAAATGTCAGTAATACCATATTTAAAGTAAAAGAAAATCCAGTAAGGTAAATCAGCATGGGCCAAATACATTTAAACAGCCTATGACTCTAGGGTTCTTCAGTGATGCTTTCCTCAGGGCAGCTCAGAACTAGCTGCTGCGTTACCCCTCTGCCTTAGAGAGAGTGAGCTTTGCTGGAAATTAGACTGCATCAGCTCCATTCCACACCAGTCTTGACTGCTTCACCAGCAAAATCCTCAAGACTCTGCCAATCTTAACTTTGTCTTGCTGGTAACCATCGGTCAACCCCAGTGCCTGAGTTCCCCAGAGACCTCTCTCTGTAGTGTCCTGTCCCGCTTAAAGAGACAGTGTACACACCCGCCTGCTAGGTTAGCTGAGAACTTACTCTATACGTCAATATAATATCAGTGACATGGCTAATAGTAAAACTAAAAATAACTTTATTAATACAGGACAGAGATTTAAGTGATGCTAAGCAAGAGAAAAAGAGACAGGTATGGTTCCAACCAAACAAAACACGCTTTCTAGTGACTAAAACTTACTAAAATTAAGTTACCATTTTTGTGTAAGCAGTTTTCTCATTTACATCAGGTTACCAGCAACTCTAGCACTCCAGGTCAGAGGATCCTATTTTCACAGAATCAGAGGGTGCTGTCCCCTTTTGTTCCCTACATGATAGATAACTAAGGAGTTCCCTTTCCTTCCTCTTATAATTCAGAAAACCTTTGAAATGTATTCTTTGAAAAATAAACCCCGACAAAGTTCATCTCCCCTGGTGCTTGTTTTTCAGGGTGCAGGAGCCAAACCCCCTTTTCATCCGTCTGGTCAATTCGCTTTCTTGATTGGCCTGAATACTTTGTTAACTTAGATGCAAATGTACTTCCCTTGTCTCCAGTTTGCAAAGCTAGACTCAGACAGGTAAATCCACATTCTTTTGTCTAAGGAAGGCTTGTTTATCAAGTCCGCCCCCAAAACATATTTTAGGAACATATTTCCAGCACACATTCATAACTCTTCACACATTATCTCTATGTACATCACACAGTGATATTTGTGAGCAGCATGTCACCAGTTTTTATATACCTACTCAATACACTTATTTTAGGGTATAGTAATATTGTATACAGCAGTTGATTCAACTACTTATTCTTTGGTGTTCAGACCCTCTGTTCTCCCCTGTGGTATCTGGACTCTGATTGTCACCTCTTCTTAAAGGAATGAATGAATACACATTGCTAATGATGGCAATTGGGTATGAAGTGATTTTTATCATGCCTTTTACAGTTGTATTTAATCTGATCTTTTAAATCTAAATTAACTATTGTATAAAAGATAACAAACTTTCAGGATTTGGCTGTAGCCAAATAAGATTAATGTTTGATTAGATACTGAAAAGTGTCTTTTAACAATGGCTCCTTTTTATTCGATAGATCTGTTCCCTTTGTGCATTCAAAGCCAGATCTTTTTTTAATGACAAAAATAAGTTTTGTACTGTTTTTTCCTCCTTTTAGCAAAACAGAGCCAGAACAACTGTGGAAATGTGAGCTGCATTCTAGTCTCTCGTGTATCATCAGCAGAATTAACTCATTGAAAATGAAAGTAGACATGTTTGTGCAAACCACTGAAAGAAATGGGTTTGCACAGGTATCACTCATGGCATAATTTGATGATAATGGCCGTGCATAGGTGTCACTGAGGGCCTAGTTTGGCCTGCAGAGACTTTAATAGTGATGATAAATTGGAATAAAAAATGCAGCTCTTTTGTAGATGAAATTAAGGTTATAGGCTGATGTTTAGGGAGAAAAAAAATCTGTTGGTAAACTGAGCCTCTTTGATACAGAAATCATTATGACAAGAAACATAGCATCAGAGAGAAATTTTGGAAACCTGAGATGCCATTTTCAGAGTAAACCCACACTTTAAATTTTTAAATCCATATTTCAGGTTGCTATCTGTAATATGTATATGTTTTAGTATGCACATATCCATGGATAAATATATTAGTTATTAAATGTTTGAGATTTGATTTAAAAATAAGAAATATTTGAAATAAAGCAAAAGATTGTCCTGCTCTATTGAAACAAAGTAACCGCCTCTCATTCATTAGACATGTTTATTCACTCTACAGTGCTAAAAAGTGCAAATGGCATTTGACAGTTAAAAGAATACATGAATTCAGTTTGTGGTTATACTGCCAATACCATAAACTAGATTGTAAGTTTATATCATGTTGGGTGGTGGATGGGGTGGATAATTACATCAGTACCTAAAAAGAAACAGGTCTTTTCTTGAATAGCTTTGTAACAGATAATCGTAGACTTCCTTTGATTCTACAAATTTGTGGTAGGAGATCTTTCTTTCTTTTTTAAATAAAAGCTTGTTGAAAGTGAAATTATGGGGGAATTTCATCGTTGTTGGACATGTGGCTCCCCAGAGTGTGTGTGTGTGTACGCGTGCATGCATGTACGTATGTTTTGCTTATGTGCCTCATCTGAAATCCAAACACAGCAATAAAAATGACTCTGCACTCATCTACACTATATATTGCTGTGTCGGTTTGGGATATGACTTTGTTTTTATTTTTAAACCCAGTATAGCTATATGAACCCTAATATGGATGCAGTTTTATCTGTATAACTGTGCTTATATGGTAAACTTTATAGTGGTTTGAGGCACTGAATCCACGCTAGGAGGATTTTCCCAAAATATTTAGACAGCAAAACCATCCTAGTGTAGAAAGGGCCTTACATATTTCTACATATTAAGAAGTTACTTTAAAAACTGAACTGTTTGTTGTCCACTAAAATTGAAAAGTAGCAAACAAATCAAGATCAAGTAGTGGCTTTACTTACCCTGCTATTGTTTTGAAAGTAGCACTTTGAGATTAACAACCTCTTTAATAGATTCCAATAGGCTTTTTAAGGGCACGTCTTCACTGGCAACGTCAAAGCGAACGTGGTTTGTGTAGTCGCAGCATAGCGCTGGCGCTCTAAAACACCCACTTCCATGAGGGGCATGGCTACCAGCGCTGGGGGCATGGCTACACTGGCACTTTACAGCACTGAAATTTGCAGTGGTCAGGGGTGTGTTTTTTTTCACACCCCTGAGCGAGAAAGTTGCAGTGCTGTAAAGTGCTAGTGTAGACAAGCCCTAAGTGCAACTACAAAAGCTGGACCAGTATAGGCACCATTGCTTTGACACTATTTTGGTACATAGGCAGATGGACGTTGCTTTGACATTACTTCTGGATGTTTGTTTTGTGGTTTGATACTAAAGCAAATATTTAGGTGTTCCAACAACATTTGGATTAGCATGATTCTGTGCTCTTCCAAACAATAGATAGTTCAACAGCTTTGCATATCTCTTTAATAGACTTACTTGTGTAATTACTCTTAGTTCGTTTACTATTAGCTAAGTCCCCAGTCCTGCAAATGGTACTGACCCCTATATTCTCAGGGAACCCTATTCGAGTCACTGGGGCTCCACAGAGGTGCAGAGGTCCACCTGCATGGAACAAATTGTAGAATTGGGGGCTAAATATATGTAATTTGTCTCCTACCCCATCTGTTTGGCTAAAAGTGCCAGCTTCCATCACCTGTGAACTTTTCCTCTGCTCCTGTCTATCTCTTTTCCACACTGTTCCCAATTCACTGAATGACTTCCTTTTTCCATTTTATCAAGCCACCACTACCATCTCATTCTTCATATCTGTTCTAAAACTCTCTAGAATCATAGAATCATAGAATATCAGGATTGGAAGGGACCTCAGGAGGTCATCTAGTCCAACCCCCTGCTCAAAGCAGGACCAATTCCCAACTAAATCATCCCAGCCAGGGCTTTGTCAAGCCGGGCCTTAAAAACCTCCAAGGAAGGAGACTCCACCACCTCCCTAGGTAACGCATTCCAGTGCTTCACCACCCTCCTAGTGAAATAGTGTTTCCTAATATCCAACCTAGACCTCCCCCACTGCAACTTGAGACCATTGCTCCTTGTTCTGTCATCTGCCACCATTGAGAACAGCCGAGTTCCATCCTCTTTGGAACCCCCCTTCAGGTAGTTGTAGGCTGCTATCAAATCCCCCCTCATTCTTCTCTTCTGGAGACTAAACAATCCCAGTTCCCTCAGCCTCTCCTCATAAGTCATGCACTCCAGACCCCTAATCATTTTTGTTGCCCTCCGCTGGACTCTTTCCAATTTTTCCACATCCTTCTTGTAGTGTGGGGCCCAAAACTGGACACAGTACTCCAGATGAGGCCTCACCAATGTCGAATAAATTTAGAACACTTCAAGTGTTAATGTATATATCAAACCTGAGATAATGAAGTTTTTATTTAAATAGTAATGCAGCAAATGCAAATGCAATGTTTATTCAGTATATAAAAACTTTATTGAACACTGACTTCAGTTATGCCTTTTTTCTTCTTAAGATATAAACATTGTTTCCTTAATTTGCTTTTTTAGTAAAAGTACGCTTCTGAATATTGGAGAACTCTTTTTTGTTTGTTTGTTGGTGCACATTAGTTGAATAGTTTATTTGATGTTTTTTCTGTATCTTGTATAAACTTGAATTTGGTATTTTGCATACATTGGGCTTCATGTTTCTGTATAATTTAATTTAATCTTGGAAATCCAAATTCTCTGTTTTTGGTACACACTTTAATTTAATAAAATACTAATGCTTCCTCCCTGCCCCAGTATCCTAATATAAGTCATGCATTATGACTTCTGGTTGCATGAATGAAGTCACTGTAAAATCATAGAATGTTTATGATGTGTGCATAAAGGCAAATTGTATTAGTTCTCTTCCTAGCTGTGTAAGTTCTCTTTAACTATTTTAGGAAGCTATGTTTAACTTTCCCACATATGGAGATCTATACAACCATTGTGAACCTAGTATGTCTCATTTTGAGTCTTTATGTCCTGAGCATATCTAAAAGTTCTAAGGAATCTTCTGATAATTCAATGTTCCATTAACTGTGAGACTGTTTACATATGCCCAATACCACATACATTCTTTGCTGCTCTGAAGAGTGGGACATATGTGCTAATTATCTCACTTATGTTTCAAAAAGTGTAAATGTTTTTGAAATGTAGATTCCTGGTGTCACAAACTACTGTGGGATAGCCATTAAAAATAATCACTTTCCACTACTTATAGCGACAATGGTAGGCTTTTCATAATATGAATTAGCAAAGGCATGTGGTATTGGGAAACCTTGGAAAGCTATCTTTTCAATCAATTTTTAAATAATTTCTCAACAACACATTACTAGCATATATTTCAAACAAGGAACTTTCCAATGGCCTTTGAGCCATCTGAACAACCATGGGATCTCCATAAAACTTTTATTATATTGTTGTACTTTTCACCATATGCTGCTGTAAACTGGGAACAACTCCACTGAAGACAGTGTATTTACACTCATATGAAAAAGGTGCAAGTGAGAGGCAGGCTGGTCCAGTGGTTAGAGTGCTAGCCTGGGACTTGGGAGATACAGATTCAATTCACTGCTTTGCTGCTGACTTCCTATCACTTAGGCCCAGATTTTTAAACATATGTAGGCATTGCTGTGCTCTGCATTGCTATGCCTAGCTGACTTTAGGAGCCTATGTGTCATTTTCAAAAGAGACTCAGGTACTTAGGAGCCTTTTTAAAATGAGGCTGAGGGGTTCTCTACATGGGGAAGTTACTGCACAGTGAGGTAGGGTTTGAATTTAAAGTGCACTAGGTACTCCATACTATCTCCCTGTGCGGACACGCTTACTGCACACTAAGAGTGTTTGTGCACATTAGCTCTTTGGAAGTGCCTGAGGGCATTTTTAGTGTGCAGTTAGAGTGTCCACATGGGGAGTGTAACAGGATTCCCGAGGTGTAGCCTGGGACTGGTGTGCCCCTTAACTCTCCATCTTGGGCTGTCTCTCACAATGCTTTGCTAGCAACAAACCCCTCTAGGTGCTGTTATCACTCAGCACAACCACATATGGAGCCCCATACCCAACTAGATTGCATGAATGCTCCCAGAGCCACTCATGAATCACACAGAGAAAGCCACCAGCCAAATCCCCCCAGCTCTCAGCCTTGTACCTCAGGAATATACTGTAACATCTTGCATGGCTCAAGACCCTTTCTTGAGCCATGCAAGTTTATTAATTGGTTCACCACTTCATCAATGGAAAGTGGATATATACCAGCCTTTGTAAACCTGAGCAGATTTACTAAGCACTTCAGCCAAAGTCACTAGTAAAGATAAACAATAAAACAAATTTATTGATTAAAAAAGGTAGATTTTAAGTGATAATAAGTGATAGTTACCAAATAAAATAAGCACACAATCTAAATCCTAAACCTGTAAGCCACTAGGCGATATTTAGGTCAAGCAGTTTACTCACCCCACTTGATGTTACAGTTCATAGTACACAGGTTTCACCCTTGAAACCTGAGCCAGTCTCCTCTGTTGCAGTCTTCAGTCTTCTGAGTGTCCTTGTTGCTTGCAGTGTAGGTGGGGGGAGGAGAAAAGGCCAAATGGGGATCATAATCTTTCCCCGATACCTCAAAGGGCATGCTTTATATGCAATATCACAGTTGTATATAGATTAGGAATATGGGGGTTACAGGGCGCTCCCCCGAAGTATAGAGTGTCACAGGGAGTTAATGTGCAGTTGCTAAATTTATACCCTGGCTCACTTCTAGGAATGCGCTCAGGCAGTTTAGCTTGATAGATCTCTAAAGTGCATTAAGCTTATGCACACACAGGCACATTTTGTGGGCAGTAAGAGTGTCCACACTGCTGGGGGCTTTGTCCCCATGTAGACAAGCTCTTAGGCTCCTAAGTTAGTTAGGTGTTGCAATGCCTAAGTATCTTTAAAAAAATCTCTTTCAATTCTCCATCTGTAAAATGGGGATAATACATTTAAAAAGGGTGGGACCTTTGGTTGCTATGTTAATGGGGCTGGGTAATTACCAAAGATCAATATCAGAATCGGTTTATCCTGTGTGTATAGGTCTTTCTGACAGCAGCAGAAAACAGAAACTCTGAAATGTGAATGTAAAAGCATAGAAATTGCTACAAGAGCTGTATTACCTGGGACCAATCTAACTTCTTAAAGTTGTCCAGGTTAGGGGATTCTCAAGCTTTTTCTTTCTTAGCGCCCCCCCCCCCCCCCAACATGCTGTAAAAACTCCATGGTCCACCTGTGCCACAACAACAGCTTTTTTTTCTGCATATCCAGTAGATTAAAAGCCAGGGCTGGCATTGCGGGTAGCAAGCAGGGCAATCGCCTGGGGTCCCATGCCAAGGGGGCCCCCACAAAGCTAAGTTGCTCGGGCTTCAGCTTCAGCCCAGGGCAGTGGGGCTCAGGCTTTGGCTTCAGCCCCAGTCCTAAGTGAGTCTAATGCTGGCCCTGCTCTCTGGCTTATTTTGGCGGACACCCTGAAACCTGCTTGTGGGCCCTGGACCCCTGTTTGAGAACCACTGGTGTAGGTTAGGTTGATAGTTTCCCTTAACACCTTTCTTTCAATGAATGGGTACAGCAAAACAGCTTGTTATGCACTTTACTGGACTTCACACTCCAGAGCTTTTTTATTAGGTGTCTGGAGAATAGATTTTGTATGCCTCCGCTGCACACCCTTCAGGTACTGATCAATATTTGATAATAGGCTCATTTGAAAATCCCAGCCTAAGGGAGCCAGGCACGTTACTCCCATTGAGTTTCACATTTCTTTAGACTCCTTTTGAAAATCTCAGCCCTGTTGGTAAAAGGAAGAGGCAAAGTTCCTCATCTGATTCAGAAAGAGGGAAGTGAGCTTGGGAAGTTATGTTGCTTACGATTTCTAGTCAGATTTTATATTTTGGGGGGGATGGGGACTAACTCTTCTGGCTTTTGTGTGTTGGACTTATCCTCAGAACACATCTTCATCTCTCCTTTTAGTGGTATGTTTGTAGAAAGAATAACACTTGAAGGTTCTGTAGGGATATGGAGTATTAGATCCTGCTTATGAAATAGAAACTTAAAGCCTCTATTTCTTTAAGTGTCTTCCTCAGCCTCAAATAGTCCCCCATGGTGCGTTCCAGCAAAAATCTAACTGTATCATTTGTTCCCACATGAAGGACAATCGGTGGATTCTTTCCTGCTCCTATTAGGATCTTCTTCAGCTTCAGGTCCACATCCCTTATCTTAGCTCTCGGCAGACAGTACGCCCTTCTGTTCTGTGGATCAACTCTGGAGACGGGCCTCTCCATTTTTCTGAGTAGGGAGTCCCCAGTCTCACAGACCTGCCTCTTCCTGGTGTTGGTGTGGGTGTGATTCTCCGGCCTTCCCTCTACTGTTTTTTTTTTTCCTGGTTGTAAGTCCTCTTGTCTTTTGTTCTCACTTGCAATCTTCTGAGAGTCATCCTCGATCCTCTTGGGGCTCTAAACTCTGGGTGTCTCCATTTATTCTTTCCCTCTTCTTGTAAGACTAGCCATTCTTCTCTTCTTCTTCCTTGAACTCCCGTCTTCTATTACTGCCTGCTCTGCCCCATCTTCATTTTCCATCTCAGCAAACCTGTTTCTGAGTTCTATTTCTCCTTCACTAGCCAGTCTTTTTCTCTGCCTGGTTCTCGAAGTCGCATGCTTCCTCTGGCCACTTACCTCATCCAGCAATCTATTCTCACAGTTCTCCAGTCCAGCTTGCATCTGTGAGTCTTGAGTTTTCTCTTCAGCCTCTTCTTGCCTTCCCTCCATCTGCTTAAATCCCTTTTGAAACTCAACCATGGTTTCTACCTGTGTCTCCAAACCTCGGAGCTTTTCTTCCATCAGCTCTTCAGGCAGCACTTCATACAAACGAAGCACATTTCAGATACCGACTCCAGGATAATGTGCACTGTAGCTTCCACATCCAGTCATCTTCACTGACTCTTCCATTCCTTGGGTTACTACCACTGCTGCCTCTGTAGCTGTCCTAGCCTTTCCTCCTAAGCGCCTGTCAAGGAGAAAAAAGAAAACACACATACGCACATCCCCACCCCCAAATTCCCAATCAGACTCCCCTGTTTCCAGCTCTGTTTGCTGGCTCATGTGTTGCTGCTCCCATTTCTTGAAAATGTTTGAGATTTTGAAACTTGGTGGTTGAGAGAGAGACCTCCCGCCAGTATAGCATATAGCCCAGTGATTAGGGCACTCACCTATCACATGGGATACCTGTGACGCTTCCCGGGGTAGCCAGGGCTGTGAGGCACCTTGCTACCACCTGCCCTCAGCATGAGGAAACATTATCTGTACTTGCTGGGGGTCAGCTCCTCAACTCCACAGGCAACACAAGAACTTTGCTCTAGGCCTCTCAAGCCTGCTGTCTCCCTTGGAGTGTCCAGCCCCGTTCTGCTGGACACTCCCAGTATTCACAGATCTGTTGCTTCCAGAGAAACAGTACATCCCACCTTACCTCCACCTCAGATCACTTCTCCACTTAACACACAGCACTTCAATATGTTTTTATTGAAATCAAGTATAAGGTTATTTAACAAAGCATAGAGATTCAATTACTAGCAAGTAGAAGTATTGGAAACAAATGGTTACACATGAAATAATATCCTAACATACATTCTAAAAGCTAAACTTAATTAACTAGATACTCTGAATGTCCTGTGAAGTAATGCTCATCCTTGCAGGATTTTACAGTCGGGTTTGGCTCTGATCCTCCTTTCATAAGACAAGTACACTGTCATCTTGCCTCCTAGGTGAAGGATCCTGTGTGTGTTTCCATGCATCCCCAGACATACCCAAACAATCCTTTGTCTTTAGTCATAAACAGGCCAAACAAACTAGTTTGTTTCATCCTGTGAATTTCCTCTTTTATAGATTTCACAAACTTTTCTTTTGCCTGTGGCTCATTTTGCAAATAGGACTACATTGTGAGACACACATGACCAGACAGGGAGATTAACATCTGTTACCTTCTGCCTGAAAGGAACATGTCTCCTGTTGACCTGCCTTATCTCCAAGACCTTAAGAACCTTCAGTATAGATACATAACTCCTTATATATTATCAATATATTCATTTTGCAGTGATTATGGTGACAGTGGGCTACTGGCTCTTGCTAGAGACCTGTTGGTGAATTATTATGCATATATCTGGTCCCTGTAAAACCCTATGCAGCCCCGGTGCCCTCTGCCAGTTTGCACCAAGAGGTCCCTGGGTCACAAGACCCAGGGTCAAGTCACTCTCTGCCTGGTTTAGAACCTGGGTTAGGGTTAGGTGCGTGCCTAAACCACTAGATTATTGGCTTCTGGGGTCAGTGGCTGTGCGTTTCTGGTTTTGACCAGAAATATCATCCTGAAATTGAGAAACCTTTCTGATGAAAGTTTCATTGAAATTAATACGTTTGCACAAAATGTTTTGGTTTTGAAGATTAAGAATTTTCCATTGGAAAAAATGTTCTGGCAAAAAATCCCCAGCTATCTGTACAAGAGAATAAAGGTGACACAGAAAAAATGGAAAAAATAAGTGTTTCACCTAATTTTTTGCAAAGCGCATATAGGTTATCCGGATTCTTTTGTAAGGTTGATAGCTACTCACTGAATCCATTTGTTCATCCCCAACTTTAATAACATTGGTTAAAATGTCTATATACACATGCACTAAGAATCTATAAAGCTATTAATTATTAAAAGCATGGTTTTGGAACAGAGAATATAGACTTTGATTGCAGGGTTGTTGTTAGTTTTTCTCTTCTGAGTGTCACTTTCATGTTTGTGAATAAAGCTGGGAGAGCAATTCACAACAAAATGACTTATCCAGCAAATTCACCGCTCTTCGTTTAGTCCGGGGTAGGCAACCTATGGCACGCGTGCCGAAGGCGGCACACGAGCTGATTTTCAGTGGCACTCACACTGCGGGTCCTGGCCACCGGTCCGGGGGGCTCTGCATTTTAATTTAATTTTAAATAAAGTTTCTTAAACATTTTAAAAACCTTATTTACTTTACATACAATAGTTTAGTTATATATTATAGACTTATAGAAAGAAACCTTCTAAAAATGTTAAAATATATTACTGGCATGCGAAACCTTAAATCAGAGTGAATAAATGAAGACTCGGCACATCACTTCTGAAAAGTTGCCGACCCCTGGTTTAGTCAGAAAACAGGAAATTTGGCAAACCTTTGTACACAGAAATTTGCTCACGTGAGTGTTGAGGGTAAACACATGGTCAAAGTGTCAAATAGTTTACATCTTTAATGTGGAAGTTTGTTGCCATATAAGCAACTTGCTTTTGTGTCTGATCTTTGATGTAGTATTTTTTCCCACTGATTGAACTTAGAGCAATGACAGCCAGCCCTAGAACTAAAAATGTAGGAAGTTTATTTTGTTTTCCGTTCACGTTAGCTTGGATTTTTTGTCTATGTTGCTGGTAGTTTACCAAAGCTAGAAGATGTCCTCATTTTTTCCTGCACCCACATTCATGATTGGCTTCACATTGTAATGTCTTTTTTCCCTATTGAGCAGTGCTTCCACTCGTCCTTTCTGTTAATTCTGGCTCTCCATAAGGCTGTATTATTTCAGATAATACCCGTTTTCCTATATTTGTCTTATTTAGCTATTCCTTTGCAGTACATATTCTACAGTGCTGAATATCTTGTCAAACATGATTTTGAAAGAACAAACCGCTTTAGGCAACTTCTGAAGTGCTTTGCTTTTGTTAGTTTCCAGTGCAAAGCAGTCTGTCTGAAAATATCACCATGTTCTCAGTTAATTTAATTTGTGCATTTCAGTATCCTGGTGTCTCTTGTTTTTCACTGTATCATTGTTCAATAAGAATGCTATATTGGCACCACATATGACACTTGATTATTGCTTTGATGTAGTAAGAATATTTTATCCATGTTTCACAGCTATGCTGTGAGGAAGTCACAAGTTACTGTGTCATAGACCAGGAGTTTGTTTATAGTCTCTTAATACCTTGTTTCTGCCACACTTCTAAGTCTTATTAAGGCAGACTAATTTTTTCTAAGTTGACTTTCTTTCAGTGAATAATGGCTTGGCCCGTGGTCTTGAAAAGAGGTGCATTTGGGCAAAATCTTGTGCCCATTGGAGCTCCATTTAAGATGGTGGAGAGCTGCATGGGTGCAGGAGTCCATCTGTATGCACCTTATTGAAAGTTAAGGGCTGTAGGTAGGGGAAAAAGAAAGTTCTGTAGCATGCAGATTGATAGAAATAACATTGTTTTAGGATGATGGTAAACCAAATGTTTGCAGATGGTGCTCAAAAGAGCAGGTGGGAATAGGGTAGTGTTGATAATTCATCAGCCAAATGGGGCAAATGGAACAATTCTAAATAAAGCCTCAGACAAAATATTGCTACAAACAGCATCATTTCATTTGATATGGTACATGCTGGTCCAAAGCTGTAACTATTCGCTTCATATCATACAACATTTATCTTGCTGCTTACTTGCTTACTGCTCAGTTTTTTCTCCACCCTCTGATACCAGCATTAGTGAGTGAATTATGTATATGGCGCCATGCTGTATTATATCCTATTTTTATACATGTGTATCAGTCTAATGGCATTGGAGATTTGAGATGGTTGGTGCATTAATGGGAGCCTAGTCTACTGCCCTACATCTTGTACAGAGCAAGTGACTTCCTGCAGTTGGACAGAATCTAATCTCTCATTGTGGGCTTTTTATACTTAACTAGAGTAGCTGAAGCAATCATTTAGTTTGAATTTCCATTTAAAGATACCTTCCAAGCCGATAGTGCATACTTGTGTCCATCAGCCTTAAACATAGGTTAGAACCCTGAGCAAAGGATGGGACTGGATTTTAGGTGAGCGATGATACCTCAGCTCAATTGCCTAATACATGCATAAATACACCATAATGAACATGATGCATGGAATAAAGATATGGAGGCTTCTTAAAGTATCGATTTAAAAAGGTATGAAACCTGTTCTAAGAAGTCAAAGCTGTATCATTTCGTAAAACAAAACATACTAAAGTGTTTTCTTCTTTTTAGTCCAAGTGGTAAGAAGTTCAGAAGCAAGCCTCAGTTGGCAAGATACCTGGGAAACACTGTTGATCTCAGCAGTTTTGACTTCAGAACGGGAAAGATGATGCCCAGTAAATTACAGAAGAACAAACAGAGACTAAGGAATGATTCTCTCAATCAAAATAAGGTTTGTTAGTAAATACACTGTGTTTAAGTGTATCTATGCTACTTCAAATCCTAAAATTGCCCTTTCCTCTAGAGCATTTAGCAATTTTTCTGCGTAAAGCAGCCTGCTGCTCAGGGTTGTGTGTGTCTGTGTATATTTATCTTTTTAGTTGTCATGGAGGTGTAGATTTTTTTTTGGATAGAGGCAATATTCTGCTACTACAAGGAACAATCAAGGTGAGGCTAAACCTGGAACATCAAATTTAAACAATAATTCAAGAGTTGGCCTCTGTGTGTGATTGAAAACAAATTTCAGTGGTGTTCATCTGATGACAGATAAGGCTTAAAGCACATTTCTAAATTAGACCTGTTAAGTTAGTTTGTGTCAAGAGATGATCCTGTTCACTTGTCCAGCTTTTGTCCTTGTTATGTTCATCTTCCTCTTCTGAGCTAAAATGTTTAATATTTTTTCATATGTGCCAGGAAGCTTGTCTTTTGAGGCAGTTTCATAATATTTATACAAATGTTGGTGTCTTTTAAAATTATGCATCCAAAAGAAGCAATTTTTTTAAAGATGGGGTCTATGAAACGAGACCGCATCAGGCTTTTTTATTAATAGGAAAATATACTCATTTTCTGGATAGTGGTTAGGAGAAAAAAAAGGGGGGGCGGGGGGGCTAAAGCACAGACAGGCAAAGATAATAGATGCAGCATGTTAGGAAAATGACCAATAAAGCCATGGCTGCTGGCACCTAGATACCATAGTGACCGATGCAGTAAGGATGTTTATATTGTAAGGATTCTTTCCAAAAGTTGTCTGTTGGGTTTTTAAAACAAGTTGCAATGTTTTCATTTAAATTGGCAATTATATATTTAGACAGTGCATGAAAATGCATAATAAGCTGCATCTGGTTTCCAGGACATGGATTCACAAGATTAAATTAATGGCAGATGACAGAAGGCATGGACCACACCGTTCATGCTGATCTTTTACATTTAATGTATGCGTTTAAAAAAAAAAAAAAACCTCCACCCCACAGACATGCACTTTTTTGAAAGGGCAAGTAATAGAGGAGTAGTACCAGGAAACTAATTCAGTGAGTTTTGCAGAATTTTATATATAAAAGTCTGGGCCACATTCTGATATTTACAATAGTGCAAATTGCGAGTAATATTCTTGAAATCACAGAAACTATCCTGGGTTTACAGCAGTGTAAGTGAGATCAGAATCTACCCTACTGTTTGTTCAGTTTCTTAGGCAAATATCATTTGTTAAGATCCTATGCTATTTAAAATCTGTACTTTGTGGGCTACTAGATTATTTCTTCAGTAGTTATTTCAGTAAAAAGGACTTTAAATTTAATCTTGAAATTTGCTATTTGTGAGTTCTAACGCACAGTTGTTAGAGCAGAGAGATATGTGGTGTTCATCTTCTAGTAAACCTTGCAACTGAATTCTTATACAATACCTCTAACAGATTTACCTGGTCATATTTGTGCATACATTTATTCACACATACTGTACTACTTGTTAGTCTTGTACAAACAGTTTACCATGAGTGGTTTCTAAATCATTTGCCTCTGTTTAACATTTTTTTGCAAGACAAAGTATAAAATTGCAGCTAAGCTGTCTTTCTCAACCATATTGAGGCAGCTAAATATATAGCCATCAATGGCTATTAGCCAGGATGGGCAGGGATGGTGTCCCTAGCCTCTGTTTGCCAAAAGCTGGAAATGGGCGACGGGATGGATCGCTTGATGATAGCCTGTTCTGTTCATTCCCACTGGGGCACCTGGCATTGGCCACTGTTGGAAGACAGGATATTGGGCTAGATGGACCTTTGGTCTGACCCAATATGGCCGCTCTTATGTTCTATGTTCTTATATACAGATGGTAATGGAAAAATCCTGTTTAAAAAAAAAATAATTTCCCCTTTGCCATCAATTGAATATATTAGTTAAGTTTTATGATATCTTTAACTTGAAACCAGCATGTAGGTATTGCAAATAAGTTTTCTTCTTCTTTGTGTTGTTAGCATTTATGGGTCACTTACAATCTGTCATCCGATCTTCTACACAAACTGCAAGGCATCCTGATTAGATATCAGTGCACTTACTGAACTTTCAGAATTAACAATAAAACCCTTTTGATTGATGGGCTTTGTCGGGGGTAGGGGGGAAGGAGGAGTTTTGCTTCAATCTTACAGTAATCTTTTCAAATAATTTGTAATGCCTTTAATTTGGACATTTTAACTATTTAAAACTATTTTGCTGGTTTGAGAGGCTCCCGAAGAGAGAACGGAATAGGAGATTCAGAGTAGTTTTGAATAAGAACTAATAAACACAGTTGTTTGCTGTTACTGTTATGCTATAAAAATGCCTTCCACGACCCTTTCAAATTGGTGGTTGGCTTTATTTTGAAAGAAAAGTGTATTAGACTACTTTCTAACCAAACGTTTATGTAATGAGTGACCTAAGGATCATCTGGTTGGAAAGGCTTGGAAATAATGTTGTGGGAACTTTCTAAATCATACTCAGTATGAAGTATCTTTACCAGAAGGAAAAGTGGACGGCCTTCTGGAAAACATTTCTGCTAGCATTGAAATATTATGTAAAGAAGAATACATCTGGAGGGGCATATATGTGGCACAACGATGCATTAACAGGCCTGACAGATGATGTAATACCTTTGTTCCTAGAAGGGCAAAGGGACTTTATTTGGGGAGAGCTGCTTTTAAAGGGTGTTAATCAAGCAGCAGCAGAACTTGGCAGAGAAGTCTTTGACCTTTAAACCCATTCTGATTAAGAATATTGAGCTTTCTTTAACAAGTATATTGGTAACTGAATACCATAACTTACTTTGTTTCTTAAATGAAGTGATGTTTATTAGACCATTTATAGACATTTCATTACATTTTACATTGTGTCCTTTATCATGAAGGATTCCAAAGTGCTTTAAGAATTTAGACTATGTGAAATACAGAGGTGCTACTTCATCCACCACTAGGATGCAACTATTGGAGCATAATCCAACATCATGAAATGAACTATGGATGAATGCTAGTTTATGGTTTCATTAAAAATTCTCAGTTTGCACTCTGAAAATCAACCGCACACTGTACTGCATAATTATAATTAATTATGATTTTCTGAACATCCAGAAGTATGCAGGGAGCTGCATCAAAACAAGTAAAGCTGAGTTCCCTGCCTACTGTTTAGGGGGCTGACCCAAAGCCCACTAAAATCAGTGAGAGACTTTAGGGACTTCCTCGATAGCCCACTGAAGTTAGTGAAAAGTACAGATATGACATTAGAAGCGAGAATAATAAGGACACAAAAAGCAGGCTAGGACGAGGGAAAGGGCATGGTTACAGAATACTTTTACATTGATTCACTCGTCGCTTGAACAGTTCGACAGACTCCTGCTAGCTGTCAGACTAAACCTCCTAGAAAGTGGTTGATATGGAAGAGCCTGGGAACTTTCCAGGGCCATGGCACCACAGAAATTTGAAGCCCAGACCAACCCTGGCTGACTTCAGGCTAGTTAGGTGTCTGGTAAAACTTATGTTCCCCCATAGTTAATACTTGTTTCGCATTTCTCTGCAACTATAAGGTCTAAAAGCTTTTTAAAAAATGAAATCTTAACAACTCCAGAATTTGATTGCTTAAGCTCTTGCATTCCCCAGGGAAAGCTTCCTATTCACTGCTTTTAAGTGTATGTGTGGATTCTATACGAATTATCACATACACAAACTACAATAGCTTGTTATTTGCCTCTTAGTAGTGTGCTAGAGTATCACAGTTTGTTTTGTTTATCCCTCTCCTGAGTGACTATAGAAAGATATCTAAAGAAACATGTCTTTAAAATAAAAGTTGAAACTAGAATGAGATGAAAGATTACACAGTACTTGCACAGTATATTTCATTTCACTGAATAATTTGAGGGAAACACTTAAAAAAAAATAAAAAAAGGAACTCAATTTGCATGCACAAAATGTCTTGAACACACAATTCAAAATGCCTTTTATTTATTTGTTTGTTTATTTTTAAGTGTCCCTGGTTGTTTATAATGTAAAAGTTCTGAAATTTCAAAGTTTGTTTGGGTTTAAAAGTCTCTGGAGATGATGCCAAAAGACTTGATATTGTCTCAGAAAAGCTGTGGAAGACTGGTGTTCATGTCTATGTTGAAAGTGCTTGTGGAATATAATACACTTAGAAATGATGGGGCCAAATTCATCCATTATCTTAACTCCATTGACTTCAGTGCAAGCTTTAGATCTGTGTCATTTGTGAAAAATTCGGTGACAACACAGTATTTTTAAAATAAAAAAATCCCCGTTTTTGATGGAAACATTTATATTCATTAGCCTAACACAAGTTACTCTTATTGGATGCAAGGCAATCTCAAAACGTCTGATTTCTTTGCCTGCTAGAAAATTAGAGGTACATAATGTAAGAACATTGTTGCATTTTGGTGGCCCTCATTGTCCAAAGCTGCTTTACTGTATTAACAAATGCACAACAATGTTTCAGACTTCAGCAAAAGCAACCTAATGCCCTCAGTCCACCATGAAAATTCCCAGCCCTTCCCTGTTGGAAACATCTGCAAAATGAGATTTGCAAGTTACCGAGTGTTAATTTGTTACCATTCATTGGGCTACTACTTAGGGCATGTCTGCACCAAAACACTAAACAAAGTTGAGGCATATCAATTAAAGGTGTGAAGTCAGTGCACCTAAATTAAAAACGTTAACCCATGTGTGGGTGCTGTAATTATTTTGCTGCGACTTAATCCTCCTCCAAGAGGAGACCACTTTATTCCTGAGTGAGAGCATGGGGAGGGCTGGGGGGGGGGGAGGGGAAAGAGGGTAATGACTTCCTACTTGTAAACACAGGATGTCCTTATATGCAATGCATGGACATCCAAACCTGCCAGATTACTGTAGCTCTGGCCTTGTGAAAGTGAACAAGCAATTTGAGATCTACAGTTTGAAAACTGATTGCTCAATAGGATGTGAGCAATAAGTGACACACTCGTGAATGTTTTAAAAAGGAATCCAGTAAAGCTCTATGGGTCTGACATGTCATTGGCAGCAATATTTAGAGGATTCATTATTATAACACATGGCACTAATACAGGCAAGGAGATCACAGTCTGTAAAAATCTCTTCTACATAGGGAGAAGATTTCTCAAAATAGACGCTGTTTAATTGCAAACAAAGGCATAACATGATTCAGTTAGAAGCTCAGAGACACATTCAGACTAAAAATAAGAAATTTTTGTAGAATAAGAGCTATAGACTTGTTAGGGGGTGCTGGTCAGGCCTTTAGGTAGAGTGGCTGGTATCCAACCCAGGCCTTCAAAGGTTCTGGATCCATGTTCCTTACTGAAGG
This sequence comes from Emys orbicularis, assembly GCF_028017835.1. NCBI lineage: Eukaryota > Metazoa > Chordata > Testudines > Emydidae > Emys > Emys orbicularis. The sequence goes on along the minus strand of NC_088688.1, from coordinate 18,685,864 downwards.
AAATATGACTCAGGAATTGTAACTCAATATTAGTTTTAGAGTTTTAATAAAATTTATAAAATAGAAACTGAAGTTTAATCAAGAAAACCTATCACCAGAGCTAACCTTAATAATATTAATCAAAAATAAAACACTTTGAAACTATCAAATCAAACAAGTTAATATTGGAGGTAAATTATCAGATGAGTACAAAAATAATCCCCATATAAATTCTAAGGAGTTTAAGAATGTGGCTTTAGTTGGGATTTATAACCAAACAAAAGAACTTCACCAAATCAATTATTATCTATAATTTGCATCTGGTTAAGTATGTATATACTTATATTGAAGCTTATATTGAAACCAGTTATTCACTTATATCTGATCTATAACCTCAGAGCCAATTATAAAGCTTCCTTCTTACATGATGGGGTACCCTTTTCCTCCCTTCCAGAACAGATATTATAAATACAATCTTTAACAGAACATTCTTGATAAGCACAAGTTTAACAATTATTATTTATCAGAAATTACAGATGACAATATAAAGTCTCTCAAGACTTTTTAAAACACAGAACATACTTTATGGGAAAATATTTAGGGCTGTTTAATCCTGGGGAACTTCATTTTTTCCAGCGCCTATCCTGTGTGGCTTTATTAGGTATCAGCACAGATGTATGTGCATCCAGCCACACTTTCACTTTTACACCCTGAAAAAGGCTGGGATGTTCTTAGAAGGACCAGTGTTTTCTGGAAATTGGCAATATTGCTGCGTTTTTTCCCTGAAATTACCTTTCATTTCTGGAATCATCGATTCCTTAAGATTTTCTACCTTGTGCTTCAGGCATTTGAGCCGTTTCCTACCAATGTCTAAATGGTTAAACATGAGGATAGTGTTAAAGAATTCAGCAAAGATATGTTCCATATGGATGGAGGGAAGTTATTTTGTACAATTTGCAGCAAAGTTCTTGACCATGTTAAAAAGGACTGCATAGTCAACCACATTAAAGGTCCATGTCATGTTGCAGCAACAGAAAAACAGAAAACGAAGGGCAGAGAGCGGCGAAGTGAGAGTAGCAAAGACACATTTCACAATTACTGGTGTGCTTGCATGACAAAATGAAAATCAGAAATACAGGGAAAAGGTAGTACCAAGAATGGGTGGAGGTCTGTTGCAGTGCAAACATCCCGCTAGAAAAACTAGACAATCCCAAAATGAGAGAATTCCTAAACAAGCACATATGAAATGGGGCCTGTATCCGCAAGCAAGTACACTGAGATGAGTCCCTCTTCCCCACGCCTTTGAACTAAACAAGCAACAACTGATTGCTGAATTGAAGGATGAGCATGCAGCTATAATTGTGGATGAATATATAGACAGCCTACACCAGTATGTTGCAAATGTTCTAATAGAGCTGATGCAGGTTTCAGAAGATTTCCCAGCTGCTGCCAAGCTCATAGAAACAGTAGAGTGAGAACATGTTCAACTACTCTACAGTTGCACAAGCTGTTATAAAGACCCTTGTACACCATGAAATTGACTTTTCGAATGTAGTGGCTTATGTGACAGATAATGCAGAGTACATGTAAAAGTCATTCAAAGACAGTTTAAATGGCATTTTAAACAACTGCATTCATGTAAATATAGTACAGAATAGTAAATATGGCAGGCGACCAGCTTGGCTAAACAGTGAAATCCTTGCTGAACTTAAACGCAAAAAAGAAGCTTACAAGAAGTGGAAGATTGGACAAATGACCAGGGAGGAGTATAAAACTATTGCTCAGGCATGCAGGAATGAAATCAGGAAGGCCAAATCACACTTGGAGTTGCAGCTAGCAAGAGATGTTAAGAGTAACAAGAAAGGTTTCTTCAGGTATGTTAGCAACAAGAAGAAAGTCAAGGAAAGTGTGGGCCCCTTACTGAATGTGGGAGGCAACCTAGTGACCGAGGATGTGGAAAAAGCTAATGTGCTCAATGATTTTTTTGCCTCTGTCTTCACAAACAAGGTCAGCTCCCAGACCGCTGCACTGGGCAGCACAATATGGGGAGAAGGTGACCAGCCCTATGTGGAGAAAGAAGTGGTTCGGGACTATTTAGAAAAACTGGATGTGCACAAGTCCATGGGGCCGGATGCGCTGCATCCGAGGGTGCTAAAGGAGTTGGCGGATGAGATTGCAGAGCCATTAGCCATTATTTTTGAAAACTCATGGCGATCGGGGGAGGTCCCGGATGACTGGAAAAAGGCTAATGTAGTGCCCATCTTTAAAAAAGGGAAGAAGGAGGATCCGGGGAACTACAGGCCAGTCAGCCTCACCTCAGTCCCTGGAAAAATCATGGAGCAGGTCCTCAAGGAATCAATTATGAAACACTTAGAGGAGAGGAAAGTGATCAGGAACAGTCAGCATGGATTCACCAAAGGGAAGTCGTGCCTGACTAACCTAATTGCCTTCTATGATGAGATAACTGGCTCTGTGGATGAGGGGAAAGCAGTGGATGTGTTATTCCTTGACTTTAGCAAAGCTTTTGACACAGTCTCCCACAGTATTCTTGCCGCCAAGTTAAAGAAATATGGGCTGGATGAATGGACTGTAAGGTGGATAGAAAGCTGGCTAGATCGTCGGGCTCAACGGGTAGTGATCAATGGCTCCATGTCTAGTTGGCAGCCGGTTTCAAGCGGAGTGCCCCAAGGGTCGGTCCTGGGGCCGGTTTTGTTTAATATCTTTATTAATGATCTGGAGGATGGTGTGGACTGCACTCTCAGCAAGTTTGCAGATGACACTAAACTAGGAGGCGTGGTAGATACACTAGAGGGTAGGGATCGGATACAGAGGGACCTAGACAAATTAGAGGATTGGGCCAAAAAAAACCTGATGAGGTTCAACAAGGATAAGTGCAGAGTCCTGCACTTAGGACGGAAGAATCCCATGCACTGCTACAGACTAGGGACCGAATGGCTAGGTAGCAGTTCTGCAGAAAAGGACCTAGGGGTCACAGTGGACGAGAAGCTGGATATGAGTCAACAGTGTGCTCTTGTTGCCAAGAAGGCTAACGGCATTTTGGGCTGTATAAGTAGGGGCATTGCCAGCAGATCGAGGAACGTGATCGTTCCCCTTTATTCGACATTGGTGAGGCCTCATCTGGAATACTGTGTCCAATTTTGGGCCCCACACTACAAGAAGGATGTGGAAAAATTGGAAAGAGTCCAGCGGAGGGCAACAAAAATGATTAGGGGTCTGGAGCACATGACTTATGAGGAGAGGCTGAGGGAACTGGGATTGTTTAGTCTCGAGAAGAGAAGAATGAGGGGGGATTTGATAGCAGCCTTCAACTACCTGAAGGGAGGTTCCAAAGAGGATGGAGTTCGGCTGTTCTCAGTGGTGGCAGATGACAGAACAAGGAGCAATGGTCTCAAGTTGCAGTGGGGGAGGTCCAGGTTGGATATTAGGAAACACTATTTCACTAGGAGGGTGGTGAAGCACTGGAATGCGTTACCTAGGGAGGTGGTGGAGTCTCCTTCCTTGGAGGTTTTTAAGGCCCGGCTTGACAAAGCCCTGGCTGGGATGATTTAGTTGGGAATTGGTCCTGCTTTGAGCAGGGGGTTGGACTAGATGACCTCTTGAGGTCCCTTCCAACCCTGATATTCTATGATTCTATGATTCTATGTGCCTGCTGGGCACACATTACAGCTTTACTAGGTAATTGCTGGTGCCATTTGTATACAGAAGTGGACCGTCTGTGTGCTCTAACAAAAAAGCTGTTCTTATCGACCTTGGAGTTGAAAGTCCGACATTACCACTAGAATCAGTTGTAACAAGATGGACTACTTGGTTTAAAGCTGTAGATTAAAGCCGTAGACTATCACTGCCATCATGTGGAGTACTACAAGGGGTTCATTGCTTGGGAAATCGAATTGGAGGAACGACTGCCGTTTTAGAGGAGCTAAGTGTTTTATTGCTTGTGGCAAATTTAATTTTTATTGAAGCAGACGCAACTCCACTTGTTCATACACCACTTAAGTTTGAATCACGGTCGACATTACCAACAGAAGTGTACAACGTTGCATCTGATCTGCCGGCAATACTTCAGTACAGAAAACAAACTGCACTGTACAATCTCAAGCGTCAAGTTTTTCAGAGTGGTGCAGAGAAATTGCAGGGGTATTTAAATACAAACAGCCAGCATATAGATTTTTTTTCGTGATGTGAGAATCTTTGATCTCAAGCAAGTTTGTGTACTGTCCTGCAACTTCAGTGACTATGAAGAGAGTATGCCGCTGCTGAATTCTATACCTGAGGGTGAGCGAGCAGTTTACTTGAACATTGTAAATTAACTTCCTAGTACCAATGACATTTCTCTCTCCAGTTTTTGGAAAAGCATGGACAAACGTTTGCCAAGGCTTATGCAGATTGCTCATGTTGTTTTGGCAATCCAGTGCAATTCAGTTGATGCTGAACACAGTTTCTCCAATCTTGAACAAGTGCTAACCCCGCAACATTACTGTATGTGATTGGAAAGTATGAAGATGTATGCGCAAATGAGTTTTAATTTATCCTAAGCGTGTGTCAGTGAATATTTGTATGCTGATATGGTGATATACAGATATTTGCAATAAAATGTTAGTTTAAGCAGAAATGTATTTTTTATTGCAAATTTCCCCTTGCTGTTAGATTGTTGCATAAAACAATAATCCAACTTTCATTTTAATTGTATAGTCTTGTGTGGCAAGAATTTTGTTTTTGTATTTATACTGATGATCACTTAATACATTTTTTTAATGTTCTAAAACTGACAATTTTGGTTTTTTTAAAAAATTGTCTGTAAATGTAATGTAGGCTACCGCATTTTTGTGCTGTAAATGATTACATATTGCTCAGGTTTGTCGATTACATGGTTTTTTTGGTATTAATTTAATGCATATCCAAAATTTCTGAAATAAAAAGTTTTGAAAATCCGAAATTACTCTGTTGTTATGGACGAAAACACTGGCCGTAGTTCTTAAGTATGTGGGGTGTTAGCCAGCAATTCATAAAATATTTGGTATTTTCTGTATCTCAGAAGTTTTTTCAACCTGTGACATACCACTGCCAAAATATCAAGCATAAGACCACATGTGAGGAAACTAGCATACTCTTATCTGGATCATGTATCCTAAAAATATTGTCACTGGTATATGAGAAATAAAATATAATCCCCTTTTATAAAAATACGTGATGAAAATACCTGAGCACAACAGAGCCAGTCGTGCAAACATTCATTTATCAGTAAAATAAAAATAAGTTCACACTTATGATACATTTTTATGTCCATTTTCTCCTGAGCTAATCTAAAACCAGGGCAATTTTTTTCATTCTTCTTGGAAACAAGATTTTACAGTAAGTATCATAGTTTGGAACTAGATTATAGGTTAAACAGCTTATCTTCTAAAATCTCCATATTGATAGAGAAGTTACTTAAAGCACACCAAGATGAAACCCATTCAAATTATAAATTTTTTAAAAATATAGACGGTATTGATATACAAACAAGCTATTTTCACAGTAGTGAGGGTAATTAACTATTAGAACAGTTTATTAGGGTTGTGAGGGTTTCTTTGTCACTTAATGTCATTTACTCTAAGATTTAAAATGTTTCTGAAAGAGATGCTCTAACTCAATTAAAGTTATGAAGATCCTTGATGCAGGATATACTATGATCTGTGTTTATGTAGGAGGTTCAATTAGATCATATTGATCCATTTTGGTCTTAAGTTCTGTGAATTTCTGAATAATACTTTTGTTTATTAGAACCCTAAATTACTTGTTTTGAATATTGGAAGGCTGAATTTGTCATTAGCTTTCTGACAGTAGCTCACTTTAGCAACAAGTCATTTAAATAAATAACATATATTTTCCAATAAGGAAAGGTGGGCTGTCATGCTGCTCTATTTCTCCACGGCATAGAAGTAGCCTTGAAACTTCTAAACCTCACTTTTTTCTTTAGAATAAGTGAGTTGGTTGAAAGGTTAGCTATCCAAGAACTCATTAGTGCAGTAACAACAAATTCTTTCACAAGTCAGTAAAAATGGGTTAATCCAACAGCAATCTGTTATACGGTCTTTGCTAATCCTTTTTTTTTTTTTTTTTTTTTTTTTTTTTTTAAACAGGGTAAACCAGACTTAAATACGACACTGCCAATCAGACAAACAGCATCCATTTTCAAACAGCCAGTAACCAAAGTTACCAACCATCCTAGCAATAAAGTGAGATCAGATCCACAACGAGTGACTGAACAGCCACGACAGGTAAGAAGGTCATCAGTTCCCTGTTGTTACCATTCAGAAAGTGGTATTGTGACCTGAGATCTAATTGGCTTTGGTTTAAATTTAAGACAGAATAATTTGCATTCCAGGGGAGATTCATAGCCTTAATGCAATTTCTATTAAGTATCTTTTCTTTTTATTAAAAGAAGTGTAGTGGAGAAGAAACTGAAAAGGCTTGATTCCATGCATGTTAAAATAAGTGTGTAGGAGGCTAACTCTTTAATCCGTACCTTCATTCATGGTTCTACAATTAGAGAATTTCACTTAGTTATAACACTTTTTAAAAACATATCCCTGTATTTTGACATGAAGCATCAAACTTCATTGTGTTGTCCTCCTTACAGCATTTGTTCCTAAAAAGTTCAGTTTTATAAAGGGGAGGGGATAGAACATACCTTTGTAAAAGGCATTTTACTGGAAGAAAGCTTTACATAAAACATTAAAAAATGCTGTTTTGTGTCTCTCAAATTCATTAAATCCCCTTTAAGGAGACTTTTGATGAATGCTCATTTTCAGAAAATAGTAGAGTATATTATTATAAACTCTGTTTTGTACAGGATTTCATTTAGATCCCTTTCTTTATACTGATGTTTGATCATCTCTTCACACCAAAGGGGTCTTCATTTGAAAAGAAATGAACAAATGCAAGAACTATCACAAGGAACTCCCTGTTAGCTAATTATTAGTGCTGTGTATATGTGAGTGAGATTTAAAAACAGTACCTGAAGGATCAATGTAATCTTATTTATCAAGTTCCTATAAGGTTGCTACCATCAAATTAAGATGCCTTATACATTGGCTGTTTCAGAAGAAAGTACTACAGCACTTATTTATGTATTCGGTACACTCTCATGGCCCCTTTCTTATTATAGAACAGAGGTTAAGTTCTGGGGACAAACATGCTTTTAACATTCGTTCCATATGAAATCCAGACTACTTCGATCAGCATTGCTCCCTCAAGGTTCCTGTGTGCAGATCTTTTAAGAAATAGTTTTGACCTATCACACGTGATTGGGCTTTGTTTTCTTAAAGAATCTACCTAAAGAATTTGGATCCTACATCCTGTGTAGTGTTTCTTCCTCTTCAGGTGAGCCAGAAAAGAAGAAATTTGGAGCCATATTGGATCATCTTGTTATAGAGGTCTTTCAGCAAGATTTGAAGGTCTCGACTTGCCTCACTGTTGGTCCCACGAGGTTCAGCAGGGGCCATGTAAGTGTATCACATCCAGATCTAAAAGATACATAACTGCATGGGTCTACAGCCTCTTATCACCACATATTCTTTGGGTTTCCCTTGAGCGACTACACTTCCAGTGCCAGGCTTTTCCTTTCAGTGTGGCTGCTGCACCACTAATATTCACCAAACTGGGTGGCAGTTATAGCACCTTCATTCTAGAGAAATGGATCTCTGCCAGTTCATACCTTGATGACTGACTCAAAACCCTTCCCTGGTTGTCTGCTCCCCTACCTCCCACAAATTTAGTGATTGAGGTCTTCTACAACTAGTCCCTTGATCTTTATGTGAAAGAGTAATCTCTCTTCCTAAAGATTCCCATTATAGATGACTTTCAATACTCAATTGGGCAAGGTCTTTGCCTTCTAAGAGAGGGTTTAATAAATTAAGAAGATGGAATGAGATCTAAAGCTAAGCAACACCTGCTATATTGGACATCCTGGTTACTTTTGAACAGATTCCATTCTCATCTTTTAAGCATCACTTCTTGGTAAGAGGACACACTGAATAAAATCACTAAACAAAATGTTGGTGTTCTGAGCAGAAGAGGTTTCTATAAAGATCGGTGACATTTTTTATTGTTTTTGGAGAGTTGGGTTTGACAGTGGTTAACAGCCCCCCCCCCCCGTTTCCCTATTTAGTGCTGATTTTAGACCAGAATTTTAGGGCTGTTGTTAACTTAAAGCAGTGTTCTTGTTTTCTCCAATGCACTTCATCTCTTTGGAATGGTCACATAGATCCCAAGAACCTGGAGACGTCATTCTTTTTTGTAAATTTGACTTCTAAAGCACAAGCTGGTGTGGCTTCAGCTTGTCTGCAATTTCTCTGGGTCTTTAAAGGCACTGATTCTAGCTTTTTCTTCTATTCAGTAAAGCTCATGTGGTTCTGGGTAGTGCAGAGTTAACAGTATGCAGAAAATCCAAAAAGCTTAAAATTCGTAGTGTTGCAATTGCTTGACTAACCCTGTGATATGTAAACTCACTAATCTGGATTGGTGGGGTACAGTAACAAAAAATTACCCTTTTCACAATTGCCAACATAATTGATTTGAGGGAACCAACCATGGAAGTGAAATTCAGCTTAAAGATATTTCCCACCATAGTATTTGTATTCCTTTCCAGCCTGTCTGTTGTTAGATTTTCAAACAATACATTTGGATTGTTGTAAAAGTCCCTGCTGGAAAATTTATAAACAGTACATTTTTTTTATTATGGTGCAGTAAACAAAGAAGTTAATTTAAAGTATCTAGTATACAAACTTTCTTCCAAACTATGTCTAGAGACTTTCCTGGTACAACAACTTAGAAGAAGAAAAAAGGAAGGAAGGAAGAAAATAATCTAGAATCCTAAAACCCTCTTTAAAACCTAGGGATGGGTTTTCTTGGTTGAAATATTATGCAGATAGAAGCAGACTCTCCCAGCACTTCCCAATTAACCTCCAGATAAACTGTGTTAGAGACTGAGTTTATAAAGACTTTCCTGTGCTTTGTGTTTCAGGAAAGTCGCAATTCAAAACAGACAATAGATGACTTATTATTTACATTGTAACAAATATCAGTGCAATAATTTGACAATTGATTATATGCTTTTCATATAGGACATCTAAATCTCTTAGAAATTAGTCTCCTCCATGGAAAAATAATCTGTCACGTGATGATGATAGAAGTCTTTTTTGTATATAAATTGTCAAATGGTCCAGAGGGATCTCAACTCACCACCTCTGTGTGCAATTGCACATCTGCAATCACTTGCATATGTGTGTATGCATATGATAGGTTTTATCCTAATTGTGCTTTTGAATAGATTTGCACACTCAAATTCTGTAATTATGCACATTCTACTGAGTACAGAAGAAGTCCAATGGAGTGCTTAGGCCCTGCTTACTTTCCACAAAGCAGGGATTTGGTTCCCTGTTAGGATCTTTTACAGGACAAAATAATGAGGCAGGACTGGATACTGACAGTTCAATTAGACTCTGAGAGAGAACACCAGGGTTTCCCAACATTTCATATTATAGAGCATCTCTTAGTAGTGAGGCAATCTCATGATTACTCTTTCCAAATCAAAGTGAATTCCTCCCACATACAATCAGTTTCCCCGCCAAACAAAATCCATTCCACACTTTCCCCCACATACACATTCAAAATAAACTCCCACTGCTGTTGATGTTTCCACCCCCATAAGCCCCACACGGGTACAATTTTCCCCCATGCTAAAACTCAAGTTCAATCAACCTACTACCTTCAGGCGTCCTGGTTTCTCTATGCCTACTTGCCTCACTATTCCCCTACCCCAAATCTCTCTTTAGGTACCTGACTTTTTTTTTTCTAGGTACCTTGGTCTGGCCTCCTTTCTCTTATCTACTTTTTTACCCCCATCTACCTCCCTTCTCACAATCGAAGTTGAAACCAGATTTTGCCAACATTCCTTCTCAGCCTGACTTTTCATGTGGTGGTCTCAATGGCTCCTTTTTGTGGTAGCTATCCCCTTAGTAATCCCAGTAGTTTCTTTGTCATGTGATAGCCTCAGAAGTAATCTCTCTGGTGGCTCCCTAGGTGGTGTTGCAGTGAGATTTCGGGCAGCAGCTCCTTCAGGTAGCAGATCTCTCTGATGGTAGCTCCTCCATGACCTTGTAGCAGCAGCTTCCTCCTTTTATGGAGCAACAGACCCTAGTGGCATCTGTGGTTCTATGCTTTTAGCTGTCCTGGCAGCAGCTGCACACAAAGGATGGAGCCAGGATCATCATGAGGCTGCGCAGCTCGTCATGTGCCACTGGAAAAGGCTTTTAGACCACAGTTCAGGAACATCTGGAAAACATACAACCCTCAAGTTCTTGGTTCTCTATCTTACTTGCTCATCAAGAAGGAGGAATTCACATGAGGGTGTGAGAAGGTAGAGCAGCACATCCAAGGTTCCCAGATCTGTGTTATCCTTAGGTGGGGACTGAGTCTATTTATTGAAGACTGAACCTTGCTGACAAACTACCTTTCCCCCTCCCACACTGCTGAACCAGTGAATGCACTTCCAACTTCTATGAATTGTTTTAAAATCTTCAAACAACTTTTTTTTCCCCATACACTGACACCAACCAATCCAGAGGCACTTTGCTAAAACTATATTTGTCATCAAAGCACAGTGGTGTGTTTACCCACGTGCTGCCAAACTTCAAGTCTGTCTCATTCACACAGTCCTCTTGTAGCTATTTCACTCTCTTCCTAAATTACTCACATAGCCAAAACCTGTTTTGGGGTCTCACTGTGGTGGCTCAAAGTAGTAAAGTTACTCCTTTTATTTTTATTTTTTACTACTTGCATTTTGTAGCATTTTGTTTCCCTTCTTGCAGGCTTCATTTTCTTGCCTGTTTCATTACATTGATCAGAAACCCTCAGTCTTCCAGTCATTGCTGCTTATCTTACTGCTTCAGAGTTGTACTGCACTCAGCTTTGACTGAGGTTAAGCAGTCAACCTTGGACTGCTACCCAGAATCACTGTGTGGATGAAAAATGTCAGAATAGCTATTGGCTTCAAGAGCAGTTTCATCAGTAAAAAGCAGAAAGCCTGTTTCCTCATCATTGCTGAAAGCTAGTATGATTTTGCTTAATGTCAGGAAACTGCACCTTCTCCCAACTACTGCTCTCTCCCTTCTCATCCAAAAGGACACCAGATGTGGTAGTACTCTATACTGTGTCAGTACTCTCTACCCCTGCAACATACTTCCTTTTGAACCTGGAGTGGGGATTCCCAGAAAGAAAAATAATATAGACCAGTGGAGACCCAAGAGCTAGACCTCAAGTCTACAGGCAATAAGTTAGCCAATCAGTTGCTTAAGTTAGTACTGCTGCCTATTCAGTATTTCACATCTGACTGTAGAATATTCAATGACATGTCAAACCAAAACTCCTTTCTTCTTCATGGATTTCAGTATCCCTGCCCTATAGGTGTCTGCTCTGTTTCAGTCTCCAGAGGTTACTGCTCCAAGGTGTAATCAAAACCTGTACTATTTGTGAAGCACATGTTCTCTCCTTGAAAACACAGGACTCCTTGGTGCTAACTAGCCTGAACTTTTTGACCTCCAGGGCATGCTACAAAGTCCACCTGTTTCTTCCCCAAAAGCTTGAACACAAGTCTCACTTAGTGAAAAGGGTTTTTTTATGTAGTGGATATTTTGAGACTTGACCAGTTATCTGCTGGAATTACATGAGTGTAGTGCCTTTAAGTATAAGAGAGCCTAGGGCAAATGTTTTGTTTGTATAATTCAGGATGGATTGATTTAAATCAAAACTAGCTGAATCACTGATTTTAATAATGATTTAACTCAACAAGCAGAAAACCTAGATTGAAATAATAGATTTTAATCATATTGTGCATTTGTACTTTTTAGGTATTTTCCTAAAGAAAGGTTGAGTCTCGTTAATTGGTAACTATTAAAACATGTTGATTTTGCAAAATCAACATAGCATTTACACTAAATTTGGTGCTTCCTTTTGCTAATCAGGAGGATACACCATACACATACATACACGCTCTTTAAGTAATTATATATCATATTTATTCAGATTCCTAGTTTTTACATTTTTATTATGTTAGAAAATGGTGAATGATGCATTCCTTATTAACTAGATTATTAATTTTTTTACTTGTGATTATTGTGTCAAGCCCAATTTGGATAGAAATTCAAATTCCCTTAAAATGCACAAAAACAGCATTTTAGTTTTATGCACTAAAAATATTAACTTAAGTGTTTGAATAAGAAAAACATGTTTATCAAAACATGTTTTGCAGTTAAAACTGATTAAAGGAAGTATTTGTAGTTAGTGAAATTAACTGATTTGGGGTCACCATGTCCTTCAGGATTTTAGAACTAGTAGATCATACGCTCTCACACCTAGATTTTATTCATAGATTGGGAAAAGGAGAACAAGCTTTCCTGCCTTTTTTAACTCCCAGTTTGTTTCTGAACTTTGAATGAACTAGTCATTGAACTGAAATAGGTTAATAAACTGAAATGAAGAAAATATTCTCTCTGCAGCTGCAGAAAAGGCTACTGCTATCTAAAGCTGGTTTAGCACTTCAGCAAACTCTGGTTCCAGGTGCTTAGTCAGTGACTTCCTCTTTTTCAGTGGTTTGACTTTCTTTGAAACTTGGGAGCAAACATGTAATGCTTATATTATTTTTTGTATTTAAATAATTTAAATAGATCATAATAAGTTGTCAATTTTATTTATTTTAAATATTTTTTTTAAATAAACCTCTTTAATTTAAATAAAAATCTGTTTTACATAAAATCTGACTTTTAATTTTTTTAAATATTTTTTTATCTATGCTGGTATAATTTGAGATAAGTGCTAATCACATTTGTCTTGCCAATGTTTCAGCTCGGTGCCTTCACATTTCATTTGGCTTAAATAATCCATGAGAACCTCTGGACTTTTGAACATACACAAGTTGTTCACACAGTCTAACCAGAAAAAGATCCTCTACCATAGGAATTAAGGAATCAGATGATATATCCCAGCTGATGTCTTAGATCCTCCCAAAATGAAATTCCAAAAGGGGTTGACTCTCTTCACTTCACCCACTTTCCTCAGGATAATCCTGAGCAATTGATGGGCCTTGTAACATTCCCTAAGGGTCATATGTGCTCACTGAAATGAGATTTGAACTCTGACTGTGCAACTAATCAGGAAAAGTAGTACAGAATAGGATGTAGTGGCTGATACCTGAGTTGAATAATGTATTAAATTAAAACCATTGGATGTATTTATATTGTTATGAGCTGGGTGAATCCTTGTTGTGGTTGAGTTAAAACCTAATTCAATCTGATATGTGAACACACCCTTAATTTGAAGAGAGAGTTTCCGGGGCCACACCAAAAATAAGGCCTAATAGTCTGCCCAGAAACTAGTATGATGTTGTCTCTCAGAGAGAGAGAATGAACAGTGAGAGAAAGAGGGAGAAGCAAGAAAGTCAAGCAGAAGCCTGTGGGCTCAGTACGATTTTGGGAAAAGCTAGAAAGAGAGATTTTGCATCTGTTGGCTAAAGAGATTTAGAGCTGTGAGCTAAAAAACTGCTCCTTTTTGTTCTTAGTTTCTCCTGCATTTGGAGAAGCAGGACTTTTTTACATTCCTTGTAAATACATGATTGCATCAAACAGAATACCGGACTTCCATTTTCCAACTGAAAATGCTCCAGGGCATAGGCGCAGACTCCACGGGTACTCAAAGGAAAAAAATGGTGGGTGCTGAGTGCCCACCGGCAGCCCCCCGAGCAGCTCCTTCTGCTCCCCCCAGTGCCTCCCACCCGCCGGCGGTCCCGCCGATCAGTGCCTCCTGCCCGCCATGGATCAGCTGTTCCATGGCGTGCAGGAGGCGCTGGGGGATATGGGGTGGAGAGGGTGGGGCGTGCTCGGGGAGGGGCTGGGAAGATGGGCGGGAAGAGGCAGAGGTAGGGCCTTGAGGGAAGGGGTGGAGTGGGTGCGGGGCCTGGGGCAGAGCCGGGGGTCAAGCACCATCCCACCCTCCACGGCACATTAGAAAGTCGGTGCCACTGTCCCAGGGCCTTGAAATTTGACTAGCTGCTCAGATCAAAAAGGGGTATCAGTATTATGCCCCAAACTACTACTTTAAAAGTTGAATACATGGGACAGTAACAAGGATGCCAGTATCTTTTGTACCGACTGCTGCTCTTGGATGTAAAAAAAACCCCAAAGCAAATGGAAGGCAGGTTATGAAGTAACAATTTACACCCCCAATCCTGCAAATTGCTTCAACCAGGCAGAATCCCATTGATGACATTGAGACACTGAACAGACGCAGGGGTTTAGAGTAACTTGCACAATTAATGTCTGAAAGGTTAAATTAAAAACCTTATTTGCACTTAATATAAATCATACCAAAGGATTTGTTTTTGACAAATAGCTAATTAATGGGACTATTTTAGTGGAGTGTCTTTAAGTGTGTTAAAGTAGCTCTTTAAATTAGATGTTCCCTTAAAAATACAAGCACTTTCAACTCCATCTGCAGTTACCTCCTTTAATAGATAGAAATCATGAGTCATACATTTATTGTATAGGGATTCAATTTGGACACTCCTGTATTCTTCACTAAACATTACAAAGTGGAAATCTTATCTTGCTGGAAAGGTCCTAGAAGGCTTCGGATCTTTCCTTATGTTTATTCGTATTTACTTCCAGCTTTTTCCAAGCACTGGAATATATATATTGTAGAGGAATAGTCCTTCTTTTCAGGGGGATAGAGTAGATGACCTACTTTTTTTAAATTATTGTTAGAGATTTCTTTCTTAGAGATTTCTGACCTCTGGATTGGTGGATGTCAGCAAATGAGAACAGGACAATATTTCATCAACTGGAAACTTGTGTTCTGATAGCTTAAATGGCCACAGATTTGAAGCTGAGAATGCTCCTTCTGGAAGTGAATATTTAGTGCTTTTTCTTTATCAGTGAGCATCTACTTTGGAAATTGTACACTTAGAGAAGCTGACACTCTGTTTGTTGTATGTTCATTAGTAAAATCTTGTAAATGGTTTTGGCAGATGGTACCTAAGGATTATATTGTAACAATTTTCCAAAGCCATTTTCTGTTAAGATTTTTTTTAAACAACTCTCAAAAACTGATAATATATACGAACAGAGCACAAGTACCCCAAGAGCTTACTGTAAATGTGTGAGTTGCCTATTCTGTTTTTCCCTTGGATTGTTGGATTGTTAACTCTAAGAAGTTGGAGAAAGAAGGGCCTCCCCGCCTCTTCCACGCAGAGTTCCTGTTTCCATCTAAACCTTTTGTGGAGACTCTAAATCATGTATTGAACTTCTTGATTTAATACAGTATTGAACAACTTCACAGATTTTGTGATACTTGGTCAAATATGTCTTATTAATCACAGAATACATACACGCATAAAGTTTGACTTGGTTGTAGGGATGTCATTTTCATGACATTTCCTTGTGCAGTTTTATTTCAGAAGTGCCGGTCTCCTCGACCCCCTTTTTACAGATGGGGAACTGAGGAACAGGGAGACTAAGCGATTTGCCCAAGGTCACATGGGAACTCTGTGGCAGAGCAGGGAATTGAACCTGGCTCTCCTGTATCCCAGGCCAGTGCCCCAACCAACTGGTCCCTCTTTCCTCTCTATTAAACTGTATAGTAACTATGGGGGTGGGAGGGGAGAATCTAAATTTCTAACTACTAATGCAAGGAATATCAGGAAGAGAAATCATTTCTGTAGCTGTCACTATAGAAGAAGGATTAAAGTGTAGCTTTTCAGTAATTAAGCTGTAAACTATCTTATGCTTTACATTATAATAAGTAAGATTGCCCTGTCCTCTTAGGGCCCAACCCTACACAATATAACTCCTGTAGGCAGTCCTGTTGACTTCCATGCGAGTATTTCCAGTGCTAAGGGTTTGCAGGATTTGAGGGTATGTCTATACTGCAGTTAAAAACCCGTGATGGGCCCATGCCAGCAGACTCAGGTTTGCTGGGCTCAGGCTTGTAGGCTGTTTAACTGTGGTGTAGACTTTCAGGCTTGGGCTGGAGATCGGGTTCTAGGACCCTGTGAGTTGGGAGGGTCCTAGAGCCCAGGCTCCAGCCAGTACCCAAGCATCTATGCCACATTTCAACTGCTCCTTAGCCTGAGCCCTGCAAGCCTGAGCCAGCTGATAGTGTCCAATTGCAGTGTAGACATATCCTGGGACCCTTAGTCTTTTTGTGTTCTGGACTACTTGTTCTAACTGGATGGGCAATCACTTATTAGCAAAGTGATTCCAATGCTTAGATACCTTTTTAAAAGTAACACTTAATATGAGGAATGACATGGAAAAGGCCAGTGCAGTCATGTTACTCTTTTTAGTCAATTTGGGGCAACTGTGTAAAACAGGCTGTTTCCATTTATTGCACTAAGGAAAATTGGCAGCTCATAGCACTTTGTATTCAGTGGTTACAGTAATAGGGAGCCTAATCTATCAGAGGGTCTGCACAGAGATTTAGACATTCCAACACTGAGCATTACAGCACCTAACTGTTAGGTGCCTAGAAAATCACAGGAACAACACTGTGATCCACAAAGCTGACCAAGGCGCCTAGCTTGCTATACGTAGAATAGAAAGGAATAGATGCCTTAGAATGCTATCCACAAGAGAAAGGCAGCTCTGTGACTAGTGTGCTAAGCTAGCCAAAGGGAGATGCTGACCAGAGGCTGTTTGCTAAGCCCCACCTCTCTCTCAAAGAGAGGCTCATAAGTCTGTAGTGCAGGGAGGCGCCTATCTCTGCTTAGCAATCCACAAACAAGAACCAGCCACCTAGAGTCCAGCATCTTAGGCTTTGTCTTCACTACCCGCCGATCCGGCGGGTAGCAATCGGTTTATCGGGGATCGACTTACTGCGTCTAGTGAAGACAGAGTAGGGAGGTTATTTTACCTTTGTATTTGGCACGGGTGCAACAGCTACTGGAATCTTGTGTCCGGTGTTGGTGTTCACAATACAAGAAGGTTGTTGATGAATTGGAGAGGGTTCAGAGAAGAGCCACGAGAATGATTAAAGTTTTGGTAAACATGCCTTTTAGCAAAAGTTTCATGGAGCTCAGTCTATTTAGCTTATTAAGCAGAAGGCTAAGAGGTGACTTGATCAGTCTACAACTACAACTACCTACATTTGATAACTACCCAAATTTGATAATAGAGGGGTTTTTTAATTAGCAGAAAGAGATATAACAAGATCCCATGACTGGAAGTTGAAGCTGGGGGGAGGGATAGCTCAGTGGTTTGAGCATTGGCCTGCTAAACCCAGGGTTGTGAGTTCAATCCTTGAGGGGGCCACTTAGGGATCTGGGGCAAAATCAGTACTTGGTCCTGCTAGTGAAGGCAGGGGGCTGGACTCGATGACCTTTCAAGGTCCCTTCCAGTTCTAGGAGATGGGATATCTCCATTAATTTATTTATTTTATTTAAGCTAGATAAATTCAGACTAGAAATAAGGGGCAAATTTGTAATGTTGAGGGTTTATAACCATTGGAACAACTCACTAAGGGTTGTGGTGGATTCTCTATTACTGGCAATTTTTCCACTGGATATTTTTCAAAAAGACATGATTTTAGTTCAATCCACAGCTATTGGACTTGAAGCAGAAAATAATTCAGGGAAGTCCTATGGCCTGTGTTATGCAGGAAGTCAGACTAGAATGATTTATCTATTTTAAGTATTTATATAGTCCCTATCACCATAGTATCTGAGCACCTTACAGTTCTTAAAGTATTTATCCTCATAACATCCCTGTGAGGTAGGGAAGTACTATTAATCTCCCCTGGGCACTGGGCTTCCAACTCCAAGTTCTTTGCATATCCCTGCTCTTCAAATATCCATTCTGGAGCACCCATGTTTCTCCCAGTGCATCCACACAACCATGTATCCCCTATTACCTAACCTTCCTCCCTGGCACCTCATGGTCTATGTGAGGAGTAGAGAGAGTGATTTGGGGAAGCAAGCTGGTGGCATCAGAGAACAATAGTATCTGATGGTACATCTACTCTGCAAAGAAAGCCCATCACACCAAGTCTTAGAGCCCTGGTCAGTTGACTCGGGCTCACACGGCTTGGGCTGCAGGACTAAAAATATGAGTGTAGACATTCCTACTCCGACCCTCATCGGGTTTCAGAGCCAAGGCTCCAGCCCAAGTCTGAATGTCTACACTGATATTTTGAGCCCTGCAGCCTGAACCCTGGCAGCCCACGTAAGTTGACCCAAGCTCTGAGACTCGGCACTGCAGGTTTTTCTTTGCAGTATAGACATACCTGTGGTGTAATCTCTGCGAGTGGAGATGGAAGTTCTTGGGTCTTTAGTGTTTAGCTAGAGTAACAGGGCACAATTTTTGAAAAGGAGCATTTTTAAAAGTTTCCTTTGCAGAAATTAGTAGTTATTTTACTAAAATAACTCATTTGTCCTCAGAAGAGTTATTGTGCCAAACTGAGACTAAAATCAATGATGAAACTGAATTAGAAGGATTTAAATTCTTTTTCACTGCTTATGCATATCTCAATGTACTCTTAGTTATAGAGTTGCTACTTACACTTTCATAGTAACTAAAACATGGATTTCTTCAGTGTTCTAGAATTTTAAAGGCATTGTCACTTTATCCAAAGAGTGATATTGGTTCTTAAAGGAAATCTATTATACTTCTTTGGAATACAATGTTATAATGATACAGAGAGTGGCAAATAATACACATGAAAGACTCAGGGTGTTAAGTGTATACAGTTAAAAAAAATAAGATGCAAGGGAAATAATCTGTGTCTTCAACTACCGTCAAGGTACAGTAACAGTATAACTTAAGGGAGGGAGATATAACTTAAAGAGGGAATCTATTTCAGAAAAGAGTAGGACAGGAAACCCCGGGCCTGAAAATGAGGAAAGGAAAGCTTCAGCTAGAAATAAGAGTTCAGAAATTGGGTAAGAGTTCACAGGAAGAATTTTAGGATTCAGATTAAGTGTTCCTAGTTGTATGAGCAAATGAGGAGTGACAGATATTAAAGGAAATTCTTGAGTCATAGCGATGTCCAAGAACAGGTTAGAACAATCTGTCAGTGGAACTATTGTAGTCAAATAGTCCTACAATCAACACACGTGTTGGGTCAAACTGGATGATCCAAAGGTCTTATTCAGTTAAGATCCAATTTGTAAAACAATCATGAATATTTTGTTGTCCAGTTAAGAGGTGTTGGGTGACTATTGTAGAAAGTTAATCTCTTTTTACTTCCAACATTCAGAGTAGGTAAATTATCGTTCACCCACTGGTCCAGATGTCATGATGGAACAAGCACAAGAATTCCCACAGCAATTGCTTGTCACATTTTCCTGTCAGTGCTTTAAAACAGTTGACATTATCATTAACCTTTTCCTCCCCCTAGATAGTGCCCTCCATCCCTGAGAAAATGGTTTCTCTTTAATAATTCTTGTTCAGAAGTTTATTGCATTTCAATATGAACTTGATTGTTTTTTTAATGAAGGAAGCCTGAATATATTGAGTACACTCATTAATTCCAAAGATAGGTGGTGGGTGAAGGAGGGGGAAAATCAAATGTTATAGCCACTAATCCCTTACTGTTTGTGCTCTATATCGGAGATCCCAACTAAGTGGTACATTACTAACTTGCCAAGAATGAGGGCAATGCCTAATTTTATTTAAAATGGAACTTATTCCTACCTGCTTTCAGTGTTCAGAGGTGGTAGCTGTGGAGACTATATGTCCAGTTGTGCAGTGCTCTATCGTAACCGGAGTGTAGGCTACTCATACATGCATGAACTAAGAAGACCACAGTGAGTGGACATGTTGCCTCTAGCCAATTTTGGGGGAATTTTTAGGTTTTTTTTTTTTAATGAACTTCACTAATATGGCTGGTTTGGTATTGTATTAAGAACTCAGAAGTACTGGCAGGAGAAGCCTAAGAGTATGTGTATGCTGTGTTTTTAAAAACTCACAGCAGCGAGACTAAAAGCCTGGGTCTACAGTCTTGGGCTTGTGCTATGGTGCTAAAAATAGCAGTGTAGACTTTACTGGAATGTGGGCTCTGAAGCTTAAGCAGGGGGTGGGCTTCAGAACCCAAGCTCCAGCCTAAGCCTCAACATCCATCCTGCTGTTTTTAGTGCGAGCTCTGTGAGCCTGAGTCCATAGACCCGGGCTATGAGACTCGGTACCGCAAATTTTAAAACGCAATGTAGACATATCCTAAAAGGCATAACATTGGTAGATAGAAGTAGAAAGAAGGAATCTGTACCTTTCTGTAGGAGTATCTCAGGCCACTAATCCATTTTTTTGCCTGACAAACAGGTGGCAGAGGTAGAGAAAGTGGACTTAATTTGAATTACATTTCAGATAACTTTTTAAATTAGAAAATACTAAGGGTTTGATCCCACTCCCATGAAAGTCAGTGACAAAGGTCCTATCAGTGGATGGGATAATCAGTGGAAGAATAATCATGCCCCAGTCTTTATGTAGTAAGTTGTGTGGATATTAAAAATAATATTACTCCTTTTTATTTAATAGGGTGCAGTTGTAGGCCACCAGTTATCACTTTCCTTGTTTAAGTGTCCTACTTGTTTTTATTGTGAATAAACTCTATGCTAATATAAGCATTATTCTGTTTGTGGTATGCTTCCAAATATATTTTTCTTTGCTAACAAGCAATCTCACTTTCCATCTTTCAGCTTTTCTGGGAGAAGAGGCTACAAGGCCTAAGTGCATCTGATGTAAGTGAACAAATTATAAAATCCATGGAGCTACCTAAAGGTCTTCAAGGTACTGTATGCCTTTAGTAACTACGCTATGCCTAGTAAGCAGAATGTATAAAAAAAAGATCATGTTAGCTTTTCAGATATTCTTAAGCTGTTACAGTATGTATCTCCGACTTTGATTTACTTTAGTAGCCCTCAGATCTTAACATGTGCTTGCTGGCAGAAACACCTGTCTCCTCAAAAGGGTTTTCTCTTTTATCAAGTTACTAACTTAATTAATATAAAGAACATTTCAGAGTTGTACTCTTTTCTTGGCACAAATGCAATTGATGTGAAATTCAATAAGTTATAGGTCACAGTTAGTAACTGTTTATTCTACCACATTGGAGACATCTATAGGAATTTGAAAGAGTTGTGAAAGACTTCACTACTACTTGCCAGCATTGGCTTCGTTCCTTGTGGCACTGAAGTAAAGAGAATTGAGATACTTGTATAGATTAATGTTAAAAGCTACAAAGAGAAATTGTATTTCAAGACCAAATGTTACATTAATAAGTGTACTCGAAGACAAGATAATTGCTGAAGAAGGAACCCAGATCATTAAATTGCTTGACCTTCTTTGAGGAAACTGTAGCCAATTTGTAAGTTAGCACTTTACAAATAGCAAATATAGTAGATATTTTTTTTTTTTTTTTACTATATATTAAAATTGCATTAACAGGATTTCAAAGTCATTTGTTAAATTCATAGTCATTATTGCCATTAGATATGTGGTCTTAAAGTGTATGCTCATTCATCTGAATGACATCTTGTACATAGGAGAAAGTCTGCCATTTAAAGTCATACATGCCTTGTGTACCTTGTATAGCCATCTGGTTAAATAAATTAATTGTGCTCTAATTTATATTTTAGGAGTTGGCCCAGGCAACAATGATGAGACCCTCTTATCTGCTGTCGCCAGTGCTTTGCACACCAGTTCTGCACCAATCACAGGGCAACTCTCTGCTGCAGTGGAAAAGAACCCAGCAGTATGGCTCAATACATCTCAGCCCCTTTGCAAAGCATTCATTGTTACGGATGAGGACATTAGGTAAGGGAGTTGAGACATAAAATTTTCAGTAAAATGTACATTTTTGTATACTGAGCTTGCTCTTCATATCTAATGAAAAAACAGAGCATATTCCAAAACATTAAACAGAATCATGTACTTCCCCATTTGAACCTGTTAAGTGTATCTTTTAAACTACAGAATAAACTGGTTGTTTCCTAAATATATTCGTATTTAACAGAATCAAGAAAAACACTCTTATGGCTAGAGTGCTAGCCCGAGCCTTGGCAGACCTGGGTTCAAATCCCTGCTCTGCCACAGACTTCCTCTGTGACCTTGGACAAGTCATTTTGTCACGCTATGCCTCAGTTCCCTGTCTGTTAAGTGGGGATAATAGCACTTCCCTACCTGAAAACTATGAGGCATTCAGATACCATGGAAATGGGGGCCCCAGATAAGTACCTTGGATAGATTTTCATCGATAAATTTGTTTGTAAAACATGAATACCCATTTTTCTATATGGTTTTTGAGCCACAGAGGGTCTGAGCTCTATTTTAGCCACCATTTAGCTTTTTGCGATATATAAACTAGGCAGGACTGCAAAAGCTGGAGTCTGGGTCCTTTTGCTGGCAAGCTCTTCACTTTGTAGCCTTGCACTCCAGTTTTTCTGATTGACAGAGCTGGGAATCAAATCCAAGAGTTTGGGCTCCCAGTTTTGTGCTCTAACCACTTTAAGCATTTCAACTTCGGAATTCTGAACATTTCTTCCATCAGTTAAGATGTCTCCTGAATATGTTGAGTAGGGTAGTATAAAACTGATTTTTTTTTTTTTTTTTTGGTTAGGAATGATTCATTAATGATTAATTATTCTATTCACTGTCATGCTTTTAATTTCCAAAACAGAGAACAAATATTACATTCATATAATCTGCATGTGATGTCATTGCCTTTGTTCTGTAGCAGGGATCGGCAACCTTTGGCACGCGGCCCATCAGGGAAATCCGCTGGCGGGCTGGGATGGTTTGTTTACCTGCAGTGTCCATAGGTTCAGCCGATCACAGCTCCCACTGGCCGCAGTTCGCTGTACCAGGCCAATGGGGGCTGTGGGAAGCGGCTGAGGGATGTGCTGAGTTAGAGAGACTAAATGACATGCTGAAGTCCTCCCAGGGAGCTGGTTTCAAAGCCAGCATGGGGAACTGGAGTTCCTGACTTTCAGTCCATGATCCAGAGCTCTAGCCCATGATGTTTTTGATTATTTTTTTTTTTACCCTTTAAGGAACATCAACTTAAAAAATAAGACTTCTCTCTGAAAATATTTTACCTGTTATTGTTACAGTTAACACCTAAAATCATACTATAACAGTAAAACTGAAGGACTGGGAGAAGATTTTTTTCTGTTTACTTGTCGCATTTAACAGCATTTTATTCATAGTAGGGCAGTTTTTCCTGTATTGTCAGTGTGTGAGGTGTGTTTTTTTTTTTTAACTTAACAAAGGAGAAGATACACTTCTTAGAACAAAATTATAAAATCACAACAATTGGCCATGAGGATTCAGGGGCAGCGGCAAGTGTAGTAATTGAAATTACTTCTAACTCAACAGTGTCCCTTTTGACTGTTCACTACCAAGCACAGAACGCTTTCTTGCCCATTTGTGTAGGATTATTTTAACTAAACTTTATTACTGCCAGAAATGAAAAACAAACTTCACACAAAGACCATGTAAGAAACTAAAACAGTGTAAAAGGTAGCATCCTAATATAGCTTCTCTGTTATAACACTGCAAAAAAAAAAAAGGTAATAATTCTAAAATTGCATTGAAATTGCATTGAAAACTTAAGGGATGGAGAGAAAAAGCTTTGCTCACACCTGATCAGAGGCAAGTAATGGCTATGAATTTTGCAGACAGAGCATAACAGCTACCTCCACAGAGTAAAATTATTGCCAATTTGAGCCTTGGGTAACTCTTTATTAGGATAATTACCACCATTACAAAATTATTAGAGGCTATTTACCAGTTATTAGAGCCTACAGAAATTGTAAACACTTGTGTAGAGGTGGAATATCCATCCTTATTGTATGTTAGGATGAAGAATATACTGTTTTGTGTGTTTGGGGTGGGGTGAGGGTTGTAAATCAAAAACTGGTCTCAAATGAAAAGGCACTAATTTTGTGGGACATCTTTTGTGCTTCTGCTATAACAGCAGCTAACTGCTATTTCTAGAGCTGTGTACATTTTTGCTGACAGAACAGATACAGCAGTGCTGGTACATAAAGAAGAAAGTAAATCAAATGGAGCTGTATTGACCTTTGCAGTGTGGAAAAAGTGAGGGGGGAAATCATAGAGGAAGTTCAAACAACACTGTAGTGTGGTCATGTACAGTTATCTGGACCAACATTTGCCTAAAAGAACACTTTATTTTGTGTTCTTCTCTGTATCTATAGAATAAAGTGTATAAATGTAAAAACATGCTAGGCCCATTGTATAAAAAGCTAGATAGTTGATTGTTTTGTTTTCTTGTACAATCTATTTAAAGTATGTTCAGAGTTTGAAACTGTTGATCTTGGATTGCTCTGTTATTTAGGTGTGACATGGTTTCTTGCTGTAACGCAGGGGTCGGCAACCTTTCAGAAATTGTGTGCCAAGTCTTCATGTATTCACTCTGATTTAAGGTTTCGCATGCCAGTAATACATTTTAACGTTTTTAGAAGGTCTCTTTCTATAAGTCTATAATATATAACTAAACTATTGATATATGTAAAGTAAATAAGGTTTTTAAAATGTTTAAGAAGCTTCATTTAAAATTAAATTAAAATGCAGAGCCCTCCTGACCGGTGGCCAGGACCCGGGCAGTGTGAGTGCCACTGAAAATCAGCTTGCGTGCCGCCTTTGGCACATGTGCCATAGGTTGCCTACCCCTGCTGTAGCATATTTGCTGCAGTTAAAATTAGTATAACTTAATTGTAATTTGATTTTTGGAAGGTTTGGCTTCTTCATATTCCCCCAGCCATTCACATTCTTACAGTTTATGTTCTTCAGTGTAATACTTTCCTACCTCCTCTGCCCACCACATACATATACAAGTAGCTGTGTTGTGTGGTTCTAGTTAAGAAAAATAGCCACCAGAACATATGTTCAATGACCTATGTGTCCTGTCTTGTTCCACAAAAGCTCCTAGGGTGAAATTCTTGCTCCATTGAAGAGTGGCAAAACTCCCTTTGACTTCAGTAGAGCCAGTATTTTGCCTCCAACCTGTACTCTATTTCTTTCTTTCTTCTTTTTTTAAAGAGGAATTCATTGAAACTGGGAAAGGTATTTATTTAATAACAGGCAACCTTACATTTTATTTGATCCAAAGAGAGAAATGCAGCCATATTCGAAACTCAATCCAAAATCCTTAAATTAAAAACAAAGTATCACTTAAAAAGCATTTCAAAGTCTATAATATTTCAAAGTAGTTATATAACATCTTTAGTATTCAGGACTAAACATTTTTCAGCTTGAGTAGGAAACTTGCAGCAAGAATGTCAAGTAACTTAGAGTCAGGGTTTTTACTTTTTCTTCCTGGTGGAAGAGAGGTTTAATTATGAATAATTACAAGCTGCTTATGTGTAATTAATATTTCATATAATCACCAGCAGAGGGCACTTTTGCATTGCTGTTCTGCTTTTCCATCTGTACAAAGTACTGATCTTTAAGAAAAAGCTAACTTACTTTGGTAAGTTAAGTTGGCAATTTCCATAAAAGTTTTAATAAATTGGTTTTGAATCCCTGTGTTGCTGCTGTGTTGCTCACCTGTAAGTGTTCGATGTGTATTAAGTCAGCAACTTTATTGTATAATGGATTAACTCAACTCTCATGGCTTTCAAACTATTTGATTAAATCAACAGGCTCTTTGCCATTCCTTGCGATTAAGTCAAGTTGAATCTGTAACTTTTCTGAATGGTTCAACAGACGTTTCAGCTCCGTTAACACTTCTGGGTTTGGCGTAATTTTCATTTGCTCCTCCACAAAACGGAAGTAAAAAGTAATATACTGTGCATGGTGTTCAGTAGCAGCATACCAGCTTCCCTATCTTCACTTACCTGGGTTAGAGGGCAATTTTATAGGAAGATTTGAACCCACAGCCTGGACTGTGATTTGCACATTGCTCTTTAAAACACAATTTTCTGCTCAATGTTTAAACACCTTTTTGACTGTTGCCTATTAGCTTGTCAACATCTAGTAAATTGGGCCTCCAGATATCACTAGCATTACAGGTAAGATGAACTGAGTTAGGCATTAATCTCTGAAGCAGTTGATTATAGGATGCGTTATCAGAGATAAATGCACTGATACCATTGAAATCCACCTCAAAGGTATTCAAGCACTTGCAGTAGTTTATGCAATGATGTTGTAATTAACAGACTGTTGGTAAATTGGATCAGCGAGGACAGCTTTCAGTTCCAAGTCAGATGTGTCTTCATCATTTAGGCCTTGCAAAACAAATAAAATATGTAACACAACTGATCTTGGGTACCAGTTGATAGGTCAGTGGCCACGGACAAGCATCTAGACTGCTTCACCATAATCTCCTGCTTGTGACACTTTAGGTCACAGCTGAGTTGATGAAGGAATTGCTCCATCATTTGCTACATTCTGTCTGAAGAATTCCCATAGGTTTTGGTTGTCCAGTTTTTTAGGAGGGATATTTGTGCAAATAAACACCTCTGTTAGTCAAATTAGGGAGTTACATGTTTCTGTGTTTTCAGTGGAATTTTGAAACAAGAAAATCCCAATTTTTTTTTTTTTCTTCCCAAGTAAAGCATTTGCTTCACTTTGGGTTTGTGCCTTTCTCTTTTGGCAAATGCCTGTCAAGACACTTTTTGGTAGTCATCTACAATAGGTACAGAAGAGCTGACCTGCATCAGTGTATAAAACTCTTGGTTGATACTGCTTCACATGATCGGTGCAGTCACCTTTTTAGCCTTTTAGAGACATCAATTTTCTTGTGTTTCCCACCTAGATTGCATTTAGATCTATTCACAATACAACTCTCTATGCTACACATGCGTACAGCACTCTATGGTGTACAGGCTGTACAGTTTGCTAAGGTGATTTTTTGTATGAAATACATTATATTATATACATTTTCATATTCAGAGAATATTGAAAAATCACGTTTTGGGGGTATTTTCACGATTTCCATGCACTCTGTGAAATCATGACTTACACCAGGTCTTACGTGTGAGTAATCAATTCTCAGGCCAGCCATGTCTATGGGTGCTACAGCAGCACAGTTACGGCCACTGTTGTGCCCTAGTGTAGGCGCTACCAACAGCAATGGAAGGGATTTTTCCATTGCTGTAGGTAATCCACCTTTCCCACTGGCGGGATTCTTCTGTCGACTAGCTGTATCTACTCCAGGGGATACGTAGGCATAGCTACGGCGCTCAGAGATGTGAATTTTTCACACGCTTGAGTGCCAGAGCTATGCTGACCTAATTTTTGTGTGTAGACCAGGCCTGAGTCAAGATGCTAGAGAGAATTATGAAAATTAGGGTAAAAAGACAGTTTTGCCTCTGCTTTTACATCAGCTTTTCTACTGACCTCTGCTGCTTTGTTTTGTTCTCCTCTTGCTCCCTGTGGAAGAGAGGGGATGTACTTTGGGGAGTGCTAGGGATTGCATCTGTTCAGCTGAGCAGCTCCAGTGACATCCTCACAGGTCTCCTGCTTCCATGTTCGCTTGAGGCAGATTTCTTAGTATCTTTGCCGCCACCGCAAATGGAAACAAAGGCACTGGATCCTCTGTAGATCCATCTAGCACACATTTCTTATGGTCCAGATTGGCTTCTACCTTTGACAAGCTCCAGTGATTTTAGGTATACGTTTTTTGTGCAGATGCTTTCCTGCTGAAAAAATGATCTTGTCAAAACTGAAAGTTTTCACAGAAAAACGTCAGTTCTGATGCAAAATTACAGTTTTCTTGTGGGGAAACTTCAAAAAGAAATTTGTTGTTTCAGAGAAACACTTTGGAATTCAAATGAGGAATTTCTTTCATTTTGACTTAAAATGTCATTTTCAATTTGAAAAAACAAAGCAAAACAAAATGACATTTTGATTTTAGTGTCAGTTTGAAACTAAAATTCTTGTTTTGAATCTGTTCAAAAGTTCCCATGGGAAAATGAAAATTTTTCACATAAGACATTTTAACTGGAAAATGTGGGGAGAAAGTAGAGAAAAATACAGTCTTCAGTGATCAGAACTACTCAAGTGAGAACACTTCCTAAGCAAGGCTGTAGTTATCAGGCATAGAGTGCCATCATAGAGGATCTGGACAGGCACTGGACTCTGAATGATTCTGCTCTGATTTATATCTGAAAATCTGAAGGAAATGGAACTACACCAATGTAAAATTAGTGTAAGAGAAACTAACTGGGCTGTATCTCTTGAATTTCCTGACCTATACTTTGGAGAGCTAGTTCATATTGCCTGCACTTTGCTTAAAAATAAATCACATTAATTAGTATTGTTACTGTACCCAACACTGCTAAAGTCCAACCTAATGTGATGTGCTGAGCAGAAAGATATTGAATCAAGTTTTAACAAGACCTTCTTTCACCTACAGTGTGAACTTGACATAAAACGTGAAATGAAGCTTATTGCATCTTAAACTTTTCTAACATTGTATCCATATGCAGGTTGTGGCTTAATAAAGTACCTAGGTTAATGCAGAGTGAGATCTTCATGCCAGGGCCAGAGCAACATAAAGGGTCTTAAAAGCCCCATATCTATCCAGGGAAAGAATCCCCTGGTTCAGGCACTGCAGAAGACCGACAAAAGACTGCCTTTTAGTGTAACCCCTCAGGAACTGATGGTGGGGCGGAGTCCGGAAGGGGCATGCTAGGGGTGGAGCCTCAGCACTGAAGCCCATAAGGCAGTATAGGGAGGTTTCTGTAACTTAGACCCCCAGGACTGTCTAATTTATGCTGGGGGCTCCTCCAGCCTCCAGGAGCAGCCCAGGATCAGGAGGGGGTAGACACTTTAGTGTCACCCTCCCCCTGGGCTAAGAGTTCTATGCTGTGGCTCTAAGAGATCTGTTTAAATTGGGTTTTGTAACATTCTCTTAAAATTTGCAAAACTCTACAAGGCACACGACAGAATTTCATCCAATTTGTTTTAAAATACTTATTTTTAATAGATGTAAGTTGTCTGTGTATTGGTGGCTTGTTTTCTTAAATGAAACTGAAATTAACACAGCTGTCTGTTTAGCAGCTTCTTCTGTAGCATCAAACTGCTTTTTGAACTAACATTTTTATCTGAAGTCAGAATAGAACTTGAAATAGTTTTGATTAGAGACAATGTCCAGATACAAACTATACTTTTAAAATCTTGCCTGTTGTGCTAGCACTTCAGTTTATTCAGTTCTGATAATATAAAATTTAAAAAAGTCACTGTACTGTTTTGTTGCATTATACTCAGGTTGAATAATTAAACAAGACCAGTCAATTGTAAGTGTGTTTTTTCACTTTATCGTTTCCAGCTGTGGTGATTAGATTCATGACCTGTCAGGGGAATGTTTGAATATTAACCCCCTTTCATCTAAATTTAAAACTCCAGTAACTATCTGTTTAAATTGGGTTTTATACAATCTTCTTAACACTTGCAAAACTTAGATTTGGGGTCTTAATTATGTTGATTCCCTTTTAACTTTTGCTCAGAACAAGTTAGATGGGTAATAAAATATATTTTATGGGGTTTAGTAAACTAGTGGCTATTTTAAAAATGTTTTCAGGTGTGGAGTAACATTTAGAACCTAGAGGAATTTTCCCATCAACTATAACTCTCTAAAGTAGAATTCATATTTGTGGACTAAAAGTTTGAACTGTCATCTCAGAAAACATGATTTCTGTAGTGCTTTTAACATCTACTTTAGAAACAAATACTTGGAAGGTGCTCTTTTACACTTGCTGTGGAAGAATTTATATATACACCTCTACCCCGATATAATGCTGTCCTCGGGAGCCAAAAAATCTTACCGCGTTATAGGTGAAACTGCGTTATATCGAACTTGCTTTGATCCGCCGGAGCGCACAGCCCCGCCCCCCCGGAGCGCTGCTTTACCGCGTTATATCCGAATTGGTGTTGTATCGGGTCGCGTTATATCGGGGTAGAGGTGTACTGGTAAAACCTCAGAAAAAAGAATGTAGTCTGGCAGAGCACTTAGAGTTCTTTCCTCTGTTCCATATTGTGATAAAGTAGGTTGTGTATTATTGTGCCACAACTGATGAGCCCTGAGAACTTATGCAATTATGTTTTTGAGTGATGGGTCTGTGAGAGCTAAATTGGTGGCTGAATATTTACAGTACACACAAAGAAATCCAAAAAATCCTTTTACCTGGTGCTGTGAAAGTCAGTTTTGTAGTAGGATTCATTACTTCAGCTTTAAAATGTTTCTGTTTAGACTAAATACCCTAGCAAAACCTTTTCTTATGAGTGAAGGTTAGGCAAATGTTTTAGTCCTATATTAATATACACACAGGATTGCTATTGTTTCAAATGTTTGTCACTCTGTTTTTGAAACAGAAAGCAAGAAGAACGGGTGCAACAGGTGCGTAAAAAACTGGAGGAGGCACTTATGGCAGACATCTTGTCGCGGGCTGCTGATACAACAAAAGATATGGATGTGGAAATGGACAATGGAGATGATGCATAAGAAAAGGATCAGGTAAAGCCAGAACTCCAGGTGGTTTTTCTATGAGATAGGAAAACTTTGTAGTTATTAGCAGTGTTGATCTTAACAGCCGTTCATCTTAACACTGTCACTGAGTCACCCAGTGGGCACACCTGCAGCTGGCCTGTGTCATCTGATTTAGGCCTTTTAATTGCAGTGTAGACGTTTGGGCTCAGGCTTGGGGGTCCCAAGGGTCGCAGAACCTGGAGTGCAGCCCAAGCCCGAACATGTATACCTGAGGTAAACAGCCCTGTAGCCCAAGCCATGAAATCCTAAGTCAGCCGACACGAGGCAGCCACGGGTGTTTAACTGCAATGTAGACAAACCCATAGTGACTCTCTATTCCCCTCCACCCCACTGCTCTCAGCTTGGCAGATAAGTTCAGTTAGAGCAATCCCACTAGGCTGTACACTGTATCTGCAGTGTACACATGCAACCCTCTATGGAAGGAAAGTTATACCTGCTCTACTTAAGAATGGAAACTTTGTTTCTGCTGTTAACTTCTTTCCTCAAAATGGTCCCATTCATCCTAAACGTTCTTCTCTAGAGCATATACCAAAATAGAGTTTCCTTCACTTTTCCAAAGGAGAAGCACTCGCATTTCTCTCGTCCAAAATAGCTTGAATTTATTGCTTTACATGCTAGGTTGTTACTAAGTTGATCTGTACAAGTATTTGCTAAACCCTTTTAGAAATAATTATCCAGAAGGATGACAACTAATTCCCATGTTCCTATTGAGCTAAAATTCTGAAAGTTGGTACTCATTCACTATGGGATCTTGAGTACAGGAAACAATCCAAACTTTGAGATTTGAGCTTTTCTTAAAAAGTAAGCAACAGAATAACTTAAAAGAATGTAGTCTTGTGTGAGATGGTCACATTGGCTCTGAGCCCTCCAATTTGGAGAAATTTAAAATCAGTCAGTTTCGTTTCATGGAGTTTAGTCAAAAAAGTTGTTGAGGCATATTAATACACTTGCTGATGTAGACACTGACAGTCATGCCCAC
Organism: Emys orbicularis; assembly: GCF_028017835.1. Taxonomy (NCBI): domain Eukaryota; kingdom Metazoa; phylum Chordata; order Testudines; family Emydidae; genus Emys; species Emys orbicularis. The sequence goes on along the minus strand of NC_088688.1, from coordinate 18,654,348 downwards.
CCAAAGGAGAGACTGCTGTTAAGTAGTTCAACATGTAGCTTAGGAAGTGATCATATTTATTTAAAACTAAAAATCCAAAGTGAACTAGATGGGGTGTGGCATAGACACTGAGCCACTTCAATGATCTAGTAAACCATTTGAGGACTAGTGGATGGAATTGTTCTGGGAGAGGAAATCATGAACGTTAGAACCATGCTCACATCTGCACGGTAGATCTTGATGCCAACATTCTGCTCTCCTTCATTCACAGCTCTCCCACTCATCAGTGGAGTGTGTGTGCATGTTGCCCTAAGCTTGCACAAAGGCAGACAATTATGTAAAAATGTTATAAAATTGTAGGTTTTAACAGTACTTATTATTTGCTTACAATATTTTGAGCAGCTAGCACAATGTTGGTGCTACATAAATATGAATTTGATTTGGATTGTGTGAGGGGACACTTATCTCGTTGGTCTGCATAATAGACTAGTGGCTGTCCTGCTGCTCTTCAATGCATTGAAATCTTCCTAACTAGCTCAGGGTACAGATATTTGCCATTGAATTTGCAGTCCCTGTCAGTTGTCGCTGTTAATAACTTTCCATGTAATGAGACCTTAATTATGTATATTCTAGAGGGTTGACAAATGTAAGAACTTTAGCATTCTTTATATATGCAAAACTTCAAAGTTATAGAGTCAAGAAACAAATAGGTCAGTAGTATGAAATTTCTATTGTCTAACAAATAATTATTTTGAAATGGATATTAATGAGGTTATAACATAGACCTATTGTGTTTTATAGTGATGATCCTTATTTTCATTTAGTTAATTCTGCAGAAATTTGACTTATTTAAACTTAATAATAGACCTTTTTGTAGTTTTCATCAAAAATGGATATGTTGTATATACATAGCCGGCATGCTATCTTTCTATTCTGTTTTCTTCTAACAGCCATTTTAACTGCAGACTTAAGTAGGATTTTTGAATAAGTGATCAGTTTGTGTATATGGTTGGTTGCTTAAAAACTTTAAACTGGAAGAAAAAGTGCTATTGAGATTAACTTTTATATATTATGTAATATATATAAAAATGGAAGCTATTTATCAAAAAAATGAAAAACTAGGTTAAGGAGCAATTCACTAAATGCCATAGAAATGCAGGTCACATTTAAGAGTATATTCATAAATAGTTTATAAAGGGTTCAATGTGATAAACATGTTATATATGTGAGTAAAGTTAGATGGTTCTAAGTGCATCAGTTTAAGGTGGTTATAAGTAACTTATTGACCTATTGGACTGTAACAGTTGATTAATCATTTATTAAAACATCAATTATTTATTAGCCTTTTGTCAACTATTTATAAGTGGACCCTTAATGTGAAATGTGACTGAAACACAGCTATATGTTTCAACAAAGTTGTTCTGATTTAAATTGCGATCAACCTATCATTTCTCCAAAGAAATACTTTTACTTTTGATTTATTTATCCCTCTCTCTAACTTACAGGTACTTTAACTGACTTGTCCCAGGAGGAATTTCCTAAAAAAACAGAGGCACTTTCTCCTTCGGTCTTTCATTGTAAGAAGAAATGGACCCATGCACATTTATATAGCTTTCTAATAGCATTAAAACCAATGCCTTTTTAGACTCCTATTTTTGATGTATATATCTTATTTGAAAAACAAACTTTATTTTGTGTCCTACGACTTAAAATAGTCTTTTTTTAAAATATCAAACTGTACCCTTAAACTAAAGCTGAGCTTTTGACTCTAGGTTGCAAACCTACTGGAATTATATTGCCTGTACTTAAAATTTGTTTTTCCTGTGGTTTATAATAATGATGGATCAGGAGAACAAGGATGGATCAGGAGAATTAAAGATTATTGTGACTCAATGTATATAAACAGATTTTTATACTGCTGTTGAGTGAAAACACCTGTACATTCTTCCATCATCACTGTAAAGATAAATAAATGATTATATTCAGAGTGACTGGAAATTGTTCTGTTATGGGGTAGAGCAAGCAACGAACTTGTGTCCCTGCTCCCAGTTCCAGTGCCTGTTTGCCTCCTTGTTCTCTCAGCTGAGATTGGTAGGCTGTGGAAAGGCATATATGTCCAAATGTGCTTTTGTTGCCCAAAGCAGGGCCTGTGGGAAATTTGTCTGAACTTAGCAGCAGCTGCTGGATTTTCACCTGAAAGGAAATATAGCTAAAGTACAACAGACTAAATTTCTTCTGAGAAAGGACAGAAAAAACAAGTAGCCAACATGGCTTCACAAGGTCCTGCTTTGAAAGGACAGAGGTTAAATATAAACTAACTGTAACGGAAAAGGGTGAGCAGCAACAGCATCCTCAGTGCAATACAAAATACAGCAGGTGTCACAGTGCCTGACTTATAAGGAGTCTGGTGGCACCTTAAAGACTAACAGATTTATTTGGGCATAAGCTTTCGTGGGTAAAAACCTCACTTCTTCAGATGCATAGAGTGAAAGTTACAGATGCAGGCATTATATACTGACACATGGAGAGCAGGGAGTTAAATTTGCAAATGAATTTTAGTTCTGCTGTTTCTCTTCAAACAGACTTCCAAGAGAAACACAGAACTAAAATTCATTTGCAAATTTAACACCATTAATCTGGGCTTGAATAGGGACTGGGAGTGGCTGGCTCATTACAGAAGCAGCTTTTCCTCTCCTGGAATTGACACCTCCTCATCTATTATTAGGAGTGGACTACATCCACCCTGATTGAATTGGCCCTGTCAACACTGGTTCTCCACTTGTGAAGTAACTCCCTTCTCTCCCTGTGTCAGTATATGATGCCTGCATCTGTAACTTTCACTCTATGCATCTGAAGAAGTGAGGTTTTTACCCACGAAAGCTTATGCCCAAATAAATCTGTTAGTCTTTAAGGTGCCACCAGACTCCTTGTTGTTTTTGTAGATACAGACTAACACGGCTACCCCCTGATACTTGCCTGACTTATGACATTTACAATCTAAGTAGACAAATTGCAAGGACTTCTAATGATCGATGTAACAGCGTTTCTTACTTAAGTGGATTAACTTTGGGAACTTTGTCTTAGTTCTGATTAATCAATCCAAGGGAATGGGTCGTTCCCCCCCCTCCCCCTCTTGTCTAGGGTACTAAGCTGCCCAAAGAAAGCCAGAACTGTTTGAAGGTCAAAATGAATCAATTGCATCCTCGCTTCCCTGGTTTCTTTATAGCTGTCTGCTGGCAACTGCCACCCACCTGTTGTCCAAGCTGGGAGAGTTCTTTTACTTAGTGTCTCTTTATGTTTAAGATAATGCACATGGGGTCAGCAGTATCTTACATGAGCAATCCCACTGAGTTTCTGGGGGCCTGGTGGAGACCAGTGCTCAGTGCCCCTGTTCCTGGCTTTGTTTCCTCCTGCGTTGCAGAGCCTTTTCCCTGTTCAACTTTAGAAGGAACCTCCTGGGGTCAGAAGACACGGAGAAAAGTGTCATGGCTACGGCAGCTTCCTTTAATCTCTTTCCTCCCACCCAAACTGTCCTATTTGCTCAGAAGGATGATTGGGACAAGAGATTTGGGGCCTACTTCTAACCTACATGCCTGTGAGATCAGAACCAGGCCCTAGTCAGAACCTCATCAGTCTGAGAGCTGTTAAATCTGATTACTAAGGCCTTGGCTACACTTGGGAATTCATAGCGCTGCCACGGCAGCGCTGTGAAGCGCGAGTGTAGTCGCGCCGCCAGCGCTGCGAGAGCTGTCTCGCAGCGCTGTATGTACTCCACCTCTCCGAGGGGAGTAGCTTGCAGCGCTGCGAGTGAGTGTGCAGCGCTGCAGGCGCTGATTACACTGGCGCTTTACAGTGCTGCGCTCGGGGGGGGGGCGTTTTCACACCCCTGAGCACAGCAAGTTGCAGTGCTGTACAGTGCCAGTGTAGCCAAGGCCTAAGATTTCTTTGCAAGAGGTGAAAATATGCTGTTCTACACAGTAACTTTTTATGTAAGATACAAGACTTGATCTGCTAGTTTTAGGAGTTGATCTTAAATTCCACCATTTCTAATGCAGTTTTTCTGGTTTCTAGATAACTTTTATTGAGCAAGAAGCTCATAAAAATCCTACAGGAATCCAATCCAGTCTTCGTTCTGTGCTGCTGTGCAATGTGTTCTCATTATAGAGACTAAAATATAAAGTCATGATATGCACTCATGTGAACAGTGAAAGTAAATGAAATAAAACCAGCACAGGGATGACTTTAAGGAAACTATCCCAACTAAATGTGTTTAATGTAAGACCTAAATGCAAATGCACCTCATTCAGAAGGAAGGTTATTCTTAATAGTAATTGTTTAACTAATGGTTTATGGCTTGTTTATGCTACTGCTAACACTTATTGAATGCTTCAGGTGGCTGATGCCCTGCATTCCAGACCTTTTTACTTAAAACTGGGAGGTGGAGGGTTTTCTTCTCCAACTTATGACAGATACTGTAATGTTACTTAAACTGACAGGGAAAGGATTGTAGGATGCAGTCAGGGCTCTTCCCAAATGCTAATAATAGTATGCATTAAAGTTTATGCTATGGTTCATTTGACTTGTGAGAGGGGCCCACTGCCATTTGTTTTCTTCATTCTAGCATTTTCAAATCAGTAGTGCCGCGTTGTCCCTAGAGGTGGTCAGAAAACTGGGGTGTTAAACTTTGTTTGGTCAAAATTGAAAACTTTTCAGCAGCTGAAAACTAGCCAGTGTTTGGGCAGTGGTGGCAGTTTAAAAAAAAAATGAGGTAAACAGACATTTTCCATGAAAACTGATTTTTTGATTAAATGAAAAATTTCTAACAAAGAGTTTTGACTGAAAACTGTCATCCAGCTTAGTGGCCTACGGATCAGCTTTATGGCACTTTCCATCTAAGGCTCTCAAAGCACTTCACAAAAGGTTATCTTCCCCAGGGGGAAACTGAAGCATAGTGAAAGGTAAAGTGACTTGTCTAAGGCCATACAGTAAGTTGGTGAAAGAATTTGGAACAGAATGCAGTTCCCCTGCTCCTAGCTTAACAAGTGGAGCTGCTGCCTCGCTCCTGGACAACTCAGTCCTCTTCCTCTAGTGGAAAATTGTGACCGTGGTGCTTGGAGGGGCCACACTGAGAATGCTCAATCAGGGCAACTGCAAAGACTAGGGCAAAGAATTCCCCAAACTGGGGGTGACAGGATCCCCAGGGTTAAATATCCTTATTTAAAACTAACAGCCAGGCCTGGCAGAGCATTAAAGGTTTTATGTGGCGTTTCCAACCCTCCAAGATTGCCCTGGAGCCTCCAAGAATTAAAAAAAAAAAAAATCTTTCATGAGAGATTATGTCATGTGATGAAATCTCCAGGAATATGTCCAACCAAAATTGGCAACCCTAATTTTACGATGAACTACATCTGGTGTGTATAAACAAGCCCTGCAGCCAGTCCATATCTGGTACAGAAACATGACAGACCAGAATTAGTTTTCCTGTTGAATATTTAAGTGCTATTACTGCTGAGTTTGGAAGTCCTCAGAGAGAAATCTTAGGATAGGCCTACATGCCAAAAATAAATAAATAAATAAAAAGTGCTCTCTTCCATCAAGTTACCTCAAGAAGTATATTACTGTAGGAGTGGTAAGGCAGCTTTAGAATCATGTTAGGCTAAGAAAGCACCTCTCTTACATGTAGACAGGGGTTGGTGACTATTGCTGGAGTTGCATAACCCTTTTAAGATGTTAAATAGTAGGGCTATGCTAAACTGATTCCACGAAAAATCCCATAACCTTACTTTGATGTGACTCCCACCTATCAGGAGAGTAAGTCTCTCTCCTTTCCATAAATGCTCGTGGTAAGAGAGATGAAGGAGGTACATCTACACTGCAGCTGGAGATGTAATGTCCAGCTTGGGTAGACAGATGGAGATTAGCTTTGATCAAGTTAGCGCACTAAAAATAGCAGTATAGCCAGGGCAGCATGGGCTAGCTGCCGAGTACTGTCCCATCTGAGACCCTAGGTTAGTTCTCAGGCAGCTAGCCCATGCCACTGCCCACACCACCTTGGCCACACAGCTATTTTTAGTGTGCTAGTTTGATCAAAGCTAGGGCGTATGCATCTATTCCACCTAAGATGGAAATTGCACCTCCGTTGCAGCATAGACATACCCTTAAAGGACCTAGACCTTTGTTGGCCCTTTGCACATGAGTGATTTTACCCCTGTACAGAGGATTATAATTCCCACTGTTGTCAATCCAGCCCTTTTTCTTTAGCACTGATTATATCTAAATTGCTACCAGAGATACTCATTTCATAGAGGAATGACTTACTTATATTGCACACATTGTTTGGTATTGAACATTTTGGTAATATGATTTTGTAAAGTATAAGTGATGTTAACTCATCTCTAATTCCTTCTAAAGGTAGAACCGGTGTTTCATCTTAATCCATCACTTTGCCACTTCCTCCAGTCTCTTTTCCAATCCTGATGAAGGATTGCTACATAAAGTGGACCTTAAAAAGTCCCTTTATGAAATCCAGAGACTTAATGTGCTGCCAATATTTTATGTCAGGTTCTTCAACAAAGCTGGATCAAAATGGTTGTGTGCATGTTCTGCCCCTAGCTCTTCCTTAATCAAACGATCTTAGGAGGTGAAATTGTAGCTTATTCAATGTGAGCTGTGGGGTGACAGCATCTAGCCTGACATGGCCCCCACATCTCAGAATTTGCAGAGCAATTGCTTGGGGATTGCTTACATTGCCTGCACCAAGCAGAACTGTCTTAACATTCAGCCTCCCAGGAAACTGGAGCATGGTCTAAGTCAGGCACTCAAGACCATCTTTGTATGTGTCAAATGAAATATTTATAGTGTGCTTTGTAAACAGAGGGTGTGACAAGCTGGGAAATATCTGTACTCTTTTTTATTAATAAACCGCATTATGTGCGTGTGTGTGTGTGTGTGTTTAAATGATGGGTTCCTTGCTATGGAGTTAGAGCTAAAGGGATCATTAAAACAACCATGCAGGAAAGGTAAAAAAATGAGCTAGTTATGACACATCCCAACAAACACAATTGCCAGATTTATATCTGTGAAGATGCAACTCAGCCCAATCCAGGTGACAGAGCAGTTTTGCCAAGGCGGAGAAGAAAGAGGTGAAAGGGAACACTAACTGACCAGAGGACCCCCGGGCCTTGAAAAGGATTGGGCTTGAACCTAGTGTCTAGAACAGGGGTAGGCAACCTATGGCACGCATGCCGAAGGCGGCACGCGAGCTGATTTTCAGTGGCACTCACACTGCCCGGGTTCTGGCCACCGGTCTGGGGGGCTCTGCATTTTAATTTAATTTTAAATGAAGCTTCTTAAACATTTTAAAAACCTTATTTACTTTACATACAACAATAGTTTAGTTCTATATTATAGACTTATAGAAAGAGACCTAAAAACTTTAAAATGTATTACCGGCACACGAAACCTTAAATTAGAGTGAATAAATGAAGACTCAGCACATCGCTTCTGAAAGGTTGCCGACCCCTGGTCTACAGGCTGCCCAAGGAAGTAGGAGCTGACAGGCTGGCAAGCAGTCACACAGAGAGCATGCTGTGAGCAGGAGTCTGCTTCTCCCAGCTGGGCTGAGGGCAATCTACAAAAGCTGTCAAGGAAAAATTAAGGTGTAAGTAAGACCCAAGTATTTTGTCATTCCCCCCTTCCCCCACCCTTTCCCCTATGTGCTTTTATGCTTGAGAGAGTACATGAAGGATGCTTTGTTTTAAAAAAATGGTTTTTGAATCACTTTACCCACCTCACTGGTCATAGGTCCCCATGGAGGGAAAGGGCTTACAGGTGTCCAGCTGAGTTGGGCCTGCCATATTAACTTGGTTGGGAAATGGTGGGGGCTGATGGCAGGGACTTAGGCCTAGCGTGGCTGAACTGCCGAGTCTGCTCAGAGTGAGGTGCAGGAAGGCAGGCCTGTGGCCGAAGGGGTGCAACTCAAGAGGATCCAGAGTGCAGTTGGCCCTTTTACCATCACAAAGTGTCGATATTTTGGTGCCAATATACATATGTGGGTGTATGGGTCTCTGTGTGTATCCTGCTTATAGAAAAGGAGACTCTCATGATTTCATTTGGCACATTCAAAAAAACCCAAAGATGACCGTGACGGCTTATGGCAGGAGAGGTCCCTGAAGTGCAACTAGAACAAAATCAGATACTGCATATAAATAGAAAGATGGTTCTGCCTTTGTGATCTCAAGGAAGTGGGATTACATTTCTCAGAGAGTAGACTCCTCCATAAACACAACTCTCCTATCTCTCACTCTGTTTGAGGTGGTTAGTGATTAGGTTAAAAAGCCAACTTGAGAAAAGCCTAAACGTTCTTCTCTAGAGCATATACCAAAATAGAGTTTCCTTCACTTTTCCAAAGGAGAAGCACTCGCATTTCTCTCGTCCAAAATAGCTTGAATTTATTGCTTTACATGCTAGGTTGTTACTAAGTTGATCTGTACAAGTATTTGCTAAACCCTTTTAGAAATAATTATCCAGAAGGATGACAACTAATTCCCATGTTCCTATTGAGCTAAAATTCTGAAAGTTGGTACTCATTCACTATGGGATCTTGAGTACAGGAAACAATCCAAACTTTGAGATTTGAGCTTTTCTTAAAAAGTAAGCAACAGAATAACTTAAAAGAATGTAGTCTTGTGTGAGATGGTCACATTGGCTCTGAGCCCTCCAATTTGGAGAAATTTAAAATCAGTCAGTTTCATTTCATGGAGTTTAGTCAAAAAAGTTGTTGAGGCATATTAATACACTTGCTGATGTAGACACTGACAGTCATGCCCACCCAAAGGAGAGACTGCTGTTAAGTAGTTCAACATGTAGCTTAGGAAGTGATCATATTTATTTAAAACTAAAAATCCAAAGTGAACTAGATGGGGTGTGGCATAGACACTGAGCCACTTCAATGATCTAGTAAACCATTTGAGGACTAGTGGATGGAATTGTTCTGGGAGAGGAAATCATGAACGTTAGAACCATGCTCACATCTGCACGGTAGATCTTGATGCCAACATTCTGCTCTCCTTCATTCACAGCTCTCCCACTCATCAGTGGAGTGTGTGTGCATGTTGCCCTAAGCTTGCACAAAGGCAGACAATTATGTAAAAATGTTATAAAATTGTAGGTTTTAACAGTACTTATTATTTGCTTACAATATTTTGAGCAGCTAGCACAATGTTGGTGCTACATAAATATGAATTTGATTTGGATTGTGTGAGGGGACACTTATCTCGTTGGTCTGCATAATAGACTAGTGGCTGTCCTGCTGCTCTTCAATGCATTGAAATCTTCCTAACTAGCTCAGGGTACAGATATTTGCCATTGAATTTGCAGTCCCTGTCAGTTGTCGCTGTTAATAACTTTCCATGTAATGAGACCTTAATTATGTATATTCTAGAGGGTTGACAAATGTAAGAACTTTAGCATTCTTTATATATGCAAAACTTCAAAGTTATAGAGTCAAGAAACAAATAGGTCAGTAGTATGAAATTTCTATTGTCTAACAAATAATTATTTTGAAATGGATATTAATGAGGTTATAACATAGACCTATTGTGTTTTATAGTGATGATCCTTATTTTCATTTAGTTAATTCTGCAGAAATTTGACTTATTTAAACTTAATAATAGACCTTTTTGTAGTTTTCATCAAAAATGGATATGTTGTATATACATAGCCGGCATGCTATCTTTCTATTCTGTTTTCTTCTAACAGCCATTTTAACTGCAGACTTAAGTAGGATTTTTGAATAAGTGATCAGTTTGTGTATATGGTTGGTTGCTTAAAAACTTTAAACTGGAAGAAAAAGTGCTATTGAGATTAACTTTTATATATTATGTAATATATATAAAAATGGAAGCTATTTATCAAAAAAATGAAAAATTAGGTTAAGGAGCAATTCACTAAATGCCATAGAAATGCAGGTCACATTTAAGAGTATATTCATAAATAGTTTATAAAGGGTTCAATGTGATAAACATGTTATATATGTGAGTAAAGTTAGATGGTTATAAGTGCATCAGTTTAAGGTGGTTATAAGTAACTTATTGACCTATTGGACTGTAACAGTTGATTAACCATTTATTAAAACATCAATTATTTATTAGCCTTTTGTCAACTATTTATAAGTGGGCCCTTAATGTGAAATGTGACTGAAACACAGCTATATGTTTCAACAAAGTTGTTCTGATTTAAATTGCGATCAACCTATCATTTCTCCAAAGAAATACTTTTACTTTTGATTTATTTATCCCTCTCTCTAACTTACAGGTACTTTAACTGACTTGTCCCAGGAGGAATTTCCTAAAAAAACAGAGGCACTTTCTCCTTCGGTCTTTCATTGTAAGAAGAAATGGACCCATGCACATTTATATAGCTTTCTAATAGCATTAAAACCAATGCCTTTTTAGACTCCTATTTTTGATGTATATATCTTGTTTGAAAAACAAACTTTATTTTGTGTCCTACGACTTAAAATAGTCTTTTTTTAAAATATCAAACTGTACCCTTAAACTAAAGCTGAGCTTTTGACTCTAGGTTGCAAACCTACTGGAATTATATTGCCTGTACTTAAAATTTGTTTTTCCTGTGGTTTATAATAATGATGGATCAGGAGAACAAGGATGGATCAGGAGAATTAAAGATTATTGTGACTCAATGTATATAAACAGATTTTTATACTGCTGTTGAGTGAAAACACCTGTACATTCTTCCATCATCACTGTAAAGATAAATAAATGATTATATTCAGAGCGACTGGAAATTGTTCTGTTATGGGGTAGAGCAAGCAACGAACTTGTGTCCCTGCTCCCAGTTCCAGTGCCTGTTTGCCTCCTTGTTCTCTCAGCTCAGATTGGTAGGCTGTGGAAAGGCATATATGTCCAAATGTGCTTTTGTTGCCCAAAGCAGGGCCTGTGGGAAATTTGTCTGAACTTAGCAGCAGCTGCTGGATTTTCACCTGAAAGGAAATATAGCTAAAGTACAACAGACTAAATTTCTTCTGAGAAAGGACAGAAAAAACAAGTAGCCAACATGGCTTCACAAGGTCCTGCTTTGAAAGGACAGAGGTTAAATATAAACTAACTGTAACGGAAAAGGGTGAGCAGCAACAGCATCCTCAGTGCAATACAAAATACAGCAGGTGTCACAGTGCCTGACTTATAAGGAGTCTGGTGGCACCTTAAAGACTAACAGATTTATTTGGGCATAAGCTTTCGTGGGTAAAAACCTCACTTCTTCAGATGCATAGAGTGAAAGTTACAGATGCAGGCATCATATACTGACACATGGAGAGCAGGGAGTTAAATTTGCAAATGAATTTTAGTTCTGCTGTTTCTCTTCAAACAGACTTCCAAGAGAAACACAGAACTAAAATTCATTTGCAAATTTAACACCATTAATCTGGGCTTGAATAGGGACTGGGAGTGGCTGGCTCATTACAGAAGCAGCTTTTCCTCTCCTGGAATTGACACCTCCTCATCTATTATTAGGAGTGGACTACATCCACCCTGATTGAATTGGCCCTGTCAACACTGGTTCTCCACTTGTGAAGTAACTCCCTTCTCTCCCTGTGTCAGTATATGATGCCTGCATCTGTAACTTTCACTCTATGCATCTGAAGAAGTGAGGTTTTTACCCACGAAAGCTTATGCCCAAATAAATCTGTTAGTCTTTAAGGTGCCACCAGACTCCTTGTTGTTTTTGTAGATACAGACTAACACGGCTACCCCCTGATACTTGCCTGACTTATGACATTTACAATCTAAGTAGACAAATTGCAAGGACTTCTAATGATCGATGTAACAGCGTTTCTTACTTAAGTGGATTAACTTTGGGAACTTTGTCTTAGTTCTGATTAATCAATCCAAGGGAATGGGTCGTTCCCCCCCTCCCCCTCTTGTCTAGGGTACTAAGCTGCCCAAAGAAAGCCAGAACTGTTTGAAGGTCAAAATGAATCAATTGCATCCTCGCTTCCCTGGTTTCTTTATAGCTGTCTGCTGGCAACTGCCACCCACCTGTTGTCCAAGCTGGGAGAGTTCTTTTACTTAGTGTCTCTTTATGTTTAAGATAATGCACATGGGGTCAGCAGTGTCTTACATGAGCAATCCCACTGAGTTTCTGGGGGCCTGGTGGAGACCAGTGCTCAGTGCCCCTGTTCCTGGCTTTGTTTCCTCCTGCGTTGCAGAGCCTTTTCCCTGTTCAACTTTAGAAGGAACCTCCTGGGGTCAGAAGACACGGAGAAAAGTGTCATGGCTACGGCAGCTTCCTTTAATCTCTTTCCTCCCACCCAAACTGTCCTATTTGCTCAGAAGGATGATTGGGACAAGAGATTTGGGGCCTACTTCTAACCTACATGCCTGTGAGATCAGAACCAGGCCCTAGTCAGAACCTCATCAGTCTGAGAGCTGTTAAATCTGATTACTAAGGCCTTGGCTACACTTGGGAATTCATAGCGCTGCCACGGCAGCGCTGTGAAGCGCGAGTGTAGTCGCGCCGCCAGCGCTGCGAGAGCTGTCTCGCAGCGCTGTATGTACTCCACCTCTCCGAGGGGAGTAGCTTGCAGCGCTGCGAGTGAGTGTGCAGCGCTGCAGGCGCTGATTACACTGGCGCTTTACAGTGCTGCGCTCGGGGGGGGGGCGTTTTCACACCCCTGAGCGCAGCAAGTTGCAGTGCTGTACAGTGCCAGTGTAGCCAAGGCCTAAGATTTCTTTGCAAGAGGTGAAAATATGCTGTTCTACACAGTAACTTTTTATGTAAGATACAAGACTTGATCTGCTAGTTTTAGGAGTTGATCTTAAATTCCACCATTTCTAATGCAGTTTTTCTGGTTTCTAGATAACTTTTATTGAGCAAGAAGCTCATAAAAATCCTACAGGAATCCAATCCAGTCTTCGTTCTGTGCTGCTGTGCAATGTGTTCTCATTATAGAGACTAAAATATAAAGTCATGATATGCACTCATGTGAACAGTGAAAGTAAATGAAATAAAACCAGCACAGGGATGACTTTAAGGAAACTATCCCAACTAAATGTGTTTAATGTAAGACCTAAATGCAAATGCACCTCATTCAGAAGGAAGGTTATTCTTAATAGTAATTGTTTAACTAATGGTTTATGGCTTGTTTATGCTACTGCTAACACTTATTGAATGCTTCAGGTGGCTGATGCCCTGCATTCCAGACCTTTTTACTTAAAACTGGGAGGTGGAGGGTTTTCTTCTCCAACTTATGACAGATACTGTAATGTTACTTAAACTGACAGGGAAAGGATTGTAGGATGCAGTCAGGGCTCTTCCCAAATGCTAATAATAGTATGCATTAAAGTTTATGCTATGGTTCATTTGACTTGTGAGAGGGGCCCACTGCCATTTGTTTTCTTCATTCTAGCATTTTCAAATCAGTAGTGCCGCGTTGTCCCTAGAGGTGGTCAGAAAACTGGGGTGTTAAACTTTGTTTGGTCAAAATTGAAAACTTTTCAGCAGCTGAAAACTAGCCAGTGTTTGGGCAGTGGTGGCGGTTTAAAAAAAAAATGAGGTAAACAGACATTTTCCATGAAAACTGATTTTTTGATTAAATGAAAAATTTCTAACAAAGAGTTTTGACTGAAAACTGTCATCCAGCTTAGTGGCCTACGGATCAGCTTTATGGCACTTTCCATCTAAGGCTCTCAAAGCACTTCACAAAAGGTTATCTTCCCCAGGGGGAAACTGAAGCATAGTGAAAGGTAAAGTGACTTGTCTAAGGCCATACAGTAAGTTGGTGAAAGAATTTGGAACAGAATGCAGTTCCCCTGCTCCTAGCTTAACAAGTGGAGCTGCTGCCTCGCTCCTGGACAACTCAGTCCTCTTCCTCTAGTGGAAAATTGTGACCGTGGTGCTTGGAGGGGCCACACTGAGAATGCTCAATCAGGGCAACTGCAAAGACTAGGGCAAAGAATTCCCCAAACTGGGGGTGACAGGATCCCCAGGGTTAAATATCCTTATTTAAAACTAACAGCCAGGCCTGGCAGAGCATTAAAGGTTTTATGTGGCGTTTCCAACCCTCCAAGATTGCCCTGGAGCCTCCAAGAATTAAAAAAAAAAAAAAATCTTTCATGAGAGATTATGTCATGTGATGAAATCTCCAGGAATATGTCCAACCAAAATTGGCAACCCTAATTTTACGATGAACTACATCTGGTGTGTATAAACAAGCCCTGCAGCCAGTCCATATCTGGTACAGAAACATGACAGACCAGAATTAGTTTTCCTGTTGAATATTTAAGTGCTATTACTGCTGAGTTTGGAAGTCCTCAGAGAGAAATCTTAGGATAGGCCTACATGCCAAAAATAAATAAATAAATAAAAAGTGCTCTCTTCCATCAAGTTACCTCAAGAAGTATATTACTGTAGGAGTGGTAAGGCAGCTTTAGAATCATGTTAGGCTAAGAAAGCACCTCTCTTACATGTAGACAGGGGTTGGTGACTATTGCTGGAGTTGCATAACCCTTTTAAGATGTTAAATAGTAGGGCTATGCTAAACTGATTCCACGAAAAATCCCATAACCTTACTTTGATGTGACTCCCACCTATCAGGAGAGTAAGTCTCTCTCCTTTCCATAAATGCTCGTGGTAAGAGAGATGAAGGAGGTACATCTACACTGCAGCTGGAGATGTAATGTCCAGCTTGGGTAGACAGATGGAGATTAGCTTTGATCAAGTTAGCGCACTAAAAATAGCAGTATAGCCAGGGCAGCATGGGCTAGCTGCCGAGTACTGTCCCATCTGAGACCCTAGGTTAGTTCTCAGGCAGCTAGCCCATGCCACTGCCCACACCACCTTGGCCACACAGCTATTTTTAGTGTGCTAGTTTGATCAAAGCTAGGGCGTATGCATCTATTCCACCTAAGATGGAAATTGCACCTCCGTTGCAGCATAGACATACCCTTAAAGGACCTAGACCTTTGTTGGCCCTTTGCACATGAGTGATTTTACCCCTGTACAGAGGATTATAATTCCCACTGTTGTCAATCCAGCCCTTTTTCTTTAGCACTGATTATATCTAAATTGCTACCAGAGATACTCATTTCATAGAGGAATGACTTACTTATATTGCACACATTGTTTGGTATTGAACATTTTGGTAATATGATTTTGTAAAGTATAAGTGATGTTAACTCATCTCTAATTCCTTCTAAAGGTAGAACTGGTGTTTCATCTTAATCCATCACTTTGCCACTTCCTCCAGTCTCTTTTCCAATCCTGATGAAGGATTGCTACATAAAGTGGACCTTAAAAAGTCCCTTTATGAAATCCAGAGACTTAATGTGCTGCCAATATTTTATGTCAGGTTCTTCAACAAAGCTGGATCAAAATGGTTGTGTGCATGTTCTGCCCCTAGCTCTTCCTTAATCAAACGATCTTAGGAGGTGAAATTGTAGCTTATTCAATGTGAGCTGTGGGGTGACAGCATCTAGCCTGACATGGCCCCCACATCTCAGAATTTGCAGAGCAATTGCTTGGGGATTGCTTACATTGCCTGCACCAAGCAGAACTGTCTTAACATTCAGCCTCCCAGGAAACTGGAGCATGGTCTAAGTCAGGCACTCAAGACCATCTTTGTATGTGTCAAATGAAATATTTATAGTGTGCTTTGTAAACAGAGGGTGTGACAAGCTGGGAAATATCTGTACTCTTTTTTATTAATAAACCGCATTATGTGCGTGTGTGTGTGTGTGTGTTTAAATGATGGGTTCCTTGCTATGGAGTTAGAGCTAAAGGGATCATTAAAACAACCATGCAGGAAAGGTAAAAAAATGAGCTAGTTATGACACATCCCAACAAACACAATTGCCAGATTTATATCTGTGAAGATGCAACTCAGCCCAATCCAGGTGACAGAGCAGTTTTGCCAAGGCGGAGAAGAAAGAGGTGAAAGGGAACACTAACTGACCAGAGGACCCCCGGGCCTTGAAAAGGATTGGGCTTGAACCTAGTGTCTAGAACAGGGGTAGGCAACCTATGGCACGCATGCCGAAGGCGGCACGCGAGCTGATTTTCAGTGGCACTCACACTGCCCGGGTTCTGGCCACCGGTCTGGGGGGCTCTGCATTTTAATTTAATTTTAAATGAAGCTTCTTAAACATTTTAAAAACCTTATTTACTTTACATACAACAATAGTTTAGTTCTATATTATAGACTTATAGAAAGAGACCTAAAAACTTTAAAATGTATTACCGGCACACGAAACCTTAAATTAGAGTGAATAAATGAAGACTCAGCACATCGCTTCTGAAAGGTTGCCGACCCCTGGTCTACAGGCTGCCCAAGGAAGTAGGAGCTGACAGGCTGGCAAGCAGTCACACAGAGAGCATGCTGTGAGCAGGAGTCTGCTTCTCCCAGCTGGGCTGAGGGCAATCTACAAAAGCTGTCAAGGAAAAATTAAGGTGTAAGTAAGACCCAAGTATTTTGTCATTCCCCCCTTCCCCCACCCTTTCCCCTATGTGCTTTTATGCTTGAGAGAGTACATGAAGGATGCTTTGTTTTAAAAAAATGGTTTTTGAATCACTTTACCCACCTCACTGGTCATAGGTCCCCATGGAGGGAAAGGGCTTACAGGTGTCCAGCTGAGTTGGGCCTGCCATATTAACTTGGTTGGGAAATGGTGGGGGCTGATGGCAGGGACTTAGGCCTAGCGTGGCTGAACTGCCGAGTCTGCTCAGAGTGAGGTGCAGGAAGGCAGGCCTGTGGCCGAAGGGGTGCAACTCAAGAGGATCCAGAGTGCAGTTGGCCCTTTTACCATCACAAAGTGTCGATATTTTGGTGCCAATATACATATGTGGGTGTATGGGTCTCTGTGTGTATCCTGCTTATAGAAAAGGAGACTCTCATGATTTCATTTGGCACATTCAAAAAAACCCAAAGATGACCGTGACGGCTTATGGCAGGAGAGGTCCCTGAAGTGCAACTAGAACAAAATCAGATACTGCATATAAATAGAAAGATGGTTCTGCCTTTGTGATCTCAAGGAAGTGGGATTACATTTCTCAGAGAGTAGACTCCTCCATAAACACAACTCTCCTATCTCTCACTCTGTTTGAGGTGGTTAGTGATTAGGTTAAAAAGCCAACTTGAGAAAAGCTCAGATGCAGAACGTATCACTACCATCCAGAGAAAAGTGCATTAAAAAGTTTAGGTAATGGGAAGGTCATCTGAAGTCATCTTTGACCTTGAATGTGTGTGGATTAACTACTGAGAACCCTACAAACTATATTTTATTTTACCACTCATGTTCTAACTGTAGTTTTATTTTTTCCGTATAAAGACATCAGAGCTGCAATTTAAGGAGAGATGCTCCTTGTTTTGGCAGATGAATAAGCACTGTTTTTGCACCATCTATTTCTTTGTAAAATTCAGGTTGAAAAATAGGGTGAAATAATGTAGAAGAGTCTTTTTTCTAGAACTAAAACACTTAGCGTGAAATGCTAGTATACTACCAACAGACCCTGGTCGGCGGCGGGCAGGATCGAACTTGGGATCCCTGGAGCTTAGTGCATGAGCCTCTACAGCATAGCTAAAAGCCATGTTGCTATTAGCTAAGGCTGTAGAGCAGACTCATTTTATCTCTCTCTCTAAGTGGTCTTGGTGCCACTAGATGGGACAGAACACCACACCCAGCAGGTGTGTGGGTTACACTAGCTCCATTGTTGTCAATGGGAGTTTTTGCCATTGACCTTGGTGAGGCTAGTATTTCATCTTTAATTTGTATTCCTAGAATTTTCCCACCATGTTCAACGTAAAAGTTGATAACTTCTCCAAGAAGTTTAAAAAGAAATTTCTAACTTCAATGAGCTGGCATTGGTTGCATCTTTAATGCTTTTTTTTTTTTTTTTTTTGAGTGTTGCTGCATTCAAACTCTAGGCAAACTTTTAAATAATAATGGACCAAATTCACCACTGACAGCTCCATTGACATGTTCCATAGAGTCTCTATGGATAGAAATTTCATGCTCTAGTAAAAATATAACATTAGGGATCTATTATCGACCACCTGACCAGGACAGTAATAGTGATGATGAAATGCTAAGGGAAATTAGAGAGGCTATCAAAATTAAGAACCCAATAATAGTGGGGGATTTCAATTATCCCCATATTGACTGGGAACATTTCACTTCAGGACGAAATGCAGAGATAAAATTTCTCGATACTTTAAATGACTGCTTCATGGAGCAGCTAGTACGGGAACCCACAAGGGGAGAGGCGACTCTAGATTTAATCCTGAGTGGAGCGCAGGAGCTGGTCCAAGAGGTAACTATAGCGGGACCGCTTGGAAATAGTGACCATAATACAATAGCATTCAACATCCCTGTGGTGGGAAGAACACCTCAACTGCCCAACACTGTGGCCTTTAATTTCAAAAGGGGGAACTATACAAAAATGAGGGGGTTAGTTAGACAAAAGTTAAAAGGTTCAGTGACTAAAGTGAAATCCCTGCAAGTTGCGTGGGCCCTTTTTAAAGACACCATAATAGAGGCTCAACTTCAATGTATACCCCAAATTAAGAAAAACAGTAAAAGAACTAAAAAAGAGCCACCGTGGCTTAACAACCATGTAAAAGAAGCAGTGAGAGATAAAAAGACTTCCTTTAAAAAGTGGAAGTCAAATCCTAGTGAGGCAAATAGAAAGGAGCACAAACACTGCCAACTTAAGTGCAAGAGTGTAATAAGAAAAGCCAAAGAGGAGTTTGAAGAACGGCTAGCCAAAAACTCCAAAGGTAATAACAAAATGTTTTTTAAGTACATCAGAAGCAGGAAGCCTGCTAAACAACCAGTGGGGCCCCTTGACGATGAAAATATAAAAGGAGCGCTTAAAGATGATAAAGTCATTGCGGAGAAACTAAATGGATTCTTTGCTTCAGTCTTCACGGCTGAGGATGTTAGGGAGATTCCCAAACCTGAGCTGGCTTTTGTAGGTGACAAATCTGAGGAACTGTCACAGATTGAAGTATCACTAGAGGAGGTTTTGGAATTAATTGATAAACTCAACATTAACAAGTCACCGGGACCAGATGGCATTCACCCAAGAGTTCTGAAAGAACTCAAATGTGAAGTTGCGGAACTATTAACTAAGGTTTGTAACCTGTCCTTTAAATCGGCTTCGGTACCCAATGACTGGAAGTTAGCTAATGTAACGCCAATATTTAAAAAGGGCTCTAGGGGTGATCCCGGCAATTACAGACCGGTAAGTCTAACGTCGGTACCGGGCAAATTAGTTGAAACAATAGTAAAGAACAAAATTGTCAGACACATAGAAAAACATAAACTCTTGAGCAATAGTCAACATGGTTTCTGTAAAGGGAAATCGTGTCTTACTAATCTATTAGAGTTCTTTGAAGGGGTCAACAAACATGTGGACAAGGGGGATCCGGTGGACATAGTGTACTTAGATTTCCAGAAAGCCTTTGACAAGGTCCCTCACCAAAGGCTCTTACGTAAATTAAGCTGTCATGGGATAAAAGGGAAGGTCCTTTCATGGATTGAGAACTGGTTAAAGGACAGGGAACAAAGGGTAGGAATTAATGGTAAATTCTCAGAATGGAGAGGGGTAACTAGTGGTGTTCCCCAAGAGTCAGTCCTAGGACCTATCCTATTCAATTTATTCATAAATGATCTGGAGAAAGGGGTAAACAGTGAGGTGGCAAAGTTTGCAGATGATACTAAACTACTCAAGATAGTTAAGACCAAAGCAGATTGTGAAGAACTTCAAAAAGATCTCACAAAACTAAGTGATTGGGCAACAAAATGGCAAATGAAATTTAATGTGGATAAATGTAAAGTAATGCACATTGGAAAAAATAACCCCAACTATACATACAACATGATGGGGGCTAATTTAGCTACAACGAGTCAGGAAAAAGATCTTGGCGTCATCGTGGATAGTTCTCTAAAGATGTCCACGCAGTGTGCAGAGGCGGTCAAAAAAGCAAACAGGATGTTAGGAATCATTAAAAAGGGGATAGAGAATAAGACTGAGAATATATTATTGCCCTTATATAAATCCATGGTTCGCCCACATCTCGAATACTGTGTACAGATGTGGTCTCCTCACCTCAAAAAAGATAGTCTAGCACTAGAAAAGGTTCAGAAAAGAGCAACTAAAATGATTAAGGGTTTAGAGAGGGTCCCATATGAGGAAAGATTAAAGAGGCTAGGACTCTTCAGTTTGGAAAAGAGAAGACTAAGGGGGGACATGATAGAGGTATATAAAATCATGAGTGATGTTGAGAAAGTGGATAAGGAAAAGTTATTTACTTATTCCCATAATACAAGAACTAGGGGTCACCAAAAGAAATTAATAGGCAGCAGGTTTAAAACAAATAAAAGGAAGTTCTTCTTCACGCAGCGCACAGTCAACTTGTGGAACTCCTTACCTGAGGAGGTTGTGAAGGCTAGGACTATAACAATGTTTAAAAGGGGACTGGATAAATTCATGGTGGCTAAGTCCATAAATGGCTATTAGCCAGGATGGGTAAGAATGGTGTCCCTAGCCTCTGTTCGTCAGAGGATGGAGATGGATGGCAGGAGAGAGATCACTTGATCATTGCCTGTTAGGTTCACTCCCTCTGGGGCACCTGGCATTGGCCACTGTCGGTAGACAGATACTGGGCTAGATGGACCTTTGGTCTGACCCAGTACGGCCTTTCTTATGTTCTTATGTTCTTATGTTCTTATGTAATTCCTGAAATCAAAGGAGTTGCATCCATTTATGCCAGTGGTGAATTTGGCTCAATCATTACATTCAACATAAGGCTCTTGCAACAGCTAATGAGGGTTGTGGCATTGGATATTCAGTGCTGGGGAAGGCCTTTATCTGCCAGCTGGCTGATTGCCAGCATTGCTACTGGTCTTCTAGCTGGTTATCAGTAAACAGCCCAGGTAAGGTGGTATCCAGCCACCTGGAAAATTTTGGCCCATGTTATTCTCCCTAGGCCTGCACATGGAGGGAATATCTCTGTGTGGATCTCCTCATTTCTGCACACAAGGGGAAGAGGGAGGGAAACCAGCAGTTTCCAGGGCATCGGTCTCACATCTTCCCCACAGTTCCATTGCTTTCAGAAGGCACTCTTTAGGTCCAGTGTCCCTGTGAGAAAAGGGACTGGTGAACCAGAGGGAGAAGTGGATGGGCAGTGGTGGGAAGGGTGTACATTGGTATACTGCTTCCAGCCCCATGCAGCTTAAGCAGCAAAGATGATAAATCAGGGCTCTGTGCTCTCTTTTCTGCAGAGTTCCTTCTAGACTTCTAGGAGCCATCATGGCCAGGGGAAATCCCTTACAAGGAAGCCTGGGTCCATTGGAGCCATGTTGTCAGGGCCCCAAGGAATAGGATGCCAGGGTCAGAACTTGTGTGGAGGCACAGGGCTTTTTCAAGGATGGGCCACAGATCCTCACCCTGATAAAAGAATGGGGGAGAAGCTCTGTAAGGGGCTCCTTGTGGATAGTTCTTCCCTGGGAATCCCTGCAGGTGGGTTTATGATGCAAGGGACAAAAATATCTCTCTCCACAGGCTGTTTTCTAGCTAAAAGGATCATTATGAATAAATTTCCTAGTCCTCATTGTCTATTGCTCCTGCTTGTATCTCCACCAGCCATGAACATTCCATTGGCTCCTACAGAATGTTGGGACATTCCTGATCCATTCTGCAGCCCTGCTGGGATATACAGAAGTAGTCAAGTGGCTAATAGCAGGAAACTGAGATTTTTTTAAGATTCATAATATGTTCCCAAGTTGCTCACATACTTTGGAGCAGGATTATCTTGCACAGCCACAGGTATTGAAAAATAGCCTGGCATATTTGGCTCAGATTTCCTCTTATCATAGATTTTCACATTGATTTCAACTTTCCCCCCTCTCATCTAATTCCCCCTTTTTGAAGATGGAAACTTTACCGTAGAGGAGATTGTATAGAAAAATAAAATGATTAAAGAGAGGAGAGAGCCTCTAGAGGTCAGTATAGCTCAAACAATGGGCAGCCTCTGAAAATCAGTAATGAGACCTGTTAACATTTCAATAATAACTTTATCCCTGTTTCATCCTAACGAGGAAGTAGTCTTGTTGTCTTACACTGATAAGAACATTTCCCTTGATAGTGAATTCTCCTGGTATAAGTTTTAAACATCTGGAATCAAAGGCAGATCTAATTTGAGATTTAGGATCATTGTATGTATGTCAAATACGCTGCTTGTCACTTTTTTTCTCTGGATTGTTTAGATCACCATTGGCTGGCTGTGATCTGGTAGCCCATCAAGACCCTTCCAGCTATCAGCATTCAGAACTCACTGTTCTGATTTCACAATGCTACAGCCCTTCTACATTTCATTGGTGCTAAGCTGTTCGAGTAATTGGAATCAGGTTTTAAAAATCAGGCACTGAGGCCTTGTTCACTTGCAAGGTGTCTGAATGGTGGTCAGAAGATGACAGTAAAATGAAATATCTAGATGCTAATGGGCTTATAACCATAGTATACAGCATGTTCTGATGGACATCTGTCTAGCTAGAACCATTTTCAGTTTGATTGGTGAGTCTGCTGTGATGTAATGAGCACTATAACTGAGCAAATAACTCAAGACAGACCATTTATTAAACAAAATTCACCTTTTTTTCTGTTCACAAGTTTACACAAGCAGCTTACAATTTTCTTATTTGTTATTTTGAACTATCCACCAAATATTGGGTTAGCTGAAGTTTGTTCATGAATAATTCATTGAGCGTATTTGATATGCAAAATTTTAGCTGAGTTTTGTAGCTTTGATTGAACACAATGGCACATGGTACTTTTATATTCCCTGATTGGATGAGTGTAACTCTTTGGAATGAAGTCTCGTGTTTACAATTTCATAATTTGCCTCTCACATATATTTTCCAGTGGCATTGAAGAACCACTGTTTCCATGATCATTTTTTGCCAATAAATTTATATACTAAAATTTAAGTGAACACACAAGGGTCATGAGCATTGCCAAAGTGAATTCATTTAGGTATTTAACTAATAAACACAGTAGTGTTTTTGCACAATTTGGCCTACCCTACTGGTTACTAGGGAACATCACTCCTGTTGTATGGCAGGTGCATTTCTTTTGCTGCTTGTGTGAGTGTTTTGGAATCAACACCACACATTTATTATTTAGCCCTTGGGAGAAAGTGCACTGTGTATAGCTATTAAAGCTTGAGTTTTGAATGATTGGTTGCAAGCAATAGCCATGACTGCGTACTGCCTTTCTCAGATGACCTGACAGAGTTAGACAAATCTGGATTTGATAACGTGTTGAATGGTGTGATAATATCAGCACAATACAACTTCGGTGATTGAAGAACATATTAGATACTTCTTAATTACACTGATTTCAGTGAAATGCTTAAATGCTGCAGCAGAGCAAGCAGTGGGAAAGGTCTAACTAAGGTATTTTTACCATAATATCTGAGAACAATCTTTTAATGTATTTATCCTTGCAACACTGTTGTGAGGTAGGAAATTTTTATATCCCCATTTTACACATGGGAAACCGAGGCACAAACAGGAAAAATTTCAAAAGTGCCTGGGTCTCTTAGGAATCAAAGTCCCCTCAACTTTCGATGAGATGTAGGCTCCTAGGTGCCTCTGTCACCTTTAAAAATTAGATTTAGGCACCTAAGTCACTTCGGGTGAAATTTTCAAAAGTGTCTAAGTGACTTAGGGCCCTAAGTTCAATTGAAAGTCAATAGGACATAGGCTTCTACAGGCCTGTTTTTTTCAAGGGCATGTAGGTGCCCAAAGAAGCAGATAGGTGCCTTGTGGAATTTTCAGAAGAACAGCTTACATACTTTTGAAAATCCTACTAGGTGCAGCTCTCCTTTTACAGATGCCAAAATATTTTTGAAAATCTGTCGCTAAGTGCTTAAGTCGCTTCTGAAAATTTTAAC
This sequence comes from Emys orbicularis, assembly GCF_028017835.1. Taxonomy (NCBI): domain Eukaryota; kingdom Metazoa; phylum Chordata; order Testudines; family Emydidae; genus Emys; species Emys orbicularis. The sequence goes on along the minus strand of NC_088688.1, from coordinate 18,630,395 downwards.
CAGAGACACTAAGGCCCAGATCCTCAAAGGTATTTGAGCACTTAACTCTTATTGAAATCAAAGAGTTAAGCTCCTAAGTATCTTTGACTTGCCCAAGTCTGTGGCAGCTCCCCCAAGACACAGGATAGCACTCTAACCACTGGACCATGCTCCTCAGCCAGACAATGAAGCACAATGGTCTTTTGTGATTAATGTAGATGGTCATGTAGGTTAAGAGTAGCATGTATTCAATAGCATAAGCAGAGCATATTAAAAGGTGCATGCTTACTAATATGTATTTCCAGCACACCTTTTATTGTAGTTCATGGGACAAATGCACCACAATTTTATTCTATTTGTTTATGAGGGAAGTAGATGGCATTGTGGTAAAATCACAGGAGTATGAATCAGGAGAGTTGGACTCTGGTCCCAGTTCCCCACAGACTCAGTGGGGACCTTGGGCATATCACTTAAGACTGGATATTTAGAAACAGCCTCCAATACTGCAGACACATCTGTGCACCTGCACCAACCACACACACTAGTTCAGACATCTAAACACCTGACCTCACCCTATTGCATTGATCTTTCAAACACTTGTGTGCTTACTGAAATGTACATAGGAGTTGTCTAATTCTGAACACACACACATGCTTAACTTTGTCTTGTGGGGTAAGGTCTTAAGTTGTTGGAGGAGTGGGGCCTAAATGGGTGCACATGCAGGAGCAACATATTTCATTTCAACTTTGGGGGCCAGGATGAGGCCTAGCTAAAATCAAGGCCTTTATCTGTCCATGTCTGTTTCCTTGTCTCTGAAATGGGGATAATAATATCTACGTAACATGGCGTTGAGGGCAAGTTTATCAATGGAAGTAGAGTGCTTTGAGAGGGACAGTGGAAAGATTTAGTGAAATGGGGGCTATAGCAGGTGCAGCTAAGGTGTTGGGGGCTGTGAGGGGATGTATTTCAGGGCTCCTGGGATGTGTGTGTGGGGGCTGCCAGGATAAGTGGGGGCTGATAGGGTACATGGGGTGTGGGAGAGGCATTTAGTGGTCTCTGTGTGTGGTGGGGTATATCGGCAGGGGAACTTTAGGGAAGGTGCCCCGCCCTGCCCATACTTCCATAGCACACAGGACCCCAAAATTCTTTAATCTGAACCTGGTCTGATTTAAAGCCCATTAAAGTCAACAGGAGTCTTTTCATTGATTTCAATCTGCTTTTGATCAGGCCTTTATAAAGCATGTTTGATCCAAACCACTTCTAGTTTTTTTTTTTTTCTTTAGCCAAATCAAAGCCTTTTACAAAGAGCCACGGCCTATGCCTTGTGTAATAATCGGAGTTCTCCTCCAGCCTTGAGCCCTGCCTTCTCACATTACTTCCTTCACAGCCAGTGCTATCCATGTTTTATATCTCCAATGACTGAAGAAGTAAGCCACCAGGGGGCAATGATAATAGCAATAAACATAGAGTAATTATTCTCACATTAGGTCCAAAGTATAATAACAAAATGTAATAATTAACATTCTAAACCATAAACTGATCATATAAATGCCCAGTGCCTTACCCGCAGAATTTCTAATAAGAATGATGAACAAGATTTATGCAGATTGTAATAGGTTCACTGGCATGTCTGACTGGGAGAAGCTTTCGCCCCCATAGCACACCTGTGCAACTGCAAGAGTTATTTTCACATTGATTTCAATGGAAACCGTTGAGTGCTCAGAAATTTTGAAAGTCAGGACACTTATTTAGGCACCTACATAAAGATGTAGGAGCCTCAACTTGTACCTAAGCCAAGATTTTCAAAAGGGACTAGCAATTTTGGGTGATCAACTTGAGATGCATGATTTTTAGTGGATGGGTGCTTAATTCTTTCTGAAACTCAGGTCCCTTAACCAGGGCCAGATTTTCAAAGGTTTTTAGGTGACTAAGGTTGCCTCCCATACAACAGTTCAAATGGTTAGAAGCCTGTGGATGACTACAGCACCTCCCACACCCACACATGAGGGGTAGGGAGCAGATGGTCCCAGTGATGAGGGTCTGTAGCAACGAACTTCTTTAATGTGCTTTTTAGTGTCTGATTTAAGTGGTCTACCAATCCATCTGTTTGGGGACAGAAATTCGGAGAGAACTTCACAACTCCTTTAGTACCTGGGACAGAAAGCTGGTTCCCTGATCTGCTGAGGGTCTCTGTTGGTAGGCTGTCGTCTCTGTGTGGGGTAAGGTGGCCAGACAGCAAGTGTGAAAAATCGGGACGGGGTGGGGGGTAATAGGAGCCTATATAAGAAAAAGACCCAAAAATCGGGACTGTCCCTATAAAATTGGGACATCTGGTCACCCTAGCTGGGGCTGAGGTAATGGTGTTTTAGCCCTCCAGCCCAGGCACACGTCAGTCCAACCCCTTCTGGGGTGTTAAGGTCCAAAGGAAATTAGGAACAACAACAAAAACCCACAACTCAAAACTGGGTCTGATGAACCTTTGGTGGTACCCCACCCTTCTATTCAGGGGTTGTCTCCAAACACCCTGTGCTTCTACTGATCCCCCAGGGACTGGTCATCCCTTCTAGCAGAGACTTATTGGGCCAGTCAACTAGCTCAGTCTCTAGGCTGCAACCAGGGTTCTCTCCAATCAAGAGAAGCAGAACTCTGCTCTCCTTGCTGGTCAGCCCTGAAATGTGCCAGGTCTCCTTGCTCTTTTTAACTCCCCTCTCTATACCAGACATTTGGTGCAGCTGGGGCCACAGGCTGTCCTTAACCCTCTCGTTGCCAGTGTGGGGCGTATATGTCCCATCACAGATTTATAATAAAATCCTTGCAGTTTTAAAAAGCTAGAGGTGCTTTCGTTATTAACATAGCTAAGGACATTGGTTTCTTCATTATATTTTTAATCCTTTAAAAACATTTGTCCAGTTTAATCTAAATGTATAAAATAACATTAGTGGAATTACACGGGTATAAACCTGGAGAAATGCAGTGATGAATCACTCCCTTGTTGTTTCCTGTTGTATGGAAAGGACGTGTGCAGCCACCACTTCCCACATTGTGATGGTCCTTGACAGAGCACATTCATAAGAGCTTCATACCACACATTAATTCAGAAGACATTTCACTAAATACATTAGAGTGTTGGTTACCTTCCCAGAAAATGAGTATAATTTGGGTAATACCTAGTATCGTTGTCATGGACTACAATTTTTTTTACTAGCGCACAAAACATTCATTGTATCTGGACACCTTCCCAAATCTTTGAGAGTCTACTATTATCCACAGCTGCAGACCTGGCCTGGGCTATATAAACTCTGCCCTAGTTCTCAGTGCACTGTAGTGGTGCTGAAGTAGGAATGCTGAAGCAAAATGGAATACATTGTCTGCTTATTCATTTGCATGTTAAGACCCTGAATGTTCTTCTGGCCAAAACCAATTTTAGGCCCTTGGTGCGCCTCTCTTTTCAGAGCTCCCATAATCTAGAATGACCTAAAATCATAGACTGGCCTGATCTTACATCCTGGTTGTGGAATTGAAGAGGAAGCAACTCCCTCCCAATCTCTCTTTCCAGGAGTCGGACCAGGACAGAGTGGGGTTCATGGCTTAGGGTATGTCTGTGCTGCAATGTAAGGTGCTACACTGTCTATGCTGCAGCACAAGTAGACACACCCAAGATGGCTTTAATCTGGCTAGATCAGGTAACAACAGCGGTGAAGCTGGTGCAGCATGGCTAAGCTACCCCAATATGTAACCAGTCTCCCATGCTGCTACGGCTTCACTGCTGTTGGTTTCCCCAAGCTAGCTAGATTAAAGCTAGCTTGCGTTGCAATCACCCCCCCCCCAATGCCAGGTATACAAGCCCCACCCTGGGCCTGAACAGGTTAAAAGGCAATACTGGACCCAGGTAACCCCACCCCTCCATACCTGCCAAGCATTCTCTGGCTGCGAGGAGTGGGTTAAAAGGAGCTGAGAAGCCCAGGGACCCGGTGGTGGATAGGCTGCAGGAGGAGGAATCCTCCTCCAAGAAGCTAGACAGAAAGTGAAGCTTGAGAAGTGACCCTAGAACAGGTCAGGCCCCTCACCAAAGCCTTCTCCAACCACGCCCCTTTGAGAAATTGCAGGGCCCTGGTTGTAAGACTATGGGGCCATGCCTCACATCTATAGGTAGGAAGTAGCCCAGGGAAGCAACTGAGACTCACTGCAGGGAGGAATCTACCAGTGTCACTTCCCACAGGGTCCTGGGCTGGGACCCATTGGAAAGGGAGGGCCTGGGTCCAACTACCAAACCCCCTTAAGAGTCTAGACACAGATGTGGGTGGAAAGCCAAGGTCCCTTAAGATCAGGAACAGGTACTTCTGCCACCCTGACTGAGAAGCGTGGCCAGAATTTGCTGCCTGGCCTTCTGAGCTTCTTATTGCACATACCCTCAATCCCCCTCTGTAAACATATACACACCTACTATTGCTTGGACAGCACCATGCTGCTGTGCACAGGCCAGTGGACTAGGAGTCAGGATACCAGAGTTCTCTTCCCACCTTTGTCACTGACCTGCTGTGTAATCTTGAGCTTACCCACTTCACCTCTCTGTGTCTCAATTTGGATAATGATCCCTTTTTTCCTTTGGTAGAGTGTTGAGATTTATGGATGAAAAGCCCTTGACAAGGCAGCCACAGTTCTTTTCTACAGGCTTTACAAGTTGAGAAATAACCTCTTTTAATATGTGGATAATGATGAAACAACCATCTCATGTATGTCTTTGTCTGAGGTGTGAGAAAAATATTTATGAAATGTTTTGCTGCTCAACCAGCTGACAGAGAATAACTGTTAATATCTAATCCTTTATGGACTGCTGTAGTAGCTGCCATAATGAGTGAGGCTTAAAACAGAAGTATTGATTCTTGCCTCAGATTGGACAGATTTTGGTCTAGGAACAATTGTATTGACAGATACGTGTCTCAGGAGACCTTCAGTAGTAAAGAATAAGTACTTGTCTCCTCTTTTCAACTACGACCTCTCCTGAAAGAGTTCTAAATAAGGGTGAATGCAGGGAGATTTTGCACATTCATATCTTATCCAATTAACTGATGATCTTTTACTTAGTAAGTGAGCATTATTCCTTCTAACCTCTGGGATTTCTATGTAATTCGGGGTCATCAATCCAAATGATTGCAATTCCAGAACCTCTGGCAGTGTCTGCTAAAGTGATAAGGGTGACCCGTTTAGCAGGTATCAATCTAATGGCAGTTTTTGCTCCCTAACATCTGCCAACCAAGCTCAAATTATTACTTAAGTCCATAATTGTTTGCCCTTGTGTTTAAATAGTTTTTAGTGAGGAGCAGCACTCGAGCCTGATGGCCTCCAGCCAAACCACGTCGTGTCAGATCTCACAAGGCAAGCATGGCAGGACTGAGAAAGCAGCTGGACAAATGATTGTTAAGGAACACCTGGGTATTGCAGGAATTGGCCCAGTCAGTGGTATTCTTTCCTATATTCCTTCTAAGCCAGTTCCTTTGAACCAACATCCCAGCATGGTATTGGTATTAAAAGGTTCTCTGTTGCTGGAGGTGTTGTCTTTCAGATGATCCTGACCCCTTCTAGCCATTAAAGACTCAAAAGTGCTTTTTGTAAAAGCAGATGTGTACATCCTACTTTCCTGACCGAACTGCAATTCTAAATTCCTCTCACAGTGAGACAAGAATCCCGTATTCCTCTTCACTTGCTTTCACTTCTGCTGTGTGGTGTTTCTGCCCTATTAAACAGCTGCGGTACGTCATTCCAGCAATGCCTGCACTTCAGTGGTGGGGGAAAGTGAACCCTATACATCATTATCTACTTTAAAGGGCTATTATTATAGTAGTAATAATAATGTTTAGCTTTAATAAATAATATTTAGCAGCTTTCATCTTTATCTTCAAAATACCCCTGTAGTGATGAGCATAAAAACCTAGATAGACTAGAAAAATTAAATAGCATCTAAGTCAGAATTAGGACTCAGTTCTTGGCTCTCAGACCTGTACTCAAACCACCTGCAGCTTAATGAAAGTACCATTTATAAAGGACTTATGTTTCCGCTTTTCTCTTTCTTCCTGTAGAAAATTTAGAGTAGCATGATATTAATTTGCCTTTCATTTGAGAAACCCTATTTTAATAGTGAGGCTGATGAAACAAAAAATATACAATCGGACAACATCATTATGTGGTTCAAAAACTTTTAGGTTGTTGTTAGTTTATGATTTGTGGTGCTGTACAGATAAGTAAGAAGACATTGACTGCAAGGGCTCATTGACACTTAGAAATGTACCAAAATAACTATTTCAGAATAATTATTCCATATTAGATATTTCACTATAAACTCCCCTTATTCCAATGAGCCTTATTTCTGGTATAGCTTAATCCAATTCCAAATCAGAAAAAGGAATTCTTATTCCTGAATAAGGGTACTTAAGCACTTTGCTGGATCACGGTTCAGGTGAGTCAAAAGAAGAATTCTGCCACCCTGCTTGGGTAGTTGAAAGGTTCAAGAGAAAGGGTACATCATTGTCTTTTATATTCTAAAGGGTTTTTTAAAGTTATTTCTATAGAGTCTTTCAAAATTCTATAGAACCCTATTAAATGCAGTAGGAATTTTCCATAAAGTTTGTTTCTGATTCATATTTATTTAAAAATATCTGACGTATGAGTTGGAGTAGATAATACAGGGAACTGGTTAGGAACAGAGGCAAAAATAGACTCTTTTTTTGAAAAAAATTCTCATGCATAAATTGATGTGAAAAAATTTCCTTGATTTAGATATTTTTTTCTTTTAATGAACAACTGTTCAGTTTCAGGAATTATTTTGCTTCTTATTATTCCCATTTGTGGTTTTAGAACACATTTTTGGTAGCTTGAAGTTTTTTTCCTCCAGACTTAGTTAACTGATTGTTAAAATGACGTTATTCCTGTCTTCCAAGCGTGGGGCTTAATTGATAATGCTAAAGTTTCTCTCTTCTTCTTTTTCTCAAACACTTGAGAAAATCTGGGCAGTTCTAAAGAACATTATAATCTTTTTGCATCATACTTATTATTCATAAGACTTCCCCACTGAATGGGAAGAAAGGCCATTTTTGCAGCTGAGAAGGATTTTAGACTACAGAGGAACGGAAAATGGAAGGTGAGTGGATATAGAAATTAGATCAGAAAAATGTAAACCAGCAAATAACAGGCTATTCTGTACGTGTCCTATTTAACAGGTGAATAAATAAGATGTGATAGGGAATATACAAAAATCAGAAAGTTTAATTTAGATGTAGATGGATGTTAATGACTCAAGTTATTTTCAGAGAGGGGATAAAACAACTTCAGTTTTGCCTTAGAAAGCTATGTGACTGGTGCAAATTTTAGAAGAGGTTTATATTGCTTAATAAGAAAAGGAAGGAAGTCGTAGATCAGACCATTAGCATCCTAAATAACTCAATTTTGATGATCTTAGAATTATGTAACCTCCATTGACGTCACCCAGAGTTTTGGGTGCCCAAAGCGCAGGAAAGTGCCTGTACCAATGTAACCCACACACCTCCTGGTTGTGGTGCTCTGTCCTCTCCAGTGGCACCAAAACCACTTAGAGATTAATGGGTGTGCTACAGCCTTAGCTAAGAGCCATGTAGCTTTTAGCTCATGTAGTAGAGGCTCATGCATTTAGCTCCAGAGATCACAGGTTTGATCCTGCCCGCCGAAGACCAGCATCTGTTGGTGTTACAAGTGCTAAGGGAAATTAGAGAGGCTATCAAAATTAAGAACCCAATAATAGTGGGGGATTTCAATTATCCCCATATTGACTGGGAACATTTCACTTCAGGACGAAATGCAGAGATAAAATTTCTCGATACTTTAAATGACTGCTTCATGGAGCAGCTGGTACGGGAACCCACAAGGGGAGAGGCGACTCTAGATTTAATCCTGAGTGGAGCGCAGGAGCTGGTCCAAGAGGTAACTATAGCGGGACCGCTTGGAAATAGTGACCATAATACAATAGCATTCAACATCCCTGTGGTGGGAAGAACACCTCAACTGCCCAACACTGTGGCCTTTAATTTCAAAAGGGGGAACTATACAAAAATGAGGGGGTTAGTTAGACATAAGTTAAAAGGTTCAGTGACTAACGTGAAATCCCTGCAAGTTGCGTGGGCCCTTTTTAAAGACACCATAATAGAGGCTCAACTTCAATGTATACCCCAAATTAAGAAAAACAGTAAAAGAACTAAAAAAGAGCCACCGTGGCTTAACAACCATGTAAAAGAAGCAGTGAGAGATAAAAAGACTTCCTTTAAAAAGTGGAAGTCAAATCCTAGTGAGGCAAATAGAAAGGAGCACAAACACTGCCAACTTAAGTGCAAGAGTGTAATAAGAAAAGCCAAAGAGGAGTTTGAAGAACGGCTAGCCAAAAACTCCAAAGGTAATAACAAAATGTTTTTTAAGTACATCAGAAGCAGGAAGCCTGCTAAACAACCAGTGGGGCCCCTTGACGATGAAAATACAAAAGGAGCGCTTAAAGATGATAAAGTCATTGCGGAGAAACTAAATGGATTCTTTGCTTCAGTCTTCACGGCTGAGGATGTTAGGGAGATTCCCAAACCTGAGCTGGCTTTTGTAGGTGACAAATCTGAGGAACTGTCACAGATTGAAGTATCACTAGAGGAGGTTTTGGAATTAATTGATAAACTCAACATTAACAAGTCACCGGGACCAGATGGCATTCACCCAAGAGTTCTGAAAGAACTCAAATGTGAAGTTGCGGAACTATTAACTAAGGTTTGTAACCTGTCCTTTAAATCGGCTTCGGTACCCAATGACTGGAAGTTAGCTAATGTAACGCCAATATTTAAAAAGGGCTCTAGGGGTGATCCCGGCAATTACAGACCGGTAAGTCTAACGTCGGTACCGGGCAAATTAGTTGAAACAATAGTAAAGAACAAAATTGTCAGACACATAGAAAAACATAAACTCTTGAGCAATAGTCAACATGGTTTCTGTAAAGGGAAATCGTGTCTTACTAATCTATTAGAGTTCTTTGAAGGGGTCAACAAACATGTGGACAAGGGGGATCCGGTGGACATAGTGTACTTAGATTTCCAGAAAGCCTTTGACAAGGTCCCTCACCAAAGGCTCTTACGTAAATTAAGCTGTCATGGGATAAAAGGGAAGGTCCTTTCATGGATTGAGAACTGGTTAAAGGACAGGGAACAAAGGGTAGGAATTAATGGTAAATTCTCAGAATGGAGAGGGGTAACTAGTGGTGTTCCCCAAGGGTCAGTCCTAGGACCTATCCTATTCAATTTATTCATAAATGATCTGGAGAAAGGGGTAAACAGTGAGGTGGCAAAGTTTGCAGATGATACTAAACTACTCAAGATAGTTAAGACCAAAGCAGATTGTGAAGAACTTCAAAAAGATCTCACAAAACTAAGTGATTGGGCAACAAAATGGCAAATGAAATTTAATGTGGATAAATGTAAAGTAATGCACATTGGAAAAAATAACCCCAACTATACATACAACATGATGGGGGCTAATTTAGCTACAACGAGTCAGGAAAAAGATCTTGGCGTCATCGTGGATAGTTCTCTAAAGATGTCCACGCAGTGTGCAGAGGCGGTCAAAAAAGCAAACAGGATGTTAGGAATCATTAAAAAGGGGATAGAGAATAAGACTGAGAATATATTATTGCCCTTATATAAATCCATGGTTCGCCCACATCTCGAATACTGTGTACAGATGTGGTCTCCTCACCTCAAAAAAGATAGTCTAGCACTAGAAAAGGTTCAGAAAAGAGCAACTAAAATGATTAAGGGTTTAGAGAGGGTCCCATATGAGGAAAGATTAAAGAGGCTAGGACTCTTCAGTTTGGAAAAGAGAAGACTAAGGGGGGACATGATAGAGGTATATAAAATCATGAGTGATGTTGAGAAAGTGGATAAGGAAAAGTTATTTACTTATTCCCATAATACAAGAACTAGGGGTCACCAAAAGAAATTAATAGGCAGCAGGTTTAAAACAAATAAAAGGAAGTTCTTCTTCACGCAGCGCACAGTCAACTTGTGGAACTCCTTACCTGAGGAGGTTGTGAAGGCTAGGACTATAACAATGTTTAAAAGGGGACTGGATAAATTCATGGTGGCTAAGTCCATAAATGGCTATTAGCCAGGATGGGTAAGAATGGTGTCCCTAGCCTCTGTTCGTCAGAGGATGGAGATGGATGGCAGGAGAGAGATCACTTGATCATTGCCTGTTAGGTTCACTCCCTCTGGGGCACCTGGCATTGGCCACTGTCGGTAGACAGATACTGGGCTAGATGGACCTTTGGTCTGACCCAGTACGGCCTTTCTTATGTTCTTATGTTCTTAAGTGGGGGCTTGTCCAGGATATCAACTGGGAAGTCTCTGAAGCTTGGGATGTGCTCCCTCAGCTGGGAGAAGTATGTAACCCACTTACCCACACACCTCCTGGGTGTGGTGCTCTGTCCCCTCTAGTGGTACACTTAATGAGTCTGCTACAGCCTTACCTAAGAGCCCTGGGACTTTTGGCTCAAGCATTTAGCTCCATAGGTCCCAGGTTTGATCCCACCCGCCGATGACCAGAGTCTGTTAGTGATACATCAGCACACAAGAATCACTGAAAATTCTGTGTTTGTTGCAGAGACATAAATTAAATTTATTATTTAAGCAGTGAAATAAATCACAAGTATAATGGGCCAAATTCAGAACTGGGCTACACAGAGGCTAAGCCCCATTTCTTTCCCTTGTGTATTTACAGAAGCTCAATATAAAGTTTTCAGAGTTGGTCCAGCTAATCCAGTTAGCCGGGTAATCCAGCACTCATAAACTACAATTAGTAATTGGATTTGTTTCCATCTTCCAGTTTTTTAAAACTATGATCTGGGGTAATAAAGATGGAAAAATCCAAGCCCCTATACCCCATCAGGCACACCTAATTTTGGGAAAATAGTGATCATGTCCATGTTTCTCTCTGATTATAGCAGCTGCCTGAGGGATATAGAGACCAAGGGTTGCCAAGCCACTCATCTCCACTGCCCTCAGGTTTTCTCAGCCTAAAGTTGAGCTGGGTGGCAAGAAACTAACATGTGTCAAGAGATGATCATATCTATTACACACACAAAAATTCTTCTCAGTCATTCATCTCTGGGCCACAATCTACATTCAGGAAGTGAGAGATTGCTGTCAATTTCATATAGCACTTTGCACTGCTTTGTTTGCTTAACATGTCCCTTCTTTGAAATTCACAGGCTGGATGCTCTGAACCTCTCTGTATTTGCATCTAGTTATAATGCTCTTTTTTTTTCCAGAATAGCTTTGTCTTATCCCTTTTACCATTCACACCTGGTTTCACTCTTTGTAAAGTTCTTTCACGAAGGGAGCTTTGTGAGTGATAATCTGCACAGCTACTATTTTACATATTTCCTATTTATTTATTAGGTGGAGAGGAGAATACTGTTTCACAATACAAACCGCTTCAGTCTACTAAGGCCAAATTCTGCTCCCAGGTACACGTCCAGAGCTGCCATCAAGTCTGATAGGAACTGTGTGTGTGCAACCAAGGCATGAATCCAGCCCTAAATTAGAGAGTTGCATTGAGTGCATTTTATTAAGGAGACCTTGGAATTCTTGTTCTTTTCAGTTTTATACTTGAAGTTCATGACCAGGAAAATTATTGGGCAATAACTGTAGAATTATTAAAATGAAACTATCTTCTCCAACTGGCTTATTTTACAGTGTAGCTGAGGGGCTGGCAAAGCTTAACTTTTATAAGGTTATAAGTTTTAAAGTACTCTACAACTTTTCTAAAAGTTATGTTTTATAAAACTAAAGGAGGGTAATGAGAAAAGTTTTTCTCCCCATGGGTAACTACTCTGAATACAAGAAACATCTGATTAGCTAACTAAGACATGATCTTGATCCCATTTGAGTTAAAAGGGAATTTTGCCATTTTCTTTTATAGGAACAGGATTGGGCCCTTAATTTCCCATCTCATACAACTATAAACTCTAATAAGTCCTCAAATCCACAGCTCTTGGTGTAGCTGAGAATCAGGTCCATTGCAGGCAGCTATAACTATCAGGTCATCTAGGTCATCCCCTGCCATTGCAGATTTTTTCCCTACAGTATATTTTTTAGCACTTTGTCCAGTCTTTTTAAATGTCCCCCAATTTCTTTAGGGGATTATTCCATAATCTAGTAGATTCCACTGTCAGGAAGTTTCCCCCCTATAGTTAATATACATTTTTTTCTTAATTTTATCCCATTACTTCTAGTTATGCCCCCCTGTAGCATCTATCATTGCTGTCTTTCTTTTCGCCAAGCAATCTCTCTCTCCTCTAGTCCTAAATCCTCCTTCTTATGTCAGGCCCCATTACTAGGGAAATGTGCCCCTCTTCCTTTCAAAATTAATCTTTCCCAGTCTTCTTTCTGGTGCTAGTAGTTTTTACTCCTGATCAGGGCCGGATTAATGTTTTGTGGGCCCTGGTGCCCGGACTGTGGCCCCGCCTACGCTCTGCTCTGAGGTCCTGCCCCTGCTTGGCCTCTTCGCCTCAAGGCCCAGCCCGCCACTCACATAGGGGAGAGGGAGTAGAGAGGAGTGAGCAGGGGACAATGTGGGGGAAGGGGTAGAGAGGAGCGAGCAGTGGTTGGAGCCTTGGGGGGAAGAGGCCGAGTGGTGGCAGGGCCTTGAGGTGGAGCATGTGGGGGTGGAGCCACAGTCTAGGTGCTGGGGCCCCTTCTGAGTGTGAGCCTGGTGCCATTGTAAACTCAGTACTGCTCCTTATACATCCTTGAAGTGATATTACTCAAGCTATGGCTACACTAGAGAGAGATTGCAGTGGCACAGTTCTGCTGCTGTAAGCTCTCTAGTGCAGAGGTTCTCAAACTTTTTTTTTCATGGACCACTTGAAAATTGCTGAGGGTCTCGGTGGACCGCTTAATGATCTTTCCAAATGTTGTTTGTATCGTTAGCTAACCATTGTAAAGCACTTTGGATAAAAGTGCTATATAAAAAAAATGTAATAATAATTAACTTTTTTTGTTCTACAAATAAAAGCACACAACTCATATTTTAATATCAGTAGTCTTACCTTTCTAATGTGATGGATGTACCCTCTCTCCCCTGCCACATCTGAGGCTGGGAAGGAGGGGGCCGTCTCTTCCCGGCAGCTGCAGCCCTGGATCTGGGGAAAGTCGCCTCTTTCTCTGGTCACCGCATCCCTGCATGTCCCAAATTCCCCCCACCCCCTCTTCTCACCCCACTTTCTCCTCCCACCTACCCCCTAGTTTCCCCAAGGCCACCACCTCACCTTACATGTGTGTCTTCTCCAGGGTCCAGGCACCTAATTAGTGGAGCCACGCCTGTGCAGCTCCACTAATTAGGAGGGTGGCCCTTCATTCTCTCATGTGCAGCTGCCCAGGCATGCACCTTAGAGGGAACTATCCATGGACCACCTGAATGGAGCTTGTGGACCACTGGTGGTCCACAGACCACAGTTTGAGAACCTCTGTTCTAGTGGAGCCGGTTTAAGCTGGTCTAAGCTGACAGGAGAGAGCTCTTTCATTGGCTTAATTACTTCACTCCCCTGAGTGGCAGTAGCTATGTTGGTGGGAGAGGCTCTCCCACCGACATAGCATTGTCCACACCGGTGTTTAAGTCAGCATAAATTATGTTGCTCATGTTGATTTAAACTGTAGTGTATCCATAGCCTCACTCACTGTAGGGGAAAGAGTATTTCAGTTACTGTGAGTGTAAGAGGATAAGATTTGGGGTACAATCTGAATATCTTGGTGCCAGATTCTGCTCTCAAGTATAGCGATACAACCTCACTGGCTTGAATAGAGTTGTACTGATGTTAATGAGAGCAGAAATTTGCTTGTTATCTTTAAGTGGCAGCTACGCTGAAGGTAAAGTGTTGAGCAACCTATTGAAAAGTTGAGTGTCTTGAGTAAATGTTCACACTTTGTGTTTCTTCAGAACCTTCTATCTCAGACTATGAAAGCACTCTACAAACTTTCATTGGTTTTCATATAATTTCTGTGAGCTAGGTTGGAGTTACTAACCATTTTTCTCAGACGAAGAAAACAGAGGCACAGAATTGTAACAGCTATATTTTCAAAGATGGCTTTTAAATTTGGATGACTATCCTTAGAGACAATGGGCCTGATTGTCAGAGGTGCTGAGCAGCCAAAACTTCCATTTACTAAAACTGGAGTTTTAGCTCTTCTGAAATGGGGAGGCCCAAAGTATCTCCAGTTGAGCACTCAGAATTATTGGCCTCTGTTGAAAACTCTGGCCTAAGCAAATTGCTCAAGCTCACACAAGAAGTCTCTGGCAGAGCTGGGAATAGGACCCAAATATTCTAATGTACAGTGGTATTTTAGCCACAAGCTCGTTCTTCCTCCCCCATATGTATGAGCTATATTCCAACTAATAAAACATTCTCCTTTCTTGTTATGTAAATGTGCAGCATATCCATAATGGGGATAAACAGAAATTATTTTGAACACAATGTGTTTGATACATATTTTTCTTGTAAGCTTTTCTTCAGTCCTTCCAGTCAAGGGTAGGGGCCTCAGAAGAGACAGATGCATCCCGGAGAGGAATGCCTGGCTGCAAGGATGGTGTCGCCAGGAGGACTTCGGCTTCCTTGACCACGGGATGCTGTTCCAGGAAGAAGGACTGCTAAACAGAGATCGGCTCCACCTATCGAGGGAGAGGACAAGCATATTTGGCTACAGACTGGCTAACCTAGTGAAGAGGGCTTTAAACTAGGTTCAATGGGAGCAGGTGACCAAAGCCCACAGGTAAGTCAAAAACATGGCGACCTGGGAGAAGGGTGGCAGCATGGGCTGTTATAGCAGAAATAAGGGAGAGACAAGACAGAACTGGGGGAGGGGTTGGAAATCAAATCAGTATCTTAGATGTCTGTATACTAATGCGAGAAGTATGGGGAATAAGCAGGAAGAACTCGAAATGCTAGTAAATAAACACAACTATGACCTAGTTGGCATCACGGAGACATGGTGGGACAGTATGCATGACTGGAATATTGGTATAGAAGGGCACAGCTTGCTCAGGAAGGACAGGCAGGGGAAAAAGGGAGGAGGTGTTGCCTTATATATTACAAATGTATACACTTGGACTGAGGTTGAGATAGAAATAAGAGACAGACTTATTGAAAGTCTCTGGGTAATGATAAAAGGGGTCAAAAACAAGGGTGATGTCATGGTAGGGGTCCACCAAACCAGGAAGAAGAGGTGGATGAGGTTTTTTTTTAAACAACTAACAAAATCATCCAAAGCACAGGACTTGGTGGTGATGGGGGACTTCAACTACCCAGACATCTGTTGGGAAAATAACACAGCAGGGCACAGATTATCCAACAAGTTCTTGGAATGTATTGGAGACAATTTTTTATTTCAGAAGCTGGACAAAGCTACTAGGGGGGAGACTGTTCTAGATTTGATTTTGACAAATAGGGAAGAACTGGTTGAGAATTTGAAAGTGGAAGGCAACTTGGGTGAAAGTGATCATGAAATGGTAGAGTTCATGATTCTAAGGAATGGTAGGAGGGAGAACAGCACAATAAAGACAATGGATTTCAAGGAGGCAGATTTTTGCAAACTCAGGGAGTTGGTAGGTAAAATCCCATGGGATGCAAGTCTAAAGGGAAAAACAATTGAAGACAGTTTGCAATTTTTCAGAGAGACATTATTAAGAGCACAAGAGCAAGCTATCCCACTGCGTAGAAAAGATAGGAAGTATGGCAAGAGACCACCCTGGCTTAACCAGGAGATCATCAATGATCTAACATTTAAAAAAGAGTCCTACAAAAAGTGGAAACTCGGTCGAACTACAAAGGATGAATATAAACAAATAATACAAGTACGTAGGGACAAAATTAGAAAAGCCAAGGCACAAAACGAGATCAAACTAGCTAGGGACATAAAAGGAAACAAGAAAACATTCTACAAGTACATTAGAAGCAAGAGGAAGACCAAGGACAGGGTAGTCCTGTTACTCAATGTGGGGGGAAAGACTCATAGACTCATAGACTTTAAGGTCAGAAGGGACCATTATGATCATCTAGTCTGACCTCCCGCATGATGCAGGCCACAAAAGCTGACCCACCCACTCCTGGAATAATTCTCTCCCTTGACTCAGCTGTTGAAGTCCCCAAATCATGATTTAAAGACTTCAAGTCGCAGAGAATCCTCCAGCCAGCGACCTGCCCCATGCTGCGGAGGAAGGCGAAAAACCTCCAGGGCTTCTGCCAATCTACCCTGGAGGAAAATTCCTTCCCGACTCCAAATATGGCGATCAGCAGAACCCCAAGCATGCGGGCAAGATTCTCCAGCCAGACCCGCATTGACCATTGATACTAATTACCTGCGATGGCACGTTATTGACCTATTGACTAAAATCACGTTATCCCATCAAACCATCCCCTCCATAAACTTATCAAGCTTAATCTTAAAGCCAGAGAGGTCTTTCGCCCCCACTGTTTCCCTCGGAAGGCTGTTCCAGAACTTCACCGTCATCTAATTTCAAGCCTAAACTTCCCGACGGCCAGTTTATATCCATTTGTTCTCGTGTCCACATTAGTACTGAGCTGAAATAATTCCTCTCCCTCCCTGGTATTTATCCCTCTGATATATTTAAAGAGAGCAATCATATCCCCCCTCAGCCTTCTTTTGGTTAGGGTAAACAAACCAAGCTCCTCGAGTCTCTTTTCATACGACAGGTTTTCCATTCCTCGGATCATCCTAGTGGCCCTTCTCTGTACCCGTTCCAGTTTGAGTTCATCCTTTTTAAACATGGGAGACCAGAACTGCACACAGTACTCCAAATGAGGTCTCACCAGTGCCTTGTATAACGGAAGCAGCACCTCCTTATCCCTACTAGAAATACCTCGCCTAATGCATCCCAAGACCGCATTAGCTTTTTTCACGGCCACGTCACATTGCCGACTCATAGTCATCCTGCGATCAACCAGGACTCCGAGGTCCTTCTCCTCCTCCGTTACTTCCAACCGATGCGTCCCCAGCTTATAACTATAATTCTTGTTAGTCATCCCTAAATGCATCACCTTACACTTCTCACTATTAAATTTCATCCTATTACTATTACTCCAGTTTACAAGGTCATCCAAGTCTCCCTGCAGGATATCCCGATCCTTCTCCGAATTGGCAATACCTCCCAACTTTGTGTCATCCGCAAACTTTATCAGCCCACTTCTACATTTGGTTCCGAGGTCAGTAATAAATAGATTAAATAAAATCGGACCCAAAACCGAACCTTGAGGAACTCCACTGGTAACTTCCCTCCAACCTGACAGTTCACCTTTCAGTACGACCCACTGCAGTCTCCCCTTTAACCAGTTCTTTATCCACCTCTGGATTTTCATATCGATCCCCATCTTTTCCAATTTAACCAATAATTCCTCATGCGGTACCGTATCAAACGCTTTACTGAAATCGAGGTATATTAGATCCACCGCATTTCCTTTATCTAAAAAATCTGTTACTTTCTCAAAGAAGGAGATCAGGTTGGTTTGGCACGATCTGCCTTTCGTAAAACCATGTTGTAATTTGTCCCAATTGCCATTGACCTCACGGTCCTTAACTACTTTCTCCTTCAAAAATTTTTCCAAGACCTTGCATATTACAGATGTTAAACTAACAGGCCTGTAGTTACCCGGGTCACTTTTTTTCCCCTTCTTGAAAATAGGAACCACATTAGCTATTCTCCAGTCCAACGGTACCACCCCCGAGTTTACAGATTCATTAAAAATTATCGCTAATTGGCTTGCAATTTCTCGCGCCAGTTCCTTTAATATTCTCAGATGAAGATCATCCAGTCCGCCCGATTTAGTCCCGTTAAGCTGTTCGAGTTTGGCTTCTACCTCGGATACGGTAATGTCAACCCCCCCTCCTTTATTCCCCTCTGTGACGCTGCCTCTATTCCTAAGCCCTTCATTAGCCTCATTAAAGACCGATGCAAAATATTCGTTTAGATATTGTGCCATGCCTAGATTATCCTTAATCTCTACTCCATCTACAGTCTTCAGTGGTCCCACTTCTTCTTTCTTTGTTTTCTTCCTATTTATATGGCTATAAAACCTCTTGCTATTGGTTTTAATTCCCCTCACAAGGTCCAACTCTACACGGCTTTTGGCCTTTCTCACTCCATCTCTACATGCTCTGACCTCAATAAGGTAGGTTTCTTTGCCGATCCCTCCCCTCTTCCACTCTTTGTATGCTTTCTGTTTTTTCTTAATCACCCTTCTGAGATGCTCGCTCATCCAGCTTGGTCTAAATCTCCTGCCTATGACAATAACAGAAAATGTGGAAATGGTAGAGGTGCTTAATGACTTCTTTGTTTCAGTTTTCACCAAGAAGGTTGGTGGCAATGGGACAGCTAAAATAGTGAATGCCAGTGAAAATGGGGTAAGATCAGAGTTTAAAATAGGGAAAGAACAAGTCAAAAATTACTTAGACAAGTTAGATGTCTTCAAATCACCAGGGCCTGATGAAATGCATCCTAGAATACTCAAGGAGCTGTCTGAGGAGATATCTGAGCCATTAGCAATTATCTTTGAAAAGTCATGGAAGACAGGAGACATTCCAGAAGACTGGAAAAGGGCAAATATATTGCCCATGTATAAAAAAGGGAAATAAGGATAACCCAGGGAATTACAGACCAGTCAGCTTAACTTCTGTACACGGAAAGATAATGGAGCAAATAATTAAGCAATTAATTTGCAAACACCTAGAAGATACTAAGGTCATAAATAACAGCATGGATTTGTCAAGAACAAATTGTGTCAAACCAACCTGATAGCTTTCTTTGACAGGGTAACAAGCCTTGTGCATGGGGGGAAGTGGTAGATGTGGTATATCTTGACTTTAGTACGGCTTTTGATACTGTCTCGCATGACCTCATAAACAAACTAGGGAAATACAACCTAGATGGAGCTTCTATAAGGAGGCTGCATAACTGGTTGGAAAATTGTTCCCAGAGAGTAGTTATCAGTGGTTCACAGTCATGCTGGAAGGGCGTAATGAATGGGTCCCGCAGGGATCGGTTCTGGGTCTGGTTCTGTTCAATATCTTCATCAATGATTTAGATAATGACATAGAGAGTACACTTATAAAGTTTGTGGACGATACCAAGTTGGGAGGGGTTGCAAGTGCTTTGGAAGATAGGATTACAATTCAAAATGATCTGGACAAATTGGAGAGATGGTCTGAAGTAAATAGGATGAAATTCAATAAGGACAAATGCAAAGTACTCCACTTAGGAAGGAACAATCAGTTGCACACTTACAAAATGGGAAATAACTGCCTAGGAAGGAGTACTGCGAAAAGGGATCTGGGGGTCATAGTGGATCACAAGCTAAATATGAGTCAACAGTGTAATGCTGTTGCAAAAAAAGCAAACATCATTCTGGGATGTATTAGCAGGAGTATTGTAAGCAAGACACGAGAAGTAATTCTTCCACTCTAGTCCGCGCTGATTAGGCCTCAACTGGAGTATTGTGTCCAGTTCTGGGCGCCACATTTTAGGAAAGATGTGGACAAATTGGAGAAAGTCCAGAGAAGAGCAACAAAAATGATTAAAGGTCTAGAAAACATGACCTGTGAGGGAAGACTGTAAAAAATGGGTTTGTTTAGTCTGGAGAAGAGAAGACTGAGAGGGGACATGATAACAGTTTTCAAGTACATAAAAGGTTGTTACAAGGAGGAGGGAGAAAAATTGTTCTTCTTAACCTCTGAGGATAGGACAAGAAGCAATGGGCTTAAATTGCACCAAGGGCGGTTTAGGTTGGACATTAGGAAACTGTCAGGGTGGTTAAGCACTGAAATAAATTGCCTAGGGAGGTGGTAGAATCTCCATTATTGGGGATTTTTAAGAACAGGTTGGACAAACATCTGTCAGGAATGGTCTAGATAATACTTGGTCCTGCCGTGAGTGCAGGGGACTGGACTAGATGACCTCTCAAGGTCCCTTCCAGTTCTATGATTCTATGTGACTGCATTTGAGGCCATGCAGAACAGTAATATCAGAAATGCCCTTTCCATCAGCAAGGGCAAGGTGCTGCAGCATCAGGTCTCATCAGATGATATTTTGGTGGACAGTTGAGTCATTCCTTCCACCAGCTATTCTGAATCAGGAGTGGCAAGGCAAATGGGACCAGACTTTCCAGCCAGAGGAGGAAAGAGAAGGAGAGCCAGGCACTTGTCTGGCCAACACTGGAGAGAGGCAGATCACAGGAACCTAGGGGGAATGGAAAAGCTGAGTTTGGCCAGCATAAAGAAGTCTTTCACTTGAGAGAGAAGACCAGCAAAAAAAGAACCTAGGGTAAGATACAAGATAGAACAGAGTTTCAGAGGGAGAGTGGAGCTAGCTAAAGCCAGAAGGAACTCAGGTTAGGATTCATATAGACAAGGAAAAATTGCAGCCAGTGGAAGCCCATGAGTTCTAAAGACGCTTGCAAGGGTATTGATTGGTATTTAAAGTAATGATAATCAATTTAGGCAAACAGTAAAATTAGCCTTTGAAAGAGCTGGTAGACTGCTTTTTATTTATTTTTTTAAAGATATATATACTCTTACTCAAGTTGGGTCTCACAGCCAACTACTTCCCAACAGTAGTTGCACAGGCATGCATTCTGTAGAACAATGTGGTGTTGCTAGATAAGATAGCAGGGAAGAAGCTATTTTCTGATTTAAAGATAGTTTATCTCCCTTGATAGTTTTCATGGCAGTTCTAAAAAATGTTCAGCATAACCAATAGAATATGGATTGTATAGGGACAGATAAAACAGGTTGAAGTTCACAAACTTGCAAGCCATACTTGGATTTCTTCAGATGTTGTCTGGGACCCATTGCCATATTTTTTCTGATTAAATTAGTGTTCCAAAATAATTATGGGGCAGATGAAGAAGGAGCAGTGGAAAGACATATATAAGCCACTGCAGTATTTCTGCTTTTTTGACATGTCTTGTGTTTGGTGTCCATTGAAATTGAAAGGCCAGAGAGGCAGACATACAATGTGTCTTTATATCCTTTATATCCTTATGTTTGCACCAAATGCATTATCAAAGTTAGATTGATAATAATCCTCAGACCCCGATTCTAGGGTTCAGTCAAGCTCTACGTGGTGAGATCAGGGAAGGTGACATTAAGACACCTTTCTGTCCCATCCCCTTTCCCAAACCTGGGGGGCAGACAGCTGTCAGTTTGTTCCTCGGTCCAATTTAGAGCAGCTTTGGGACTGCTATAAGTTGCAATGGCAGCAACAAGCCCCAAAGGACTGTTCTGCTCGATCAAGATAGCCAGAGCTATATGCTTCATGAGGAACTCCAGCCACCATCCTTCATGCCCCAGAATATCCCCTATAGTGGAGGTGAGGGGTGCCAAAAACAGGTAAAATAGAATTTGCTATACCAGCTTTACCTCACGTAAGGATTTGCCCTGTTTAAACAATCTTTCTGTCCCCACCAGTGCGGCACAAAGGATCTGGCTCTGAATTTAAAAAAAAAAGAAAGTGAGGAACAATGCACACAGTGCCATTTTGAGGCATTAACTGAGGACATTTTACCTGTCAGAAAATTTTCAAGAAAGAGAGAAACAACACATTATGCTACCATGGGTATGATGACAACTTGTTAGTGCAGGTCAAACCTTTGTGTTCATTCAAAAGGGCAAAGCTTACAGTTATGAAATGTTTCTTCAATATCCCTGTCTATAGCTGGCTGCCAATCATGCTGACTAGCTAAGGCTTTCCTACCTGGATGGTTTTCACAAAGTTCTTTTAAAAACTCATGAAAATTCCTTTTCAGAAGAGTGGTTCTAATGCCCCAGAAGAGGCATCTTCCCCATCTGTTGAAAGATTACCCTTCCTGTAACATCTCATCTCCTGAGTAAATGTATATGTGCTTGTCCACTCAGTTGATGTCAGTGTAGAAAGTCAGATAACTTACAATTCAAGCGGGCCTTGTGGATTTACTTGACCCACAGATAATAGGTCAATCTGGCAAGTATTCAGACTAGTAGCTCTGACAAAATTATTTTGGAGTCAGGGCTTTTATAACAACTTCCAAGGATGACAAGTATCAGTAGATTCCTTAAGAATATACAGAGGATCCAAGATAGTCACAGATTGAGGGTTTTGTTTTAAAAAAAAACACACCACATGGGCTTTGTACATTTTATTTCATATTCAACTGACTATTTTAAGTCAGCTTCCATATTTTCATAATAAACACCATCATTTCCCCCCATTTTGTATTAATCTGGAAGATCTTGCTGAATCTCTTTCACTGATGACTGGAAGTACTGAATGGCACCATATAGTAATTTCTTATGAATATATGCTTATGGTGACACAATCTTTGGACTTTTCATTTACTATTAATTTGTGACACAGCAGTGTGAGCCCCACTTTCAAGACATTCTACTGCAGATCCAAGTGTGAAATTCAGAGAAGGATTGGAGAGGAGTTGGATGGATTGTAGAAGATGGCAACATTGAAGTCGGTGGGGTTTCACTTGGAAGAGGGAGGGGATGAGAGCAGCGCAGGAGGAGCAGATAGCTTGATGTTGCCACCACATTACCTAAGGGTAGACTTGGGGCAGGGGGTGTGTGTTTACCATAAATGGAAGCAGCTGCTGAAGCACTGTCAAAGTGGGAGATCTAGTCTTCAGCTAGTGCCAGGAAATTGAGGGAGCAGGAGATGAAAAGATTGTGGATGGTGATCATCATTTTAGTGATGGAGCATGCATTCCAGTGGGTACAGGAGAGGAATGGATATCTAATGTAGCAGGGATGGAATGCAATCTAATGGAGCTGAACAAGAGTGGATCTTGTCTATAAAGCTGGGCTTCAGGAAGTAAATTTACCAGACTATTTGCTACCCTTTGTAAAATAAAGGTGCTTAAGCATGGATTTGGGGTGAATTTCTGCAAACAGTGAAATCAACTTTTTATTGTGCAATTCTGGAAGGGGTTGGTGATCTGTATTTCAGAAACATGTAGCTAGTGTTCACTCAGTCCCTACCCCATATCTGAGACTAGATTTACCCCTATTATACCAAGTCAGGTTCCCTTAAAACTCATGCTGGCTAATTTACTTTTCAGTAGGGAAAATAAGTATCTCCCTCAGTAGGAATATCATTCCCTGCAGCACATTCTGTTGTGCAGGAAGACTAAAGTCACAAAGGATAATCAGAAAGATTATTAACTCTAGTGGACAGTAAGTAAGGTAAATTCTAGGCCAAAAGCATGTGGTGGGAAGTCTGCCTAACACACTGTTTATGTACCTAAGGATTTAAGACTCCTGAACTGGCTGTTCTATTAATTTATTATGAATAACATTGTATGCTTAATGACAAATGCTATTTCTAATACTCCAGTATTTAAGTAATATTTCAACATTTTATAAATAGGATGCCAATCTAAGCTAATCTATCTATGGTGTTTATAGGGCACCAAACATCATATTTTCTAAATGCCACGCCTTGAACCATACTCCTTTGCAATATAGCCATGTCTCTTATTGTACACTGCATAACTAAAAAGTTGATTTGTATACATTCATCTTTTCCATGCATTCCCTCATCTGCTCTTTACCAGAGGATATTTTACAAGTTCTTTCTTACCTCCAAATTGTTCAGTCTTCCCCTCCCCCGCATATCTTTTCTAATGGAAGACAGTTAGAAAAGGAGTTCGGTATGTCAGCCATTGTTTGAGTCGCCATTAATTTCATTCTCTGCTTTGTTTGTTAATGGTCCTAATTTCTCCCTAGCAGAGCTGGAAAGCATAAGCAGAAAAAAAGTTTAAATGTAGGAAATGAAAACTAACAATTTCCTTAAATATAGGTCAAGCCTTCCTCATAATTTGTTGTTTTTCTCAAGTAGAGGCTTAGTGATATTAAATAAACTTGCATGCTATTGATGAAAGCTGAAAATTAGCCCTGGTTGACAGTTGTTTGGTTTATTAAAATGTGTTGTTTTTTTGTTTGTTTTTGTTCTCTCAGTTTCCAATTTGGACTAGAAAATAAGGTCCTGATTCTCTTCTCAATCATTTCCCTGTCGCTGTAGGGGCACAAGTGTACCTCAGTCCCTTTTATTTGGTGCCTGTGGCACATAGTCTCCTGGGGGTTGTAATATGTTGGTCTAATTTTGGTTGTTGGGTTAGTGTGCAGGTGCTGAGTGATGTTGGTGGCCTGTGAGATACAGAAGCCCAGATTAAATGATCTAGTGGTCCTTCTGGCCTTAAACTCTGACTCTTGGTTATCATTGGTATAACTCAGTGACTTCAGTGCAGCTACTCCTGATTTTCACCAATGTGAGAGGAGAAATTAGACTCTAAACTATGTACCAAATAAGGGCCTGATCTTACATTGGTTTAAGTCAATGGCTACAGAGCCGTAACTAAGCATTTTAGTGCCTGGGAGGAGCAATCATATTTGCTAGAGGCGACACCCAGTCAGCTGGGTAGTTATCCAAAGTGAGAGCACCAAAGCACACCCAAGACTTTAGTCCTTTGCCACAGCACAGCCACTATAAGGGAAGCTCCCTCTACCCACCCCTGCCCTGCTCCCCGAGCCAGGCTGCATCTGCACGGGCGGATGCTCCCCAGGCAGGGCAGGCGGCACAGCTCCGTGCTGCACCCTGACATGCACTTGCCTCTTCCCTGAAGGAGCTTGGCATCGGCCAGTGACACCCCCTGGAGCTGCCCCTGCCCATGCAGTCTGGCTGCCATGAGATGCTCCCCAAGGCGCTCTCTGCAGTGCTCATTCCCCTTGGGCACCTGCCTCTTAGCAGCCTAGTCACACCCCGCTCATCACCCAGGAACCTGCCATTGCAGCCAGGTCCCTCTCCCAACACTCCCTGTGTGCAGAGTAGAACTGCTCCTTGCTCCCCTTGGTTGCCCTGCCTCTGCCCCATGGCTGCCAGGCTCGCGGTCACACAGCCCGAGCTCTGAGCTCAGCCACGCGAGCCGGTGTGCTGGGGACAGGCGGCTGCTGGCAGGGTGGACTCACTCCCACTAGCTCCGGAAACCAAGGCTGTGAGAACAGAGCAACCCTTAAGGTTACTATATTTCAAGTTCCCAAATAGAGGACACTGCCAGGGTGAGGGGGAGGAGGAGTTGCAGGGGGCGTTTGGGGGGTGCTGGATGGGTTTCTGTGTACTGGGAGGGATATTTGGGGGGTGCTGGAGGGGGTATTTGGAGGGTAGTAGAGGGAGTACCTGCGGCTGGGGTACCCACTGAAGGTGGGCTGCCGATGCTGGGGGGAGGGAGGGATGGGACAGCTGCTGCTGCTGCTGAGGGACGCTGCATGCGGGGCTCCCACTTCCCCCCATTCCCCTAGCCCCTTCTCTTCCCCATCCCTTCCTCACTGTCCCCTACCTCATCTCCTCCCCTCCCTTTCCCCACCTTATCCCCTTTCCTCTCCCCACTGTCCCCTGCCCCATTTCCCTATTCCCTTCTCTTCCTCACTGCCTCCTCCCCCGAGGGGAACTCATCATTGTACAGAAAACAGGATGGTGGCCATATAGGGCACTCAGCCTATGTAGAAGTGGATTGGCACTAGGACCCAAGAGGTGGTGTCCAGCTGCAAAGGCAGCGAGCACCCAGCAGGAGAAGCAGCTCTGGAACACCCCCTCTCAGTTTGGGCCTCTGTTGGGGGAGGGGGGGTATGCCCCCCCAGCTACACCCACGGACTCTGGCTAACCCTGATGGGCCCAATCCTGTGGGGAGGGCTGATGCTGCTGGGCCCGATCCTGCACTGCCCCCTTTTTGCGCCCCCCCGCCTGCTTTGTGCCCTGGTCGGCTGCCCCTCTCGCCCCACCCTAGTTACAGCCCTGAATGGCTAAGCTCTCATTGACCTCAATGTAGGCAGGATCAAACCCTAAACTACTGCAATCTGAAGATCACACATGCCTTCCCGCCCTCTCACTGTTTAATTTTGTATTGCTGCAGGCATAGCCAGACCTAGATAATTCCTTCTTTCTGAGCCAAATTGTGCCATTTAAGCACTGGCTTATGTTGGGGGGGGGGAGGGGCAGTGTACTGCCTTGGGAAGGACTGCACTTGATTTATCTCTCACTGAACAACCTGGCCCATTGTGTAAGCTGAGCAGAAGAGTTCAGGGGAGGAGCCAAGCCATAGCTCCGCCTCCTCATTTTTCATGCAATTGTGATTGTGGGCAGGGACTATAATTTTCATTGGCCCTTGCACAAAGCACACAGGGCTAGGGAGGTTTTTGATCTCTCAAGTGATGTGAGCAAAACCCAGCTGTTACAGGCATGTTTGATGTCTGTATATATGTAAATAGTTAAGGTGCCAGTAGATGGATATGCAGTATAGTTCCTGGATTTTGTAGGACCAAAAATATCTATCCAAATCCCACTGAGGTCAATAGCAATGCTTCCATTGACTTCAGTGAGGTCAGGATTTCATGCAGAGAAAGAAATCTTCTCTTGATATTGTTATTCTTAAATGTATATGTTAACTTAACCATAAGACTGTGTCGATTGAAAGATGAGGAGAGTCAGAACAAGGTGATATATTTGAAGGAGGAACTCATTTTTTAAAATCTTACCTTTCAATTGAAACCATGTGGGAGCCTTGATGGTGACACAGGTGGCAAATCTGATTCTGTTCATTCTGACTTAACCAACTTATCTCAAAAGGATTACATACTGAGCTGGATAAAGAAGGTTCAGTAAGATCACAGGGGAGTGTTTGAGAGGAGTAGGGGAGACATTGAATATTCAGTTTAATTATATTAGTCCTGTCCCTCAGACAGTGGGAGGTTAGCACACTGGTTAAACACTTCAGAAACTTTCTTTCATTAAGGCATGTAACTTTCTCTGTATGGATACTCTGGGATTTAAGAACTGGAGTGCAGGCATGAAATGGGGCTACAGATCATTAACAGAAGTTATTTTCTAGAAATGAGACTTCGCAAAGAATAAATGAAAAGCATGATCTATACTCACGATAATTCACTTGGATCCCACATGTTTTGGGGTGTCTTCAAGACTTCTTTATTGTGTGGTATTGAATAGCAATGATTAATACAGTACAGATGTCAGGAACTAAGCTGGCTCCTGGTGTGGTTGCCTAGCAACCCAATGAGCTTGGCTAGGTACAATAAACCCTCACTAAGTGACTGTGCTCCCTGATTGTACAGGATGCCCAACAGATCACCATTTAAGACTTGTAGCTCCAGCAGCGTAGTGGCTGCTCAATGTCATTTATGCCTGCAGCTGTGCTAGACCTGCTTTTTTATCCAGCCCTTGCTAACGCATGCCTGCTCCTGTCCTTACCTTCCTCAGAACTCCTGGCTCTGACCATTGGCTTGTCTCCTGACAAACCATCTGGTTCTGCCCTCCGATTCGGCTCCAACCACTGGGTTGCATCACTTACTCCCTGGTGTGTGACAGGAAAGGGGTACAGGATTTCATGCAGAGCAAGATCTACAAATTAGTACTTTTAATCCCTGTTAGAAATCTAGCCACTGTACTCTGAATGCACAAAAAGAGGGGCAGGAAAATTGGCACAATGTTTTACAATAATCAAGTTGACTTGAATTAATAAAGGGGAATAAGAATAGCAGTATCAGCTTTATTAGGAATAGATTTGTGCAATGAAGTAAAATGAAAGTCTAGCTATTCTTTAAAGCAGTGTAAGATATAAACTAGTCCTAGGTGAACTTCTAGTAATTTTTTTTTAAAGAAATCATTGTGTTTCCACAGTAATTTGAAGAAGGCTGCCATCTTTTCTTTTTTTCCTGAGAAAGATCACAATCTAAACCTAAAACAGGGTAGTTTGATTATAATGATGATAGTTCCTATCTTTGGAGAAACTGGGCCATTATGCCATAACATCGCTAACAGTGCTCCAAATATTGAACAAAAAGATTTCATATCCTCAGATGCTGACAAAGTAAGTGTACATGCTAACAATGTTTGCCTGTTAGAAAGCATTGATATGTCTAGAAAAAGTATTAACTGGGTTTTACTGACTCACTAAGGCAGTTGGCTTGGATTTAAGGGAGATTGGAGGGATTATTTAGAGAGAGCCTAGGGTGTGAGCTGAGCAGTCCTGAGGGAGGAACCCTAGAAGCAGGCTAGCCTAGGGAGATTTCACTTTTTCATGGTTGATTTTTTTTTGTCAATAAATCAAACCTCAGAGAGGGGAGAGCGCTTTCGTGACCTGCTCTCAAAGTCCAATCAAAAGACACCTGCTCATGCCAACCTATACTAATGGACCAGATTTTAATTATAACTCTACTGAAGTCAGTGGAATCATCTGGGATTTAAACTGGTGTTAAAGAAATATTTTTTCCGCTCATTTTCACTCACAGGTGACTGGCACCTTTAAGAGGGAGCAGGCTCCAGTGCACTTGAGACTAATTGTTTACTGAACAATTGGGCTTAAGGGAAGACATCTGGGCCCTATAAAGGGAGTGACCACAGTCGAGGAAGCTTTTGGGAGAGTTGCTGAAAGGGTTCCTGGAGGAAACAATAGGGAAAGCTGTTGGAGGTGTGGCTGAGAATCCAGACACACAGTCCCAAGGAGGGATGGATGTGGCTAGAGTGAGCTGAGGGGAGAGACTGAGCAGAGCCCAGGAAGGCTGGAAATGGGATTTAGTGTAAAAGCATGGAGCCAGACACACTCAGGGAGGAGGACCTGTGCCCAGTTGCAGACTCAGATGGAAGGGGCAGAAGAGACTTTAGTTTGGGTTTGGCTTTGTTGTATTTATTTTACATTGGACATATGCCTGGGAATTTCTGAAGGGAAATTGAGTCAGGGTGATGCAGAGCCACAGTTGGCCAGCAGCAGGCACTACAGGATAGGTGTGCCCTATTGCACCCACACAAAGACTAAGAACCAAATTCTACCCTTGTATCTGCATAGATAATTCCCACTGATGTCACTTTGTTACTTAGCATGGGATAAACAAGGAATTAAAAAGACACCAGTGACAGGTACAAGTAATTTTAAATAATCAAGAAATGCAATAACTTGTTACAAATCACTTGCACCCACATACCACAATAACAGGTATATTAACATAGTAATCTGGAATACAAACTCATTTGTAAACACCTGTATAGGAGAACCTATTTTGTAATCATATATTAGTCACTCAACAATTGCTATTGATTACTAAGGTAATTACAAATGATTTCAATATACTGTGTTACTGAAATCTTGCTCTGTAGAGGACAATTATAAATGAATGACTTATTTTGTCAGAATGAGTCATTAGAACATTGTTTTTTGTTTTGATTTACTAAATTATCAAATGCAGCTGCAGAATGTGAACAGGAGTAAATGGAGCATTTACAGCTAATCTAGGATTGCACTGCATGATACTGGGTTTGAAATGGCCTCAATAATACAGGACAAACTGACACTAATTAAAAGAAATCTGAAAATAGAGCCCAGGAGACACTTCAGTGCTCTGCTGCTGGTGCCCTACATCAGCAACAGTGCTGATGTGTTGTATTAGGAACAAATCCACAGCATGATTAGCTGGACCAGGCAGTGGGGAGATATATAAGTCAAAAGAAAGAGGAATATTTCCATTAAGCCCACTGCTCTATGAATGAGGTAGCCCTGTGCCCTCAACATGACTGCATCTTTGGGGAAGGACTGGAGCTTTGGCCCCTCCCCTGAGCACACCCGTACCCTAGCGAGCCTTTGAAATGCTGCACTCAGTGCTGAAACTCTTGTACAGGACCCTGAAATTCAGCTCCTTCCTGTGTGGAACAAAAGCTACTGGTTCTAACTTCCATGGCTGCCTTGGTAGGTGCTGGATTTCCCTCTTAGGCTTTGTCTTCACTACCTGCCGATCCGGCGGGTAGCAATCGGTTTTTCGGGGATCGACTTACCGCGTCTAGTGAAGACGCGGTAAAATCGATCCCTGATCGCTCTGCCGTCGACTCCGGAAATCCACCTCGGCAGGAGGCGGCAGCGGAGTCGGCGGCAGCGCGGCAGCGGTCGACTTTCCCGCGTCCTCACCGCTAGGGAAGCCGACCTAAAATACGCAACTTCAGCTACGGTATTCACGTAGCTGAAGTTGCGTATCTTAGGTCGGACCCCCGCTGCAGTGTAGACCTAGCCTTAAAGTGGAATATCCTCCCCCCTCCCCCCTGAGCACTGAATGGGACATTTAGTTTAACCTGATACACCTAACCATACAATGCAGTTTTAATTCTGGCATTTCCTTGCTTGACTTTGAAAACACAACATTCACAAGGAATCTTATAATGTAGCTTTCTATAACTTTATATAGGTTTAGGAGATTATGTAGTAAAATGGTGGGCAGATGGAGTGACTCATGTTTGCATACCCAGTATTCAAAAGCGTAGCAGTTAAAGGCCCAGTGCATGAACAGTAACAGCATCAGGATAGTCATCATGAAAAATATAAGCAGGCAGATTCAGAAATGAAACAGATAAAAACACTAATTAAAAAAGGATAGGAATGGCAGATCCCATATGGAGAACTGTTGAGCAATGCAAGAGAGGATCAAAGAGACAGAACATTGATTCTTCAGTGAAAATACAATGTAGGCTTCAAAGGTATCTAAATTAAATTGTGTTGTGGTTTAAGAGATGAAAGTGCAGAATCCTATTTAAATCAACACAGTCATATCTATAAAGCACCTTCTTCCCTCTGGGATGAACCACCACAATTTCAAGTTTAACATCCTAACAAAGAATAAAGCCAGAAACATTTAGCCTATTACAAACATACATGCTCACCAGCTTCGTTATGAACAAACCAAACATTTTGTATGAACAAATTTTTCCCACTTTGAAATTTGTCTTCCTACAGAGAGTGGCATGCCAGTAACTTCTACTATTCCCTTTGGGGCTGAGGTCCCATCTTGCAATACGATCCATGTGAGTGGGCTCCTGTGCCCATCTGGAGCCCCAACGACTTCAATAATGAATCTTGCTGAAAATAGAGGTCTTGGGTAAGCCAAAAAGGACAAGATACAAGATCAAAGTAGTGGTTCCTTTTATTCGGTTTCATTTGTTTTCTCTCTGGGTGCCTGTTCCTAATTTTGTGTATAGTGTGAAGAAACAACCCTGTTTTAAAGACACATAGGGTGAAATCTTGACCCCATTGAAGTCAATGGCAAAGCTCTCATGGACTTCAGTGGAGTCAGGCTTTAACCCATAATCCTTTTGTTGACTGAATCTATGCTATGTGTCTGAGCATTCTAGGATTTGCCTTATGACTCAGAGAGGCAAAAGAAAATATATAAATGATGGACCGAAAGATACTTGTAATTTTCAAGATTGTGTGTTGCTTTATGATTACTTGAATCACTAGCACCTATTACAGATTTTTGTTGCTGTAGGAAAAATTTTTTTGATGACGCATCCTTTGAACTTAGTACCCCAAGCACTTATTGTGGGGTACATTTTCAAAGCAATGGAGAAGGATTTACTTTAGAATCTCCCACTAAAGCATTAGTTTGATATGTGAAACTGTAACACTTAGATAATGTAGCCCTCAGTGGTACCTTTTGAAAGAAGTTGTGGAGAACTGGGAAATACTTGCATTTTTTACGAATATCATAAGCCCCATAGTGTATCTGTGATATTACCTGGCCTGAATGCACAGAGTTAGCTCAAAAGAGGATGTCAAAGAAAACAGGCAATAAAGGTAAAACAACAGCCTAGATAAGGAATGTCTCCTCAAACACAATAGCCATGAAGTGAGACTCTTCAGTTCCAACTTTGGGAACAGGGCCTTCTTGCCAAGGCTGAGAATCTGGAGATCAAAAGATATTGATCTGTTAAAGGATGTGCCCTACAGAGAAGGAGGAGATCTGAGTGAGTCAGGGGTCTGCACTTCAGCAAGAAGGCTGCAACTTGGTCCCCAAGAGAACAGGGAAACCCAAGGCTAAATCATGCCTATCTAGAGGCTGGAGGAGAATGCAAAGCATAGATAAGACAGTATGCACATAACTTTGTTATTTTAAATGCATTTTTCTTAGTGACGTGTACATTTTGGCAAAATAAATCATACTTTGTTCTAAGGAAGCTGCCTCTGTGTCACTGCATACTATTACTGTCCACAGACTCCTGAGAGGAAATTTACAGGTGGCAAGCCCATGGGACCAGCTAGGGAATATGGTTGGAAGCCAGACAAGTGTAACCCAGAAACGCAGTCACAGAGTGGTTGGCTTGCAGAATCCCACCCCAAAGAGAAGAGGAGGCACGCCTCTGTCCCTTAAAAGGACTGCAGTCATGGGGACTGGCAAACGTCCTCAGGGGGGCAGCCTACCCAGGAGCTGACAGAAGTCAATGCAATTTCTTCACACAATGGATCCAGGAGCTCAGCTGGTGTAATTTATCATTCATCCACTGAAGTCAATAGAAGTATGATCATGTACACCAACTAAGGATCTGGCCCCCAGTGTTGAAGATCTTACTCAGTCCTTTCTTTATACAGACAAAATTACCATTGAAATCATAAAGAGAAGTACTGGTTAAAAACTGAGTTAGGACTTTAGGATTTCACCAGTCAGAAGAGGTATTATGAGCATAACTTCCAATGCTCTGTATTAAAAACTAGAGATTGGTTTGAACCAAAATCTGGAAATGCTGGGATTTCCCAAAATGAGGGAATGGGATTGGAACAGGATAGGAATTTCTTAGCTGGCCTGTTTCTAAAATGGGCCAAACCAAGGCCCCTGATCTGAACACCGTGGGGTTTGAAATCCAGATCTGAATGTACTTTCTGAGTTGCGACTTAGATAGAATTTGTATTTATACTAGTGGACCTGAGAGCAGACCGGCCAAAAATCTCTGTCTAACAGGTAATAACTTGTATTTAACATTTGGACAAAGGATCCCAATGTGCATTGTAAACACAACAACCATTTTACCTGGCTCTGGTGTGGAACACAGCAGCTGCCTAAAAGCACAAAACATCACCGATAAAAGTTTTTTGTACAAGATGTGAAGAAGAATCTTGCCACGTAATGAAATTGCAGGGGCACTTTAGAATTAAATTCCCTCAGTTAGAATCTGGCTAGGACACCAACACAGAGAACTTCTGAGAAAAGTGTGATGGAATCTTTATTGATAATTATCAGAGGGATAGCCGTGTTAGTCTGGATCTGTAAAAAGCCACAGAGAGTCCTGTGGCACCTTTAAGACTAACAGATGTATTGGAGCATAAGCATGCGTCTGACGAAGTGGGTATCCACCCACGAAAGCTTATGCTCCAATACATCTGTTAGTCTTAAAGGTGCCACAGGACTCTCTGTTGCTTTTTATTGACAATAAAGCCTTTCGTTTGGGATCCAAAAAAAAGCACCTATGGTAACACATGACTCTTTACCTTGAATCACAAGGGAGCATTAGTTTAGTACTGAACGATTCACCTATGTGAAATACCAACGCCATTTTTCTACAGCACATTGGTTTTCCTTGGAGGAAAGCACTGAGTAGGCCTGACTCTCCTTAGCTGGTGAGAGCAGACATTCATAGAGCAAGGTGGGATGCTGCAGGCATGAAATGTACGTCATTAAGGCTCCTCCTGGGATGCTTATTCATTCAGTAATGAGTTTCTTTTATTCCTAGCTTTTACATGACAAGCTTCTAATCAGTTGGGTAGCTATCAAAAAGGAACCGAGGATAAATGAGTAATGAGATTATGCCATTTAGAACAATTCATTTGAAATACACTTACAAAGCCTTATCAGAGGTAAAAAGTCATTGAGCTCATCCCTACCCTGAGTGGTAACTCCTTGCTCCTGAATCTCATTAGCAACAAGTTTAGCTTTAGCTTTAAGTTTAATGTGGACTGGATTTTATCTTCCACATTATGTTTTAATCTCTCACCTGCTAAATTTATGTTGCTACATTACACTTGTAAATCCTTGCTTGTCACAACATGAGTGATTTACACCCCTTCTTTCAAGGATTTCCCTACATACCGCCAGTGTCTTTTGTATTTTTCATCACAGGAGCAGAAGTAATAGAGTGTTGTGATTTTAAATGAGGCTAAAATATTGTTTTGTGATAAGCATCCATTTATTCTTTTCTAGCTTACTTGGTAAGCTTTCCAGAATTGGAAATGTTGAGGTAATGTTGTTTTAAATTCCTAAGAGAAGAAACATTTCCTTAACATAAAACACTGTTTTTTCTGTCTGTGTGAGTGATTGGGTTTGGGTCAAAGACTTGGAACATTAATTTCACTTTAGACTAGACTCTTAAAGGACATGTTAATTTTTCACTATGATGGGGGCACAGTGAAAGGCTGGTATTGGCCTGGAAGGGCGATGGCCTATTGCTGTGGTGTTGGTTGTCTAGTGAGGGCCCAGACCTGGCTTCATTTGGGCCTCATATTGTCTTCACTGGAGAAATGGTCTGAAATAAATAGGATGGAACTCAATAAAGACAAATGCTACACTTAGGAAGGCATAATTGATTGCTCAAATACAAAATGGGAAATGATTGTCTAGGAAGGAGTATTGCAGAAAAAGACCTGGGGGCTATAGTTGATCACAAACTAAATGTGGCAAAAATGTAAATACTGTTGCAAAAAAAAGCAAATATTCTAGGATGTATCAGCAGGATTTTTGTAAGCAAGACACGTGAAGTAATTCTTTTAATCTATTTAGCACGAATAAGAACAGGTTAGACAAATACCTGTCAGGGATGGCCTAATACTTAGTCCTGTCTCAGTGCAGGGGACTGGACTAGATGACTTGTCGAGGTCCCTTCCAGTCCTACATTTCTATGACTCTGTGATTCACTGGGGGAGGGGGCATGAAGGGGAGGTCCATAATTTTCAATCTGAAACAAAGGAGGTAGAGATGATTAATTGCCCTTGGCTCCTTTTCCAAAGTTCTAGATTTCCCCTCAACTCTACACAGCCACTATCTGACATGTCTACCTGCTGTGCAACCTTTCCCCCATGCCCAACATTTTTCTCCTAATCCTCTCCTCCCTCATTCTTTGACAACCTATAGTGGAGACTGAAACAAATCAGCACCTGCATAATGGGTATCTGACCTGAGCTATTTTCAAAGCTCAATTAATGCTCCTCTTCAATGGGCAGAAAAGGACAAGATATGGCTCACGCCCGTGCCATGCTACATAAATCAGCATCTCCTGCCCTTGCTGTTTCTGGGAACAAGAATCCCAGGTCAGCATCTGACACCAAATCCCTCCTGGGAGCCCCCTAAGGACACACAGGCTACTAGAGTTGAAGTGTCACCCCATGGCAGGAGCAGAGGCTAAAGTGGCAGGAGCAGGTTTTCAGTCCCCAGGAGGGGTCCAGCATTGAGAAGCACCATTTTCCTCCCCACCCATCAGAAGGTCAGGACCTGGGGGTCCTGAATAACAGCAGGTAGCTAGATGGGAATAGCGGGCACTTACTTTCTAAGTTTATATTAATATAACAATACCATGCTCTTATATGACACTTTTCATCAGTAGATCAATATCATTGTCCCCATTTTACAGATGGGGAAACTGAGGCTCAGAAAGATGAAGTGACTTGCCCAAGGTCACCCAGCAAACTAGTGGCAGAACCAGGAATAGAACCCAGGTCTCCTGAGGCCCAGGCCAGTGCTTTAGCCATTAGGAAATACTGCCTCTCCTTTTTTTATTTTTCACCCTTTCCTTATATATAGTCTATATTTGATTATAGCCTTATCTCCTCCTCCCCCTTCACTTGTCACTGGATTCTTAGGCCCTAAATCCTGCAACTGATTATAGCAGAGCACAGCAGTTCATTCACATGGATCACGACACAGGATCAGGGCACTAGACTGTAAACTCTTCAGGGCAGGGACCTGGATCCAGCACTTCATCTCTATTTAGCAAATCATTTAAGTGCGTCCCTTTAGCCACATACGAAAGATCTGCTAAAGTAAGTGTGAGCTTTGGTGCTTTGCTGAACTGAACTAAGGGCCAGGGATTGTATTTATACATCAATTAGCACACTGGAGCCCTTTTCAGATTGGCGCCTATGGGTTATACTAGACTATTTAATAAGTCACAAAATTCATGACTTCTGTGACCCATGTGAAACAGCTGACCTTAACTATACCCAAATTGTGGGTAAAAAGTAACTTTATAGTTTTCATTTCCTTTATTTTGTGGGATGACTAAAGGATTAGAAAAACTGCCTTAGGCCACATCTACACACTTATGTTGGCAAAACTTATGTCACTCAGGGGTATGAAAAAATACTCCCTGAGTGACATAAGTTTCACTAGCATAAGTGGTAGTGTGCACAGTGGTATGTCGGTGGGACAGCTTCTCCTGCTGACATAGCTACTGCCGCTCATTGGGAGTGGTTTAAATATGTCGATGGGAAAGCTTTCTCCCATTGGCATAGAGAAGCTACACGAGAGATCTTACAGTA
Source organism: Emys orbicularis (assembly GCF_028017835.1). NCBI lineage: Eukaryota > Metazoa > Chordata > Testudines > Emydidae > Emys > Emys orbicularis. Next base: position 18,593,968 of record NC_088688.1, on the reverse strand, counting down.
GTGCAGCTGCATCGGTACAGCTTTGTAATGTAGACGTAGCCTTAGATCAGGACTTCTCAAACTTCATTACACCGTGACCCCCTTCTGACAACAAAAATTTACTTCCCAACCCCAGGAGGGGGGACCGAAGCCTAAGCCTGCCTGAGTCCCACTCATCTGGGAGGCGGGACAAAGCCAAAGCCTGAGCTCCACCGCCTCGGGTGGGGAAGAGGTCAAAGCTGAAGCTCAAAAGCTTCAGCCCCAGCCAGGGGGCCTCTAACCTGAGCCCCGCCGTCCAGGGCCGAATCCCTTGGGCTTCAGCCCTGGGCGGTGGGGCTCAGGCTTTGGCCCCGAGCCCCTGCAAGTCTAAGTCGGCCCTGGCAATCCCATTAAAATGGGGTTGTGACCCACTTTGGGGTCCTGACCCACAATATGAGAACCGCTGCCTTAGAGTGATAGACTCAAGGAGCTCAATCTATTTAGCTTAACAAAGAGAAGGCTAAGGGGTGACTTGATGACAGTCTATAAGTACCTTCATGGGGAACAAATATTTGATAATGGGTTCTTGAATCTAGCAGAGAAAGGGATAACATGATCCAGTGGCTGAAAGTTGAAGCTAGAAATAAGGCATTGGAACAATTTACTAAGGGTGAAGTCTCCTGCCCGGGCAATTTTTTAAAATCAAGGTGGGCTTTTTTTTGTGGTAAGGATATGCTCTAGTTCAAAAGGAATTATATTGGGGAAGTTCTATGGCCTGTGTTATACAGGAGATCAGACTAGATGATCACAGTGGTCCCTTTTGGCCTCAGAATCTATGACTTAGGTAAAATCCATTCTATTATTTAAGTGTACAGTGTCTTAATTTTTTTTGTTTTGGGACTAGAAAACAACTGTTCACATGTCTATGAGAATTGACACAATAAACATCACAGCTCCACAAGAGTCAGTCTTGGAAAAGCACAGATATATTAAAAATGTAATTAGACACTTTTGAACATGCATATTATTTAGCCAATGAGTCTAGTTGTTCCTTTTGGAGCTCTTAGGGTTTAATTATACAAACAACATTTATTTATTCAATTTTAAAATAATGTTATTTACCAAAAATGACAGTAACAGGCCCCTTCAGAATTCATTGTATAATTCTTAATTCAGGCACTTGGATTATTAATGAGCCATTAGGCAGAAACTTGCGGTGAGTCTATTAACAATTCATAAAATGCTGCTGTTATTATATATCGTGTATGCTTTTTAAAAAAGCATCCAAAATTGTGCCAGGCTCCTTACAATATATATAACACCAGGTCCAAGACTAGAGATTACATCTGTTTACCTACAAGACTCCATGTAGCAGCAGCATAATAGTAGAGTTGGGCTGGAGAGATGGAAAAACACAGTAGCCGCAGCAATAAAGCTATGCTGTCATAAATTGGTATGTGCGTAGCATGTTGAATTAGGATTTCCGTAGTTTAATGTCCAGAGATGATAGAGGTATAAAATAGGTATCTCATAAAATAAAAATGCCATGGTTGACTTTCTTCTAGCCATTGAGTCAGAAGGTGGTTTATAGGGCGCACTGCAATGATGATACAATGCATATTGTGTCTGAGCTGGCATCCCACTGAAGACAACAAGAGTTTGGATGTGCAGTGATGGAGGATTGGGGACACTGTGGAAAGAGGGCTTGGCATGGGGCCCAGATGATGGCATGAAACAGCGGACACAAAGGAGAGCATCTCCACAATCTGGACATGAGTAGGTTGTGGCTTTGATAAAAAACAACAACAACAACAATTATAATGAGGAATATAACGGAGCATCAGCCAAAGGGGCAAGCCTTGGTTTTTCTGGGGAAAGAATAAGAAATTGAGGAAAAGATAAGAGAGACCAGATTTTTTTTAACCCCCTCCCCTTCCTCAGACTCCAAACTATGGACGGCCCCAGTACTATACTTTTGTGTCCTAGGCTAAATGCCTAGCAATCAGCATAGTCCTTTAGAAACATGGACTGAAGATCTGCATGACAAACTGGTTGAAATGAGGGCTCCCAGGGAAACCTCTGTAACAAAGCTGGGCAATTTGGTGGCTCAGATAGGTAATCTGAATAACATGGTAGAGTAGAAGGACAATAACCCAAGTGGTAAACCATCTGTGAGTCAAAGAGGAAGCTACAAATGGAACTTCTGCCTTGCTGTACTTGAAAACCAGACATTTTTGCAAAGACAGGAAAAAGTTCTGCAGAATCCAGTGAGAACCAAAATATCTGAATTCAGGCCTTTTTCACAGGTGGCCAGAAGTACTCAAATCAATAGCCATTGTCTTCAGTGTAATCCCACATCTCTTTGAGCTGAGCACAGAGGAAAACTCCAGTTACCAAGGAGAGAAATTACAGAATCCTATCTAGGCAGAGCACCAGTTTGAGGGCTCTTATTGCTTCTGAGAAGACAGTGTACTAAAAGCTGTCTGATCCAAGGGGACTATGTCTGCACTGGAGGACCCAGAATTATTTTTCCCAGAGTGGTCCCACTCATGCAAGTTCAGGAAAAGGATTTGAAAGTGATCATAAAAGATTTGCTATAGAAGGGAATTGAAGTAGCTGTACTGAATCCAGCCAAACTGCCAGGCTGGCACAAAAGCAAATCCTGCTTTGGAGCCAAGTCAGCAGCCAACAAGCTACTAGTGGAAATTAAAATTAAGCAATCTGAGGACTTGGACACTGACCTGTGCTACTGGAAGGACCTTGCCACTTTTGGCTGCAGAGTTTACATTGCCTTACAGTTCAGTATTAAATACTTTTCTTGGGATATGAACTTCATCTATTTCCTGATGCTTTGTTGCCCAAAACTAATATTAGTCATTTCTGATTAATTCTGGTTAATAGGCTCTTTAGGCCAGGCTGACTATGGTGTCAAAGAAGAGGCCTCAAGCATTAATTGGACTTATTAAATCAGGAAAGAGAAAAGAGAAGTGTCCATGCATCCTTACACCAAGGCAATATGGAAAGGGGCCGAGCCCACTTATAAACAAGAAAGAATAAAAGAACATTATAGAAGCGCCTGTAGAGAGAGGAAAGAAAAGTGAAGGTTTCAAAACTCATGAGAGTTTGATTTCCCTTCATACTGCCCCATCTTAGGCAGCCTCCAGACCACAGGATATTTCAGCTGTAAGAATTTGTCATGTAAAGAAGTGTGATTAAATAACAAATAACAAGACTGGGACTCCCAGTGTCACATCTTGAGATTGTTTTGTGGCTTTGCTGCTTCTCCCTTCAAAGGCAGAGTGCCTCAGCAGGGTCATGCACAAGAGCTGCTGTAAGAGACTGTTGTTTGTCAGAGTCATTTATTTGCAATTTCAATCAATCACACCTTCCTTCGGAGGGAAGATAACCAGTGAGTTTATCATCTTCCTGTCACTCTTGTAAATCCTGAGGAGAGCTTCCTCACTGTACTCTGTTATTACCCAATAAAAGTATATTATGGAGAGAGTACCGTATGTCTCCCAGTTGGAGCAGGGAACTCGGACGGGCTCCTAGGATCTGTTCCATCTCTGCCTTGATGTATGGGCTTGAGCAATTTACAGTACACACTGGCTCCCATCAAAGTAAATAGAAAACTCCATTGACTTAAGTGGTATGGGATCAAGCCCTAAATATCAATCAGATGGCTCAGTTTACTTTTCAGTAAAACAGATCTACTAATTACCTACTTCACAGGGATGCTGCAAGACTCAAATGAAAGGCACTATGCATACAGTAGAAGTAGTAGTATTTTGTTATATTATTTTTAGGGGCTATATATTTCAAGTTAGATCATTTTAATTGTCATGTTGTATGCATCTTACACGCTAACACAAATAAGCCAAATTCTGCCCTCAGTTACACCCATGGTAACCCATTGTAATCAATAAATGATGGATGTAACTGAAGGAATAATATTTCTATGACTTGACTATTTTTTAGAGCATTTCACTTTATTTCATTTTAGGGAGATGCAACTCAGTGTAGTGGTGGAGCACTCGGACCTCTTGATGGTGGGGGGACATGTGACCGCTCCATGCATTGTCTCTGGGATGGGGACGGGGAGACATGGGGAACACTGAAACTTGCCTGCTGACTTTAACTGGACTTTTGCTGGCAGCCGGAGCAGAGCTATTCACAGGTGACAAGCCCCATCTCCTGGGGTGTTTGGCCAGTGGGCTGGCTGGGGAAGGCCGGCGAGGCTGCAGCCGGGAGTGGTCTTGCCTGTGGGTATGAGTCTGGGAGCTACGGTGGAAGAGAGCCTAGGCCCGGGAGCCAAGGGAGGAGGAGGGGAGCTCAGTATGGACTGCAGTCCTGTTACACCGGCTGCTTCGGTGGAGAATGCAGAGGGGAAGGCACTGAGTTGTTAGGAGTAAAGCGGAACTGAGCCCACCCAGCCCACTCCACCCAGAGGCGGCAGGGGACTGGGTGGGCTCTTCTCTGCCACATCAGCACTTCAGGGAGCAGGGCCAAATGGGAGGCAGAAATCGGGGGGGGGGGAAGGGAGCACGTGGCCGCACATGCACTCCCCCATGCATCGCCTCTGACCTGTCCCCTAAAATCAGTAAGAATCTTTCTATTGACTTCAATGGGCTGTGAATCAGACTATTTGGCCCAGATCCTCACAGGTATTTGGGTTCCTAACTTCCACTGAAATCACAGAGCCTAAATGCCTGTGAGGATCTGGGCCTTTGCGATTGCCCAATCCCTGTTAACCCAGGCCCACTGCAGTTTGTCCTAAAAAAGGAATTCCCCTCCCCCCGTATGCCTTTCTGTGGAGTGGCCCTTTAAATTTGGCAGAGACCAGCAGCTGCAGCCCTACAGTGGCCATTTTGCAACTAGTTGCTGTGACTCCTCCTCTTCTAGCTGGTAAGTACTCTCAATTCCTGCGGTTTCCATTTCTTATTGCTGAGTAGATGGTACATTCTCCAGGCAGCTGCATTACAGATTTTAGTGCCATATACAATTCTAAACCTTATAAGAGCAATCACATATTGGGTCTGATTCCAGTCTGAGTTATACATTGCACCACTCCACTGATTTCAGTAAAGTGACCCCTTATGTATACTGATGTGAAATCAGAATAAGGGTTTCAGGTAGGGCTACAGGCTCTGATCCACAAGGTACTTGGTTGCCTAATCCCAGGATTTAGGCACCCAAATCTCAGGTACTGGCACTTAAATCCCAATTTTAGGCTTCACTGCAATCCACAAAACTCCTTCCAAATGCTATAGGTGCCTACATTTTCAGAGTAGAAGTTCCCTAGGTCTCTATGTTTCTGTCTCTGGGCATGCCCACTGCTGCCTCATTCTGGATGCCTACCTCCCACCCCAGAGCGATTCACAAAGTGGGGGAAGATGTGTTTGCTTGCCTAAGTCATGTTCAGGGCCACCTACTGGATCAGGGTCCCATTCAAAACCTTGCTGCCGGAGGAAGAGGTGGGGGCACTCACCTTATAACTTAGCCCAGTGGTTAGAGCATTCACCTGGGATGTGGGAGACCCAGAGTTGATTCTCCCCTCTGCCAGAGGAGGAGAAGGGAGACCCCTGTTCAAATCCTACCTCTGAATGGGCTAACTACTGAGCTATGAGATGTTCTGATGTGGCACTCCCTTAATTTCTTCTGTTCAAGTTGTTCCACTGTGGATGAATAAGGAAAATGATTGGAGCGGGGGGACTGGATTCTGGGTCTCCCACTTCCCAAGCGGGTACCCTAACCACCAGCCTACAGAGTCATTCTCTCTAAGTTCGTGGATCATTAAACTGAAACTGGTGCCTATCTCTGAGAGAGGATTAGGGCTTAAGACACACCCCTGTAATGGGGATCTCCCATTGTCTGGCTTAGGTGGCTCCCTGCCTAACATGCTGGCTTTTGTTGATCACATTCTAAGGCACCTATATCTCCCATTCATTGTACAGGAGCCTAGACCCCTAACTCAGGCTTTGTGGATCATTGTTCCTGTGACTTTTTTTTAAGGCACCTAAAAGCGATGCTCAGTGTTGCAATGTCTAAGTAACTTTTTGTGGATCAGGACTGTGGTTACTGTGGTAATGAGGGTGGTATAAGAACCTAAGGAGAACAGAATAGAATAGGATGCTTTCCACAGAAAATCCCTCTTCTGTTTTCTAGTTGGGGGAAAGTTTTCTGTATCTGTAACCCACCCTACAAGCATGTGAATCTTTGCCCTCTAGTAGCTGGTCCGCATAGGAGGATAAGAGTCTACTACAGCTGCTAGATAACAAAATTGTTCCCTTAGCTTAGTTGAGAGAGGATAATGCTTTTAGTGCTGAAGCCTTCAGATACTGAATTCCAAGCAAAGGGTCATTATATAAACTTTGTTCATCTTGATTCCTGGGGAGAAATGTTTTGCTACTTGTTAACACATAGAGAGGGTCTAAAACTACATCCAGAAACATTTACCCTTTTAAGTACCAATATTCTCAGTCCACTTCCTAGAGGACAAGTATTCATACATTTTCAAAAAGTAGAGCTGCACTGCTATGTGTAGCTGAGAGGCTACCAGGCCAAGCAATGTATAGACATGGCAACTGGACTTCTTCCTAGACTAGATCCCTCCAGGTTGGGACTGTCATTCAAACATTAGTGTTCCAGCCTGAGGGAGTTTTTGTGACTACTGAGTATTCAGGACTCTTGTTCTGTGGATAACGGAGGAGTTCAATCTCCAAAGCTGTTGGGTTGGCACCTTTCACCAGCAAGCACTCAAACATGGCTCTTTTCTTGTTAATACATGATTCTGCTAGCAATTCTGTAGTTATTTATTTGTTTGTTGCTGCTGCTGCTTTTAACTGCAGACAATATACTGCTGCCTGGATGTTAGATGTTATTTAATTGACACTGAAAAGGTGTCTCATCAGAGGAATAAAAAGCAACCTTTTCCTGTTGCGAGCTAAGCAATAAAGCTGACATTGGCACTTAGTGCCAACAGGGAGGACCCTAAGACTCAATTGTCCTGTGATGCCCACAGAAATCATAACTGCAATTTGAAGACAATGGCAACCAACTTTTAGTTGGAGGCAATGTAGTCTGGTGAACATGGCATTTGACTGAAAGGGGCACTGGGGTTCAATTCTCTGCTCAGCCACTCATCTTGTGACCTTAGCCAAGTTATTTAACACCGTGCTGCTTCTGTTTCTCTTCCCACCTTTTGACATGTCAATTTTGTCTGTAAACTCTTTGGGGCAGGATCACTGTCTTCCTGTATTTTTGTACAGTGCCTAGCACAATGGAGCTCCAATTGAGACTGTGGACATTACGCAACACTGTAATATAAATAATAATTTAGGTGCTGATGTCCTCATTTTAATATGGTAATGTGGAATCTACACACCCCACCTAGGAGCCTCAGTTTGAAATTTGTGCCTGCAATGGTTACCTGAGTGGCTCCAGGCTCACACTTTAGAGGGAGCTGAGTTTTCTCTGTATGTATGTAGTTACATGTTTAAAACATGGATTTATTTCCAAATTCTTTCTGTGCCTAGTTAAACTTCAAAATTCTTGATAGTTACAAAATGCTTTAAAAAAAAAAAACAAAAAACAACAACCCATGAAGCACAAGAACATCAACAATTCTTCCTGCATGGAAATGAACAGTTTGTAAGGATGCCCTTATGTTGCATTCTATTGTACTGTTGCGTATTAATGCTTATTTCCTGTACTAGAGAAGACTAATGATGCATTGTTTACTCAACACCCGGTACTATGTAGCTTATTATATAATAGAGTGTTTTGGTCATTTGTATTTTGACTCCATATTTTCTTTAGACTTAAAACTTTGGAGTATTGTTTTTTAAAAATGATACAATTGCAAGCTCCTCCATGATAAGAACTGATCATAATTGTCTAATCTAAACTCAGAACAGCTGCTAGCAATGAGAAAAACATTGCTCATTTTAGTTTGTTTTCTAAGCCAAACGTGACTGTGAATTCAAATTTTGCAAATCATATTCAGCCTCGACATCAACAAAAATGGAACACAGTCATTACTTGTAAACTTGCCAATATGTCATGCTCCTTATTTGCACTTCTTGTTTCATCTTTCTTTGTGCTACACTAGAATACTGTGCTCTGACCTGAAAGAATAGCTAATACAGTCAAGAAATCAATAATAAACTGCATGTTGTCTCTTGTGCCTTCACTGACTGCTTCTGAAAATCAGTGCTCTGCCCATTCTTGCATTTGGGTGCCTGGTTTTCCTGACTGGCATGTGTCTCATGAATGTACACACCTGCTCTGACAGTTCCCAATTCCCTTTTTCTGCAGCATATAAGAACATGCCCCAATGAACGTGGTCTGCTGAGGGGTCTTTGTAGGATCCAGTCTACAAACCAAAAGCAGGTGCAAAACCTTATTATTTTCAAAGTAGCAATCAGCCTTGGAAACACAAAAACAGGCCATTTCTTAGAGTTCATTTTTGCCTCAAGTTATTGTGGATCAACCTAACTATCATGTAAACAGCTCTATTTGGAGGAGATGAAATGACAGGAAGCCCAAAAAAGTATAGGATCAGAAACTATTTTGATAAATTACAAAGAGCAACAGTATTAGAAGTTTGTAGCTCAGTTGAGAGAGGTTGTAGAGGAAAGGACTATCTGAGTGTTTTCCTGAAGTAATGACAGGTTTCAGAGTAGCAGCCGTGTTAGTCTGTATCCGTTAGTCTCTAAGGTGCCACAAGTACTCCTGTTATTTTTCCTGAAGTAAGAATACCATTTCCAAAGCCTTTTTTCCAGTCTATATGATCAATTTCCAAATCTGTCTCAGTCCTTGCATCCTTTGCTCCTGCTTCCATGTCACAAAGTATCTGTGGAGAAACATATAGGCACCATGTGGACTTCCTCCATTAAATACGTTCTCCCTTCCTTCAGTTCTACCATCTTCCTTGCTAAACCATCCTGCTCTTCCTCTGAGTCTTAGCCTAACTTTGTAGAATTATTCTTTGTGAATAAATCACTCCCAAAAGTCTACTCTTTTCTGGTGTGTGCACTGGAGTTCAGTTGTCAATCCTCAGCATCTCATTCTTCAGGTCTGGACACCATCTCAAACTGAACAGAATACACCACCACCTCTCCATTCCCCATAGTCCTTTCCTACACATCTCCCTTCTAAATCAGTCTCAACAATTCCTCCATCTATCTTGTCATCCAAGCTTGCTCCCACTGTCATTTTCACCCACTTACTCTCTCTTTCCTCAACACATCTGGCCTGTTTTGGTTTTATACCATGCACAATGGTATGCTAGTAGGTGGTCATGACAGGGTCTCCAGGGTGCAACCTGGACTGTGGGACCACTGATCCCTTCAAACCCACCAACCTGGGCTACCTCTCATACTGTGATGCTGATGTCAAGCTACAGACCTCTGATAGGCACTGCACTTACACACACATCCACGGGCAGGGGCACACTCACCTGTATTATATCATTGATCTCCTAACCACTCATGAAGCATCAATTGGGAGGTTCCAGCCAACTCTCCACAGCTCCCCCGCCTTGCACCCCAGAAATATACCGTCTTGCACTGGGGGAGAGAGGCCAAGTGATAATGTCACTTCCCCTATTTTATAGTGTCTTCCAGCTTGCTGGAAAGATCTTTGCTGTGATGTGGGGATCAGGCAGTCCCCATTGGTCAAGCAGTCTCCATTGCATATGTGCTCTATCTGAGAAGTCTCTGAGATGGCTGTTGGCAGAGTGGATTCCCTTTAATGCAGTGGTCCCCAAACTTTTTACCCAGAGTGGGGCACACAGACAGGTGTAAGAGGGCCGAGGCTGGGGCCATAGCTGGGGGCAGAGGTGGGAGCGGAGCCTTGGCCAGGGTTTGAGGCTGGCAGCTGGGCCCCTGGGTGCGGGGCCAGAGTCAGGGCCAGGACCGGAGCTGGGTGGTGCTCCCTACCTGCCTGCCAGGGCCCCAGACGCATCCCCGTTGGGGGGTGGCGCACCACAGTTTGGGGACCTCTGCTTTAATGGGCCATCAGCATACCAGGCTGGTCCTTTGTTGCAATTGAAAAGTTGGCTGTGGGCATCTCCCAACAAAAGAACGTTCATACTGGATCAGACCAAAGGTCCATCTGGACCAGTATCCTGTCTTCCGACAGTGGCCAATACCAGGTGCCCCAGAGGGAATGAACAAAACAGGCAATCAAGTGATCTATCCCCTGTTGCCCATTCCCAGCTTCTGGCAAACCTCACGACATATTTCAATAGCACATATAGCCATGCTTCATCACTTCACATACAATGATAGTAAATACAATCCAACAAGATATTATTGTTTAACAGGTCAAGACTCCTCATAAGGTATGCATGGTACAAAACATTTCATAACCCTATCACCATGGTCAATATGAGGGTTCCCGGGTGCTACTTTGAGGTACAGACTGTCTTAGTGGGCTAGAGTAGTTTGGAAGCTCCTTCGGGCAGGGACCTCATTTTTATTTACAATTTCTGTCAAAAGTGAGTTTATCAGAGAGGTTGGGGAATAGGTTTCAGGAGGTTGGGGGTGTTGCAAATTCTGTTGCTTTCTCCTGATGAACATTCCCTCCTTCCCGACAGACGAACCCTTGTCACGTAGTCCACTCCACCCATCTAGTGCCTGTATTTCACCTCCCTCTCCTACAGTTTATCTAAAGTGGTGCTGTGAACATGTCTGATGCTCTGAGCATGTAATTCCCCACAGGGACTCTTTCCATTGGCTCACTGTGACCTTCTGTATCAAGTTTTTCTCTCCTGAATTGTTTTTTTGTGAACCAAAAATAAATAAAAATTTGGTCTGGGTCAATTGAAATGCTTTGTTTTTATTTGTTTGACTATAATTAGCTTAAATTTTGAAACAGTTGTTTTAGAACCCGAATTTTTCATTTAGAAAATGTCAAAACTGAACATTTGGACCATTTTGAAACTTTTTTTAAAAAAAAGTTCAAGTCAAAACGTTTGCTGAAATCAACCCGTTCCTTTTGGTTTCAATGAATGGCATTTTCTGACATTTCATTGAAAAATTCCCAACCAGCTCTAGTCCTGCCAGGGGAGTAAAGATCTGCTGGGTTGCTCTCGCTTTCCTTAGAGTTGGAACTTTCCCCAGACATCACCAGGGCATTGGTATGGGCGGTTCCTCATTTTGGGAATCTACTCTGTCTTGCAGGCCATCAAGACTCAAGTTTGGTGACATTCAGGACAGAGTCTAGGACTTTTTTTATTTTCCCCATTCTGATGATTGATATTTGTAAAAATTGAGGACTTTTGCAAATAAGAAAAATGGGGAGGGAGTCTGTTAGATTCTGTTGATCCATAACTGATTATTTGTCTTCAGAAATGGTTGTCAATATAAATGGCTAAGTAAAGACAATTAATCTAATTTTGCCTATATACATTTATACTACATGGTTCCATCAGCTAGATTGGATGGTCTTATGGCGAAAATATAGGACTAAGAAGCAGGAGATACATGTTCTATTTAGATTCTGTCTGAGTCTCTTAACCTTTCTACACCCAACTTACTTTGTCTCTAAAGTGTGGATAAGATTCCCCTGTGTCATAAAGCTATTGTGAGGTTTCATTCATTAATATTTGCAATGTGCTCACATATTACAGTGCCGAGAGCCATTGATGTGTCCATAAACCAAAATGTCTACCTTTTTCTGTAATAAAATGTTGCATTTCTCTGAAGCTAAAGGAGGAGGACAGTGACAGAAACTCATGTACTGTACTTCAAATTCCAAAATGCATGAATGTTCCTGCTTGCCGGGGACATCTATCAGACAAAACAGCAGATACTGCAGGAGATATTTTGCTCTAGCCTGTATCCAGATTGGACTATGCCCCATAATGGCTTCCAGGCCTGTGCTCAAATGGGATGTAAAGAAAGGGGAGGAATGTACCAATGTGGCAAGGCAGGTAGAGTATAGAAGCAAGCTGCACAAGAATAAAATGGGATGGAGTATTGCAGGACACAGCTGATTGGGTCATGCCAAATCATGCAAAGTTCTTTCAATGCTGATTTTGATTTTAAATAAATATGCAATATTTGGAGCCTAATTTTTCTCAACTGTCACTTTATCTTTATTCAGGATCTATTGAATTATATGCAGCTGGAAATATACATAGTGGTAGAAAAAAAATGGCTGAATATTGCAAAATACTGCAAAAATATTCACATTTGTGTATACACAGTCAAATAACCACAAATTCCTTTGAATGTTATTTGCAACACTTTTTATTTAGTTTCCATGAATATGGAAAAGAAAATATTTGTTGTTCAGAAGAGTGGTTTATGGGAAGAAAAATTTGCACAACTAGTTGTGCAAATATATATGTTCACATTTGTATGTTGAAAATCTTGAAAGCTCTTTTTAGGTTTGAATGTCTTACAGTCAGAGATCATGAACAATACATTGTGACTTGGGTAGTCGTCAATCATATATCAAGAATAGTGAATCATGAATAATTGAAGTAACAATCATGGCAAACAATCAAAGGCTGAAATATGTTCACATAAACCATCCATCTAAGAGTTTGAAGTGTGAACAAATTCAGAAAAATCAGTCCGTCTGCAGATAATTTGCTAACAGAACAAATGGTGAAATTAATTAAACAATAGTTCTAAAAAGTTTGTCCGACTCCAGGCATCAGCGTGAACACTGCATGAGTGCATGGCTCGCTATGTGTAGCTGGCTCCATAGTCTGGGCAGAATGGGGTTTGTAGCCAACTCCCTCCAGACATCCGTGTCTCAGATCTCTCATGCTCCATGAGGCCCTGTTTTGCACGTAGAATACTGTATTTGTATTTGTGTATGCAAAACGCATGAGAAAAGGGCCCTCTTCTTATTTTAAGCAAAGAGACCAAGGATCAAATTCGAGCCACCCTTTCCATATAAGCAGAAAAAGAATGGTATCCTTGACAGCTGAATCTGTGGCTGGGGCATTTTGGAGGATGGGTTTTGATGTCATATGAGAGGCATCTTCAAGTACATTCACTTCTGACCCAACATCTCATGCAAATTATTCCTGCCTCTCTGAAGAGACAAGATACAGGTTCAAATCATAATGATGTTTTGCACTTTAAATTATAACAGTTGGCACAGGATCTCAATTCAATACCTATAGCTGGAGAAAAATGTGGAATGCAATAAACATCTATTACATTGTAGGTAAATGGAGTAAATAATTTAAAATGAATAATGAACTTGACAAATGTAGCCTCCTTTTCTCTCTCTCTATGCGGAATGTCCACAAAGTAGACCTTAATTTCTCTATTGTATTTGTTAATCAAATTTTACTCAACACATTTTTCCCCTACTAAGGACTGATTGCAAACAGCCCACAGCGAGTATTCAATATTCAACAGGTGAGCGGGATTGGCTAGTTATACAGCAGTGATTGTGGAGTGATTCCATCCCTGGTTGGACAAGCATACCTTACAGTCAACAAAAGGGCTTCCAAAAGCTACTGAGGATTAGATTCTTTCAGGAAAGGGCAGCAGTGTAGGGAGCAGAAGCAGCAGATAAACTTAATTAAGGGAGTTTCGAACACTTCACTTTTCTCTTTTGGTTAAGTCAGGTCTTGCCTGATGCGTCCTAGACAACTTAGGCTACTGTAAGGTTTATTATCGGAATGCAGAGTTTACATTTTTTTCTTATCATTTATTCAGATTAATTTGTGTGTGTGTGTACACTCCTCATTGTGAAAGGGGGCTGTGATATCTTTCTCTGTCTTATTGAATTGCTTATATTCAAGTGTTCAAACAAGATAGTTTTGGTATCCTGTTCCTTTGCTGTCATGTTTTGTCCCATCCCCTATGAAACATGCCAAGTGCATCACTTTCACTGACTGGTAACCTTCTGTTACTGACAGAAAGTCATTATATGTGCATGGGCGATCTTAGTTGCAAAGGTCAAGCTTAGATACTTAGGTGGCTCATTTCATTGTCTTTAAGCCAGGACCTGCCAAGGCTCTTGGAGATCTGTCCCCCTGTTGTGTCATGCAATGTCCTATGCTATGTCAAATACCTGTGAGCATGTGAGCTTAAAATTCACTTTTTGTGGGCATTCAAGAGAGTGAAACTTAATCAGATGCATGTAGGTGCATGCACAGCTGAAGTCAATTCATTTTTAAAATCAAGAGAATGGAAAATTTTCCATGGTATTCATGCAGCTCCGCTCTTAAATATGTAAATATACCAATTAGAAACCTGAGTCTGAAGTAAGAATGCAGCCCTAATTTGTACTTGTAAATCAATGAGAGAAAGAGATTTAAAGTGATGTTTTTAACTATTTGTGCATCATGTTGATAGCAGAACTTTAGTAAATTAAGCTGTGTAAATAACATTGCTAGTATTCCTGTAACATGTTTTATTGTCTTATTTTTATTCATATACTATACATAAAAGTGCCCAGCCCAGTAATGATCCTTCCAGCCTGTAAGCTTTCCCAAGGGCACATGAACTATATAATGTATAAATAGCTTATGTATAGGCATGATAAAAATAACTCGGAAAAAGTAAAAACTGCTCAGCCATACTGTTGTGGTACAAGTCTATTTTGTCCCTAAAATATTATGCATTACTTCAGAATTTGTTTTAAAGTCTCCTGTTGGTGACATGAGAGCACAGAGGCTATTTCTGCTTTCCCATCTGACTCCTACCTGCATTACTACTTTTAGTTTCTGATTGCTTTTAAGACTATTTGGGGCTGACTTTCTGCCTCTGATGATTTGCATTAAATTCCCAAGGTGTTTGATGGCAAAGTGCTTACGTACAAGCAGTTTTCCATAGCTAAGGATTCCTTTCTCCACCTCAACAATGCATGGTCCAGGTAAAATGAGCCCTTGTGTACTGTATGCCCGTAATAATAGAGCCACACACCTTAAGTGGGCCTCCTAAGGCTTCCGTTGACCATGATGGGAAAAGACTGGTTTAAACGATGATATTTCTGAGTGTTAAGGCCTGATTCAGTATTGACTGGAGTTAGTGGAAAGACACCCACTAGCTGCAGGGGGCTTTGGATTAGTGCTTTACTTATGCCTGATGAAAAAGTAGAGGAAGGACCTCAAGACTGATGGTGTGGAAGCCCAAATGGAGCTGGAGCACGGGTGGGCAATAATTTTCACGGGGGGCCACGCCACGAATTTTAGTAAGTCATCACGGGCTGCACATTTCTACTATATTAATGAAATTTTTAAATTCTACCCCTCCACTGCAGTGCCACATAATAAAATAGTTCACACAAAAACTGAGGGTGCAGGAGGAGGTGCGGGGTCTGGGAGGGAGTTTGGTGCAGGAGGGGGCTCCAGGCTGGGGCAGGGGATTGGGGTCCAGGAGGGGGTGCAGGGTCTGGGAGGGAGTTTGGGTGCAGGAGGCGGTTCTGACCTGGGGCACGGGGTTGGGATGCGGGAGGGGGTGTGAGGTGCAGGCTCTGGCCGGGAGGCGCTTACTACAGTCGGCTTCTGGCTGGCGGCGCAGCAGGGCTCAGGCAGGCTGCCTGCCTGCTGTGGCCCCACGCCGCTCCCAGAAGTGGCCAGCTGCTGGCACATCTCTGTGTGCTGCCCGTGCCCACAAGCACCGCGTCTGCAGCTCCCATTGGCTGGTTTCTGGCCAATGGGAGCTGTGAGGACGGTGCTGGGGGCGGAGGCAGTGTGTGGAGCCGCCTCCCCCCCACACCAGGGGCGCAAAGAGACATGCCAGCAGCAGCCGGCCACTTCCGGGAGCGGTGTGGGGCCACGGGAGGCAGGCAGCCTGCCTGAGCGCCCCACTGCGCCGCAGGACTTTTAGCAGCCCAGAGATCGCAAGGATAGAAATGTTAGTCATGGTGGGCCGGACAGAAATGTTAGACGGGCCAGATCCGGCCCACAGGCCGTATTTTGCCCACCCCTGAGCTAGAAGATACTGCACAACATAGAATCATAAGACTGGAAGGGACCGCAGGAGGTCATCTAGTCTAGTCTCCTGCAGTCATGGCAGGGGACTGGATATGATAGTACAGTAGTTAACACCACTAAAGAAAACCTAGCTCTTATCAACTAAATGGATCTCTGGAAAATGCAGCACAATGTTTTCACAATCTATGCACTGGTAAAATCCCAAGGAATTGATGCTGGATATGCCAGCCCTTTGTTTTAAATGGAAATAGATGGCTGTGAAGGAATGAAATCATTAAATATTTTCTTAATAGCCTCCAGGGGAGCAGTTTTCTCTCTGCATCCATTTTCACACTGCTGTTCAGATGCCAGAACTCCCATACACTTTGCCCCCACTGCCGACATCAAAGCTGTCCTTGTTTTTTACTCTGAAAATCAGGTCCCGCTGCTGGCAGGGAGCACAGAAGTGGGAAGTGCTGCGCTTAGGGCCTTTTCCTCCTGTTTCTCAAAAGGTGCGGTAGCCCCTCTGTGAGTTGTGGGATCTGCTTGACTGGAAGAACACAAACTGGGTATAGGGAGGGTCCTTGCGGGCTAGGTTTTCTCAGTTATGCTTGTCCAACTGAGGAATGGAATCACTCCACAATCACTGCCGTACAACGATCCCCACATAAACTAATCTTGCTGGAGTCAGTTTTAACTTTAGCACTCCCCGCTTCCCCATATTGCAGAACTTCCTCACAGGAAGTTTCAAGGGCCAATGGCTGGTGTGAAAGGCCCTGTGGTATCTTGGCTACATTAGCAGAGGGATGCCAGGCAGCTGGCTGGGGTGGGGAGTAACAGGCACAGGGTCTCCTGGCTGGGTGGCCCTAGTCTCTAGCAAATTTGGGGGGCTGATCCCCATTTTAGAAAAGCCCACTTCCTTGAGGGAACATCCTTAAGAAGAATCTCAGGGCATTCTACCAGGTAGGTGGACTACTCTCACATAGGGGACCCTCTGTTCCTACTGAAACTGCAATGGAGTGGCATGGGTGTTCTTAAAATGGCATTTGACTTGGAAAATATCAACTGCAGAAACTTTCTTGGAGCCATATTTTCTATTGAGCAAGGCCACAGTGAATCTTTGTTTTTCTGTTTCTCTGAACTACTCATGCAGTACGGACTGCCCCAGAGCGCCTTATAAAGCTCTCCATATTAATGTTTTATACTGTGCTGATTTCCATTGATCTGACACAAGAAGTCACCGTTTTTTCACCACTTATGTATTCTGCCTTATTTCTAATTTGAAAGAATGTAACTTTCAAGTCCATTTATTTGATATGATTTATTAAGAAAGTACATCAGTTTCACCAAACTAATTATCATAGGCAAATGACTTGTCATAAAATTAATGTACCTAGTAAGAAAAAAGTTATTATTTAAATTCATTGATTCCTCTTTCTTTGTCTGTAATTACTTCTAGATATGTGAATGAATACAATTAGTGAGGTAAAGTAAAAAGAAAAGTGAATTTGATTAATATTTTCTTCTTCACAATGACCCCTCTTCCTGCAACCTTTACTCTTATGACAAAAGGTGGTGGGAGATTAGACCCTTATCATTAATTTTTTTTTCTTTTTAGAGGAAATTTAAAAAGATACCATCAATATGAAATCTATTTAAAAAAAAAAGAGTTCAAAGAAGTTTCTTTATGTTACTAATAGAGCTGCTTGGAAAATGATTTGTATGTGAAAAATTTGAACAAAAATGAAAAAAATGTTGAGTGGAAAGTTTTGACTTTTCAAGCCAGTGCAGAGCGCTTGTAAGAGGCCTATGCAGCACCGCTCACGTCCCACTCAAATGGTGCTGAGCATAATTTCACCCACCAACTGTATGCTGAATCGCAGCAAATCCATTAGAGAAAATTAAATCTTCTTTGTGGATAGTCCTCACACAGACAAAGGCTGAAGTTCATTGAATATGTTCTTTGTTATAAATTATTCACCCAGCAGTAATTTACCAAGAGTCAGATCCTCGGCCAGTGTAATTTGCTGATCTCTTCTGGCTGAAGATCTCTCCCATAGTGTTGGAGGTACACGTAAGATTAACAGTCTTAAGGTAAACAGTGATATACTCTGTCAAAGTAAAATATGAACATTTTGGGAATGGTTCCTTTAGAGAAGTTGTCTAAAAACAGGTCAAGTATCAAATGTCCCACCAATAAACTATTCTCAATGAGGGAATCTGACACACCAGGCATTAGCTGGAATCTGACACACCAGGCATCATGTTCAGTAAACGTGGGAATCTGCTTCAGAATTTGGGCACAAAATTCCAAGCAAAAGCAGTAATAAAGCAAGCTTTGGTTTTACAGCTGAGTCTGCCTACATTATTATCCTCCATACATTGCAATGTTTACAGCATTATCTTTTTCTGCATCCTGTAACTATGATAAAAATCATTTAAAGCTAAGTGAGACGCTGTTTAAAACATTACATTAATGCAAGTTATGCTTGGGAAAAGTCAATGTTTACTCAGGTGGACTCATGTAGAGTTACATCTACTGTAGAAATAAATGCATTATGTCAGTAGTGGATTGGTGCCGTCCTGTGGTGGTGGAGTCTCCTTCCTTGGAGGTTTTTAAGGCCCGGCTTGACAAAGCCCTGGCTGGGATGATTTAGTTGGGAATTGGTCCTGCTTTGAGCAGGGGGTTGGACTAGATGACCTCCTGAGGTCCCTTCCAACCCTGATATTCTATGATTCTATTCTGTGCCAGTAGCTGAATTTAAGCTCACCATGGGTAACCATTGAAATAATCAGAATTCTGGCATTACCAAATCTGGTGGGTGCTAGAACAATTTTGATAGTGGAGATGCTGAGAGCCATTGTGCCAAACCTTATATATAATGGAAACTACTTCAATCCAGGGGTTTCCATTATGCAGCTGCACCCTTGCATTAGAGTAGGGCCCTTGAGCTTGAGGGTACAATTGTCCCCCCTTTGTTTCCTTCTCATCAGCCCTAAGTATCTACATGGGGTCTGATCCAGTGCTCATTGAAGTCAATGGAAATCGTTCCTTGATTTCAGAGGTTATTGGCTTCAGCAACTAACTACGTCAGATAAACAAGCCCATTTCTCTGACCATTTTAGGATATATTTTCTCATAGGGAAGTGGCTTAATTACACCATTTGATATAATTCAGATAAAGCCCTGGTATATAACCTGTGAAATCCCAGTGACTTCAGTACAGAAGTGTAAATGGGGGCAGAAGTTTGCTCATGATCAGTACACATTCTCCTTCCATGTCACCTGTCTTGCAATCATGTGCCACCCTTACATTTGGTTCCCTGGGCATAGAAGTCAGGATGTTCAGCACTGATTCTTCTCTGCACGTAGAGCCACAGGGGCAGAGTCTACAAGTTAGCAACGTAGGACTAAGTAGCTCATTTTTAAATGGCTCCCCTGCAAATACCTGGGATTATTAAAATAGTGGGTGGCACAAAAGGGTGTGATGTTAATCATCATGCTGCATTATCTTTGAGAACATTTATAGGGCTAGATTCAGCCTAGCCAATGGAAGTCAGTGTTGACCCCTGTAGGGGTCCCAGCTGTAGAAAATATGCTGGCAGGAAGGGAGGTTGCGGCAGTGAAAAGTAACTGCAATCTCACCTCTATAGAAAAGGGCCAGCACTGATCACAATGTGAGTGATGCTGTCTGGGGAAAGGGTGTGGCCAGCGTGATTGGTTGATATACTGATTTGGTACCTCCTCCTCCTCTGGAGGTCTCATGAAACTGCCTCCACCTGATAGAAATGTTGAGGGTAGGTGGCAGCTGCGGAACTGCTGTCCCTGTGGCTGTGTAAATACACGTTTGTGTTCTGGAGCTAGGTTGGCAGAGTGGAAGGTTCATTTACATCTCCCTTTGCCAGCATGCGTGAATCTAGCTTATATAGGCGCAGTCAATACCGTTAACACCATTGATACAATGAATATCTAAACAGCTAGAAAGAGTAATTTGGAGGAGACTTTCACACCACCATCCCCTTATTAACAATGCATCATAGCTGTTTGTGTACAGAGTGAGAATTTGTTTAATTGTAGGCACGTGAGGCACCTAAATATCTCATAGCAATGCTATAATTTGGTATTTGTTTTCACTCTTGGAGGAGTAAATATGTTATAGGAAAACTGATAATACTCAGATGCTGCCAGCCTATGTACAGTGTGGTGAGTTGATGGGATTCCTCTCTAATCTTGTGGCCAGACATGTCACTGCCATATCCCAGAATTCTGGTGTATCACTAGCTAGAAACAAGAGTTTTTTTTCCCTGAAGAATTTTAGCAGGAACATCCTATGTATCTTTCACACAGAATTCCCATATACATTGCTGTAAATAAGACTTCATTGAAGTCCCTTATATTTAATATCACAACTATGTAATCAAGCTTCCCTCTTCTCATGGGAAAGTCTTCTTGCTAGCATACCTGTAAACCTGCTGGGCCCGAATGTGGGACACAATTTGTGACAGAGACCTCCAAAAAAGGGCACAAAAATGGTTCATGCAGGAAATTTCAAACACTGTAGGATTCATCCCTTTAGTGGAAATAACGCTACCAGATTCTGCCACCCTTACAATATTTACTTCAGTGGGAATATTTGTGGAATAAGGAGCTATGAAACATGAGTAAGAGTTTCAGAGTCTGGCCCTAAGAAGACAAGAGACTTGTGAAGTATGGGGGATAGGGGTGAAAACAGGTTAGAGGATATTGTATGCGCATCAATAACAGCCACCAGGAGCACACAAGTAACTCTTTAGATGCTGAACAACTAGGGCCTGATTCTCACTTAAATTAAGATAAAAAGATTTTAAGGATAGAAGGGATTATGATGATTATCCAATCTAAGTCCCCCCTCCATAACACAAGCATAGAATTTCACCACATGGATCCTGCATCAAGCCAACAACTGTTGGTAGTATATATTTTGGAAAGATATCCAGCCTTGATTTAAAGAGTTCAAGTGATGGAGAATCTGCCACATCCCTAGGTAAGGGATTGGTTAACCCAAGTGGTCAACCAATTCCATTGGTTAACTTCCTCACTGATAAAAGAATGTGCTTTATTTCTAATGTCAATTTGTCCACCTTCATCTTCCAGCCATTGAATGTCATTATACCTTATTCTACTTGATTAAAGAGCCATCTACCATCAGAAATCTCTTCCCCATATAAGTACTTGTAGACCATAATTAAGGATACGATTCTGTCATGCAGGTCACGGATTCCGTGACTTTCCAGGACCTCCGAGACTTCTTCCACAGCAGCAGGTCTGGAGCAGCTGTCAGCCCTGGAGCCGCCAGAGCAGCAGCCCCAGGGCTGAAGCAGTGGCTAGGGTTGGGTTTTTGATGAAAAACCTGAGCGTTACCATTTATCTTCCTCTCTCACTAGTTAGATGTGACCAGAGAGCCATTCCCAATGAAAACTTGGTTGAAACTGATATATCTTTGCAAAACATTTCAACTGTGATGAAAAAACGTATAGTGTTGAAAACGTTCTGACCAGCCCTACTCTTAATCTCCTCTTGGATCAACTAAAAAAGATTAAGCATCTTATGCTTCTTATTATAAAGCATGTTTTCCAGACCTCGAATCATCCTTGTAGTTCTTTTTTTCAATCCTTTCTGATTTTTCAACAATTGTTTTGCAGTATGGAAACCAGGACAGGACCCATTATTCCAGTAATGGTCTCACTAATGGTCTATACAGATGTTTGTGTATTTTACACATACTTTAATGCCCCTTTACCCTGCCAGAGTTGTGTAAAGAGAGTTTGTGTAAAAGGAGAATCAAACCCCTAGTTCATTGTGCAATTTCTTGGGTAATATGCTCCAAACTACTTTCATCAATGTCCCCCTAAGCCAGAAGATGAAACAACCATAGAAAATGGGTGTTTTTAAAAGCAGTTCATAACATCACTCAATCTCTGATTCTCAGTTTTACAACTGAAAAGTTCATCTGCATAATTTATCAATTAGCCTGAAAAGCTACCAAATGTGTGTTGTTTCAGTACCTTTGAGCTGTAAACAATTAAGTTAAAATACAGATGGTGTTATTCAGGTTTCCTTCAGTGCAGTCTGCTCAGACCAGTATTTGAGCTCTGCACCAATGCAACACTGTGCTTGCAAAGCTGTTTGTGGGAACTAATGAATATAAATGGTAAAGCTAGATGTGCATAATAAATTCCTACAGTTCGGCGCTTGGAGCGCAGGTGTCTTTTTAGTATGCAGTAGACATCAAAGGATCCCTGGAAAGCTAGCTGCCTAATCCAGTTTAGCATGTGTGAAGAACATATTATGGTTCATCATTAAAAATAATAAACCTTTGAAAGTGACCATAAATAAAAATATCCTTACATGAAACTCCTGATTTGCTAAGCAGAACCACAACAGCCATAAGACAAAATTGTTTACAGATAACAGGCCCAACTCTGCTTCCCATTGAAGTCAATGGCAATACTGATACTTGCATCAGGTAGAGCAGGACTGGCCACAAAAGTTAATAATACACCATCAATAATATTAAAAAATGGATGCTGGCATGGGTAAGCCAGTATACGTGGCTACAACTCAGTTTCAGCTGATGAGACTGTTAACTTCTGCTGTGCCTCTATGTTTCTTCTATTCTTTTGAGACAGCAGCAGCTGTGTTTCAAGAGCAGATTGTTCCATTTTATATAAGGGGATTGTCTATCTAATGTAGAGGCATTTACTTTATATAATGACCTGTATGCTAAAATCTGTTGTATAAATTCAGCCTGAAAATTAGATTGACAGACATGATACTGACAAGTGACAATAAAATCAAACCTTTGGTGAGGTTAAGCTAATCAGCTGTTTAGATATTATTGCAGCTGCAACTGAATTCAAGCTTCCTTCAGCCAAAAGCAGTGTGACCAGTTCTTCACAGTTATATCTATATAGCCCCATTGATGTGTAAAATGTTGAACTAGTATAGAAGACAGCAAGGAAGGTAATAGAAATACTAGGGTATATATGTTAGTTGATCAGTGAAAAACACTTAACCAGAGAGTCTAATGCAGTGTTTCTCAAACTGTGGTATATGGATCACCAATTTCCATGTGGTCTGTGGAGCTGCTTCTGTCACAACTGAGTAGGGTGACCAGATGTCCCGTTTTTAAAGGGACAGTCCCTTTTTTGGGGACTTTTTCTTATATAGGTGCCTATTCCCCCCCCCCATTTTTTCACAGTTGCTATCTGGTAACCCTACAACTGAGGATATGACCCTCTTCAAGTGGTGATGCTTCCTGCTCCTAGTTTTTAACCCACTGGAAAGTCTCTGTACTGAGCATGGCTGCTTCATACCCGTCATACGTCTGATGTTTCTTTGGTGTGTAATTGTGGTTACATTTGCTGATGACGTAATGATTTGGCTTGGGAATGACTATAGCACTCAGCGTTGGCCTGACTGCTCCTATTTCAAGTCAGTTTTTAAAAGTCCTCTCCTCCTACAAGGATTGCAAAATCTATCATGTTTACTTGCTCACTTGGTATAAAGTGACCTTTGTTCCCGCTGCTGAGGGGCTGATCCAAAAGTAAGTGAAGCTAATAGGAGTCTTTCCATCAACTTTGAGGGGCTTTGGATCCAGCCCTAAGTGAGGTTGAAACCAAAGGCTGAGCCATATGTAAGCCTCCCCTTTAAAATTTGTCCCAAACTCCACACATCTTGGTGTTTTCCAGGCTTTACTCTCACTTCAGCTTCCCTAAACTTTCCTAGCCTCAGTTCAGCTGCTGGTTCAGCCTCCATGTGCATCTCTTCCGCATCTCAAGGCTTTTACAACCTCACCATTTTTTTTTCTGTTACCCCTGCTCACAGGGCCGGCTCCACGCACCAGCCGACCAAGCACGTGCTTGGGGCTGCACCTTACAAGGGGCGGCCAACTTTGGGGTGGCGGGGGGCGCTCGCAGTGTTTTTGGTTTTTTTGTTCGGCGGGGCAGCGCTCGAGGTTTTTTTGTTTGTTTGTTTTTGTTTCGGGCGGGCAGCGCGGGGGTGTTTCGGTGGCGCGGCGCTGGGGGGGTGGTTAGGCGGCCCGGCGCAGCGCTCGGGGGTTTTGGCGGCCTGGCCTGGCCCAGCCCGGCGCTGGGGGGGCAGAGGGGGGGGTCGGCAGCGCGGCGCTTCGGGGGGGATTTCGGCGGCCCAGTGCTCGGGGCGGGGGGGGGTCGTTGGGCGGCCCGGCCCGGCGCGGCCCGGCGCTGGGGGGGGTTGGAAGGCGCGGCGCTCGGGGGTTTCGGTGGCATGGCATGGTGCTGGGGGGGGTTCGGCGGCGCGGCCCGGCGCTGGGGGGGGGTTGGGAGGCGCGGCGCTTGGGGGTTTCGGTGGCATGGCATGGTGCTGGGGGGGGGTTCGGCAGCGCGGCCCGGCGCTGGGGGGGGGGGGTGTTGGCCGGCACAGCACGGTGCAGCGCTGGGGGGGAGGGGTGTTACGACGGGGCGGCGCTGCCGTTAGAGCTGGCCCTGCCTGCTCAGCTCTGTCTCTCCCACATGCCTGCTAGTGTTGAGTGACTGAGTTAATGTAATCGATCCACTAAATGATTTTTAACTATAAACCCCTTCTTCCCCCAAGTAACTTCAAGCATTTCCCCACATTTTTGAATCTGTGCTAGTTCATACAGTAAATCTGAAGGCTAAATATTGAGTTCCATCTGCTCCTCCTTGGTAAAGATCTTCATATAGGCCGCTTTTCCTCAAATGATAAATCTACAGTAAAGGAGTAGATTTTCCACTTAAAGTGAATAATGACTTGCCAAAATTAAATTTAAATAAATATTTCTTTAAACAGAGTTGTAATCTGTCCCTCTCCACCAAAATATGTTTTGATACAGCTCTTACATTATAGTAATTGCAATCTATGAATTTCAAATGCCAACTTGGTACTTTGCCAGTTTCATGCTAGAAAGAGATTCAGGGAAGGTTGATAGCCAAAATACTGAACAGGAACAGTGCAATATAGTGCACAAATGCTTGGAAAGAGCACTTGATTGCATTCAATGACACTGTCAAAAATCCCTTATTCCCAAAATTCAGCCACTAGCTAGAAAATGCAGGGGCTTCTCACATTCTGGCACATACATATAGGTGCAGGGCTCACACACCACCGGGGGCAGGTACGCCCAGATTCCAGCTCACATGAGGGACAAGGAGATGGGGGGGGGGGGGGGGGAAGGGTCTCTAACCTAAGATATGTGAGGGGTTCTGGAGGGGGCTTGCCTAAGTTAGGGACTGAGGGGCCCCAGATCATGATACACACATGGGAGGGGAATTTGGGGCTGACAGGTGCCTCTGCCCCTATTCTTCCCCACTCCCCCATCACTGACATCCATGTCGCCTTTCCCAATGTCCCAGGCCTCTCCTCACACTCTCCTTGGTCCCCATCCCCCAACCCCTCTTCTCTATTCCCATCTAGTCTTCCACCTCCTAATCACACTCCCGGCAGTGAGCATTTGCTTGTGTAGATTTTTCTCCACAAAAACCAGTTTCAGCACCTTCTCACTATTCTGCTGTCCTCAGATTACATTTCTGCAGAATAAGAATCCCCCTCTTTGACAGAGGCTGATTGGAACAATACACCTACTTTTTAAAAAAAAACTTCAAATCCAGCTGAACTCAGAGTGCTCGGGGTAGTGCTCAGATTCAATGACTGTAACACATGCTTGGAGACACCCAGGTCCTGTGACACAAAGGTAGTTTTCAGAGCGTTAGCCTCTCTCTGCACATGCTCACTGTAATCCATTAGGTGGAAGACGAGGCATGTGAGTCTTAGCTTGCCTAGCTGGAGAAGCAAACTCTTTTTGAAACAACATTTTAATTGGATTTCCCTCAAAGGCTGGTGAGTACCACACACTCTGTTGGGGTAACCCTTGAGACTCAGACCCTGATACAATGATCTGAGCCCTGGTTTGATCTCTGTCAGCAAAAAATGTGTCAACTTTAAGAAAAGCTGTCTTTTCCCTGTGGGGTGTATCTCATGAATTAAATGGCCCCAAATTTGGATCACTTACGGTACCCCATATCCCCACGAGATATACCAAATTTCAACAAAATTTGAAAAACCATATGGATTTCAGAGCACTTAGAACAGTCAAGCTTTAAACAGAAAGCTGACCTTAACCTTAACTATAGCAGAGATGTCGCTCCGCTACAATGCTCTAGATATTTTTCTCCTCCATAGGAATTGGTCCTCACCATAACTACATTAGGCATGTGAATTAAAAGTTCAACATCTTCATGAGTTGCTCTGCCTGTGCCTGAAAGAAGGTGAAGTACCACAAGAAATGAGAGATGCCAACATCATCACTCTCTATAAAAACAAGGGTGACAGAAGCGACTAACAACTGTCTTAGCATTTCCCTTCTTAGTATTATGGGAAAAGCTTTTGCCCGAGTTGTCCTGAACAGACTTCAGACCCTGGCAGACAGAATCTGTCCTGAATCACAGTGTGGCTTCAGAGTTGAAAGGTCTACTATAGACATGATCTTCTCGCTAAGACAAGTACAAGAGAAATACAGAGAACAAAAAAAGCCCCTCTACATAGCCTTCATCGATCTCACAAAAGCTTTTGACTTTGTCAGTAGAAGTGGACTATTCACACTTCTAGAAAAGATTGGATGTCCCCTCAAGCTCGGTCATTCCATGAAAACATGCACGGCACAGTCCAATACGACAGCTCAGTGTCTGAGACTTTCCAGATTTGTAGTGGAGTTAAGCAAGGTTGTGTACTTGCCCCAACTCTGGTTGGGATCTTCTTCTCCCTGCTATTGAAACAAACTTTTGGTTCCTCAACTGAGGGAATCTGCTTGCACACAAGGTCTGATGGAAAATTGTTCAATCTTGCAAGACTCAGATCTAAAACTAAGACTCGGGAGGCCCTTATCCAACACCTTCTCTTTGCTTATGATGCAGCAGTGACAACCCACACAGAAGCTTATCTTCAAAGCCTAATGGACAGTTTTACCAAAGCCTCCCAAGGCTTTGGGCTTACTATAAGCCTAAATAGTGGTGGGGTGGCTACCCCACCCCAGTAAACAGGGGTTAAAAGCAGCCCTGGAGAGGGCTGCAACTGGAAAAGCTGGGCTGATTAAGGAAGCAGCCGCAGCTGTGGCCAGCTCAAAAGGGCCCAGCTGGCCCTTATAAGAGGGCAGTGGGCCAGGAGCTGGAGAGACACACTCTCTCTAGCTTACTAGAGAGAGAAGGACCTGGCTGCCTGGGAAGCTGAGAAGGGTATCTAGGGTGGACCAGTGCTGGGGAAGGGCAGAGGAAGCTGGGGAGCTCCGGCCTAGCAAAGCCCGGGCTGCAGGCCGAGTTAAGGGCCCACAAAGGTACTGGGGCTGCAGAGGGGCAGCCCAGATATAGGCAGAAGCAGCTGGTCCAACCCCCCTTGCTGATGATGAGTGGTTGATAGACTGCAGTCTGCCCCAGGGAGCGGGGGCTAGATGTTGACTGGCAGTAGCCACTGAGGCAAGGTGGGGATAGAGGGTTGAGGGTTCCCCTGGGTGGGGAAACCCAGGCAGAACCCTGACATAGAGGGGCACTGGGGTCCGGGAGGGACACAGGGCCAGCGGCAAGCGAGACATCCGCTGGCGAGGGTACTCCGGAGCTGGAAAAGAGCTAATTCCCTGGACAACCAGCAGGAGGCGCCGCACCGATGAGTCGTCGCCCTGCCATACTAGAAAAGACTAACATAATGGGCCAAGATGTTGAGGAAGCACCCTCCATCAAGATCAACAACTATGAACTTGAAGTGGCGAACAAGTTCGCATACCCGGGGACCACTATCGCAGTCAATCTCTCACTTGAAACAGAACTCAACATCCGCATTGGAAAAGCCAGCACAACAATGTCTAGACTGAACAAGAGGGTCTGGCAAAACAACAAACACACAAAGATCTCTGTGTATCGTGCAGGTGTTATCAGCACACTTTTGTATGGGGGCAAGACATGGACCTTATACTTTGTTGAATCTTTGGAATCTCCTGGAGGGACAGAGTCACCAACACTGAGGTGCTAAAATGGGCCAGCAATATCCAGCATGCGAACACTCCTCCAACAGAGATGCCTCCGCTGGCTTGGGCATGTGTGCCGAATGAATGATGGGCACATCCCAAAGGACATACTCTACAGTGAATTGGTATCTGGAAAAAGACTCAAAGGATGCTCAAAATTGCGTTTCAAGGTTGTGTGCTGGCGAGACCTCAAAGAAATGGAACTAGATGTGGACAAATGGGAAGATCGGACTCAAGACCGTAGCCTTTGGAAACAAGAGCTTAACAGAGGTCTCCAGAGTTAAGAGAGGAAGCCGTCCTGCTTAGCAGAGAAGAAAAGAGCTCACAGAAGGTAAAGCTCAAACAGTCAAAACATCACCTTTAAATGTGACAGATGCGGCAGAGATTGTCTCTCTTGAATGGGTCTCTTCAGCCCCATTCGCAGCTGCCATAAAACCAATTGAGTAAATTCTTTTCCTCTCAGGAGCACATACCCATGGTCTCTCGAGACTGAAGGATGCCTACTACTACCTAGAAAATCTAATTATGGATACTCATATATGTAAAATGAACACACACACAGTACTTAAAACTCTCCTAGATGTTTACTTTCTGTTTTCTGGAATACCGTAAGATTACAACATGAGTAAACTCTTCAAGAACATAACTATTGTGCATACTAAATAGCGAATAACATATGTCATACGCCAATTATTAATTCTTCTTGAATAAATCTTAATTAGGTTAAATATAACCAAGCTAAGAATTCTTTTATTGTGAAATTGGTAGCAAATTAACTGTGAAAGCTGTATCGTCCAACATACTAACAAAAATAAAGAGCTACTTGTTTTTGGCAAGCTGGTGAAAGCACTTTGCTTCTAATTGCTTCTATTATTAGCAAAGTACTTTAATCCAGTGATGATGACAGTGATGATTTAGGTGATCTCAGTGTCATTCTTTGCAGATCTCTTCATGGCACACAAAACAACACACACAGTGTGACATAATTCAGCACAATGGACAGTTTCTGCTTTGGAGAAGCCAGTACTGTTCTGAAATGGCAGGGATGCTGCAGGCGAGGATTAAGGGGCATTGAATGAATTGTATGGTTCTAGTTTTATTTCCAGCTTTACAGGCTCTGTTCACACAGGCATGATTCACACAATAGATAGATAAGATGACAGAGAACATTCCCTTGTATTCAGGTATACTTAGAAAAGAAAGAAAAAAATAAGCTTAAAGAACAAATAAAAACATTACCTACATTCACCTTTTCTTAAAAATCCAAGCCACATTTTTTTAAATAAATGGTTTTCTTTTAAGAATTAATCACACTTAGTATATTTTATCCCTTTTCATTCATATACCTTAAAGTGTTTTTGAAACGAGACTATGTATCATTAAGCCTATTTCACAGGTGAAGAAATGGGACATGCTGAATGACATGTTGAAATGACTAGCCGAATGTCCCACAGCGAGTCTACAGCAGTGACAGGAAAAAACAAAACTACCCTGTCTTCTAACTCCTGATCTTGTGCTCTATTAAGTGGATCATAATGTGTCACCAAAATGAGCTCCTTCTTTTCCTGTACAACTCCGATCCTATATGATTAGCGCTTTAATGGAGTGGGGTAGTTAGTACACCTGCACCATGAATCTTCAAAGCAAGCCTTGCTGGTATTCTAGCTATTTGACTGCTCTTGAAATTCAGCACACTGCATAACTCGTGAGTTCAAGAGTCAGTAAGGGACTGATTTATTTTTTCATGGAAAGAAGTAACTCAAGAGTACTGTCTGACTGAGTTTCAGCTGTGCTGTTGAAAAGCCAGAAAATAGTGACATACCAAGTTTGGTACATTTCACACATGAAAAGGAGAACATATGGGAAACAGAAGAATCTACAGAAGGGCAAGATTGGGGGGAACATCTGGAAACCCTCAGTCAGTTCTATAGCATTCAAGAAGCTGATATGAAAAATGTCATGTAGTAGTCTGGAATATGGGTTTTGAAGTGTTCATTTTTTGCATTTAAAAGATGTTGATTTTTATTTTGAAAACGGAGAGGAGGAAAGTGTTTTGAATAAAACTGTGGCTCAAATTCAATACTAAGCGCAATGGAGTTATACTTGCTTACATCAAGGATGGATTTAGCTCTCTATACCTGGGACCAATATAAATCTCTAGTATCGCAGTATGAGACAAAGATTGGTTTTATAGTTAAAGCAATGGACTGGGTTGTGGATTCCATCCTTGGCTCCCAAAAAGACTTCCTGTATAATTTTCCTTAAAGTGTACAATCCCTCTGTGTCTCAATTCCAATTTACATATTGTGTGTGTGTGTGTGTGTGTGTGTGTGTGTGTGTGTGTGTGTGTGGTTGAGAGGGATGCCCTCTTATGGAGATGGGTGCCTAAATCCAAGCTGCAGGGAGGCACCTATCTCTGCTAGCAATCCACAGCTCCCATGGAGTCAGGTGGCTTAGGCACCTAAGTCATTTCTTGTAAGAATGAGGTAGCTTCCCGCCTCACTCCATGCAAAATGGAAGAGGAGGAGCTCGTAAGAACATAAGAACGGCTATACAGGGTCAGACCAATGGTCCATGTATACCAGTATCCTGTCTTCTGACAGTGACCAACACCAGGTGCTTCAAAGAGAATGAATAGACCAGGGCAATCATTGAGTGACCATCCCCTTTCATCCACTCCCAGCTTTTGGCAAACAGAGATTTAGGGACATTCAGAGCATGGTGTTGCAACCTTGCCCATCCTGGCTAATAGTCACTGATGTACCCATCCTCCATGAACTTATCTAGTTCTTTTTTGAACCCTGTTATAGTCTTGGCCTTCACAACATCCTCTGGCAAAGAGTTCCACAGGTTGACTGTGCATTGTGTGAAAAAGTACTTCCTTTTCTATGTTTTAAATCTGCTGCCTATTAATGTAATTGGGTGACTCCTAGTTCTTGTGTTGTGTGAAGAAGTAAATAACACTTCCTTATTCACTTTATCCGCACCAGTCAAGATTTCATAGACCTATCTTATCCCCTCCTTAGCTGTCTTGTTTCCAGGCTGAAAAGTCCCAATCTTTTTAATCGCACCTATTAGTACAGTGGTTAGAGAATTCCTCTGGAATGTGGGAGACCCAGTTGCAATTCCCTCCTCTGCATGAGGGACAGGGAAGGATTTGAGCAGGGATCTCCCACCTCTCAGGAGCATGTTCTAATCACTCAGCTCTGGGATAGTCTGATGTGGGGCTCCCTTAATTTTCCCTGTTGAAGCTGTTTCACTTTGAGTTACTGGGCCAATGCGAGAATCAGAATGAATCTTTAGCTTGCGGGGTTAGGACATCCATGTGGGAGATCCAGAGTCCAGTCCCCCTGCTCAAATGAGTCTTTAATTGTTTAGCCAAACTGGAACAGCTTCAACAAGAGAGATTGGGGGGAGGCCCACATTAGAATCTTGAGGCTGAGACTGCAGTGAGAGACTGCCAAAGATGGACAGCAGCGGTGAAGACCCTATGTTCCATATGGAATAAAGAGGCATAAGTCAAATCATGGTTGTACCGCTCTCATGGGAGGGGGGAGTCAACGAAGTAAAAGTCTTTCCTGAGCCATAGATGACTCATCAGGCTGTTGTCATTTAAGCCAACAGTACCCAAAGGAACGGTGTGCTGGCATTACGTCCGACCATCTTTGACTTCCCTAACCCTGTGGATCAGGTACCCTTTTTTGTCACAGCTGGCTGAACTGGAGTCAGCCTTTTAGTATGAGATCAAGCCAGGCTCAAACCCGTGGCCTCCATGATTGTCATCAAGCTGGTGCACCTCTTGAAGGGTGGGAGACCTGTGTTCAAATTCTGTCTCCCTCTCAGGCAGAGTTGGGGAATTAAACTTGGGTCTTCCACATCCCAGGTGAGTGCTCCAGTTGTTGGGCTAAACATTATAAGGTGAGCCTCACCACCTTCTCCTCCTCTGGCCAGATTTTGAATAGGACCTGATCCAGTAGGCAGGCTCTGAGCATGCCTCTGACAGTGCAATCCCATGTCGTATCTTTGGGGCCATATGATATTAGGTGTATGCATCACTGTGGGCCTGGGATTATATGCAACTCCAGGGGGAGGGTTATCAGAACTTCTTCAGGAACCAAAAACAGTGAGGGGTTATTAAGGTGAATCACTTAAGTTGTAAACTCCTCCAGAGAGGTGCCTGGGGAGGCTCGCATATACTGATTCAAACTGGGTTTCCCGGAGACCGAAAGGAAAGGCTGACTCAGAGCCTTCTTTCTGATCCAGCAAATGGACAGGACTTACTGTCCAAGGGTGGGGCCAAATCTTGCAGAACCGTTGGAAAAACTTTGGCCTGCTAAGGCCCAATAAGATTGATGGGTGACTCCTGGTATGTTTAGTGTTTTTTCTCTGTAATCCTTTTACATTAAGAATAAATTGCTTGCCTAGAAAGAACTGTGTGGTAATTTGTAACGGCTGGAAATATGCTGTTCATAGTCCTAAGAGAGAAAGCAATGCACAGGTGCTGGTCTTTAGGGAGGCTGACTTGCTGGGCATATCCCAGTGTAGTACAGGGAGCTATGTAGCCTTAAAACCCCTGGCCAGAGGGGAGTGGTACAAGAATACTTACCCAGAGAAAGGTGATGGCTGAGGACTAGAGACCTGACTGGGAACTCCTGGAGTGGAACCTGGCGGTGGGGAACACATATGCACTTACTCTGAAACTGTGATAGTGCCTGCCAGATTGGGCCCTATGTATGAAAAAGGTGCTTCTCTGCCTATCTTCTCCCAGTTAATGGGTTGCACTGGGACTTAGGTGGGAGATAGGCATCCAGATGCCTAGAGTAAGGCAGCAGTGCACATGCCCAGAGGAAGAAACTTAGACAGCTAGGGAACTTTTGCAGCAGAAATTTAGATGCCTACAGGATTAGGCTGCAGCTGAATGGGGTTTTGTGGATTGCAGTGGTGTCTAAAACTGGGACTTGGACACCTAAATGCATCTGTGGATCTGGGTCTAAGTGACTTTCCTAAATTCTCATAGGAAGTATATGGTGGGGTAGGAAATTTAACCTACATCTCCTTAGTCCTAGGCTAGTGCCCTAACCATATGACCATCCTTCCTCTGGACTGATAGTGGGCAATAAATGTCTGACACAATGTGGCTGACATGAATAGTAATTATTTGTGATGATATTTATGGCAAGTATAATTTGTAGATTAGTATAAATATAGTAATGATAGACCCCATTTTACTAGCAAAGGTGATTATTTTTAAATGAGGCAATCATGAAACATAGCAATTTTTTCAGAGAAATTACCCACTTTCAGGTTCATAATGAAATGCAAGAACACTCCAATTTCCAGTAGTGTCACTTTTCACAGTTATATTTTCGCACACCTTTAACTTGCACCCTGTAGTTTTCATCTGAAAGTGTGGTTCCTATGAACCCAAAGGGAAACAATGTGAAACTGATTTCCACCTGGTTTTGGGTTCAACCCATTAATGCCTCTGAATTTATCATTTCAAGGTCAGGGCCCTGAATATAGGGCGAGATGCTCAGCCAGACCCAGATTAAAGAACTCTGGACTCCTGTGCATTATGGAAATTGCCCCCCTTCCATAAACTGGACAGCAAAGTGCTCTCACCCCACACAGACCCCACCCCCAAATACCTCTTCCCCCCCCCCAACACATACTCCACCCACACAGACCCTGAAATGCTCCTCCGACCCTCCATACACACCGACAACTCACCACCAGCCTCTACTTATCCTCACAGCCCCAGTATGCATCCCAGCACTCCTGACTTGCATCTCGCTTATCACAGCCCCCAACATGTCAGCCCCACCGGCCACTTGCACCCAACATCCACCGTTCCCTCAACCCCTCACCCCACAGTGCCCCAGCATGACCCACTCACCCCATAGTCTGGCAACAACTAACCCCCAGCTGCTCTCTCACTACCCCTAGTATGTCCTGAGCCACTCACCAGCCCTTCCCGCCCCTCCCCTCCACCCCAGCTCAGCTCTCTGCTCCAGTCTCAGGGGTAGAGGAGCTCCTCCCAATACCAGCTTCCCATCTCCACCCGCTCCCATTGCCTGCCCTGAGCTCTCGTGGCACTGGGCCAACCTTGAGCAAGTGGAGGTGCATTGCATCACACAGGGTTGCAGTGATGGTCAGTTCTCTCTTCCCCCTAGTTGTTTGGTCCCCTCTGAGAGAGGCTCTGTGCAAGTGCAGGCAGTGCACATTGGTTAATCTGGGCCTGACCTCCGCTTTGGCCAAGGAGGGTATAGCTAAAGGTGAGTGTAAGTCACCTATCTGACCTCCAATCTTGGTACTGGCTGGATTTTGGGCTGGTCTCTGGTTGAATTTAGAAAAGCTTTCCAGCTGTTATAAGTTGTGCCGGCTGACTATGGCCCCAAGGGCCCACTCCAGATGCCGGACTGCTAAGACATAAGGGAGACCCAGCTTCAGGCAACCAGGAATGGGATGATGTAGGAACTGAGGTCAGGAGGAATTATCTTGGGGTTAGATCCATCATCTCTAAGGATGCTTTGTGCCACTGGCAGAGAACAAAGCAATCTTTTCACATGGGAGAATCTGGGTAGCACATTTCAGATGCATGAAAGCTACTTATATACTTTTATTTTTAATTTGGCGTTAGTCATAATTTTTATGTATCAAAAGGATTTTAACATGTAGTGTGTGTGTGTGTGTGTGTGTGTGTATCTATGTGGTATATATCTCTCCCTCTATATAGGTAATA
This sequence comes from Emys orbicularis, assembly GCF_028017835.1. Classification (NCBI taxonomy): domain Eukaryota; kingdom Metazoa; phylum Chordata; order Testudines; family Emydidae; genus Emys; species Emys orbicularis. The sequence goes on along the minus strand of NC_088688.1, from coordinate 18,559,323 downwards.
TACAAATACACCATATTGAACTAGGCTTGTTTCCAGCACTGCTGCTCCTGCTGGCTGTTAACAAATCATTCAAGTGTCTTCTATGTCAGAAAGTACTGTGGAGATGAGAGAGACACAAAGAAAGGCTTTTATTGGAAGCAATGTGGCCATTCATCTGTGAAAAAGTCTATAGCAACAAAACAATAAAATTCAAACCCTGAATCTGAGTGAGGCAATAGCATGGAACCAAGAGTGGTTTTTTTGCTAAAGCTTCCCTGTGTTTTGCTCAGTGACATGTCAGACTCATTATATTTGATTCATTGGTTTCAGTGTCCAGAGCTGAGCACCAGTTTCAGCAACCAATTGTAAAAGAAAAAGTGATACTTTGAATAGGCAGCTGAGAGGAGCACCATTGCCCCTGACCATTTTAGACTCGGTCACACGATGAGCTTTACTACAGGCCATACCCAGGACATCTTCAAACCTGAGCATGCGCTCCAAGGGCTTGGATGGTTTTTGTTAGACAACTTTGTTCAAATGTGATTGGGATTCTTTGGGAATATGATTTTGACATGATGCTAGGCATGAATTTGCAATTGGTTTAGACAATAAGTCATGTTCAGTGTTGTGTCTTGACTAAGCCTGCTGGTTCCTTGTCTGTAATGATCACAAACTCCTGGTCAGCACAGTGTAATCTAATCTGAGTGTTTCCAATTGTGTTCAAACACAATAACATTTTCTAGTGAAGGATGAGTCTCGTATGTGCCAGAGAGTGTGTACCAGTATGTGCCCATTAGCTGCACAAATTGTCCATTGGACGTGTTGGGTCAAGTATTTCAGATCAGGTTCAAAACTTCTTCCAGGTAAATGGAAGAGGGAGGTTGTCATCCATCTCATAGACATTAAGGTTGGAAGGGACCATCATGATAATCTAGACTGACCGCCTGCACATTGCAGGCCACAGAACCTCACTCACCCACCCACTCCTGTAATAGACCTCTGGCCGAGTTACTGTAATCCTCAAATCATGGCAGATGATGATGAGGAGCCATTGTAATCTAATGGATTGGGCTGAAATCAGGAATTCCTGAGTTTTAAGACTGGTTTTACATATGATTCTTATGAGTTTGAACAAATCATGTATCCTTATTGTGTCTCACTTTCCCCATCTATAAAATGGGGATGATGTTACCTATTTACCTACCTTCCAGGGATATATGAAAAATTACTTAATGTTTGTTCAGTGATGGGAAATACTAAGTTCCAAGAATGACAATGGTGGAGAGACTGGCTCCTTGGCCTCTATTACCTGTTGCTCTGTTACTATTAGGGAGCATGCCTTGCTACTCAAGATAGCTGTTTCAGCTGATGGTCTTTAGGTGCAGTTGTTCAGCTGCTTCCATTCCTTCAAAGTTACTTGAAAATAAGTAGTTCATTGGAAGAGAATGAATATGCAAATACATTTTACAAAATTTTAACGAGGTAATCACATAAAAGTGTCTTTTAATTAGATACATCCATATTCTGTAATCTTTATGCCGCGTTCTTTCTTAGGAAAAACTCCCCTTCTAGTCAATGGCTGTTTTGCCTAAGTAGGCCTTGGCCCATAGTTAAATAGTTTCCTGACTTTCTGGTCTTGCCTCCATTTTCTGATTTGTAGGGGCCTGGCTGATTGAATAGAACACTTCTTTTTGAGATGTGACCTTTCCCTCTCCTCCACTAAGGAAAGACAAGGAGGAGAGAGGAAAGGAGAGAATTATGGTTGGGAAGGGAAGGCACAAACTCTCCAGAAGCTTCAAAGTGGCTGCAAGGTGAGCTGTAACAAAAGCAGGGTTGTGGCAGAATCACTGACAGCGCGGGCAGTCATTAAGGCCTATTTTCACAAAAGTACTTTGGCACCTGAGCCCAGATTTAGGTTCCCAAATCTGGGTTTAAGTGCCAAAATCACAATTTTAGGCTCCACTGTGATTCACAAAACTCCCACTAAATCCTGGAGGTGCTTAAACTGACATGGCATCTATACTTTTGCAGTAAAAATTCCCTCTGCCTCTGGGCATGCGCCAGTATTGCTGTCTCATTCTACGCATCCAGACACCTATTTCCCACCTAAGTCCCAGAGCAATTCACAAACTGGGGAAAGATCGTATTCTTCTGCCTAACTCGTGTGTGGGCCCGATCTGGTAGGTGTCCTCAGAGGTGGCCTGCTGGATTGGGCCTCTCAGGCGAGTTCACGCAAAACAGCTGGGGAGAGGCGGACGATGATGAGCTCCCTTATTTTAACCCAGCAGTTAGACTACTCACCTGGGATGTGAGAAACACCTGGCTCACCTCCCCTCTCTATCTGAGGAGAGAAAAACCAGGGATCCGCCTCCTCTCAGGTGAGTGCTGTAGCCACTAGGCTATGGAATATTTTGATGTGGGGCTCCCTCAGTCTCTCCTATTGAGAGTGGATAACCAATTAGAGTCATTTGCGCCAGAGATGGAGAGAGAGAACACACACCGAATCATTCTCATCTTGCCTGGGAGTTAGAGCACTCACCTAGGATATGGGAGATCCAGCATCCAGTCCCCCTGCCCCAATGGCTTTTTCATTATTTATCCAGAGTGCAACAGCACCAACAGGAGAGACTGAGGGATTCCCAGCACCAGAATATCATAGAATCATAGAATATCAGGGTTGGAAGGGCCCTCAGGAGGTCATCTAGCCCAACCCCCTGCTCAAAGCAGGACCAATCCCCAACTAAATCATCCCAGCCAGGGCTTCATCAAGCCTGACCTTAAAAACCTCTAAGGAAGGAGATTCTACCACCTCCCTAGGTAACCCATTCCAGGGCTGTCCTGTACCACCCATTCCAGTGCTGTCCCAATGGCTACAGGCTATCCTGTAGCCCAATGGCTAGGGCATTCATCTGAGAGTTGGCAGACCCCTGTCCAAATCCATCCTCCACATCCCTGACAATGTAGTTAAGTTGACCTAACCCCCAGTGTAGACAGCGCTTCTTCTGTCAACCTAGCTGCCACCTCTTGGGGAGGTGTACAATGATGGGAGAACCCCTCCTGTTGCGGTAGTGAGTGTCTAAGGGCTACAGTGGTACAGCTGTGCTGTTGTAGTGGTTTAAGTGTAGACATAGCCTTAAGTGCCTATCTCCATGAGAGGGGTGGAATTAGTTCACACCCTGATCATTGCATCTCTCGTTGGCTAGCATAGGCAGCTCCCCACCTAGTGTGCTGGCTTTTGCGAATCACAGACTAAGGTGCCTATTTCTGCCCATTCATTGTATTGAGAGCTGAGGCACCTAATTCAGGCTTTATGAATCATGGTGTTGTTCCTGTTAGTTTCTAGGCACCTAATAGTTAGGTGTTGTGAAGCTGAGCATCACAGTGCTTAAGTACCTTTGTGAACGTAGGCCTAAGAGCCTTGTAAGGCTGGTCTAACTAAGACCCTTCCCTACAGCTGACTGGCACCATTACCTGAAGCCAGTACTTTTTTCTGGCAATAGCAACAACAGGCTTCCTTGGCCTAATTCTGTCCTCTGTTCAGCAGCACCCTCAACTGGCTCCACTCCTGCATGAGGTGTTAGAGGGCTTTCCCTCCACCTGCCCACTTCCCTGGTTCTTGTCACACAGACAGCAAGCAGCAAAAGACCAGAAATCCGAAGAGCAGACAATGCGATGTTTATTGGGGTTAATTTCCAGCAAGCATGATTCCAGTTTCCCACCTACTTCCCAGTTTATATAGTAATATTCTCAGCTATACCTTAACCTATCATTTTACTGAAATCTATCTAACCAATCCTAACATAGTGTAACATAATTCTCTAACCAATTATATCCCACTACCCTAATTAACTTACACCTAGCAAAATTAATTAGCAGACAGAAACAATTAGAAAACCAGACAGATTAACAATAGAAAAGTGGAGGCCATAAAGATAAAACAATACACAAATGAGGGTTTCACAACCACAACCATTGATAAGTGATTTCTTGCCAGACAGGATGCTATCAAACTACGTTTTCTTTAACCATCTTAAGATCTGTTTCTTTATCTGGTGGTGCCAGGCACTATCAGGACAGGATTGTATTGCTAGCAGCCCAATACCACCTTATTTCAATGTGCCTGGTTTGGAATGTGAGGATGTGACCGTTCGCTTCCCAGTTTATGGCTGCCCCTGCTGCTTAGCCAAAGGCCTTAGCCTAAGAACAAGGCCTCAGACTATCCTAGTGCGAGACGGCCCATACACAGGCAGATTGTGATTTGGATTCTTTGTTTTAAACCTCATAACTAGCTAAGTGATAAAAATACACCTAAGTTCTTAAAGTATAGGCCTTTATAGGCAGGCCTGAATATCTATATTCTAACATGAGGAATGAGTTGCGAGAGTGTGTTTGAATGCATATGGTGGTACTTTATTTTTTTAAATATACCAAGCCGTATTCAAAGCAGTGATCTGGATGATGGGATGGATTGCACCCTCAGCAAGTTCGTGGATGACACTAAGCTGTGGGGAGAGGTAGATACGATGGAGGGTAGCGATAGGGTCCAGAGTGACCTAGACAAATTGGAGGATTGGGCCAAAAGAAATCTGATGAGGTTCAACAAGGACAAGTGCAGAATCCTGCATTTAGGATGGAAGAATCCCATGCACGGCTACAGGTTAGGGACCGATGGGCTAAGCAGCAGTTCTGCAGAAAAGGACCTGGGGATTACAGTGGACGAGAAGCTGGATATGAGTCAACTGGAGTACTGCATCCAGTTTTGGACCCCTCCACTACAGAAAGGATGTGGACAAATTAGAGAGAGTCCAGTGGAGGGCAACAAAAATGATTAGGGGGCTGGGGCACCTGACTTGGGAGAAGAGGCTGAGGGAACTGGGCTTATTTAGTCTGCAGAAGAGAAGAGTTAGGGGGGATTTGATAACAGCCTTCAACTACCCGAAGGGGGGTTCCAAACAGGATGGAGCTCGGCTGTTCTTAGTGGTGGCAGATGACAGAACAAGGAGCAATGGTCTCAAGTTGCAGTGGGGGAGGTCTAGGTTGGATATTAGGAAAAATTATTTCACTAGGAGGGTGGTGAAGCACTGGAATGGGTTGCCTAGGGAGGAGGTGGAATCTCCATCCTTAGAGGTTTTAAAGGTCCGGCTTGACAAAGCCCTGGCTGGGATGATTTAGTTGGGGTTGGTCCTGCTTTGAGCAGGGGGTTGGATCAGATGACCTCCTGAGGTCTCTTACAACCTAATCTTCTATGATTCTATGATAAGATTTGAATGGCTAGCTGGTGTGCTAAGTAAACAGCTGCTATTCTAGTTCTGAACAAGTCCAAATTCTGTTCTCTTTTATGCAGGTAAAAGTCTCATTGAAATCAATGGGAGTTCCACCTATGTCAGACAGAGCAGACTATGGTCCCAAGTCTAATTAATGCTGTATATCTTAGATCTGTCAATCAATTTTGAAAATGCATTTTAAAGAAGCACTCAAGAACCCCTAATTAGATTGATAATGTCATTAATTTTCAAGTACTCTTTGAGTCCTCTTCTCCTGATTAAAATAAATCTTAGCCCCCTCCCCCCCCCAAAAAACCCTAACACCCCAATCACATACCAGGAGAGAGGCAGGCAGAGAAATGGAAAGTACAAATGGACAGATGCTATATGTGGAGCAAGAAAAGGAGATTTCTCATTCAAGTCAGATAGTGGGTTATTAGTTCCCGCAAGTGGTCCTGCAGATGTCATAAACCATTAGAGTAGTTTAGCTCAAGAGGTTCACAAAGGTCAGCTGAACCCCAAGAATTACTGCTAGCGGTGGGTCTCTTGGATATTGGTTGTTAAATCTTGTATATTACCCCTCCCCCAAAAGAAAAAGAAGCAAGGAAGGCAATCAGAATACATGACAGTAAGCAAAAAAAGTTGATATAGATGAAATGCATATCATATATCTCCTTACGGAAAAATATACTCAGAGAAAGTTGGTATATAAATCCAATATTCTGCTACATTTCCATGAATCCCAGTGCCACAATCAAAAATGCCCAACAGCCTCTCTGATGTTATGCTGGCTGAATGCTGTGTCAAATACTTTCACTACAGTTTTGGTGCTCTGTTTACACACACACAACCATACCTCTCTGATTGCCATGGGGCTGGAAAATGAGAATGAAAAAAATAGTGACTGAGCTGTGTCAGAGGGAAAAAAAACAACCATATGTTTTGGCATTCAGGTTAGGGTGACCAGATAGCAAGTGTGAAAAATCAGGACACATTTTTTTTTTGGAGGAGTATAGTTGCATATATAAGACAAAGCCCCTAATATCAGGAAGTTCCCGATAATATCAGGCGTCTTGTCACCCTAATTCAGATTGAGTTCACGGGGCACTGCTCAGTGAAGAACATTATGCAGCCTTTCAGCATGAGAACGCACAATATGAGAGGTCTCTTGTTTGTTGGAGCTACTCTCCCCCATCCCCCACAGAGGCCCTTACCTCACCTTCCAGTCATTCTTATTATTCCCTCTAATTACTGTACGAGTTCTAACCACAGGGCTGCTTGATAATTTTCTAAAATGGAAAGTTCCACAGCTGGACTTTAAATGTCCCAGCAGCAATGTTTTTACATGTGGAAGTTTGAGATAAAATAATAACAACAATAATAATGATGAGTTTCTCGGAACCAAGGATAGGCTGTCGTTTATATTCTAACCACTAATTTTTCTTCACTGCTGTGAATAAGAGAGGTGTAGCCAAAGGCAGGAGTGAAAAGGGATGGATAATTTTGGTCCTTAAATCCCACTTAAATTCTTAACTGTACCCCAGACATGATTTTCATAGCCAGAACAATCTGAAGTTTTGTAAAATAGCGCTCATAATTAATACACACCATATTTCATGTACAGCACATTAAATCTGTCCAACAAATCAAATTAATCTTCAGAGACTGCCTGTTACTCATTTGTTTGTCTATGTGGTAAACAGGTCAGGCTTGTGTCTGGAGAACTTCCTGCTGTATAATTGGCTTCTGTGGAGTTCTTTGGAACAGTAGCAAAAGATTAATTTTATGTTGAGTTTAACAGTATGGCAGAGCCTTGTTAACTCACACTTTGATAATCCACACAACCCACAGTCTGCACACCATAAACAGCAGTCTCCCCAGAGATTTAATAGCTGACTGCTGTAGTAAGGTTTCATTTACAAAGACATTTTCATTTACATATACATTCATGAAGTATACCAAAGAATATTTACTAATATACAATATAATAAATATAATCATAAATAACTGAAATTTTAGAATCTGTCTCTAAATATCCATGTTAAGAGAATTTGTCACATGCATTCAAGTTGCTTTAGTCCAACCTCATTAGACCTCTAATTAGTTTAATAATGTTTTGTTTTTCTGAACGCTATTTAATACCAATGAGGGTTTGCAATGAAACCCATGTTATTTATAGTTGCAAATTGTGACATTCCTTAGCTTGGGGTCTGTGTCTGTCTCCGGGGAACCACCTGAGCAGCGGCCGGTGTGGCTGGCCCAGGGGACCGCCTGAACAGCTGGCCCTGGAGCCAGCTGCTTGGGCAGCCCTGGGGTCAGCCATACTGGCCGCTGCAGAAGTCACGGAGGTCACCGAAAATCATGGAATCTGTGATTTCCGCGACCTCCATGACAGACATGGAGCCCTAGTTATATGCAAGCCAAGGAATGTCATAAGGAATGCCATTGAATCAAACCGTAAACCCTGTTTATAATGGAAACCACTTCAAGCCAGGGGGTGCTGCCACACCCCTCTCTCCTGTAGTTCCAGCACCTATAGTCCTGGGGCAGTCCCCGGCAGCTGGTGCTGCTGGCTCCGCCCCCCCCGAGCAGCAGCCCCCCGCTACCCCCCACGGCAGCGGTCCTGGGGCGGCTGGAGCACTGTCATTGGCCCCCGGCAGTGGTCCCGGGGCAGCTGTAGCAGCCGCTGTCAGCAGCCTCCGTCAATGGTCCCGGGGCGGCTGGAGCAGCTGCTATTTGGTGGCCCCCAGCCGCTGGTGCCACTGGCCCCAGCCCTGCTGAGCAGTGGCCCCCAGGCAGTGATCCACAAGCCCAGTTCCCTCAGCCTCTCCTTGTAAGTTATGTGCCCCAGCCCCCTCATCATTTTCGTTGACATCCACTGGACTCTCTCCAATTTGTCCACATCCTTTCTATAGTGGGGGGCCCAAAACTGAATGCAATACTCCAGATGTGGCCTCACAGTGCCGAATAGAGGGGATTAATCACTTCCCTTGATCTGCTGGCAATGCTCCTACTAATGCAGCCCAATATGCTGTTAGCCTTCTTGGCAACAAGGGCACACTGCTGACTCATATCCAGTTTCTCATCCACTGTAATCCCCAGGTCTTTTTCTGCAGAATTGCTGCTTAGCCAGTCAGTCTCCAGCCTGTAGCGGTGCATGGGATTCTTCCGTCCTAAATGCAGGACTCTGCACTTGTCCTTGTTGAACCTCATCAGATTTCTTTTGGCCCAATCCTTCAATTTGTCTAGGTCACTCTGGACCCTATCCCTACCCTACAGCGTATCTACCTCTCCTCCGAGTTTCGTGTTATCTGCGAACTTGCTGAGGATGCAATCCATCCCATCATCCAGATCATTAATAAAGATGTTGAACAAAACCAGCCCCAGGACCGACCGCTGGGGCACTCTGCTTGATACCGGCTGCCAACTAGACATTGAGCCGTTGATCACTACCCATTGAGCCTGACAATCTAGCCAGCTTTCTATCTACCTTATAGTCCATTCATCCAATCCATACTTCTTTAACTTGCTGGCAATAATACTGTGGGAGACCGTATCAAAAGCTTTGCTAAAGTCAAGGTATATCATGTCCACCACTTTACCCATAGCCACAGAGCCAGTTATCTCATCATAGAAGGCAATCAGGTTGGTCAGGCATGACTTGCCCTTGGTGAATCCATGTTGACTGTTCCTAATCACCTTCCTCTCCTCCAAGTGCTTCAAAATGGTTTCCTTGAGGACCTGCTCCATGATTTTTCCAGGGACTGAGGTGAGGCTGACCGGTCTGTAGTTCCATGGGTTCCCTTTCTCCCCTTTTTAAAAGATGGGCACTATATTTGCCTTTTTCCAATCATTCAGGACCTCCCCCGATCACCATGAGTTTTCAAAGATAATGGCCAATGTCTCTGCAATCACATCAGTCAATTCCCTCAGCACCGTCAGATGCATTAGATCTGGACCCATGGACTTGTGCATGTCCAGCTTTTCTAAATAGTCCTTAACCTGTTCTTTCACCACTGAGGGCTGCTCACCTCCTCCCCATACTGTGTTTCCCAGGACAGCAGTTTGGGAGCTGACCTTGTCTGTGAAGACCGAGGCAAAAAAAGAATTGAGTATTTTAGCTTTTTCCACATCATCTGTCACTAGGTTGCCTCCCCCATTCATTAAGGGTCCCACACTTTCCCTGACCTTTTTTGTTGTTGCTAATATACCTGTAGAAACCCTTCTTGTTACCCTTCACATCCCTTGCTAGCTGCAACTCCAGTTGTGTTTTGGCCTTCCTGATTAGACCCCTGCATGCTCGAGCAATATTTTTATATTCCTCCGTGATGTTCTGTCCAACATTGTGACATATTCATTGTAGAGCCTGAGTGGAATGGTATTACGGACTGAGCATGAGCTTTTAGAACAGGTGGTCATCAATGAGGTCTGGTCCTGTCACATGATGTGGTTGACTGGTGACGGTGTGTGTGCAAGCAGCTGTGGATAATGACACAAGCATAATTTTAATCTCAACTCCAGTGGAAATGAATATAACTTCTTGGCTACAAAAAGAGAATGTCCTGCAGTGTAAATAGTTATAGTTCTATATCAGCTGTGGTTCAGGTTGAAATATGCAATATTTTTACTCTGTTTCTTACAACATCTGTTTTAAGGATTTTATGTTTTACACAGAGAGGAAGCTAGAATAATAGAGAATTGTACAACCCAAAAATGGAATACAAAAACTTTCAAAAAGCCTCTTTATTATAATGTGTCAACATTAAAAGGGGATTGCCGTATAACTAGCTACGATCACTATTTATATTCTTTATCAAAATAGCATTGATTACATGCCATGAAATGTATAACAGCAGGCTGAAGTTAAGGAATCATAACTGACAGGAAAGAATTTCTTTATTTGATTGTCTGCTATTTGGAGAAGTGTATCTACGGTGAATAGTCCCTAAAAATGCATAGGTGTCAGAGCATGATGGAAAATGAGTTTTTCATCCTGCAGAGAATTTTGACTTTTCATTGTAAGCCTTATGCCCTGAAGTCTTAAGACAGTACAACTGTTGGTGAACAGGGAAAAAGAGCAATTCAGAGTTGCTTGTGAACGCCAGATGGACAGAAGTTCCACTGGGGGTGGAGGGGCTCTCTGCCCTATTTGTTCCTGAGCAAGGGGAAATGACCAAATGGGCCAGGTCTCATTTAAATTTCTATTATGTGTGACAGATTGTGGCATTTTGGTCAAAATTCAGTTAAGTTTTTAAGTGTTGGTATAATAAAATGTTATTACCCCGTTGAGTAATGAAAGGGCAAGAGAACTGGGATGAGGGATTACCGTGACCAAAACTGCAGTCTGGAATAATTAGGTAGCAGAGCATGGAAAAAGCCAGAGATGGCAGGTCCTTTCTTCCAATCTTCTGGTAGGAGTGCAACCCAGGATCCTGTGTGTCCTTGATTCTTCTCTTGGGGGTTTTGTGACGAGGTGGCACAGAGGTGGGAGACAATGCAGAGATGGCCTGTGACCCAATGCAATGCTCAGGTGGCTTTCATTGAAGCCACAGAGGGCAGCAGCATAACTGAGTGACTCTGGTATCAGAGGGGTAGCCGTGTTAGTCTGAATCTGTAAAAAGCAACAGAGGGTCCTGTGGCACCTTTAAGACTAACAGAAGTATTGCAGCATAAGCTTTCGTGGGTGAATGCCCACTTCATCAGACACAAGTAATGGAAATCTCCAGAGGCAGGTATAAATCAGTATGGAGATAACGAGGTTAGTTCAATCAGGGAGGGTGAGGTGCTCTGCTAGCAGTTGAGGTGTGAACACCAAGGAGGAGAAACTGCTTCTGTAGTTGGCTAGCCATTCACAGTCTTTGTTTAATCCTGATCTGATGGTGTCAAATTTGCAAATGAACTGGAGCTCAGCAGTTTCTCTTTGGAGTCTGGTCCTGAAGTTTTTTTGCTGTAAGATGGCTACCTTTACATCTGCTATTGTGTGGCCAGGGAGGTTGAAGTGTTCTCCTACAGGTTTTTGTATATTGCCATTCCTGATATCTGACTTGTGTCCATTTATCCTCTTGCGTAGTGACTGTCCAGTTTGGCCAATGTACATAGCAGAGGGGCATTGCTGGCACATGATGGCATATATAACATTGGTGGACGTGCAGGTGAATGAGCCAGTGATGTTGTAGCTGATCTGGTTAGGTCCTGTGATGGTGTTGCTGGTGTAGATATGTGGGCAGAGTTGGCATCGAGGTTTGTTGCATGGGTTGGTTCCTGAGTTAGAGTTGTTATGATGCGGTGCGTGGTTGCTGGTGAGAATATGTTTAAGGTTGTCTGTGGGCGAGGACTGGCCTGTCTCCCAAGGTCTGTGAAAGTGAGGGATCATTGTCCAGGATGGATTGTAGATCACTGATGATGCGTTGGAGAGGTTTCAGCTGAGAACTGTAGGTGATGGCCAGTGGAGTTCTGTTGGTTTCTTTTTTGGGCCTGTCTTGTAGCAGGAGGCTTCTGGGTACATGTCTGGCTTTGTTGATTTGTTTCTTTATTTCCTTGTGTGGGTATCGTAGTTTTGAGAATGCTTGGTGAAGATCTTGTAGGTGTTGGTCTCTGTCTGAGGGGTTGGAGCAAATGCGGTTGTACCTCAGCGCTTGGCTGTAGATGATGGATCGTGTGGTGGTGAGTGACTCTGGTGAGGGTACACCTTCCCAGCAATCAATAAAGTGTAATTGCTACACCTGAGTTAGGTGGTAGTGTCCCTGGAGCAGACCAGGTAGCGCATCTCTTGGGGCTGGACATGGATCTGCCTGAACTTTGGACTCCATCAACTCTGAATAATGGACAGTGAGGGGGTGGAGAGATGCAGCAGAGGAGTGGGAGAAGGAAGATGGCTATTGCAGGAAAATATTGCCTTATGGGATGGATACTTACACTGAAATAGAACACTAAATGTAAGACTATTGCCAGGGTGCCCTGGGGTGTGGGAGTTAATTAATTATTACTGGTTTTCCCAAAGTTTACTCTGTGCCCCTTTTTTGCCCCTCAATACAGTTGTCTTTATTTTGCCCAGACTCCAAAGAGAAACTGCTGAGCTTCAGTTCATTTCCAAATTTGACACCATCAGATCAGGATTAAACAAAGACTGTGAATGGCTAGCCAACTACAGAAGCAGTTTCTCCTCCCTTGGTGTTCACACTTCAACTGCTAGCAGAGGACCTCACCCTCCCTGATTGAACTAACCTCGTTATCTCCAGACTGATTCTTGCCTGCATATTTATACCTGCCCCTGGAAATTTCCATTATATGCATCCGACGAAGTGGGCATTCACCCATGAAAGCTTATGCTCCAATACATCTGTTAGTCTTAAAGGTGCCACAGGACTCTCTGTTGCTTTTTACAGATCCAGACTAACACGGCTACCCCTCTGATACTTTATTTTGTAGAACATTCACTGCTTATGTGGGGGAAGTATTGCCGATCCAGGGCACCCAGGGGAAATAATTTAGTGTTCCAAGATTTCTGGGTAGAAGATTGAGCCAGTGCTGTTTGATAAATTTTCAGAAGGAACTCCTAGATAATGGAACCTGGCCCATTTTTTTTCCTGCTGACAACACCTGGCAGAAAGGTTACATCATCAAAAAAAGAAAAGAAAAAAAAGTAGGGTTGCCAACCATTCAGGACTGTCCTGGAGTCTCCAGGAATTAAAGATTAATCTTTAATTAAAGATTAGGTCATGTGATGAAACCTCCAGGAACACAGTGATCCAAGCCAGCCACAATCTTGGGGGGAGGGATAGCTCAGTGGTTTGAGCATTGGCTTGCTAAACCCAGGGTTGTGAGTTCAATCCTTGAGGGGGCCATTTAGGGATCTGGGACAAAAATCTGTCTGGGGATTGGTCCTGCTTTGAGCAGGGGGTTGGACTAGATGACCTCTTGAGGTCCCTTCCAACCCTGATATTCTATGAATCTTAGCCTACATAACCAAAAAGAAGACCAAGCGGTAATCACTAGAGCTCATCAATAAATTGTCCTGTCTTCCAGCCAGCTCTAGTAAGTACAGTGTTACTTACAGGATAAATTGGTGTGTAGAATATTTTTTCCTTGCAAATCCCTTTGACATCTCCTCTGTGCCTATCCTGCAGGAAATTATGCTGATTAATCATTCTTAGTCTATGTGGTTCCCTGTATCCTACTATGGGATCTGTGTGTATTTGCCTTTCCAACATTTAACATTTTCATCTCTTTTCTTGTAATTTTCTCTTTGGGGTTTTAGTTCCTACCCCAAAAATGTTGCAATAGCTGCTGCTAAGACAATTGCCTCCAATTCAGCCTTCAATTACTGCATTATTATCAATGCCTATTCATTGTTACCTCTTGGTCTATTGACGGACATATTCCATCAAAATACAATTTTGCACCAGTTTCATAAACAGATTTGCATTTCCTTCTCTGTACGTCTCCTTTTATTATCACTGGGGACTCGGACATGCTATTGTGTTATTAGCAGACCTGGCCGGAAAATGGAATTTCTCTCCTACGGAAAATTTAGATTTTTGGGCTGCAGGAAAGTTGCCCTGAATTGGGATAAAAAGTTTAAAAAAAAAAAGACATTTTTTGCAGGAGGAAAAATTTGAGAGAACCAAAATGTAATTTTTTTTGGCTTGCTGCCCAACTTCCCAAGGAGCTGTCTGGGGGAGTCAGAAAGCCCAGGAGGCAGATATCTAAGCAGTCTGGGAACCAGTTCTCTGAGCAGCTGCCTCCCTGGACTGCCCAATTCCACAGGGCGCAAGCAGCTGTGGGAAAGAGCTGCCGAGGAAATTAGGCAGCTGCCTGGGAGTCAGGGGAACCTGACTTGCCAGGGAGGTGAGCTGACCGGTCTGCCTGATTTGCATAGAAAGTTTTAACAAACACACATTCTTGCAGAACATTTCAATTCCCTGTAATCAGCATTTTCCAATGGAAAAGTGTTTCTGTTGGAAAATTTTTGACCAGCTCTCTTTATTAGCTCATTTGTTCTTCTTGATCAGGTAGCTGACCATATTCTGATCCATTTACCTTACTCACTCTCAGAAACATCCTTGGCCTGATAAGAGGACTCTGCACTAGTCGCAGGTTCACCCTGAAGTGCTTCTTTAAATGACTTTCAAATCTTTCTTTGCAAATAGAATTGCCCATATCATTTGCATTTGCCCATATCACGCTATTCCCTCCTGGAACGTGCACTGGATTCCTAGTTTCATTACCAAAATTCTTATATTTGTCTATCGCCACTTTAATATTCCACTATTGCTAAACTAAAGTTCATCTTTATTAGTTAGGGGCTTTATTTCCCATTAGCGTTGATGGGAGTTATAGATGCACCACAACAAGATCACCGATTCCCTTCATTATGATCTGAATTACCTATCTTCCTCTCACTGAATCATCTATTATGGGTGACCACAAAATAACACTGTATGATTGTTTGCAACTATCATTTGTTCTCTGATTACAAATTCCCTGTCAGAGTGGATCAAATTCTGTCCTCCGTTATACCTGTGCAACTCCACTGGGCCCTGCTTATTTTAAGAAATAAAAAAAATAAAAATAAAAAAAAAGATTTCTTAATGCTTCAAAAAAGAACCTTAGGCTGCATGTTTAATCCAAAGCAATTTAATTCAAATTTATAGTCTGGCAGTCATACATAAGACAGTAGCTAGTGCCGACAGGTTTTCTTTTTTTTCATTGTTGCTCACACCGTCAATATACCCGCCCACAGAAAGCGCAGTGAGTTGAAATTTGGGAATTTGATAACCAAGGGACTAATAGCCACAGCCAAAGTGAAGCCAGATGCTGTGAATGCTTTCACTTTTAATGTGGTGAGACTATTAATTGCATAGTGCTTTTGTAACAGGGACTAGGATGAGCCTACTAAACAAATTTCTATTTGTGACCATTATGGAAGTAGAACCCTCTGAGGGAAGAAAGAATGTTTGTATTGCACAAATCTAGAGTGATTTCAAGTCTAAAAGGACTAGGGGTCACAGTGGACGAGAAGCTGGATATGAGTCAACAGTGTGCTCTTGTTGCCAAGAAGGCTAATGGCATTTTGGGCTGTATAAGTAGGGGCATTGCCAGCAGATCGAGGAACGTGATCGTTCCCCTTTATTCGACATTGGTGAGGCCTCATCTGGAATACTGTGTCCAATTTTGGGCCCCACACTACAAGAAGGATGTGGAAAAATTGGAAAGAGTCCAGCGGAGGGCAACAAAAATGATTAGGGGGCTGGAGCACATGACTTATGAGGAGAGGCTGAGGGAACTGGGATTGTTTAGTCTCCAGAAGAGAAGAATGAGGGGGGATTTGATAGCAGCCTTCAACTACCTGAAGGGAGGTTCCAAAGAGGATGGAGTTCGGCTGTTCTCAGTGGTGGCAGATGACAGAACAAGGAGCAATGGTCTCAAGTTGCAGTGGGGGAGGTCCAGGTTGGATATTAGGAAACACTATTTCACTAGGAGGGTGGTGAAGCACTGGAATGCGTTACCTAGGGAGGTGGTGGAGTCTCCTTCCTTGGAGGTTTTTAAGGCCCGGCTTGACAAAGCCCTGGCTGGGATGATTTAGTTGGGAATTGGTCCTGCTTTGAGCAGGGGGTTGGACTAGATGACCTCTTGAGGTCCCTTCCAACCCTGATATTCTATGATTCTATGATTCTATGATTCTAAAGTCAGGGTTGTAAATAGAGCCATTTTAAAAAAACGAAAAACAAAAATGTTCATAGAAAAATGGCCTTTATCCAAAATTGATTTTTTCCCCCAAACATTCCCATTTTCAAATTATTTTTACTTTCTGTGAAAAATTAAGAGCTTTTTTTAATAACTGGAGTGTTTTTACATGAATGAGAAGTCCTGTTTAAGTCAATGGGATTATTTTAACTGTAGTTAAAGTTAAGCACATGCTAGGTGCTTTGCTGGATCAACGCAAAATACCTGATCCTTTTTCTGGGTCTACACTTTGTCTGCTCTGTAGGGGAGGTATTTACCTCCAGAGGTGATATTATGTCTATATGTAAAGCTATGATTTAGTCATGGGTATTTTTAGTAAAAGTCATGGACAGGTCACGGGCAATAAACAAAAATTCACGGACAGTGACCTGTCCATGATTTATACTATAAATACCCCTGAATAAATCTTGGGGTAGGGTCGCTGCTGGGGGGGATGCCCTGGGGATGCCACCTGGGGGGCCACTGCTGAGGGGGGCGGGGCCAGCGGCCCTGGGACCACTGCCTGGGGCCAGTGACAGCGGCTGCTATAGCTGCCCCGGGACCACTGCAAGCAGGACCAGGAGCCCCCTCTGCTCTGAAAGTGATAGCTTGCAATTCTAACACAGTCCTCAATATAACAGAATCATCATCTGGGATGAAAAACCAGACAAAGGTTTTCCAAGGGATTCAGGTTGCAGCCAATCAAGCACTTCAGAAAAGTTTAATGTTCTTAATCCATGTACAGCTCAGCAAAGGGTTGCCATATTGTCTCCTAATCACACAGTTTCTTTACATTAAAAAAACAAACAGATTCTGAAAAGGCTACCAGCACAGAAGAGTGTTAGTTCAATGAGTTAACTGAATCTCTGACCCATCTGAATTTTGCCAACTGCAAGTTGCTTCCTCAATCACCGTACAAAACCTGACAGTTTCCCATGTATACTTTGATACTGAGATATTCCTGTTAATTATGATTTTTATGTCTGTTTCAAGCAGTGGCGACATTTTACACTCACTTGCCTTTCCACTGACTATGGAAAGAGCTCTGCTCTTTGTTCTGCTGTAATATGTTCCACCTTAAATCTTTACATTATTTTCTGAGTTATCCCCTGTGTTGGCTTTAATGTAATAGAGGCAGAAAAGTATTCTGGAAAATGCGAGCTATGTTCTAATCCATGTTTCATTTGAGGGCAGATGGGAATGAACTGTAAATATCACAATCAATTAAAGCAGAAGAATGGAGTGTTTTTTTAGATAGCTCTAACTCATTTACAAGACTAAGCTTGGTGCTGAATTTCTCTCTTTTTATGGGGGTTGATTTGCATTGGAAGAAGGATCCATTTGCCAGCATAATGGAGACTGGTACAGAAGGAGTGATATATAGAGTTTGAGACTATATTTACATTTAGATGATAGTGATAAGCTTTAGTTATAGTTACAGTTTTTCTGTGAATTGTGCAAGCAGAGGAAGCAGCCAGTAGTTATTTTCTTATACAAACTCTGCATTCAGCCTTGCTTTTTCTTTTCTCAGCTATTTGTGCATTATACTTTCCCTGTGCTATTTCATGTTTCCATCAAGTCTTTGTGACAAATATGTTGTATGTTCATGGCACAAAGCTCGCCACTCTTCAAAAACATTATTCTAAGACGACCCTTGTGGTTTACAGAATGTCTGGACATACTTCCTAACCAGAGGCAACACGATCAAATACAATTATATATATATAAATTGTCATTCATAGATCTCACGGTGTGTTACTATGAAGAGCAATTATCATCATCCCTAATTTACAGATGGAAAAATGGAAGCTTAGCAAATCAGTTACTTGTCCAAGGTCACGCAGTAGATCAGTGACAAAGCTGGGTATAAAATGCAGGACCTATCCACTGGACCATACTGTCTAGCTTTGGGATGTGTGTGTTTCCATTGGAAAAGTCCCCACAATTGAAACTGGGTGCTCCAGGGATTAATGTTATGTGAGGCCACTCAGGCCAGGTTACCTGATCACATGTGATCAATGAGCTAGCTGTATGAGTAGAAAGTGGAAAAAGATCTAACTGTTGTGAGATGAGAGAAGAGACTCAGATGAAGCAGGAAATGTCATGAGTGAGGTCAAATAATAGGACAGCCGCCAGCAGCCATAAGGAGACAGATAAGTCATAGATTTGTATTAAGAGACCAGAAGAGACGGTATAATCCTGACCTTTGATTTTGTGCACCTCATATGCACACCTGAGACCCTCCTTCCCGGCTGACCCTTAACTGCAACCTGAACTACTACTTCAGAGGACTCTGCAAAGCAAAAACTGCTTAACTTGTAAATCAGCTTTCCTACACTGTTTTGAGATTATCTGAAACCTCAGCCTACTACAGACTGAAATAAAGTGAAGTGGAAGAATTGAAAACCCTTATTGCAAATATTTCTGGAAGAGAATCCCATCTCATTCTCTTTTCAGATTAACAAACTTGCTGTTAATGTCAGTGAAGATTAATTGGGTAGGACATTGATTTGAGGGTTTAATTGTCTGGGGATAATGGAATTTTCAAGTTAATTAATTTAGAAAAGTTATTAATGTTAATTATTAAGAACTACAGTCACCTTTTCTGAAATAATCATAGTTGATGAAATAAAATCCATTGACGTGATTGCAATTCACCGGTTGTAAATTGTTAAAGTTCAGATACTACTTTGGGAAAAATTTTGTCTACCAAATGTGTGGAGAACCCAAGAGATATATACTCTTCCATTTGTTTAATGGAATAAAGGCACATCTAGATAGTGATTTAGTTGTATAATAACTCTGTTTTATTCAGAGAATTGGATATGGACATATTATTAGAAATAAGAACTGTTAATGGAAACAAATATCGTAAACTATCATATTTTTTGCTATAACTACAAAGAGGGGATGGTCTGTAATTTGGGGATTAGAGGTAGGTAAGAGATTGGTTAATGAGCCATGTGGTTAGTAATAATCAGATTTCACAAATATCCTTGTCTTATTGGCTGTAATAACAATGCTAAGGTTGGTAAATATCCTATAACATAACTTGGTGCTGCAATTTTACCACTTGTAGGCAACAGTTACAAAATGATGCTGCATAATTTCTCACAAACTGCTATGAAAAAACTTCAGTCATGTGACTCACAAAGTGTATTACAATCCAATTAATATGCCAAAAATGCTTAGCAGTGCTACAATGTGGAAAAAAGGAGGCTGGGAAAAGTCATTAGTGGATGTCAACATACCTACATGTGAACAAATCTGATCTCTTATAAAGAAGACTATCATACCAACTGTGACAGGGCGGGGCCTTGTTCCTGGCTCTCTTCAAGCTACAAACAGCTCAGAAAGCTTCTGGCCAAACACCTTGTGGCTTATTTCATCATGTTCTCCCTTCCACCTATACAAACTCGTGAAGCTTTGTATTTACGATATCATACATATCACTCAGCCAAGGAGTGGGGAGACAGAAGGTATCTGCCCCCGGAGAGAGCTCTCCTGGTCCTGACTCAGAAAAACCTGCTAGTCTCTCTCTTCCTCCTGAGCAATTACTTCCTGTGCCTTTTTTACCTCTTGGGTGATGGGATAATTAGCCTTTTGGGCCTTTCTCAGCCCCTCCCAATCCACCAGCTAAGTACATCGCTTCCTAATCAGGACTACTCCAGAGCAACTACTTGTGGCTGCAGTGAGCAGACTGCTGCACCAGTTGCTGTTTCCCAGCTCTCTGTCATACCAACGCTTCGGTGCTGTCACGGAAAAGGGACTTTGAACAAGAAATGCCACTTGAAGGAGTATTCGAGT
The DNA here is from genome assembly GCF_028017835.1 of Emys orbicularis. Taxonomy (NCBI): domain Eukaryota; kingdom Metazoa; phylum Chordata; order Testudines; family Emydidae; genus Emys; species Emys orbicularis. The sequence goes on along the minus strand of NC_088688.1, from coordinate 18,539,548 downwards.
TATCCACCTCGAAATCCATTTTGTCTGGCACGTATAAACTATAGTAATGATTTTACCAACCTCTGAATGGATGGTATGCTAGTTAGACAAATAGCCATGAATAAAGTCAGCTAAGAACGCATGTATAGGAGCATTAAGGCTAACCTTTTCTAAAACATCTGCTGATTTTTAGTTCCACAATTAGGATCTGATCCAATACACACTGATGGAAATGGAAAGGCTGCCAATGGGAAGTTGGATGAGGCCCTTAATGAGTATGCAGCACAAGACACCTGAGTCATTTTGGACTGGGCATCCAAAATTGGTAGATACTTTTTTTGAAAATGTTGCTCTAAAAGTATTACTTTGGGCATGATTCTCAGCCTGGGACATCCATTGTGCTGCCTGCACAGTTGTTGCAATGAATGACTTGGCTGCTTCTATCTAGTTATCCCCAGTACTTGTTCACGGGGAGTTTCACTGAAGATTTTCATAACATCTGAGTTTGGAAGAGAACACAGAATGATGTCTTATTGTGGGATCCCATCAGGCACTTGGACACATGGTAAGATCTTAGTTAGTGTCTTGTCCTCAATTGCACTGGCAGTGGGACCCTCTTTGCTTGTAAAAATCATTACTGTGAAGGTGCTTGGTGGAAAATGAAGTGGTATCTTATGCTGCAAGACTGGACAGTGGTTAATTTCTTAAATGCCCCCTGGAATCATAATCTACTATTCCATATGCATAATAAATTGCAGCAGTAAGCCCCTCCTCCATGCCATGTGAACCCCTTTGGAGAGATCATATGCTCACAGCTCTGGTCGGAGGGAGGGTTAGGAGGACCACAGAGCCAGCATGTGGCCAGATATCAATGATACATGGGTCCCAATGCCATTGCCTGTGGATTTCTGGCATTGCGTGGAGAGTGAGGTCTTCACCCCTGCCTGTTCTAAACTGTCCTCAGCTAATAAGGGGAGCCCACAGAGGATTTTTTATATTAAAATCTCCCCTTTGTGGTTTTTAAGGGGGAAGAGAATAATGGCTCCTACATACAAACCCTGCTTCACTGCAGCAGGTCTCCTGGACGTAGAACTACTACACTGTATCTGAAAGCCCTGCTCCACTGGGGTTCTCTGGGCAGTAGTCATTTGGCCAAAGTAGTCTCCATGGAGTCGTTCCAGAGCCATTCCAGCAACTTCCCCCATATCATTTCTGCCCCTGTATATTTTTCCAGCTCCCGGCATAGCCACTCAAGCCAGGCATTGTTTAAGGATTTGGCCTTGACTGAACAGTAGTGTACTTCCTTACCTTGATGCTGTGGCCCCCAAAAATCTCTTGTGACTCTTGTAAGCATTTTATGTTTCCTATGAAATGTTTATGAAGTAAAATCCCACCCTTCCATCCTGTTAATCTGTGATCTATCAACCCACCAAACCAACATGGGTGTTTCTATCTGAGTCACCGTCCATTGCAAATGAATGTGATGAGATTTTGTTCTGAGCGCAGTAGTAGATCTCTGCTAAACCCATGTTTTATTTTTAATTATTTTTACCTTCGCTATGTGGCAGGCAAAGGCATGAAAAGTAATTGCACATTATTTATATGTTCCTGGACCTTTGAATTACATTGTACAGAGACAAGAAGATGACAATTAATTCCTCTCTCCCTGATTTTAGTTCCTCCAATGTATTTTACATTCCTCATACAGAGTTTCTCTTATTTGCAAAGAATTAGATTTTGAATTATGATGATGCCTCTGCCATGTTGCACTCCTAATGCTAAGCTAGATTAAAGGGAGGCATGCAGTAACTGACTGATGCATATGCTAGATGAAGAGAATGTTACAATCCAGCATGCTGTCCTTAATTCAAAATGCGAGTATCTGCAGACCCCAGGCTAAAAGACTGGTAAAGAGACCCCAGATTAAAGACTAGATCCTGCAAACACATAAGATTAGTGAGTATTTTATACATGCTTATGTACATAAGTCCACTCCTGTGATTAAGTGTTTGTAGAATCAGGCCATAAAACGTCGAATGTGTATGGAAATAAGTCTATTTTATCAGAAGTCTTTCTACTAATTTACATCTATGTAGCGAGGTGGTCACCCTGCTCATGTCCTGTAGGGCTTAAAGCAGCCCTGGGAGAGGGTTGGGGTGGGGGAAAAACTAGGCTGATTGCGGGAAAGCAGCCACAGGTGGGGCCACGCCCCAATCAGGCCACAGCTGGCCCTATAAGAGGGCTGAGGGCCAGAGACTAAGACACACACTCTCACTAGCTCCCTAGAGAGAGAAGGACCTGGCTGCCTGGGAAGCTGAGGAGGGTATCTAGGGTGGAGCAGTGCTGGGGAAGGGCAGAGGGAGCTGGGGAGCTACAGCCTAGCAAAGCCCCAGGCTGCAGGCCAAGCTAAGGGCCCACAAAAGGGTACTAGGGCTGCAGAGGGGCAGCCCACATATAAACAGAGGCAGCTGGTCCAATCCTCCTTGCTGATGATGAGTGGTTTACCGACTGCCGTCTGCCCCAGTGAGCAGGGGCTAAATGGAGATGGGCAGTAGCCACTGTGGCAAGGTGGGGATAGGGGATTGGGGGTTCCCCTGGAAGGGGAGACCCAGACAGAGGGGGTACTGCGGTGGGCAGAACCCCTGGGCAAAGGGCATCGGGGTCCGGGAGGGAAACAGGGGCCAGCGGCAGGTGAGAGAGACATCAGCCGGCAGAGGGCGCTCCAGAGCTGGAAAAGAGCTAATTCCCTGGACAACCAGCAGGAGACGCGTGCCGGTGAGTCGTCGCCCTGCCACAGTCTAATTTTTCTATGCAAATAATTTACATAAGAATGGTCATACTGGGTCAGACCAATGGTCCATCCAGCCCAGTATTCTGTCTTACAACAGTGGCCAGCGCCAGATGCTTAAGAGGGAATGAACCAGAACAGGGCAATCATTGAGTGATCCATCCCCTGTTGTCCAGTCCCAGCATCTGCAATCAGAGCCTTAGGGACATCCAGAGCATGAGGTTGCATCCCTAACCATCTTGGCTAATAACCTTTGATGGACCTATCCTCCATGAACTTATCTACTTCTTTTTAAAACCCAATATTCTTGGCTTTCACAACATTCCCTGACAATGTGTTCCACAGGGTGACTGTGCATTGTGTGAAGAAGTACTTCCTTTTGTTTGTTTTAAACCTTCTGCCCATTACATGTGTAGACAAGACAAACTTTTTCAAACCTCCCCAAAATAAACTCACTGCATATTTTTTAGGCATCTGTGCATGGAAAAATGCAATCAATCTCAAATGGGCAACTTCTCCTAATGTTTCCACAGACCCTAGTTATGTGGAATATGGTTTTATCTGGCATCCTAAATTCACCCTGTGTTTTCAATTGGATATCATGCTCTTCTTCAGTGCTCATTCTAAACTATTGACTAGGATTTCTGTACACTGTAGATCAGCTTCCATGAGGCTTGGTTTTTATATTGCTGTTAAAGAGCTTTGAGATGCTCAGATGGAAGGCATCGAAGGAGGGCAAGTTTTGCTATCATTACATATCCAGAAGGATTCTTTTGAAATTGGAGATCCATGCTGTATCTTCTTAATAAGAGAAGGGATAAAAGTAAAACATTCTAGTGAGTCTATCCATGAGTTTGAGTTTTACCAAGTGTCAGTTCCAAATCATTATCCTCATCATTTTCAAAGGGATTCATCCTTCTCATTAGCACAGGAACATAGTCATTTAGTTCAGGGAATATAGTTTAAATTGATAATGCATATTTAGTTCCCTTTTTATAAGAGGATCAAAGGTTTGTAAATGAGAATGTGTGAAGAACAGGCAAGGAATGGCATTCCTTACATCATATAGGTATATAATCATGATGTATCTGATATGACGCTATGAACTACAGCTGTGTGACATAGTCTCATTGGAAATCAGGACCACTTGGTCTCAGCTGGAGGTTCTCAAACTTCAGCCCATGTTCTTGGGAAGTTTAGGAATACAGGCTGAGATTGTTCATACCACTGCACCCTGTGAGCCCTGGCCAGGCTGCCTCTCCTCCACAGCCATTGTATCCACTCTCACAAGTCCAGGAAAATCCCCATCCCACACCAACACCATAGCCTCCTGCAGGACATTCCTCTTGGGGAAGCCACCCATCCAAGTGATGCTGCAGGGGGCTGGATCTCTTCCAATCCTGAGAACCAAACTGTGGGGCTCAGATGGTAGACCTACTGTGGACTCAACAGTTTCAATAACCCTTATGCTAATGTTTTCCCAAACAATGATAGTAAGCTGTTTAGTTCAATTTTGATAATCATCCAGAAGTGCAAATGTTTATTGACTCCCCGGGTGTCGAATAATGGTATGTATGAGACTCCACTGGTTTCAATTGTAGTAATCTCCTTCTAGTCATGGGAAAAAGTTAGGTCCATGTAAGTCAGAAGTAATTCATCATCAGCTTTTGATACTATTGGCCATGTTGTTGATTAGACAGTGGATGTTGGCAGGGATGAATGGGATAGCATTTGAGTGAGCCTGTTCCTTCCTTTCAGAGTGACACCTGATACATATTCAAACAAAGGGCTCCATTGTGATGAGCTCCTCAGGTTTTTGCTGATTGTGTATGTCAGACGAATAGGAGGGCAGGGGAAAATGAGATTGTTTGGGCCTAGAACCTTCATTGTGTAGTTCCATACCACTCTATGGCTTGTTACACATCAAAGAAGAATGGCATAGTATCTCTGTTTCATTTCCTGGCTGATCTAGGGGCTTTGATGAGAGTGAGTTGGCTCAGTTCAGACTTAGTAGGGTAGATGGTCCTGATAGTTTGGGATTCGTGGCAGGGCTAGAGCATAGTTGGGATTTTGTCAACCTTTATGAGTGAGTGTGTGTCACAGAGTAGGGCTTCTTCCCAGCTCCAAACACTTCCTGCCATAACCAGTTTCCTTCCTCTTAACACAGGCATGTAAACAAACAGTCCCCAGTCTTTAAACTCACACCTTTCTCTCAGGCTTCAGGGCCTCCCCATGGTCTTTGCTATCCTACTCCTGGCAGCTTTCCTGTTTGAATCAGCTCTGCTTCCTTCCTAGTACAGTAGTTCCAGGGCTGCCTCCCTGAGCACATAGCCCCTTGCTTCAGAAACCCACCACAGGAGTTAGCTCCACTCTACCATGGCTTCCCTTGCCCAGGCACAGCCTGTCCCCATCACTCTCTTCCACTCCCCATTTCCTGCCCTCTGGCAGGCCTGTATAGGCCCAGTGTAGCCCTGCCCCCTTTAATTGGCTGGATTGGGTTCATCTGCTCTGACACAGGGAAGCTGGGACCAGTTCTACTCAGAAGGGCCAGCTACCCTATGACAGGAGGATTACATGCCATACACGCCTATGTGATTATCAATTAAGGGGCAAGTCTGAGTTTTTGATTATTCTTGGTCATCTATACCAGGGGTTCTCAATCTTTTTCTTTTGGAGGCCACCCCCACATGCTATAAAAACTCCATGGCCCAGTGGGGGGCTTCTGCTGGGGCTTGGGGAACTGGGTCTCCAGGCTCCAGCCACCCAGGGCATCTGGACTTGGGATTACGAGTGACCCTGCTTGGCGGACGCCCTGAAACGGTTCACAGTCCCGCAGTGGGCCATGGCCCCCAGATGAGAACCACTGACCTATCCCTTTTGGTGTGATGATTATGACCACTTCTCTCTGATGTGGACCTTGCCATAGTCATCATGCATGTGACCTGTGCCTGCATCGTACCTGGAGTTACTTGAAGGCCACTGAAAACCTACAGCTGGTACAGCATACAGTGACCTCCTTGCTTACGTCAAGATCTTTCTCTCTTTGTCTAGCCCTATCTCTAACTACAATATATAATATATCCTTAGATACATACTGGCACATATGCCTATATAATGTGTGTGAATGCAGAGAGAGAGAGCTGTTCAGAACATTTTCAATATAATGTGCTGTTCTGGCAAAAGAAAAACTTTCCCTGGAAATGTACCATTTTTTGGACAAAATTTTCATCAATCAGAGGCGAGAGACTGACTCTCTCGATAGCTGGGTGGTCAGGGTATTGGCCTAGGAAATCCAGATTCAAGTCCCTGCTCTGCAATGAAAAACTCTGCTCTGAATCAGGTAGAGCAGGGCCTAGAACCTGCATCTTCCACATCCCAGACCAGTGCCCAAATCCCCAGATGCAATTTTGTTTTCATGAAAATGTTAGAAAGGTTTTGTTTTCATTCCAACGTGGAACAAAAACAAGGTTTGAAACCATGAAAGTTGCCATGAAATGGAATTGTGATCCTTCAATCAGTGCGTGATTCCTTTCTCTCTCTCTCTCTCCCCCTCCCCCACCCCAGCATGGACACAATTCTTTCTCTCAGAGGTATGTCTAAACTGCAGTCGAGTGGTATGATTGCAGCATGTGTTAGGCACACCTGAGCCAGCTCCCTAAAAACAGCAGCATAGCCAGGGTGGCGCAGGTGGAAGACTGGGCTAGCTGCCCATGTATGTACCAAGAGGCCTGGAAGGGATTGTACTTGAGCAGCTAGCAAATGCCACCATCCATGCCACCTTAGTCACTCTGCTGTTTTTAGCCTGTGACCAGGCTTACTCAAGCTAGCTCAGGTAAGATCCTAAGCGTGCTGCAGTCACACCTCCAAGCTGCAGTGTAGACATATCCAGAGAGACAGACATTTAGAAATCAAATGCGTGGGAAACAGTATAAAACCTTTTCAGTGAAAGCATTTATAAATGGTGGTGGACCACTATTACTGTAAATTGCCATCAGCTGTTATCTAATGCTACATTACAATGGGATGCCTAGAGAATCATAAGCATGCCATGAATCAGTTCCTCATTGCTAATGTGGTTGCACTGGATTTGAATTTCAAGTGATCGGGGGTAGGGTGACCATATGTCCTGTTTTGGTCAGGACAGTCCCCTTTTTAAGCCTTGTCCCAGCCATCCTGACTTTTTTACCAAAAGGATGCATTTGTCCCATTTGCTCTTGCTGACTTGATCAGTTGGCAAAAGCAAACAGGACTAATGTCCACTTTTGTCAAAAAAGTGGGGTGCAGTGTGGAGGAGTCGAAAGGAGATGCCAACCCCGCGCAGGGGGAAGGCAGGGCTCGGGAGGTGGGGGAAGCAGTGTTCCAGCATGAGGGGCCCCCGCAGGCTTCCAGTGACAGGGCAACAGCTTTGCGCGGGTGGTGGGGGCAGGGTTCCAGATGGGCAACAGCATGGGGGGGTGGGGCTCTGGCAAGCGGCTGGGGTTGTCCTGTTTCCTCTCTAGGAAATATGGTCACCCTATCAGGGGGAAAGGAAAAAAGTAGCAAAGAAAGGGAACTTTGTGGCTGTGATCCCAACTTACAAATTCTCTAAGTGTTATTTGCATTCTAAACTACAGTTCATTATAATCATAACTTTCTGAAACAAATGTCTCGTGCCATAATGGGGACTATCGTGAGGAGATACAGAATTGAGAATGACAATGACAATGAGAATAGGATTTCTGGTGATGTTTCATTTTGGCACATTGGCTCTTAAGACAATTTTAGTATTGCCAAACTGTAAACATTTAGGAACATGAGCAAGAAGCTCATGTGTACTGCAAAATAATGCAAGGCTGCAAAAATACGGAAATAACTCTAAGATTTTGTTATTGGACTGTATAAAAATTATCGACATCTGAAAGGTGGCTTGAAAAGAACATTTTCAATTTAAGAAAGAAACAAAATAAACTATATCGTATTTTACTTTTTTAAAGAAATGAAAGGGAGATTTTCAAAGACATCTATAGAGTCTGTATACCCAATTCCCAGTAATGAGATGGAAATTAGGCATCTAAATCCCTGAGAGACCTTTGGATATCTCTCCCATATGTAATATTATTTGAGATGGAGTCTCAATGCAAAACACTTAAACATAGGCCCCAATCCCTCAAGATGAAGTGTGCAAGTGGACCTTCAGTTAAAATGGAGTCCCATTGGAGTCCCTACCAGGTCTTCCTGCAAAGATCATCAGACAGGACTGGGACTGTCATGGGTGTATGTACCTCAGCCAAGGGGTTAATGCAGGTACTGCTGGGCCAGAGCCGATGGGCAGCCTCACAGCAGATGGGAGAATAAAAGAGCTGGAAAGCAGAGGTGGGGCAGCTGCCAGAGGAGCAAGCAGACTGGAGAAGGAAACTTTGGTCAGCAAGGAGCAGAGACGCCTCATAGAAACAACATCCTGAGAAGGGACAACTGGATTTACAGGCTGGAAATTCCTGCAGAAACTAGGGAAGGTAGACAGGTGCTCAGAATACAGAAGGAGTTGGGGAGTCCGGCTTAAGAGCCCTGAGCTAGATCCCATTGGAGTGGGTGGGCCTGGGTTCCCCTAGCATCTCCTGAGAGATTTAAGGACCTGAGGGGGCTTCCAGACCCCCTGAGCACCAGGAGTTGCTGACCTCGTCTAGTAGCAGGGGCAAACCCCATACTTCAGTGGAACTCAGGCAAGGGGAACTGACCAAGCCCCCCGGCCAGATCAAGCGAACTCTGGTGCAATGCTCCGTCTGGCCAAAGGTGCTGTTGCATCAGCACAACAGCTCACAGGAACCCTTAGTTGGGCTTAGATATGTAGTGAACAGATGTTTAGCCTTGGGGATAGAATATGTATTTTTTCACTCAGCCTGTCTACAGTTGATTATTGTCCCAATTGAAATACCTAGAAATCTCAGTCTGACCTGAATAGAAGTAAAAGAAAATCACCTAGCTCCAAAAGATGTGGTATATGTGGCCATTGTGGTTACAGCAAGTAGTAGCAAACCTGCGTAAGGCAACTGAGATGCTTGAATATTGGATTTTTTGGTATGCTAGCAACAATAAAACATTTAAAAATTTCATTTGGTTCAAACTGAAAATCATATTTTCAAATTTTTGGTGAATTGAAAAGTGAAAAAAAAAAAGAGCTGGAATGAAACAATGTTTTAACATTTCCAAAACATTTAGATTTTATTTTTGTGTAGTTGAAACTATTTGGCAAACTCCACATGAATTTATGAATAGTTTTGAGTCACCCTAAACTGCATATTTCGGCGAATAAACTATTCGCCCAAATTTTTTTGCCCAGCTCCTGGAATAAATGGTTATCTCTGAGGAATCTGACTTGAGAACCTCAGACTTTTTATTATGGTTCCCTTCCCTTTTCCCATCACCTTGGCACTGCCGCTTTTCTCAATATAAGGGCAGATGATGGTGGAGATGTTATAATGGACTATATAACAAGCATGCTAATGATCAGCAAAGTGCTGTTTTATCTACTATTTCAAATCCCAGTCTCATTTTCTGATGAATAGATTTTGTTACTTTAAATGGGATTTTTTATGAATGTTACATTTGTTCACCATGCACCCCATTGTCACATGGATGGAACTGGACGCAGACAGTACCAGAAATATCATGGGAACTCCAGCTCAGTTTCCCGACATCAAAATGTTTGAATGGTCCAGATAAACATCCAGATTTTTGAGCACCTAACCTAACTTATTCTATCCTGTAAACCTTTAGAGGTTCACCTGGTATTAATTACTTTAGTGCATGCCCATTGACTCAGAAGATGACAATATGTTTATAACCACAATCACAGTGATTATGATGCGATAGTCATTTCTGTTGATGTCACTAAGAGCTAGTGTAGACTGACCTCACAATGTTGCTTTCTAGTCCTCTTATCAAGAGGTTGAAAGTCCAAAGAAGAGTAACAAAAATGATCAGGAAGCTGGAGGGATGCATTTGTGAGGAACGATGAAAGAGTTATAGATCTATTGCTTGACTGAGTGATGACTTGCGGAGGTAGTGACAGTTTTGAAGGTGATGTAAACCCCAAGATGGAGAACAAATTGTTAAGGTGACAGAAGAGGATATAAATAGGTATAATCATAAAAAATTAAGAGGAAAAAAATAGGCAGACTGTCAGGAATGCTTTCTTAAAGAGGTTGTGGAAAACTTTTGTAGGAAGTTTGTTTTTCTAGACTGGAAAAAATATTTGAAAATCTACTTTAAAGAACTGTACTACAATTGCAGGAAGATGGACTAGAAAACCTAAATGGTCTTTCCCATCTCTAACATCTATGACTGTATGATTTATAGACAAACAAGTTGGGTGAGCTAATATCTTTTACTGGATGAACTTCTTGTGAGAGACAAGCTTTTTTCTTCAGGTCTGGGACAGGCACGCCAAGCGTCATAGCTAAATGCAAGGTGGAACAGATTGTTTGGCATAGGTAGATAGCACATATGCTAAGGAACCATTGCACTCATATATGATTCATATAAGGCAATTTCATTCTTAATGCCTGTGGGTGGTCTTACTAGTCATTGATTGCAGGTGAATTGTTTAAACGAGCATATTCTCATTCCTCTAATCACTGTTTTACAGAAGACTTTGATACAATGTCTAGCTTTGTTTTGTATTCCTACTGTTTTATGTGACTCAGAGGTTCATTTCATGTCATGCTGTAAACCCTCAGCAACTGAATCATCATTAACCTTCCATGCCGAGTCAAAAAGATTTGAGAAACGACTCTAAATTGAGTTGCAGAAAGCACATTTTGGCCAATTACCTGCATCTCAGTGAAATGTTTTGGTGCAATTTCGGCACAGAAAAAAATAAAGTAGAGTGTCTTATTTACTGGAAGCATTTCCCTCCTTTTCATTTTACTTGTCTCATTGAAATCCTTTTAGCGAAACCTGAAGCTTGGTATTTTCTCTTCTTGATGAGTAGTAGAAATACTGTTGAAACGTCTACTCTGAGTGTTTTCAGGGAGCATTTCAGGCAAATGTGTCTTCTGATTTGTACCAACTCTTGAAACTCTCCATCTCACACACTTCTGTCAATAGCTACTCATCATGTTCAGCTCTGACATTTGACAGCAAGAAGTTTTGATAAAATCAGCTTATTCTGAATTTTGTTAATGGTGATGGCAAAGTGCAGGTGTCTGGACTCTTGCATGTACAAAATATAAGACCCATTATTCCCCTCCCCCCGTTTCTTCTAAACCTCTGTTTGTGCTTTCCTTGTAGTCTGTGCTTGCGCTGGTGAAGAACCATGACAAAATAATATACAAAATATACAATATACAAAAACCTGTAGGAGAACACTTCAATCTCCCTGGACACACAATAGCAGATTTAAAGGTAGCCATCCTGCAGCAAAAAAAACTTCAGGACCAGACTTCAAAGAGAAACTGCCGAGCTTCAGTTCGTCTGCAAATCTGACACCATCAGCTCAGGATTAAACAAAGACTGTGAATGGCTAGCCAACTACAAAAGCAGTTTCTCCTCCCTTGGTGTTCACACCTCAACAGCTAGAAGAGGGCCTCATCCTCCCTGATTGAACTAACCTTGTTATCTCTAGCCTGACTCACTCTTGCTTGCATATTTATACCTGCCTCTGGAAATTTCCATTACATGCATCCGACGAAGTGGGTATTCACCCACGAAAGCTCATGCTCCAATACGTCTGTTAGTCTATAAGGTGCCACAGGACTCTTTGCTGCTTTTACAGATCCAGACTAACATGGCTACCCCCTGATACATGCCAAAATTGATTCTTGTGGTATTTCTGGCCCAACCAGAAACAGTGGCTAAGGGAAAATTCCTGAGAAAGCTGCCTCTTGTGACATTTCCAGACATATTTTGCAAGCTCAGGAGCAGAACTAGTCACATTATTCACTAGAAATATATTACCTGATGGATTTTGCCGTTTTGTTCTGTACGCAATTGATTTCTGCACAAATCCTGATAACTGTGTGTTTTACAAGTATTCACTAACTAGTTTGGATGAACCGTTTTCAGCCTGTGGGCTGTCTGCAAATGTTTGTTACTCATTTGTGGTGTGTGAATGGTTACCAAAGTCACATGGGTTTTTATTTTCTGCCCTCTGATTGGATGAGTAAAATATTTTATATAAGGTAATAAATAGGGATGAACGAATAACAAACACTCTTGTTAGCACGTGAATACTCTCGTTCATATGTGAATACAGGCATTCAAATGAAGAACTGCCATTCTCAAAATACTTATGTAAAGAAACTCCCATTAATGCACATGTTCACAGACAGCAAATAAAAAGCAGTATGAATGTGCTGGAAATGAATAGTTACTGGGAGTTCATGCCAGTGTTTTTGAACACTGGGTTTTGCAATATTGAACCAGCTCTACTCAGATGGGAAAGTAAGCAATTTTTCAGTAATTCTGTGCTGTGACACTTTTGTATTTTTATGTCTGATTTTGTAAGCAAGTAGTTTTTAAGTGAGGTGGAACTTGTGGGTATGCAAGACATCACTGTTGGGAGTTGGGGAATGAGGTAGTGGTAGAGATTAACTGCAGGGTGGTGACAATGGTGGAGTTTCTAGTACAATTACTACATTTGACTTCACAAACTTTGACTTTTTGGCTGCCCTGAAGTTATTCTGGAAAATGTATTGCTTTCGATTGTAACAACCTTTTCAATGCCTCACGATCCCTTGATTGCCTTTTGTGACCCCACCAGTTGAGAAGCACTGAACTAGATGAACCATAGGTCTTTCCATCTGTAGTCAGTAAGCCAGATACTAGATGCCCTTGCATGGGTGCGCAAAGAGGCGAGAAGGAATCATCCTTAAGGGATGGGCAATTAGAATCCCTCAATTTGTATTCTTTGGCCCTGATCTGAAACTCCTCAAAGTCAATACAATTTTTCCATTGTCTGCAATGGGCTTTCCATAAAGCCCTTTGAGAACGTGGCGCAGGAGTGTTAGGACCATCAGAGACGCTGTATACCTCACAAGAGATGTGGCTGGGCAAGGTTGGGGATATGGCCATCCCCATCTCTTGCACATAGACTGGCCGTCCAAGGTCACCACTAGGAGGAAGTGCATTCTGCACAGGAGAATTGCCGCTCCTCAGCTTGCAGGCAGAACATCTCTGAGAGCCTCTGTCCTCTGCAGGCAGTTTGCATCCAGCTGCTGGCATGGGGCACCTAGGCACTCACACATCCCCATGACAGCTGGTGCAGTGAAAGCTACAATATACTATACTGTGTGATCTAGACTTCCTTTCCAAAACTGCTTTTGCAAAATGTAGCCGCATGTGTTTCTCTTAACTTTTATAACTAAACTATTACCTGCCTGGCTTCATTGCTGGAACTGATTGCATGCTCTCTGTCATTAACAATACTCTCAGGGTGAAATTCGCTCCTGTGCAGAAGGCCAGCTCTAGGCCAATGCACCACATGGCCTTAAAAAGCTGAAGTGAGACTCACATAATGCTTTGGCCTTGTGCTGTTCCTCTGCATACAGTGAATTTCACCCCAAGAAGCATTAGCTCAGCACACAGCACTGACAGTTCAATGAAGGCCAGTGTTAAAAATATAAAGACAACTTATGTTTTTCTAATCACACAATTCTAAATAAAGCAACAGATGTACCAGTAAGTAAGACAGAATGGCCCAAACAATTTGTGGCTTTTTGTGTGTGTGCACATGAATGTGAAATAATAAGATGCAAATTCTAAGTGTATTGTAAAGGAACTTGATAGCGTGTGAAATTAAAACTACAGACACTTAACTTATTGATAGGAAATCAAATAACACATTTTGTAATTGTATTACACTTCACATTTAGATGGTTGTTCTATAACAAATTTATCATGATATGCCTGAACTCTTTTAGTGGAAACAATTGAGACAACTGAAATTTCCCAGCTAAGACAAAATGGACCCTGTATAACTACCTGGCTATTCACATGCCTTTTCTGGTTCACACATCGAGAATTGTTAACTAAATACCCCTGCATAGTCTTTATGTTAAATTGATTGTACCAATAATACACCTCAACTAACTCAGGGTAGCGTTTGATGATGCGTCATCTAGGATGGATAGTCTTGTGGTCAAGGCACTATACAGGGACGCATAAAACATGGGATGAAATTCCAGTTCTTCCATAGACTTTTTGTATGATCTTGAGAAAGTTCCTTAACCTCTATAATTCAGTTTCCCATCTGCAAAATGGAGTAATAATCCTTTCTTTCTCCTAGGCTTTGTCTGTCATGTCTAATTAGAGTGTAAATTTTAGGGGAAGAGATTGTCTCTTATCATATGCATATACAGGCACCATGGGGCCTTGATCTCACAATAACTCAGAAAGAACCCAGTTTGTCTTTCAGAATCTGGATCTGTTTGCATTCTTCCAAGTTAAGCAATGAGAGGAGCTATATATGCAAAGCCCTTACAGCATCAGTTTATTGGGATAAAATAAAAGTATATGAAAGACAATAATCATAAACCTTCCACCACCAAGCCATGCCTAGAATCACTTTTTTGAAGTAGAACTATGTTTTAAGATTTCCAATATATTTTGCTTGAGCATCAACAGCTACCCTGAATTAGCGGAGGTGTATTATTGATACAATCAATTTAAGAAAAAGAATATGCATGAGGATTTAGTTAACAATTCTCTAGATGTGTGAACCAGAAAAAGCATGTGAATAGCCAGTTAGTTATAATAAAAAGAAGCGTAAAAGTTAAACTGTCCAAGCTCCCATCCCCAGAACGTGCCTGTTTCCTTTTTGCCTGGCATGAATTAGTCCAAACAAGCATTTGCTTTAAGAAATCCCTCAACCTTAGGACTTCCTTTACTGACACTGAAAATGAACACAAGTCAATCTTATTTTTTGAAACCGTTTCTAGTCCACTCTTTTCGTACTGTCACTGTTCATTCCTTGAAAGCGGTCACAAACATCCTTTGCCTCCTGGGCCCAGCTGTTGTCCCCCATCTGAAATGAAGTAACCAATCTCTTCTTCAGAGTTGTTAGTCAATCAGCTGCTCCCCCTGGGAGCATACTCTTTCTCAGGCTAGGTCTACACTACGGGGGGGAGGGGTCGACCTAAGATACGCAACTTCAGCTATGCGAATAGCGTAGCTGAAGTTGCGTATCTTAGGTCGACTTACCTGGCTGTGAGGATGGCGGCGAGTCGACCGCTGCCGCTCCCCCCGCCGACTCCTTTTCTGCCTCTCGCTGTGGTGGAGTTCCGGAGTCGACGACAGAGCGATCGGGGATCGATTTTATCGCATCTACACTAGACACGATAAATCGATCCCCGATAGATCAATCGCTACCCGCCGATCCGGTGGGTAGTGAAGACGTGCCCTCAGTGTGTCTTTCCAATTCCTTGGTTTTTCCCTGGGAGCTTATTTTATGCTGTCTGAGTAGCCTTCGATTCCCTGCCCAGGGACTACGTTTTCCATTACAGAACTCTTCTCTAGAGGCATAAACTCCTTTCCTTCCTTCCTGGGGAAAAACCTTTTAGTCGGTTCAGACAGCCTTCCTTAGAAGGATCAGGTGCTTCACCCCTAATGGCCAATAAACTACCACCTGGAGTTCCCAGTTACACCTAGGGGTAGCTCAGAGTTTTGACTGGCAAGCAAGGCCTTTATGCCCATTGAAGAGTCCCTTGCCCCCTGACATAAACCTATTAGTTATCATCCAGCCAAGATAACAGAACTAAATTGAGATTTTTGTGGAGTCCCTCGCTCCCAGGTTACAAGGCCCATCATGCCTACTTAATTATAATTATTGCACATGCAAACACTAAGTGTATATGCATAGGCCAATTATACACAACTGGTCAGTTGTGCGTACACAGTTGCAAAAGGCTGTGTCTACAGTACAAGCTGGGGGGGTACAATCCCTAGCATTCACTAATTTTAAAAGGCTTTGGCAGAGCTTCTGTATTCCTGTGCAAACAAAACCCGCAATAAAACAGACCTATCATGTTTTTTAAAAGTCTCCGAAACCCACAACTCCCCCCATCACTTAAAGTCACATCTAAATACATTTTTGATATTTAAATCTTTTATTTTTAATTATGCTATTAATTATTATTTTTATCTGACCCAGAAGGCTTAAGAGTGATGGTGTGCAATGCAATTCATCACAGAAGAGACATGCTCTGGTGATGTATAGTTCTAGGTGCCATCACTCCAGTGATGAATTTTAGTATAGGAATATAAGAATGAAGTTGAAAAATGAAGGGCATATATTATGTATTGTTGAAGGATGCTGATGAAATCCTAGGTAGAATCATTATTTATCTCAACATGTGCCAGACTCAGGGAACCGGCCTGCTCATAAGAGCCATTTTGTAAATCAAGTGTTGAATTAATGAGAATTTCTGTATGTACTTTCTATGGTGAAATTATGCTTATCCTTGTTCACACTCACTCACTTTTATATATTTATTTATAATGTGCCCCTCTTTCCACTTCTAAGCAAGTCTGTATCATCTTTAAAACATCAAATAGTCAATTTTTTACATCAAAACATGTCAAATTATGAGACCTCCAAAGAAAGGACCTCTGAGCAAAAAAGAAAAAAAAGTTCAAACAAATTATTCAGACCTCTGAACGAAAAAAAAAATTCAAACAAATTATTCAAATCCCTTTTCAAAAATATCCCCTAGGAAAAAGCCTGAGAAACTAGCAAGGCTTTATAGCATGCCCGACAGGGCAACAAACTTTGGCTATGAAAGCCTCTTCCTTCAGGAAGCGAGTTCCAGAGTTGAAGGCCTTCTGCTGAGAAGCTGCTGTGTCCAAAAACCTAAGCCATACAAATGTAGGGCAAATTTTCAAGAGATCTGCACCCACATACCATAACCCTCAAGACAGAGATGCATTTGCTCAATAATACTCTAAGATCTCTCTGAGGAAAGAATGGAGTGATTCAAGTATAAGTGTTACAAGAAATTCTATTTGAACACTTGGAACTGTTTTAATGAACTTTTGCAATTATGTATTAGAAAGCCTCTTTTCCATACTAGAATCACCTGGGACCCTGACCTTGTGTAGCTAGGCCACTCCACCCATTTAGCTATATGAGAAGGGTAGGTGGTCACATCTCCTTCACACCTGTTTGCCACTCCCAGGTTGAGAACCCACATTTGATAATTATTGTTAGAAAAGATGAGCCGGATTATCTCCTGCCTCCATGAGTAAGGAAGATGGAAACCTAGAAGATCCCTTTTGTGAGTCCACAGAAGAAAGATTTCTGGGAGGATCTTCTGGTTTGTGGGGCCAATACTCTGCTTTTTCCATGGAGTGAGGCAAATTATGACCCCACTAGCCAGCAGTGGAATGATACCAGGGAAAATTCAGCAAAACAGATGAATAATTCCTACATAGGGCACAAATTGACCATTGATCTATTAATATCAACTTGTATTTATTCCAGAAATGTTTTATTTCATCATAGTTAATGCACTACAGCACTTAGGACATTTAATTTTATCAATTTTCTTTTTTTAATTGGGTGCATCTAAAGCACCTTAACTACTGTTAAATAAAAAACTTACTAAAAATTGCAAATGCCCATGTAAACAATATTTTAAGAAGAGATTCAGAGGAAATTTCTTTCTCACAAATATTAACCCAAAATATATTTTGACATAAAAATGTTGCTTATTTATAGATCAATAGATCGATCATATAAAGATACAGTGTATTATCTATCTATCTATCATGCTTCTAATGAGCCTATTGCTGTAGTATCTAGGTATATTACATTGTTAGCATGTGTGATCAATAAGTCAATAAAAGAACTGTTTCAAACTGATCTAATGCAGCCTGGAACTGAAAATGTACTGGGATGATCCAAAAACTGTTAATTTGTACCCATTAAAATATTAATTTCAAATATTTCTTCTGAGTCTTTCTGATAACTTATCTTCTGGTACTTAAATGCTATTGCAATCTTATTACATCAAGAGAATGCAGTTGTTAGACAGCAGGGAAGGCTTTGGGGTATAGTCTCAAAACAGAGATTAAAGGGATCCATTCTTGCCTCACAAATGAACCGACCAAATTAGTTTGTCTAAAAGCTCTTGGTCCTGGAAAACTTCCAGAAGATTTTGGAGAGGAAATGCACCACTCCAAAAAACAGTGCATTAATGAACTAGTAGCTGAGATATGCGACCAGTTCAAACAAGCTAGTTTGAAAATGATGCCCATCTAATAGCAGCCACAACTCAATCTAGGAAGGACAGAAGTGAGGGAAAAAACCCTTTTCTGCTAATATTATCTTCACCCATCAGTGAAGTCATCAGACTTCAAATCACTAAGGTGGTACAAAGCCTCTAGGTCATGCTGGACTGATCCTGAAGATGAAGATTGGCACAGCAGTGAGGAATATCTTATTCCATCTTTTACTAATCAGCAAATGAACCCTCTCCTCTCAGAAGAGGTCTTAAAGTCCTTAATGACTGAGGCCACCTCCAATCTTCAGCATTTAGTATACACCCGATGACCATATGACAAGTCAAACTGATGAAAATACGTCTTTACAACCCCATAAATATGGACCTTGACTTATGTAATTCACATATAGGAGAATGTGGATCTTTCTGCTCCTCTGGTCTGATTAACAAAGAGATTTATTAGTATAATTGGTACAAGCTTTAATGAGTGTGTGTGTGTGTATGTATATATATATATACACACACACAGACACTCATTAAAGCTTGTGTGTATACACACACACACACCTCTTCTTTTTATATGTGTGTATATATATATATATAGTGTGTATATATATATATATAGTGTGTGTGTGTGTGTGTGTATATATATCTATATATAGTGGCACTTTCAGAACAAGGAGTTTTGGTAACCATATCACTACCTAACTATGCATTTAAAATGCATAATTTCAAAATTATTCATTTTTTTAAAGTATATTGCATGCATTGGTTCTGTTTCATAGTGTATCTTACTAAAATTTGGCATTTGCTACTCCCTGTTATTAATCTTTAAACATTTTGCAGGGGTAAGATAATTTTCCTTTTATGTATGCTTGAAGAATCTGAAGCACTGAGATGGTGATAGCCAGTATAACTTAATTTCAAAGGTAATTAATGAGGCTGCATTTTAATGAGCTTTTTTATATAGTATTGTGAACTGGGCTGTTTCATGATGCCATTGTTCTCTCACTGCTAGAGGGGAAAAAAGCAGAACTTGGTGAAATTAATCTAAAACAGACGTATCCCTCTGTCCCCAAAATAATCCTATGCAGCAGTTTGCATTTATTTTTCTTTACAGGTGATTTTTGTAGCAAATTGGCAATTATTTCAAAGTTCTGATGGGGGAGTTGTAGATTCCTGTCATACTCTTGTTTATGACCTTTCATTCATTATTTTGTGATTTAATATTCCGTTTCCCCCCAGTTTGCAAAGGAATCAGGTCTAAACAGAATCAGTGGTGTCTAAAGGAAGTAAGCAAACCATTATTTTTATGGCATAATTTATTTTCTTCATCAAACGATTTCTGAATCGTAGTGTCCTTTAACTCTTTGTTAATAGTTTATGCAGAATTACCAGTATAGTGACAAGGTGTATGTGGGGGATAGGTTATGCATTCTAACGTTGAAATTTAATGAATACCATTATGAACTGTATCTCCTAATGAATTATACGTGGGTGTAAACATAACAGAAATATGTGCATAATAGTTTAAGGTTGGGAAAATCCAGAGCTATTTTGTTTCTAATGTGGGATCTGTTGTTGGCCAGAATACTCTGCAGCAATCTAGATATGATCCAAAATCAGAACCTTCAAACTGGTTCAAACTGGTTTGTATTCCGAAAGATTCAGATTCAAATCTCTGGATCCGTACCTGCCCCTATTGCTATGGATGGATAAGACAGAAGGGGCTTATTTTCCAGTTCCCGTTTGGATGCAGCTGGAATCTCATAATGAAGGCCAATCTTGTGACACTTCCATGGTCTAGTCTGGTGGAAATCTCCCAACAGCTGCTGAGTTCATAAGATTTCTGCACTTTGGGCCAAAAATATGCAAGAACAACTTGAGAAATTTTGGTGCAGTCAAATCTCATTTTAAACACAAACCCTAGCCCTTGCTTGGCCTTTTATATTAGTTATATATATATATTATATTAATATATTGGCCTAAACGGTCAAAGGTGCTAACAGGACACTGTCACTGTCTGATATTAAACTGGTTTAAACAAGGTTTGGGGTTTGGTATAGAGAGACCTCAGCACACTTAATACCATGGCAAACACACCATTAAAATCATTTAAAACCTTTTAGTAAAGATTCAGAAAAGAAGGAAAAACAGTTAAAGCATTTGAAATATAAAGCTCTACAACATGTTTTCATGTTAGCAACATCCCTTGTTCCCTTTCCCTTTAGCTGGAGAGAGCTTTTAGAAGGAAAATTTCCTTTGTTTGACAGTCTCCATGGTATCAAAAATGATAAATATCCTTTTGTGGGAAAAGAGGAGTTGAGGCAGGCTGGAGCTTTTGTTAGTACTGTTGTTGTTCAATTCTGATCCTGTTTCCTAAGAAGACAAAACAAGACAAACACACAGAAAAGGGGAGGAAAAAGAAAGCAAAGATAAAAATGCAGCTTCCATCTCTGTTGCTTTCCCTTGCAGCTTCACTGCTGGAGAAACAAAGGCACAGCACAAGGTCGTATCAGCCACTCCAAGACTTGGCAAACTTGTACCAGCACTGAGCTGTTTAGGGCATTGTTTTTAGCTGCCTCTCTGGTCACAGGCTTAAAGCAGTGTTGCAAAGTGTGCAGTCTTGGCTGGCTAAGCCAGAGTCTTATTAGATAGAAGGCAAAAGGAGAGGGATAAGAAAGAGAAGAAATAAAATAGGGAAGGAAAAGGACAACTGGGAGTATAGGGTGAGGTGACAAAGTCTCTCATCTCAGGTGATACTTGGGATTTAGCTGAAGCCAAAAGAGTTGACAATATCATCTGACAGGTTTCAGAGTAGCAGCCGTGTTAGTCTGTATCTGCAAAAAGAACAGGAGTACTTGTGGCACCTTAGAGACTAACAAATTTATTTTTAGGCCCACGAAAGCTTATGCTCAAATAAATTTGCTCAAATAAATTTGTTAGTCTCTAAGGTGCCACAAGTACTCCTGTTCTAATATCATCTGAGTCTCTTTTTCTGGCCCCATCTGGCCAGGACATCTCTTAGGATCAGGATGACAAAGGCCTGGGTCCAAACTGATGTTGGGAATGGCAGCCATGATGGTGAAGCTCACTCCAGTAACCATTTTTTTCCCCAAAGTGTTTTTCTTTAAGGCCCCAAAGGTAGTGATGGGTGGAATAGCCCATCCCCTCATTTTGTCTACCAATTAGACCTAATATCTGACATACTGATTTTGGTTTATTCATTTTCAGTCCTCCCCTCCTTTTGTTTACCAGGGATGATCTAAGCACAGTCCTTGAGTTATGTCAGGGGCCCTTTGTGTTTGGACTAATTCAGTCTGCCTGTCTCCCTTTTGCAGCTTTCCCCATCAACATTTATTATGTGTTATTGTGACAGCTAATGAACTTTCATCCACTTTTTTACACTGGAGCTCACAGTTAGGGTAAATTTGTAGGCCCAATTATTACACAAAGCCTCAATCCCTGAGCACTGCATAAGGCTACACTGGATCTGAACACCAGCTCTTCAGTCCATTTTCAACAGAAATCAGAACTTGCAAAACCTAAACAGTGGACAGAACATAGTGCATAATATGGAATGTGTGTGCAATGCCACTCTTTAGGGGTCTCCGTCAACAGAGAGCTATTATAATGCTTAATGTGTGAGAAAAGAAAATGATTTCCCTATACATCTTGTTCTTGGAGGGTATAATAGAGCCCATGCCATCTCTTTCTCAGGGAATGTGGGATGAATGTTTGCATTTTGTATGGCTTCTATCTTTGCTTAAAATAAAGAACTATTAGACAATTTCTCAGAGTGAGTGCCATATGACTTGTGAACATGCCGTGGCCAAGAAGGCTCCATCTTCAACTGCTAGACTATCAAGACTGTTGGTTTAATCTACCCCACTCTTTAGTCCACAGCTAAGAAGCAGACACAGTCCCACAGAAATTTCACTTTGTCGCACTATATATTTGTGCTTAAGTCAAGCTGGCTGCTACATGTATGAATCGTTTTCTGTTGAATAAAGGGATTGGCTTATATGTGAAAATTGTATCATGGTATTACTATTATGATTTATAATTTGTATTACTGTAGTACCCAGGAGCCCTAGTCATGGGCCAGGAGCCCACTGTACATACAACAAAAAGACAATCCCTGTCCCAAAGAGCTTACATAAAAGCTCTTGTCATAAAAGTGGAATCTAGCTGTTCTCTGCCATTAACACTAGGCTTCAGGCTTTCAGGTGAAGGGAGGAAGCTTGTCTCCTACTGGAAACCGGGAACAGAAGCTAGAGAGAAAGTCATTACTCCAGCTGGACTTTGACAGGGACACTGAGGGCAGGTCTACATTTAAAACGCTGCAGCGGCCGCTGTAGTGCTTCAGTGAAGATGCTAGTACGTTGGAGGGAGAGCTTCTCCCATCAGCGTAGTTAATCCATCTCAGCCAGAGGCAGTAGCTATACTGGTAGGAGAAGCCCTCCCGTTGACATAGCACAGTCTACACAGGGGATTAGGTGGGTATAACACAGGGTTTTTTCACATTTTTTCACAACCCTGAGCGACGTAGTTTTACCCATGTAAGTTTATAGTGTAGACCGGGCCTAAGGCTAGCATCCCTGTTCTCATGTGAGGTAACACATTTTCAGCCCTCATAGAAGCATGGATTGATATGGGCAGTTTGGAAGTGCACCTCCTATTTTAAATTGAACAAAACGCACAATATGACAACATTTTAAATGTGCTACTAGGACGCAAAAATAAACACTATTATCAAAAATGTGGCTTGATTCTAACAGCCCCACACATGCATGGCTCAGTGATTTGCACACATGTACCCAGATGAATGTGCACAAGTAGGCACGTTTAGCATGAGTGCAAAGGCATACCTCTTTGGGCCCTAAAAGTCAAGCACAGAATTTTAAATGATCATGAATAGACATGACCTCAGTTCTACATCTCACAGAGATCAAAAACCTCCAGCAGCTGTGTACCTGCCAGCACCTGGCTTCAAACAGTTAACAGCTAGTTTGATAACATATTGATAAATGCTTCACACTTCTACTAATTTTATTTTCTAGCATCTGTGTTTTGTGGTTGTCAGAGGCAGAGCTAAATTGTGTGAGATCAAAATTACCATTCTAGCAACATACTAGTGTGTTTTAAATGCTCCAAATAGGTTTAAACAGATTCCTGAATGGAAAATATAGCTTTATAAGAGATATTTTAAAAGAAATTCTTCACAAGACAATTTTTGCCAAATAGTTTTAAAGGTTTTTGAAAAAATAAAGTTTTTTAAATACTAATACTGTGTCAATGAAAATTGAGCACAGGTCCTTGTAATATGGAGATTATAGAATGCAATCTGCTACTAATGGGGAAAGCCTCTTAAATTCAAACCTAGCAAAGTGACTTTATCTGTGATCATTACCAGGAACGGGCTCAAACTACATAATTCACATCTGGAGTTTGAACACACCGAGGTGTGAAAGTGTTTGGATGTTCGGATTTGTTTCAACCCATGGGAGGTGGAGAGCAGAGGCTTAGGAAAATTCATATCCACATCTGCCTTCAGATTTCAAACCTGCTCAGAGATGGGGATATAGTTTGAGTTCATCTCTAGTAATTACCAGAAATCTGAGATTTTTAGGAGCTTTCTTAACTCAATTCAACAAACAAAATGAAACCTTGGTTGGTAAATACATGGAAATGTCTTTTAAAATGACTAAATCCCACTTTATCACTCATTGCAGGGCTAGCAGACCCTCTCCCAATCTCATTAGTTATTACTTTCTGTGCTCTGTAGGGAGCAAGGCTTCTAGAGCATGTACAATTTGCACACAATATGCAATCATCACATCACAACCCTGGGTAAATGCAGCTGTGGAAGTTAAGAGGGGGTGGAGATTACTCTGGGGTGGTTTCCACTCTGTTTCAATGTTGTAGTGTTCCAGTTACACTCAATCACACATGTGGCACTCCTTAATTCTAAAAGTAATAGTGATAAATGATATAGGGGTAATGTCTATCCCCCCTGTGTAGGTAAAGAGGGGAAGGATTTGCAGAGGTAACACAAGGGAGGTAAGTGACTGTACACCTCAGATCTTTGGAAGCACCCTGCATACTGTTTCTCCGAGGGGATGTGGTATGTAGCTATATAACTGTAGGATTTTTTTTCTTGTGTATTGCACCTTTACATTTTTACAAATCTTTCTACGTGCTGGAAGTAGTTGCCCTTTTGTACTCTGTTCAGCTGTGATCTGTTGCAGAAGAGAGGTACACACTGTGCCATCTCAAGACTGGACGTAGGTTAATTTGTGGCTCTGATGATATTAATTTGTGTGGCTCTGATTATATTAAACATTCATTTGGGTTCTTAAATAGTGATTGTAATTATTATCCACAGAAAAAGTAATGCCATACGATGCTTGAGCCCCAATCCTACAATTTCTATATGCACACGCGTGCACACACACACACACACACACACACACACACAAACACCTCTCATAAAAGTCTACGGGTTTTCTGAGACCCTTTCATTTTGCATATGTAGCTCTGGGGTACCTTTTTGGAAATTTTCCTTACTCCTTAAAGCACTCAGTTGGTTAACAGAGGCATAGATCAAAAAGAGCTTTAAGTTAAAATGAGTTTTTGAAGGAAAAATGCTCCTTGTAAGAGCTCTAGGCGGTCTTTGAAAAGGGAACAAATAACAACCACAACAAAAAATTGCATTTATTTAGCACCCATCACAGCATAGCTATCCCTGGGCACTTGACAAAACTTGCTTGTTTGTATTAAAGAAAAGCTGAGCGATCACTGAATATGAATTTATGTAAATCACAATATAAACTTCCAAACGACTGCTTATAACAACAGTTTTATTAAGTCCCTCTCTCTTTGAGTTTTCTTGAGTTTAGGGGAAGAGGCAGGTCACATTTCAGAGTTTTCTCTCCGCTTTCAAATGTATGTGAGTTGTGTGCCACGAAGTATATGAGTTTGAAGAATTCAGGCTTGGGAAGGTATTTGGAGATATCCTCGGATTTATAAGAGTGCCCCTGCAAGTCATCCAGAACAGGCATGAGCATGAAGGTTTGTTTATTTTAAGGAGACACAAGTTGCTACTCCTTGCCTTTTTTTAAGCTGTATTCTTCAATAAAATCTGATCATCATCGCTTTTGGGAGACTCATGAAGTTTCCATCTGTACCGCAGCCAGTCAGAGCCTGTCAACACAATTTTTGGAAACTGTATGAAAAACATTAGCGGAATTAAAAGCAGTCTAAATATATAATTGGGGAGCATGTGGATATAACAGGATTGCAAACACCTTATTTTTTTGTAAACAAAGAAAAGGATTTGATATTGGATAGATTTGAATGGCTAGGCAGTGTTGGAGAACGTTCTGTGTTGATCACAACATGTAAAAACTACAGTAAACAACATGAATTAACTCCCCAGTTATGCCAATATATTCAGAAGTAGCCAAGTCACTCTTGCTATCAGTCTTTCACATTGTTGTGAATTACTGTGCGAATAAAGGGGCAAATTCCTGGTACATAGGGGATTTTGGCCAGTCGACCTGCACTCTTGCAAATCCTCTGGCCTCACCCCACAGCTTCCAACTGCCCACTCATTTACCATAGAGGGAGCTGCTGCAGAGTGCTGGTCCTTAGCATGCTAAATAGGGGGTACAGGTTAGATTCATCCCTGCTCCAATGCAGAGCCTGGCAGAGATGTAGCAATCTGGTGAGAATGTTACATGGCCTCCTTGTGCCCAATTTGCAGAAGACATAAGTCTGTTAGAACCCCTGTGTCTAGAGTGAGGCTCTTAAGCTCAGCTTATGGTTCAGTCCCCTTGTGCCAGTCATCACCTAAGTGAGGCTTGTTCAGTAGTGGGCCTCAGATGCTCAGAGAAAAAGTGTCTCTGTCCAGAGGGAGTTCATAACCCACAGGTTGGTGTGTGTTAACGTCTCTTTCTGTCCCAACCCACAGAGGCTGTGGGTCTGCTTGAGCTTGAGAGGCTGAATCTCCAGCTCAAGCTGCAGTGATTCATGCTTTTAGCTGAAGAGGTCCCCACTTTAATCCCCAGTGTTGGCCAAGATGGTGGTCATCACATGGACCAAAGGGATGCAGCTTGCACCTTTCCTATCCTAGGGCTGCTCAAGGGCTGATCCAATTCCCAGTGCAGTTAGGGCAGTCTTGAGGGATGCTGTAACTTGAGCCCTGGCTGTCATGGCCTCTGTGGGCTTTGTTACAGCCAGATAATCGCTGGCTACCACTTCTGTTGCCTGGAATTCATCCTTTCCTGACCCCAGCATTTCTCCTGAACTATGGGCTGCTGTGGGGAAGACAGTACAGAGAAGGCTATGTTGGCTCTGTGCATAGTGGAGGCCTATTGCACTGGGCCTATTCCCCAGTGGGAAAACAGTTTATAGCTGCTATGGTACTATTTGGACCAGCTTATTGGGCATAAAGGGCCCGTAGGACAATGAAGAATTCTGCCCATAGCCTCCATTCACACATCCCGGCTCCACCCAGTGGCTTTTTGCTGAATTTAGGATCTTGCTCTGATATGGCAGGGAGGCAACCTTGGGTCCCAAAGTGTTTGCTGAATATGCCAAGACCCCTTTCGTTCTATCTGCACTAAGTGGAGTGACAGAGATTGTTGATGGATCATGTATATATTTTGTGCTCATTACAAACAAAATCTCATGACAGAGAAGTGTCACCTGCTAACATCTTCCAATATAAGATTAGTGATTGAAAGGAAGGGGAATACATTCCTGTGAGTGATTGTCAGACGAAGGTGAAAGAATTTAACAGGAGGGGGAAGAGGAAGGAGAACATTTCACATGTGATGGATTTTTGGTGTTTTGATAATAAATATTTAATAAATTCCAGACCCTGCAAGTTGTAATTCCCAGCTCAAGGATGTGCAGCTATGGCAGCGTGACTGGTGGGAGGGGCTAAGTGCCCCAAGTATAATCCTGTCCAATACCATAGGTACATAATCAGGGCATCCAGCCCTGCCCACCACTTGCACTGCCACAGCTACACTTCAGTTTTTAGTGTGGTAGCTCAACCAGAACTAGCGAGGGTATGTCTCCTCAAGCTGGCATTTACACCTTCCAGCTCCCATGAAGACAGCTCCAGTGTAACAGAAAAATCAGTATGCTTTTGGTGGTGACGGGGTTTCCCATACATGGCGAGTACAATTTGCGCTACAATTACTGCACAACACGCGGTATGGTAGACACTATGTAGCATGCCCTGCACATAAAAACCCATGAAGGGGAAAGGAGACTCTGGAAGCATCCTGTGCTTGTGGACTTTCCATCAAATTGTTCCATCAGAGGTTACATTTGCTGTCAAATTGTCAGAATGTTCAGTCCCTGACCCATAGATTTCCCCCAAGCTCTATGGGAAACTTGGAAGGACCCACACAGATCTTAGGAGAACCACTGAGCTCAAAAGCAGCCACCTGAAGGCCCTTTTCCTGAGTACTGTTCTCCTGGCCTCCATGGAAGTACAGTGACAACGTCCCACCGAGCAGCCTTCACCTCTCCTATCCCACCCACAATGACCTGAATACATGAATGAAAAGAAATGAGATCAAGTGGTCCTAGGCACTTAGATACCATGGAGGACAATGCCACAGAGCCAGCATTCCACCCCTTTCCCTTTCTTCTTCCCTCAGCCAGATATGTCTGTCTATTTAGGATTTTATACCAGGTTTCTCACTATCATATCAGAGTTTTTAGCTCCACGTGATTTGGTTCCCCTTCACTCAGGAAAGTAGCTGGGACCATCTGGCCTGATATTAGAGTCCAGTTACCATGCAAAAATCACTGAAGTAGTGCCAGTGTAGCTGATAGAAGACTTTGGGATGTATCAATAAACAAATAATAGCCTGTTAACGTTAGAGTTGAAAATGGCATTACAGTGTATAGGGGCTCAGATACTACCATGATGGGCACTAATACCAAGCCCAAAGATAGATAATACAATAAAGGAACAATTTCTACAACCTCTCTATCTTTAGCTATTTCTACTGGGAAAAAATAAAACCAACAATTTAAGCGTGAGGCTAAAAAAATAACACAAACACCAATATCTCTTTCATTTACAGAAATGACAAGGAAGTCATGCCACGCTGCACAGTGGAACAAATTACAGGGTTATTGAATCAGCAAAGTACAATACTATTTGTAAACAATGCCATACTGGGCTCTGGAGAAATACAGAGGGAGATTTTTTGGCACTATTTGATGGCCTACAAAAAATATTAAATCATTAGTTCAAGCAATCAGACGGCAAATAAGTGAACAGACTTTCTGCTAACTGACAGTGATGTTATGTGCTCCGTGTTGATTAGGGTCTTAATTTTAATCAGCTGAGAAATACTGCAGGGGAAATATAAATACAACAATAATTTGTTGTTTTGGAAAGAGTTTTTCTTTGTGGTGTTTCAACAGATGGTTATTTTTGTTTACTGGAGACAGTACACGTGCAAGCCATTTATGCTTTGATTTAAAGTGGAAGGTTGGTGAGGCATTTCTGAAATTTGCTTCCTCCCACCCCTCCAGTATAAATTCTTTGCATTCTGATCTGGGTTCACACCACTGATGCTGCAAAGAGAGGAGTAAAATGAATGCAAGCATCTGTGCAGAGGCACAGTGTACTTGTGTGCTATGTGTCAATTCTATAAAGAGCTCCATAAAACAAAGCAGATTGAATATTACTCGGGCTTATTCTGTAATGTTTCCTGTGCCAAAAATTGATAAATTCACTTGTTATGTACTCATAAATTTCAGCAAATTAGGCTGAGAAACATGCCAAGCGTAATGCCACATGTTCCTACTTCCAACCTCCTCCAGTGTCCTCAGACAGGAATAGATAACTCAAGAGAACCTTATCTAAAAACTCTTTTATATTTTGAACGTAGCCTGAGGGTCCTTACTTTTTCTTTATGCAGTTCTCAGGCAAACTCGCACTGAAGTAAAAGTTGAGTGACCCCACTGTCAGGGGTCAGCACCGCCATGTTGCACGACGAACACGTGACAAAATTACCATACTTACTGACAGACATTGCGGGGGTTATGTCATTCAGTCATTCAACGTTTCTTGAAAAATTACCATGGACCTCAACATTTTTACCACAGACACTTTTGTCTGTGTACAGACACATTGCTGACCCCTGACCACTGTATCTATACTTTACTGCTGGTAACATTAAGCTAAGCTGGCTGTTTTATGTTGTTTTAATCTGCATACCACATCTCGTGAGAAACAAATGCCCAAGATTTTCAGAAGTGATTAATGGCTTTGAGGGCTCAATTTAAGATACCTTAAAGAAGCCTGGTTTTCAGGAAGTGCTGACAACCTGCCCTCTGAAAATCTTGGTCCTTTGGGGCATCTCAAATTGCCCCCGCTTGATACTCAGAATCAAGGCACTGAAACCACTAGTTACTTTTGAAAATCATGAGCAATAATTGTATTTAGAAAGTGCCCCTATTACTTTACCCTGCCCAGGGGTCTGCACCAAAAATGTAAAATAACTTCATCTCATAAAATGAAATACTCCCAATTGCTGGCCCAACTGTGCTCTGTGCAAGATTAGGGGAAGGGTGGGGAGAGAAAGATCCCATTAGGTCACATTTATATTCCCCCAATCCTGGAGCCAGCTGCAGACCATTTCTACTACTGCTGCAAGTGAAGATACATCTTCCCTGCAAAAAAAGGGTGTGTTTTTAATTTGGGTTAAAAATAGCAGTGAAGACTTTGTGGGGAATGTCACAAAAAGGGTTTTAGAATTTTTATCTTTGCAGAACCATAGAGTTTGTCACTATATCCTGCGAGATATGGAATAAATCCAGGGAAGAATGACAGATATAACTGAAGAGAGGTCCACGGTAGTAGTAGTCTTCTGCCTAATCTCCTTTCTTATCTCTCTCTGTTTCTCTCGGATTTGAGCTTTTTATAGTGACTCTTGACCTGCTCATACAAAATCATAATTCCTCCTGTATTGGGACTTATTCTTTTGGGCTTAAAAAACGTTGTTCATTTCTTAGGAGAGATTTTCTGGGCATCTAAGTCTGTAGTTGAGACATACATCATTAGTTTTAGCTTCCTTTCCCTTTGTTAACCTTGTGTTTTGAACGTACATTAGCCAGAAGGGTAATTTCTTTGATTCATGTTGTTAGCCTTTGTAAATAAATCCTTATTGCTTGCCTTGTTGTCTATTTTTCTGTATTAAACAGCTCTACATGTCCTGCAAGATTTTCTAGGGAAAGTCTTTATATTGCATATTAAGCTTGTCAGAAGTCCCTTCATGTTCCAAGGTTCACCAAGTGCTGTTACTTATTGGAATTAAACCACTGTAGTATTTTATCCTTCTTTGTATGGTTGCTTTTGAACTTTTTAATTGTCTCTCTTTATACACATAGGTCAGTGTATGATACTTCCTTTGCATAATAATAATAATAGTGACATTTCTGTAGTATATTTGTTGTGCTTTGTTCTTACCCTTGTAGAAAAGGTCTATAGAAATAAACTGAAAATGAAAACTTTTCTACAGGTACCTTATGCCATCCACCAGAACATCATAGACAATTATATCCCCTGTTGCGGAATTCTATAGGATTGTTAAAAAAATATTCAAAATGTATCATTCTCTATTGAACATGATGGGATAGATCCTCAGCTGGTGTTGGCATAGCTCCACTGAAGTCAAGGAAGATATGCTGGTTTAGCACAGCAGAGGATTTGGTTTTGTGGGTTTTAAGAATATTTTCTATGGAAGCTTATTTGATTTCTGAAACATCCTATTGCTCTATCCCTCATTAAAGTGTTTGCTCCCCAACTACATTTCCAATATTAAT
Source organism: Emys orbicularis (assembly GCF_028017835.1). Classification (NCBI taxonomy): domain Eukaryota; kingdom Metazoa; phylum Chordata; order Testudines; family Emydidae; genus Emys; species Emys orbicularis. Next base: position 18,508,720 of record NC_088688.1, on the reverse strand, counting down.
GACAGTCCAAGGCAAACTATATAATAATTCTGGGTTTTCACTTGGTGGGGATGGATCCTATCAGCTGTGGGAGATCACCCAGGTGTCGGATTCCACTTCCTTTCAAACAGGATACAGCTTCTATGTCAGGGGACTGCAGACACTAGGTGGGGCCACCTAGCAGACAAAGAGGGGGAAATGAGTAAAAAAAAAGTTTTATTTTTTTCTTCCCAAGTGAAATCTAACAAACTGATTACTTTTCCCAATTTTCTGTTCCTTTAGAAAAAATGACAGAAATGTGATATTATGACCCAGAAGTTACACACACACATACTTTTTTAGGAAATAAGGGGTCTTCATTAACCAACAAGTTTGCGAAAGTTTGGACCTGTCTGTTGTTCCTTTGTTTAACCTAGCGATCAGTGACCCTAGAGACTTAAGGAAATAGGCCCCACCCAGGCAAAACTTTCTTTGTAACTAATGAGAGTTTTGCCAGAATTGGGACTGCAGAGTTGGGCCCTTGGTTATCAGACATATACCAGAAGTATTCATTTGAATATCATGAATGATTTAGCTTCCTATGTTTATGACACTGCAGTAATTGGAAAGCCTACTCCTCTTAATACAGAATTATTAATTACTATTTTCTCTCCCATCTTACTATAAGTCATTATTCATATCATGCATATTATCACAGCTTTCTTGGTTTTTCTTTTGCTTTCATGGAATTCTCCTTAAGGAATTTAGCTATAATGCAAACTTTGTAAATTTTTTAATTAGCAAAGTATTCTTTAAACATGACTTACAACAAGATACTTGATGCAGAAATCACTGTAATAGGTTTTAAAGGTGGCTACTGGATTTTAATTGCACACTCTGATAAATCTGTAATCACAACACATCAGCTAAATCATGCGCAATAGATATGGAATAGAATTCAGGGCTATAGTTGGGTGAAGAGTTTAAGATTTGGTGAAATTGTTGATCTACATTTTGGGTTCATATAACTTATTTGAGTTCACAACTCCTTGTAATTTAAACACATGAGGCCAGACCCTTAGTTGATTTAAATCAGAGAATGAGCTCAATGGAGCTATGTCAGATTATACCAGCTGAGGATCTGGCCCATTTTTGTTTTTCAATAGACACTGAGTTTTAACACAAACCAGCATATTTTTCTAGCTGAGGATAAACCTGTGCTCTGTATGGTTGTTATTACCTATGCAGTACCTAAGATGTGCCCATTGCTTTACATACTGCTATTTATTTTGTACATTAAAGAGCTTGCAATTAAGACCCAGATAGTAAAATGGGATTCTGCACAGAGTCTCCCCATGTGGAAGAGATTGCAAGATCTGCGCCTAAATGAAAACAATACCAATAAGAGTAGACGACACAGCAAGGGATTATGAAAGGAGGAGGCAGCTAGAGTGAATCAATATGTCAAGCAGTATGAGGGCTAGAATGGCCCTCTTCACCCATACACCTTTTAGGCTAGCACAGGTGGGTACTTTGTGTGGCCAACCTTTTGAAAAAGTGACTAGTGATTTTGGATGCCTCCATTTTTAGATGCTCCTTTTGAAACAGCTTACTTGGCCCCGACCATCAGGGGATGGGTGCTGAGCACCTTTTGAAAATCAGGCTCCTATAAGGTGCCTTAGGCTGGACACCCAAAATCATGAGTGACTTTTTGAAAATCTTGAGCATTGACATACTCTGTTTAATTATTCTCATCTTCTCTCTTATATCCACACTTCTTGTATTCGTCATTTTCCACTCTGCCTCCTTTCCTCTATGTTCACAGTCTTTACTTAGCAGAATGTGAATCCAATAATGTGTGAGTCTGAGGCCAGTATTTAAAGCTATGGTGTTTGTAGGGGGTTTGAAATAGGCAGTACAATTTTTCCTACCCCTGCTTGCATTATATCTCATAGAAATTTTATGTTACTCTTACTCTGATGTACAGTGGTCACCATTAAGGAATCATTTGCAATGGTACCTAAGACATCACAGTACTCCCTAACAGCTAAAATCACTGCAACATCTCAGCTGTTGTAGTGTGGTAGCTTTTGCTAAATGTTGACATTTTAATGGCAGGCACCATAAATTCAGGCAGAACAATAATGAGAATAGGAAGGAACTTTGGCCCTGATCATGCACTTTCTTTCATCTATAATGTTTACTTGCTTATAATTTAATTAAAGTACTTTAAAGAAAGTTTAGATTTTATACATCTGACCTTGTGCTCCATACACTCAGTCTTCTATCATGGAACTAAAAGGCAAACTTTATTAGTGGTTGCAAGTGATTATTATTATTAATAGTTTGTTCCACACAAAACAAATATACAAGGCCTCCTGCCCTGAAGATCTTCCAGTCTCATTTAAAGATTGATTTAATCCACATTTCTAGTTTAAAGATGACACAATGAGGGAAAGAACAAACAAACAAGAGAGGATAAGGGATGGGAAAGACAGAGGTACATAAAGAGATTTATGTGACGACTTTGGTCAGTTTGTGTACATCTAATGGACCATAAGCTTTTAAAAAATATATCCTCTTGTTTAATTTGTTTACTGTGGCTTTGCAGCAGAAATAATTTTTTAGGAAAGATATGAATTAGCAAAGTGTGGATTGGTTTTGGGATGGCAGTCCAAATATAACAGACTGCATGTAAATAGGCCCAGGTTTATTGTAAACCCTTTGCAGACTGGCCACTAGAGGGCAGTAATTCACGTACACACATTCATTATAATCAAAGCCGTGAAATTATCTCAAACAATTTTCTATTTCTTTAAAGGTATCCTTATCTATACTGTACCCTCTTACAGCAAGTATTACATAAGTTCACTTATTATTTGAAAAGGAAGTGCAACAATTTAGGTACTTAGCTAATTAGACATTTCTGTCTTTTGCTTTTGACATTTACATCAACTTGAAATTTAGCAGAGTAGATTACTGAAAGAATTTAAATTGAACGTTCTAGTGATTAAGCATTTAAAACTGAATACTAATGCATTTCAAACTGGGTTAGAGCTATAATGAATATAACATATTTAGTGTTAAAGTGGACCAATTAACAACTAAGTTTCAAGTGGAACTTATTTACATGTGCATTAAAAAAAATCCCCAATTACAGACCTAAAAGTCGCAATACTCCAACAAAAAAACTTCAGAACCAGACTCCAACGAGAAACTGCAGAATTGGAATTAGTTTGCAAACTGGACACCATTAAATTAGGCTTGAATAAAGACTGGGAGTGGATGGGTCATTACATAAAGTAAAAACTATTTCCCCGTGCTAATTTTTCCCTACTGTTACTCACACCTTCTGGTCAACTGTTGGAAATGGGCCATCCTGATTATCACTACAAAAGTTTTTTTTCTCCTGCTGATAATAGCCCACCGTAATTGATTAGTCTTGTTATAGTTGGTATGGCAACACCCATTTTTTCATGTTGTCTGTGTATATATATCTTCCTACTGTATTTTCCACTGCATGCATCCAATGAAGTGGGTTTTAGCCCACAAAAGCTTATGCCCAAATAAATTTGTTAGTCGCTAAGGTGCCACAAGTACTCCTCATTCTTTTTGCTGCACAGACTAACACAGCTACAACTCTGGAACCCAATTTTTGAGTGGCTAAAGTTGAAGTTGTCAATTTGGCACCTCTATGCTGTTGATGGGAATTTGCTGCTCCTCTAATTTCTCCAGATGCCCTACCACTATCTCTTATCCTTCTGAGGGGTCTTCTCCATCCCCTGGAGATTCTTTCCAGCTCCTCTGCCCTAAATCAGAAACTGCTCTAGGAATAGAAGATAGGGAGGTCCATCCAAACAGACAGAATAAAAACCCATCATTTCATTAACAGGAAGGCCATAAGGATAGACATTAAGAATACTTACAGATCTGTGTGTGTGTTGGATGAGTTTGACTGGCTTGGCTTCCATTAATGATTATGGGGCAGAGGCTGCTGCTGTTACTCACATTGAGATTACTACACATGTAGTCCCATGGATTTCAGTGTAGATACTCACGGAGTAAGGGAACCATACACAGTGAGAAAGGGTGTCAGTTTTTGGCTCTAAGTGAATAGCTTGGATAATCCCCATTTATTGTTTTGAAGATGTGGACATTTTAAACTTATCTACAAATGGATACTCACTGAGAGCCCACCTGGCCAAAGATCATCTCTTCTCCTGCAAAGCCTTTCTTTGGCCTAGCCTTTACTCTGCACAATTCCTGGAGGCACTGGAAACTTTTGTCAAAAGACAGGTGTCTTTTGACACCAGTATCTTCACTCCCAGTTGGGTGCAGCTGTGTTAAGACTGGCCTAGTTATTTTTGACCCAGTTGCAGGAAGCCTCATGTTATGTTTCACAGCATATACACAGAGAAGTTAGATAAAAACATAAACTACTATTGCTGGAAGGCTGCAACATAGCACAACTTTATTTCTTAGAATTCAGAATTACACATAAGAACCCAAAAACAGAGAGAGCAAAAGTAAGGTGCTCCCTAAAACACCAAGGAAACTCCCTGAGAATTTAAAGTGATAGATCACAATTTTAAGAGTTTTCAATAAACCACACCTAGGAGAAAGGCATACCTCTTCACCTCTCCCCTCATGGGATAGTGGTAACCTTTATTTTCCTCCTCCTCCATCTGTACTCAACTAGCACAGAAGAGGACTAGGAGGTGATATTCCCTTTGGAATACATTTGACACCTATGTGGCACTTTATAATTGTTGAATTCCAAGGGGATTAGCACAGTGTTGGCCCACTTGTCAAGTAAAAATACCAGGTTTAGTTTGCCCCTGGACTAATGCTCTGAATGTATAAACTTTTACACTAATATCACTAGACAGGTTTCCACAAACATATTTTAATTCCAAGGGAAACAGGGTTTAAAAAAAATAAAATAAACATTCCTCCTGCAGCTTCCATTCATTGATTTTTTAGGATGCCAGGAACCACTGTGATCATCCAATCTGACCTGCAAAATACACGCCCAAGGATCTCATCCAGTAATTTCTGTATCTAGCTCAGAACTTGTGTGATCCACACACTGCAGCATTGAGTTATTACATAAGACACTGAAATGGAAATTGATTGGAAGCTAAGTACAGGGAAAAGTAAAAAATGACTAGTTCACTTTCATTGTCCAAGTTGAAGAGAAATGACGAAGGGTAAACAAGGAGCAGAAACCAACGATGAGTAAGATAGACTTTTAATTTTTTTTTTGTATTGATAACTAAAGTATCCTTTGTAATACAGCTAAGGACATGTGGTTTTAAAAAATACTGAGTGTGATTTTTTAACCTAAAAGTCTCTGATTCTAATAGAAGATAATTGAAGCCCCCTGATGTGTACTGAAATAATTTAGCATTGGGCATGACTTGATCCCCCAGTTCCGTGCTCCAGCCTTGTTGATTGGCAGGAGATCTCCCCCATTTATTCTCTTGGCTCATCTAGCAGGGCCTCCATCTGCCTCAGCCTTCTCTCTTTTAGTTCATGGCCAATTTGCAGCCTTGACATCTCTCCAGCTCTTACCAGCTGTAACCCCGTGCAACTGCTCAACAGAGCTTGGGTTCTGTTCAACTCCAGCCTTCATATCTGTCATCACTAGAGCATCTGCCACACCCCAATAAATCCGGCACGACAGCTCAAGGTGGGGGCTAGAGCATACTTAACAAATGGGCTAGACTAATGAGATGATCTGGAGCACACAACCCCTGCTGCTGTGGGGTGCAGGTAGCTATGTGAATCTAGGGGAGATGCTGTGATTCTGTATTCTGGGCACTGCCCTTCTAAATGGAAGGAGATTCTCTGCCCCTCTGCTGGGAGGGTGGAAGAAAGGGATAGTGCTGTGAATCCTGCACTGAGAGAATATCACCCGGTGCACATAATCTCTCACTAGGCTTTTTTCCTAAAATAGGCAACATATTATTATGTATTATTTGTATTATTGCAGGCCCAGATTCACAAAAGGCCTTAGGTACCTAACTCCTACTTTAGGCACCTACATTGAAAATAGGGGTGTCACTGAGATCCTCCAAACCCCTGCTCCTCTGCTACTTAATCCTGTAAATGCCTAAACTCACAACAAAATTCCCTAGATGTCTAAATTTCTGCCCCATGGCAAGTGAGAATGCCTCACTCTAGGCATCTGGCCGCCTACCTTGCACCTAAGCCCCAGAGGCTACGTCTCCTTAGTGATAATGAAACCTGTGACTGGCCTGGATTAGTTGACTCTGGCTCATGAGACTCAGGCTCCAGAGCTGAAATATTGCTGTGTAAACGCTTGGGCTTGGGCTGGAGCCCAAGCTCTGCAATCCTGCGAGGGTGGGGGTCCCAGATCTCAGGCTCCAGTCCCAGCCCAATCATCTACACATTGCAGTGATGTTTAGTCCCGTTGTGACATTCCCCAGGGTGCAATCTGGATTGGTGAACAGCTGTGTCTCCTACATTCTCCAGCCTGGGGTGCCTTTTACACTGCTTTGCTATGGGAGCAGCCACTCCTCGTCTGTTCATGCCCAGCTTCCAGCATGTAAATTACTCCCAGCTATACAGTCTGAGTGCCAACTACTCTTGAATGACAAGAGAAATGGGTTTTCTATGAATGAGGAGAGCTGGAGCTTTACATTAAAGGCTATTGTGTTTTCATGTCCTTACAGATAAAAACATGAGTTTGAAGAGTCAGCTGATAGAAACAAAAGGGGCCTGATTCTTCGGAATGACACTGGTTTGACACTGCCATCACTGCACTATGATAGGGAGACCGCATGGTCCAGTAGATAATGCACTGATCCGAGTTTCAGGAAACCTGGGATTTAATCCTGACTCTACCACTGACCTGCTACGTCATCTTGGACAGGTCACTAAATGTCTCCGTAGCTCTGTTTCCCCTCCTCCACTTTGTCTGTCTTGTCTATTTAGAGAGTCACCGATTCGGCATGCATTGTCTCTTACGGACCACAGTGGAGCTCTGCTCTCAGTTGAGACTTCCAGCAGCTTCTGTAATACAAATGAATAGTAACCAATGGAGCTATTCCTGGTTTAAGCAGAATGGCTGAATGAAAAATCAAGCCAACTGAGTTGTTTAGATTGGTAGCCTTTCAAAAGACAAAAAATCCCATGTTAATGCCTTATTCTTCCTTTGGCACGTCACCCACTCTAGAGTGTTGTGAGCACCCACAGCACTGTATAAACAGTACATCGTTTGTATCGTTGATGGAGTAGTATAAGCGTACACACAGCCAGACTGCATTGATCTCTGCCAAATACCAGGCACCTGGCCCAAAGAAAGCTAAAGACAAACGCAAACACTACCAACCAGAATAGCAGGCACATATTGTGAGACATGACGACTCTAGCTATCACATCTTAATGAAGAGGTGGGGATTGTTTTGAGTAGGGAGAGAGAGGTCTCTTCGTGTATAATAGATAGGAAGCCATTTCTCATGTATGAAAGAAAGCACGGATTAAGGACCTGAAGCAAGGAAACATGCACAGATCATAGGAAGCAGAAGGAAATGCAGGAGGAGCTAAAGGTAGAAATATAAGCAGGGTGAAGTAACAGAGAGCTTTGAACATAAGGAGCTTGAACTTCATACAGAAGGAAAGTGGAAGTTAGTATAGTTTTAGGGCCAATCTGGCAAAACAGACAGGAGTAACTTTACTCATCTGAGTAGTTATTTTAAATAAATAAAGCCATAACGGAGGCTTTAGAATAAAAAGTACGAGGATTGATTTCCCCCCATCTCTCTCCTATCCTGTTGAAATCCCCCTGTATGTGATTCTTATGTCATTTACTTTGACTTGGTGTTATATATACTTTTTCTGGAATTGCTGCATCTCTATATTCTTTTCCATACCCCCTTTTCTATTCCTTTTCCCTCTATGTTGATTATAAAAAAGCACTGAAAGTTCTAAAGGTGATAAAAATCGCAACTCGTTTCTGCCAAGTTTACGAGCTTATAATAAGTCTTAATAAAAGTAAACGGAGAAGTTCAAAATACCAGGGAGAGAAAAAAGAAGATATCAAGAAGGAAAATTTGATTTTAGTTGTGTGGTGAATATTTTCGTAGGGATGCTTTCAACTCATTCCAAGTAAAGGAACTGGCATTGGAGTGTTCTGCAGATGGATGGCTCTCTGTTGGCTGGCATACACACAGCTGGGCATGTCTAACAAACAGGTGCTTCAGTTTGTAGTTGTTAGCAGGCAGAGTGGTGCCAAAAGTTTTGCATGCACTCTCACTGTGTTTGCAAAGCGGGTGGTGGAGGGTGGAATTACTGAAGAGACAGCTGGCAGTGTTATTGTTTGGTTGGTTTGTGAAGTTATCTATGAGTGAGTGAGGTGAGAGGTTGGGCAAGTTGGTCATGAGTTGCCGGGTTTACAACTGAGGTTCTGGTTTGGGTCATCACTAGTGGAAGGCAGAGACAATTTATTGCTCCTTAGGGCAGGTCTACACTTACAATGCTGCATTGGCTCAGGTGCAATGCTTAAGTGAAGATGCTCCTGGGCCAACAGGAGAGCTTCTCCCATCAGTGTAGTTAATCCACCTCTGTGAGAGGCAGGAGCTATGTCAATAGGAGAAGATCTCCTGCTGACAGCACTCTCTACACGGGGGCGGGGGGAAAGTGAGGTTGGTATAGCTACATCACTCAAGAGTGTGTATTTTTCACATCCCTGTGCGACGTGGTTATACCGATATGTGTGTGTTGTGTAGACCCGGCCTCATTAATTTAGGCTTCAGAGAGCCCAAGAGTAGCGCTGGCTGGGAATTATTTTTTCCATGGAAATTTTTTGATTTTTTTGTCGAAAGCCCCCAAATCAAAAGCCTTCAGCCAAAACTTAAAAAATCCATTGGGAAAATTAAAATGGAATATTTTTGTGTCAGGTTGACCTAAACAGAAATATTTTCATTTATTGAACTGAATTGAATTGCTTAGTTTTTGGAGTTAGTTTGACATGCTCCCAATTTCTCCTGTATGCCAGGCACCCTGGCCAGATTTGATCTTCCATTGTGCACCACAATCTTAACTCATTGTGACCTGTTGAGGTGTATCATAGGACTCATACGGCTGTGATTCATCAAGGAAGATGTAGTCTGGCCAGGGAGCCTGGCCCACAGAACAGAAGGGGGACCTAAGGCTCCCAAACTACAGCTCCCATGAGGGATTATTCAGGAGGATTCATAGATTTATAGACTCTAGGGCTGGAAGAGACCTCGAGAGGTCAGCGAGTCCAGTCCCCTGCCCTCATGGCAGGACCAAATTCTGTCTAGACCATCCCTGATAGACATTTATCTAACCTACTCTTAAATATCTCCAGAGATGGAGATTCCACAACCTCCTTAGGCAATTTATTCCAGTGTTTAACCACCCTATCAGTTAGGAACTTTTAATGTTGAACTGAGCTGGAACTAAACATTTTGATTCAGGAACACTGAAATATTTCATTTTGATCAAAATATTTAAACCAAATGTACAGACATTTCTGAACAGAAATTTTGCTTTTTGTCTGAAACACTAAATACATTCTTATAAGACTAATACCTATTTTGAGCAACACTAACACATAAATAAACTGGTCTGGTCTCCAGCTATGCGTTTATCAATTCTTAGCTAATGCCTGCAGCCTTGGCAAGAGCTGGCATCTGGCCTGCCACACTCCTGCAAGAAGAATCACATGGTCCTCTACTTAGCTGGGATTGAGAGCTAATAATGGATGACATCAAGCAGGCTGAGGTATTTAAGGCCTATTTTGCTTCAGTCTTCATTAAAAGGTATATTGTGACCAGATACTTAACACAATTAATATTAACAACAAGGAGGAAAGAACACAAGCCAAAATATGGAAAAAGCAGGTTAAAGAATATTTAGATAAGTGAGATGTATTCAAATTGGCAGGAGCTGATGAAATTCATCCTAGGGAACTTAAGGAACAAGCTGAAACAATCTTGGAACTGTTAGTGGTTATCTTTGAGAACTCATGGTGGACTGGTGAGGTCCCAGAGGACCGGAGAAGGGCAAACATAGTACCGATCTTTAAAAAGGGGAAAAAAGGAAGACCTGGGAAATTACAGACCAGTCAACCTAACTTTGATACCTGGAAAGTTACTGGAACAAATTTTTAAACAATGAATTTGTATGCACCTGGAGAATAATAGGGTGATAAGTAATTTGCCAAGAACAAATCATGCCAAACCAGCCTAATTTATTTGCCTGACAAGGTAACTGGCCTACTAGATAGGGGAAAGCTGTAGGTGTGATATATCTTGATTTTAGTAAGGCATTCTCATAAGCAAATTAGGGAAATGCATCTAGAGGAAATTACTATTAGGTGGTGTCAAGGCTGATTCCCCTTCGAGTGCAGAAGGTGGGGGCCCGCAAGGACTCTAAAAATTAATACAGGCTTGTATTAAACTCCCAAGGTTACAGCTTTTTCTGACCTTGGGTTGGTAAATGCTGCCACCTCTCAAGTGCAAAACCCCTTTGAGAACCCAGGAAGGTGTGCTTGGGAATTCCTTCCTGTGGGGTACCCTCAAGCCTCAGCCTCCCCCCCTCTCCCCCCCCCCCCCCGGGAAGAGCTGAGAAAGAAAAACAAAGGAAATCAGCTGTTGCCACCAGCTAATTAAATAATGTGCACAAACTTCTTAGGACACAAAAACCCAATCCTGTTCTTAAAAAAGGCAAATTTTATTAAAAGAAAGAAACTACATCTGGAAACTCAGGCTATTGCTAGATTTTTAAAAAAACCCACTTACAAGGATTAATCATCAAGAATAACTTTCTTGAGGTCCAGCTTAAAGGTTACCAGCAAAACAAAAGCATTTGGGGTTAGCACAGAAGAGTCCACAAGCCATAAAGGAATAAAAGGAGGTAAACCTGATTGCGTCTTCCTAGACATTTCCTGATCTACTTACATATCTGGGGTTTCAAACGAGTAGTTTCTAGGTATGATACTGATGATTTTTCATACCTAGCCCCAAGTTTCTTACAGCATAGTTGCTCTGTGTCTGCTTCTCCCCAAGAACAACAGACAGACAGATAAAAGGGGAGTCTTGTTTCAAATTTAAAAAGTTCTAGCCTTCCCATTGGCTGTTTTGGCCAGGTGCCCACTCACTTCCTTTTACATATGTATCACAGTGACTTTTAACCCTTTACAGGTAAAGCAAGTAGAGAACAGCTACTAAGAGGGATTTTATAGCTAAGTGGTTGGCTGGGTCCTTAAAGAGAGCTGCCCCCACCCTTCATTTATCACAGGTGGTATCATGGTTCAGTTGAAAGGCTGTACTCAAAGAGTAGTTATCAATGTTTCACTGTCAAACTGGGGGCACATATCTAGAAGGAATGCTCAGGTCCTGGATCTGGTACTATTCAATATTCTCATTAATGATTAGGATAATGGAGTGGAGAGTATGCTAATAAAATTTGCAGATGACACCATGCTAGGAGGAATTATTAGCACTTTGGAAGACAGGAATAGAGTTCAAAACAACCTGGTCTGAAATCAACAAGATTAAATTTAACAAAAACAAGTGCAAAGTAATATACTCAGGAAGAAAAAAAATCAAATACACAACTACAAAATGGAGAATAACTGGTTAGGTGGTAGTATTGCTGAAATGGATCTGGGGGTTATAGAGGATCACAAATAGAACATGAGTCATGAATGTGACCCAGTTACAAAAAAGGCTAATATAATTCTGGGGTGTTTTATCAGGAGTGTAATTGACCTGCGCTACGCAGCACTGGTGAGGTCTCAGCAGGAATATTGTGTTCAGTTCTTTCAGAAAGATATGGACAAATTGGAAAGAGTCCAGAGGAGAGGGACAAAAATTGTAAAATCTTTAGACAAACTGACCTATAAGGAAAGGTTAAAAACAACTGGGCATGTTTAGTATTGCAAAAAGAAGCTTGGGGGGGGGGGGGGGGAGAGGGAGGCTGATAACTGTCTTCAAATATTCTAAGAGCCATTATAAAACTATGATCAATTTTTTTCCATGTCCACTGCAGGTAGGACAAGAAGTAATCGGCTTAATCTGCAGCAAGGGAGATTTAGGTTAAATATTAAGAAAAGCTTACCGACTATGACAGTGTTTCTCAAACTGGGGTTGCCGCTTGTGTAGGGAAAGCCCCCGACGGGCCGGGCCGGTTTGTTTACCTGCCCCGTCCGCAGGTCCGGCCGATCGCGGATCCCACTGGCCGCGGTTCGCTGCTCCAGGCCAATGGGAGCTGCTGGAAGCAGTGCGGGCCGAGGGACTTACTGGCCACCGCTTCCAGCAGCCCCCATTGGCCTGCAGCGGCGAACACTGGACTATGAAGATAGTTAAACACTGGACTAGGCTTCCAGTGGAGGTTGTGGAATTTCCATCTGGTGTTAGATATTAAAACACCTACAATTCTTTTATATGTTAACAAAATTCGTATTTATGTTGTGTATCCATAAATTTACTGCCTATACCTATTAAAACTGTAAAGTTCTCCATCCTTCAGCTGAGCCCTTTAGTATGTGAAGGGAAACACGACTCAGAAATGGAATGTGTGTAATCTTTTACCCTGCTCTTACTTATAGCCCAGATGTTCAGGAAAGGAACCCTTAGTGTTAACAAAGAGTGTCTGTCACTACAACGTGTTATAATAATTGTTATAATAATCTAGTTATGTTGTGTGATTGATAAGGGATATTTGTTATCTTCGAAGTTTGCTTCATTTTATGAAATAATGACCCAGTGAAAAATGTTTTTAACTCGTTAGGACGTGCTTCTTGCAAGAGGTGTTCTGAATAGTAATAACTGAATTAGAAATCCCATTAGCTTATCAATCATGTAAACTGAGATATCATAAAAAACCCTCCATAAGTAATGAGGTAAACAGATCTTAAGAACAGAACACATAGTGGGATCAATTGTGGGAAAGTAACTTTTCCCTCCCCAGAAAGGAATTTCTTTGTCTCACACCCTATGAAGGAAAGAGTTTTGGGGGAGTTAATTTGGGAATGAATAAGCTGCCATCATTCCACCACTTACAAATGAAGGGATCAAACTGCCGTCTCATCACCATTTACGCAGAGTGGTAAATATACTTTTTTCTGTATTCTGTATAGTGCTGTGTTAATCTTTGACTAATCTCTGATTAAACAATTCCAATTGAGCTGATTATTTTGACATCTTGAATTGTTCTTATTAATTACATTATGATTATTTAATTCGATCATTCAACATATCATTGGACGTTTTTATGAACAGGTTGGACAAACACCAATCAGGGATGGTCTAGGTTTACTTGGTCCTGCCTCAGCACAGGGGCTGGACTAGGTGACCTATCAAGGTCCCTTCCATCATTTCTATGATTCTATGGACAGACTTCTGGGGCTGTGCAGAGTTCTGCTAACTTTACTGGGGATCCATGTGAATGCAGGGAACTGCCCAGGAAGTTTTCTTTGCAGGATCAGGTTTTCAGACATTTGTGTGGTTACCATAGACGGGTAACAAAGCTAAAGAAGGTGTGTGTGTGTGTGTGTGCGTGGGGGGGGGGGGGGGGACTGGTTTTCAAAAGATTCACTTTCTTGTCCTGGGTTCCTCTTGGGAGCAAAATAGTTTTATCTCCATTTTTACTCTAGCAATACAAGTTATAAACGATAATAATATGTCATGATATAGCTTATTTTAATGTATTATGTCTGATTTAACAATATTGTAGCAGGTTTCACATTTTTGAGAGCTCAGTGAATAGACAGAAGAACTTTAAGTGCCCAAATGTCGAAAGCATATATGCATTTGTAGATTAATAAGAACCTCAAAGGTTTTCATACTAACTAGTTCTTTATGAGCCATTATTAGAGCAGGTCAGTCATTTTTTCATAATGGAGCTAGCTAAATATTATTGCATATGTGATGTATTCACTTAATTTTGCTATTTATTCAATAATTATTTTGCATTATTTGACCTTCTGTTAGCTGATCAAATACTATTCATTAAATGATTCAGTACATATTTTTATTAGATTAGCTCTAATTATGAATCGTGTTTATTCATATTAATTCACTCTTCTTTTTGGTTAGCAAACTATTTGCAAACTGATCATTGTTTACTTTGAACACGTTCACTGATTTTTCCATGTATGGGCTATTTGCAAACTGCTCACTTTGACTGTTTTCCATTGGTTATTCTTGTTGTGTGGTTGGTCACTTAAGTCACGTTATCATTTTTGTTCCCTCTTTGAATGATTGAAACTTTTTAAACATGAAAACAAGTAACAAATAGCAAATAAGGCACTTCCAGTATGAATTCATGGATGAATATTATTTTGTGCTAAGAATCCAGAGAACCAGGAGTTGTCCAAGTTCTTGTGAATAAGAAATAATGTGACACTATGAATCACAAAAGGCTGATTTTTTTTGCTTTTATTTGTGAAAATATTTGCAAATATTTTTTTATTTATTTAGTACTATTTGATCAATTCTAGCTGTTACCAGCTAATAACAGATGGGCCCCATCTTGCACTGGGACCCTTCAGTGGATCATAATGAAAAGCTGTACAAGTGACTGCAGAATCAATAGAAAATGGTTGGTTATGGCAATTCAATTAACACTTTCCCTCAGGGCCACAGGGTACATTTCCTGGTTGGTATGACTGAAGCATGGGAACTAAATCACATTCTCATAATTGAACAAGACAGATCTGTGGATTTACAGCTTTTTCCTATAATTGTAAGGAAACAAAGGGTTAGTTTCAATGCAATGCTCACTATTTCATTTTTAAGACTAGGATTTTTAAAGGAACCTAGAAGAATTAGGCATCCAAACCACACTGACTTTCAACAGGAGTTGGGAGTTCAACTCCTTTGAAAATCCCAACCCAAATAATTGTTTTGAAACATACCCCAAGAAAGAGCCTGCACAGTTCCTAAATAATTAGAATCAAAAACCTGGTCACCATTTCAGAACCATGGCTGTAATATGGGTTTAAGGAAATAAGGACTTCGGTGAAATTGGTGCTTCAATTTTTTTCTCTCCGATTGTCTTTAGCACATGTCATTTACTGGGATATTGTGTTTCCTAATGATGCATGCCATCTGCTTTACTATCCTAGACTTTAATTCAGAGGCAGTGATCACTCTTTCAACCTATTCAGCAGAAAAGTGGTCTTACCGCAGGGTCTTCTTAGCCAGTTCTGCCTGAAGGTCACCCTGAAAATCATTAAAATATTTCTCCCTCCTCCTTTGTCAAGTTCTTAGGCTATGTCTACACTGGCGCACACACCTGAATACTGGATTGTGTTCATGCTCGCATGTGCTCCCCTTACTTATGCCTGAGAGCCCACGTATGCCATGCTAGGCGTGGGTAAATGCCATGTACATGTGTATACTCGCATCCATGCTGCCTCTGTTGGTATACAATGTTAGTGCTACTATTTCAGGCGTGGTATCCCAGGATCCTGTGCATCATAGGGAGACACTGAAGGAACGAACCTCTTTGTTGTGCTTTGTTGGTACTATTCCCTGCTTTCACACATTTGCCAATGCTAGTTCCTGATCATGTCATGCCACACTGTTATCCCTGCAAAACTGGATGGAAAACATGGAGCAAATGGATGATGATCTGGTTCCAGTTCTGCTCCTGCTCCTTTATGTGGGAGAAATGGCTATGCAGTGGTGTAGATGCTTGTCGAGATGTTGGATGGAATTTGGGCAGCATTTTCTGACACATCAAAGATGGCTGACCTTGAAGTACATGACAATTCATTCAGATCACACTATACAGGTATAGTGAATGCTGGTATTTTCACAGTATGCCCTTTGGTTGACTGTCACTTCTGGTGTAGGAGAACCAGCACAGTGGTGGGATCACATTGTTTTGGACACCTGAGATGACCAGCAATGGCTTCAGAACTTCTGAATGAGGAAACAGACCTTCATGGAGCATGAACCAATCCTTCAACACCAGAACACTCAATACAGGGAAGCCATACTTGTTCAGAAGAAGGTGTCAATTGCTCTGTGGAAGCTGGCAACACCAGACCACTATTGATCCATTGCAAACCACTTTGGGGCTAGAATGCCAGGGTCATGGTTGTGCAGATTTGCAAGGCAGTTAACATTGTGATCTACACATGGGTAGTTGCCATAAGAAAAAGTTTCAGAAATAATATCTGGATTTCAGATGATGAGGTTTCCAAACTGTGCAGGGGTCATCGATGGCACATGCATCCCAATACTTTGCTCACCAAATGGGGCAATCTAGTATGTGAACCAAAAAGATTATTATTCTGCAAGGCTTAGTGGACCAAAGATTCATAGATTGCAATGTGGGAAACACTGGAAAGGTTCATGATGCCAGGCTGCTGGGGAGATCAGAATAGTACTTGTAGTGGGAAGGAGGGACTTTATTCCCCAGAAACAATATGGTTCTCTATGGTGTGGGTCTGTGCCAACTGTATTTTGGGTGACCTTGTATACTCACTCCTAATTTGGCTCATGAAACCATGCCCCAACATCAATGACCCTGGAAAAAGGGAATTGAATTACAAACGGAGTGGCTGCAGAATGGCTGTGGAGTGCACTCAAGGTAGGCTGAAATCTTGTTGGTACTGCACTGTGCTGCTGTAAGGTCTCCCATTTTGTTGCTCTATGCTGATGGGAGAGAGCTCTTCCATTGGCATAATTAAACCACCCCCAATGAGCGGTGGAGGCTACATTGGCAGGAGAACGTCTTCTGCCGACATAGCGCTGTCCACACTGGCGCTTCTGTCACTGAAACTTATGTCGGTCAGGGTGCGTTTTTTCACATCCCTGACTGACAAAAGTTTTACCAACTGAAGTATAGACATAGCCTAAGATGCGTCATCTCCTGGACTAGTTGTTTACATGAAACTAACTGCAAGCACTTAGCATTGTACAACCTAGGGAAAGACTATAATGGACCATTAAAGTTAATGGAAGACAATGAAATGGAAAAGAAAACCCCAGTACTGGAAAACTAAGGAAGAAGGGAGTTTTCCCTGCTCTGTGTAACCATGAATTACTATAGTCTTAGGGCAAGTCAACACTTAAAATGCTGCATCGGTACAGTTGCACCAACACAGCTGCACCACTGTAGCGGTTTAATGAAGACACTCCAAGCCGATGGGAGAGAGCTGTCCCGTTGGCATAGTTAATCCACATCCCCAAGAGGTGGTATTCTCCCGCTGACATAGCGCTCTCTACACGGGGGTTAGGTCAGTACAACTATGTCACTCAAGAGTGTGGATTTTTCACACCCCTGAGTGACCTAGTTATACCAGTATAGGTGTGTAGTGTTGACCAGACCTGAGAGAAAGGGGGGGAAAATCTTGCAAACTCTTAAAAGGGGAAGAGGGTTTGATGTGAAGTTGATCAAGAAACCGAGAGCCAGCATCTAAGCAGAGTGCTGTCCAGTGAAACACTGGATCCCTTATAGGGCAGAAGGCATGCTGGAAAACTGTTCAGAGGCAATAGGTAACTTGTATTAAAAAGAAAATTTAGCCAACATAGAATTGTAAAGCCTGCGATTGGATCTTTATGTTTATTTTCTGTGTATGTTGTATGTGTTTGCTTTTCCTTAATATTTCATCTTTGAATCTATGATTTTCTATTAAATACACTTTTTGTTTATTTTTACCCCAGCCCAGTCTCTGTTGTTGAAACTGGTTGGAGTGTGGGTGTGTCAAAGTGAACTGATAGCTGGGAGGGAGGTTTAATTGCGTCAGGGGTGATGAACCAGAAGGGAAAAGTCTGAGTGTCTGGTAGTTAAGAAATTGGGGAGATGGATTTGGGGATCACCCAGACCAGGAAGGGTTCTGTCACCACCTGCCTTGTAACTTTGGGTGCCTTAATGCTCTGCTGTTGTGGCTTAAAGCTCTGACACCAATAGCTAGCCTACAAGCATAAAGGTCTCCACCCTGGCTTCCACATGCCCCGTTAACTCCTTGCAGCATGACCCCACTAGCCCTTCTGGTTCCAAATCCCCTCAAATCCATTTTCCTGAGCTCTTAACTACCTCTGAGACATTTCCCCTGGTTCAGCTCTCCTGGTTCAGCTCTCCTGAAGGACTGAAATCTGCCCCTAGTTATCAGTTCACTTTACACATGTCACACAGCTTGTGACTGATGTGCTGGTTCTGGGGTCTTGGCAGCAGGTGGACACTACTCTTTTGGTCCCCCGTTCAATTAGCCTCTCCATTGGGAACTATTCCCATTTCCTGAGGTGTGACTCCATCTCCATTAACTGGTTCCTAAGTGTCTCCTCCCGCTGAAGAGACCACTCTTCCCATCCCCTGAGAAATTCAAATTGCTTCTGGTTTCTCCTGTACACCCCTATGAGTAGCAGCTCCTCCATTGTCCTTCTCCATCTGCCTCTGCTGTCTCTGGGGTGCTGCCTCTGCCTCTTGGTGGCATGGTTTCGCTCTCAGGAGCCGAAGGTCCTGCCAATGCAAAGAGAAGGAGATCATTATATTTCTGGCCTTTTGAAGAAGCCAAGATATCCTCCAAACAGGGGTGCTGGAACAATTTGTATAGCGGGGGTGCTGAGAGCCATCGAACCAAACTGTAAACCCTGGATATGATGGAAACCACTTAAAGCCAGGGGGTGCACCAGCAGCCCTAGCACCCCTAGTTCCAACACCTATGCCTCTGTAAGTTGGTCGTAGAAGGCCATAATTCTGATACTTTTCAGCATTCCAGGAATGTAACTGTCCTACTATCCTTGGTTCAAGATAATTTTTGCAACCCATGAGGCATGAGCAGAGGCTGGTAATGGTAAGAAAACTGTATTCGTGTTTTTAGTAATGTACAATGTTCATACTTACTCAACAGGGATAGGGGGAGATGGGGCAATTCTTTCAAATGTTACCCATTTACAATTTCTTCCCTGAAAGACGGCCAAAACTCAGAGAACAAAGCGGTCTTCAAAGTACCAGAATGGAAAAGAGAAGTGGCTTACCACGCCTGCAGAGGAGATAAGTAATCTGTGCCAGAAAGATGTTTCTGCTACTGGTCACCCTACTGCATATGGCTGAATGGATTGGTCTGGTCAGCTGTGAAGGTGGACAAGGCAGATTTGCACTGTGGGTAAACCTGAAGAACCAGGTGGAGTTTTGCTGCAACAGAAATTTGCTGAAATATGTTTGCACGATTGGGAGGTAGTTCAAATGGAAATTAACTACATTGTCAGCTACCATATGGAAATTTCATGCAGAAGGAGATCTGAACCACCAACCACCACCACCTCTGGGTTTACCAGAAATTCTTGTGCCTGCATGTGGACAGGAAAAGAGAGACATGCTGCAGCTTCATTTGGTTTCCTGAAGATTCAGCTCAGCATCACAACCCTCACCTTAGACAACTGGAAAGTGACACTGTTTTGTTGTCGAAAGCAGGCTCAGCAAAATGCGGTGGGCGGGACATGTGGCCCGACTCAGTGACAACAGATGGACTGCAGCTATATCTGAGTGGTATCCGCGAGAACTGAAATGGCTACTCGGTCGGCCTCCAAAGAGGTGGGATGATTTCTTAACAAGGAGATATGGACAAACATGGCAAACGATGGCCAGAGCGAGAGAAGATTGGAAGACGTGTTGTGATCGGCTCAGTCTTAACCGATGAAGGACCGACAGTCTACGCAGCCAGACTGGATCTTTCTCCCACCCCTGCTACAGATGGCTTACATAGCACGGCTCTGTGAAGGCAAAGAGACAGAGAAAGACTTTGTAATCTTCCAAGGGAGAAAAGACTGCTGTAGCTAACTTTTCCTTGGACAGCCAATTTGTAGGTTTTCTACAACTGCGTTCTGTTCCCTTTCTCATCTGGGACCTTCCCTCTCCCACCCCATCCCCTGTTCTATGTGGCTCTTGTTTGGAAGGAGACAGGTAGATCAGGGGTGTGGGAGAAGCCCTGAAACTGTGATCGTTAAAGGGAGAAAAAAGACTGCTGTAGCTAACTTTTCCTTAAACAACCCACTAAGTTTTCTACAACTATATTCCCTACCCCAACTGGGATCATTCAAAACCCCAACTCCCCGTCTGTGCGGCCTCAGAATCAACACTACCTGACTGCCAGCTGAAAAATGCACAGACATGGGCACACTGCTTGTTTTTCTTTTATAAAGTGTTTGGAAAAAATAGCTTTAGTTATGTAATGCTGTGGTTCATCAGAAATAAATAAAGTCATTGATTTATAACTGTCTCCCTTGAAGGACCATTTCGGGGTGGAGCAGTATGGGGGCCAAATGAAGGAAGAAAACCTGAATGAGTTTGGTAAGAAGATGGAGCTTGACAAAGTGATAGGGAACAGCCAGCATGGATTTGTAAAGAACAAATCATGTCAAACCAATCTGATAGCTTTCTTTGATAGGATAACGAGCCTTGTGGATAAGGGTGAAGCTGTGGACGTGGTATACCTAGACTTTAGTAAGGCATTTGATACGGTCTCGCATGATATTCTTATCGATAAACTAGGCAAATACAATTTAGATGGGGCTACTATAAGGTGGGTGCATAACTGGCTGGATAACCGTACTCAGAGAGTTGTTATTAATGGTTCCCAATCCTGCTGGAAAGGCATAACGAGTGGGGTACCGCAGGGGTCTGTTTTGGGACCGGCTCTGTTCAATATCTTCATCAACGACTTAGATATTGGCATAGAAAGTACGCTTATTAAGTTTGTGGATGATACCAAACTGGGAGGGATTGCAACTGCTTTGGAGGACAGGGTCATA
This sequence comes from Emys orbicularis, assembly GCF_028017835.1. Taxonomy (NCBI): domain Eukaryota; kingdom Metazoa; phylum Chordata; order Testudines; family Emydidae; genus Emys; species Emys orbicularis. The sequence continues at coordinate 18,488,000 of NC_088688.1, read as the reverse complement.
ATTCAAAATGATCTGGACAAATTGGAGAAATGGGCTGAGTTAAACAGGATGAAGTTTAACAAAGACAAATGCAAAGTGCTCCACTTAGGAAGAAAAAATCAGTTTCACACATACAGAATGGGAAGAGACTGTCTAGGAAGGAGTACGGCAGAAAGGGATCTAGGGGTTATAGTGGACCACAAGCTAAATATGAGTCAACAGTGTGATGCTGTTGCAAAAAAGCAAACATGATTCTGGGATGTATTAACAGGTGTGTTGTGAGCAAGACACGAGAAGTTATTCTTCCGCTCTACTCTGCTCTGGTTAGGCCTCAGCTGGAGTACTGTGTCCAGTTCTGGGCACCGCATTTCAAAAAAGATGTAGAGAAATTGGAAAGGGTCCAGAGAAGAGCAACAAGAATGATTAAAGGTCTTGAGAACATGACCTATGAAGGAAGGCTGAAAGAATTGGGTTTGTTTAGTTTGGAAAAGAGAAGAGAAGGCTGAGAGGGGACATGATAGCAGTTTTCAGGTATTTAAAAGGGTGTCATAAGGAGGAGGGAGAAAACGTGTTCACCTTAGCCTCTAAGGATAGAACAAGAAGTAATGGGTTTAAACTGCAGCAAGGGAGGTCTAGGTTGGACATTAGGAAAAAGTTCCTAACTGTCAGGGTGGTTAAACACTGGAATAAATTGCCTAGGGAGGTTGTGGAATCTCCGTCTCTGGAGATATTTAAGAGTAGGTTAGATAAATGTCTATCAGGGATGGTCTAGACAGTATTTGGTCCTGCCATGCGGGCAGGGGACTGGACTCAATGACCTCTCGAGGTCCCTTCCAGTCCTAGAATCTGTGAATCTATGAAAAAGTACTGGCTTCAGCACTGCATGGCATATTATCCAGGGAGGAAAAGTCAGAGTACAGTACTTCAAATACCCTGGATCTTAAGATCAGGAATTTAGCACCAGTGCAAGAGGAGATATTGGTGCGGGTGGGAGGTTGGGACACCATTGTAACATACCAACCTCGAGTTCCTTCTGCAGTGTAGGGTTCTCCTCAGGTTCTCCTCAGGGGGGCTTCTTCAACTTGCTCCTCTGGATAAAGGAGTAGAATGACATGCTTCTCCTTCTCCAGGTCTGGGGCACCCTCCATGGTCCCTGCTGTCTCCTTGCCCATGTGCCCTGATCAGTGTCCTGTTGGCCAATAATAATAATATAATATATGGATATATACCTGTCTCATAGAATTGGAAGGGATGCTGAAAAGTCATTGAGTCCAGCTCCCTGCTTTCACTAGCGGGACCAAATACTGATTTTTGCCCCAGATACCTAAGTGGCCCCCTTAAGGATTGAACTCAGAACCCTGGGTTTAGCAGGCCAATGCTCAAACCACTGCACTATCCTTCCCACCAATGAGGGAGGTGGGGCTGAGGAAGGGAGCATAAGCCACTCCAAGTTGTGTATTGGGACCTTGATAGCACCGGTCAAGCTCCTTGTAGAAGTGGCGTGCACGATGAGCCCTCCTGGACCAACTGTTGGAATCTTTGACCTTCCTACATAGGTTCAGTGCATTGTGGTGATGGGGATGGAGGACTATTGAAACTTGACAGCTGGTACACTCCTGTTACCCCCGTTCACACTGCAGACTGGCATGGGTATGCCGTCATGCCACAGCTAAGGCATGGACTTACCCGCACCTCTCAGGCATGCTAGCTTACTCGCCCTCTACTCTCCCTGAGACCTGTTTTAGGGGTTTAAGTGTGGATCACAGGAGGGTTCTGGCACAAGCCCACTCAGGGACATGTGTACAGTTGATAGTGTAGACATACCCTTAGTTTGACTAACTAAAAGGCTCAGCTGCCTGCCCCTGCAGTAAAACCCCAGGGAAGGGGTTGAAGCAGACAACATCTCTGTGTGGGTCTCCTTGTGGAGTTTTCTGCCCACTCGTTCTGGTGCAAGAAGCAGAGTTTACCTCCCTTGGTGCCGGATTGAAAAGGTCCTGAGGCCATTCTCCAAACCCCACAATTGGATTATAGGAGATCAGTTGGAGTCTAGGGCCACTCACACTGAGGCCCTGTACCTCCACACTGGCTCCAAGTCTCTGGCAGAAATTTAAGCAGAGACGAAATGTAGCTGTGCTGACATTCCATATAGCCAGGCTGACTGTAGCGATCCTGCAGCCAGAGGTTGCCGCAGGAATGCCTTTTAAGGGGACTTGCCAACATGGAAGGGCAGCACAGACTTCTTATTCAGCCTATGCCTGTATTGTCTTTTTGTCCACAAGGCTGATAGGTGGGAAACAACATGCATTTTTCTCTGTGGTCACCTAGGCTACTCCTGACTCTCCCCCTCCCATTGCATGACCCTTAGGACCTACAGAATGGATCCCTCTGGCATGTCTTAATGAAAAACACTGACATCTCCCTACTCCTCCCCTCCCCAAAGCCAGACACCATCCTTTCTGAATGGGAGCAGGACTGCTAGACAGTATGATCAGGCCCTGAGTAAAGAACAGGTTTTTAGTTGGCAAAACGATGCCCTTTCTAGCTATCTTGAAATTATTGCACTCAGCATTCGCAGCTAGTCATATACGTATGATGTCCTGGTCCCCAACGTCCATGAATATGAATTGCGCCAGTTTCACCATGACAGTGAATAAAGCTAACACTGTTTCAGTTCCCTTACTGGTGACCATGCTATCGCATTCATACACTGTGTCTCTTTACACTTTATCATGCTGGTTGTCATTTTATGCTCAGTCAGAATATTCAAGCAATGGAAGAGGAGGAGAAAAGGGGTTCACAAGCACTTGAGGATACCAAGCAGACATGTTATCACAGGGAGCGGAGAAAGTGTCAGGGATAGGTCCTGTGCTGAACATGTTTGTCAGCAAAAGCTGCAGCATCACAGAAAAGACACAGCATCTGGCTCTCTATATAAGAATACCAAACTTATACAAGGACATTCCCGAACATGGCTCTAGGGGATAAACTCAAACATTTAGGAATCTAGGTGACAGAAATTGTAATGTGCAATGACATTTTGCTTAACATGTATCTAAAACAGTACAGTTGGGAGAAAGATTAAAACATATAGTGGAGCATTCTCATCAGGTAAATAGCTTGCGGCAAATAAACCGAACAAGAGTTTCCACCAGTTGTGTTCATTTCCTTTGAATATAGGACACACGAATAAAAGAGAGATTGCCTATGTGTATTCCACCTGTGCTTACCACCTTCCCCAGTGCCCTGACTGAGTGAGGGCATAGTCACAAATAAGAGCCCAGAAGACAGATTGCCTTGCTGCAATCAGGCAATGGGCAAGTGACAAGTTTATTGAAACTACCGTGATCCAGAACTGAAATTGCCTGCAACAACAAGGAGGCTTATGTAGTTATGCTGAACTTCAAGTGGCTCAGTTCACTCTGGACAAGCACCCCAAAATACAGATTCTTATTCAAAACTCTTTGTTCTGGAAATCAGTCTGGAAAGCTTGTGAGAATAGGGTTTCTAGGGAATTGCTAATCACTTGCTGAATTCATCTGGGCTAATAAAATAGCCTCTGTGACATTATTTTAGTATTTCCTGTCCTGAAAAAGAGGGCATGCAGAGGTACATAGAGATGTGAAAAAAGGATGTGATTTTTTTTAAAGAAAATTTAACCCAGAATCCTTTCTCAGCAGCAATTTTGCATATGCAAATATTTGCAAGTGCAAATGAGGGCATCAACTGTAGATCTCTAAATACCTGATCTGCATGCACAATCAGGTTGTTAGAAGTCTTTTGTGTCTTCATTTGTCTTGGCAAATAGTTGCACTTATAAGATTGTGCTGGCCATTTGGGATAAAAATTCTGGGTCTAAAAAGGAAATCCAGTTTTTGAAAACGGAGTCAAAAATTTGCTAACCTGTTTCTACCTAAAAAAGGGTGCTTGTTTCAGATTAAAGCATAAACTGAGGTTCAGACTTCATTCTTATTTTATTCTAGCAAATTCACACTTCCTTCAACCTGTCCAGCATTCCAAACAAAATTATGTTTTCTCTTTAAGGCAGTGCCTACTAAGGTCTTTCCCCAAAGTGAGGCTGTCACAACTCTTTTGACATGAATTTGGTTCATTCTTCAGTACATCATCCTGGAAGGTTTGTATTGTAATGGGACAGACTGTATGTATTCAAAGGAAGACTGGGATTAGAGGAAAGCACCATAAGTGAAGAGAGATTCTTTTATATCTCCTGAATAAGGATTAAGCAGTGAAGTTACGGAAGGTTCTGGTGACTTTGCAGTCAGGGTACTGCAGCTGAATGCAATACCTCTGTATTTAAACATTATTACAGGTCTGTCGCATCTTACGCGCATTTAACATGCGCAATTTCAACTTTACGTGGTCGGCAAAAACAAAAAACAAAGAGAAAAATAACAATTTTAATACTATACCTGTAGTGCGGGTGATTTTGCCCGCCATTGAACTCAATGGAATTTTGGCTATACGCGGTTTTCGCTTTACGCGCTAACCGTGGAACGGAACCCCCGCGTAAGATGAGACAGACCTGTATTGGAATGGAACCAAATTGTTTGACTTTCAACAACAACCATCATCAAAAAATCCACCCTGATTTAAAGTACCTCTTCAATATTTAATCTTTTTCTGGTGCTTTTATTGCCTGATGATTTCAGTTCCTATTAATTCATTAGCATTAATGGAAAGAATCTCTTTAATTTTTAATTATTAATTTTTCATTGGCCAAATTCTGTTTGGGATTGCAGCAGTGTACATTGAGAGTAACTGTAAATAATCTAGAATAATCTAGATTTTACCTCAGTGGAGTTATACTAGATTTACACCAGTGTAACTGAGAACAGGATTTGATCCCATATTTCCAGATCCATACCAACTACATGATTTTTATTTTTCAGATCTGCATATATTTCAAATATAAACCTGGATTATATTAGCACTGCAGACCTAGGCTGAAAGCATATGTCAGTATTACTGGAGCCTTCCATGTAGTTCATTCTTTTTTAGTCCACATGAGAATTTAGTGCTGAGAAGGAACGAGTATCACTGAACTATCCTCACATGTCTGCCTTTTCATTTCAATTCTGCCCCGCCACACCAATGCTCTTTTAGTCCTGGGCTATTCTTGAATTTTTTGATGTCAGACGTTATAAATTCTCTCATCTGTTAAATCTATAAGGGATCCTATACATTTTCATCCTTTTCTTTCTTAGGCTGCTTTTCTATATATGGGTCTCCAAGTCTGTTTTGTTTCTTTGTAAGTCATGTATAGTGTGATATGAACAAATAAATATACTCAAAAGTGTTAAAGGCTTTCTCAGGTCAGTCATGGTAGTTAGATGAGTTACATTTAGAAGGAAAATGATATAGTCTTAACTTATTATTATTTATTAATGTGTATTACATAGCACCTAGAGACCTAAATGAGACCACCCCCACTGTACTAGGTACTGTGCAGACACAAGTAAAAGACAGTCTCTTTCCTGAAAAGATTACAGTCTAACAAGATAAAGGGTGGGAGGGGAAAACAAAGGCACAGAGAAGTTAAATCACTTGCTAAGATTCTCACTGTGACCCTTCACCCCATATTCTTCATAGAGTTATTGTTATGATATGAATATGGCATAACTAAGATGTATTTTATGCAAGATGGGTCATGTGTGATATCATTGGAAAGGTTATAATTTACTGAATATCATTATTCTATTTGTATGCATGTATCATTTATGTATCAGAAGTTAGAAATATGGACTATGTATCAATTACAAGAGGGTTTGCACCTGGGGAATTCCCACCAGACAAAATGCACTGGTTCGTCAATACACCACTAGAGAGAACAATAGGACTTTGAAGATGCGAATCTCCCTCCTTGCTGAGAAGTTTCCTGGGATGCTGCTTTGACACTGCAGGGTCAGGCGATCATGTCACTTGGTACTGGACACCATCTTGGACTTCTAGTGTTTTTCCATTAAGAGGGGGTGGGGTCAAACTGGGATTCCCGCCATATGCAAATCCTATTTCAGGCTGGGGTGTCAGTTAAACTTGGTTCATTTTTCACTGAATCCCCACCCCGGATGACTGCTGGAAACAGCTAAGAAACAAAGACAAAAGGGGTGGGGGTGGGGGGGAGTACTGAACCCAGGCTGGGAATTTTAAACTGTAAGCAAGAGCAGTTTGTGCACAAGAAATTCTGCAACCTGCCTAAAACAACAATTAGGGTGATAAATTACTAATTGTAGTCAATTTCTTTAGTGTATTAAGCCTAGTTTGCGTGTTTGTTTTATTTGCTCAGTAACTGCTTTAATCTGTTTGCTATCCCTTATCATCACTTAAAATCTACCTTTTGTAGTTGTTAAACTTGTTTTTGTTTATTCTAAAACCAGTTTGTGTAATTCATAACTGTGAGGGGGGGGGGAAAGCTGTGCAAATCTTCCTCTACATTGAGGGAGGGGGAGGATTTCATGAGCTTACGCTGTACAGATTTCTGTGCAGCGCAAGGCAATACAATTTTGGGTTTACACTCCAGAGGGGGCGTGCACTTGAGTGCTGGGCAATCCCTGAGCTGAGTCATCCCACACAGAGCTGATCTCAGTGTCTGTGTCCTTTTGCAGCTGGGTGTGGCCCTACCTGGGTGTGTGCTGCTTGAGAAGGCTTGTGAGCCTGGCGCAGCAAGACAAGGTGAGGGAGCCCAGGCTGGTGGAACGGGCGGGCTCAGTGGGACCCAGTACATCAGGTGGTACCCCAGAGTGAGGGGGTAGCCCATCACACCCACCACTAATACCCACACCTTCATCTTGGTGCACTAAGTCTTTATTACACATTCATCTATCTAAGGTACTTATATGGCTCCCATCACCACAGTATATGAACATCTCACAGTCTTAAATGTAATGTTATCACATTACAGATGGGGAACTGAGGCACAGGTAGACTAAGTGATTGGCCAAATGTCATACAGGAAGTCTGCCGTAGATCAGGGAATCCAAATCAGGTGTCTCAGGTCCCAAGAAAACACTCTAACCATTGGTTCATCCTTCTTCCCCCTCACTATTTGGCTAATTATGTATACATTGTCCTCTGGGTGCTTGATAATAGCTTCCCTGGTACATGTCCCCTCCCACTCTCAGGCATACTTGCAAATGGCCTATTTGCAGCCAGCCAATAGGATAACTGAACTGAAAAAAAATAATTTGCCTGAGCAGACCTACAACTCCTTATATTACTGTGTGCCTCAAGACATGGTAGCCTGGTAAGAAACATTCTTACTGTAACATCATTTGTATGGGAAACTTTAGGCTAAAAAACAATTTCTAAAAAATGATGGGGTTTGACTGGCTTTACAAAAATGGCTGTGCTTGTTGCATGAAATTGGATCATTTCTTCTACTACTTAATGAGAAAGGTACAATGGAACCTTTTGAAATTATGGGATACTTGTGGAACTGTTACCCTTCCCTATTACACCCATGTAACAACTAAAGTTGATCAACTTCTGTCATGCAGAATAAAGAAGACAGTGGGCATATTTTTAGGCTTGTGAGGAGATATTTTTCAAAGCAATCCAGGGGACTTAGAAACATGTAAGCCATTAAAACTAATGAGAAGGATGCATTTAAATTCCCTAGGCTATTTTGAAAATCTCAGCTGATAGCTGCACAAAAGTTTTCTACAAGAAATAGCCTTGTCAATAGCCTGAACGTTTTTTTTTTAGTTTTTATAATTTTGAGCTGAGCTGTCAGAGTTCAGAGATCAACTGAATTAAGTCTAAAATAACTCAAAAATTTGAAAACTATCAGTGGGAGCCCAATTTTCCCAATGGTCTGTATTCCTGAAAATCTAAGAATAGCTGTGTAAGACAATTTTCTGCATCGGTAACAGGATTTTAAATAACTCTGCTAATGAACTATCTTTTGTTGCTCTAATAATGAAGCAAGTCTTTTGTAATGTGGTAAAAAAATACCACAAAAACAGTTTGGTTCAATTGCAAAGTAAAATATTTAACTTGTTGAGCTGGAGTTTGACTCTATAATTCTAATGAAAAATAGTTAAATTTGGGTATGTAAAAGGCCATTTTCATCAGCATTGTCTTGATAAAATGAATTGACAGCTGGTAACATTTAGCTATACCTTCAAAATTAATATGCAGCTTTGACAGAAAGTTTGGTTTTGCGATTATAATACGATCATTAACAACCCTGTCTGCTGTTAACAAAGGACTGAGATTAAAAAAATTCTGGAATAATATTCACTACAGACTGGACTTTTCTTTAGTTACAGGACAAGGATCACAGCCAAGATCTTCATTCAACTCTCCCCAGTTCCCATTAGCTTCAGCCACGTTGACCTGCACCTGCCATTTCAATGGAATACCAGAAATCATTCGGTTAAACAATGTGATCCTATGAAGAGAACAGTTAGAGTAATGGTTGCGACTTTGGTTCAAAGTGTATGGCAGACATTTCTGAGTGAAGGTTGTGGTGTTAGCAAAATATAATTGGAACAGGAGAATGGAAAAGTTCTATCCACTTTAATCATTCACTATTATTCTCCACATTCAGTCTATATATGCAACCCACCTTTCAGCATTTGTTACACATCCCTATCTGTGCCTGACCCACAGCAGATCTTAGTCTGCTATGCTCTTAGCTAGAGGAATTTGACCTTTACCTCAAGCTGAAGAAGCTCTGTTTCAGGATCAATCCCTAGTGACAACATGGATAAACAGTTAAGGGGTGGACAGGGAGGTATTTTCTCCTCTCCTCTTCATCGCAGGCTAACCATGTGTACATATGCACACCATTGCCTTATACTAGATGGAAAAATGATGCAAGCAACAAAGACGACTGGTGCCTAAATGTAACACGCTGACTTCATTGGGATAAAAAGTCTGAAAACCAAGATACAGCAAACTCAGATTCATCAGAAATTCAGTCAAAATGAATCCTTGTTCAACTATACATAAAATAAACAATGCAGATTTTCTGATTCCCCTCATGCTGCTGACTGTATTTGGACACTTGCATGTAGGAATTCTATTGAAGCCTGACAAAAATCTAATTTTTGGTTCAGTTCAATGCCTGTATTTAGCACATGAGTAATACATAGGGTTCCTCTGACTACAAAGCTGAAGAGAAACAAAGTGTAGCTATATAGTATAGATAGAAAAATATAAGAGTTGAAACTGAGGCCTGGCCTACATTACAAAGATAGGTTGACGTAAGCCTCCTTGCATCAACCTAGTTGTCCATGTGTCTACACTTAGATTTGTCTCCCATTGATGTAAGATCTCCATTACACCAACATGGTAACACCACCTCCCTGAGTGGTGTTAAGCTATGGTTGATGTATTAAGGTCAATGCAATGCAAACGTGGACATTGCGCTACCTATGTCAATCCTAACAGTCCTCCAGCAGCTGTCCCACAATTCTTGACACTGACCGCACTGGTCACAATTGTGAATTTTGCAAGTTTTAGAAATGCCTTTTCCTGATTATCCAGCACACCTAACAGTTCTCCATTGCCGTGTGCAACTGCCCAGCTGACCAGGCCAGCTACACGCTCCAGATGTGTTCCAACTTGGAGTTGACAGGAGATATTGGATCTCATGGGTGTACGGGGAGAAGATGCTGTGCAAATACATCTCTGGACTAGCCATGAGAATGTGGACATCTGCAAGCAGATTGCATGGGGGATGCATGAGCAGGGGTACAACAGGAATCAGTAGCAGTGCCACATGAAAGTGATGGAACTGCAACAGGCATATCACATGGCCAGGGAGGCCAACAGTTGATACGGGCCTGAACAACAGAACTTTTACAAAGAGCTGCATGCCATACTTGGCAGAGACCCTATCCCACCCCCACAGCACTATGGATACCTCTTGAGTCACAGGCCCTAGATGTGAACAGTGAGGAGAAAGAGGAGGTGGAGGAGAATGGGGGACATATGACCAAGGGGTCCAACTATGCTATGAGCCAGGACCTGTTTGAGACTCCACTGCAATATAGTGCGTTCCAGACATTAACCACGAATGAGCCTGATACAGAGAAAGGAACTTGGGTAAGTGTGTACATTTATTTCCCATTATAGCGATGGCACCCCAAACTTAGCAGGACACAGCTATTGACTTTTCATTAATTTACTCATACTAGAAGAGGTGTCGGTACAACAAAGATAAGTGGAGCTGTTGTCTACTTTTCATTCCCCTGTAGAGTTAGGCAGTGGAGGCATGTGGAGCAGTTTGTTTTTGTACACAGGGATGTCACTTGAATCCTCCTGAGAGATCTCAATGAAACTTTCATGGAGATACTGTGCAATCCTCTCCTGAAGGTTTCTAGGAATGGCAGCCTTATTTCTTCCACTGTGGTAGGACACCCTCCCATGGCAGTTGGCGATAATTTCAGCAGTCAGCATTGCAGTAAACAGGCTAGCAGCATATGGGCCAGGGCAGTTCAGGACGCCACCAGCAGCTGCGCTCGTTGTACCTTTGTTACCCTCAGGAGTGAGCGAGTAGCTAAAATCACCACCGCCTGCACAAAATTATGCCAGTATTCAGTTCCATCACCCAGTACTCATAGTTGCATGCAACCGAGCAATTTCCTCCTCATTTCTTCCTCCCTGGTGGGCCATATTCACTATGACTGAAGCTGTGAGTGATGCTGTAGTGTGCACAAGCACTCCAAAGCAGAAGTGTCAGTAAGCCTGTCTTGTTTAAACCTTTAGGGGAGCATGAGAAGGGAGTTCTGAATCTTAACTTTTGCTTTCCATTGTGAATATACTGACAATGGCACCTCTGTGTGTTTTATCTGTAGCTGCTGTTGTTGAGACCTTGAGGGATTTCCCTTCCACACTCGTGGAACACCTGAGCCAGGTAAGGAGAGGAAAGAAGAGGACTTGGGATGACACGTTCAATGAGATCCTGCAAGCCAGTGCTGCATCAGACAGTGAACAGTGGGCCGGAAGGATGACTATTGTATACTGAATGGAGAAGGAAAGAGTGGACAGGAGAAAGGCCCAGGAGTCGGAGTGGGAGATGCACCAGGACATTATGGAGCTTCTCTGGCCTCAAACACAGATACTTCAGACTCTTGCAGACTTCCACGTTCAACAATCCTGGCCTTGCCTCCCTTTGTGGTCCACGGAGAACTTAAATAAGCACCTTCCTGCTCCCCATCAACATTCCATGTGGCATCAAGGGCCACATCCCTACCCCATCACTCCACACCAGGGGACATTAAGGACAGCCACAGCTTCACATACACTGGCCTATGAGAGCCATGGTTGATATATATGTAGCTAAAATGGACATGAATATTCCTTCCCCTTCTTTAAGCTCTGTTCCATACATTTGTTAAGGATTTAATGTATTTGCTTCTAACTGGCAAAGATTTTATTTGAAGTGTTTTTGTTACTCAGTAAAAGTCTATTGTTTGGAAAATAATTCACCGTTGTTAGTTTTTAACATATGCTACAGAATGCCTAGCAGTAGTGAAAGCACCCACTTAGTTGTTGTTGTACATTGTGACACAACTCATAGAATCAGTGACAAACACGGTGTAGTAATCATCAATGTACAGCAAGCATCACAAAATTAATAGTTGCATTATCAGTGTTATATTCATAAATGTGCACCAAGCACCACACAATTCCTAGCAGGACTCCAAACTGCAGGGACAGGTAGAGAATAGTACAACACATTACCATGGCTTATTGTTAAAGTGTTCTTTCAAAGCCTCCCGGAGCCGTACAGCTCCACATTGAGCTCTTCTGATAGCCCTTGTGTCTGGCTGTTCAAACTCAGCGGACAGATGCTCCATCTTTGCCCCTCCACCGCGGTGGCAACTTTTCCCTTTGCTTCACAGATATTATGTGGGACACAGCAGGCACCTATAACCATTGGGATATTTTTCTCACTGAGATCCAATCTTGTAAGTAAACAATGCCAGCATCCCTTCAATCTACCACAAGCACATTCAAGTGTCATTGTGCATCTGCTGACCCAGTACTTGAATCTTTCCTTGGTGCTGTCGAGGTGGTCGGTGCATGGCTTCATAAGCCAGGGTAGTAAGGGATAGGCTGGTTCCTCAGGTTCAGGATTGGCACCTCATCAGCGCCAATGGTAATCCACTGGTCAGGTAAGAGAGTCCTGCTTGTAGCTCTCTGAACAGTTCAGTATTCTTAAACATGCGAGCGTCATGCACCTTCCCTAACCAGCCAACACTGATGGTGGTGAAGTGTCCCAGGTGATCCACACACTCTTGCCTAGCCATAGAAAAGTAGCCCTTTCTATTGATGTACTCTGGGGCAAGATTCTCTGGCACCAAACTAGAGATATGTGTGCTGTCTATTGCTCCACCACAGTTCAGGAACCCCACTGCTGCAAATCCATCCACTCAGTGGCGGATTAATAATTTTGCCGCCCCTAGGCCGGGAAATAATTGCCGCCCTGGCCCCGCCCCGACTCCGCCCTTTTCCCGCCCCCATTCCAACCCCCTCCCCAAAGTCCCCACCCCAACTCCGCCCCCTCCCTTCCCCTATTGGATCCCTTCCCCAAATCCCCGCCCCCGGCCCCGCCTCTTCCCCCAGCGCGTGGCGTTCCCCCTCCTCCCCCTCCCTCCCTGCCCCGCGAAACAGCGCAAGCGCTGGGAGGGGAGAGAAACAGGATGCCGCGGCGCGCTTGCAGAGGAGGCGGAGGTGAGCTGGAGCAGGGGGGCGGGGCGCGGAGGGGAGCTTCCGCCCCTGAAAATTTGCCGCCCTAGGCCTAGGCCTTGTCGGCCTAGGCAATAATACGGCGCTGCATCCACTATGTCCTGTACGTTGGTGCCCTGCAGTGGAGGGCTGGGGCAAGCTCAGCACACAGATCCAGGAATGTGGCCTTTCTTATCCAAAAGTTCTGCAGCCACTGCTCGTCATCCCAATCCTGCATTATGATGCAATCCCAGCAGCTCATTTCTCAGGCCCAGAAACAGCACACCACCATTTGCAACTGCTCCGTGAACAATCTTGAATTCTTTCTTGCTATAGCCACAGCACTCTGACCTCGAGCAAATCATCCTGTTGCCCACGGCTTTTCTTGTGGCTCTGCAAATAGTGGAGGATTGTGTGTCCCGTGCATGCGATGCTCTTGACAATAGTGCTGTGTATGCGCCATGCTTCTGTCAGAGATGGTGGACAGCAACAAGTGCCTCACGGGTTTGTGGGATTTTCAAAATAGGCACAAACATTATGGGATAGAGATGGCGTTATGCGGTGGAGAATGTCACATGATGGGACCTCACCCCTGCACAACTCATTTCTGCACCACCATGCATTGCCAGAACTTCCCAAAAGATTGGACAGTGGTATGTTGCATGGTGGGATACCTACACATGGTGCACTGCATTGTGCATCAAAGCAACCACTCCTGGGGATTACACACAGTACTGATGCAAGGAGCTAAATATGCCCGCGCACAAACTGTGGCCGCTTTATGCCAATGTAATTGTGTCAGCAAAAGTTAGTAGTGTAGACATGCCCAGAGGCAGAATTCAGTAGCGTCAAGGTAAGGAATGCATTTTCAATACACAAAGAGATAAAGACTTAGTTACAGTGCTGTAAAGAGATTCATACAAATTACCAAGGCCTTAAAGAAAGTGTGGTAACAAGTAATCAATGTGTGCTGTGAGGGCGAGCAAACAGCACAAAAAACAAGCTTAAGGATATAATTGGATAAAAGATGAGTGTCTGTGATGTGTCATTAAATATAGTGAACAGTGAAACACTATGCTGGAAAAAAGATCAGAAATGCTGTCTGAAAATAGTATATTGACATGATTTAGTGTGCAGTGTTCTCCACAGAAACAAGGTGCTACCAGACACATGGAATGAAGCATCTGAGGGGCACTGAGTATAGCTACCAGCACCCATTTAAAAGCTAATACTGGAGTTTTCCCAGCAATCGGGAAAGTTTGTTGAATAGCAGTGTTGCCAAATAGCAATTTGATTGTGAGTCTCACAAAAGGCTGAAATATTCAGGAATAAGTTAGTTCTCATGAGACTTTCAGCCCAGCACCTTACAGAGGTTTGGATAAGGTTCAGATGAACATCTGAAATTGTGAGCACTGAACTTAACACCCTATTCTGGTTTGCCTTGACCAGAGAGAAACGGATGAGATTCTACCCATCAGTACCTGGGAGAAAGCATAATCTAGTAATCAGAACATGGGGATTTGGTTTCAAGAGTTCTAGGTTTAATTCTTGGCTCTGCCATTGACTTGCCAGTGTTGTTGAGTTAATCCATCTGTAAAATGGTTGAAAGAGTATTCACCTACCATATGGTGGATTTGTGAGACCTAGTCAATCAGTGGTTGTTAGAATGCTTTGAGATCCTTGGATGAAAATTATTATAATTGGGGTTTTCATAATAGATTAGTTATAACCATGCAGAACAGTATTTGATTTAGTGGCAACTAGCCAAAGAACCTTTCAAGAACATTACTAACTTTATTCCAAGCTTTTTGGTACATGTTTCCAATGCAAACAATGCAGAAACTGGTGATGTCTGAAAGCCAATAGGTAAAAAGGTTACACATATGGAGAATCAGTTTTAGCAGTGGGTTAAGTTAATGGATTAAATGAAAATGGAATGCCTAAAATTAGGCACTTAAATCTACATTTAGGCATCTAAATAAGTGACTGAGTGCCTGCAGCTCCCAATTAATGTCAACTGTGGGGGTAGTTTTATTATATAGTTATGTATCCCCTAGGAGCTAGATTAAGATATCCCCGTTTATTTTCCATTGTCTATGAAAGACCCAAGGTTTGGTCAATGACAATCCAGTTTAATTTGAACTGGATAGGTAGATGTTATGTCCTATGTCTTATGGACTGAGACAATCAGTCCAAACATCTTCTTTCATCTGAGATGATATTAGCTTTCTGGCTCCAAGTTCTAATTCTTGTGTTGCATCAGTTAGGCCAAGGACATGGACCTTGCAGAGCAGTAAGAATGTAATTGTTTAAACTGAACAGGTTTTACAATATATTTACAGGGGAAAATTATTCCACAAGTTTGATTTTTGTAATGGATTAAATTCTTGGTAGTGACGGGTGAATCTCAAAACTTTTAGAAATTCAGTTCACTTTGGATACACATTCAAACTTTGAAATCTGGATCCACTCAAATCTAAGAACTACAGAAATATGTCAAAATTAAAAATAAAATAACAGTCTTTACTAATTTTTTTGAACATCTAAAAATTCTGGTTCACTTAAAGTTTTTGGTAAAGTTTGGGCCAATTTTCCATCATTAACTTTAATCTCAAGTGTATTCATATGGTTGTTGAAGAGGTAACTTCAGGGGTATTTCATTTGAACTCTCTTTAACTATACAGAGAAGAATTCATAGCTTTACTCTATCCTTGTGTTTAATCAATTCTTTTCAAAACAGAAACTTATTAGCAAATCCCTGGAGCAATGGTTCGTGTTTGTGTTGGAAGGCAAAATAAACTTCTTGTACATTCAGTGATAATGGTTTAGTTACATGCCAGGTTTTATGAAGGCCGTAATCTCTAATGTATGTCATTCCAAACAGACTAGAATATTCATTTATTCTGAGGGTGATAAATGAGTTCTAGAAGGTGACAAAGATTTGTGTCTTGCTCTGTTGATCTAACAACTCTCTGCATTCTCTAAGCTAAGAAAAAAAACGGACTCTTGCCAGCTTGATGGGGGAATAAAAATGCCATGGACTGATGAGTACCAAAATGAACTGAATTGCACAGAATCCAAAGCAGCTCAAACTTCAGGCAGTTTAGACGCAGAGCAGACACCTAACATTTGCAGTGTGCCATTTGCCAATGTGCCACATTTGGGGCCACGTGGGACAATGCGATTTTTTGTCACAGAAAAATGTTTATTAATGAAAAAGAGAGTTACTTCTTAGGAAACCATTTCCATATCATTTGGGATTAGTTGGCAAGGAGCATGAAGGTAAAAAGTTCCTGGGGTGGTTCTGTTTAAAATTAATTGATTTTGCTGTACCATATAGGCTAGTAAAGCATATGATACAGAATTGAAAATGTGAGATATAGTCACATATGGACAGACATTTATTAGCTATTGCCGAACATTGTTCTTATATTTTTCTAGATTTGCAAATGCAACTAGATTTGAGAGACACAGATACAAAGAAGGAGATTACTATAAATAGATTATTTTTTTCCACACTCACAGTGGGAAAAAAAAGACCTTTGAGGCTGAAATATTCAAAGCGTAATCTTTGTACAAAGATGTTTTTTCCCCCTTTTTCAGAAGTCTGAAATCCTTTCAGCTAGTCTTGACTTTATTGGGGGGTAAAAATATACGTTTCCCATTCCCATATGATCATTTCTTTCCATACAGTGTGAACTCAAAAACAGCTCAACATCAAAATTTGGGGGCAGACTGTGAAATCCTTACTCACATAGAGTAGTATCTTATTCCATGAACAGTCACATTGATATCAGCGAAAAGTACTCAATAAAGGGTTCACAATCTGACCCTTGGAGGGTAAGTAATCCTCTTAAGAAAGCATATCCACAGTTTAAATTTGGAATAATTGGTTGGAAAATAAGCTAGGGTTGCCAGGTGTCCAGTTTTTGACTGGAAGACCCAAGCGAAAAGGGACCCTGGCGGCTCTGGTCAGCACCACTGACCAGGCCATTAAAAGTATGGTCGGCGGTGCAGTGGGGCTAAGGCAGGCTCCCTTCCTGCCCTGGCTTTGTGCGGGTCCTGGAAACAGCCGCCAGGTCCCTGCGGCCCCTAGGCACATAGGTGGCCAGGGAGGCTACGTGCACTGCCCCTGTCCTGAGCGCCAGCTCCACAGCTCCCATTGTCCAGGAACTGTGGCCAATGGGAGCTGCAGGAGCGGTGCCTGTGGGCACGGGCAATGCGCACCACGTAGAGCCACCTGGCAACCCCTGTGCCTAGGAGCCGGACATGGCAGCCACTTCCGGGAGTCGAGTGGAGCCAGGGCAGGCATAGAGAGATGGGGAATGGAGTGACTGGGGGTCGGGGCCTCAGAGAAGGGCTGAGGCGGGGTTGGGGCCTCAGGGAAGGGACAGGGGAAAAAAATTCATTGACTTGATATTAATTGTTTTTGTTTCAATTTTTTATTTAGGTTCAGCCATTTCCAGGTGTCTTTTGTTTTATTTTGTTTTTTGTATTTTTTTTAATTGACCGAATTTGAAAACAAAATGCCCTTTTGAAATGAAAAGTTCAAAGGAAACATTTTTGAAAAAATGTTTTTATTTTTTTCAGCCAAAACTATTCATCAAATTCAACCCTAAATTGCAAATAGTTTCAGAGCCCCCCACTCCCCCAATGCATTTTTTGGAAAAATTACTATTTGTTGACATTTTTTTGCCCGGTCTTATGTGTGGTTAGTAGGATCTGCTAAGGGTTTAGCCTGTCTCCTTTGTGACATCCCAAAACGGTCTGACCAGAGACCCAAAAGATAAAGAGGCTTCTGCTGGGACTGGTACATGGGTGAGTATAAATGTCTCATTGAAATGCACATAGCAAAACCTTCCAAAAGAAGCATACATCCTGCTTATGAAAAATTGATTTTAAATGTGTGCATGACTAAATGGAGTAATTGCATCAGTGTTATTGCTGTAGCCCTCATCCTTTTATATCTTCTGTGTGATTTGTCACCATCAGTTGTATAACATCTAAAATACGCCCTTTGAGGCAAGGATATGAAGGTGTACTTCTGTCTTGTGTGAAGCACCAAGCCTATTTCTGGATGCTATAAAATAATAAAAATGGTAGCAGAGGGTCTCTTTGCTGCTCTCTCCAAACTCTAGGTTGAATATAGATATAGATATAGATCTTTCCATTATCATGTTAACAGGTGTGCTGGGCATTGCTTAAGCCTTGCCTAGGGGCTACATATGGGGAGGTCTGCCTGTTGAGAAGCCTCATGCAGGTGTGTCTGCAGCCTCTAAAAGGGTTTCACAGCAGCATTGTATAGCCCAGTATGGAGGGCAACATTTCGGTATGCCAGGTAGGGGCATCGGGTCCTGGCTTTTAAGGCCCAAATACCGTTGTGGAAGGGCTGCCTTTGCTATTCTAATCTATAGGCTGGGACAGCAGCTGTCTGGAAATTGCACAGCAGCCCCACACCCTGGATTTCACCTCCACAACCATCCTACACTCCACCTACATACAGCTGGATCACTCTGGTCCTATGCATGTGGGGTGAATCTTCTCTCTATGATACTCCTGCCTGTGGCTGATCTGGGAACATTCGAGGATGGGTTTGTTCCACAGTATGAATAGAGAAGCTGCACAAGTTACGGTAGACTCTGTTTGCCCTGGGGAGTTGGTGAGATGGAGAATTCAGAAGAGACTTGATCCAGTCTCCCATCTTTATGTGTATATATATGTCCACCTTGCAGAGCTGGAAATCAGAGGGGTTTCTACAGGGTTGGAGGAAAGCGGGTGCATCTCATAAAAACAACAATGCCCTTTACCTTAATACCATATGCACCAGCCAGGATCTGTAGTCACAGGAGCTCCACTGCTTGTGGATGGGAGTGGAACATGGGGACTTCACATTTCAGCATATACTCCAATCATTCAGAGGCAGATTGTTCTTGCGCAAAATTAAATGCTAAATCTAGATGCAAGCGTTCCCCCTCCACCAGCATACTATGAGGTTCCTGTGCTGAAACTTTATTATACTAATTCATTTGTGTCAAGCAATATATTACTTAACCTGATTCAAAGACAGATGGGCGAGGATTCCTAATAACTAACAAAATGCCATTCCTTTAAAAATGTCATCTTCTTTATTAAACTGAAGGTGGCATTCGCAGACACTGATCCATCTGCAGAGTGCAAATGTCTTTAGTTATTACTGGAATGTGACCAGAGAAGAGAGAGAGAGAGGGTGCGGGAACAATGAGTGACAAATGCTGAACGTTCAGTGAAAGAATAAGCAGCATCTTGGCAAAAGTCAATTATTTATCCGGCCAACAGGAGTGAGATAAGGGGAATCAAATCCTCTTGGTGTAGGCACATAATGCATAAATAGGCCCAGGCCCTTTATTCCTTGCACAGAGCACAACTAAAACTCCTGTTGATCTCTATGGGAGTTTGGGACATGATTAGAATGTATGATTGGCCTATAGAAGGGAAGCACTGGCTATCAGGGCTACCCTGTCGTATAGTGTCAGACCCCCCTTTTTCATTTCTCCACTCCTAGCACAGTAATAGAATAATTCAGAATCAGGCCCATAAGATCCATGAAGTTCAAAGTTATGGAGACTGTTTCCTGTTTGCCAAGTGATTTTCAGGGCCTCGTGTTATTTTCCTGCTGGAAGGGAAATTAGTGACACAGTCCAGGTAATTTCTACTGTTATTTGTCTATTTACATTCATCCTTATTCTGGGAACAGAGATGGTTGCAAACTGCATATAGGCCAGTCCCTCTTGTAGAAACCTCAGCAAAGACACCGCTTTCCTTTAATCAAGAAGCAGTTGTCTTGGGCCTCTGTCTCTTTTGGGCCCTGTCTACACTTGGAAAAAAAGGTGTGTTTTTACACTGTCAAAGCCAACACACTGTAAAATCCTAGTGTAGACAGCAAAGTTGTCATTTTACCTCCACTTTGCTAGGGTCCCCACGGAGGGTCACCTCAACCAGCTAAATTCAAGTAAAATTACAACTTTCCCAATCTACACTAGGGTTTTACAATATGTTACCTATCATGATATAAAACCAAGCCTTTTTCCTTGTGTCTCCATACACCTGGAATCTCACTACTTAACACACACTTTCTTTTTGCCTTCCTCAACCCCTGTGTTTTACAACCTGGAAACAACCCTAACATAAAACCTGCTCATCTGGGATCACGTAATGTCCCAAGTAGCCAGACTATTTATCTTTCTTTTGTGAAGCTTCGCTGCAACACACAGGGACTTAAGCATGGTTTAATTGCCCCTCAAGAGATTTCTTTAACCACACACTCCCCTTAAAAAATTTCTGAGTGTGGCTACTGCATGATTACTTTAACTTTTTCTATGGAAATGTTTCATCCCGAGGGCTTGTACATCAGTGACTCACAACTTGTGTGACCTGTTGTCATGACAATATATTATCAGTGACTATATTAATGAAACTCCATAGGTGAGGTTGAATTTAACCATAACCCATACTAGGCTGCAGAGGCGATGTGTGTGTGGGGTCACATGTCCCTCTCTCCCCCCGATTTGCTGCTTGGCTTATACTGAGCATGCTCACACTCTGCCCTCCTTTCCACCCTCCATCCGCAGGCAGGCGTTGTCTCTGCTGGACTGTCTGTAGAATTACACTGGGATGTGCTCCATTCCCTGCTAATGGTCAGTTCAGATCTTAACTTAACTACATAGAGAAATCTTGAATTCATTTGGACACCTTCATTGATTTCAAAGGAACTGAACCCTTCATTGATTAAACTGTAATGAACCAGCAATTACTCTGCATATACACAAGTCTTACCTGTAAGGTGGGTTTTTTTTTAATAGCAAAAGATGCCAAAATAGATCAAGGGCTAAGTACCTGCCAAGATCTGCATCTGAAAATCAGCCCATATTAAAATACTAAATATATGAAATTACCACTGTAATTATTTCAAAATATTTTCCTGCTTTCGGACTAAATAAACAAACCCAGCTCATCTTTTTTGTTATTGGAAAGGGGGATGAAATGTTCTCAGAGGATGAAGATATATAGGGTAAGTGCCAGCCTGAAAGGAACGTTTTGCAGCATTATGAACCTTCTGAAAATACATTACTTTCAAACCACTTTGTATTTAATTAGTTGGCCATGCCACATTTTCCTCTATCCCTTTTTCCTTTAAAAGAGGATATTGAGGTTGTAAAAGAGCAGAACATGTATAGTCATCAGATTAAATTGCAGAACACTGAAAAGGTCAAAATCATTGCAGTATAGTATCATCTTTCAGAAACTGTCACCAAAATGGAACGGCCGCATTTGAATGCTTACTCATGTAGAGATTTCAACCAAAAGTTGAAAGGGAATTATGAATCACTTCTCAAGTCTGGACTTGAGTGTTAGGACTTTACAAGTTGATCGCAAAGAGAATCAGAAATAATAACAAATGAAGTCCCTTCTCATTCTAGAGTGTTAGTGTCACGCCACATAGCTTATCTTTTCTTTAAGATATGGGGCAGATCTCTTCCATTGACTTCATAGGAATTATGTTTGTTTACATGAACTGGAGCTCTGCCTCTCTGCTTCTGTATCTGAATTTAAGAGATCAACCTTATCGCCAATCATTTACTGAAACAATTTCGATAGCACCACGTGGAATTTACTTGTATCATTTAGCTTCTTCAGTACAGACATAACTCTCAGAATCTTTCTTGTGTGGCAGTTGCACATGCGGCTGGGGAATGATCATTTGCCACAATGGACAGAATCAAAGAACTATAGTTTGTGCTTTTGTGAGTTAATATTTTCTCCCTGGCATTCACTTGGAGCTGTCCCAGTTGCTGAAAGCTTGAGTTTGTTTATTAGGCCAGCTTCCCTATTTAAATACAATCTGTCACTTCTCATCTGCTTCTATCTTGGCTGCTAGTTAGTCATTTGGTCACTTGATTATCAAGGAATGGAGTGGGGAAAGAAACAGATTGGCAAACAAATTGAACTGCTCAACATTTGAAGAAGTTCCAAGGGTGAAAAAGACTCAAAATATTCTAAAATCTACTGGCTTCCACAATATCAGCAATCTAAACTATGTTAAAGGAAAACCAATGTGTTTTTAAGCATAAAGGGAGATATGACTAACTGATTTATATGTCTAGATGAAGCAATGACTTATACTGGCGTGTTGCAGAACAACTTGATTAATTACGCCTAAGAGTATGTCCACACTGCAGCTGGAAACATGCCTCCCATCCTGGATAGACAAACATGTGCTAGCTCCATGTGAGCTAGCATGCTAAAAATAGCAGTGTGGATTATACAGCCACCTACACCTAAGATGGGGTCAGGCAGACATGTACTTAGGCAGCTGGCCTGTGCTGCCGCCCATTCCATAACATCCACAGTGTTATTTTTAGCACACTAGCTCAAGGAGAACTAATGTGTGTCTACCTACCCAGGAGAGGAGCCACAATCCTACCCTAAGACAGTTGAGCAACTTCTTTAGTTTAAAAAGGTTTGAATCTCATTGGTTGTTCATTATGTTGTGTGTATAAACAGATTATTTCAGAGTTAATGAAAGCTTTATCTTAACAACCAAAGAACCGTAGAAGGCAGGGAGGGGAAAGAACTATTAGCACAGTCAATCCTTCTCTCAGCCAATGCAGGTTTGTTATGTACAGTACATTTTCCAGGGTTTTGTCCAGTGTAGTTTTAAATATCTCACACAATAGACTTTTGTCACTTTCTTTGCTAGACTATTCTGTAGCCTAATAACTGTTGAAGTAAGGAAGTTTTTCCTGATATTCACCCACAGTGCTCCCTTTCTTAATTTCATCCTGTTACTTTTAGATCCTTGTGTTCTAAATGACCCTTCTCCATCCTTGTTATTAACATTCTTCTGGTGTTTATAGACTGCTGTTCTCCTTTCTATGTTGTTCAGAGAAGCTAGACATAGTGCACTCTTATGGTCTTTTCTCATATGTCGCTTCTTCCTCTAGAACAGGGGTCGGCAACCTTTCAGAAGTGGTGTGCTGAGTCTTCATTTATTCACTCTAATTTAAGGTTTCGCGTGCCAGTAATACATTTTAACGTTTTTTGAAGGTCTCTTTCTATAAGTCTATAATATATAACTAAACTATTGTTGTCTGTAAGGTAAATAAGGTTTTTTAAATGTTTAAGAAGCTTAATTTAAAATTAAATTAAAATGCAGAGCCCCCCCGGACCGGTAGCCAGGACCCGGGCAGTGTGAGTGCCACGGAAAATCAGCTCGCGTGCCGCCTTCGGCACGCGTGCCATAGGTTGCCTACCCCTGATCTAGAACCTTGATCATTTTGCTGTTCTTCTCTGAACTTTCGCTAGTTTGTCAATAACTTTCTGTTAATGTGCTTAAATTATGGTACATGGATAATGAATTTATTTGTGTGTATATACAATAGGTATACCAGTGATTTCCTCTGGAAATTCATAAATTCATATATTATAAGGCCAGAATGGACCATTGTGATTATTTAGTCTGACCTCCTGTATAACATAGGCCATAGAGCTTCCCCAAAATAATACCTTTTGAATTAGAAAAACATCCTTTCTTGATTTAAAAATTGCCAGTGATAGAGAATCCACCACAACTCTTGGTAAATTCTTTTAATGGTCAATTACCCTCACCGTTAAAAATGTATACCTTATTTCCAGTCTCAATTTGTCAAGCTTTATACCTTTCTTCTCGACTGAAAAGCTCATTCTCAAATATTTGTTCCCCACATAGGTACTTATAGATTGCAATCAAGTCACCCCTTAATCTTCTCTTGGTTAAATTAAAGACAGAGGCTCAAGGAGCTCAATCACTATAAGGCATGTTTTATAATCTTGTAATCATTCTTGTGGCTCTTCTTTGAAACCGCTCCAATTTATTAACATCCTTCTTGACCTGTGGTCACTAGAACTGGACACAGTATTTCAGCAGTGGCTGTACCACTGTGAAGTACAGAGGTAAAATAACCTCTCTACTCTTACTCAACATTCCCCTGTTTATTCATCCAAGGTTTGCATTAGCCCTTTTGGCCACAGTGTCACACTAGGAGTTCATATTCAACCGATTATCAATTGGGTTTGAGCACCTGTGGTTCTTCCCTTCAGAAGTTTATGACCAGTGGTGTTCAGTAACCAGATAGCCTTCTTAAAATGAAAATACTGTTTATTTTACAGTCAGAACAAAGTACACCTCTACCTCGATATAACGCTGTCCTCGGGAGCTAAAAAATCTTACCGCGTTATAGGTGAAACCGCGTTATATTGAACTTGCTTTGATCCACAGGAGTGCGCAGCCCCGCCCCCCCCAGAACACTGCTTTACCGCGTTATATCCGAATTCGTGTTATATTGGGTTGCGTTATATTGAGGTAGTGGTGTATTTAGAGAAAAAGCATATTAAAACAACAGTCTACATGCATTTCTGTTTTACCTAAAGACTTACTATCCCCTGATGGTAAGCTAGACAGGCCTAACTTCTTCAAACACCCCAATTGGTGCCTATGTCCCAGTCTTCTTCCCCTGAGCACCTACCCGCCTCTTGATAGACAGTCCCTTTTAAGCTGATATAGTCCTTTTGTTCTTTTACATTCCCAGGGCTTTGACCCTTCTCATCAAAAGCAGTTTTGCAGGTTGACTGGAGCCAGAGGTAAAATTGTCAAAAGCAAACTGATCTGGTGTTGTCTCTTAACGACTCTTACTGTTTGCTGAGACATGGCTTATCATGAGCCATTCTTTTTTCTTCTTGCTTATTTTTCCTGACAGCCCTCTCTTAAACTAAACCAATATATTCACACTGTAAACATCCCAGCAACCAGGTCAACAAACAATATTCATAAATTATTACAGAGCAACTCCAAATCCATCACAGCAATCGTTTTTGAAATCTAAGGATTTGGTAGGAATGGAAACTGAAGTTCTCTGGCTCCAGTGGGTACTGGATGGGGTCCTTAAACAGCTTCAGTGTAAATTTCCCAGTGCTTGCTTCCTTCTCTATTACCTTCATTAGCTTGAACTTTTAGGGATAGTGGTGACAGTTTATTCTCTATATCATCTTAGTCCTGGGCCTTCCCTGATACTAGTTCTGAATCATACCAGATTATGGTAGTTTTGTTATATGGAATACTTTCTGTTATGAGTCCACGAGACACTGGACTGAGCCAGATAAAACTCATTTTACATTAGAACTTAGATCACTGTGAAACTCCAGAAGCTCCAGCCTTCCAACGGGAGCAATGGGGACAAAAATGTAAATGGCGTCCAGGCGGAGCTTGATAAGTTTATGGAGGGGATGAGAGTGCCTACAATGGCTTGTAGCCAATCAGCAGCTGCTAGTAGCAAATATCCCCAATGGCCAGGGATGGGGCACTAGATGGGGAGGGCTCTGAGTTACTAAAGAAAATTATTTCCCAGGTGTCTGGCTGTTGGGTCTTGCCGAAATGTTCAGGGTTCAACTGACCACCATATTTGGAAAGGAGTTTCCCCCCAGATCAGCATGGCAGAGACACTGTTTGTTTGTTTGTTTTTGTTTTGCCTTCCTCTGCATCCCAGGGTATGAATCATTTGCAGGTTTAAACTAGAGTAAATGGTGGATTCTCTGTAACTTGAAATCTGTAAATCAAGATTTGAGGATTTCACTAAATCAGCCTGAGGTTATGGGCCTATTACAGGAGTGGGTGGGTGAGGTTCTGTGGCCTGCAATGTGCAGGAAGTCAGACTAGATGATCAGGATGGTCCCTTCTGGCCTTAAAGTCTATGAGTCTATGAACTGCTTGCAAAAGATGAGCACACTGGACCTGATCTTCAGCAGATGTAAATCAGCATGGTTCCCTTGACTTCAACGGATTTACATCAGTTTACGACAGCTGGGGAAATGAACCACTATCTTTGAGTCCGAGACTGCAGAAGTAATTATCACTATAGGAATTGGAAAATACATTTCATGTACAGGAAATACATTTTCTATACCTTTAAAATCTACTTTGCTATTTTTCATTGCACAAAAACAGACGTAAACAACTATTGTTATTATGAAAGCAATTATAAGGTAATAATTGTAGGGGGAAACATTCCAGCTGTAAATATGTAGTAGACAATGGTACATCATTCTTACCTAAGAAAATTAATCTGTAACTCACCCAGTGAAAAATTACTTCAGCAGTAGTTTAGAAACATTGCCTGTGAAAAGTTTTATAAAGAGCAGTGACTTTGGAGTTCTGCTCATATATAAAAATCGAGCTGGTCACGAATGGTAAGTATATTTATTTAGTGGAAAATGTTTTGTACATTTTACAAAAAAGTGAAGAAAATGTTGAATTTTTCCTCATTTTTTGTTCAATAAAAATGAAAAACAGTGTGAGCCATTTTTTGTTTTTTTAAATTTTCCCCTCCTTGTTCCGTTCCTCTTGTTTTCTCACTGGCAAAATGAAAAAGAAGGGCCTAAAGGGGATTAAAAAGGAAAGTGAAAGAGGTAAGGAAAATGGAAATTGGGGGGGGCGGGGTTGGTTTTGAAAACTGAAAAAAGAATTTGTTTTTTGGTTGCTGGCATTTTTGCTGAAAAATCAGAAAACTTTCAAAAGAAAAATCCAAAACTTTGTTACCAAAATTTTAATTTTTAAAAAAAGGCCATTTTTCATAAAAAAAAACTATTGGAATTGATAAATGTTGTCCAGCTCGATATAACAGTTTTCTCAAATAATGGGGCTACTTCTACATTTCATTGAAGAGAGGCCTGTGCTTCTGAACACATCCTGGTTCTTCCTTCTGGGAGACCCCATCTGCACCACTCTGTTTACTCAGGCTTGGAGCACAGTGGAGGATTTGGGCAAAAGTCAACATCATATACAAGGTGTGCATAAATATGCAGCAATACATTGCATTCTGGGTAATGTAGTCTTCACTTTTGTTCTCCAAACTGCTCATTTAAATAATGCTTGATGTCCTCTTTATTCTTCCAACCATTTTCCACCAGCCAGAAAGGGAGGAAAACAGCTGCCTCCACAACTGATGCCAGCATCACTCTCCTGATGCCTGGCAGGTGTTACTTATGCATAAATGGTTGCATTCCCTCCCTCCAGTGAACTGGGTGCCTCACCACTGAATTGCACCTGGCATATATTGGCCCACAGTTGTTCCATCATTAAACCAGTTTGTGTGTCATTGGTAAGCTCTAGTCTCTGGAGTCCAGTTGCAAGATCATGCCACAGGCATAAGACTTAAAGCACAGAGATGGAGCTCAGAGTTCCTGCCATCAGAAATCTGATCTCATCTGGAAACATTCTTGACCATTATGTAGTGGTTGCACATAAATAAAGTTATGCAAGAAAAGATTCTCATGTTGGTACCACTGGAATAATTTGCTCTGAACTATAACATTAATGACTTTGGAAGAGGCTTATTTGTAACATTGGATGTTTCATAATACTGCAGAACTTAGATCTACTTCGGCTTGTGTCAGCCACTTAACAATCAGCTGGAGTGCTCACTGGCTCCAGTTTTGACTCAGAGATCTTAACTACTTCAGCCAGCTACGTGCTACTAGATGAAGGACAAGTATCTCAGAACTGTAAAAGAATAAATAAATCATGCAACATGGAATGCACTTCCTTGTAGCTGTGAATCAAAATATTTTCAACATTTTAATGTGTACTTATATATTAATAATCTTCCTCTTTGCAAGGATTACCACGATGAAACAAATTCTATCCCTTTGGGCCTGATTTCCTAGATTTCAGAGCCTGAGCTCCAGCCCGAGCCACAATTTCAAAGATATTTTTATATAGATACACAGATATTTTTAGAGCTGTAGCGTGAGCGTCTCTGACCTAAGTTTGTTGACCAGGGCTGGGATGCTTACTCCCACGGGCTTCAAAATGCAGTGGTAGAACTACGCTCCATGAATTTAATGGTCCCTCCTGGGCCTTAAAATATATGAGTCCATGTAATCAAGTGTTCCTCTCACTATTACCCTTATCTCCCAACCTCACCCAGTTGTTGCACCATTCAATTACTACCGGTGGGTGGACCTCTGCACCTATGCAGAACCCCTTTGAAGCCAATGGGACCTGCCAGTATGCATCTAATTGCTGCATCAGAGCCTTAAACTGTGAGCCAAAACCTGCTGCAATCAAAGGAAAGACTCACTTTGATTTCAATGGGCTTTTGAGTACGTCCTTAAGAGTATAAGATTTCTGAAGTGTGCAATCTCTCTTTCATGGGTTTGCACAGCACCAATTGCACAGCACCAGACTCAATGGGGCCCTAATCCTGATTGGGATCTCTGTGTGCCACTATAATACAAATAATAATAATAGCCACTTGATTAAATGCAAAATTATAACAATCTCTGTTTCAATGTAATAAAGTGCAGTATATTGGGTTCCATTCTCCATAACACCTATGCAAGTATATGACAATTCCATTGAGCTCAGTATGGTTACTTTGAGTCTGCACTAGTGTAACTGACAGCAAAATTTGGCCTAGAATTATTCCTCATCTTATTATTTTGCAACCTCTGGGAAGACTGGTGTGATGTTATTGACATAAACTGTAACCGTACCGATCATTGTTGCAACCACTGTTACATATTTGCAGCAAATATTGTACAAAGGTTGTCGTGTGAGGTGTCTATAAAAAGGTTATGATTTGCTGGTTATGATTGTGCTATCTAAATGCATGTATCTTTTTGTATTTAAAGTTATAAGTATTGGCTCTATACTGTCAGTATTTCAAACTTGTGCTATGCTTCTGGGTGACACCCCAGACAATTTGACATCAGCACTGCCTAGCATGCTTGATGGCCCATTAAGGACCATCAGCTATACAACTGACCCTTTGAGAGAAGACAGATACACCTTGTGACTCAGCAAGGCATGCAGGGACATGCCTATGGACAGAACTCTAAGGTTTTTCCATGCCATGTGCTGGGTAGCTTGTGGTTGGAACAAAGAAAGCACAAGCCACATGGCAAAAGGACTATAAAAGGCATCATCATCATCATCATCATCATCTCCATTTTGTCTTCAATCCTACTTCTTACTTCTGGAGGAACCTTGTTACAAACTGAAGCTCTGAACAAAGGACTGAATGATCCATCCCCGCTGTGGATGTACTCCAGAGACTTGATTTGAACCTGCAGTTTATTCCATAACTGCTACAAGCCTGAACCAAGAATGTTGCCATTACTGTATGTAATTGATTCCATTTAACCAATTTTAGCTCTCATCTACATTTCTTTCTTTTATGAATACATCTTTAGATTTAGATTCTAAAGGATTGGCAACAGCGTGATTTGTGGGTAAGATCTGACTTGTATATTGACCTGGGTCTGGGGTTTGGTCCTTTGGGATCGGGAGAACCTTTTTTCTTTTACTGGGGTATTGGTTTTCATAACCATTTGTCCCCATAATGGTTGGCACTGGTGGTGATACTGGGAAACTGGAGTGTCTAAGGGAATTGCTTGTGTGACTTATGGATAGCCAGTGGCGTGAGACCGAAGTCCTCTCTGTTTCGCTGGTTTGGTGCCTTAATAGTAAAGGAACTCCAGCTTTGGGCTGTAACTGCCCTGCTCTAAGCAATTTGTCCTGAATTGATACTCTCAGTTGTGTTCCACCAGAGGCAGCATCGTTACAACTGGAGACAGCCACCCAGTTTTTAAATAAAACCCAACACCGTTATTTTTTGTCCACAGGCAGCCTCCTCACTTCATGTGTTGATGTCAGTAGGAAGCAAGGTCACCTCTATGCAACAAGATTTCTGTAACCACATAAACTTGAGGCTTACAAAAGAGGAGAAAGGTAGCAAAACGATGGTAATCGGAACACAGGACTATAGTAACTGCCATACTGGATTAGAGCAATGGCCCTTCTAATCCAGTATTCCATCTGCGACTGTGGTCAGTACCAGCTGTTTCAAGGGGCAAGAAACTCTGCAGCAGGCAGTAATTGGATAGCTTTGCCTTAGGGAAAATTTCTAGCTAACCCTTTGAAATGAAAGATTGTCTATGACAGTGGCTCATTCAACTGCCTTGTAATTTTTGTTTCCTTAAAAACCTTTCCACTCCACATCAATTGCTAAATTTTAGAGGTGAAGACATTTGGAATGACTTGCTCAAAAATGTGTCATTTCAATCTAGGATTTAAGACCCCAAATGTCCATGTTTACCAGGGTTTGTTTTTTGTTTGGTGAGTGTCTGGACTAAGAATAAAAAGTTTGCATATGTATTTTATGCCTTAATTGCCTTGAGAAATTAAGTCATGTTATTAGTGATAGAAAGTCAATTTTCCTTTAATTAATTGTGCTTTATTAGTTCCATGATGTCCTGCTGATTGAATTAAACTTTATATCACAGGAAGAGTTATTATTTTTCACATTATATGCATTCCCACAACCCTTCTCCTCCTGGGAAGCCTGAGGATTTAGGTCCTGTACCTACACCAGTGATCTTGTTAGAGAGAAATGTAATTATTTTTTGGCACATAAGTTGGACTTTTTGGGACACTCAATTACAATATATATTAAACACAAATGTTATACTACTGATAATTTACATTTCAATTAGAAACTGCATGACTGTGCTTATTTAAAAAAAACCTCTAATTAAACTCACAAAAAAGCTAGTCAAGTCAAGTTAAAGGTTGACATTAATGCACAAAAGTCAGGAAATGTGTTACCAGTTTCTTGTATTAAGTTGTTGATCCAATGCCTAGCTTGATCCAATGGAGGACCTGATTTTTAAAAGTGCACCTAGGTGCATCTGCCAAACATGCTAGGTCTGATTCTCCATTGCTCTGTACTTTGTGGAGTCTTTGAAACCTGTGCAAAGTGAGTGTAAAATGCAACCAGATGAGAATATCAACTTTTTAGACCAAATTTGTGGTGTTGTTAGAATCTACTCAAGGCCCAGGGCAATGGATGACTATAGGCACATGTAGCCCACACAAGCCTAATAGGGAGATAGCTTTTTAAGTCATCTAAAGAGAAGAAGTGTGTGTGTGGAGGGGGAGGAATGAGATGTGTCTGAGTCATTGTTGCTCCACAGATGCAAAATTAGCATTCATGCCCAGAGTTTCTGGGCACGTTCAATAGGTTCTCGGTAGCTGGACTAGTAGAATCTATTGAGCAAATGTAGTCAGGGCAGCTGCTTTACAAAAGGACATGTGACTGGCATGGGTTGGGAGAAGTTCAGCCATAAGAGCAGAAAGTGGTCTGTTTCCCCTTAACTTCAAAGCATTCTGCAGCAGATTGGTAATATTGTTAACTTTCCCACAGGGAAACCTTGTTAGTTATAGAAGGGAAAAATTAATTGTTTTCATTTTAATTGTATACCTTGAATGTTGTTCGATTTTAGCCAAACTATTTTTATCACTATGGTTCACCAACTATTTTCTTATTTAAATGTGAGCTAGGGAAAGAGTCCTTTCTATTTTGCTATTCTCAGTTCATTATTTTTGTTGTATCAAATAAATAAATAAAATAAATTAATGGAGATATCCCATCTCCTAGAACTGGAAGGGACCTTGAAAGGACATTGAGTCCAGCCCCCTGCCTTCACTAGCAGGACCAAGTACTGATTTTGCCCAAGATCCCTAAATGGCCCCTTCAAGGATTGGGCTCACAACCCTGGGTTTAGCAGGCCAATGCTCAAACCACTGAGCTATCCCTCCCCCCAAGGATATTCATTTACACATTTTAATTAATACTGATTATAGAATTAGTTAATTAGTTAGCTGATTTGCTGGACTGTGGAATCACTCAATTAGCTAAGGAGGTAAAAGAGTCTGCGTGGGTTCCAATTGGAAATTTTGGTAAGCAAGAGGAGGGAAGATACTGCTGCACTGCTTTTGACTCAGCAGATTGTATCACGTTGATGAATAAGGACTCTGAGGCTCACGTGAACTCAACCTGAGCTTTTGGAACCCTGAGCTACTTCTCACTGTATTTCTGCAGGGACTGACCTGTTTTTTTTTATATATATATATATATATATATATATATATATATATATATATATATATATATATATATATATATATATATATATATGTATGTATAACTGTGAAGATAATGTCAAGTATCAGAGGGGTAGCCGTGTTAGTCTGAATCTGTAAAAAGCAACAGAGGGTCCTGTGGCACCTTTAAGACTAACAGAAGTATTGGGAGCATAAGCTTTCGTGGGTAAGAACCTCACTTCTTCAGATGCAAGTAATGGAAAGTTTTGTGAAGATAATGTATGTGGATTATAAAATAGCCTTGTTTTGTAGTAGAAATTAAGCTGTTTCTTTTTCGCTATAAAATGCTATAAAGTTGGTACTTAAGAATTAAGTGCATTCATCTTGTTTTTCAGACTTGATTGTGGGCAGGGTGACCCTCTGCAATCCTTGCTGAGAATCCTCAGTGTCTGAATTCTGGGTCTCCATGTGCTTTTCTATCAGAGTTGTGTTGAAGCATTAGAAGAGAAGTGGTAAAGTTAACTCTAGACCACACAGTCATATACATGTAACTTGTCACAGGCCCTGCACAGGCTTCCCCTCGGAGATTGTTCTAGATTCTCAGAAAGGCCAGCCCATCATAAACTCATAGGCATGCACAACATTTATAAAAAATTAGATATTTCTCAGTTTTACACACAAATCACCTGATTTGTTCATGCACATCAGGCATTTGGGGGCTGGTTCTGCTCCCACTGAAATTAATAGGCCATTTGTGCACCCCGCTGAAGGGTTCAGAAAAGGGTGCCCACACTTTTTAGCTGTATATGGGACCAAACACCCTGCATTCTAAATGGAATAGTTAAAGGGAAATAGTAGCTAATCAAAACACAGCCAGAACTCAGACTCCCCTGATGTTTCCCAATTATTAGTTAGAAATGTTTGGAAACCACAAGTGTTAGATCTACAAGAGGTGGTTTATTGGCCACAGAAACTGAGAATGAAGGGATATTAAATGGAGAGGCTGGGAAAAGATTTATTAGCTAAGGAAAATCAGTATGAGGTAAACAGTATGTGGTAATGAGCTAGAAGAAAGGAGAGGGAGTTTACAAAATTTCGCTGAGGGGGCTCTGTTTTCCAATGTGAAGAGAGGAAAAAAAACATATTGAGCAGATTGTAGCAGAGAGAGTGTGAGCAATATTAAGTGATACAATGTTTCATTGTGAATAATTAGCTACATTGAAAACTTTCTCCATCAACGGTTCTTCAACTAAACGGTGACTTGGAGTTGGGAGCAACCAGCCCCCAACTGCAAGAGTGTTCATAGAATCATAGAATATCAGGGTTGGAAGGGACCTCAGGAGGTCATCTAGTCCAACCCCCTGCTAAAAGCAGGACCAATCCCAACTAAATCATCCCAGCCAGGGCTCTGTCAAGCATGACCTTAAAAACCTCTAAGGAAGGAGATTTCACCACCTCCCTAGGTAACCCATTCCAGTGGAAGGCAATTAGGTTAGTCAGGCATGACTTGCCCTTGGTGAATGCATGCTGATTGTTCCTGATCACTTTCCTCTCCTCTAAGTGCTTCAGAATTGATTCCTTGAGGACCTGCTTCATGATTTTTCCAGGGACTGAGGTGAGGCTGACTGGCCTGTAGTTCCTCGGATCCTCCTTCTTCCCTTTTTTAAAGATGGGCACAACATTAGCCTTTTTCCAGTCATCCGGGACCTCCCCGATCGCCATGAGTTTTCCAAGATAATGGCCAATGGCTCTGCAATCACATCCACCAACTCCTTTAGCACCCTCGGATGTAGTACATCCAGCCCCATGGACTTGTGCTCGTCCAGCTTTTCTACATAGTCCTGAACCACTTCTTTCTCCACAGAGGGCTGGTCACCTCCTCCCCATGCTGTGCTGCCCAGTGCAGTAGTCTTGGAACTGACCTTGTTCGTGAAGACAGAGGCAAAAAAAGCATTGAGTACATTAGCTTTTTCCACATCCTCTGTCACTAGGTTGCCTCCCTCATTCACACTTTCCTTCAGGGCCGGCTCTAGGTTTTTTGCCGCCCCAAGCAAAAAAAATTTTGGTTGCCCCCCGTCCCAGCCCTGGGCTCCTCGCCGCACCCCCCTGCTGCCCCAGCCCTGGGCTCTCTCCCCCGCCCACCTGCACCCTCCTTCCGCCGCAGCCCTGGGTCACTGGTAACTCACTCCCACGGCAGGTCATTCAGCAGGAATTTTAGATGTGCACAGAACACAGACAGGATTGGTTCCCATATGGTTACAGAACTGCAGTAAAGTGGAACAATTTTCAGCTTGTGTGATTGGAGGATATCTGGATGCATATTATAAGACTGTCCTACATAAATGAGGAAAAGTTGAGGTGCCTTTATTATTCTTTTGTTCCACTCTTTCTTTCTATGGGGAATTTGCCAATGCAATATCACTGTCTTCCTTTTAAACAAACAAACAAAAAAGGCAATGGCTGTTGAAAATAGCAATTCCTGTCCTAATAACCACTGGGAAGCATTTCTTGCTCAATTTTATCCTACTTTTTCTACAGCAAGTTACAGTGGATCAGTGTATTTGATTTGGGAGAAATGAAGTAACAGCTGCCCAAACTGAGCTTGAGCACTCCTGAATTTTGAGGTGTTCAAATCTGGAAGGCAGGTGCTGGGAGGGAGGGGGGGGAAGGGGGCTGTGGCTCCGCAGGGGAGCACGGCAGCATGTATGGCACTGCGCGGAGACAGACACGCTGGTCTGAGTGGCACGGTAAGGGGGCTGGGGGGTTGGATGGGGCGGAGGTTCGGGGGGGCAGTCAGGGGCAGGGAGAAGGGGGGGTTAGATGGGTCAGGGGTTTGGAGGGGACAGGCAGTGGTTGGATAGGCATGGGAGTCCCTGGGGTTTGTCAGGGGACAGGTAGGGGGTGGGGTCCTAGGGTGGAAGTTGGGAGGGTCTCAGGAGGGGGCAGTTGGGGACAAGGAGAAGGGAGGCTTAGATGGGGGTGGGGTCCCAAGGGGCAGTTAGGGGCAGGGGTCCTGGGAGGGGGTGATCAGGGGACAGGGAGCAGGGGGGGTTGGATGGGTTGGGGTTTCTGTGGGGGGCAGTCGGAGGGACTGGATGGTGGCAGGGTGGGGCTACCCTCCCTCCCTGTGGAGTGTCCTATTTTTTGAATGTTAAAATATGGTATCCCTACTCACAGCGCAGCTCTCCATTCACAGCAGGCTGCAGTATGAGGTCTCAGCTCCTTACTCCCTCCCCCTCTTTCCTGTTGGTAGTGGCCAAGGGAATGCTGGGAAATGTAGTTCTTTCCCTGCTCCAGGGCTGGCTCTATAGGCAGGGAGCTAACCAAGGAACTACAGCTCCCAGGGCCCCCTGTTGGTTCTCAGCTCCCATGCTGGATCCCTGCCGCCCCTGCAAATGGGCTGCCCCAAGCACGTGCTTGCTTTGCTGGTGCCTAGAGCCGCCCCTGCTTTCCTTGACCACCTTCTTCTTCCTGAAGAAACCCTTCTTGTTATTCTTAACATCTCTTGCTAACTGCAACTCCAAGTGTGATTTGGTCTTCCTGATTTCACTGCTGCATGCCTGAGCAATATTTTTATACTCCTCCCTGGTCATTTGTCCAATCTTCCACTTCTTGTAAGCTTCTTTTTTGCATTTAAGATCAGCAAGGATTTCACTGTTAAGCCAAGCTGGTTGCCTGCCATATTTACTATTCTTTCTATACATCGGGATGGTTTGTTCCTGCAACCTAAGTAAGGATTCTTTAAAATACATCCAGCTCTCCTGGACTCCTTTCCCCCTCATGTTATTCTCCCAGGGGATCCTGCCCATCAGTTCCCTGAGGGAGTCAAAGTCTGCTTTTCTGAAGTCCAGGGTCCGTATTCTGCTGCTCTCTTTTCTTCCTTGTGTCAGGATCCTGAACTCGACCATCTCATGGTCACTGCCTCCCAGGTTCCCATCTACTTTTGCTTCCCCTAGTAATTCTTCCCTGTTTGTGAGCAGCAGGTCAAGAAGAGCTCTGCCCCTAGTTGATTCCTCCAGCACTTGCATCAGGAAATTGTCCCCCACACTTTCCAAAAACTTCCTGGATTGTCTGTGCACCGCTATATTGTTCTCCCAGCAGATATCAGGGTGATTGAAGTCTCCCATGAGAACCAGGGCCTGTGATCTAGTAACTTCTGTTAGTTGCCAGAAGAAAGCCTCGTCCACCTCATCCCCCTGGTCTGGTGGTCTATAGCAGACTCCCACCACAACATCATGCTTGTTGCTCACAGTTCTAAACTTAATCCAGAGACTCTCAGGTTTTTCTGCAGTTTCATACTGGAGCTCTGAGCAGTCATACAACTCCCCCACCTTTTCTGCCCTGCCTGAATGCAACTCCCCCACCTTTTCTGCCCTGCCTGTCCTTCCTGAACAGTTTATATCCATCCATGTCAGTACTCCAGTCATGTGAGTTATCCTACCAAGTCTCTGTTATTCCAATCACATCATAATTACTTGACTGTGCCAGGACTTCCAGTTCTCCTGACTTGTTTCCCAGGCTTCTTGCATTTGTGTATAGGCACTTAAGATAACTCGCTGATCATCCTGCTTTCTCAGTATGAGGCAGGAATCCTCCCCTCTTGTGCTTTCCTGCTCGTGCTTCCTCTAGCATCCCTCTTCCCCACTTACCTCAGGGCTTTGGTCTCCTTCCCCAGGTGAACCTAGTTTAAAGCCCTCCTCACTAGGTTAGCCAGCCCACTTGCGAAAATCTCTTTCCTCTCTTTGTTAGGTGGAGCCCATCTCTGCCTAGCACTCCTCCTTCTTGGAACACCATCCCAAGGAGGATGGACGAGAACACCACTTGCACCTCAAACTCCTTTATCCTTCTTCCCAGAGCCATGTAGTCTGCAATGATCCGCTCAAGGTCATTCTTGGCAGTATCATTGGTGCCCACATTGGGAAGCAGGAAGGGGCAATGATCTGAGGGCTTGATGAGTCTCGGCAGTCTCTCTGTCACATTGTGAATCCTAGCTCCTGGCAAGCAGCACACTTCTCAGTTTTCCCAGTCGGTATGGTAGATAGATGACTCAGTCCCCCTGAGGAGGGAGTCCCCAACCACCACCACCCGCCTCCTTCTCTTAGGAGCAGTGGTCGTGAAACCCCCATCCCTAGGACAGTGCATCTCATGCCTTCCAATTGGTGGAGTCTCCTTCTGTTCCCTTCCCTCAGATGTATCATCTAGTCCACTCTCCGCATTAGTACCTGTGGAGAGAACATGAAAATGGTTGCTTACCTGTATCTGCATTGCTGGAGGTCACATGCTGCCAATTTTCTTCACCGTCCTTCTGTCCCTGCTGCGCAGCCTGCTCTGATTCTTCAGAATGTTGTGCCTGTAGAAGCATATCCTGACGTCTGTCCAGGAAATCTTCATTTTCTCTTATGCAATGCAGGGTCGATACTTGTTTCTCCAGACTTTGAACCTTCTCTTCCAATATGGAGGCCAGCTTGCACTTTGTACAAAGTCACTTCTTTCCTGTGGAACAAAAACAAACATGGCACATTCTGTGCAGGTCACAATAGCTGATCGCTCACCATCCATATCACCTTCCTTTTAAGAGCTTCCTCAGCTGTTGCAGCAACTACTCAGAGGATCCTGCAAGTTGAACGCCTCAGTGGGCTCTCCCCAGGCGAACTCCTAGTCAAACTCCCTCTGTTAGCCTCTCCACTGTTGTGTTATGTTGCGTGGTGTGCATGTTTTTGATTATTTTTATTGCAGCCTCAGCATAGACACAGGATCTGATTTTCAAAAGAACTGGCCTCATTCTGTTCCCATTGAAATCAGTGGAAGATTTACTATTAACTTCGATGGAAGAAGAGTTAAGCTAAGGCTGGGTGAGTTTGAAAATCCCACTCAGTGTCCAGACTGTTAAAGATATGTTGTATGAGATTAAGAGGGCAACCCCCACCCCCCAGATATCTACCAAACCCTGCACTCTCTATCCTATATACCATGTAATGGTCCATCAACACAGGCCAGTGCTTCATTACAATGACATTCTTTTGCAAACAATCAGGTCATGCCCAAAATCTTAGATTTTGTAAACTTTTTGGGGCAGTGCCCTTCTGAAAAATACCTGGTATGCCTCTAAGGGCTCATACATATAAACAATGTTGGTACAGAGTTGTAATAGGTGGTTTTGCAACAATTAGGGAAGAGTTCATCATTAGTTTGGATAAGTATCCAAAATATTGTATAGCTATGTGAGCTCTGCTGTGTATCCCAATAGACCCTGGCTTTTCCTTGCTGTTGTTCCCTTCTGAGGGAAGATCTGGTGGCTTCCGTTCCCTCCAATACCTTTGGGGTCAAATTGCAGTATGGTCCTTTTAGGGGGTATCTCACCTTCCTCAGTCCTCTCCCAGTGTTTTCCCCTTCTCTTACTCATTTCCCTGAAGTTCCATCTGAGGTTTGGACTCCTCTCCCCTATTAATCTATCATGCCCTCCCCTGCTCTTTGTAAGAAAACCATGCTCCATTCAACGGTATTCATGGCAATGCACAACTAGCTAATAACATGGCTTAGCTAACATAGTTCTCAGAAAAAATGCTTGATCACACTATCTATCACCCACAAGGTCTGTCCTGTCCATGGTGCTATAACAGTAGTAGCAACTGACCCTGAAACTCCCTCTTCATGTAGTCTTTCCAATACCAGGAGTTTATGATTCAGTGGTTGAAAACGTTGAATTGGTTTGATTAAATCAGTTCTTGTTTTTACACTTATGTATTCTGCTTTTTAAATAATTAGGGATTTCTTTCCTGGAATATCCTTTTGTTGATCAAATGCAAAAGCGAACAATTGTCCCAAAGAATACCTTGTCCCACTGACATGAGACAGAGGTGCAGTAACACAAACCTTTTCCTGGTCTATCAGTACTGGCTTCACGCTATGCACCCCGAGCTGTTGAGTGTCTCAGTAATTTCCTTCACCTCAGGTAGCTAGGTGCAGCTGCTGCCCTGCATGGTTGCCGCCTGTGTTAGACATAATTTTCAGGGTTCTTGTTGGACTTGTCCACCTTTCATAATGCCCAAGGTGATATTTCAGACCAGCATTCATCATTGATGGCATAGCTCCAATGAGCAATCCCCTACTTCAGATGTTATACCCCTCCACCACAATGAGGTACAGGTCAGACTCGGAGTGGCAGGGGACTCATGAGGCATATTATAACCAAGTGGCAGATGATGTTGAATTTGGCTTAGCCAGGAGAGACTTAAAGCCGGTATTCCGCACGATCCGCAACCTCAGTGGTCAAGAGGTAGTCATTACGAACAGCATCCTGAATGACAGCCAGGACTGTCCATGTAAATCAGATGATGACATCCTCTCACATTGGGTGGAACATTATCACAGTGTCCTGACCCACCTCCAGCTGCTGCTTGTTCAGAGCTGGACAATTTGGCAGCCACTATGGTTTCGGACCCTGACACTTGTACTGATGCACCAATGTTGGCTGAAGTGAAGGGCGACATTTGCAAACTGAAAAATGGACATGCACCTGGCGCTGATGGCATCCCCCCAGAGCTGCTACAATGTGCTATTGACCCTGTAACGAAATCACTTCTGGCCAGCTTTCATCTGGTATGGAGAACTGGAACCTTGCCAACCTCCTGGAAGGACAGTTTTGTGATTTCACTTTATAAGGGCAAGAGACTGCGTGGTGAATGTAACAGCCACAGGCCAATCACCTTGTGGTCTGTGCCAGGGAAGTGTTTGCGCATGTTCTGCTGGCTCATTTGGAGCACCTGCTACATTGGAAGCGTCATCCCCAACAGTCAGGCTTTACAAGGAACAGGTCCATTTTGGCCCTCCGTTTGTTGTCGGAGGTACACTGTGAGTTCCCCTGTATGTAGCATATATTGATTTTAAGGCTGCATTTGATTCAGTTGATCAAATCACACTATGGGTGGCCTTAAAGGGCATAGGTGTCCCAAACACTGCTGGACTTGACTAGCGAGTGGCATAATGGAAATCAGATGTCTGGGAAATCAGATGTCGGCACCTTTTAAATCACTATCTGGTGTCAGGCAGGACTGCGTCTTGCCCCCTGCACTCTTTTGTCAGGCAATGGATTTCATAATGCATCATTCCATCAGGTCCATAGGCATTAAGATTGGTGATCTCTCTCTCTCAGACCTTGACTATGCTGATGACATTGTTCTTCTGGTACTGAGCCCCAACAGATTTTGGGAGGCACTCCAGCACATGGAGGAGTTGACCAAGGTTGGCCTCCAAGTTTTGCGGTCAAAAACAAAGCTGCAAAATCTAGGTCCAGGTCCATCTGCGACTCCAATCTCTTTGAATAATGAAACTGTTGAAGCAGTCTCCAGCTTTTGATATTTGGGTTCTATGCTCACCAGTTCCTCCAACTCTCACATGGAGATTCTCAGTGGGATTGGCATCACAGCATCTGCCATGGGTCGTATACAACGAATATGGAATCATATCAGCACGCCAACTAAGTTCAGGATCTATTCGAGCTGTATCTTCTCCGTACTGTTGTACGGTTGTGGAACATGGACATTATGCAACTCAGCTGGAGGCTTTCCACGCAAAATGCCAATGTTGTATATTGGGCATAAAGTGGAATTACTTCATTTGTAATTCAGATGTTTATGGTCACTCTGGTCTACAGACTACTGGGGCCATTGTCCACAGACAGCATCTTAGGCTTTTCAGATATGTTGCAAGAATGCCACAAGACGTTCCAGGGAATGCCATTCTCCAGGTGGCTTGTAACATCTGGGATAAAATTCCACCAACTGAGGGGTGGAGGTGGCCTGGAGGCCATGGGTTCATCAGGTCTGTTCCGATGCTGGACACTTGGGCCATCAAGCTCTTGCGGCCGCACAGGAACTGACCAAATGGTGAATGATCGTTACGG
This sequence comes from Emys orbicularis, assembly GCF_028017835.1. Taxonomy (NCBI): domain Eukaryota; kingdom Metazoa; phylum Chordata; order Testudines; family Emydidae; genus Emys; species Emys orbicularis. Next base: position 18,447,468 of record NC_088688.1, on the reverse strand, counting down.
GTGACTGTCTGGTTAAGCGTTGAAGAAGAGAAGAATATCTTTTTGTGAGGAGTAATCAGGATTAAAATTCCTTTTTGATAGGCAGTGTAGTCCTGCAAGAGAGCATAGGACTGGGACTCAGATCTGCGTTTTATCCCCAGTTCTGCCATTGACCTGCTGTGTGACCTCAGCGAAGTCATGTGTCGTACTGGGGACTGAATAATAGAGAGTCTACCTGGAGCATTGGGAAGTCCTTGAGGTTATGCACAGCCAGTTGGAACCAGATACTGGAACCCAATAGAATAAACCAGATCTCTTGCAAGCACCTTAAGCACCGAGACCCTGATACTCAAAGGTATTTAGGCACATAACTCCCATGGGAGTGAGATGCCTAAATACCTTTGAGGATCTGGGCCTTAGAGATCACTGAACACTGCATCCTATAACTCCTTTGTACCGTGGTTTACCCTTCTGTAAAATGGAGATGATTTATTTCTTTTTAAGCACTTTATTTTAATGTTACTGTATAACATATAATTCTAGGTACTCATCCTGTGCTGTGAGTGCTACTGTCATAGGTTAAAACACAAACAATAACATACAATGACTGTCCCGGATGAATATAACCACCCCAACCCCTTCCCTTCTCAGTAGCTTGAGAAAAGATAAGATCTCAAGGATAAAAGTGCTGCATAAAAGCTGTAATACTGTGTTTTCCCTTTTTTCTTCTTTATTTAATAGACCTCTGATTTGTTTCTTTCACAGCTCTTTAAAACCTGTAGAGGTTTATGTTTCTCTTCACCCAAGTTACCACAGTGAAAATACCGTGGTAAGCAGAGCCAAAAGCATATGAAAGTATGTTGAAAGGTTACATACACAGAGAACATACGAAAGGAAGAATGTTCTTCAAATTTTGCTATTTGGTCTCATTTGGTGGTGGTGGGGGGGGGGGGGGATCCTTTTTCCAGGCTCAGAGCTTAGATTCCCTTGGGGAACTTCTATAATTTCAAGACTAAAATGTTGGCTCAGATTTCTCAAATGACATCTCTCCTTTTACCAGATTAGCATTTTTTCTCATTACTGAAAGGTTCACAAAGAATGCTTAAATAGGCTCTTCTAAATTTGCACATCCAATAGAAATGTGGTTAGAATGTTACAGCATCTTGTGTGCCTGATGATTATTCATATATTCCAGAAAGATGACTATCACATGCATCCTTACTGGTGTTTTTTAAGGAGTCTTTTGCTATTATATATGGTTGAACTCCAACTGGAAATAGGGGATAAATTAGGAAAAAAATATTGATTTCCCATCTGGGCAAAGTCTGTTTCTGAACTGGATGGGCACATACCATATCAGGCATGAGTCCCCAATGAAACTGCAGGATTTGGAAACTTCAATCTTGATGAACTTTAACCTTTTGCAAGGTCCCAGTCTTTTTTTGCTTTGCAAAATGTGGACAACAGCGATTAAAACCTTGGCCTGAAGTTGTTAGCAAAACTCCCACTGACTTCACTGGAGCCACAATTTCACCCTAAAGGTCCTAAGCTCTGTTAGTATCTATGGGTAAATATTAATCCTTTTAGTCCTTTTCTGCTTCCAAATCATATTCAAATTCCCTCATTTTCTCCTTCATTTTACTAACCACATTACTTAAAGCCATGCAGGTTACAACAGACCTTGGATAGCCTTGCATTTTAACTTCCCCTTTCCCTTTTTTACCATTTCCCTCTGTCTCTTCTTCAAACAACTTACACACATTTCCAAGGATCACTTTCATTAATTGCTTTTAATGCAAATAAAATGGTTCCTTGTTCAGTAACATAGTTTATTATAAAATTGTCCAGGGTTTTCCCCTTTCGGCCAACATTTTTCTTATTTAATCTATTTCAATTTTTTCTTCTTATTATTAATCTTACTTTATTCTTTCCTCCCAAGGTACCTTACTGCCAAAGTACTGCAGTGTGCTGTGCACGTAGGCTTTAAAACAGTAGAGAAAAACACTCTGTTCCTAAACTTTTCCAGAAAACATAGTTTACCACCCCATATAATCTGGATCCAAATGATACTGTTATTGACAATCACGTTGGGGTCACCAATTTTGTGTGTATCTGAGTTAATGGCGACTCCAGATAGTCGAATAACAGGCTCAATTGGAATTATTTAATCAAAAATGATCAATTGGAGATTACTACAGTACTCTATAGATTACAGAAAAAATAAATACATTACCACCCTTTTCTTGTAAAATCAAGAGCTGGGTCTGTGTCTCTTCTTCACTGTAATTGGAGAGATGAGTCAGGTTTCATTCTCCAACTAAATTCCAGCACCAGTGTCATTATATAGGGTTCTCAAACAAAGAGACCCACTTTGCTAAAAGAAATATATGTTCTGATGTCATTTCTATACATTCTCACTTTACCTAATTTATGTGTGAAGGAATAATTTTCAGCTGAATCTTTCTTCCCCCGTAATTATTCTTCCCTGTTGATTCCCTAATAGGAAACGTCTGCTGTAGCAATTATCCCTTATCAGTTTCCCAGGTTTATATATCCTAATGTAAGATGTGTGTGTGTATGTATATTTATGTGTTAAGGGGCTGGTTTCTCAGTCTATCTGTAGGTTTAGACATAGAGATGCCATAGAATATTCGATACAGTCTAATGCACAGAATTCCTGAATCGAGTTATTTATTGGTCAAGGACCAGTGATCTGGGCCTTAGAATTCAACATACTCTTTGTTCATATCCTACAGATTTTAAGGAATAGTTAATATATAAATTAATCAAATATACAAAAAGAAAAGGACTAAAAGGATTAATATTTACTAATTTACTGTTACTAGCAGATACAACTTATCATTTCCAGAAACCTCCTTTTATTTCCTTATCTCACGCCTCAGCCTCGGTGGGAGTCACAAAGTAGGTGTTTCCTCACCAATCCGACCTTCCGGATCTGACCGAGTAGCAGAATGCCTGTTATAACTTTTAGCCCAGTGCTTAGAACACTCCAGGATGAGGGAGACATGGCTTCAGTTCCCCCCTCTGACTGATATGAAGAAAAGTTTTGAAGTTGGATCTTCCATCTCAAGAAATTGCCCAAATGACTAGGCTATGGGTAAATCTCTGTGTATGTCCTGTTGAAGCTGTTTAACTGTGTATAAATAAATATGCAGTGGAGTAGAGGATTGGAACCACAGCCCAGATGAGTGACTTAACGATGGGCTACCGGAGTCATTCTGACTCCATCTTCCTCTGGAAGTTTTCAGAGTTTTTTCCCATGGCCTGTCTCTTCCTGGAAGGGCAGATAGCTAGAGCTCCTTGAATAATAATGGAAGTAATTTGTGGGAATTCACTCCATTGTTAACCATAGAGATATATAATTTGTTCATGATTATTTAGATTCCACTGGTTTATTTATGAACTTATTTGCGAATCCTGGAATCCCACAATTTTTAGTACAAATGATCATTCACTCCATAGAGAGAAGTATGTTCGTGTTCTCCTAGAGGCAACAATTTAGGTGGGCAAAAAAAATGGCCCCATTCAAGTCAATAGATGTTTGCAATGACTTCAGTAGGGCCAGGATTTCACCCAATAAATCTGGCAAAATGGGAGGAGACTGATTTCCCTGCTGTAATGACTTGGAAAGTGTCGCTATGTTATAAGTACTGAAAAATCTATTTACTGGGAAGAAGAAACACCTAAAATGTTGGTTAACACTTGAGCATCTTACTTGACTGCTATTAACTGCAATGCTTTTACTATGGCTGTTTATATATGTATGTGCAGAGCCTAGCTCTGTAGGGGTTTGATCTCCATTTGGACTGGTAGACATTACCGCAATGCAGACAATTAATAATAATAATACTCAGAAGTAAAGGCCTGGAAGATCAGACCACATATGTTTAATACAAAAGCAGCCACCCAAGGGATGAAGGGTGGCTTGGCATTGCACAACACACTGAAAAAAAACTAGATATTTTGATCAACAACACAGGCACTAAACCCTAACCAGATCCCTGATATATATATATATATATATATATATATATATATATATATATATATATATATATATATATATATATATATATATATATAACAGTCAGAGCGGGACAGCTCGAGGCCTATGTACCACTTAAGCTCTGTTTTTGAGGCCCTGTACTGGCTGTCTGCATAGAGGTGAATGTCACTTTTCATATCTCATTCAAAACACCTCCTGTACAATGGGTGAAATCCTGGCCCCATTGAAGTCAATGGCAGTTTTGACACTGACTTCAGTGGGGCCAAGATCTTATCCTGAATACTTCAATCAGACTTACTGAAGGGCTGTGTCAGTCCTGCCAGGACTGGAACCTGCAATTTCAGAGAGTCCTAGTTATTCTTACCTGATACTTAGAGCACTATGTTTCATTCTTCAGAGGTGTATATTATAGGCTGTATATTTTACCTGCTGCTATGTACACTTATGTAGGAAACAGTAAGAAGGGTGTGAAAAGGCAATTTGATACAATTTCCAAAGATTTGGGGGGAAAAAACACATTTTAGATTTAGTTTTTATGAAAACAAGACATTGGAAATAAATATAACTTCCTAAGTTCATTCTGCATGATTAATGCTTTTGAATATTTACTTTTAACTTTGCAAGAAATGAGAATCTTTGGTTTCCTGTTAGATGGTTGTTGCACGATAAAAGATTTTGAAATTGGATGTTACAGGTCATAGATTTGTATTTATATATCCATTTCATGCTTCAAAAAATCAGCTTCTTAAAATGTAATACTTGATTACAGAAAAATGCTGCCCATAAGAATAAATAAATAAAATGCTGATAGCTGTTGTTCAGCTGTCTGATAGGAAGGGGAGGAATGTGACAATCTGGGAGAGGTATGAAAAGTATCGAAATATCAGCTGCTTTAATTAAGTCATTACACTTACCCTTTTTAAAAACAAATAGCAAGTTCTGTTTAAAAAAGAATGAGCCCCAGATAGGTGTTGTGTCTATAATAGCCAGATACACAGGAGGGGCTGTGCACCACTAGAGGTTTTGAAGTGTGTAAGTGGGAGGAATTCTGGTGGCTAACTTCATTTTCTCCTCACTTCCTGCCTGCCTCCCCACTATTCGCGTAGCTGAATTTGCGTATCTTAAATCGACACCCCCCCCCATAGTGAGGATGTAGCCTGAGTGAAGTAGTTAAGCTGACCTAACCCCTGGCATAGCCAGCCCTAGGTCGATGGAACAGTTCTTCCACCAACCTAGACACAGCCTTTCGGCAAAGTGGATTATCTACACTGATAGGAGAACCCCACACTAAAGTGCTACAGCGGTGCAGCTGCAGGATGTGCCACTACAATGTTTCAAGTATAGAGAAGACCTAACATCCTCTTCAGCTTGTAAAGCTTTTCCACTGTGCTATGTGAAGAAGCAGCAAGTGTGGATGGCCACTTCTGGGCCAGTCTTTCCCTTCTGTGTACAGAAGGAAACCAGGAAAAATGTAACTTTGTACAGCCCAAACCTCTCCCTTAGCCTCTTGTAGAAGAAATAAGATGGGGTAGGTGCTTCCCAGAGTCTGAGTCATATATTCTCGTTTGAGGAACTCTGGGAAGAGGTGGCTTCATTTAGTCTGATATGCTCCACCCCAAAAGACCTTTTGTAGGTGATCCAAACCATTTTGCAGCAAAATCCTGGGTGGGGGCAGCCCCATTCGAATTAATCCTCTGGAGGAGGAATGAAAGAACGAAGACCTCTCATCCTAGCCGTGGGGCCATCTGCTGCAAGAGAGAGACCTTTTTACTATTATCTTCCTATGTGCCTCATTGTATGCAGTGTTGTTGTAGGTGTGGCTGTCCCAGGACATTAGCGAGACAAGGTGGGTTAAGTCATATCTTTTATCGGACCAACTTCTGTTGGTGAGAGAGACAAGCTTTCGAGCTTGCACAGAGCTGAAGAAGACTTTGAAAGAAGTTGATCTAAATATTACCTCATGCACTTTGTCTCTCTAAATGCCTATTGTTGGTTGAATTCTGAACAAGCAGTATTTGATGTGGATAAGGACAAGCGAGCAAAAAGTATTCAGAAGGTACTTGCATTTATTTTTAAGAAGGATCTTCTTCACATACTTGGCAGAGCAACAATTTAGAAAAGAGTGTTCAACATCAGTAGCTTCACCATAGCTGAGTGCTACTCCAAGGGCAAGCTAACAAGAAAGCTGTCTCTTACTCATTTCATTTCCTAGGGCCAGTCACTAAAAAAGTCTTTCAATCTGAGCGTTCTGTTCCTGGTATGACACAGAGAGCAGTGAGGAAGGCTGTGAGTTGGATCGGGCTCACTATAGACCTGAGTAAAATTTACCCTATTTTGTCTAGTAAAATTTTATGTTGACATTTTCACTATTGTGAATGATTTCATACCCTTGACATTTCACTTTATGCAAAAATTTCAAGCCATCTGGCTATATTTACATCAAAAGAATGTGATAAAAATGTAAATTTCCCCCTTGAAAGTGAGCCTGTTTTCTCTTGAAAACAGGGTTCCATTTCACTGGGAAAAAATTTAATCTCTCTCTAAAAAATATTGTGCATACCTCAGTAAATCTGCCTGAGGAAAGGATCACATTTTGAGGACTTAGAGAGATGTTAAAAAAAAAAAAATGAATTTTGATTGGGCGTTGCATCTCATTACAAATATTTCACACACCTCTCATCAATATGTGGATAAAGGGTACAATGTGTGAGGGACTGGGCTCATTTGCTTTCCAGAGAGAGGTTGGACCCGGAAGGATCCCTTTCATACCATCATACAGAATTGCTAATGCAATCAGTATATAGCAGCCTCACCTTTCAGCCTGATTCTGGAGGCATAATAAATTCTGAAGCTAAGTTCTACTCTTTTTTTTTCTGTGACAGCAGTTTGAAATAGACCTTCAAAGGAATCACAGCAGTGCTTTTAGCCTCTGGAAATTACACTTTCCTGTGCTTCAAGTATGTCCCATCCTTAACCTCCTCCCATATCCTTCCTCTGATTTCTTATGCCGGCAAGTGCTAATGCTGCCATCATGTGAGTCTTTGCTCCAAAGACAATCACAGACCTTGTTAAAGTCAATGGACACTCTTTCAGACTCAATGGGAGGAGCAATTAGGTCTCTTTAGGTAATGAGATAACTGGAAACAATGGAGCTACTGCCCAAGGCCCAAGCAGAGCTAACCCATGTAGATTAACACAGAGTTCCCTGATTGAAAATGCAGGGGACTTGGAGTTTGAATTTACAAGGTATCAGTGACAGAGGGAGAAATGTGTGTGCTCACAACTGCTTCTCCAGGCTAAAAGGATGCAGAGAGAGACCTATCTTCTTGGCACAGAATTCACTGATCAGGCATCCAGGGGATTTCTGAAGAAGGAAACTACCTGCTGTTGTTTGTTTCCATTGTGTTCATGGAAACAGGACATCTTTGTAAATAAACAAGATTGCACCATGAAAATACCTGACTTGTATTATCAATTTCTCCTTCTAACAGAAACAACCCTCCAAGGCTCCCCATAATGGCTAACCACTGAGGCCAAAGGGTTAACAGCCTAATTGCAAAACAAAAAATATATTAAGTAACAACCAGGAGACAAATGTACACATGTGTTGTATAGCAGAATATATAATAAATATCTCACCAAAATGTTGCTTATTCAGTGTTTAACATTATATTAAATGGAGGTATGGAATTTCAGTCTGCTCCTGGCACCAACTCAACTTCTGATTTGCAATATTTGTATGAGGTGATGGGTTTTAATAGTAATGTTTCTTTGTGAATGTTCCTCTCTCCACTCAAACTTGAAATGCCAGAAGAGGACAATGAGGTCTGTCCAACTTTGAATATATATGTACTTGTATTAGTCAATCTATATCTCATTGTATAACTCCATCACCATCTAGCCTTTCCCCCAAATAATGACTTATCTTCCTATTTGGATTAATTTCAATAGCTTGTACTGATGAGTTGGCAACTAGTTCCATACATCAAATGTCCTTGGTATAGTCAATTTATGCTCTTGCTTTTTAACTAGTAACTATAATATGCAAGTGATTTGTATGAATCTGTCCTATCCTTTTAGGATCTTGAAAACCTTTGAAATATCCCCTCTTAATTTCCTTTTGGGGTCTGATCTGCCTAATCTTTCTTCCTGAATCTGTTTGATTGTCTTCCACTGACCTTTTCAAGCTCAGCAAAGTCCTTGACCAAAACTGTAAACTACAATTCTAATCTAATTTTGGTCTTGCTAGTAGCTTAAACAGTGTCAGCAAAGCTGCTTCCAATTTATAATATATGTCTCTATGCATACATCTCAAGATCTCATTTACTGTTGCTAAACATTGTGCAGATGGTTTTAGTGTATTATTGATGATCTCTCACCAGTCTTTTTCCTGCCCTTTATAAGTGCTGTGTAGATCTTCAGGGAGACTTTATTCACAAGGGAAAGCATTGAGAAAGTGGCTGGGGTGTGGGACTAAAGGTTGCTTACACTCCAATTAAACAAAACCTTAAAGTCAAGGACTGGATTCTGTAAGTAACAAACCAAGTTCTATTTTTACTACTACCAGATCAACAGGTAAGAGATAAAACATAACTAATGTGTCATTCATGACCAGCTTAATTACATTGCATGCCAAAACAATGACCTGAAGTATGTATCATAGGTTTTATCAGATGCAATAGCACCTTTCACAATAAAATCAAGTGAAGTTTGAGTGATCAATTGAAAACATACTTGAACACAACTATGAAAATAAAAATAAGTCCGCTGATGATTTGGGGAATATGTCTATGTAGGACTTGTGAATTCTGGTGGAATTTATTAAATTGCTGGATCAATGACTGGCTCAGTGGATGTGGAGTCAGCCATTTGCTAACGGGTTGTGTCATGTCCCTCCTAGATGGGGAACAATGGAGAGTCATTAATATGAATGGATCTCATTCAGATGGGAGCATTTTAGGAAGATGGGTTGGCCGAAGCCTAGGAAAACTGGTTGGACTAAGTTTGTCTACAGTGAGCAGGTTTTGGAGCAGTCCAAACCCACCCCCAACCCCCAAAAGGGGAAACAAAGAAAGAAAGCAGAGATAGGGCTTAAAAACTCAGAGGGATTGACAGCACTAAAATGGAAGCAGAAGTGAGGAACAAAGGGGAATGTTTTTGTAGCAGAGGGTTTCTTTTGACTGGGATCAGCTGGGGAAGAAGGAAGCTCTCTGCAGGAGTGAGAGATTTCATAGTTCAGTGGAAAAACCATATTCAAGAGGGGGACTGAAACACTGACCGAGTCCCAAAGAACACTCAGGAGTGGCGAGCAAGCTGAGGCAGGGAAGGGCATGTTGTTTTTACCTAGATCTATCTTTTGTGCAATCTAAAGTAAAGAGTAATAATTGTGTTACAAAACTTTGCAAAGCTTATCTGTTTTGTGCTTCCTCTATCACATCTCCCTGGAGAGGTAGAGTGTAAACCAGCATGCTCATGTGGTTGGAGCTCTCGAAAAGAGTGTGCTTAATCAACAGCGGTGGTCTCGAAGGAGAGGGGTCAGCACTGGTCCTAGGGGCCTAGGGCAACTAGACTGCAAGGTCCCACTTCTGTGAAGGGATAACAGCGTCTGTTCCCAGGAAGTGGGCCAGAAAGGCCAAGGGGAGAGAGAGTGCTAGAGCCTACCCAGACCAAGAGAAGCTTAAGAGAGGCCTGTGTGATGGGACCCAAATGCAGCAGCCTGGTGAGTGTCCAGCAGAGGGAGCTCAACCAGGGCTGTGACAAATGCACATCAGCACATAAATTAAACTTAGGCTAAAGTTAAGCAATCTACCTTCTATAGCTATTGCAATATCTTAGTACCTCACTTTGCAGGCAGCCTATTCTTACAAACAGAAATGGAATTACAGCGATGTCAGTGTGAATATGGTAAAGCTGGCTGAAATTTGCTGACAATCTCGGTAAATTTTGAATTTCTGGGAGGAAAGTGGGAGAGAAACACTCTGGAAAAAATGTTCTCAAAATGTTTTCCCCCTTTCAACTAGCTATAATCTTAGGGTCTAGTTGAATAAAAGCTTCCTGTAGGAATATCATATATATTGTAGGTATGTGTTTATGGCTGTGTGTGTATCAGAAAACATCGATGTCCCTTATTTTGCTAGTCTTTGTTCCTAGACAGGATTCCAAGGCTGGTGGTCAGCCAGGCTTGTTAGGCTGCTCATGCCTTAGCTCTGGTCACATACTGTGGCCTGGTCCACACTAACCCCCCACTTCGAACTAAGATACGCAACTACGTGAATAACGTAGCTGAAGTCGAAGTACCTTAGTTCGAACTTACCGCGGGTCCAGACACGGCAGGCAGGCTCCCCCGTCGACTCCGCGTACTCCTCTTGCGGAGCAGGAGTACCGGCGTCGACGGCGAGCACTTCCGGGATCAATTTATCGCGTCTAGACAAGACGCGATAAATCGATCCCAGAAGATCGATTGCTTACCGCCGGACCTGGAGGTAAGTATAGACCTACCCATTGTTATCTTCTTGCTTCCTTTTTTGGTCTGGTCAGGAGTTATGTCAGAAATCCACAAACATCCCTCCTCCCACAATTTCCACTTTCTGGAATCATTTAAAATCCTTCAGAGAAAGGGAGATCTCCTGTGGTGCCATTCATTAAAGCTGATTGGCAAATGGTAAATAAACTCTGCAATTTTTTCTTAAGTTTTCCATTTCTTTTTGATTAAAATCTATGGGTTTGTTTTTTTCCAGTTTTCATGTTCTTGGTTTTTAGGGATCTTCCCTTTTTTCTCTCCCTTTTGTCCCTTTTCAGAGGCAAAGTAGGAAAAAAAGGGGGGTGGAGGGGGAGAGTAAAGGGACTAAACAACCTAAACCAGAAAAAGCTGAGTTTTGACTTTTGTAAACCAAAACATTTTTGATTTTGTTGTTGTTGTTGCTGAAAGATTTCAGTTTGGGAAAATTGGCCATTTTACAGCTAAAAGAAGTTATGACTGGAAAGTTTTTAACAGTTGTGCTGTTAAACTATTCTTTAGCTTTCTCTCTAAATTGAGTTCTCAGGACTCAGACAGAGCTGCATGGGTTTTCAAATAAAAGCTTTTTAGTTTTCTTCTTCTGTTGCAATATTTACCTGCTGCTCTTTCTTGTCTTACTCCATTAAAGTTAACTGTGGCCAATTTCCTTTTTGTTATTTCCAGTCTTTACCTCTGACTATCACACTCTTAAAAATATAAGAATACCAGAGATTTTTCCAGTACTGCTGCTGTAACCAAATGAGAAATCTACTCTCAGGCTATTACTATATGGGCTGCACAGTATTAGCAAGTTAAGAAAGTGAATAAATAAATATATTTAATATTAACAAATGGAAGGGAAACTTTCTTTGTTTTCAAGCGCCTTCTATAGTGATCCTACAGACGAGTACTGATGAAAGCTGATACTCTGGTGAGGCTTTTGTGATTCACATAAAATAAAGAATAATAGAAAACACTGCAGACATGGAAGCATCAGCCTTGCCTCTCATGCCGTGAACTATAATTAATAATATTTCTAGCATTTACCTGTCTCTCTTTTGAAAACAATTTGGTAATAATAAATGTGACTCTTTCAGTGGTTCTAAAGAATAAAAGTAAGGGTTAGGAAGTATATGAAAAGGGGGAATCAAATCAAGGAAGCACTAGAGAACATCAGTAAGGATGAAATGAAGCCATCACAAAAGGCCCTGAGTTTAGCACTCAAGCCAGATCCAAATATTTCTAGTCCAAATCTGAACCCGGTGTTAAGGAGCATTACATGCCTCTAGCATCTGTAAATACTTGTAGTCTCCCAGAGAACTGTGTGAAACATTTCATATCAGTGGAAAAAGTGAAGAAATGTGCCTTTGCTGTTTTCAGTACCTGCAAAAAAAAATATTTCCAGCTGGGTTAGTTTCACCAAGTGTGCCATAAAGCAGCTTACTTTTCCATCTGAAGACTGCTTTATGCTTCCTGGAATTGTGGTGAGAAATGCACAGCCCACTTAGAGAAGAAGTTATAAAATACTGCTGGTTGCATCACTCAATCTTGATCGGAATGTCGTTACCTACACTCTCGCTAAAGGCTACTGTTGCGACAGGAAGTCCCCAGAAAGTTAAAAAAAAAATATGGATACTCGAAGTTCAGTTTGTTAAAATGGACTAAAAGATTCCTAAAAAAACAACAAGGAGTCCTGTGGCACCTTAAAGACTAACAGATTTATTTGGGCATAAGCTTTCATGGGTAAAAAACCTCACTTCTTTAGATGCATGGAGTGAAAGTTACAGATGCAGGCATTATATAATGACACATGAAGAGAAGGGAGTACTTCACAAGTGGCTAACCAGTGTTGACAGGGCCAATTCAATCAGGGTGGATGTAGTCCACTCCCAATAATAGATGAGGAGGTGTCAATTCCAATGAGTCAGCCACTCCCAGTCCCTATTCAAGCCCAAATTAATGGTGTTAAATTTGCAAATGAATTTAAGGTCTTTAAGGTGCCACCAGACTCCTTGTTGTTTTTGTGGATACAGACTAACACGGCTACCCCCGATACTTAAAAAGATTCCTAGTTTCTCTAGCGTTCTTCTGTTCATGTTATATCCCCAATTGCTGCAGATTAGCAGTAAAAGACTTTGTTGTTGCTGCTGTGGGAAATAAAGGGGGTGCTGTGAAAATGTTAGGAGAGAAATTGGATCTAAGTCAGAAGAGCACTCCAGAAAGTGAGTAAAGAACACATAAAAAATAGAGCCAAGGATCATCAAAATCCTTCCCTCTGATGCAGCATAAATTGATTCTGATATCTCTGCATGTGCTTCTGAGGACAACATGGGCACTTGGACAATACCAAAGCCCTTAAAGGTGTGCAAACAAAATTACATTTGTCAAAAATCCAGACATTTACAGTTTGTTTAAAATGTTCAAAAATAGTCCATTTTGTGAAAACCACACAACTTCAGTGTGTTACTCTGCGATATGAGCCTGCACCTTCTTTAAAAGGGGTTACAAGTTATTTCTTAAATAGACATGGGTAATTCCCTATCACAGATATACTGGCTAGAGTGGAGTTCTTCAGGCCCTTGAAGGTGTGGACATGAAATTTACACTTGATGTGGTGGACTGAGTGGGAGCCAGTGGAGGGATTCAGAGAGATGGTTGGTTGTGGTGACATGGAAAGAGGCTATGCGACTTCATATTGACCACTGGATCCATTTCATATTCCCAACTTACAATTTGGAGAACTATTTTGCTCTACAGCTCAAGAACTTGGAACTGTTGCCCAACATTTGGAATCCTACAGCTGAGCATCCCACTTAATAAGTATCTTGAATATAGGACTGCTACTCTTTCTTATTTCAGAGTGGTAGCCGTATTAGTCTGTATCAACAAAAACAACGAGGTGTCCTTGTGGCACCTTAGAGACTAACAAATTTATTTGGGCATAAGCTTTCATGGGCTAAAACCCACTCATCAGATGCATGGAGTGGAACATACAGTAGGAAGGTATAAATACACAGCATATAAAAAGACGGGAGTTGCCTTACCAAGTGGGGGGAGGGGGGGGGTCAGTGCTAACGAGCCAATTCAATTAAGGTGGACGTGGGCTATTCTCAACAGTTGGCAAGAAGGGATGGAAATCACTTTTGTAGCGCGAATTAGGCCAATGTAAACAAGGTGGTCCATTTCAAACAGTTGACAAGGAAGTGTGAGTATCAGCAGGGGGAAATTAGTTTTTGTAGTGACCCATCTTATTCCATTGGGATATTGTACATCATTGAGTTATTGATTCTTGACTTATACTAGTGGTGGTTTTTTTCCTTTTACTTCAGTTTTATGTTTTTGTTCTGATAAATATAATAAATCTATTGAACAACAATGGAAGTAATGAAGAAAGGCCTAGAAAAAAATGTGTATGGATGAAATTCATCCCTTTGCAGAGAGCCAGCAAAAGGCCTATGCATCATTGAAGTTGTTTGCCTTAGCAGGCCTACAATATTTTAAGCATAGACAATAACTGTACTATCTGTTTGTACCACCTAACATATGGAGCTCTAATCAGGGCCTCTGGGTGCTACTGTAATATAAATATATAACAGTGGTGTTTAGGCTTTGCTCTGGCCCTCTGCACTGGGGTGAGTATTGGCACTGGTGGCATGAGCAAGAGCCATATTGCTGAACATGCCATGGTGGGGATCAATTTTTTCCAGGGAAAAGACACTGCATGCGTGGGAAAATCTATTTTAAGAACCTACTTGCCCATGTGTCATGGGGAAGCATCTAACAGTGAGAAACAGGTCAGAGTGAGGAAAAATGAGTCACAGAAGCAAGACAGGAGTAAGTTAGAGAAAGGCACCCAACTGCATGTTCTAACCTCTATTACCTTTTTATTGTCATATCTATTTGTCACTGCACTAGATAATAAGGGAAGATATGTGATGTATGGGACAGTTGCTATAAGTAAGGTGGCACATAGCCACTGTGTCTATCAGATAATACAGCCCATTGCTGAATCAATCAGAAGGATGATACACTTACCGCAAGGAATGTCCTGTCAAAGATGGCTAGATTTCTAGTTCATGACCACTGTCCATCAATAAGTGGCACTTTCTGCTGTTTTGAAAAAGCCCTTACTGTAGTGAATCTGAAGGAAAAGCTGTTTGACAAGGTTGCCATGTGCACTGCTAGACAGCATATTTGTCATAGTGACAGAAAACTTTCACATACAAATAAAGAATCAGAGGAGCCTATCCTTCATTGTCTATATGGCTGAAACTCACTTGCAAAGACAGTAGCCAAAGCAACTTGGAACAACACAGAAAAATTCTTATGTTTAAGGCTTCCAACTTAATATCAGAGAATATTAGTGAGAAATGAAGATGAAGCTCCTTCACTATTAACTAGGAGCAGATTAATGAAAAAGACCCGAATGACTGACTACTCCCCCCTCTTATTCATAGACTTCTATACCCTCAACATGCTCTGGGAATGGGAGCTTGGTCTGCAGATGGTGGATGTATAACATGGTTCAAAACTAGATAAAGAACTTAGCAGAGGAAAATAGATCTCCCAGTTCCTTAATCACAAGACTAGGTTCAATTTCTTTTTCTGTCACAGATTCTTTGTATGACCTTGGGCAAGCAACCTAGTCTCTCTCCTTCAATTTTCAGTCTTCTGCTGGTATGTTGTATCCCTGTCTCCTTTGTAAGCTCTTCGGGGCAGGAACTGTCTCCCACTAGATTTTTGCCTAGCACAATGGGTCCCTGTGTTAGCCGAGACCTCAATCTGCTACTGTAATGCCAATAATGAATGTTGAAGTTTGGTGGTGGTAGTGGGCTCTGTGAGGGCATTATCTCATTTTTCACTGTGTATATATAAAGTCTCTTAGCAAAATAATTTCTTAAAATTGGGTGGTGTATCACTGTTCTGACAACACACATTTGTATCACTTACGTGTTGGATCCTGAAAATTTGGCCTCAGCTTTGTAAGAATGTTGCCATTTATACGCAACACAGCTACCTCAACTTCAACTCTGGGAGAAATGGAAGACTTGCAGCAGTAGAGAAGTTGTCCTGCTTATTAAGAAGATTGCTTTAGAAGCAGCAAATCAGGCTAAAAACTATGAGGTCATCTGACAGATTTCTGTCCTTCCGTTGTGAAGGTTGTGAAGACATCTCCCTGTAGTGGTACAGTCTGCCAAGGCTGTGCCTTTATTTAACTGAGGATGATCTCGCAACATCACTTGTGCCCTTGGTGACCACGAAACTCATTTGTTGCGATTCCCCCTTTTCAGGGCTTCTCATCTTGTTCAGAATGCGCCAGTGTTTTTGCACATTGGCTTGACAGTTATGACATAGTTCTCTCGCTCTGTATCCTTTGCCTTGGATGACTACAAAGTGTAATTTTTTTGTTTGTTTTTACATTGGCACAGTTGGTTTATAAAGCCCTTGGCTGTATTTGAGGCTGACGCCTAGTACTGATGTGTATCTGTGCTCTAGCGACAGAATTTGGAAATGATCAGCCTCCACATGCGGGGCCAGATTTTCGGAACTGAGCTGTTTAGTAAGTGTCACAGTGGGAGCTGCTGGGTGTTGATCACACATTTAGGTGCCTAAATGGAAACTGAGCTCTTTTGTAAATCTGGCCTCAGACACCAAGCACCATTTTAGGTAACTCACAGTTGTGGCCCTGACTGGCACATGACCATACCTTTCGGCGTGGAACTCATTCTCCCTAAATTCTGTTCCCTACACTTAAATTAAAAAAAAAAAAAACTTGCTTTTCTTTTGTTTGTTCATTTGAAGTTGTTTGTTTTGTTTTTATTATGACTTTTCTTGGTCTGAGAGAAGGTGGGTGTGGTAATATCTTTTACTGGAATAATTTCTGTTGGTGAGCGAGAAAAGCTTTTGAGCTACGCAGAGCTCTTCTTCAGGCCCCACATTGATTACTTTTCCCCATCCCATCTCTCTCCCCATTCTGTTTCTGTCCAAGTTCCTGCTTGATTTCTTTCTCTTTTATAATTTTAAGAGATTAGGGATTTATGTTCCTAATGTGTTTTAATCTGGGATTTTCAAAGAAGCAGAGGGGAGTTAAGCATCCATTGACTTTAAATAGGAGTTTCAATAGGAGATTCTAAAGGTGCTACAGGAGCACTCAAGGCAGATAAGGCCATTGCAGAGAAGCTAAATGAATTATTTGCATCTGTCTTCACTGCAGAGGACCTGAGGGAGATTTCCACATCTGAGCCATTCTTTTTAGGTGATAAATCTGAGGAACTATCCCAGACTGAGGGGTCAGTAAAGGAGGTTTTGGAACAAATTGATAAATTAAACAGTAAAAAGTCACCAGGATCAAATGATATTCACCCAAGTGTTCTGAAAGAGCTCAAATGTGAAATTTGCAGAACTACTAACTGTGGTAGTAACCTATTACTTAAATCAGCTTCTGTACCAGATAGCTGGCAGATAGCTACTGTGACACCAATTTTTAAAACAGGCTCCATAGGCGATGCTGGCAATTACAGGCCAGTAAGTCTAACTTCTGTATCAGGTTAATTGGTTGAAACTATAGTAGAGAACAAAATTATCAGATACATTGATAAACATGATTTGTTGGGGAAGAGTCAGCGTGACTTTTGTAAAGGGAAATCATGCCTCACCAATCTATTAGAATTCTTTGAGTGGGTCAATAAACATGTAGACAAGGGTGATCTAGTGCATATAGTGTACTTGGATTTTCAGAGAGCCTTTGACAAGGTCCCTCACCAAAGACTCTTAAGCAAAGTAAGCTGTTATGGGAAGGTCCTCTCATGGATCAGTAACTGATTAAAAGATAGGAAACAAAGGATAGGAAAAAATGGTCAATTTTCAGAATGGAGAGAGGTAAATATTGGTGTTCCCCCAGTGGTAATTACTGGGACCAGTACTGTTCAAGATATTCGTAAATGATCTGGAAAATGGGATAAACAATGAGGTGGCAAAATTTGCAGACAATACAAAATTACTCAGGATATGTAAGTCCAAAGCAGACTGCAAAGAGTTACAAAGGGATCTCAGAAAACTGGGTAACTGGGTTACAAAATGGCAGATGAAATTCAATGTTGATAAATGCAAAGTAATACACAGTGGAAAACATAATTCCAACTATACATACAAAATGATGAGAGCTGTTACCACGCATGAAAGAGATCTTGGAGTTATTGTAGATAGCTCCCTGAAAACATCCACTCAATGTGCAGTGGGAGTCAAAAAGGCTAACAGAATGTTAGGAACCATTAGGAAAGGGGGAAAATAGGACAGTAAATATCATAATACCACTTTATAAATCCATGGTATACCCACCCCTTGAATATTGGGTGCAGTTCTGGTTGCCCCATCTCAAAAAAGATCTATTAGAATGGGAAAAGGTATAGAGAAAGGCAACATAAATGATTAAGGGTCTGGAAAAGCTTCCTTATGAGGAACAATTAAAAAGACTGGGACTTTTCAGCTTGGAAAAGAGACAAGTAAGAGGGATTATGACTGAGGTCCATAAAATCATGAATGGTGTGGAGAAAGTGAATAAGGAAGTGCTATTTATTTCCCTCATCACAGCACAAGAACTAAGGGGCACCCAATGAAATTAATAGGCATCAGGCTTAAAGCAAAAGTAAATATTTCATCATACAACACAGTCAATGTGTGGAACTTGTTGCCAGGGGATGTTGTGAAGGCCAAAAGTATAACAAGGTTCAAAAAAGATATAGATAAGTTTAGGTTTAGGAGGATAGGGCCATCCATGGCTATTAGCCAAGCTAACCAGTGATTCAACCCCATGCTCTGAGTGTCCCTAAGCTCTGACTGCCAGAAGCTGGGAATGGACAACAGGGGATAGATCACTTGATAATTGCCCTGTTCTGTTCATTCCCTCTGAAGCACTTAACTTTGGCTGCTGTTCATAGGTAGTTTACTACAAACTTCAAAGAGAAATAAAGACAGTGATTTTACTACACCACAAGTTTCATCTAAATGTTAATATTCCCTTTTGATCTCTGAATCAATGGAATATAGTAATGGAACATTACAGTCAGGTTCTGAAGTTTTAGCATCTACAAGCTAATTAGATCACATTGTTGAACCTCTAGTCTATTTAACATGGCTTTGCTAACTATCTACAAGGAATGGCCCCGTTTACCGTTTCAATACTTTTCTAATATGTCCTTAAATATTGCTTTTAGTTCAACCAGCTTCCTGGTTGCTTAACCCTCACTGGCTAAGCGTCACACAAGTATTTCAGATATCTTCACACAGGTGTTTATTATAAGCATGCTTTCAGTGATTCTGGAGTCAGTGTAACTGATCAGAGGACCTGTTTGTTTACTACTGTTGTCAAACTCGTGACATTCATGAGAATGAGCACTCACCTTTCAACTTTACAAGTTATCATTAGCTAATTTAGTACACCGAGCCAAGCGAAATAGGTAATGACAATGAGGAAAATACAGAAAGGTTATTTTGTCACAAGAACTGCTAATATTGAGAAGGTTAGTAGGATGCAGAACTGTACATTATAATCCTCAAATCTGACCTGAGTTAAACGTGGTGTGACTTACCTTTTACACATGAATGCCCATCAACCCACAGGCAGAAGACATGCATTTGCTTTTAATGCTTCACTGTGTTGTGACTACTATGAAAATTACCATAAATATATTTCAACATCTGGTGATTAAAACACTGTCATCTAAGTGGATGTTTGTTGTCTGAAAAATGCACAGCTTTGTGAGCTTCCACAGCTGGATTGCTATGGTGACATTTCCATTATAGCTATGGTCTTTTGTGACTTTTTAGTTTCACTGTGAACATTTGGCAAAAGCAAAAGCTGCAAGTTTCACATGTCGCTGTTTCTTAGCTCTGGTATCTAACACAACTTTACAATGAACTGCACAAGTCATTTCTTATTCATGATGGGTCTAATCTTTCCTAATAATTTTGCATTGTTTTCCTTTGCTTCTTTAATTTTTTTGCCTTTTAATATTTGTACTGCCCCATCCACCAGTGGGAAAATAGTGGGGATATTTATCACGCTCCAAATTATATTAACTGCTTGTTATTATGGTTATTCATGAATAACTATTTGTATTGTGGTAGCACCTAGAGCACCAGTCATGGATTAGGTGCTATATCAATGCATAACAAAATGATGGTCCCTTCCCTGAAGAGCTTGCAGTATGTTTGTTACCATAAGCCAAACTCCCCTTTGTGTTCTGAATTAACCCTCAACTAAGGGCAGATCTCCAGGAATGCTCAGTACCCACAACCAAAATTGAAGTCAGTGGGAGCTGAGGCTATTCCGATGCTATTGTGCTTTTTCTGGGCCAGATCCCAGATCCCATCCTCATGTAGGCCAAAACTCGCTGCCAATGTCTTCATTGAAGTGGTGCAAGTTTGCCGGAGTAAGTCAGAACTGAATGATGTCAGTTCTACCAAAAGATTTGCAGTCAGCAGAGAATTCTGAGGTTGCAGGAATGTAGATAGCTAAAGCTTGTGGTCGAGTGAGATGGTGCCTAGAATACTGGGTACAGTTCTAGGGCCTCACTTCAAGAAAGGGATGAATTAGAGTGAATTCAGAGAAAAACAAAAACAATTATTAAAGGGCTGGAGGAAGCTACCGATGAGTACATATTGGAGGATAGATATGTGCATAGTACCTTGGTGAAATGGTGTCCAAGGAGGGTAAGAAAAGAAAGATATAGCTATCTATAAGGAATAGGAGGGGTATAGGAATATGGAGGTGATTTTACCTCTGCATTGGAGAGGCTGACAGTGATCCAGTTCTGTCCAGTCCAGTTCTGGTGTCCACATTTTAAAAAAGAATGTTGAAAAATTGGAGAGCATGCAGAAAAGAGCTACTAAAATGATTTGAGGCTGGAAAAGTGCCTTATGAGATACTTAAAAGCTCAGTTCATATAAAGAAGGTCAAAAGGTGACTTGATTACGGTCTCTGAATACCTACACAGGGAGTAGTGGGTATTAATGGACTCTTTAATGTAGTTAAGAAAAGCAAAACAAAAACCAATCATTGGAAGTTAAAGACAGATTCAAATGGGAAATCAGGTGCTTATTTAAACAGTGAAGGTGATTAACCACTGGAACAAGCAACAAGAGATGGAGAATACACCATGTCCCCTGGAAGTCTTTAAAAAACTGGATGTCTTTCTAGGAGCTCTGATTTAGTGACACACAAGTTACTGGGCTCAATAGAAGGGTTACTGGATGACATTCTCTGGCATTTGTTATACAGGAGGTAAGATTAGATGATCTATGGTCCTTTGAACTCTTTTAATCTATAACAATATGACCCGTGTTATTGTTTATGGCAGTCCAAATAGGGGCAGTATAAATTGGAATATTAGGATGAAACCGTTTTAAAGGAAATTTAGATTTAATATTAAGACAAATGGCGAGACCTATTAGATTATAGAACTGTCTTCCACAGGCAGTTATGGAAACCCAGTGTCCTAAAATATTTAAAAATTGACTAGCCCAAGCATGGTAGATTGTACAATAAATGTCATACTAACAGTATGGGTCTTTGGGCCTCTCTGGTTACTAGACCATGTATAGCGATAACAGATGGAACAGAGTTGGTCCTTTAGCTTAAGGAATGCAGTCATGTTTTCACATTTAGGAGGCCTAGGTTCACTCTCTGCAGATGACCCAATCTCGCTGATTATTTGACCTAGATGAGTTTCTCTAGCTCCACATCCTAATCTCCCACTCGGCAACTTTGATTTTATTGGCACTATGGATGATTTACACTTGTGAAAAAAGATCAGAATCAGGATCTAGTTGTCCTCACTGCTACTCAGGTACTACAAGCCAGTATAAATCTGCAATGAAGTTAGTTATAATGTGCTATAAAATTCTAATGGCCCACTCAGTGACCTCACAACAGTGTAACTCTACTGAGGAGTATAAAAATATTGCTCGAGCATGCAGGGGTGTAATCAGGAAGGCCAAACAACAATTGGAGTTGTAGCTAGCAAGGGATGTGAAGGGTAACAAAAAGGGTTTCTACGGGTATGTTAGCAACAAGAAGAAGGTCAGGGAATGTGTGGCACTCTTACTGAATGGGGGAGGCAACATAATGACAGTTGATGTGGAAAAAGCTGGAGTAGTCAATGTTTTTTTTTGCCTCAGCCTTCACAGATAAGGTCAGCTCCCAGACTGCTGCACTGGGCAGCACAGTATGGGGAGGAGGTGAGCAGCCCTCAGTGATGAAAAAACAGGTTAAGGACTATTTAGAAAAGTTGGACATGCACAAGTCCATGGGGTTGGCTGCAATGCATCTGAGGGTGCTGAGGGAGTTGGCTGATGTGATTGCAGAGCCATTGGCCATTATCTTTGAAAACTCGTGGCGATCAGGTGAGGTCCTGGATGATTGGAAAAAGGCAAATATAGTGCAAATCTTTAAAAAAAGAGAAGAAGGAGAATCCAGAGAACTACAGATTCACCTCAGTCCCTGAAAAATCATGGAGCAGGTCCTCAAGGAATCCATTTTGAAGCACTTGGAGGAGAGGAAGGTGATCAGGAACAGTCAACATGGATTCACCAAGGGAAAGTCATGACCAATCTGATTGAATTCTATGATGAGATAACTGGCTCTGTGAATATGGGAAAAGTGGTGGATGTGATATATCTTGACTTTAGCAAAGCTTTTGATATGGTCCCCCATAATATTCTTGCCAGCAAGTTAAAATAAGTATGGGCTGGATGAATGGACTATAAGGTGGATAGAAAGCTGGCTAGATCATTGGGCTCGACAGGTAGTGATCAATGGCTCGATGTCTAGTTGGCAGCCGGTATCAAGCAGACTGCCCCAGGGGGTCTGTCTTGGGGCCAGTTTTGGTCAACATCTTCATTAATGGTCTGGATGATGGGATGGATTGCACCCTCAGCAAGTTCACGGATGACACTAAGGTGGGGGGAGACTGACCTAGACAAATTGGAGGATTGGGCCAAAAGAAATCTGATGAGTTTCAACAAGGACTAGTGCAGAGTCCTGTGCTTAGGACAAAAAAATCCCATGCACTGCTACAGACTGGGAACCGACTGTCTAAGTGCCAGTTCCACAGAAAAAGACCTGGGGATTACAATGGATGAGAAGCTGGATATGAGTCAACAGTGTGCCCTTGTTGCCAAGAAGGCTAATGGCATATTGGGCTGTATTAGTAGGAGCATTGCCAGCAGATCGAGGGAAGTGATTATTCCTCTCTATTCGACATTTGTGAGGCCACATCTGGAGTATTGCATCCAGTTTTGGGCTCCCCACTACAGAAAGGATGTGGAATAATTGGAGAGAGTCCAGCAGAGGGCAACAAAAATGATTAGAGGGCTGGGGCACATGACTTATGAGGAGAGGCTGAGGGAACTGGGCTTATTTAGTCTGCAGAAGAGAAGAGTGAAAGGGGATTTGATAGCAGCCTTCAACTCCTGAAGGTGGGTTCCAAAGAGGATGGAGCTAGGCTGTTCTCAGTGGTGGCAGATAACAGAACAAGAAGCAATGGTCTCAAGTTGCAGCTGGGGAGGTCTAGGTTGGATATTAGGAAAAAATATTTCACTAGGAGGGTGGTGAAGCACTGGAATGGGTTACTAGGTAGGTGGTGGAATCTCCATCCTTAGAGGTGTTTAAGGCCTGGCTTGACAAAGCCCTAGCTGGGATGTTTTAGTTGGGGTTGGTCCTGTTTTGAGCAGGGGATTGGACTAGATGACCTCCTGAGGTGTCTTCCAACCCTAATCTTCTATGATTCTATGATGTTAGTGGAATTACTCCAGATATTGTGGTTCTGAGAGCACAGAGAACTGGAAAGAGAGAGAGAGAGAGAGCGCAAAATGCAGGTGAGTGTAAATCTACCTGGGGTGAATGGCCTACATCAGGAGGTTAAGATAAGGGTGCCAACCCTCCAGGATTGTCCTGGAGTCTCCAGGAATCGAATATAAATCTTTAATTAAAGATTATGTCATATGATGAAACCTCGAGGAATATGTCCAACCAAGATTGGCAACTCCAGGTTAAGAGGGTGTTAAGAATTTGAGTACTCCACATGTGGAGCATTTCAGAAAATAATTATTATGAAGGACATTTTCAAAAAGAATGAAAAAGCTATGAGCGTAGAGAGGAAAACAGGTCAAAATATTTTATAATTACTATGTGTGATGGGTCATCCACCCCACACTGGCCTATAAGGGGCCCCGGGGGGGGGTCCTGCACATAAAGTAGCCAATAGGAGATGGGCTGCGAGGAGCAGCCAATCGGGCCCGGGCAGGCCCATATAAGAAGAGCTGCAGGGCAGAGCAGGTTTAGTTGCTCCTTGGAGCTCAAGGAGAGATGACTGGTTGCCTTGCAGGAGGAATAAAGCTAGCACCCTGGACAGAGCAGTGCTAGGCAGGATCAGGGGAGTGAAAGTGAGCTCCTGGCTGGCTGCTAAGAATAGCATGCTGAGGCCCCAAGGTAAGGGCAAAGAAGGTGAGGGGAAGTGGCCCAGGGAAATAGACTGAGAGGTTTCATGGGATGCCGCATGTGGCTGCCATCTGCAGGGTCCCTGGGTCGGGACCCGGAGTAGTGGATGGACCTGGGTCCCCTTTCCCCCACTCGCCACTCAGGAAGTGGCTGGACTGTTGGACTGCAGTATTGTCTCGTGGAAGGGTGGGCTCAGAAAGTGGCACAGCTGGAGGGCTGTGTCCTGAAGAAGATGCCGTGGTCCTCGGAGTGACACGGGTCCAAGAACAGAAGTGATGGTGGGTGAGACACCACCGAGAATCGGTGTACCGACCTGTGGAGTTGATCTGCAAGATGACCAGTAGGAGGTGCTAGCATGGTGAGTCGCACCCCGTCACACCATGTAAAAGGGACTGATAATTGTGCAGAGTTCTCTTATAGCAGTATTAATTCTGTAGCTGAACTGCTTGCAGTGAATATAATATAACGAATACAGAAGAAATACAAGAAAAAGATGTTGCACTGCAAGCAATTTTTAAACTTTTTTGATCTTACGTACAGAATAAATAAGTTGATAAAATAATTATTTAAATTCAGGAAAAAAGAATACTAATGAAACAATCAGTGGTGAGAACAAGTACAATATGTCAATGCTGGGTAGCTCTTTGTTTTGTTTAGTCTAATTTATTCTTACAGCATTTTCTAAAGTTAGATTACACAATTTAATGTAACACCTAAGGCCCCAAATGTGCTAACACATATACATGAACATCTCATTAAGGAGACTATTCACATACTTAAAGTTACTAACATGTTTAAAATAAAGCACATTCATAAGTGTTTGTAGGAGTAGGGCCAAAGCTCACGTTAACAACTGCTGAAAAGGAAGGAAAATAGAGTAATACAATTAATGGTGCTCCAAAGCTGATCTCAAAGACACAGCATGAACTCAAATCACCAGTTATAATTAATCACCAGACCATCTAAAATGATGAATAAATTTGAGACTATTGAAATTTGGTTTTGCTATTAAACTGTTATTAACAAAACCCAAAGATCCAGCTGTAATTAGGAACACACCACTCAAAAGGCATATGAGTACTAGGGAACTCTGAGAAAGAAAACAAGTTGGCTGTAATTGTGTGTTTTAATAAGCAATCATTCTCTGACGTGAGATTTTTCAGGATTTTTAGTTGAATGGCCAGTTTTCCAGATGGTAGAAATCAGTGTAACTGAAATGAATTGCCATATAGTAAAGATCTGAGATCTGATGCCACAAGTACTCCTGTTCTTATTATAAAACTACTTATTGAACTGTACATTTCTGGAGTGCTTTTCTTTACATGAGAAAATGTTTTAATGGTGATATCATTTCTTGTTCACTTTAGAAAGCTGATAAAGATTGCTTTACATTTTGCTGATGAAATAATGTTAAAAGAAAATAATAATAAAATAGATACATTCTCACTAATTTGGAACTCAATAGTTTGGAAGAAAAGTCAGGTACTCTTCGGGCTACACAGATATTGCTTAATAGTCATGGAATTCTAGAGATAGTTCTAATCATTGGAGAGCCACCGTATTTTTCCAGTCATGTGCTAGAAACATAATGAATTCCTTTTAATATAACAGATATTGGTGATGTGGCCGAGGAATCTGGAATGGTCCAGATCTGTAAGACTGACTTCCTCGTGCACTGCTGAGAGAAGCACAGGTGTGTATCCTGGCACATCCTAAAATGCTCTCCATTTAAGGAGTATTCATCAGAAAACTCCAATCCAGATGCATGTTCATTCTGGCAGCAGTGAGGCGGTTATGCATTAAAGAGTCATTTCTTCTCAGTCTGCAATCTGAAAGGTCAGCAACCTCTATCTTTTAGGTAGCTGTTTTCTTATCTTATTGGAGAGAGACGCTTTTTGCTCCAGCTGGTGTTAGCCTCCAATCTGACCCCAGTGGTGTGCCAGAATTGTAGTTTATTTCTCATAAGACAATGATTGCAAGTTAAGGAAATGATCTTTTTTTGTTCATTTTTATGAACACCTATTGGGCTAGGCTAAAAGCAGCCTCCCTCACCCCCCATTAACCCTCTGAATTTTCTGGTATTGGTATATTGCTTTGGAGAATTGCAAGAACTTTCTAAAATCACTGTATTAATAAACCTCCCCTTCAGTCCCAGCTGCATTCAGGACTGTAACATATCTCAGAAATCAAATCGGGTACAAGGCTTGTCCATGCTCCAGCCCTCCACTTAGGTTCAGGATGGCAATCGGGTGGTTTGCCCATCCACTCCTTTATATTTGCAGCAAAGCAAAGGTACAGGTGAAAGTATTAGAGAGAATTGAAAAATGGAAGAAAGGGGGAGATCATGAACATTTCATAAAAATCTCTCCCTCCTCCCTCATCCTTCCATGTTGTTGTCAACAATTCAGCAAAATTTTGAATAAAAAAACCCCACCTCATCGCTGTCTCTCTCTCTGGGCCATACAGCAGCAGCTGTGGCCAGAAGAGGTGCTGATGCTGGATTTCCCCTTCTTCTAAAAGGGAGGGAGGTTCCTATGAGGTCTCTGGAACTTGCTCCTAGACACTGTCTGAAACAACCCAAATCTGGTGACCTGGTTTTGCTGAAAAAGATACCTCTTCAATACAGTTCTTGAAGAGGGCTGAGGGTGTGTTTCTTGGAATGATGAAGGGGTACAAAGGAACTTTTTGGAAGGTTGGTTGGCAGAGGGCCTGTCTGAATGATTGTTTTACTGCTGCTGTGGTTATGCTGTAATATTTACATTAGTGCAAGTAAGGTGAAATGGCCCCATTACATTCAATGGGAGCTCTGAACCTAGAGCCATAAATCAAAAGAGGCAGCTTTTTGATTATTTATATCAACATTTAAAAATATTGACTGTACAAGCAACATTGTCAGTGCCTCTGGATTTTGAACAAGAGGAGGAGAATCCTAATGCCATTTTTTGCACCCCTTCTTTTCTCTCCTAATCAAATCTTTATTTTCTGTCCTCTCCTGATTTTATTTTTCCCCTTCTAAACCTTAGTTCTGCTGCCATGCAGTCTGTGAGGGGGTGTCCACCCAAGACAAGGCAGAGCAGGTTAAATTAATTTAATAACCTGAGAGGCTGCATCTAGGAGAGAGCCAGGGATTGAAAGGCTGAATGATAATGGACCCCAGCTGAGAAAGAACAAGAGGGACAGGGATGAAGCCAGGACAATGGCAGCAGAAAAGGGCTGCAGGGGAAGTAATCTGCAGTCACTCCCTGGGAGAAGGGAGGTGTGTTTGGGGCTATGGAGTTAAGTAGTCTGAAGTTACTCTCTGGGAGTAGGGAGTTTGGGCTGATAAACCCAAGGAAGAGGGAGCCAGATGTCGGAAGGAGTCCAGGGAAATAGCAAAAGGTCTGGGAGCAGTTGCTAAATATAGGGTCCCTGGACTTGAACCCAGAGTAGAGGGCAGACCTGGGTTCCCTTACTAGCCACTGGAAAGGTGGCATTGTCTTGGATATAAAGGGAAGACTGCTATTGTTGTTAGAGAGATTTTGATACCCCGGAAGGAGTGGACTATGGTGACCTGGCTGGAGGGCCAAGACATGAAGAGGGAGCACCCTGAGTTGCAGAAACAGAAAGAGAGATAAATGGACAGACAGCAGGGTGCATGAATGAGCAGTAGAAGGGGGCATCGGACCTGGACAGCACTAATCCCCAGAGCAGCCAGGAGGACGTGCCCTAGTAGTGAGTGAATCCTGTGACACAGTCACATCTCTCATTTCTTACTGTGTTTGCATAGTGGCCAGCACAAAGGGGCCGATGCTGCTATGTAATACAAATAAATAATAGTGATATTTGAATTTACTTGTTACAGTTCATTTGATCTATGACTTGGCCCCAAAATAGATTCTGCCATTTAAATCACCCCCAAAATTTTGGGGGTTTAGATCTGGACCACTCCTGGTTGGGTTTTGCTTTTTCAAAATCTAAGCCATGTCCTCTCTGGACCATTTCTGGTTTTCACAGAGCAACCCCCTGACTGCAGTAACATCTGCTTCAGCATAAATAAAATACACCAAGTAGCAGAGATTTTGGTCATTACTATCCATTATAAGGGAATACCAAGAAAACCTGGAACCAGTAGAAGTGTACCTGTTTATTTTCACGAGGAACATAGCTCAGTGGAGGCTTCTGACAAAGAACCTGGCACAAACATCATATACACTATATATGGCAGCAAACTGGCTTGCAGCTCCAGGAATCCAAAAGGAATTTTAAAGAGCTTTATATTTAAAGAACAAAACAAAAAAGCTTGAATAGTTCTAACCAGGAATTGTTACAGTCCTTTTTCTATAGAATAGCCAAACTGTCCATTTAAGTCACCTGCCAAGGTGCTGGTAGGGGAATGAAAAAACCCAAGCCTCAATTTTGTCCCTCTTCCTAGACAAGCAGGGTTACAGGGTGTAGCCTGATTTAGGATGTACTAATAATATCAATTTGGATAATATGGGAATTTAATTTATTGATTTAATTTTAATTGTATTTAATTACACCTCTACCCCGATATAACGCTGTCCTTGGGAGCCAAAAAATCTTATTGTGTTATAGGTGAAACTGCGTTATATCGAACTTGCTTTGATTCGCAGGAGTGCGCAGCCCCGCCCCCCCCAGAGCCCTGCTTTACCGCTTTATATTAGAATTCGTGTTATATCGGGTCGCGTTATATCGGGGTAGAGGTGTAGTAATATTAATAATAATTAATCATAAATTATTATTATTAATTAGTATGGGTCTTAGGCTCGCCAATCTGTTTGATCAGAAGATAAAAGTTCTCGTCGCGAGTCAAATGGGTTAGGGGAGGAATAGCTCAGTGGTTTGAGCATTGGCCTGCTAAACCCAGGGTTGTGAGCTCAATCCTTGAAGGGGCCACTTAGGAATCTGGGGCAAAATCAGTACTTGGTCCTGCTAGTGAAGGCAGGGGGTTGGACTCGATGATTCTTCAGGATCCCTTACAGTTCTATGAGATAGGTATATCAGGCTCCACAGAATGTACAAAGGACCCTTGGGGGTATGACAGGAAGCTCACACTGAGACAGATATAGCCTTAAAGACTTTTTATAAAAATCAATAATAGTAAGTAAATGGTAAAATACCCAGAGTTACAAAGTTACATTTGCATTACTGCTATTCCAAAGATACATATAATAATATGGTATTATATGCAACGAAGCTTTGGTTAATATACTCACACCCTTCCTTGATAACCTGGTGGTAAGAGACACAGGACCAGCCTTGCAGTTCAGGTTTCTCAATTCTTGAGTGAGGGATGCAGTGCTTAGAGGGATGCAGTGCTAAGAGCTATCAAAGCTGACCAGGGTTTACTTGACTAACTTAGGCTAGGTCTACACTACCCGCCTGAATCGGCGGGTAGAAATCGATCTCTCGGGGATCGACTTATCGCGTCTCTTCGGGACGCGACAATCGATCCACGAATCGACGCTCTTACTCCACCAGCGGAGGTGGGAGTAAGCGCCGTCGACTGGGAGCCGCGGAGGTTGATTTGGCCGCCGTCCTCACAGCGGGGTAAGTCGGCTCCGATACGTCGAATTCAGCTACGGTATTCGCGTAGCTGAATTTGCGTATCTTAAATCGACCCCCCCCCGTAGTGAAGACCTGCCCTTAAACTTAAAATCAAAACCTAATAAACAAACTCAGAATAAAACTTAGAGAAACCAAGCTTAGCCTAGTTCCCTTGAAACTTAAAGTTTAAGAAGAACAAGTATAGCCTACTAATAGTAGCAGTCATCGTAGATAGAATAGATAGAGTAGATAGGGTAGAAATAGAATAAGTAAGAATAAAAATGTAGCTGGAGTAAGAATGGAGTAAGTGAGAATGGAGATGGAGTACTCTATCGAGGTGGGTTACCTCTTTTATAGGGCAAAGTGCCGGAAATCCTTCCTCCTATGCCCAAATTTCATTCCTCACCCACAAAATGTTAGGGTACGCTTACCCCATAGTCTAATATGTATGTGCGTATTGATGACAGGTATGTATGCACATCAGTCTCTTGCGGTGTACTTGTTAAGTCTGTGGGTTAGGGTGACCAGATGTCCGGATTTTATAGGGACAGTCCCGATTTTGGGGTCTTTTTCTTATATAGGCTCCTATTACGCCCCATCCCCTGTCCTGATTTTTTGCATTTGCTGTCTGGTCACCCTACTGTGGGTACAACATTGAAACCCCCCCTATGCCATTCTCCATTGTCTATTGGTCTAGATAAAAGGTCATGGACATAGGTGTGGGTACTTATCTATTTAGATAACAAGCTATAGGTCAACTTTGCTTTCTGAGTAAAAGGTCTTAATATAGATATGCTAACTTTGCCTTAGCTTAACATACAGGATATGACCTGTAGGTCCCTTTGCATTACAGCCTAACTTACTTTTAATATAAATCTATAAACTTATTACAATACATCAAATACTTAAACTATAAGAAAAGATATATATGCAAGCAAGCAGGTTAGTCCTATAGGCTACACGGGCAACAGATTGACAAAAATGGGGGGATGAGCAGGTTCTCCATTGCTCTTTTGTAGTGGTTTATACCAGTGCAAAGTGGGTGTAAACTGTTACCACTTTCATTGAATAGTTTTTTACCTACACTGGTGTAAATGTCTCCACAGGTGCAGGGCAACAGGCAACCCAGCCCAAATTCTCTAATTTACCTTTATATTAGACCAACTCAATTCTATGTACATTTTTTTATTGAATTTGGTAACACATAATATTTCATGCAGCAGATTTGGTGGGAGTATAACACTCAGTTCTGCTACTCCATTGCTACTTTGAACAATAGTTTCTGAGGGCTGGTCTACACTGAAAAGTTACATTGGCATAGCTACATCTCAAAGGGGTGTGAAAAATCTATGCCCCTGAGAGATGTAGTTAAGATGACCTAATCCCAGTGTAGACAGCAGAGGTGGATTAACTACAGTGAAGGGAGAACCCCTTCTGTCGCTGTGGTAAGTATCTACACTTAAAAACTCTACAGCAGCACAATGTAGACATAAGGCTATGTCTTGTTTTTAGAGCAAGATAGTGAACTGGAGTTAGCTACCTAACTATAAAATCCTTGTAGACAGGGCACAACTAGATATTACCTCAGATGAGGGGTATAGTGTTGCCTTGACTACCTACATTGAAGTAAAAACTATCTGTGCCTTGTCTCCACTAGGATTTTACAGTGAAATAGCAACTTGAGTTTGCCATCATTGTAAAAACACACCTCTTTGGCACACAGCCTAGGTAAGGGATACAATCTATACAGCAGTGCACTTGATAAAGACCTGTGTGGAAGAGATGCAGGATCGGATTCATGCAGGGGATGGGAGCGGAGAATATCTGACAGCTATTCAGCCACCCCCATCCAAAAATATTACATGTTTGAAATGCATAGTAGGCTTACTGCCCCTGATGAAATATCTCACCAAAGATAAAATATACAGCAGCATATCCAATGCAGAGAATGTGCCTTGGTTTCATATTAGCTACTCTGCTACCATAGGAAGGGAAGATACTACAGTATTCAGCAACATTCAAGCTGTCAAACCCAGTGAGGGATATCTTTGTCCCTTTTAATCAGAGGTTCCAAGACATTTTTCACTTAGGAAACTAATTGACAGATAACACATTTATACGGACATATTTTACAACTGGAGAGACGCACACATTTTAAAGCAAAGCAGGTCCCTTGTTCTAAAATCTGCCAAAGGTTGTATTATTTTGGGGGGGTGTTGTTTCTCAAAAAAAAAAAAATAGGGGCAAATAAGTAAAAATTCTACCATTTGGATGATAGATAGATATAGGTAGTAACAACACTTTGCATGAATAAACTTTCATCTCAAAGCACTTGACAACTATATTACTTGTATGTTATATCTGGTTTGGGTTTTTTCTTTAAATTGTCAGTTCTTGTCTCTAAGAACTATCTTCCTTCATGCTTTCATAGTGTTTAGCACAAAGGTGCTCTGATCTTGACTGGAACTCTTGGGCCCTAATACAGAAATAAGAAATATAATAATAATTAATAAAAATAACTAAATCTATGAAGGTTTATAACACCCTTGTGAGGTAGGTAACTTATAGGTAATTCCGTCCACTCATCACTGAAATGCAGCTACCTCTGCAATAGAATACAGCATCTGTTTAATTGCTGCTCACAGCAATATTATACAATAGTTTAGGAGAGAAGGGGTGTGTGTGGAAATAATGTATCTAGCTGAAATTAGAGTAGGTATTTAGGCAAGCACAGTGTAATTACTCAGGGCAGAATTTGGCCCGGATATTGGTGTTAACAGCTCTGCTTTTATGAAGCATGCCATGGACTTGTTAAAGACCATAAATAGTCACGACCTCCTGCTTATTACTCTCTACAATGGATGAGCTCTTTTGAGAGATGTACAAATATTGTACACATTGG
The DNA here is from genome assembly GCF_028017835.1 of Emys orbicularis. Taxonomy (NCBI): domain Eukaryota; kingdom Metazoa; phylum Chordata; order Testudines; family Emydidae; genus Emys; species Emys orbicularis. The sequence goes on along the minus strand of NC_088688.1, from coordinate 18,415,019 downwards.
ATAATATCACATAGTCTAGCACACTGGAGTGGGACCTGATGGTGCAGGCCTATCAGGATTGGAGCAGACCAGCAGAGGAGAGCCAACCCCAAACGCACTTGACTACCACTGAGACTAATGTTATCTGTGAGTGGAGTATTATTTGGATGGGGTTTATGGTGAGAGACAGTTCTGGACCTCCATAAGATGGACATATAGTATTTGGGACTGGGGGGTTGACCAAATTCCAGATGTATTGATTTGGATTGCTTAAATGCTTGCATGCATATATATATATATATATAATAAAAATGAGTTTTCATGCTTCTGTTGACTGTTTTCCTCTTTTCCCCCAAATAAAAAGATACAATGTTCCCAAGGACTCAGAGTGCTTGCGAAGGGGGAAAAATGTGACCAGGTCTTATTTAATGTCCCAGTGCCAAGAATAAGACTAAGGCTGTGGGTGAAGGCTTGAACCATAGTTTTATTTATTTTAGAAATGGACCACAAGATAGATTGTTGTTGTATTGGCACCTGGCAGGTGGGTTACACGTCTATATGAGCACGGATGGTAAGAGGGGTATTCAGTGAGAGAGGCAGGCAGTGTGCAGCAAGGGTCCTGAATGCCCTAAATTGAGATGGGGGTAATTTGGGCAAATTATTGGAGTGCCAGTTTCCAGAGAGATGACTGCATCTGCAAGGGTATATCTTCTGCAGTACCACAGCTTCACACATTGTTAACAAACAAGCACGCTTTGCCTTTTTGTACAAATACAGTGTATTATTTTTCAGTGCATTTAGCACTGTGGCTGCTGATCAAAATGGGACAATGTGACAGATTTATGTTACCAATTTGCCTGGGGCTTCAGGTGATCAGGCTGAGGCCGCAGGATTTTTAGGGGAGGAGATGAAGGAGCACACCAAGTGACTAAGTTTAAAACTTTATTAACCAAATAACAGCGGTGAGTGCTGGGTGTGCCCCACGTCACTCAGAGGGAGGAAGAAAGCGTTAGTGCCCGAGCCCTAACCCACTTTCATACTTACACATGCACAACCCAAGGCTGGCCAAGCCTGGGTGTAACGTAAGAAGAGGGGGAAGGGTAGACGAGAGTTCTGCCCTGTGCACAGGTCGTCTAGAGTGCGCTGTAAATCTCCGACTTGCTTCAGCTGTTGGGAGGGTTTTAAGCCCTGGGTTCTTCCGGGGGCATTTTTGTCCAGGGACCTCGCCCCCCATAGTCTCGATACCAGTCCAAACTGGTCTTCCGTGGCTCCCTTAATTTCCCCAAAACATACCGGTTTCAGGGTCACAAGACTGTTGTTTTTCAACTCACTGGCCTTCGCAATCTTACTGGTTTTGCAACCCCCTTCAATTCTGTCTGGCTCAGTTCTCCTTTCTCACGGCTGGCCAGATACAGGCTTCTGGCTGTTTGGCAGCAGAGAGCTTGTTTGCGTGCACTGGCCTTGGGCTGCAGTTTTGTTTCTTATCTTTGGGCCTAGGTGGATCGTCGAGTTAACCCCTTTCTTTCTTTCTTTCTTTCTTTCTTTCTTTCTTTCTTTCTTTCTTTCTTTCTTTCTTTCTTTCTTTCTTTCTTTCTTTCTTTCTCCCCCTTTGGCCTCTTCTAACCTGCAAAGAACTCTTTCACTCCACACTCACACCTTCAACCCTTCCCATGATACTTTCCAATGCATATAAAGGCGTTAGCAATATACACACTGGTGCTTACGCAGGGGACCCCATGGGGGGGCATTTTATTATGACAACAAATGCATCCTTAAGAGCAGTGGAGTTAGTTATACCAGGAATTAACTTGTCCTCATTGAGGACTATACCCATGACACGTTCAGAATTTTGAAAAGAAGAAATTTTTGAGTCATTAGCACACAAAACATACTTCTGAAATATTTTGTGCCTAGTGAAATAAACTATGTGCCATCATCGCAGGAATAGCAGAAGAGAATATTGGGTGTGACTGCAGCAGGAGTTAACAGGGAGGTCAAAGAGAGGGAGATAATGCAATTGGCTGTTCAGTGCCTATGTTTATTCCTGAGGGTCAGTCCTAGGCCTAGTCTACATTAGGGACTTGTGCCATAACAGGTATGCCATAGAATCATAGGACTGGAAGGGACCTCGAAAGGCCATCTAGTCCAGGCCTCTGAACTCATGGCAGGACTAAGTATTATCTAGACCATCTCTGGCAGGTGTTTGTCTAACCTGCTCTTAAAAACCTCCATTGACAGAGATTACACAACTTCCCTAGGCAATTTATTCCAGTGCTTAACCACCCTGACAGGAAGTTTTTCCTAATGTCCAACCTGAACTGCCCTTGCTGAAATTTAAGACCATTGCTTCTTGTCCTGTCCTCAGAAGTTAAGGAGAACAAATTTTCTCCCTCCCTATCATGTCCCCTCTCAGTCTTCTCTTCTCCCAACTAAACAAACCCAATTTTTTCAAGCTTCCCTTATAGGTCATGTTTTCTAGACCTTTAATCATTTTTGTTTCTCTTCTCTGGATTTTCTCCAATTTGTCCACATCTTTCCTGAAATGTGGCTCCCAGAACTGGACACAATACTCCAGTTGAGGCCTAATCAGCACAGAGCAGAGCAGAAGAATTACTTCTGGTGTCTTGTTTACAACACTCCAACAATACATCCCAGATGTTTGCTGTTTTTGCAACAGTGTTACACTGTTGACTAATATTTAGCTTGTGATCCACAGTACCCTGAGATTTCTTTGGCACTACTCCTTCCTAGGCAGTCATTTCCCATTTTGTATGTGAGCGACTGATTGTTCCTTCCTAAGTGGAGTACTTTGCATTTGTCCTTATTTACTTCAGGCCATTTCTCTAGTTTGTCCAGATCATTTTACATTTTAATCCTATCCTCCAAAGCACTTGCAACCCCTCCCAGCTTGGTATCATCTGCAAACTTTATAAGTGTCCTCTCTATGCCATTGTCTAAATCATTGATGAAGATATTGAACAGAACTGGACCCCGGGCTTACAAACGTGGCATGTGTTTGTGTGTTGCATTGTACTTGTAACTCAGAGTCGATTTCTTTTTAGATTCAAACTAGATTATTATTCATGGAAAATATTTTGCATTGAGAGATGAAGATGAAATAAAAGTAATAACAAAATGTACGTGTGGTAAATGTCACATATCTTACAGCCAAAGTGAACTTTCATAAAATAGCCTGAATATTGTCATGAAGAGGAGTTTTCAATGATTGATATTCCCTTTTCATCACAGATGCATTTTCTGTCTAAAATTAATTTTTGATTTACTTGCAATTGATTTGATTTGAAACCTGCTTTTTAAAAATAAACCTCGACTTTGTGAAATAAAAGAAAAAGGGAAAATCATCTTGGGCAAATTGGTTTAGTGTTATCTGCTGCTACCTTTGTAATACTATAACCAGTGTCAATACATTTTCACTCACTCCTTACAGCTTTACCCTTTATCACCCTCACCATTATCCTTAAGGATCAAAACTCCCAGACCAAAACATCTTTACAAGTGATTGGAAGGTCAGTGGCAATCTTACCTGGTTAAAGACTCCTGGTTGGGGCCCCAAAGTGAAATATAATAATATCCACAGTTCTACTCCCCTTCCATCTGCGCAGTGCACCTTGCTACAAATTTCCCCTGGCACTTAATAGGGGCAAGTACATCCTTAACTCTATCCAGTGACTGCCTGCAATGTATGCTTTACTTTCTCGTGTGGTATAAGGTACACATATAGTGTAGAATTCTTCTCAGTGAAAGTTTACTTCAGCTTACTGCAAGGAAGGACATTAAATCTTGATTTAAAAGTTGTTAACGATGGAGAATCCACCATGACCCTTGATAAATTGTTCCAATGGCTAATTACTCTCACTCTTAAAAAATGACAGGTTTCAGAGTAGCAGGCGTGTTAGTCTGTATCCGCAAAAAGAACAGGAGTACTTGTGGCACCTTAGAAACTAACAAATTTATTAGAGCATAAGCTGTAGCCCACGAAAGCTTATGCTCTAATAAATTTGTTAGTCTCTAAGGTGCCACAAGTACTCCTGTTCTTTTTTCTTAAAAAATGTACACCACATTTCCTGTCTGAATTCATTTAGCTTCAACATCCACATTTTGGGGCTCCCTCGGTCTCTCCTTTTGAAGCCGTTGTACTTTGGATAAATACATAAAGAGTAATTGGGCCAGACAGAGAGTGAGTGGGAATGACACTAATCCAGTGGGGAGGGCACCTATCTGGGGACGGGGGTGCAGGAGCCCCTGCATCAAATCTCCCTGCTTCATTCACTCGGACCAGGCTCAACAGGAGAGACTGAGGAAGCTGCACAGCTCAGTGATTTGAGCCCTCCCCTGAGAGATGGGATACCCCCTGTTCAAATCCTTTCCCCTCCTCTGCCAAGGAAGGGGGAGTTGAACTTGTATTTCCCACATACCAGGTGAGTACTCTAAACACTGGACTAATTTATGGGCACTAGCACCACCACCTCCTCCAGCTGTTTGTGTGGAGCGAGGCAGGTGCCTCAGTCATGCCTGCAAGAAATGACATAGGCACCTAAGTCAGGAGGGGAGTTCCTGTTTGTGAATCTTCAGCGGAGCTAGGCACGTCCCTGCATCCTGGATTTAGGCACCTAGGTGCCCAACTCTGGTTTGTGGATTGCAAACTGCACCACAGAGTTGTTCCTTTGAGTTTATAACTTTTAGGTACCATGAGCCTCAGTATTGCAACGCCTAAGTCCCTGCATGAATTCTACCCTGACTGTCTGTATTGTGACTGCTCTTATGTATAAAGAGAATTTCTGTTTCCAGGGCTACCGTGCCATCACTTTTCACCATCCCCAACTTCACTAAGAATGAGATATTATAAAATAAATTGAAATACTGCTCATTCTTGCTTTTGCAGACTTTTTTTAAGGTTACACCTAATTTGATGCAATTTTGACTGATATTCGGGCTCCCAACTGCGAGGAAGCCCACTAGCAGTACATCTTTCATAACGGACAAGTTGCTGAGCAACCTAAAACAGTTTAAATAACAGTTGCTATATTTAAAAAGGCATTTTAGGGCTCTATCCAGAATAAATTGTGTGTTACTGCAGCCTCTGGCTTGTCACAAACTTTAAAAGTCAGAAGATCTCGGCTCTGTGGGAAACTAACCTCTCCAGGCAAAAGATTGGCCTAATGCAGAATCCCAGTATAAAATAAAACTAACAGTTTCACGCTGAAAAGTTGCATTGAGATAGTGGAAGGTGAATGAACTACTCTCTGCAGGCTAATTTTTGCTTATTCCACTTCACTGCTGACTGGACAGTAAACAAGAATGACAACTGAATTTGATAGTGGAATCTAGTCTTGCAAGACACATGATCTTACATTAACATTTCCCTTGATTCTCCATATTATTCTGTATTAGGGAGCATGAGGGACTCTTATGTATCCCCCTCCCTGGGGATGACTGACTATTCTTGAGACTTATGTCCAGCCTAGCTTTAAATTGTTTGAATTAATTATCATTATTGAAATGAATTAGGCAATTTTATAAGTGTTACTGTAAAATAGAGCCATAAAAAGAATAATGCTAAATTCCTGAATTTTGCAGCATACATAGCTCATAAAATCTCATATTTTTCTGATACTTCTAAAATGTACTGCCCCCATGCATGAGTTTAGGACTGGATGACATTTTGAATTATTGGCCATAGTTCTGGGAATTTACTTAGCATTTTTGTAGATCCCACTAAACCTCAGACATTTAACTTTAATATTAGCCATATCATCAGTTGATGCAAATCTATATACTCTCATTCAAGTCAATGGCACTATGCTGTTTTACATCAGCTAAGGATCAGCCCCAATATATTTGGTGGTCACGTAAGACAGGTGTCAGTGTATAGAAAATGTCATGTACCCAGCTCACAAATAAAGGACTGGATATGGAAGTTAATGTAACTTTAGTCTGCATACAGTCTTGAGCATTAGTTCCAGCGTAAATTGTCACTGAAGAATTGGCATTTCCCAGCGCTGGCGAAAATGAAGGCAGCAAAACACCCAAATATATTTCTAATTGTGCCATGGCCTTTCTCTCTACAGGTTCTTCCTGCTAGTCCTAAATGAGCCGTGACAAAGCAAGAGGAGTGAAATACTGCTTCCATTGAAATCAATGAGAATTTTGCCATTGGCTTCAATGGAGCCAGGATTTCATCCCAGATGTACAGGGCTCATCTGAAGCCAATGGAAAGACTTGGGTGGGCTTTAACACTCTTTGAATCAGGCCCAAATTCAGCAAGCTCTCTTTATGAATATGTATTTTCATTTGTTTTACTTGATAGTATATAAGAATTATATTCATTGTTAATTTTTTGTTAAGATTGTGTCTAAAGGCCAATCAAGAGTGGGGCTGCATTTTGGTAGGCATTGTACAACCACGGAGTATTATAGTAGATAGTCCCTGCCTCAAAGAGCTTATAGCCTAAGTAGAAAAGATGGCTACAAGGTGCAAGCAGAGGTATAAAAAGCAAACAATGTGATGGCAGCAAACATTATGTTAGAATTCTTGAGATGCAGGCATGGGTTTGTGCAGAGAGAGAACAGATTTCACTGGGACAAGCTTGCTTTTAACAAGCAACATACACAAGGTTCTGATTTATGTTTCAAGGAAGAGATGAGCATACTCAGATCTGATAACTGCCCCCCGCCCCCCCGCACGCCCTTGCACCATCCCCCATATATATAGCATATGTTTAAAGTTATGTTTATTGATCAGCTTTCTATTTCTCTTGGTACTCTCTCCTTGGCCAGTTTTCTCAGACTTGCTGGAAGCTTAGAATTCATCTTGCTGGATACCATCTCCCTCACTTAATTTAAATAGAGCTGTAGCTAATTGTTCATCAGCATTGCAACTCACTTGTGGAAGTTCATGAGCTATCTGCCATTTGTCAGAAGCTTTGCTCTTCATCATCATCATCATCATCCTGAGTGTGCCCATTTGGCTTAACAAAAAACAACAACCCTAAAATGACCATTCAAAATATCATACCACTAAGAATCAGGAAGCTAAGCAAGCTGCTCTGTTGGTTAATGAGAAACAAAAAGAAATTTCCCATAATCAAACAGGTCATCTGATGGGCAAAATAAAGCATTTTAGAGATTCCTGGGTAAAAATATGGAGATGGTTCAGCAAGACATATTATGCCAAATTTTGATATACATTTTATCAAAGTTAATTGGATAGTTTACAATGAAAGCCATTGCTTGTGATATTCTAACTCCAAAGATGTTCCAAAAAAGCTTTTAAAGTGTTTCTTAACCTAGTTTCTATTTATGACAGTGGTCACAAGTGATGCTTAAGACTGAAATTGTAGGTTAAAAAACTGGAAATGTTTCTAATGGCGCAGGTATGGGATGCAGAGTGAAGACCAGGTTCTATTTGTAGGTGGATATTTCTCTGTGCCTAAGTTGATCCATCTCCATAGGTATGCATCCGTAGTTTGTATTCACTTTTTAAAACTCCATGCAGTCTTTGTGCTGTATGTGTTCTCATTTATTTTCATGCAACACTTTTTTGGAAATGTCACCAGTTCCTAATTATTTTGTTGCAAAGGATGAATTTTTTTATTCTAAATGTATTTTATTCATTTTCCAGATTTGCAGAAATAGGGAAAAGTCAGTACTAATGTTGGGAGTGCTGGAAGGGTCTCAGCAAGGCGTTTGCTGGAGGCATGATCCAGGATCTCCATCTTAATCTATATATCATGGGGGGCAGCGGGGGGATTGGTTTTGTTTCACTGAATGATAGAATTGAAAGGTGGGATTTTCAGAAGTGCTAACTATTGGCCTAATTCAGCTCCCAGTAAGGTCAGTGGGAGTTTTCCTCCAAACAAATAATTAAAAGATGCTAAATCTGGAGAAGCAAAACATAATCATTTTTAGTTTTACTTTTAATGGACATCGGGACTTTAATCTAGGGTCTTTTCCAGTAACATGCAGTTGGCTGCACTCATAGACTCATAGACTCATAGACTTTAAGGTCAGAAGGGACCATTATGATCATCTAGTCTGACCTCCCGCATGATGCAGGCCACAAAATCTGACCCACCCACTCCTCAAATAATTCTCTCCCATGACTCAGCTGTTGAAGTCCCCAAATCATGATTTAAAGACTTTAAGTCGCAGAGAATCCTCCAGCAAGCGACCCCTGCCCCATGCTGCGGAGGAAGGCGAAAAACCTCCAGGACCTCTGCCAATCTACCCTGGAGGAAAATTCCTTCCCGACCCCAAATATGGCGATCAGCAGAACCCCGAGCATGTGAGCAAGATTCTCCAGCCAGACCCACATTGACCATTGATACTAATTACCAGCGATGGCATGTTATTGACTTATTGACTAAAATCTCATTATCCCATCAAACCATCCCCTCCATAAACTTATCAAGCTTAATCTTAAAGCCAGAGAGGTCTTTCGCCCCCACTGTTTCCCTCGGAAGGCTATTCCAGAACTTCACCCCTCTGACGGTTAGAAACTGTCGTCTAATTTCAAGCCTAAACTTCCCGACGGCCAGTTTATATCCATTTATATCCACTCTCAGGCAGAGGCTTTTTCTATCCTGAAATAAAACTAACTGGATTATTTCCAAGCCACACATTCTTTGCACTACCTTCCCAGTGGAAAAGGGAATTAGTATTTCTGCAAAATTTGCTAAACTAGAAGCCAGAGGGTGGGGGGAAATGATGACTGTGCACATTTTAGGTAGTAAAATAAAATTATTTGAAATTCTCCTCTTTGAACTACTCAGGCAATTTCAAAACTAGTGAAGTGCACTGCGGCTGGAGAGTGTCAACTGCAGTACTTAGAAAAAAAGAATAAGATCCCAAAAGATAAAAGTTGCAGGTGTCCCTCTAGGGGAAGGGGTTTGGACTTGTGTTCTTTTATGGCCAAAAGAACTTGAGCTAAAAGTTCTGGCTATGGATATGAAGGATGATCTTGCAGAAAGCCTATTGGGTTCCAATGTGGGAAGCCTCTAAAACACCCAGGAAGGAAGCCGCATTATCATAACTTTGTCTGGTCAAAGGGCTCAAGGCATATTTCTGCATCTTGCACATACTAATTTTGGGGTGAGTGAGTTTGTTTGGCTGTTTGTGTTTTTTATTTTCATTTGCAGTTATTTAAAACTACAGGGTCAGCTGAGATTGTGAGTTTTGGGACTATTTGAGCCTTTGTTCCCTGGATCATCTTTGATCAGCCTCAATCAGCCTTGTGATCACCCTCCCCCTGTGTGATTAATGAGGAAGTAGGGCTAGGAGAGAAGGCCTTAAAAACAAGAGGCTAAGTGACCAGGGGAGCTAGCGACCAGGGGAGCTTGTGATAGGGAGTCATAATATAATTGCTATGGTTAGGAAGGGCCACATCACCATTGCCAGCGCTGCTCCTCTCCTCCACCTGTGCCTGTATGCAGACAGAGAACCTGACCATGGATATTTCTGCCCAAATCCTGGTGGATTTGCAGAGACTGTGGCCCGCATTTCCCACGCTCAGAAAGCCGGGGGGGGGGGGGGGGGGAGCGTCCAGTGTGAAAGGTGGCTGCTGTGGGAATCTCTCAGGAAGCAGATGGGAGAGCTATAGGAGGAGGTGGCTAGGCTGAGGAGCATCTGTGCCCACAAGGAATTCCTCAGGAGTATTCATATGGAGATGTCCAAGTCTGAGGACATAAGAACATAAGAATGGCCATACTGGGTCAGACCAAAGGTCCATCCAGCCCAGTATCCTGTCTGCCAACAGTGACCAATGCCAGGTGCCCCAGAGGGAGTGAACCTAACAGGTAATGATCAAGTGATCTCTCTCTTGCCATCCATCTCCACCCTCCACAAACAGAGGCTAGGGACACCATTCCTTAGCCATCCTGGCTAATAGCCATTAATGGACTTAACCTCCATCAATGTATCTAGTTCTCTTTTAAACCCTGTTATAGTCCTAGCCTTCACAACCTCCTCAGGCAAGGGGTTCCACAGATTGACTGGGCACTGTGTGAAGAAGAACTTCCTTTTATTTGTTTTAAACCTGCTGCCCATTAATTTCATTTGGTAAAATATATATTCTTATGTTATGAGAACAAGTAAATAACTTTTCCTTATTCACCTTCTCCACACCACTTATGATTTTATATACCTCTATCATATCCCCCCTTAGCCTCCTCTTTTCCAAGATGAAAAGTCCTAGCCTCTTTAATCTCTCCTCATATGGGACCCGTTCTAAACCCCTAATCATTTTAGTTGCCCTTTTCTGAACTTTTTCTAGTGCCAGTATATCTCTTTTGAGATGAGGAGACCACATCTGTACGCAGTATTCAAGATGTGGGTGTACCATGGATTTATATAGGGGCAATAAAATATTCTCCATCTTATTTCTATCCCTTTTTTAATGATTCCTAACATCCTGTTTGCTCTTTTGACTGCCATTGCACACTGCGTAGACATCTTCAGAGAACTATCCACGATGACTCCAAGATCTTTCCTGATTAGTTGTAGCTAAATTAGCCCCCATCATACTGTATGTATAGTTGGGGTTATTTTTTCCAATGTGCATTACTTTACATTTATCCACGTTAAATTTCATTTGCCATTTTGTTCCCCAGTCACTTAGTTTTGTGAGATCTTTTTGAAGTTCTCCACAGTCTGCTTTGGTCTTAACTATCTTGAGCAGTTTAGTATCATCTGCAAACTTTGCCACCTCACTGTTTACCCCTTTCTCCAGATCATTTATGAATAAGTTGAATAGGATTGTCCTAGGACTGACCCTTGGGGAACACCACTAGTCACCCCTCTCCATTCTGAAAATTTACCATTTATTCCTACCCTTTGTTCCCTGCCTTTTAACCAGTTCTCAATCCATGAAAGGATCTTCCCTCTTATCCCATGACAACAGGACGCTATCCAGCTAGAAAGGACTGCTGTCATGCCACCGGGGGAGGAGGATATGGCTCTGTCACAGGGAGGACACTCGCTGATGGTTACTTTTGGCAGCCCGGAGCCTTTGTTAGATAGAAAGATGGGGGGATATTTTACCCTACTTCCCATTGCCAGCTCTCTTCCAACTGAAGAATGGGGATGCCATTCAAAACCATACTGCATGTGTTGCAGGAGATGACATGTTCTGCTGCTGCAGGAACAGCAAGCCCAAGCAGATGCTCATCTTGTGGATGAGGGTTTGGCTCAGCTTGCATGCTTGATTCCTATGAGCCAGCATGGCATGTAAGAATTGACCACTGTCCAAAGGGAAGGAGGTGCCTTAATCTGGGACTAAAGAAACAGAGTGGAAGGGGCAGTTGAGACAGTTTGTGAGTGATGGAGGTAGCGTTCCTTTTAGGTATCTGGGGTTTGTTATATTCCCATTGACTAGTCTTTAGAATGACAGTCTTTACAGTGTCTGTGCTGATAAAAGTGTTGAGATAGCTCTGTGCTTTGGAGTGAATCCTGCAATCTATTCTGTTAGAGCTATTTCTGGTGTGAGCATATAAATGCTTTACATCGCACCATTTAGAAGTTGATAGGAGGGTGTATTAGGAAACTATAAAACATTTGCCCTCTGAAAACCTAAGCAGTCTTAGGTTGAGCACCGTAAATTGAGCCACCCAAAATCACTAGCCAATTTTGAAAATGTAGGCCCATAATTGATTATTTACCAAAAGTTCTTTATTATAATTATGTAAAGCACAGGTTAATTTTAATGTTAGATCACAACGTTGTCAAGAAGAATTTTCTTCTCTTCTTGGATTATACTGACTCTTTTGTGTTAAGAGACTGAGCAAACTGTGGATACCATGAAGCAGTAAACATTATGGGAGGCATTAAAGGAAAGGAAAACTCAGCCAAGATACCCTCATGTCTACTGCTACTGCCTGCACCTAACACCTGTTTACGTCCTGAATTCGGCTTGCATAGTCATAAAATCGTAGGACTGGAAGGGACCCCGAGAGGTCATCTAGTCCAGTCCCCTCCACTCATGGCAGGATTACCTTCTGCCTTGTAACTCACCCGCTGATTGGCACTAGGGCTGGCAGGAGAAAGGAAAGTATAGCGGAGGCCCTGTGTTTTTTAAATTTTGTGTATAGTAATGAGTACTCTACTTTCAGATATTTTTGCACCAGAATTACGTGGTTTCTCCACTGTCATGTATTTATTTTGTTTTTACTGAATAAAGCATGATTGCTCTATCCAGTAAAAATTACATAACATAAGAATGGCCATACTAGGGCAGACCAGTGATCCTTCTAGTCCAGGTCCTATCTTCCAACAGTGCCAGATGCCTTGAGGGAATGAACAGAACAAGGCAATTATTGAATGATCTAGTCCCTGTCGTCCAGTCCCAGCTTCTAACAGTTGGAGGTTTAGGGACACCTAAAGCATGGGGTTGCTTCCCTGACTATCTTGGTTAATAGCCCTTGATGACCTCTCCGCCATGAACTTATCTAATTCTTTTTTTGAATCGAGTTATACTTTTGGCCTTTGCAACATCCCCTGGAAATGATTTTCACAGGCTGCCTGTGTGTTATGTGAAGTATTTCCTTATGTTAAATTAAAACCTGCTGCCTATCAATTTCATTGAGTGACCCCTGGTTCTTGCATTATGTGAATCAATAGATGGACAGTGGGTTCTATAGTAATACTTACTTATCTCACAGAGATGTTGTAAAACTTAGTTAACCAACATTTGTAAATCACCGTGCAAATCCTTGAATTGTATGTGCTATGGGAAATCAAAATATTATTGTTCAAGTATCAGTTGGATGGAGACAGTCCCACATAACTGCAGTCTGTATTTTAAGGGAACCTTTTAATAGTCATTATAAAATGGCTCATTTAGTTCTCAAATTTATAGCACCGCCTAGAACAGTGTCTGAGAATATCAAGGTACCAGCCAACTCTCAGTTTTAAAAGCAGAGGCTTTCCTTCTGAAAGGAGGAAATGTGTTCTTGATAACTCCATTTTATCAGAAAAGGGCCACAATTCTCCTAAAAGATACTTATGATACACATTTCTGCTCTCTGTGAAGAGGTACTAGCTATTAGCGAGGATGGGCCGGGATGGTGACCCTAGCCTCTGTTTGCCAGAAGGTGGGAATGGGTGATAGGGGATGGATCACTTGATGATTACCTGTATCAAAGGGGTATCCGTATTAGTCTGGATCTGTAAAAAGCAACAAAGAGTCCTGTGGCACCTTATAGACTAACAGATGTATTGGAGCATAAGCTTTCATGGGTGAGTACGCACTTCGTCAGACGCATGCGGTGGAAATTTCCAGAGGCAGGTATATGCAGGCAAGAATCAGTCTAGAGATAACGAGGTTAGTTCAAACATGGAGGATGAGGCCCTCTTCTAGCAGTTGAGGTGTGAACACCAAGGGAGGAGAAACTGCTCATCCTTCCTGATTGAACTAACCTCATTATACCTGCCTCTGGAAATTTCCACCACATGCGTCTGACGAAGTGGGTATTCACCCACGAAAGCTTATGCTCCAATACGTCTGTTAGTCTATAAGGTGCCACAGGACTCTTTGTTGCTTGATGATTACCTGTTCTGTTCATTCCCTTTAGGGCACCTGGCATTGGCCACTGTCAGAAGACAGGATTCAGGGCTAGATGGACCTTTGATCTGACCCAGTATGGCCGTTCCTATGTTCTTATGAATGATTCCCCCAGGGAAGAGGAGGAGTCCAATATGATGAAGTAATATGGTACTGGTGAACAACTATTTGAACAAGTCATATTTTTAGATGGAGGAAAAACGTGTGTTGCTTGAGGAAAAAAAAAATCCAGACACTTTGACTGCCCTTGTTTTTAGTTGGTGCTGGTTGCTGTTCCAGTTCCTAAGAGGAAAATGTTTCCAAAAAGGCTAACAGCATTTTGGCTTGTATAAGTAGGGGCATTGCCAGCAGATCGAGGGACGTGATCATTCCCCTCTATTCGACATTGGTGAGGGCTCATCTGGAGTACTGTGTCCAGTTTTGGGCCCCACAGTACAAGAAGGATGTGGAAAAATTGGAAAGAGTCCAGCGGAGGGCAACAAAAATGATTAGGGGGCTGGAGCACATGACTTATGAGGAGAGGCTGAGGGAACTAATGAGGAGAGGCTGAGGAATTGTTTAGTCTGCAGAAGAGAAGAATGAGGGGGGATTTGATAGCTGCTTTCAACTACCTGAAAGGGGGTTCCAAAGAGGATGGATCTCAGTGGTACCAGATGACAGAACAAGGAGTAATGGTCTCAAGTTGCAGTGGGGGAGATTTAGGTTGGATATTAGGAAAAACTTTTTCACTATGAGGGTGGTGAAGCACTGGAATGGGTTACCTGGGGAGGTGGTGGAATCTCCTTCCTTAGAGGTTTTTAAGGTCAGGCTTGACAAAGCCTTGGCTGGGATGATTTAGTTGGGGTTGGTCCTGCTTTGAGCAGGGGGTTGGACTAGATGACCTCCTGAGGTCCCTTCCAACCCTGATATTCTATGATTCTATGATTCTTGTTGGGTGTCCTTATTTGGAAGGAAATGTAGAGAGTCAATGGAGTTGTAATGAAATCAGTGGAGCTGCACCTGCTTACACTAGGGGTGCATTTGGCCTGATAACTGGTGGAGATGAGAAATACATGCCTCATAAATGATATGTCTTGAATGACCTTTTACAAATACAGCAAGATTCTTTTGAATTGAAGAAGTGGATACATTTATGCTAGTGCTTCCCCATGGAAATGATGACATGGAAAAAGCATGTAGTGTAATCAGGAAAAAATGAATCAGACTTTAGATTATTTCAGCAAGTCAAGGCTACCCCAAGGTCGCTGCCACAGTTAAGAAATTCAAGGAAGAAGCTAAGCACTTCTGATCAGTGAAAGTGTGTGATAAAATTTACAAAGAACTGGAAAAATAGCTGGTGTTGAGCTGATACAACAAATAATTAGGTTCCACAGTAATAATAACTTGCAACTAGTTTCACAGCTATATAACTTTCAAATGTTGCAATAAAGTGGCTGAACCATTACAATTCACTCAAGGGCATCCTGATCCTCAGGTCTTTCTCATACGATCTGGGGGTTGCATGGTACTGGGGTGCAGATATAAAATAAATTGATTACATATAAGTTTTCTTCTATCTTTGCATTTTGTGCTTGGATGCCCCGCAACTATTATTGATCAGGCATATATGCTTCCTTACTGGTTATATCAATTACTTGGTGCTCTGCAGTTAAATTGGTGTCAGATAATGAGTTATTGATCATTAACTGGACTGAAAGTGAGGGGATGGATGGCCTGGCGGTTTAGCAGGATAACTTCTAACTGCCAAGTTCGCATAGTTATCTGTCATACTATCATGAAAGCCAGAGTTTTAAAAAAAACCTACTAGGCCATGCAACTTCACTACCAAAGTTTCCTACAAGAAGAGCTGGTTAAAATTTTTTTGGAAAGAACATTTTTGCATCAGAAATTTTCTTGTTGTTGAAATAGAAATGTTTCATGGGAGCGGGTTGATTTCAATGATTCAAAATTGAAATGGAATGTTTTGTTTCATTCCTACTGCCTTCTTTTGTTTCAACGTTTACATATTGTATTAATTATATTTTATATTATAGTTTTGAATTATTGAAAAGATTTATTTTGATAAAGTTGTTGCAATGTTTAAATATACCAATATTCCGCACTTTCCATTCTAACACTTTTTGTTCCAATTTGGGACAAAAACAAATTTTGAAATGTTGTAATTTCCCATGAGACAGAAATTCCATTTTCCAACCAGAACTACCTAGATGTTCATTGTCCAGTCTGGTAAGTATCCTGAATAATGAGGCTTCCACCTCTTCTCTAGAGAGATTACTTCATCCTATAATTTTATTGCTCTGAGAAAAGTTTTCCTAATAATCAACCTAAATTTTCCATTTCTTAATTTCATCCCAAGTGACTTCCACATGTTTTGTTTTTCCTACTGGTTGGAAAGGACTTAGCTCTTGATTTACATTTCAATAGGATGTATGCACACACTCACCAAACTATACACAGAACCTTCAGTTTGTTGTTGTTCTGACAGTAAGTCAAACACTATCTCTTTTTAAATTTTTCCCAGTGGCTGCAATGATCACTTTGAAAAAATGATCGTGAGAAAGAGTCCTTCCTGATGGAACTGCAGCCAAGGAAAGGACATTTTTGTCATAGCAGTTCTAACAGTCTCTGAAAACTTAGATCTACAATGGACAGCCATGTCCTCATGCTCTGTCTTTTGGCCAGCTCACATTTCTAAGGCTATGTCTACACTACCGTGGTAAGTCGTCCTAAGTTACGCAACTCCAGCTATGTGAACGTAGCTTAGGTTGACTTACTGCGGTGTCTGCACCATGCTGGGTTGATGGGAGACACTCTCCCATCGACTTACCTTACTCTTCTCGTTCCGGGTGGCATATCGGGGTCGACCAGAGAGCGCTCTGATGTAGATTTAGAGGGTCTTTACTAGCCCCTCTAAATCGAGCCCCAGTGCATTGATTGCTGACACATCAATCCGGTGGTAGTGTAGACATAGCCTTAGTAGCTGCTACTCCAGGAGTCTGTGGAGCATGTAAAAATAGAAGGTACATCTTGATTCAGCTGATGAGGCAGAAGATTGCTCTTATATATAATGCAAGTTTTTAAACATTTCATGCGTCTTCTACAGCAGAAAAATGCCCGAATGTTTTCTCCATCGAATGAAACATGTTTTGTCTGCTCCTTTCATTCTGCTGGAAATTATGTATAGTACATGTCAGTCAACACATGAAGCTCCTCTGCTTAAGTCACACATGTGACATGCTGGCTCTGTTTAGGAGTGGATAGAGTGTGGTGTGTTTTTATTTTTATTTTAAACCTCAGAGGAAAAAGAAACCCAATTTGGAACAAAATATGAGCTGCTGTAGGCTGGTGAAAATATTATGTTTAAGCTTTTTAAAAGGATTTATTTGCACTGTCGAATTAAAATACAGAGACATAAAATAGCTGTTTAACAGAACTGATACCTTATCCTCATGCACGTTTTTCATTTTGTTTGAATGAAAGACTGATCGAAAGCAGCAATCCTGTGAATTCACTTCAAATCAGGATTACCTCTCGGTAAACTTTTTTTCAAATCAAGCACTGAAATAAAGGATCTTAATGTAATAGTTGTGTGCAGAGATTTCTAAAAGGAGGTGGAGAGTTTGGAAAAGGAGGAAAATGGGCTCAAAGTAGCAGATTAAACTCCCTGAATGATAGGAAAACACGTTTTAAAAAAATGAGCGCTCATATAAGCCTGCCTGCAGGCAGCTTTCTTTTGGGTGACTTACTCCCGAGGCCCATCTGTACATAAATATGAACGACTCTTGAACAATTTCTCTAATGTAGCGCATGAGATAAAAATGTATTTGCCTGAAACCACCGGGCATGAATTTCATTTCACCGTTACTCCTCAACCAACCATATTTATTATGGCAAACACTATAAAAACCTCTAGACACTCCTAAACTTCTGCAAATTGGCCCTAAGTGCATAAGGTGCTATGATTTATATCAGTGTGAGGATTTGGCACTGCAAGTCTCTTTATATACTGTCCCGGTAAGACCACAGGTAGAGTATCATGTTCTAATCTACCTAGGAAGTAGTAGACAAATTAGAAAGGAATATAGAGAAGTAAAAGTAAAATGGACAAGGAGTTAATGGGGGCTGATTCACAAAAAGAATGATAGGGTAGTATTCTGTATGTACTGAGCACATGTTTATCCAGTAACTCAGGAGTTAATTACCTACATCTCTTATGGATGTGTTAATTTGTATACCACACGTTAGATTTTGATATCAATTTAATTTCCAGTGGACATCAAGAACAATTTGATTGAACTGAATGGAATTAGGCATGATGTACACCAGTATAATTTAGACCAGCAGGCCCAGATATCTGCTGTGCTTCTGTTGTCTAGAAGTTCCAAGAGACTGTGTAAAGCTTGTGAGAACTGGTTCTTTGCCCCCTGCGGTCTAATTTCAGTCTTCGTCTGGAGAAGTGCTGTGCTCAGAGTGATTTAGCAGTAGGGTGCTGACTTTTAGCAAGGGCTGAGAGGAAGGATGGCCTTGTGATTAGGGTGCTGGCCTGGAAGTATCACACTGAGTTTCCTGCTCTGTCACTGTGTAATCCAGGGCAAACCACTTAGGGCTAGATTCACAAAGAAATGGGGGTGTGGTGATGCTGGCATCACTTTTAAGTGCTAAAGCCTGAGTTTGGTGCTAAGCTCCATGCACGAGGAGAGAGACATGCCTTATAATGAGATTCACAAAAGCCAGCATGCGAGATGGCTCCCACCCTGAACTAACCAATGGGAAAGACCAACCTGAGGGGTGTGTGCTAAGCCTCACCCCTATCTTGGAGATAGATGCCTGGGGGCAGGGAGGCACCTCCCTCTGCTTGGGATTCTTAGCTGCAAACCCTCTCATAATGTTAGGCTCCTGTGCCATTTTAGCAAGAAGCCAGGGGAGGGTGGGAAGGAGGAGAAGACTCCCCTCATAACTTTTAGCCCAGGGGTTAGGATACTCAGCTGGTAGGAGGGAAACTACCAGTCCACATCCCCCTCCTTCACCTGAGGGGAAGAAGGGATTTAAACTGGACTTTGCCACTTCTCAGGTGAGGCTTTAGCATTGAAGGGGAGGGATAGCTCAGTGGTTTGAGCATTGGCCTGCTAAACCCAGGGTTGTGAGTTCAATCCTTGAGGGGGCCATTTGGGGATTTAGTTGGGGATTGATCCTGCTTTGAGCAGGGGGTTGGACTAGATGATCTCCTGAGGTCCCTTCCAACCCTAATAATATATGATTCTATGGGGCTATGGTATATTTGGATATAAGGCTTTCTGAATCTCTCCTGTTTAAGCTGTTCCACTGTGGATTAAATAACTTTAGAAAATCACTGGGCCAGAGAGAAAGGAAGACTGAGGCTGACTCTGATACTGTAGTCTGGTGGTTACAGCATGCAGCTAGGACATGAATGACCCAGGATCCAGTCCTCTCCCTGCTGCTCCACAGATAGAAGAATGGACTTGAACTGGGGACTCCCACCTGAGCACCCTCACCACTGGAGTGAAAGTTATGAGGGAATTCCCCCACCCCAGCCATTTTGTGTAAGCTTCCCTATAGAGGCCCTATCTGGTAGGTGAGGTCTGAGCACACTTACTGGATTGAGCCTCACAGGCAGGCTAGGTGGAGGAATCCTATCTTCCCCCAGATAGTGCTTCGCCCTTGGGCTTAGGCATCTGGGTGCCTGGCATAGGGCTTCAGTGTGTATGCTCAGAGGCAGAGACTTAAGTGCCTAGGGAAATTTAACTGCAAAAATTGAGTGAGTTTAGGCATCTATGGGATTCAGGGAAAACTGAGCAGGGGTTTGTGAATCCCAGCAGGGCCTGATTAGCAGGGCTGGCTCCAGGCACCAGCCGAGCAAGCAGGTGCATGGGGCGGCCAAGGGGAAGGGGCGGCACGTCGGGCTGTTTGGCAGCAATACGGCAGCAGGTCCCTCTCAGAGGGAAGCACCTGCCGCCGAATTCCCGCCGAAGAAGAAAGCGGCACGGTGGAACTGCCGCCGGATTGGGGACTTTCCCCCCCCCCCCACCGCTTGGGGCGGCAAAAACCCTAGAGCCGGTCCTGCTGATTAGGCAGCAGTTAGGTACCTAAGTCCTTTTGTTAATCTAACCCTTAGGGTATGTCTACACTACGAGAGTAGTTCGATTTTACTTAAATCGAATATGTGGAATCAATATTACAAAGTCGAACGTGTGTGTCCACACTAAGGACAGTAATTCGACTTTGTGAGTCCACACTAACGGGGCAAGCGTCTACATTGGAAGCAGTGCACTGTGGGCAGCTATCCCACAGTTCCCGCAGTCCCCGCTGCCCATTGGAATTCTGGGTCGAGCCCCCAATGCCTTCTGGGGAAAAAAATGTGTCGAGGGTGGTTTTGGGTAACTGTCGTCATCCAACCGTCACCACCGCCCTCCCTCCCTGAAAGCGCCGGCGGGAAATCAGTTCGCGCACTTTTCTGGTCAGTGACAGCCCAAACGCCACAGCACTGCAAGCATGGAGCCCGCTGCGACCATCGCTGCAGTTATGGCCGTTGTCAACACCTCGCAGCTTATCATCCACCTTTCCCAGAGGCAGATGCTGAGAAATCGGGCGAGGAGGCTACGGCAGCGCGGTGAGGACCTGAAGTCTGAGAGTGGCACAGACCTGTCACAAAGCACGGGACCCCGCGCCGAGGACATCATGGTGGCAATGGGTCATGTTGATGTTGTGGAACGGCGATTCTGGGCCCGGGAAACAAGCTAGGTTCCTGAGTGAGCAGGGTAACCTGTGACTATTAAGTTTGTTTACAGAGAAGCTGAACCTGCCCCCATTTCTTTACCCAGTAAATGTTCACTATCCTCTCCAGTTACATACCCCGTTCACCCCGTTCCCCCCCTTCCAACACACGTTTAAAAATAAAACCACTTGAAATTTGTTAATGAACACCGTTTTCTTTATTACTGTTTTCGCGGGAAAGTGTTGAACCTGGGACGCAGACTGTGGTGGGGAGCGGGTGTAGTGTAGTGATGCAAAGGACGCTTCTAAACTCCAGGAATGACAGGCTCCACACTGGTGGACTGGTTGTTTCAACGGAGCCTGCCACCCCTCCTGTTCGGGACTCTGTGTGTGGGGGCTATGTGACTTTGTGGCAGGGGGAGGACGGTTACAGATCCCCTGCTGCGTGGCTCTGTGATCCAGGATAAGGACCGCTGCATAAGATCTCTAACTGCCCTCCCCCGCCACAAAGTCACATAGCCCCCCCCCCCCCCCCACAGAACATGAAAACCACCTCCCAGACTGACCAGGGTAACTAGTCAGTGCACTGTGTATGTGCCCTGCTGCTGGACCTGCCCCCGCGTCTGAACCCTGGTAAAGGTGACTGTCCTGTCCAATTACCAACCCCCTTCCCCCCCTTCAAACAGACTCTCCTCTAAAAGAACATGATGGAAACAGTAATTAACAGAAACATATTTTTTATTAGCAACTACACATGAAACTGGGGGATGAAACTGGGACGGGGGCTTGGGTGAGGCGGGAAGGAAAGGACTTATCAAATTTTGGGGAATGAGAGCCTTCTGGTACTTGAGCAGTTTGCAGGGGTGGAGTGAGAGTTTTCACGGACTCTGCCGCCCCTCCTTCTTGGGACTTTGGGTGAGGGGGGTATGGGACTTTGTGGCGGGGGAGGGCGGTTAGAGATAGACTGCAGCGGGGCTCTGTCCTCCTGCCTTCGGTCCTGCAGAACATCCACAAGGCGCCGGAGCGTGTCCGTTTGCTCCCTCATTAGTCCAAGCAGCGTTTGAGTCACCTGCTGGTCTTCCTGCCGCCACCTCTCCTCCCGTTCCATGTGTGATCGGTGCATTTGGGACAAGTTCTCCCTCCACTGGGTCTGCTGGGCTGCCTGGGCTCGGGAGCAGCCCATAAGTTCCGAGAACATGTCCTCCCGTGTCCTCTTCTTCCTATGCCTAATCTGTGCTAGCCTCTGGGACTGTGATGCCAGGGTATTTCGGGAGACAGTCGCAGCTGTGGGATGGGAAAAAGGGAGTGAATTCCTCAGAAAGATAAATTTTTGGTTGAACAAAGAACATAGTCTTTCTCTGTGAACAAGACCATGCACAGCACCTATCACATGCGCACTCAGGACAAGGTCGAATTTTCGGCCTTCGCATTCAGTGCCTGGGGTCTTGCAGTGCAGATCAGACAAGCGGGACAGGACAGCGGAATTTGGGTAACAGGCTGACATGGTAAGCCGTAGACTTGTGGCTGCTTAAAACTTTAATAATAGCACTGGCCTCCTTTCACGTTCAAAGCAATGCCAGTCCCTGCTGCCAGCAATCCAGCAAGCATGAACTCTGCCCCTGTCCCACCCCCTCGCGGCTGTCCCAGGGAAAGATCCCTGTATGCTGCTCCTCTCCCACCTCCACCGCGTGGCTCTAAACCGCCGGTTACAGTTCTGTAAAGGAACAGGCAAGCAGTCCCAATACTAACATTCCCCTACCTAATTCAAAGCAGGTCACCATGAGCGACATCACTCTGATGAGGATTTCGGAGACGGAGAAAGAACGGATGCTTCGGGAAAGCCTGCAAAGACCAGGGCCGTATGCCGCCATGCTCTGCAAGGCTATGATCCCCGAGTACTTGCTTGTCTCCTGGCGCGGAAACGTTTCCTACCACGGAGGACCCAATAAGGCCGCTCTCCCCAGGAACCTGATGCAAAGGCTTTCCAACTACCTCCAGGAGAGCTTCGTGGAGATGTCCCAGGAGGATTTCTGCTCTATCCCCGGACATATAGACCGGATTTTACTGTAGCTGCACTGGCAGGGACTAAACAGTAGAGCGCCTAGGGCAAAACAATCATGCTAAACCGGACATTGTTAGATTTTTTTTCAGTAGTTGCACTGCCAAGGACTGAAACATGAAGCGCCTAGGGCAAAGTAATCATGAAAAACCCATTGTTAATATTGTTAATATTCCTGTTCTGTTAAAAATAAATGTTTACATGTTTAAAACACTTACTGACTGATCCTTCCCCTGATTCTGTGTCCGGGTTAACGCCTGGGGACGGTTGGTAGCTGATCTCTGTAAGGGTGATGAAGAGATCCTGGCTGTCGGGGAAATCAGCGTTGTAAGCGCTGTCGACTGCCTCGTCCTCCTCATCTCCTTCCTCATCTTCCCCGTCCGCTAACATGTCCGAGGAACCAGCCGTCGACAATATCCCATCCTCAGAGTCCACGGTCAGTGGTGGGGTAGTGGTGGCGGCCGCACCTAGGATGGAATGCAGTGCCTCGTAGAAACGGGATGTCTGGGGCTGGGATCCGGAGCGTCCGTTTGCCTCTTTGGTCTTCTGGTAGCCTTGTCTCAGCTCCTTGATTTTCACGCGGCACTGCGTTGCATCCCGGCTGTATCCTCTCTCTGTCATGGCTTTTGAGATCTTCTCGTAGATCTTTGTGTTCCGTCTTTTCGAGCGCAGCTCCGAAAGCACGGACTCATCGCCCCACACAGCGATCAGATCCAAGACTTCCCGATCAGTCCATGCTGGGGCCCTCTTTCTATTCTGAGATTGCATGGCCATCTCTGCTGGAGAGCTCTGCATCGTTGCCAGTGCTGCTGAGCTCGCCACGATGTCCAAACAGGAAATGAGATTCAAACTGCCCAGACAGGAAAAGGAATTCAAATTTTCCCGGGGCTTTTCCTGTGTGGCTGGTCAAAGCATCCGAGCTCGGACTGCTGTCCAGAGCGTCAACAGAGTGGTGCACTGTGGGATAGCTCCCGGAGCTATTACCGTCGATTTCCATCCACACCTAGCCTAATTCAACATGGCCATGTCGAATTTAGCACTACTCCCCTCGTTGGGGAGGAGTACAGAAGTCGAATTTAAGAGACCTCTATGTCGAACTAAATAGCTTCGTGGTGTGGACGGGTGCAGAGTTAATTCGATGTAACGGTGCTAAATTCGACATAAACTCCTAGTGTAGACCAGGCCTTAGTCTCTCTGTGCCTCTGTTCCTCATTTGTAAAATGGGGATAATAGCATAAATTAATTAAAGATTCTGAAGTGCTCAGATACTACAGTAGGAGACCATGTAAGTACTAGAGAGTGCTGTGTTGATTTTTTTAAAAATTTAAATCAAAGTTAAGTATTTTTAAGGAGATTCAAGTGGGCTCTCGGTTATTGGCTATTCTTCAATGCTAGAAATATACCCAGGTTTACCCAAATGTAGCCAAACTTGAACCACACATCAAAGAGCTTTGGAGAGTCAGAATTTGAATCCAGAATCGAAATATTTTGAAAAGCTAGATTGAGCTGACCACACTTTTCCCGTCTATGGCTTGCTCTTGGTTACAGCACAGTCCCTTGAAATATTTAAGACTTTGGTAAAAATATCAAAATTTTATAAGAGCATCTTAAGGTAAGTCTTTCCATACTATTAACCTTTTCTGTCTTACCCCCCTCCTCCACTTGCTGTAAAGGGACAAAAATATAATTAATTAGCTGGTTCAGAGCACAAAACATTCTATAAAAAATACATAAAAATACTGAACTGTGCATGGCCCCATTCACAGGAAATAAAACAAACTTTATAGCCAAGGAGAAAAAATGCAGTTTCCAGGAAACTAAGCAGCTGGAACATGTTGAAGGAACTCTGTCCATAGTAGCAAAGCAAATGACACAACAGAATAAAGGACTCATTGACTGGAATATTGAACATCATGTTGTGAACAAATGCTAGAGAGTGTAAAGGATATATATGTATATATATAACTGGGGAATTGGAACTCATTGAGCGCTGTTTCCTAGGGCTAGGAACAGGCACCAGAATGATGGGGGTCCAGTGCTGGCTGTAACTTGACTTATTTTGCTTTAAGTAAATTATTTACAGTCTGTGTGGCTCCCTTTCCCCATCTGTAAAACAGGGATGCTAACATTTCACCAGGTGTTAACTGTGGAGAAGCTATCATATTTCCATAGTTAAGGGCTAAAGTGTCTGATAAAGAGGAAGTACTTTGTTATGCTGCCCCAGTAGCAGGCTGGGAGTAGATTGCAACTCTAAAAAAACCTCTCTCCCACTATGTGTATGCACAGCAGCTACCAGAATACAGCCCTGAGCTCAGCTGTAGCCTCTAACGGTATGTTTACACATCCATGAAAGACCTGAGACACTGAGTCTCACAACCCAGTAGGGTTGCCAACCTTCTAATTGCAGAAAACCAAACATCCTTGCCCTGCCCTTTGCCCCGCCCCTTCTCTGAGGCCCCCACCCCTCTCATTCCATTCCCCCCTCCCTCTGTAGCTCACTCTCCCCCATCCTCAGTCACTTTCACCAGGCTGTGGCAGGGGGTTGGGGTGTGGGAGGGGGTGCGGGCTCTGGGAGGGAGTTTGGGTGAGGGAGGGGATTCTGGGGCAAGGGGTTGGGGCAAGGGAGGGGGTTTGGGATGCAGACTCTGGGCAGTGCTGATCTCAGGTGGCTCCCGGGAAGTGGCCGGCATGTCCCTCCGGTTTTTAGGTGGAGGCACAGCAAGGGGGCTCTGTGTGCTTCCCCCACCTGCAGACGCCACCCCCGCAGCTCCCATTGGCCAGGAACCACAGCCAATGGGAGCTGCAGAGCTGGTGCTCAGGGCAGGAGCAGCACACAGAGACCACGTGGCCGTCCCTCCACGTAGGAGCCAGAGGGACATGCCAGCCGCTTCCTTGGAGCCGTGCAGACCGCTGTGCCACCAACTGGACTTTTAAGCGGTGCTGACCGGAGCCGCCACGGTCCCTTTTCAACCAGGTGTTCCAGTCGAAAACTGGACACCTGGCAACCCTACAGCCCAGGTAAGCTGACTTAAACTCAGGTTGGAGGGCTAAAAATGCACTAAAATGGTCCGAGCCCTTCCTGGAAGGACTTAGCCAAAAAGTAGAGATGAGGGAAACTGCTCATTCACCACTGGACCCCCTCACAGAGTCTCACAAAGATCAACTCTCTCTTTGGTCCTATATAACATCTACATGCAGCCACCAGGTGAAGTAGTAAGATGAGGTGGACTCAAGTGTCAGCAATCCACAGATGATACACAGCTCTACCTATCTTTCACCACATACAACCATATCACCTCCATCAAGATGGTCCAGTGTTTGGATGAGATCAACTGGTTGAAGCTGAACCAGAGCAAGATGGAGGATGTGCTTGGATGTAGAGGAAATTTTTTTGAAAGGGTTGTAGCCATGGCGTGGTTTCCTTTGGGTGAAGGGGCACACATTGGTCAATTCATCCATGGTTTGAGAGTGTGCCTGGATTCCTGGCACTAAGCTCTCACCTAGCAGCATCCATGAGTAATGCTTTCTACTGTCTCTGGTGAATAGGAGACTCTGTCCCATCCTGGTCAACAACTTCACTCCTCAAACACTATAGAAATTCTGCAATAAGGGTAAAGCTTGTTTGTGCAGGAGAAGGAGACTACTTGAGGATCAGGCTAAGACTGTGGAATGAACTCCCATAGGGATTAAGGACTATCACAGACCTCATCACCATCCCCTCCAAGTGCAATATACACCTCTTTGACCTGCCTTCTCTAACATAAACAGAGCAGCATATTGTGACAGGGTAGTTGCCCCTTAAGAGCACTACTGCCTATTGGTTAGTTCACCCCACTCTTGTTATGCCTCTTTAAGAGGGGAAAGGTCCAGTTATAGATGCAAGGTTGGGCAGTGGGCAGACCTGATGGGTCTGTATGGGAACAGTGAGACACTGCTCCCCTCCACTAGTCTTGGGGCTACACTTTGGGTAAGTGTGGATAACCCCTAAACTTCCCTGCTAGGGTTACAGCAAAGTCTTCATTGGCTGACTATGTGGAAGGACACATTAGTGTCAATGGAGAGGAAGGCGATGAAGCCTTTTTCTCCAATTTGTCCACATCTTTCCTGAAGTGAAAGATTTGGAGAAAGACCAGAGGACCGCAACAAAAATGTTTAAAGGTCTATTAAACATGACCCAGGACAAAAGACTGGAAAAAATTGAGTTTGATTACTCTGGAGAAGAGAAGACTAAGAGGGGACATAACTGTGTTCAAGTACATAGAAGGTTGTTATAAAGAGGAGGGTGACACATTGTTCCTCTTAACCACTGAGGACAGGTAAAGAAGCTATGGGCTTAAATTCCAGCAAGGGAGATTTAGGTTAGATATTAGGATAAAAAATTGTAACTGTAAGGGTGGTTAAACACTGGATCAAATTATCTAGGGAGGTTGTGGAATCTCTGTCATTAGAGGTGTTTAAGAAAACACCTGTTAGGGAGGCTCTAGATAACAATAAGTCCTGTGTCAGTGCAGGGGACAGGACTAGATGACTTACTGAGATCCCTTCCAGTCCTACATTTCTATGGTTCTATGCTGCTGGCAGGTCTTAATCACAACCTTGTACACAGGCAGCCTTAGGGTGATAGTTGTTCTTCACAGACTAGGTCAGATACGAAGCTCACATCCTCCTGAGGGGACAGAGATGGCCTTTTCAGGCATAGCGCTGCTCTCCCTAATCTGGGGACAGGGGACTGAAAAAGAACTCTAAACATAGCCAGCCCTTTCTGTATCTGTCAGGTTATTTCTCTTGGCTGGTCATTCAACTCAGCAGTTGAAATAAAACACAAATTCACCTTTGGGTCATGGAATGTCAGAACTCTTCTTGACACTGACCAAAGATTGGAATGAAGAACAGCCCTTAGTGCCAAAACATCGAAAAGGTATAACAGAGATATCGCCACCCTCACTGAAACTAGACTTGCTGATGAGTCCCATATTGAGGAGGTGGGAGCAGGCTACACCTACTTCTGGATAGGCAAGGCCAAGGATGAGCCAAGACAGTTGGGGGTAGAGTGTGCCATACCATCTGACATTGTGCATAAGCTTGACTTGCTCCCGAAGGGAGTCAATGACCGACTTATGGTGCTCCATATCAACTTGCCCAGAGACCAGCACTCCATCATTATCAGTGCCTATGTGCCAACAATGACTTATACAGATGAGGTCAAGGAGGACTTTTATGAAGATCTCAGCAGGGTCATCAGAGGAGTGCCACACCAGGATAATCCCATTGTCTTCAGAGCTGCTAATGCTCATGTGGGACCAAACTCGGACATATGGAGCAGGGTGTTAGGCCATCACGGCATTGGCAGGTCAAACTCCAACAGCCATCTACTTCTCTCTGAGTGTGCTGCGTTCAATCTCATTATTCCCAAACCAGCCTTCCAACAGGACAACAAATATAACACAACATGGATGCATTCCAGGTCAAAACAGTGGCACATGCTGGACTATCTAATTGTATGGTCTTGAGACATTAAAGATGTGCTCATCACCTGCTCTTTGAGAGCCACCGAATGCTGGTCAGACCATCAGTTTGTGAGAAGCATCATGTCACTACACTTCTCACCAAAGTGTGCCAGAAGACACCTCAAACCATTAAAGAAGATCAGTGTGGGTGCCGTGAAAGACCCCAGCAAACAAGCAAAGTTGGAACAGACACTGGACACTGTGTTAGCTGAGGTCCCAGAGAATTCCACAGATATTGAGGCAATCTGGCAGAGGCTCAGAGATGTGACATATAATACTGCATCCAAGGTTGTTGGTGTTGAACAGTGGAAACACCAAGACTGGCTCGATGAGAATGACCCAGCTACTGGAGACCATGCACACCACACACAAGTCCTACCTCTTGGACAAGAAATCAATAATGAAGAAGGCCTTGGTACCATCATGTCACTTAAAGCACTACTGGATAGTGCTCAGATACTACCAGGATGCGGTGGCATAAGGACCCATATAGAATAAAGTGGTAGAGTGCTCTGTAACAATGATTGATGTTCCATGTAAAATTTAAAATTAAAAAAACTTGACCTCAGCTTGTCACCACAGCTGCACCATTGCTCAGTTGCCGCTCTGCAAAATTCTTCTCTCGCGTCCCCAAGATCAGCTAACACAAAGGATGATAAAACTGAAATTAGACCAAACAGATCTTTATTGCACCTTTTACTGCTTATGTCCACAAATGAGTCTTTAATAAACCTTGGCTAAGATAAGGTTCCAAGGTTGCCCCTTCATGAAACTTCACGGGATTCTAACTCAGAATATCACTTTTTTTTTAATGAGTGCACGTTAAGTGAGTGGGTTTCTATAAGGAAAGTTAAATATATTGTAAAATAGACGTTTCCTAGGAAAAATAAATTAAACTATTTGATCATATAATAAATGGCTACAGGTTAGTTACCATGGTATCTTGTGAGAGCCTCTCTCTGGTCATTCTAATTTCAAATCAATAGCTATTGCCTTATCACAATGTTTCAGTGCCTCAGGTGGTCTGGCTATTTCAGATACAAGCTGAGAGCCCTGGCCTTTTGGTCAGTACGTTGGTTTCAGCCAATAATTTCTGATGTGTGGAAAGGATCAATGTTTAAAGCCATCAGAAGTACAGGATTTCCCACTTTTTAACAGCTTATGCCTCGGTCCTCTAGCATCACAGATTTAAATTGTTCGGGCAAATCTTATATACCTCAAAAGCAGCCAAGCTTTTCATTTAGAAGAATGGGGGGGAGCTGCATCTGAATATTAGTCAGAGACCCAGATTGTCTTTGTCTTGGCGTGAGCGTGGGAAGGAAAAAGGAGCTATTGGTTATGCCTGTGAGGGCTAAAATAAGTAGCAGGCCCCACACTCCAGGGACTGCTGCTCTATGAACCATGTGATTAGAAGTTTCCCCAAAGGAGGTGGGAAGGAGAGACAGCTGGCATGCCTTTGTCTCCCCTGTAGTAGCCCATGGAGCTGGTTAGGTGAAGGAGGGGAGCAGGCTTTCCCATCCTAAGGCTACGTCTACACTGCACACTCCTTACAGCAGTGTTTTGAGTACATTCATTGCATGCCCCACGCCTCCCCAGTGGATATAAATAGCAGTGTAGATGGTGATATATTGCTTGGGTGAATAAAGGCATGCCTGAACCCTGTGGGTCTGTACCCTCCATGGTTCTCTACATGCCCAAGCAATGCCTCCCCCAGCTACACTAGCAGCATAGTGTCCTACTGACGCCCCGCTGATGGAGCCTTTCTCTGACACAAGAAGCTGCTGGAGCCTTCCCTGCTGCCTCCCCCTGCCAGCACCTTTCACTGAGATGTGTAGCTACATAGTGTAGTGTGGACACAGCCTACTTTTCACTTAGGCATGTAGCTACAGATACTCTATGTGCTGCCACCAGTGGTGTGGAATGTATCTGTAGCCTAAGTGACGGTTTGGCCCATGCACTCCCCTGTATGTTGGCAAGCACTGTCCTGGAGGTACAATTCCTGGAGTTTCCTTAGGAATGGGATAACTCCACTTAATGATGCAATTTGATGACATCACTATAGATTCTTCCTAATGATGGTTTATTTAAGCAATATACATGAGTTATCTAATCTCACACCAAAGAGTCTACAATGCATATTCTGAGACTCATGCAATGTAGAAGCAAGTAAGATTGCATGAGAATAAAGATATAATACATTTATAAACTTAAGGTGCAGTGGTGGGAACTACAAATGGTGGCCTACACACGGCTACATGTTGGGAGAATTTCCTAGTTTCCTGCCAGGAGATACCCGCTGCCCTCCCAGCAGGAAGTTTTAGCACTGAAGCTGGGAGCAGGAGGTATGCAGCGAAGCGGCTGCAGGACTGGAATCCTGTTGTGTGTTTTGTTACAGAATAAAACTAAAACTTTGTTCCTGGTGGTGTGTCTGAGTGGGTCTGGTCTGTGGTGAATACACACTGGCACACAACGCAGAGCCCAGTTCCCCAAAGTTGTGTAAAAAAATCACAAGGCCCGATCTTGAGGAACTCCTACAGGGATGGTGAACAGGTGAGTGTGTGTGTGTGTGTGTGTGTATGGAGGGGGGGGTTACACATTGATGATAATATTTGTACATATGTAGCACCTTACATGCAAAGATTTCAACATGCTTTACAAAAATTAAGTTTCACAACACCACTGGGGCCTATGTAAGTGCAATTGCTATATTACAGATGAGGGGAAATGGGGGGAAAGAGGATAGGTGGTCTTGCCTAAGGTCACAGACCAACTGAGTGACAGAGCTGGAAATAGAAGCTAGGAGTCCTAATTCCCAATCTGCTGTTCCCACCACTAAACAGCAATCAAGAATAATTATATGAGGAAACCTCTTACAGCTGGGAACTCTCATACCAAACAGTTAGTTCCACTGCAGCATCATACTGTGGGCTGACACAGCAGTGGTGCAGAGAGCACACTAGTCTTTCAGCATTAGGAAGGTATTTGATTTAGCTCTAGCCTAAACAAAAAAACAAACAAACAAAAAATAACAGAAGGAAAACACATAGTTGGCAGTTTCCACTGAAGAGGTCCAAGACTGGAGTAGTAGGAGCGTTGCAGGTCAGGGTGCAGGTGGCTAGGTAGAGTCAAGGGGAGCTGTTTGTGGAACACTTGCCTTCACACTGCTCTATCTGGTGTTGTGCTAGTGGAAGTGGGAAATGTGTAACCCACTGGTCATTGTGTGTTACATTACATGTCCCCCTCTGACACTGATCCACAGAGGATATAGCTCTGTTTCAGTTTGAGAACCATGCCCCATGAAATGGCTATGGGTAGGTAAGTGCATATTAGTCTATTATGGGGTTTCTTGGACTTTTCTCAGAGATATTTGGGGCTAGGTATTGTTGAAGATAGGATACTGCACTATAATTACCCTGGTCTGATTCCATATGATAATTCCTGCATTCCTGTTCTCCTTGGAAAAGAGACGACTAAGGGAGGATATGATAGAGGTCTATAAAATTATGACTGGTGTGGAGAAAGTAAATAAGGAAGTGTTATTTACTCCTCATAGCACAAGAACTAGGGGTCACCAAATGAAATTAATAGGCAACAGGTTTAAAACAAACAAAAGGAAGTATTTTTTCACACAACGCACAGTCAACCTGTGGAACTCCTTGCCGGAGGATGTTGTGAAGGCCAAGACTATAACAGGGGTCAAAAAAGAACTAGGTTAAGTTAATGGAGAGTAGGTCCATCAATGGCTATTAGCCAGGATGGGCAGGGATGGTGTCCCTAGCCTCTGTTTGCCGGAGGCTGGGGGTGGGCGACGGGTGATGGATCACTTGATGATTACCTGTTCTGTTTGTTCCCTCTGGGGCACCTGGCATTGGCTGCTGTCAGAGGACAGGGTGCTGGGCTGGATAGACCTTTGGTCTGGCCCAGTATGGCCATTCTTATGTTCTAAATAAAAGCAACTGAGTGATTTCAGAGAGAGAGAGAGAGAGAGAGAGAGAGAGAGAATCTGTCCTTGCTCCCTGCATGTTTCTGTAACATCTTCATTCTGATATGAAGTGTGAAAACCGGTCTGTCTCTTTCCTTTTAATACTTCTTCCATGGATAGCATGCAACAACCATTATAAAGAATCTGGTATTGGATTCCCAGTTCTCATCTTGTCACAGGGTTTTTAGACCTAGAAACTCCGTGTACTATAATTCTGAAACTTGATTAGACTGATATTATTGGAAAGTGAATTTATGGCTTTCAAGAGTAATAGGATCAATATCCACAGAGTAATGGGTTAGGTAACCATGCCAACGTACTTTACCTGCAAGACTTGAGGGCAGGTTACTTTTTAAAACACTGAACATAGAAGTAATTAAGTTTGATCCTGACAAGACATACAAACAAATGAGGATGCACTTCAAGTCATCTGGAAATCCTTTAGACGAAGAAATAAGGCTAATGCTGAAAACAAAACAAATTCAGTAGGTAGTGTGCTAAACAAAGTTATCCAGCTTGAGCAACCATCAGAAGAGTTTATATTTGTCTCATATTGCGGTCTCCTTTCTTTCAATAGGTACCTGAACTTTCCAGGTGTTGTTTCCCACACAGCAGCACCCATGTATAGTAGTGTAGCTCAGGGTATCCTGTCACAAGAATAATAGCATGTCAGAGATTGAATGATGGGGCTATTTCTTCTTTTGTAGTTTTCTTGAGAGGGAGATCCAGTGCCTGCCAGGGGAATTATCTCAACCTCATTTTTCACCACCCACAATTTCCATTGAAAATCAGGCCACATATGTGAATGTCATAGCAACAATGAAGCTCAAATTCAGCAGAGTCAATAGAGATACACGTACTTATACTGCGGCTGTACCTTTACAAAGATGCATGCTGTGATAGGCTCATGTGAGTGTATGGTATGCATCTTTTGATAGAGATGTGAAAATGTATCAGCTGAATGTCCTGTAAAATGCAAGCATCCTGTGAGGGAATACTCTTTCTATCCAAACTAAGGTTAGTAACAAATAATCACCTGCTTATTACATTGTTACCACTGAGAAATGCTGATTTGAAAAGTTGGAGAGTTGCTCTGTAAAGACAGGCACAGCACATTGAAACAATTATTGTTGTTACTTACAATTCACAATGCAGCAAAGGTCTATATCACTTTACACATATGGGCCAGACGTGGTGTAAGCAGACACAATTTATCCTACCAAGAGTGGCTTTTGCCCAAAGTCCTGGCCATAAGGAACTTAGAAATTGACTCAGACCAAAGCAATACTCTGGATAACAGCTAGGTAGTGATAGGTGCAGCTGCTGTCAGTGAGAAAGATCATGAAAAGAGGAGCTTAAGGTAAGTGAATAATTAGTTTAGAAGAAGAAAGGTGCATGATACATAAGATGAAGTTCCAAACACAGCAGACAGTGTGAAAGGAGGTACAGAGGCAAGAGTAGGTGAAGGACATAAAGGAACAGTTAGTAGGCAGGCTTGGGAGGAGCGTAGCGGAAGATGGAGACACCCTGGTGAAATGACAAAGCAGTTGCGATGAAATGATGGAGCTTCATGTAAATCCTCTCTTATTCCACCTATGTTCCCACCCTCATCTACCCATTTGTCACCACCTTACATACTCACCTTCGGGTTTCTTCTGTTTCCCCTCCTAGCTCGCTTGCAAAGCCTCTCCACATTATTCCCCCCTTCAAGACTCATTTCTGCCATGCTGCTGACAGTGAATCTAGCTGACTTTTATAGATACTCCCTATTTGATGTTTCCACCCCTAATCTCTCTCTACTGGCTCTGTCCCTAAATTGTGAGCATCTTGTGGTGGGGATCATCCCTTCTTGAATGTCTGCATAGCACCTAGCACATTATGGGAACGATCATAAAATAATAATGGGGATACTGCACATGACACAATTACTGTATAAATTACACATAGTCCATGTGGATGCAAGCTTAACACTCTGGTCCTTCCATTCCAAAACACAGGATACTAGCACTTAAAATAAAGGAAGAACATCAGTAGCAAGTTCCTTATCCTATCTGTGGGCCATCCTCAAGAAGGAAACATCAAAGAAACCTACAAAGCTCTACAGACAGTGATGTAGTGAGAGACATGTTAGTGAAACAAGGGATGTTTCACTATCTTGGCAGGAAAACATTTTTTTGTCAAATGCATTTTATTTTCCAGTTGTGTATAAATTATTCTGTGTAATGCTTTTGGCCCCAAACTCGTGCTGTAAACATAATGCTAACAGCTGGCAAATCTGTAGTGCCTTGCTTCTGGTTTGCAGTGTTGAATTTTATTTAAGAATAGCATCAGCTCGAAGCTGGCAGAGAGAATCAAAGTTATCATGTTTTATCTAGTGGGTCCATAAAATCACAACCTGGATTAGATCACTGGAGCCGTGCGCGCTGGCTAATGAAATCACATTTCTTTACAATGACCATATGGGCAGAATTAGAAGATACAACTCTGTGTTAAGGAGGCAAAGAGGTAAATTATGAACACATTCTACTTGTCATATTTTGAATAGACATCCCTCCCCAAAAGGGAGTGTTTTCCACATTTAAGACAACCTCGAAGTCCATGTAAAACAAAATTCCCATAAAAGTAAATGAGAGTTTTGCCTGAATAAGGGCTCCAGAATCAACGTCCATTGCAAGCTGGGAAAGCCTCTTATCTGGATGATATGTCTAGATCTAGGCAATTTTTTTTTTTGCCAAAACTTTTTTCCTCTGAAAAATGAAAATTTTGGTTGACGAAAATATTTTGCCACAACTTGTTTTGGTCAAAATATTTTTTGAAAAACAAACAAACCCCAAAAGGTTTCATTTTGACTTTTTTAAATGTTTTGATATTTTTCATTCAAAACCACTTTGTTTCAACGATTACTTTAATTTTGTTTAAAAATGTTAAACTCTCAAACAAAATGTTTCATTTTGGGTGGAACAAAAATGATTTTTTTCCTGCTTTTTCAGTTCACCGAAGAATTCAACCATTTTTAGTTTTGGGTTGACCCAATTCCCCTCCCCCCCATTTTTGGGTTTGGCCAGTGAACTGAATGCTGGAGTCCTTACTTTTTATCTCAGTCCTAACTCAGGCAGACATAAATTGGACTGAATGGGGTTTGGAATTAAGAGCTTGAGCCAGTGTCCTTTGAAATCACTGGAAAGACTCCCACTGATTTCAGTGGGACTGGATCAAGCCCCTAGGCCAGTATTTTATACATGTTAAGGTTACTCCTGCTCATTTGTGACTCCCAAAGAGAAATAATACTCTCCTTTCCACCTTTAAATGGCTTTTTGCTGATCCTTCACAGCATGTGGAGTAGGCTTAGGCAGTCAGGGAACCTGAACACCATATAACAAAACCAGGTGATGAAAACTATGCAAAGCAGCTTGCAAATCAAAGATGCACCACAAAAAAGAAATAGTTTCTGCCAATCAGTGAGTGAAAAGCAACATGCAAAACATTTCTCAGGACATACATAGCATTTTCACAGAAGCTCTGCTGAACTTGAAAAGCATATTTTAAAATGTAACCAATAGCACAGCTCTGGAGCTAATTATTTCCAATCTGGAGCTTTGGAACACTGGACCGAGACCAAACACATTTAACTTGGATCACTGAATATCCACCAGAGAGGGCTTTTTAGTTCAAAGGACTTGATCCCACAATTTGTTATATGACGGCTGACAGCTGCACTCATATGAAACCACACTGATTTGTTTTATTTTTTTACTTCTGTGTAGTGCCGTGTGGATACAGCAGCCTGTGTGCATGCAACACATTACAGGATCAGGGCCTAAGCATCCTCTGTTCTGATTTTACTGTTTCCTGATCTTTCTCTGTTATCTTTACCGTTTTTTGTGGCTTTCTTAATCAACTCTAATTAATTCTCTGAGCAATTTTACCTTGTTTTGTAGTTTTTTCTCTCTGCGTTTTAGGAAACTGCTATCCTCTGAGTCCTTTGTTCTATGCTCTTCATAGCTCTCTCATTTATATAACTGCTCATGCTTGGCTTTGTAATTGCCCAATCATGTACACTATCTTTTTTTGAGCAGGCTTGAAGTAGAATATAAATAGATGTTTCTTTAGGGTAATTTAATTTTACAAATGTAGTGTGGATATCTGTAACATTGTTCTTCTAAATCCTCAGCTGTACCCAACATAAAACAGAAGTCTGTGTTAATCCCTTCAGTTTCTAACCCACACATTTGTAAGTGGTAACTTTATATTCAGACATATTCCTGCAAACATAGGCACTGATGTAGTGCATCAGACTAGTGGGCCATCTAATCCAGTATGCTGCCTGCACCAGTGGCCAATAGTAGATGCATCAGAAGCAGGTGCAATAAACCTTGCAGTAACCAGTTTTGGAACAACCTGACCACAGGGAAAAAATTCTTCCTAACCTCTATTAGTTAGGAGTTCGTTTGTGCCCTGAAGGAAGAGAGTTCCTTTCTTCCTTTCCAAATTCTTTTTTTCCCCTTTAAAAAATAGCCTTACTATTCTAGCTCTACAGCTTCTTCTTATCGATATAAATGTCCCTGGTATCCTTACCGTAGTCTTGGTTAAAATTAAGAACATTTTTGGTATTATTTGAACTGCCAGCAATTGTACAAGCATGCAGTATTTATTTATACAAGGTTTTAACACATTAAAATAAATATTATAAATAGTTCATGACTAATAATAATTAATCGGCATTATTAATACTCCTACACTAAAATATTTTACATCAATTTACTATTTACCATCCTAAAGGCTCACAAGACATGTAGATTATAACCTACCTACATTACATATCTGGAGTAGGCAGAGCAGCCCTACTCTGGTCTCCAATGATTACTCTTCAGTAGAAACCACCAAGCCGTGATGGGTTACTGCTCCTCTTCCTCAAAGATCCTCCCTTCTAGGGTCCCACGGGACTCAACACGGTTCTCTCTTCTCTTTAGAATCTATATGAAACCATTTAAAGATACAGTGAGACATCACGGGATTCACTACCAACAATATGCCAATGATGATACTGAATTGCAGATCTCATTCTCCACTGATGTACCCACTTATGAAAATGTCACCAGGCCTACAAGAGTTTGGCTCCTGGAGGAATATCAGCTGGCTGTAACTGTACCCAAGCAAGACCAAAATGATGTTGGTTACCCAGGGGGAATCAATGTTTGCCGGATTAGGGTCTAGAA
Source organism: Emys orbicularis (assembly GCF_028017835.1). Classification (NCBI taxonomy): domain Eukaryota; kingdom Metazoa; phylum Chordata; order Testudines; family Emydidae; genus Emys; species Emys orbicularis. The sequence goes on along the minus strand of NC_088688.1, from coordinate 18,377,969 downwards.
GAGCAAACTATTAATTATTCTTTTCAAAATTTGCCCCCTAAGAGCTGGATTTTGACATGAACTACTTATAATGCTTGGAGTAAGAGCCCCCCCAACCCTTTAGATTCCCTAAGCAGGCTACTAGACCTTGGCTCCAGGAGCATAGGAGTAAGTAGGTCTAGATGTCCACTTACTCTTGCCTTAGAACACATGGGTTGCCTGTGGCCTGAGCAGATAATGGGTGGAGCCATAGCTCCAAGCCCCAACCTGCTACATAGAGTAGTTAAACCAGCATATTGAGGAAGGCTAGTAATTTACTGCTGGCCTGTACTTCAGAAGCAAAGTGGAAGCTGGGAGGGAATTTTGACTAAGGGGGCCGTCTATGAGGCACAGGGTTTCAGGGGCTATGCCTGGGATGGCACAAGCTACGTGTCACCCTTTATTCAGGGCTGTGCCTAAAGTCACAATCAAATCCACTGTGCGTGTGTATGCAGGATAATGGGGAGAGATGCAGTTATCAATGTGCTGTGGTTCTGTGTTGTTTTTTCTTCAGCTGTGTAGTTTATTTAGCTGGGCATTTTATGCCGGGGGGATTTTTATTAGTTGTTAGTACCATTTGTGAGAGCTGTTGTTTTTTAAGTCTGTCTAAGAGCAACTGGCAACTTTGTGGAGCTATTGCTGTATGGATGGATTGCTGTGTATCTCACAAATTTCCAAAGCTCTGCAGTGTGATGCTGTCTTTATTTTTTTTAAATTACCATCCCTTTGCTGCTGTTTATTGCAATTAATCATTGGCTGTTTGCTGGTATGTTGCTCTTCTTTGAGTTTTGGTGTCCATAGAGTTGCTGCTCTCGCCCTGGAAATATTTAACCAGTGGTTTACATGTTGTGCTGAACTCTTTTCTATGGAACGTTTGTTTTCTGTATCCTTGTCTCACTTCCCAGTTCTCAGTGGTGCTCGTTGCTAGAGGTAGTGCTGTCTAAAGAGTACAAAAGGACACTGAAGGATATAGCTCCAACTAAATTTGGTGGGAGGCAGGATAGCTTGGGCACTTGGGATTGCTTTCAATTCTGAGGTGGTGAAAGTTAATAGTTCTGGACTGTTAATATTAATGGTTACATCTTTATCTGCCTTCCTGATTGACTTTCCCCTCTGCATTTCAGCACTGGAAATTAAACTGTATTAAGCTGACTTTCAAGAACAACAGAAAATGGAAGAGGCTAAAATTAATTATGGGTTCCATGATTTTTATTATATTTTATGGTTCCCTGTTTATTATTCCCCATTTATAATTCCAGCCTCTTTTTTTTCATTGTCTGAGTTATATTAGTAGCCATCGGCCACCGGCAGCTTTGGCTCACTGGTTTTGAACTGACATTCCAAGCTAAAAAAACAGGGAGATAGAATTGAGGAAAGGAGAAGAAAAGAAGTGGAAGAGAAATATCAACATGAATATGACATATGGAAAAAGGGAGTGGCATGAGAGAGAAATATAGGCAAAAATGAAAATATAGGTGAAGAATGGGAAAAGAGGTATCTTGGTGGATATGTAGCTAACTATATGGCTCATTCTCCCTTTACAATGACATCTGTGATGGCTTGGTGCTTGTCTCTTCACGGTTTGAACTAAGCAGAAGAGCTAGTCAAGCATTTTCCATCAAAACTTTTTTTCTCTGTAAATGGCTTTTTGATGCTATGCAATTTTTCATATAAAATTTCTGGGTTTGCATTAAAAAAAGCACCTCAGAACTGAAAACATTGTGGTTCTCATTTGTTAAAACTTGGTTTTCAGAGGGAATTTTTTTTCCCGACAAAAACCTGGGAAATTCAGCATTTTTTTTTTAATTTTGTTTTGTTTTTGGAATTTTTTTGTGGTAAATAAAATCATTTTTTCCACCAGCTGTACTAAGCAGGAATAGGTAGAAAGAGACAGGAGTAATTCTTTCTGAGTGAAATCCAGCTTTGGCAAAAGTAGTACATCTTACACCACCTTAGGAGTTTAATTTTAAAATGAAAGGTTTGTTCAGCCACCTAGCGTAAGCATAATGATATTGTATGGATCAAAATTGTATGTTTCCAAAGAAACATGGACAGTGTCACACTTTTCTGGTTTTATTTTCAGCAGAAGCAGAAGAAAATTCCTGCAATTTAAGGCAAAATGTTCTGTAATTTTCCACTGGGCCACTGCCTGGCTGTTTTCACACATTCTGTTCTACCTCTGGATGTTAGGGATTCCATCCTCCCCCCAGTTCACCCCCTACAGCTGGGTCTTTGCTGGGCTGGTGTGAGTGATTACATTTTCTGTGCTCTCTCTCTCTCATTCATCTCTTTCTCTCTGTCTTTTGGCAGTCACTATAGCTTCAAAATCAATTTCCCTGTAGGTTCATACCTACAAAGGGTTATTCACATGAGTAATATAAACAAACTGTGGTCATATGTAGTATCTATAAGCCCCCTTCTTCATCCACTAGAATTGAACCTTGGACTTTCAGCCACTGTAGCATGACCAAGCCCCTGTTCCTTTAGCTAAAGGAGAATTCCTTTAGGAATGAATCAAAAACAAGTTGTCATAGTTTCTTGGGACAGCTAGTAGAACTAGAAGATATGATTACATATGTGAGCTCAGTACAGTAGTTCAATGTACATAAGGACTACTCATGTGAGTTAGGTAGAGAATAAGAGCCATCTATTATACCAGGGCCTGAAAGAAAATTTCTCTATTCTAAAGAAGAGACTTAAGGATAATTGATTTATACAGTGCTTTGAAATTGTAAAGGATAGTGTAAGGGCCAGGAAGTAGTATTAGTAACTGTTGCAATGTATTTCGAGATTTGGTTTCTGAAATTTTGAACCTTTGTACCAGACAGTTATGAGCTCTCCAGCAGTGATGAGATGTAGCACTGTGTGGTTTGTGTAAAAAAAAAAAGACAGAATTAAATACCACTGACACCGTTTTGTAAAAGCTTGCAAATAATGTAGTGCATATTGAGGTTATCCAACTCCATTTTTTAGGAGAGACAATGTGAACCTACTGGGAACAGTGGGGTCAGACTCTTTTGCTATCCAGATGGATCTACTAGAGCCTCGCTACAGAAAATTACAACTTAGTGAAAAACAACTAAACAAACATCTAATCTTTCCTCTGCTTAATAAACTCACCAAGCCAACCCCTCCACACAAAGTCTGACAACTCATTGGGCGTGGGGAAAAGATGGGTCTGTAACATAGCCTGTTTAAGAGTGGGAATAATGACTTCTACCTATCTAGATACTTATCTGACCTCATCTCTCTAGTATCTCATCACCACACCATCACTAATGGATTTTATTCTCACAACAACCATGTGAGGTAGGGAAGTACTTGTCCCAATTTTTTAAAGATTGGGAATTGAGGCACAAGGTTCATTAAATGACTTGCCAAAGGCCACATAAAAGGCTCTGAATGAGCCAGCAATTATATGCAGGTACCAGTACCAGAATACACTAGACCATCTGTCCTAGTCACAGTCCTTCTACATCCCCTAGACAAATTGGGATCACTGGATTAACATACATGCAGATTCACTTAGACCAGCTTTGCTAGAATTCACAGTAAGAATCCTATGAACTATTCATGTCAGTGTTTATACAGCTAATTGAATCATCACTTTTTCCCAGTATTGCAATAAATAGATTCCTTGTTATGAAAATGGAATAACTAAGTGATAATGTCATTGGAAATGAATGTTGGAACTGAGTAATGATTCCTGCTGCAAGATAAATGCCAAGGCATTTGGAGAAAATAAACTTGTGAGAAAGCAGGGAAATGGGTTACTGCACTTTGCAAGTGGCAAGGAAACCTTCAGCTGTGCCCAGAGTTCAATTCCAGGAACATTATTGCCAATCTACTGATTGAGCGAAAATAACATACAAAAGAACAGTTCTAAAAGACTAACAGAAGAATAAGGTTGCAACAGGAGTGAAAGCTGCTACCTGTCCCACTGCCTTTAGGGTCTGATCCAAAGTGTGTTTAACCCATATAACAACACAAATTGACTTAAATGGACTTTGGGTAAAGGCTCCTAGTGGAAAACTCTATCCCAACTGTCTTTGATGGGACCTGATAGGCTGGGGCAAATGTCCAGCACTTCTAAGGCCCATAAAATTTGGCATGCAGATCAGTTGGTTAGTATCATCTGTATGCACATGAATTAGCATTATTGAGCGTGCACCCATTTGAGAGCTTAGCCTCGTGTATTTCAGGAATAAAGAAAACAGCTTGCTCATAAAAGTGCACATTACTATGCTGATCTATATTGGCTGTATTCCTCCATTTGTACAGTGCTAGCAGCCTTTCTAATCCCATTGATGTGGCATTTGGGGAAGATAGTTACAGTGACTGAAGCCCTCTGTATTGCTATTGCCATTGCTGAGGTAGAGGGTGAATGGGGGAACCTGGAAAGAGATATTTGCTGCTTTGGATACAGTAGGGAAGATGTTTTTATGTTGGCATGTGTGGTTTTGGCTATAAAGACAATGGAGCATATAATATGGAGTCTCCATTTCATTGAATGAGACCTCGAAGTTAGTGCACGGAGCTGTCTGGAACATGACTGTGATGCAGCGAATACTTTGACGGACTGAACAGTACTGACAAATTTTGCACCACAGGAATGCACTGATGATCATGGCATGGTTACTTCAATGCTCGGCAAACTATTGAGCAAGGAAATAAACCTTGTGTCTCGAAATGTCAAACTTGGGCTACGTCTACACTCGGAGCTAGGGTGTGACTCCCCACTCACATAGACAAACATGTGTTAACTCTCATCTGAGCTAGCAAGCAAGGAATAGTAGTGTAGCTGTTGTAGCAGAAGCTAGCTGTCTCAAACACAACCCCCTCCCTCAAGTCCCATGGATACATCCTCAGGGTGGTTAGCGTGTGCTGCCGCTGCCCAAACTACCACAGCTACATGCTATTTATAGCATTCTAGATGAGAGCTAGCATGAGTATGTGTAGGCAAGCTGGGAATCACACCCCTAGCTTATACTGTAGACATAGCTTTGGAGTCTTAAAAGCCCTTGAGTGCATAGGAAGAGGTGAGGCTACTTTCATTGGTTATCTCTCCTAACAATTTCCATAATTGGATCAGATACATAGTCTTAAGGCTAGAATGGACCATTATGAATCTCATCCAATAATTCCTGCATCAAGCCCCTGACTTCTGTTTGAGCTATAGCATATTTTCCAGAAAGATTCAGGAGACAGGGCTGCTTGCGGTTACAGTGGTTTTTCTCATCAATTTCCGTGTCAATAGTTTCCGGAGGGCTGATAGGACTGAACAGTCTCTTCTTAAAATAGATGGAGATCTTGGCTACAATAAGGTATTATCTTCAAGGCCCTTTAGCCCTACAGATGTCTCCATGAGCAGCACCTCTGAGGTCACAACTGTTATCGCGTTTTCTATTTTTACAATCTCTTTATTAATTTTTAAACAACTCTACAAAACTGCAGAGCGGAATTGCTAAAAAATCCCCACAAGCCCACAGCTAATCGAACCAAAAAACGACATCCAAACTGCACTTTGCCAAGACAGCGTGTTCATTTCCTTTCACAGATAACTCCTCACATTGTTTGTCCCCTTTATACTTTCAAAATTTGAATGAGAGAGACTATGAAGCCCTCCCCTGCACATGTCAGCAGTAGGGAAGGGGTATCTCTACTCCCCATGGACACTGATGGACTTGGGGACTGTCAGGGAGCAGAGCTGACCCACTGGAGCCCCAAATTGTGGATGGCTACAGAGCTAGCAGGCAATCCCACCCGTGCTCTTGCCGCCAGCTCTCCTCTTGTTGGAGGTTGGAGCTGCCATTTGATAAAAGGTTGCATGGGCTAGAGGAGTGATACTGCTGTAGGGAGACAGCAAGTCCAGAGCCTGAGCTCAGGGCTGTTGGTCAGGTCTATGGGGGCACCCTGGGTTCATGGCTAATAGGAACCTGCATTACACTGTATGCAAAAACAACAAGGAGTCTGGTGGCACCTTAAAGACTAACAGATTTATTTGGGCATAAGCTTTCGTGAGTAAAAAACCTCACTTCTTCGGATGCATAGAGTGAAAGTTACAGATGCAGGCATTATATACTGACACATGGAGAGCAGGGAGTTACTTCGCAAGTGGAGAACCAGTGTTGACAGGGCCAACTCAATCAGGGTGGATGTAGTCCACTCCCAATAATGGATGAGGAGGTGTCAATTCCAGGAGAGGAAAAGCTGCTTCTGTAATGAGCCAGCCACTCCCAGTCCCTATTCAAGCCCAGATTAATGGTGTTAAATTTGCAAATGAATTTTAGTTCTGCTGTTTCTCTTTGAAGTCTGTTTCTGAAGTTTTTTTGTTCAATGATAGTGACTTTTAAATCTGTAATAGAATGACCAGGGAGATTGAAGTGTTCACTTACTGGCTTTTGTATGTTACCATTCCTGATGTCCGATTTGTGTCCATTTATTCTTTTGCGGAGGGACTGTCCGGTTTGGCCAATGTACATGGCAGAGGGGCATTGCTGGCACATGATGGCATATATAACATTAGTGGATGTGCAGGTGAATGAGCCCTTGATGGTGTGGCTGATGTGGTTGGGTCCTCTGATGGTGTCGCCTGAGTAGATATGGGGACAGAGTAGGCAACGAGGTTTGCTACAGGGATTGGTTCCTGGGTTGGTGTTTCTGTGGTGTGGTGTGTAGCCTACACACCCTGCTCTCCATGTGTCAGTATATAATGCCTGCATCTGTAACTTTCACTCTATGCATCCGAAGAAGTGAGGTTTTTACCCACGAAAGCTTATGCCCAAATAAATCTGTTAGTCTTTAAGGTGCCACCAGACTCCTTGTTGTTTTTGTAGATACAGACTAACATGGCTACCCCCTGATACTTGACTGTATGCAAGAATCAGGCTGAGCACAAATGTGCCCTGATTGGTGACTAAGGGAGGATTTTGGAGGGACACTTGGCCGGTTTGTTTGCTAGCAATGAAGACTGTTTGCTCACTAATAAGTGTATTGCTGTAATGTCGACAGTTGAGCTAAAGTCCTTCTCCACCTGGAGGGAAAGGATGGGATTGGAACAAACTACCAGAGAGGCCAGGTTCCACCACAAACACATGATATAAGCAGATACACTATTATTAGTTAATGTATTGTGAGTGTCCAGGAGCCCCACCATGGACCAGAGCCTTTCTGCTAGGTGCTGTATAACCCAGAGCAAAAAGACATTCCCTACCTCCAAAGGGTTTACAATGCTCTTAACATACACATGTTAAGAAGCAGTCTATGCCTTGAAGAATTTACAGTCCAAATCAACAAGACAAGACAGACAAACAGTGGCAGGGAATCAGAAGTAGACTGACTTGCCCAGCGTCACACAGCTGATCAATAGCAAAAGTAGGAATAGAACCCTGGTGGCTTGAATCATGATCCATCACCCTATCCAGTGGCCTGTGCAGTCTAGGTAATAGTGTGTGAGAATGAAGAGCTGTTACTACTTATAGAGCACCAAGGATCAATTCCCTGCTCTGAAGAGTTTACAGCCTCTGGCCCCAATCCTGCAATGGGATCAATACAAGCAGTCCTTACTCCCACACAGAATAAGTCAATAGGGCCCTCCACAGTTCAGATTGCAAGAGGGAGGCCTAAGTTAAGACAAGAGCAAAAGGAGTGAGGGGTAGATGAAGTCAGGACAGTTTTCCCATACAGTCGCTTGGGTGATCAGTGCTTGCACCTTGTTGGCTATTTTTTTGGAGGCTATAATTTACAAGCCACTATGATAATTTGCAAATTCACTTATTGCAAACATACACACAATAATGGTAACAGTGCCTGGAATTTAAATACAAATACTCAGTTCTTGAAAAGTCTGGCCCTAGAAAGGATGAGTAGAGTTGAACTAGCTGCGCATGCTGATAAGATATATGAAAGCAAGTTGGAACTGTTAGTCAAGGGGATCACTCTCCTATTTAATACTGTTATTCATCAAGGCTTAGGATCCTACAGCCTATCACAACTGCCTAGGTACATAGTGAGCGAGGCCAAAAGCAAAGTGATTTCAACTACTCAAAAAATGCAGATTATTAACAGCTGCACTTTTTTTGGAGCACATTATTGGTTTTATAAATTGTATTAACTGTTTCTTCTCTCATTTTTGGCTCTTAACCTGTGGTTATTTAAGAAGCTCAGATACCTACAGAGTTGAAATCTAGGACAATCCTTTTCTTTTTAAACACGAACAAGCAAAAAACATTTTTAAAATTCTTTTTAACAGTCAGAATTAATTCTGCAGGTAGGAAAGGACTTGTCATGAATATCAGTGTGATCAATAGTGATCCATCACAGCCCAGGCTTTTCTCTTATCCTGCATTTATATTGGCATAGCTGCATCTTAAGTAGCCAAAATATATTGTGGACTAGATGATTGACTAGAATTGGTGCTCATGGCCATCCACAGTTATTTGGGGGAGAGAGAGACAAGGTGGAAAAATGATTGAAACTGAACTCTGGTCACAGCTACTTTTTATTTGTGTTCTTTTACTAGGCTCTAGCAAAGCATTAGATGCTGCACTAGTTAACAGTTTGCTATACGTAGTGGTTTGTTTATGTTCACCTCTGGATGCACTCTGACCTATTCAAGGCTTTACCATGGGGGTAACGATTGCTTCTCGAAGAAATCAAGAAAATGCCACAACTATTACTCACTAATAAAGATTTGTTTTTGATGCAAGTGGCTTAGCTCTTCTGATTTTGGAGCCCAAAGTTCTATATCTCACAACATCCATGTAGCACATAGGGTAATTGTGAGTTTTAAATGATGTTTGCAAAGCTTTTTGAGATCTCAGGTGATAGGTGCTAATATCAGCATGATACAGCCAGAACACAGTTGCAAATAACACCTGTCTGTTATTGTTAGAAGTGCAAATGTCTGTTATCTACAGTGTATGCTCAATACAACTGTCTATTTTATAGGAGAATTGACAGGTGATATCACAGTGTGCAAAGCTTGTAATGGTTCTAGATTCCATTATTGTTTCCACTCAGAAACACAAGTCCTGCAAAACATAATTACCCTAAGTTGCACAACTTCCTTTGCTGTAGAAAAAGCCTGTACCCTACTAAATGCAAAGCTACTGCTGTGAGGTATTGATTATGGCTGTGCTAATTTTAATTGGCATTTTCAGTACTTCTGTATCATCAGTACTGTTCTAATACATTCTGAGCAATTACTTCAGAGAATAACCATCAACCAGTGATGGATGACCCTTGAAAGGGTCACAAAGTTGGTACACATAAAATGGATCCATAACTTTTTTCATTCATCTCCTTAGGCCTGGAGCAACTTCAGCTCACACTTCTTCAGCTTTCTGCACTGCCTTCCAGCAGTGACCTGCACCCTGGGCTTCACTCCAGACACCGTCTCCACTTTTTAATCTGTTCAGTATCAATGAAAGCAAATTAAAAACAACAACAGCAAATAAACCCAATAAGGAACTACCAAAATAGGTATGTAACAATAAACATATCTCGTGAACTTTTAACTATAGAAAAGCTCTCCCTTTCCTTCCTGGTATACGTATCGATAGCATACATTTTTTCCTGAAAGATAAGTTTGTAAGTTATAAACCATTCTACAGTACTTTAAAATTAATTTGTTGCAGGTAATAATCATTGGAACAAATGACCAAGACTAGATGCCTTTCAGGAAATGTGCTTTAGCCACCCAAGTTATTGGTCTCAATATGGGAGTAACTGGATGAAATTATGTGGCCTATGATGTACAGGAGGTTAGACCAAATGATCTGATAGTCCCTTCTGGCCTTAAAATATATGAAAACCTCTCTCTCATGTAACTGATCTTTTATCTACCACCCCACAGCCCAGATTCTCAAAGGTATTTTAGACATCTAACTCCGATAGAAGTTCGGAGCCTAAGTACCTCTGAGGATCTAGGCCACAGATGCATTTTGTTTTCCTTTTAAATTAATCTGTTAGTGGTTGTGAAAAATGCTGGACTGACATGCCTAGAGATGGCTATCTAGACTTTGGCATGAGGGCCTGGCATCAGATTGGAGTTGAGGGTGTTCAGCACGTCGCAAATCAGGAGTAGAACAGGTACATCTTAGGTAGTGGCTGCTCAAGCTTCCCTACTCCTTTCTGTCTATGACTTGTCCTTGCAGGGAGTGCCAACAAAGGTGTCTATTAGTGGCAAGGGTGATGGTAGCATCACTCCACTATGAGCTGAACTGTGACTAATTCACTTTATACAGATCTCTGAAAATCCATTAGAAATTAATGACTTTGAGTCATTACTAACCTGGGTTACTTAGCTGGGTTGAATTTCAAGCAGTCTGCTGGCGGTGAAAGATTCTTTGGCCCATTACCAATCCCTTGAGCAATCTAGGTCTCCAGCACACAGCAGTTTGAATTAAATGAGACGTGAACTCATAACACATCAAACTGTGTCAGAACAAAATTGCTTGATTAAACAAGAGTCATGACCTAGTGATCTGAACTCAGGACAGCAAGCCAGGAAGTTGTCCTGAATTTTAAACCTTCTAAACAATGACTCTGTCTGTGGCCTGGGACAAGCAAAGTAGGCCCAGATCCTCAAATGTAATCCAGAGTGTTGGCACAAGAGTTGTGATACAAAACATCTATGCTTCCAGATAGACTCCGGAAATAATGGATGACTTTAACTATCTAGGCAGTAAATTGTCATCAAATGAGCGCAGCAGTCAGATATCCTAAGGAAAATTGGTTTAGCAGCCTCAGTTATGAAGGACCTGCAGAGGGTCAGGTGCCAAAAGAAGGCAAAACTATAAACAAAATTATGGATTTACTCAAACCTATGTACTTCCAATGCTCTTATGTGGGTCTGAAACATGGGCATTGCTTAGAGAAGACATCAGGAAGCTGGAGGCATTTCATATGCATTGCCAGCGGTGACTACGGGATATAAGCTGGTTTGACTTTATCAGTAGTAGGGATGTATCATTGAGAATGGGTCTTGAGAGGATTGAAGTCATCATTGATCACAGGCTCTTTTTGGTCATGTTGTCTGCCTCAGAGACAAGGTTCATGCACACAGAGCTCTGAAGATCAGACTTGAGGTCAGGGCGGGGGGAGAGGGACACTACCTGGCGGCAGTCATGTGATCGCCCAGGATTAACCTGGCTGCATCAGATCAGTAATAATCCTGTGGGGTAAATAATCCACTGCAATAAAGCCGTAAAGCATGGTCATGGACATTCGGCACAATGGTCCTCTGCTGTCTAACTGTATAGTTGTTGCTAGGTGCCTCTATACCTTTGAGGAGCTGGCCTTTAGTCCTTGATCCTGAAATTCTTACTCATCTGAGCCATTCATACTCATGAGAATATTGTTATTGAACTCAAACTATTTTTATGTGTAGGAACTGTTCAGGATTTGCAAAGTTGTGCCCTTAACACACTCTGGCATCTGTAAAATGGGGACATTAATAATTACCTATATATTATACCCCACAGCAGTTTTGCTATATTCGTGCTAACTATTCATGTGTTAATTAAATTTGTTTTTCTGACTATAACTAATTAAATCATATTCTGGCTTCAGAGCCACTGATTTGATGTGTTTACTCTTTTAAATTAACCTTCAGAAATATGAATTGGTGCTCCAAAAGTTAGGTGATGAATCCAATGCAGTCCCTGCAAGTTCATAGAATCATAGAATCATAGAATATCAGGGTTGGAAGGGACCTCAAGAGGTCATCTAGTCCAACCCCCTGCTCAAAGCAGGACCAATTCCCAACTAAATCATCCCAGCCAGGGCTTTGTCAAGCCGGGCCTTAAAAACCTCCAAGGAAGGAGACTCCACCACCTCCCTAGGTAACGCATTCCAGTGCTTCACCACCCTCCTAGTGAAATAGTGTTTCCTAATATCCAACCTGGACCTCCCCCACTGCAACTTGAGACCATTGCTCCTTGTTCTGTCATCTGCCACCACTGAGAACAGCCGAGCTCCATCCTCTTTGGAACCCCCCTTCAGGTAGTTGAAGGCTGCTATCAAATCCCCCCTCATTCTTCTCTTCTGCAGACTAAACAATCCCAGTTCCCTCAGCCTCTCCTCATAAGTCATGTGCTCCAGACCCCTAATCATTTTTGTTGCCCTCCGCTGGACTCTTTCCAATTTTTCCACATCCTTCTTGTAGTGTGGGGCCCAAAATTGGACACAGTATTCCAGATGAGGCCTCACCAATGTCGAATAAAGGGGAACGATCACGTTCCTCGATCTGCTGGCAATGCCCCTACTTATACAGCCCAAAATGCCGTTAGCCTTCTTGGCAACAAGAGCACACTGTTGACTCATATCCAGCTTCTTGTCCACTGTGACCCCTAGGTCCTTTTCTGCAGAACTGCTACCTAGCCATTCGGTCCCTAGTCTGTAGCAGTGCATGGGATTCTTCCGTCCTAAGTGCAGGACTCTGCACTTATCCTTGTTGAACCTCATCAGGTTTTTTTTGGCCCAATCCTCTAATTTGTCTAGGTCCCTCTGTATCCGATCCCTACCCTCTAGTGTATCTACCACGCCTCCTAGTTTAGTGTCATCTGCAAACTTGCTGAGAGTGCAGTCCACACCATCCTCCAGATCATTAATAAAGATATTAAACAAAACCGGCCCCAGGACCGACCCTTGGGGCACTCCGCTTGAAACCGGCTGCCAACTAGACATGGAGCCATTGATCACTACCCGTTGAGCCCGACGATCTAGCCAGCTTTCTATCCACCTTACAGTCCATTCATCCAGCCCATATTTCTTTAACTTGGCGGCAAGAATACTGTGGGAGACTGTATCAAAAGCTTTGCTAAAGTCAAGGAATAACACATCCACTGCTTTCCCCTCATCCACAGAGCCAGTTATCTCATCATAGAAGGCAATTAGGTTAGTCAGGCACGACTTCCCCTTGGTGAATCCATGCTGACTGTTCCTGATCACTTTCCTCTCCTCTAAGTTAAGATGTCAATGTACAATGCTGTTGCTTGCCTGGAAGTTTTCAGGGGCTACTTTGTTTTTTTCAGCTTCTAAAGAGGAGTTCAACATTTATTGCCACTTCTGTTAGCATATGTTGGGTTGACATTTTAAAAAGAGTTCCCCACTGACCTTCCAAGAAGTGTAAAGACACCCAGTTTTCTTTTATGGAGATTTCCAGCCTGGATTCCCACTTGGCCAGAGAGCTCTAGCAAATGTAGATTTTGCTTTCACTTTCCTGTATTTGTCAAAAAGGGTGTGGTTTGAAGTTTGAACCTTGGTTCCATGACATCTTCTCACCACACTGAAGCTAAGTTTTTTGATTCCAGCAAAAATTATATTTGAAACTAGAAAAAAACTGAGAGGGTGGGAGTCGTGGTATTGTTTAGTCAGTCAAAAGGCCTAGTGGTCTGGGCCTCTGATTCAGTCTTTCAGTCAGTTCGGGGAGTCCTGGCACTCTGGATGAAGTCCAAGCTGGACTGGCCTCTCTGCTGGTAATCCATAGATCTGCCCTCTTTGGGGCCAGGAGTCATAGCTCTAGGATGGGTTGGGGGACCCAGGTCCTCCCTCTCCACCGAGTGCTGGCTCAGGGCTCTGAAAGTGCCAGCCCATTGCTTACCTTCCCCTAGCCGCTTCCTACCACACCCTGTGTCTCAGTTTGGGGTGTGGTCAGAGCTGATTTAACATCTTTACTTCAAACCATCCCTCCCCAGGCTAGGGCCGATGCCTGTGGCCCTCTTGTGCCCCGTGCCCATGGCTATCCCTCCCTCTTGGGAACTGTCTGGGAGGGGAGCCTGATAGCCAGATCCCCTCAGTAGAAGCTCCTGCTGTTGCTGCTGCAGAGCAGTGCTCCACAAGGAGATGGCCTCTCTCCTTCTTCCCCTGCCTTGGGCTGCTAAAGCTCTCTTTGTACTTGTCTTCTCCCCAGGCACACTTGTGGCAGTGCCTAAGGGGTGGGGCCTTCCCTTGCCTGATCCTTAATGCGGGGTTTGTAAACCCCATCACAGTGGGATTCACAAAGGGGACAGGCACCTAACTGCTGCTTTGGCACCAAAGACAAAAATTAGATCCTCCAAACTCCAGATCAGCTGTCACCGAACCCTGCCTGAACTCCTAGTTTCCACAGATAGAGTTTTCCTAGTGCTGAAATTTCCACCCATGGGCATTTACAAATCCACCTCAGTCCTGACACCAAAAATCAGTTTGGCTCATGCCTAAGCCCCAGCAGGATTCACAAACTAGGCGTTCTCCTGTGAGGTCCGATAGCGTAGGTATGTTTAGCGGCCCTCTTAGAGCACATCTGCCGGATTGAGCCCCACACACCACACAGCCAGAGGTGGGATGGTGGTGCCCCCCACCTCACCTCTGCCGATTGGTTAGAGAGTTAGTGGACATAGATTCAATTCATAGTTCCACATCAGGCAGGGTGAGGCTCTAAAGTTAGATCTCACACCTTCCAGGTGAACGCCCTGGCTATTGAACATAATGGGGGGGAGAACAACAACAGTTCCTCCACATTGTTTTTCTTTCTAGCTTATGTACCTATCTTCAGGAGAGGCTTAATGTCTGTGAATCCTGAGTGGATGGCGGTGCCTAACTTCCTTTGAGGGCTGGTGGGGCTTAGACCACATTCCTCAACTTGGCATTTCCTCATGGCTAACTTAGGCAGCAAAGCATGCTGGCTTCTGTGAATCCCTTTTTTAGGCTCCTAACTCTCCTGACACATTGAATAGGGACAACTGGGGATTGTGAATTCTGCTTGGCAGCGGTGGCTTCTAAAGGTTAGGCTAAGTGTTAGAGCAACTAAGTCTCCTTTGTGACTCACACTTAGAGCTGCTACAGGCCACCATAGTTGTTAGTGCCAAGGATATTTCATGAAAATATCCAGCCTTGTCAAGAAGGCCGCTGAGGGTTAAAGCTTGGTGAAATAGAGGGAGCACCGAAAGTTATGTCTGCAAACATTAACAGTGTATAGTACTACTTGATCTGTCACCTTGAAGAATCCCAAAATACTGTGCAAACAGTAATCTTCCTAACTCCCATGTAAGGCAGTTACCATCCTGATTTTATTGAGAGGGAAACTGAGGCATTGCACATCTGTGTGAATTTGCTCAAGGTCACTGGGAAAGACAGTGAGAGAAATAGTTGCAATTTTGTTTTAAATTGAAAACTTTGATGTCATTTTCTTTTTTGACATCTCATGGTATGAAATATTTTCATGACATTTGTTTCCCTGGTTTTTGACTAGCAAGGCCCACGTGTCCTGAGTCTGGGTTCTTCATCCTATATATGCTCATTCATGTCCCTGGTATTTTTGTGCTAGAAGGGTAAAGATAGAAAACAAATCCAGGTTTAGGTAACCCGGGAACAGGCTCATTGCGGTATAACAATCACAGATGAGCAGACTTCCTGGCTGACTCTTGGCTGCCTGCACACCCACAGAGCCAAAGGGAAGTTCAGCTCTAACAGAGACAGACATCACAAACAGAATATTCAAATAGACTTGAATAACACTGACCACTGCGCAACATTCATTCATTCCGATAGCAGACTGAAGGAATGATGTGTAAATGAACAGCGTAGTTGGCAACAAGCCCTCACTTATTAATTTCAGGCCCAGAGAACCTCCCATAATGCAAATATAACTGCCTACCTTACCAGTATTTTGGTTTGAGATTCATTTTGTGATCACAAACTAGCCACAGCAAAAGGCCAAAAGAATATGAAGGACAACAGCTATGACTATAGGGGAGAGAGAAAGAGATTTTTTTTTTTCAGGAAGCCAGTTAATATTTTTTGTTTGTTCGTTTAAAATAAAAATGCATTCTCAATTCCTGCACAGCCTGTTTTGTTTGGATTAAAATCAGCTTCCTGCACACTGAACCTGTTGTTTTCATGACGCATTCAAGTGTTACCACCAAATACTGGGAATCATCAGACAGTTAAGCTAGCTACTATATACTTATTGTACAGAAGCATATTGGCACTTATTTTCCAGAATGTCACAGGCTGGAAGGCTAATCTCAGCATATTTAATTTTCAAGATGTAAATTTAAAGGGGCAATTATGTTTTAATAAGATGTAAAGCATAAATGAATAACTATGCTGCTACTATGGTCAGCCCTATCAAATCAATTCGCAGCCTTCCCCTTGTCATCTGTATAGAACTGAAGCTGCTTATACTAGTCCTCACAATTCAGCTTTAGCCTTAGGGTACGTCTATACTTACCTCCGGGTCCAGCGGTAAGCAATCGATCTTCTGGGATCGATCCCAGAAGTGCTCACCGTCGACGCCGGTACTCCTGCTCCGCAAGAGGAGTACGCGGAGTCGACGGGGGAGCCTGCCTGCCGCGTGTGGACCCGCGGTAAGTTCGAACTAAGATACTTCGACTTCAGCTACGTTATTCACGTAGCTGAAGTTGCGTATCTTAGTTCGATGTGGGGGGTTACTGTGGACCAGCCCTTATTCTCTGCTCTATCTGTGCTCACCATTTTTAACATATTTGTCCTCAGAACACCCCTGTGAGGGAGGGAAGTGTTGTTATCCCCATTTTACAGATGGGGGACTCATCCTTCATTCCATAACTTACCGTTCCCCTTGTGTTCTTCTCCCACTCTTGTCCCTGTGACTTCTACTAGACCCTATATGCGTGAGATCCTCTCCTTCGCCCTCCCTGCCATGCCTTGCTCCATCCTTTCCCTCGAGTGATTCCTCAAATCACAGCTGTTTGAAAGAAGAAGGATAGTCCAGTGATTAGAGGCTCCATTCCTTGCTCTGGCACAGACTTCCTGTGTGATACTGAGCAAGTCAGTTAGGCCCAATTTGGAAAGGGGCTTAGGCATTGCTGTGCTCAGTGATGCACCACCTAATTGATTTAGGAGGGCGTTGGGGGAGGAAATACATCAAAGATTGTGAGAGGAGGCATCTAAGTACTTTAGCTATAGAAAAATTGGCCTCTAGTCTTTGAGACATCAAGAAATGACGATCTGGGATTTTGCTAGATAATCATTAGGCACTATTGTTGTTGCACACAAATCCAGCAGACAGTATATTTAGTGGGCAGTTAAACAGTTACAAACTGTTAAAGAAAGAAGTTTGGAATAAGCCAATAAGGGCTGCAATCTAAATCAAAGCTGAGTGAGACAAAGGTTCATGCTTTCTTGAATACTGCATCTAAACTAGATAAAAAGGTACTGACAAAAGTCTTTAAATAAATATTAAAGTGGAATTACAATCAATGCTGCTTTGATTTTTTCCCTTTTCTTTTTAATGCAAACACTAAAGAGAATAATGCTGCAAATATAGGTATAAATTTTTCTTCCCTAAGCAAATACTGTAGAAGAGTAACAAAGTTTTAGAATTTTTTTAAAAATATGAACTTCCTAAATAAACCAAAGAATTTCCAAACACCTCCTAATATATTCAGATTTGAAAAAGATTTCAAAAAAGTGATAATCTGGAATTTATCGAGCCTAATTCTAATGTACACAAAGGCCCCTTTTTCATCATTTTAGTAAAGTGAAGGGTCCAAAATGTATGTGTAAATATAATTTACTTACACTTTAAGGACTGTTGTATTAATTTAGATGGAATAAAGAGGCCCAAAAAGTCAAAGGCGCTAACATAATCCAGTCACTGAACAGCATTAAACAGTTTTAAATAAGGTTTCTGGTTTGGTATACAGAGACCTCAGATTGCTTAGTACCATGGCAAACACACCATTAAAAATCCTTTTAAATTTTAATTAAAGATACAGAAAAGAAAGAAAAATAGTTAAAGCATTTGAAATGCAAAGTATTAAATAAAGGCTTTCATTTTAACAACATCCCTTGTTCCCTTTCCCTTTAGCTGGAAGGAAAAAGCCTTCCTTTGACAGTCTCTTAGATTTTATTAAAGATGGTAATAACTGTCCTTTTTGGAGAAAAAGAGAAGTTAGTTAAGATGGGCTGGGGCTGTTATTGTTGCAGTTGTTAAAGTCCAATCTAGTTTACTAGAGAAGACAAAACAAGAGAAACACATACAAAAGGGAGAGGGAAAAGAACAGCAAAGAGAGAAAATGCAGCTTCCGTCTCTGGTGTTGACTTTCATGTGCAACCTCACTGCTGGAAAAACACAGGCACAGCACACTGTCCTAACAACCACTCCAAGATCTGGCCAACTCATACATTGTCAAGCTGTTTAGGATATTGCTTTTAGCTGCCTTTTTGCTCACAGGCTTGCAAAATATGCAGTCTTACCCAGCTAAGCCAGACTCTTTTAAACAGAAGGAAAAAGGAGAGAGAGAGAGAGAGAGAGAGAGAGAGAGAAAATCATCCCAGGTGGTGTTTGGGGTTCAGACAGAGCTGGTAGAGATGGTGATGTCATCTGGCTTTCTCTCTCTGTCCCAGTCTGGTCAGGACATCTCTCAGGATCAGGATGATGAAGGTCTGGGGTTGCAGCAGATGGTGGGGGTGACAGACAGGATAGTGAAACTTGCTTCAGTATCCTGTTTTATTCCCCAATGTCTCCTGAAGGACACCAAAATGGAGTGATGGGTGAAATACTGTAGCTCATTATTTCCACCAATTAGGCCTAATTTGTGACACGTCAATTTTGGTTTACTGATTTCTGGTTCCACACTTATCTTGTTTACCAAGCATGCTTGTAACACAGTCCTTGAGTTAAATCCTTTTTCTTTGGACTAATTCAGACTTTCTGTCTTGCTTTTGCACCTTTACTCATCACCATTTATTGTTATAGGTTATTGTGACATCTTATGAATTTACACCCACTTTTCTACAGTGGAGCTGACATTTAGGGTAAATTTGTAGGACCATTTATCACTACAGGACCCTTTGCATTGCCACAGAGAGGTGTGAAGTAGCTTAGGGCTAGATTCACAAAGGGGATATATAGGATCATAGGAGTAGAAGGAACCACAAGGGTCTTCTAGTCCAGTGGCTCTCAAACTTTTGTACTGGTGACCCCTTTCACATAGCAAGCCTCTGAGTGCAACCCCCCCCCCCAATTAAAAACACTTTTTTATATATTTAACACCATTATAAATGCTGGATGCAAAGTGATGTTTGGGGTTGAGGCTGACAGCTTGCGACCCCCCCCCATGTAATAATTGTGTGACCCCCTGAGGGCTCCCAACCCCCAGTTTGAGAACCCCTGATCTAGTCTAACCCCATGCCAGGAGGCAGGATTTGTTGTGTCTAAACCATCCAAGAAGGGTGGCTGTGACGGGTTGGATCACAGAAACCCCCTTGGGGCTGCCAATTGATGTGCCAAGACTACTTCTGCCCCTGCCTCCCCTGCCAGCTTGGGACTCCAGCACCCTGCCTGCTTGTGCCAGGCATGCTTGCCAGCTACATACACAGACCCAGGTCTGAACCACGTCCCACAAACTGCAGGCTTAATTGAAAGCAGCTAAAGAAGGGTTCCTATCTCTGACACTCAGATGGCCAACTCCCAGTGGGGTCCAAACCCCAAATAAATCCGTTTTACCCTGTATAAAGCTTATACAGGGTAAACTCATAAATTGTTCGCCCTCTATAACACTGATAGAGAGATATGCACAGCTGTTTGCCCCCCCCCCAGGTATTAATACATACTCTGGGTTAATTAATAAGTAAAAAGTGATTTTATTAAAGACAAAAAGTAGGATTTAAGTGGTACCAAGTGATGACAGACAGAACAAAGTGAATTACCAAGCAAAATAAAATAGAACACGCAAGTCTATGCCTAATACAGTAAGAAAACTGAATACAGATAAAACCTCACCCTCAGAGGTGTTCCAGTAAGCTTCCTTTTGCAGACTAGTCTCCTTCTAGTCTGGGTCCAGCAATCACTCACACCCCCTGTGGTTACTATCCTTTGTTCCAGTTTCTTGCAGGTATCCTTTGGGGGTGGAGAGGCTATCTCTTGAGCCAGCTGAAGACAAAGTGGAGGGGTCTCCCAAGGGATTAAATAGACTTTCTCTTGTGGGTAGACACTCCCCCTGCCCCTGTGTAGAATCCAGCTACAAAATGGAGTTTTGGAGTCACATGGGTAAGTCACATGTCCATGCATGACTGAGTTCCTTACCAGCCAAGCCACATTCCTGGGAAAGCTCAGATGTGGACTGGCGTCTCCAAGTTCATTGTTGGCTTAAGTGTTTCTTGATTGGGCACTTACTGAGAATAGTCTTTTCTCAGGAAGCTGACCAACTGCTTCACTGAGGCTATTTAAAATTAAACAAGTACATAGCCAATATTCATAACTTCGAATACAATAATGATACATGCATACAAATAGGATGAATGTATTCAGTAGATCATAACCTTTGCAGATATATGTTTCATGGCATGTGTAGCATAAAACATATTCCAGTCATGTCATATTTCCATTCATAAGCATATTTCCATAAAGCATTATGGGGTGCAACATCTCAGTGGCTATCCAGCCTGTCCAGTGAAGGAGCTTCTACGACCCAGTATGTTCAATTGTCCCACTGTTCTTACAGTTAGTTTTTCCTGAGATTTAATCTAAATCTACTATGTTGTAGTTTGAACCCATTGCCTCTTGGCCTGCCTTTTGTGGCAAGAGAGAAATTTTCTCCATCTTTTTTTATGGCAGCCTTTCAAGTATTTGAAGGCCACCATTATGTCCCCCCTTAGTCTCCTCTTTTCCAAACTAAACATACCCAGTTTCTTCAGCCTTTACTCGTATAGCTTGCATTTAATCTCTTTGATCATCTTTGTCACTTGTCTCTGGATCCTTTCCACTTTCCTCTAAAGTGTTTGAAACACTCCCCTCCCCCAACTTCGTCATCTGCAAATTTGATCAGTATGCTCTCTATGCCTACATACAGGTCATTCATAAAGATGTTAAATAACACCAGACCCAAAACAGATCCCTGTGGAATTCCATTTGAGACCTCCTTCCAATCTGACATCATTCCATTAATAAGTTACTCTTTATTTGTGATTGTTTAACCAGTTATGTATCTATTTAATGGTAGTTTCACCAAGCCTGCAATTCTCCAGCTTACTTACCAGAATGTGCCTAGCTGACACTTTAGGCACCTAAATTCAACATTTGGGTGTCACTTGCATTCACAAAACCACTGATCAGCTGCTGCGTAGTCCTATTGGCACTTAACCTCCTAGGTACCTAAGTTTCCATATGTCAAGTCTCCTAGGGGCGTAAGTCCTGACACCACTGAGCTGCGCAACTCCTAACTCACACCTACGCCCTGGTAGGATTCTCAAACTAGGCATTCCTCTATCTGATTTCCATGGCCAGATCCAGCAGGCATACTCCAACATCACCTGTCCTGCACAAAAGACAGCCAGGAGGAGGAGGAGGTGGTGGTGATATGCCCTTTATAACTAGTGGCCCAGTGGTTTGGGCACTGAGCTGGGAAGTTAGAGATCTGGGTGTATGTATCTGCTCTAAATCAGATACAGATATTAATCCAGGTCTCCCACATCCTGGGTGAGCGCTCTAACCCCTGGGCTATTGAGTAGGGAGGGGGAAAGGGTTGGCACCACCACCATCTTCTCCTCAGCTTTGCTTGATGAAGGACTGACCTGGATTAGGTGCCTAACTCCAGCAAAGGGTTTATAGTGGTGAATCCCAAGCAAGAGATCGGGCCAGAGGGAGGCACCTAATTCCCATTGAGGGATTAGAGCTCAGGTCCTTCCCCTCTTCTCAGCATTTCCCACTGGCTAGCTTAGGCAGCTCTCACTCAGCCTGCAGGTTTCTGGGACTCTCTTTCTTAGTCACCTGACTTGTCCCATACATTCTATAGGGAACCTGGGTGCCTAACTGGGGGTTGTGAATTCCAATAGATACCAGGGCAACTAAAAGTTAGGTGCGGCTATGATGAGCATTGCAATGTCTAAGTTCCCCCTTTGAATCTTGTCCTTATCGTCCTATTCAGGCCCATTTTCTCTAGTACTTTTGCAATGAAGCAGTATATTTCCTTACACTGTTTAACACTGAATGATGGTCCATGGCATTTGTGTGTGTGAAACAAATCCCTAAGGAACATATTTGGCCCATCTGTTATCTGATTGCCTTTAGTAATAACAGGCTGATTTAGCTCAGTGATAGATAATTTCAAATCGATCTATCTTCTATATAAGTTATTCGTAGAGCTTCCTTCACTGTAGTATTTGAGCACCTCACAATCTTTAATGCATTTATCCTCACAATGCCCCAGTGTGGCAGGGAAGTGGTGTTATCACCATTTCTACATATGGGGAATTGAGAGACTAAGGCCCAGCTCCTTGGCTTAAGTGACTTTACCCAAAGTTGAATAAGCAATATGTGGTGGATCAGGGAAATGAACCTGTCCTGTGTCGCAGGCTGGCACTCTAACCCAATTATGATAAATGTCAAAGTCCCCCCCCCCCCCCCAAAAAAAAAAACCACCACATCCCACACGATGGGCCTGACTTTTTCCACAGTTATTTCAAGTTGCATTTTTACTCTTGGTACCAGAGTCATAACATTCAGACCTCTGCACTAAATAAAGGTCTTGTCACGGCCTAGCCCTAACACTTAAAATATCTTGTCCTCCTAGTTTTAGTCCATTTTGCTTGCTTAACAATGTCTGTTGGGAGCTTTGACTTTCAATTCACGGTGTCTATCTTATGTTTCCTCATCAATATGGAAAAGTCACTTTCTGAAGTCTAAGTTAACTCAGAGGTCACGGTCATGGAAACTCTCCTTCAAAGGAAAATAAAGCCTAGCTGATATTTGACATTGTGCCCGTTCCTATCCAGCACTTTCAAAAGATCAACCTCCAGTCTCAAATCTTTTTGGTTTCCTATTGCACCCTCATTATAGCTTTGCCTGGTTTCACTGTGTACAGTGTACACGCAGATTTCACACAACCTTCATTGTGCACCCTGTGCATGTATCTGAACGACAACAGACCCAAAGAAGGTTAGCTATTGCCAGCCAATTTCGTTGCCTTGCATTTTTCATCCTCTGTCTGTGCAACCTCTTTTAAATTCCCTTTTGAAGCGAGAGGATCAGATTCTCAAACCCACTAAAGCTTTGATTCTTGAAGACGTCGGCTGCATATACTTAATTTTACACATGAGTAGCTCATTGACTATAAAGTTAACATATGCAGGATCAGGGCCTACATTTGATTTGACCTGCTCCATTTGCTAATGGAGGGTTCCATAAATACCACTGAATTTATGTCTCCTATTGAATACATCTGCAAGATATTTTGAATCCCATTCTCTTCCCCTTGAAGTTAATGGGAAAACTGCCATGAATTGAAGTTCAATCCAAGAGACTGACTGAAGCAGAAATCTCTCTTTTGGACCAATTTAATGTCCTCATCGAACTGCACATGTGGGCTATTTTATTAGCTATTTAGAGTGGAAATTCATCAACAGCATTTCCCCCTTGGAATGGTGCTTTCCTCATTTGCACTCACCTAATTTAAAAATAAAAATGATTCTGACTGTGGAGTTCTCCAAAGGACACTTTTACCCAGAAGGTTTCTCCTTTCTTTGCTTTGACAAAACACCTGCAACCAAATCATTATTTTGGCTCTTCAAGCTACAAGTGCGGGTTTTTTTTCCCCTTCCACTTTTCATCCACAGTGCAATCAAGCATATAGTTCCTAATCTTATGGAACATTTGAAAACGATGATTCATTGTTAGGCGCACTGAGCTGGTCATTAAAATTTAAAGCAAGGTTATCAGAGTTATTTCATTCGTGGTCTTTGAGGTAGATTTGAGGAATGACTTGCAGCCATTTACTGCCCTGCTTGACTTGTGTCACTTCAACTCTTCACTACTCTCATCCCTTTCTTTTTCTTAAATCAAGCTGCTGGGATGACTTTGCTATTAGATCAATTCTGAAGTCTCCATCTGACTATTAGCCAACACCTTGCATGAGCCAATTGTAATAAATATGACAGCTCTTTGTTCACATTTTAGTGCATTCATTGCTTTTTTTTTTCCCCCTGGCAAAAAGCAGAGTCCTCTAGCATCATATTCCCAAACACCAATAAGAGAGACTAATGTAAAGACATTTTCAGTGATCCTTTAAAATCAACCCTAAGTAAATGAAGATTTTTATTCTTCCTAAATTTGCTGCAAATACACTGTCTATGGATTTTTGAATATCTATAATCAAATATTTGTATAGACCTATGTAAAACATGTAAAACACCTTTCATCCGGAAGGATCCTAAAATGCTTCACAAACTATGGACTCATGCTTACAATCAGACTCAGACCATGTACCTTTTCAGCTGCAGGGAGCCACACTACGTGCAGGGGTCCCCAGTAGCAGCTAATACAGGGTGGGGCATGGACGAGGGCAGCACCAGTGAAGATGCTTCTGCCAGCATTGGTGCTGAATAGAAAACTGATTGACACACAGAACCGTTCCCCCTGGCTGGCTGAGGAGAAATTGCTGGTCAAGCGCCCGTACCCTTATTAACAGTGGTATGGGATCGGTTATCCAGGACACACAGGACCTGTCTTTTTTAAGGTTTCATTCAAAAATCCATCACTAGCATTCAAAGGGAACTAGAGCACAATGGCCACATCATTGCAAGGGAGTGAAAAGTAGTTTTGCCCTGACATGTCTGAATTTTTAACCTTTAAGCAAAAAAAAACCCCCCACAACGGGGAAAAAAAATCTGGTGAGAGTGCGAGAGTTCCCAGCTCTGTCGTTTCTCCACAAGCCATTCGTGTGCTGAACGTTCCAAAATGAAATATTTATGCAAACACCCTGGTGGGTTTCCTTTAAAGGTGGTTGTGTTTGCTCGGGAAGAAGCACAGATGGCTCTGTTCACTCAGGCTACATTCTTTGCACATCACCAGTTAATTTGCTTCATTCTCATTCCTCAGCAAGCCTTTCAGCATCTGTAGTTATCAGACCTGCAAGGGTACACCTGTGGCTGGGCACAGCTTGTTTGGTGCTCCAGACTCTCAGGGGAAGGGCTCAGCACTCAGGCAATGGCTGGGAAAGTGGGTTAGTGCATTCCCTGTAACCTGGACTGCATGCATGCCACACAACGGTGAATTGTAAATGCAGAAAGACAATATTCCCTTGGAGAAAGCTCACACAGCAGGAAGGTGACAGTTTGAACAACAGCAAATATTTCTAACACAACCCTGAAACAGAGGGGGCAGAGGAAGTTGAAAGGAGTATTGTTCCAAGAATTGGGAGGCTTTATGTGTTGATTGTTAGGGGCTACCTGGCCCGATGAAGGGGTGGCCCACAGCTGCACTGCTCCAGAAGCTGAGCACGAGTTGAGACTCATGGTAAACTCCTCTCCTGTGCTCCCTTCATTTCTTTTCATGGAGCATCTTAGTCCCCTGTTGTGCCCAGCCAACCACCTAGGCTGGCCAGTAGAGGGGATGGAGCCAGAGCTTCGACGCCTCATCCACTCCTGAGTCCCTATCCACTTGCTTGCAGTGTTTGAATAGCCCTTGCTCTTCCCTCTCTGGCTGGAATCACAATCTGAGCAGGTCCAAGTAAGGGTGTCGGGGAAACTGTTGTATTCCCCCATACTCCCCTGCAAAGCTGAGTAAGGCCTGTGACTATCTAGCTAGGTATGGTGCAGCTGCTCTCTAAATGCTGCACTAAATATTGTTTGTTCATGCTTTACCCGAGCAGATATTGGTTGCATTAACCACAAGTTGTAAGTCAACTGGTAGTAAGGAGAAGCTACCTGGATTTACATCCCCTGTTGAGTTGCCAATGTTTTAAGAAGATTTTTCTGCTAGAATGCAACCTCTACTGTTACCAGTGGATTACCTTGCAATCCTGCAGCGAGAACTCAGCAAAAGGGATTATCTCCAATGACATTATCCTTGCTATGGATTTTGTAAGAGTATCCTTCCTGCATGACAGTACAGCTTGCTGTACATGAGTAATGGTTTCATGCGATTGAGTTTTTAACAGGGGCTGGAGTTACGTAAAAACAAACCTGTTGATGCACAATTCTCCTCAGGCAATCAATATCTGAACTCTATATCTGGGTAAACCATAGACAGGCAGAGCTGGGGTTGACTTTTGAGCAGGAAAGTATCACTGAGCACCAGCTATTTGAGAAAGGAGCTCAGATAGATCTGAACTCTTTGTAGACCTAATACTGGGAAAGTCATATTGAAATGAATGAATGACCACCACCACATAGTGCCTTCCTCCTGAGAATCTCAATGAGTAAATGTTAGGCTGCCAGAGACTGAATCATTACTCACACTGAGTAGCACCTCACACTGTGAGTATCCATGAAAATTAATCCGCGGAGTGAGGTGCTACTTAATGTAAGGGTGTTAAGATGGTGGCCCAAACTAAACTCTTCTGACACCTCTGTGAGAGGTTCTTATTTCCATTCAGGCAAATTGAGGCACAGAGAGTTAGGATCAAAAGCAAGTTATTATCTGTTATGTGGTAGAGTCCAAAGACCCCAATCAAGAAACAAGATGCGAGAATCAATAGGTAAGAAGAGGGAGGAATAAGGAGGTTAATAGTAATAAGGTCACATGGTTACGTAGGTTAGCTCTGCAAAATGTAAAGGTTGAGTCAATGGAAGAGTAAGAAAAAAACACAGGAATTCTGAGTCCCTGCTCTAATCACTATATCTCTTTTGACCTACATGTCAGTGGGAGTCTTTTAATGAATACGAGAATTACTGAATATCCCCACTGCATGTTTTTCAGAGGTGTGTGAAGTGCGTCCAACACCAACTGAAAGTCAGTGGGATTTGGGAACCTTACTCAGTCTCCTCTGGGTGAAAAAAAAAATCACAGTTAATAGTTACTTTAGTTTTCTGATTTCGCATGTGTTTTCTGGTGGTACGTGTATCTGTAGGTCAGGGTGCATCAGATTATAGTCATCAGAAGTCAAGATGAGAGCTAAAAGAAATTCAATGGTGTCGCTTCATAAGGGTTTATGGAAATGTTCTCTTTGGTTTTGATCCACATGGTTTCATACCTCCTAAGTTTCGCTTTGTGTTTAAATTTGTAGAGATGGCCTAACCTGAAACCCTGGATACAAATATTCCCAAATTTTGATTGTGATTACTAACCTAATTTAGATTTGGATCAACATTTCCTAAGTGGCCTCTTTCTTTATTTTGGACAGGCCCAAAACCCAACTGTAAGAGTGTGAGTCACCAGTCAGCCTGCCACCTTGTGACAAGGTATGTCACAGCAGGGTCTCCTACTATTTGGCGTGGCTGTCAGCTGACAGTCACAGCAGCTCTGAGGTAGTCTGCTTCTTCTTGAGATTTGGCCCTCCATCCAGGTTAAAAATAATCCTGCCATTCTGGGATAAGCAAACAGTTTAACAATCAATAGTCCATCAACCTCCAATTCCAAGCTCTCTAGACCTTACCCTTGTATAAGGGAGTTTCAGTACCCCTTCCCTCTTGTGTCCAGAGGCTTCCATCCTATATTCCTCAGTAGGTCAGTAGGGAAACCCAGGCCTCAGCCCCTCCTCTGGGCTCCAGTCCAGAGACCCTTTAATAAGCAATCAAGGTCTGGCTACGTGGACTTCTGACTGCCTCCCGAAGCACTTCCTATGATGCCCTATTTTAGGGCTTTCCAATAGCCTCTCTCTGGGCTTACTGTGTATTGGCATCACTTTCAGTAAACCTCCTCTTCAGGCTCACTGCAGAGCTTCTTAGTGCTTTCAGCCATCCAGCTGGGTCTGCTGCAGGAAACTTTGCTCCACTCAGCGGTGTCAACATTCCACTTTCCCCCAGAGGTGCTGGACCCCTGCTCCGCCTCAGGCCCTGCCCCAGGCCCTACCCCCACACCACCCCTTCTCACAAGGTCCCGAGGTTAATGTACTGGATGCAGGAATCATGGAGTAAAATTCAAAGGCCTGTGTTATGCAGGAGGTCAGACTAGATGATTAAAATAGTCGCTTCTGGCCTTAAAAAAAGCTATGAAAAGCCCTCGTTGGCTGGAGAGTCCACTCCAGAAACCTGATGGATTTTCTGGCTGATTTACTTGGTAAGAAAATGATGAGTTTTGTAGAAGATCAATTTCTAAGATAAATAAAAAAACAAACAAAAACAGACAGCAAATAACACACAGAGAATCAAGCCCAACAGATAATACAGTGCAGCCCGATTATACACATTGGAGGCAATTTTCTCCTTTAACAGGCTCATTTCTTTGTCAGATGATATTTATATTCTGTGTATAGGAAAGTTCACAGAACATACAGCATTGATATTAGTGCAGAGCAGCGTAGTGCAGTAGCTGTTCTAATACTCATTTGTGACTCCGCCCAAGCTGCTCCATGCATCTGCAACCATAAATGAGGAATAGGGCCTATTATTAACACAGTAAAACTGGGTTCCATTGCCAGTGCAGGGAATCCTGGCTGTACCACTGACTTAATCTCTGTGCCTTGGTATAGCCACCAATAGAATAGGAAGCTTGTTTGCAAATTGCTGAGATCTTTGCTTGATAAGTCCTACTGTCATAGGTGCAAAATATTTGACTTCTAGACTATAGCTCATGATCAAAATGTGCCTCTAGCTGGTTGAAGGTGCAAGTTAGGTAGTTAGAGGAGACAGTGCTAGGAATTAACACCACCGTTCATTCAGTGGGCACATGTTTTAGCTGCAAATTGTTCTCACGAAAACAAAGGCTAGGCCTCAGCCTGAAGCGTTACCTGAAAACATTTGCCTTTCAGCATATCCTGGAAAAGATTCTGAGCTCATAATTTGTACTGAACAATATTCCCTTACTCATCGCACATCAATCTCTTCTAGTTTGTGCCTTCAATTAAAGTACAGAGACAGTTTCCAACAGCTTCTGTTTACCCTGCATTCAAAGGGAATCCAAAATCTGTCAGACTTTCAAGATGACCTTAAATCTGGGAGCATGAGGACTTCACAGAAGCTGATGTTTCACAGTTAATAGTTATTAAAATCAGTAATGGCTTATGTCTACCTTGGGAATGAGTCTATTAATCTTATATTTTTCAATACCACCTCACTGTCCCTCACATGAAGGACCAGAAAAACCAGTAAGGGGATCTGACACGACTTCCTAGGAGGGGAAAAAAGGAAGCACAGTTAGCAAACCCAGTCTCTGATAGCAGTGGGCTGTGGATGTAGACTCAGTGATGGTGCATTGGCTGGCAGTTTTGCTGTGTGCATGTTGAGGCAATTTCTGATCTGTCCTCTGCTGGTACAAAAAGTTCTGCCTGCAACTTAAGTGGGACACTAGAGGTGGGTGAAATTTTTCCACTGAAAAGTTCAGATTTGGGTCAACCAAAACATTCTGCAAATTCGTGTTGAATATGCTGAGTTGTTTCAGCCAGAGCCACTTCCCCCCAAAAATTTTCCAACCCCTTCCCCTCCCAAATGTTTCATTTTGACATTTTTGTAATGAAATGTTTCTGAATTTGAACGTTTTTTGTTCCAAATTTTACTTCAGTTTTATTAGGAAAAAAAGGTTTAAAAAGTCTTGAAAACTAAATGTTTCATTTCAAGTCGAATGAAAGATTTTTGTTGACTTGAAATGACATTTTTCAGTTTGCCAGCAAAACAAAAACAACACCCCCCTTCCCCTCCCCCCCCAAAACAACAACAACCCAGCAACCCACACCAGTTATTCACATGGCTCTCTAGGGTATTTCTTCACTGAAGGAGGGCAGTTCTTAACTGGGTGGGGGATATTCACTTCCCAGGTATCCCTTCCATTGGGGAGTGCCCCAGTACATGGCTGAACAGCTCTGACTGTGGAGTAGGGCCAGCATTTCCTGGAAGAGCGGGGCCGTACAGGTTGTGCTGGCCTATACCTCTAACACTCTTGCTTCTCTTTAAAGTCCTTCTTCAGAGGCTAAAATAGGGAAGGAACAAATTAAAAATTACTTAGAGAAGTTAGATGTCTTCAAGTCACCATGGCCTGATGAAATACATCCTAGAATACTCAAGGAGCTGACTGAGGAGATAACTGAGCCATTAGCGATTAGCTTAATGGAAGATGGGGGAGATTCCAGAGGACTGGGAAAGGGCAAATATACAACCTAGATGGAGATACTGTAAGGTGGGTGCATAACTGTTTGGAAAATCATTCCCAGAGAGTAGTTATCAGTAGTTCACAATCAAGATGAAAGGGCATATCAAGTGGGGGATCAGTTCTGGGTCCAGTTCAGTTCAATATTTCCATCAATGATTTAGATAATGGCATAGAGAGTACACTTATAAAGTTTCCACATGATACCAAGCTGGGAGGGGTTGCACGTGCTTTGGAGGATAGGGTTAAAATTCAAAATGCTCTGGACAAACTGGAGAAATGGTCTGAAGTAAACAGGCTGAAATTCAATAAGGACAAATGCAAAGTACTCCACTTAGAAAGGAACAATCAGTTGCACATATACAAAATGGGAAATGACTGCCTAGGAAGGAGTACTGCAGAAAAGGATCTGAGGGGTCATAGTGGACTACAAGCTAAATACAGTAACTCCTCACTTAATATTGTAGTTATGTTCCTGAAAAATGTGACTTTAAGCAAAATGATGTTAAGCGAATCCAATTTCCCCATAAGAATTAATGTAAATGGGGGGGTTGTTAGGTCCCAGGGAAATTTTTTTTTGCCAGACAAAAGGCATTATATACATTTTAAACAATTTTAAACAAACAATTTAATATAGGTATTAAACAGGCTGGCAGCCCCCCTATCAGCTCCCCTACACCCCCCCACTCCAGCGCCTTCCACCCGCTGGTGGACCCTGCAGATCAGCACCTTCCCTCTGCTCCCCCCGCCTCCTGCCTGTGGCAATCAGCTGTCTTGCGGCTTCAGGAGGCTGGAGGGAGGACCGAGGATGTGGCGTGCAGCCTCCCCCCTCCCCCCAGCCTCCTGAACGCCGCAAGACAGCTGATTGCCATGGGCAGGAGGCAGGGGAGGGAGTGGGAAGGCTGGGTGCCACATCCTCGCTCCTCCCCCCAGCCTCCTGAACGCCGCAAGACAGCTGATTGCCACGGGCAGGAGGCAGGGGAGCTGTGGGAAGGCGCTGATCCACAGGTCCACCGGCGGGCGGGAGGCGCTGAGCGGGGCATAGGGGAGTTGATGGGGGGCTGCCAGCTGTGGACAAAGCAGGCGGCCAAACGACTTTATAGAGGAGCATTGCACAACTTTAAACGAGCGTGTTCTGTAATGGAGCAGGGATGTAACATCGAAACAACGTTAAGCGAGAGGACGTTAAGTGGGGAGTTACTGTATAAGTCGATAGTGTAACACTGTTGCAAGAAAAGCAAACATCATCTGGGGATGAATTAGCAGGAGTGTTGTAAGCAAGACACGAGAAGTAATCCACACTTATTAGACCTCAACTGGAGTATTGTGTCCAGTTCTGAGTGCTGTTTAGTCTGGAGAAGAGAAGACTGAGGGGGGAGATAACAATTTTCAAATACATAAAAGGTTGTTACAAGGAGGAGGGCAAAAAATTATTCTCCTTAACCTCTGAGGATAGGAGAAGCAATCGGCTTAAATTGCAGCAAGGGCAGTTTAGGTTGGACATTAGGAAATTTTTTCTAATGATCAGGGTGGTTAAGCACTGGAATAAATTGCCTAGTGACATAGGTGCTGGAACTAGGAGTGCGGGGGCTGCTGCAGCACCCCCTGGCTTGAAGTTGTTTCCATCATATACAGGGTTTACAGTTTGGTTCAATGGCTCTCAGCACCCCCACTATCCAAGTTCCAGCACCCCTGCCTAGGGAGGTTGTGGAATCTCCATCATTGGAGACTTTTAAGATCAGGTTAGACAAACTCCTGTCAGGGGTGGTCTAGATCACTGGTTCTCAAACTAGGACCGTCGCTTGTTCAGAGAAAGCCCCTGGCAGGCCGGGCCAGTTTGTTTACCTGCCGCGTCCGCAGGTTCGGCCGATCGTGGCTCCCACTGGCCGCGGTTCGCCGCTCCAGACCAATGGGGGCTGCAGGATGCGACACGGGCAGAGGGACGTACTGGCCGCCCTTCCTGCAGCTCCCATTGGCCTGGAGCGGCGATCCGCAGCCAGTGGGAGCCGCAATCGGTCGAACCTGCGGACGCGGCAGGTAAACAAACTGGCCCGGCCTGCCAGGGGCTTTCCCTGAACAAGCGGTGGCCCTAGTTTGAGAACCACTGGTCTAGATAATACTTAGTCCTGCCATGAGTGCAGGGGACTAGACTAGAAGACTTCTCAAGGTCCCTTTCAGTCCTATGATTCTATGGTTTTTGAATAGGCATTGTAATCACAAGAGTAAGTCACCACATTGACATCTCAAAAACCACAACCAGCCATCCCCTGAAATAAATCAAATCCTAAACCTAAACAAAAACCAAAGTAAATTCATGACAGCTCTGCCTCCACTCCCCCCCAGCACACAGTTCCTTCCTCCCCCTGCCCCCTGACAAAATGGTGAAGTGTCAGAGATTCTGTTAAATCCTCTTGGGAGTTTGCCACTGCTATTGATTTTACATTGATGATGCTCAGATACTACAGAGATGGGCAGCAGAATAAAAATTCCCTGTATGTTTACATCCAATGGAAATGCATAAGCCTTCTGGGGTATATTCCGTAGGCAGATTTAGCAGCCTTTTCACATTTATTTGGATAGAGATACAATTTGAATGTGGAGCTCTCAGATCAGGGTATTCTAAGTATTTCTTAATGGCTCACACATAGGTAAGGCTGACTGTAGCTATATGTGTGAAACATGAGTCACATTATCTATAAAGCTTTATACCTTCTCCCCGCCAGCACTTTTTTGTTGTAACCATTTTGTTGCAGTTGGCTGGGTATTTGTGTGTCTGCCTTTTCAATTTACAGAAATTTAACAGAGAGTATTGCAATAAAAAACGTTTTCAAAATGAATTCATGCTCAAATCGTCCCTTGGGGAATTTGATTATTAGGAAATTGGAAACAAAACCTGACAAGTAAATAACCAGCTTTCACTTGCATATGCAAATACATTGCTTTAATTTAGGCAACAAGGTAGGTATCTGATCATTCTGAACATGCATTTGAGTGTATAAATTGATAGCCTTGTCCCCTCATTTCATTCCTCCAAGTTAAGCAGTTAATTTTTAATTGTATCTCATTTGGATGTGCACTACTAGATTTTCTTCTCTGAAGTATCACGGTTGAAGATGTTCTAGTACAATGAAAGCAGAGTTAGGCCAAAGGAGAGGGCTTTTTAAAAATGCCACCCTCATTTGAAGTTTAAGGGCTGCAGTGCGGCACACGTCTTTTGGAAAATGTAGCCATGAGGCATGATTTTTTAAACCTCAGCTTCCACTTTTGCATACCCAAATAATCACGGGGATGCAAATGACTAAGCCTACAAATCAGCTAGCTGGATATCCAAGACTAGCAAATGAAGGTTGTACAATGCGAAACTGCAAGTACACACAGGGAGGGGAGGGGGGTCTATTTAAAAAAAAACCACAGAACCAAAATGTTTACCTGATTAAGTAGTAGGGAGTGTGCTTGTTTTGTTAGAACTTTGAGACATCTGCATTTGCTAAACCTAAGCTACTTTAGAGCTGTTTAGTGACCTTTGTGAAATTAATTGGTAGTCTCAGTATTGCTCCTTGTGGAGAAGTATCAAAAAAATACTCTCCCACTAGGCAGCAGCTGGCACCCTTATTGGTAGTCTCATTAAAGGCAAGGCCTGAATTGACCATAGAAACTGAACTCTAGCCTCACCACCAGGTCAAGCTTGAGATACATCGGCAGGTGAAGGAGCTTGCACTGCTTTGCCTGTGCTACGGCCAGTGTGAATAAATAGAGGATTTTATCTCCAAGAGAGTCTTTCCTACTCCCTTCATTCACACAATATTCATTTAAAATCCCCCTACGGTACACTGTGTTGCAATGGAGATAATAGTTTAAAAGGGTACCTGGCTTATAACGAGCCACTCTGAGTCTGACCCACCCCTCCGCCTGACACCAAGTTCATTCTCTTTGGGAAAGATGCTCAGAATGATTGTATCTGGAGAAATTTAATTTGTGCCATCTGGTGGAGTATAGATGTAACTGCAGCAGCAGGAGTCCACATTCCCCAGGGATACATTGGCAAAGTTGGAAAAAATAAAAAAAGACACAAACTCAAACCAGAACATCAGATCTGAATCCCCTCGAGCTTTGGGGAAGCCAGTTTTAGGCTGAGCTTTGTGGGTTGGGTCACCCACCCCAAAAGGTTTATTTAAACCTTTTACATTTTTAACTGCGAGTGAAAGTGTGATACTCCAGCCAGTAGGACCCAAAGCAGAGACGGCAGCACTAGGAGGAAAGGGGTAAAATGGTGCCCATTTAAGGCTACCCCTCCCATTTAAAGCAAGGGGGAACCCCCCCCCTCTGGTGATATTAGGGTCCAGTGGTGCCTCCCCTCCACCCTAGCCTGTGGCCTTGGGGAACAACTGCAGAGAGAAGCCAGCCAGAGACTCTGGCCCTACGAGCAGCAACCAAAACCGGGGCCTCTGGGAATTCCAGTTAAAACAGTAGACTGTTCTGAATTTCCCTGCCCTGTGCTGATTGGCTGTTTGCACCAACAATCCCAATATTCTTTTCACCTCAGTTGCACTCCACACCTGCTCCTCCTTCCCTGCTCCATTCCCCTCTTCCACCCTTGCTTCCCTTTTCCCCCCACTTAGCTGATCCCTAGCTAAGTAAACCCCCTGTCCCCCCCTCAAAAAAAAAGAAACACTCATCCTGGAACTAACATGCTAGTTGCAGTCATCACATTGTTCACTCTGCTTGTGTGTTACAGCAGTGGTTCTCAACCTACGGGGTCTGCAAAAGCCTTAGACTGAAAACTGACTGAACAGAATTCAACTATATATACAAACAATTGATTTCCAAAGGGGTCCACACCTTCATTCAAAATTTTTTAGGAGCACGCAAATGAAAAAAGGTTGGGAACCAATGTGTTACAGCCCTTCCCCATCCTGTGTCTGTCCTGTCTAGTTAGACTGTAAGCTCTGGGGAAGGGACCATCGTTACTGTGTTTGTCCAGTGCCTACCACAATGGGATCCTGGTCCATGAGTAGGGCTCCTAGTTGCTGTGACAATACAAATAATAATCATAACCATAACAACAACTACTTCTCTGCAATGCTTGCCTGCTTTGGTTTTTGTAAGCAGTTAACGAAGAACTATTTGTAATGGAATGTTAAACTGTATTATACTATTCAGCCACAAGGTGGCACTGAGTGTAAAATAGCAGGGCTCTTATGATGAACATATCTGGTGTGTATAAGCAAGCTCTGTTTGCTAGACCATATCTGGTCCAGGAACACGACATGGTGTCAGGAGTAAACGAAAAACAGAAACAGAAAGAGCAAAGGTTGCAGACAGAAGGAACAGTACCAAAGGTTGGAGGATATCATCAATATGCCACTCTTCAATGCCCCAGAGAACTTCAGCTTTGACAAACCTTCATAATAGACAGACTGGAAGCAATATTTTGCAAGAATTGGAATTGCAAGCAAACTCCATACAGAAACTGAAAGTATACAGGTATCTTCTTTAATTTATACTATGGGGAAGCAGGCAGAGAATATGTTTAAATCCTTTGACTTTACTGAAGACAGTCACAAAGATGATGATGAAAGTGTTCTGGCTAAAAGTTTGATGCATACTTTATACCTGAGAGAAACATGGTTTACGAAAGAACATGTTTTCACCAGAGAATTCAAGAACCAGGGGGAAATGTTGAATGTTTTATAAGAAGCTCTGCATACATTGGCTGAAAACTGTGATTTTGGGAATGCAATACATGAAAACATCAGAGACAGGCTGGTTATTAGGTTAACATATAAAAAATTTTCACAGCAGCTACAGCTGAAGAGAGATTTAACCCTAGCCACAGCTATTCAAATATCAAAGCAATCAGAGCTGGTGAAACAGGAAAATCTAGAGCAATGTGACAAATATGAAAAACCTGAAACTAGCCTAGAAGCTATAAACAAAGACTTGTATGTTAAAAAATCATCATCATAAAACCCCTGAGGCAAGGACAGAAGACTCCCAGGGACAAATTCAAGCCTACATGCACAAAGTGTGGAAAAAATCATGTCCCAAGAAGTGATGCATGGTCAGCCAGAGGCTCATGGCATAATAATCACTTTAAGTATGGAGATTTGGCAGCTGTTTGCTGCACCAAAGTGGTCAGGGAGTTGACATACTACACACAGACAATCAAGAACCATTGTTTCTGGGGCCTATCCCTTGTGATGACATACAACCTGCCTGGAGAGTGAAATTGAATATTCATAGCAAGACTATTGACTTTAAAATAGACTCAGAAGCTGATGTCAGTCATCTCAGAAGGGATTTAAAATAATCTTCAACACCTCCCACAGCTGAAGTAAAATGGCATAGCTCTAAACTAGCCCTGGAGGTATTTTTAACGACATAGACCCGTTCATGCAGTGTTGATGTAGCTGTGTCGATCCCAGGATATTAGAAAGACAAGGTGGATGAGGTAATATCTTCTGTTGGTGAGAGAGACAAGCTTTTGAGCCAGTTCATCACAGAAACAACTTAGAAAGACGAAAACTATGCAATTTAGAGCATATATGATCAAAGGACCACAGATTAACAGTTTTCTCACCCACAGCGTGGCAGCCATGATGGACCTAGTGAGAAAGGTGGAAGAACTCAATGGAATATTTAGTGATATTGGACTTTTGAAAGGAGATCCAGTACAAATAATCTTAAGAGACAATGCTGAACCATACAGTGTACATACACCTCACATAAGAACATAAGAATGGCCCTCCTGGGTCAGACCAAAGGTCCATCTAGCCCAGTATCCTATCTTCTGACAGTGGCCAATGCCAGTTGCTTCAGTGGGAATGAACAGAAGAGGTAATCATCAAGTGATCCATCCTCTGTTGCTTATTCCCAGCTTCTGGCAGGATTCCTTTTCTTTTTGCACATGCACAGAAGCATACAAATGATATGTGCAGATTGAAAAGAAGTGCCTGGCAAACGTATGGGTATGTGAGACGTTATACAGCTATTTGTGTGGACTGGAATCGTTTACACAGATAACAGATCATAAACTGCCTGTAACCCTCATCGATGGAAACGACCTGGATCAGGAAGCTGAGATGTCAACATCTATTGCTATGGTTAATGAGATTTAACCTAATTTCTAAATATGTTCCTGGGAAAAATCTGGTAGTAGCAGATGCTCGGTCATGGAGCCCACCATCACACTCAACTACCCATGAGCTCAAAGATGATGTAAAGGCATATGTGGATGCTGTGAACACAGACCTATGTCCAGCTACAAAAAAGCAACCTTGCCCCACAATTCTAAGTTACATTGGGGTGGCTGGCATAAGTATCTAAAAGGTCACTAAGGAAGTGACAAGACTATGTTGTGGTGCGAGGACAATTAAGTGAGTCAAAAGGACTCGTGATTAAAAGCAATTGCATCGTATTTCCAAATGAAATGAGAGGAGAAAACATAAAACTCATCCATGAAACACATCAAGTATTAAGGGGCTAACTAGTCAGTGTGGTGCCTGGGCATCAGCAAGGACATAAAGAATAAGGTATCTGCATGTGAACATTGCAGAACTAACAGACCAACACAACACAAAGATGCTTTAACACCACCACCTCTCCCAGACAAACCTTGGAAGAGACTAGCTGCAGATTTATGCAAATTCAGAGGACATTATTACCTGGTGGTCATGGACTATTTTCCCAGGAATATAGAACAAATGTGTTTGAGACATAATACATTGCCTTGTTATCAAGAAACTGAAAAGCACTTTTGCTCATTTTGGTATTCCAGAACAGCTAGTGACAGACAATGGACCACAATTCACTGCAGAAGCATATAAGTAATTCCAAATGAAATACGATTTTGATCATATTACTAGCAGTCCACATTACCCACAAGCAGAGGGAGAAGCTAAGAGAGCTGTATAGACAGCCAAGAAAATCCTACAACAGGAAGAGCCATTCCTTGCTTGTCTGAGTTACAGAAAACCACCAGTAGCAGCTACTGGATATAGTCTAACATAACTCCTGATGGGAAGTCAACTCAGAACTACTGTTCTAACTTTTGAAAAGAATCTATCTCCAAAGTGGCCACACATGAAGAGAATAGCCAAATCAGCTAAAAGATCTTATGAACACTTTTAGAAGAGATGTCACTCGGACAGCTGCTAATTCTAGAACACCGTGACTATGTTCATATCAAGCTGGAGGAAGAAAAAGGATGGACAACGCCAGCTGTTGCAAAGAACTCAGTGCCCAGAACTTACGTGTTCAAGAGCAACAGTGGAGAATTAAAGCGAAACCATCAACATCTACAGTTTGTTCCTCAGAAAGAACAATCAACAGAGCAAACTCAAAATCTCAAATAGATGGCAGATGCACACCATGAAGACGACAACTCTTATTCCGAACTGAAGGGTTAAAATCCATGTGCATTTTATATAACAACCTGGTATATGGATTGTGCCAGCTCTTTTCCAGACCCAAAGTCCAGAATTTGGTCAAGAGACCAGAGGCCTAGCAAATAGTGATTAGCTAAGAGAAGCAGAATAAACAAAAGATAACCTTGCTTTGCCAAAATAAGCCTAGTCAGCAAATTGGCAGGTGTTGGAGCTGAGAACTAAATAATTGTGTCTTATTCAGAGTTGCAGATTGAACAAAGGAGCCCTGTTTTGGTTGCTAGTTGGGAGACGTTCTTCCCACAGATCCAACCTTTAGTTTATGAAAGGTTGGCACATGTCAGTATAAGATATGGCATCCTCCCACCACCCTTTCCAAGGGACCAATGTCTACCTTAAAACACAAAGGAGACAATCTTTATTGCCATATACTCTCACTGTTTCTTTGTTTTAACCCCCTAGGAATGTATCCGCTGGACAATCAGAGGAGCTACTTCATTCCTATGGACCCCAAATCAGAATTCAACATATATATTTTATACTAACAACATTTTATCAAAGTATTAATTACATGTTAACTTGCTAACTTGAGACCATGGGCGGAGACATTATGTAACCTGTTAACCATTGGCTAATGTGCTATCTTGTCTTGCGGCTAGACCTATCCCGGGGTGTGGAACTGTCTACCCCGTCACTTTCCCCCGCCCATGGAAAATTCATATATTCCATTGTAATCAGTTGATTGACAGTGTCTCTGAGCCTAATAAGCAAGGTGACACTCCGCCAGAGCTGTGTGTAATAAACTCCTATGCTTGACCCCTACACGGTGTGGATTTATGTTCCTTCACAAACCAACTGGAGACAGTTGACCAAGATGACCAAGTTGACCAAGATAGCCAGATGGCCAAGTTGTTACGTGTTCATGTCGTGTAATTAGAAAACTAATACAACTCAGAGATACTTAACAGATTGCTACCTACTGAACTTCAAAGACAGCATGATAGTGTAAATATTTTAAATGGTCGGAATGTAGAACTTAAGGGGGAGATGTAATGGAATGCTAAATGTATTATACTGTTCATCTGCTAGGTGGCACTGTGTGTAGAATACCTTATTTAAATGAACCTCAGTCATACCTGGCAGAGTATTAAAGGATCTTGCGATGAATACATCTGGTATGTATAAGCAAGCGCTGTAGCCAGTCCATATCTAGTACAGGAATATGACACCATTCAAAAGAAGGCTGTTGTCGGAAGCAAGCCAAAAATCAGGATTATCACTGCAAGTTTCCCTTTACTGCCGGGAAGTGTGAACAAGAACAAAGCAGATGCAAACACAGCATGAACAGCAATAAGTGAATGTGCAGATGCTCCCTGTAATGTATGTGTTAGCCAGTCTCACTCCTATCTGTGTTCTAGTAGCAGGAGACTGATGGCTCATTAGAACTTGGCAGAGACTTTTTGGAAGGACAGTTTGCTGCGGGAATAGTTTAGTGCAAGGAATGATGCCTCATGGAGACATAGATTCAGCGTGTGTGCTCTCCAAGTGGGGCTGTCTCAGCATCAGCAATGGGTGCCTGTGGTGAAATTCCCAGTCGTGCTGCATGCTACTTGCCTCTCTAATAATTATTATCTGGGGGCTTGGAGGGTGCAGTGAAGTGTAAACTTAAAAAAAATAAAGTAACTCATCTGTTTTTTTCTCTGCCACAAATACACAGGCAGAGATGTGGACTAGTTGGCTGCTCTCTGAAGAGAGAGTCATGTAAGACACCAGCAGCCATAATCAATGATGTAAGGAAGGGGAATAGAATGCCATTAAGTTTCTCCCCTGCTCCCCGCCCCCCCCCGCACCAAGAAGACATCTCAAGGGAGGTGGAACCTGGCAGGGCCAACTCCAGGCACCAGCGCAGCAAGCAGCTGCTTGGGGCGGCCAACGGGAAGGGGCGGCATGTCCAGCTCTTTGGCGGCTCTTCCCTCATCCCTCTCGGAGGGAAGGCCCCGCCGCCGAATGGCCGCCAAGAATGAAGTGGTGGCAGTAGAGCCGATCACAGCTTTTTTTTTTTCTTGCCGCTTGTGGGGGCAAAAACGCTGGAGCTGGCCCTGGAGCCTGGGTACTGTAGTGGGAGGACAAGGGGTCCTCTAGACAGAAGAAAGTGGGAGGGTAAGTCATTATTCAGACAGTGATATTTGTGTTCAGAAGTCCCAATATCATAGATTTATATTTAATACCGGAAGGGAGCATTACATCTGACCTCTTGTCTATCACATGCCTTTACATTTCATCCAGTTACTCCTGTATCAAGCCCAATAAC
This sequence comes from Emys orbicularis, assembly GCF_028017835.1. Taxonomy (NCBI): domain Eukaryota; kingdom Metazoa; phylum Chordata; order Testudines; family Emydidae; genus Emys; species Emys orbicularis. The sequence goes on along the minus strand of NC_088688.1, from coordinate 18,337,270 downwards.
TTGTGTTTGGCTAAAGCTTATCTTCCAGAAAGGCATCTAGTCTTGATTTGAAGGCATTAAGAGAGAAAGAATCTACTGCTTCCCTTGGTAGTTTGTTCAAATGGTTAATCACCCTCACCGTAAAAATTGTGCCTTATTTCTAATTTGAATTTGCCCATCTTCAGCCACCAGCTATTGGTTCTTATTATGCCCTTCTCTGCTAGATTAGAACGCATTCCTACCTGGTATTCTCTCTCGGTGAAGGTACTTACACACTGTAATCTAGTTACCCCTCAACTTTTTTGATAAGCCAAACAGATTGAGCTCTAAGTCTCACTGTAAGGCATTTTCTCCAGCTCTTGAATCATTTTTGTGGATGTTTTCTGTGCCCTCTCCAAATTTTCAACAGCCTTTTAAAAAACATGCACATGAGAACTGGGGACATTATTCCAGTATCAGTCTCACCAATGCCATATACAGAGGTAAAAATCATCTCCCAACTCCTACTCCCCTGTTTATACAGCCAAGAATCACATTAGCCTTTTTTGCCACAGCATCGCATTGGGAGTTCATGTTGACTTGCTTATGCACTATAATGACCCTTGAGTATATCAGTGTATAGCAGTATTTAACCATCCTTCCTCTCCACTGTATTCAGTACAGCCTAAAATTGCAGTGGATCTGGCCTTCATGACAAATTCACATTGTCCCTCATTGCCTCTTATTTTTATACCCCCACCTGTACAACCCTTTACCACATGCAGACTTGTCTCAGACAGAGTCCTTCCTTTCCTCATTGACTCCCACAAAGCTGCCTTGGTAGGCAACCCTGCACACAACCAGCACAGGGGATTACAGATCCCTGGCGGCCTTGAAGGGGGTCTCAGAACACTTTAGTAGTATTTTGTTTTTACGTCTTGTAGAAATTTGCTTTTTCTTCTTTGACCTATATCGGGCCAGATTCCACCACCCTTACCCATGCTGAGCAGTATTTTATTCCATCAGTGAAGTCAATGGGACTCTTTGCAGAGTAAAGTTCTCAATATGACAACCTTAATGTAAGCGCAATGTGATGGCCCTGGATTGTCAGCAGCAGGGATCAGACCCAGAAACCTCTGACTTCACCAGCATGAGCATCTGCTGCCTGAACTGAAAGACTGCTCTGTTAGCCAAGGCTGTGACAGCCTCTCCAATCACTATAACTGGCCCAGGAACAGAGCACCACACTGAGTGGGAGTGGGTTACACACTCCCCCAGCTGGGGAAGTTCATCTTGGTCTTCAAAGCCCAAAGTCATCTTGGTCCTGCCCAAATCCCACTGGAAGTGAGGAATCTCAGCTTCTGCTGTGGAGTGATTTCTGGCCAAATGGAGCAGGGATTGGCTGCAGGCCACCAGATTGACTCTGGGCCAAGCATCGATGTGGCACAATGGTAGACTGAGTGATGGGAGATACACAGCTAAAGCCTGAACACATCTTGTTTTGCGGCTGCTGGAGGGATCAGGCCCAAGTGCAGCCTGTACCTATTGTGAGCAGGCCAGGAGCAGCTTAAACCTAGCACATGTCCTGACCAGTACAATGGCCATGAGGCTGGGCACCAGCAGCACAGCAGCATTTCCAACTCTGACAATTTTATCGTGACTCTAGCAATTCTGGGGTGTTTTACCTGTGTCATGACAACATGATGAAAGGCTACCAACTGATGAGTTTTCCTCATTCAACATGGCCACCATCCCCTCTTACTGCCAATGGGGTTGGAGCCAGCAAGATGGCCACCATTTCCTTACAGGCTAGCTGTATGGGACTGTAAGACTGACCTTAAAGTTGGCTGCCACTTCTTGCTGTTTTCAAGGAAATTGAAGCCAGGACCAAGGCAACATGGCTGCCACTCTGTGGTTCAGGGGGTTAGACAGGACACAGGGCCTGAGGAGCAGAGTAGTCCTTGTGAAAGGTGGCTGGGGAAAGTGAGGGGGAGCAGGAGGAAAATGTAAGGGTTGCATGGGAATAGCGTGCAAGGGGATGTGAGGATAAGAGGGAGGCTGAGGGGGACACAGGGGGATAGTGATGGGGATGGGAGACGGAGGGATCTGATGGCTGCTGCTCCTCCAGCCTGGGGTTAGTGGTGAGTAGGGGGAGTCCACTCTGAGCACCCAGGAGAAGGCAATGTTGCAGTGTTACCAACTCTTGCAAGTTGATTGAGAGTCATGGGATTGTAGCACCTGCAGGAGGAGCTGTCATGATGACACAAGAAGCTCCTCCATTGCCACGATTTTCAGAGCTGGGCAGAGTTCTGTGAAAGAGCCTGGGGGCTAAGGACAGAGACACTAAGTCCTGCCGTCAATGTATGGTCTTATAGCCAGAAGAGGGTTCTGAGGCAGTGGAGAGGGGAGTTGGAGAAAAACTGGATCTGGGGCCCCCGCACAAGTGGGACTACTCGTGCTCTCACAAGTAAGCATATTTTTATAGTGCTTTGTTGAATTGGTCCCAGAGTATGCAGTATCTTATAGGACTGAGCCCTTGCTGTATAATCTAGTCTCATTTAATAGGATTTTGATTGCTATAAATACCATCTTTGAGTTAGCTTTCTACTGGTAGTTTGTAATAAAACTGAGCTCTGCATTTGTGTTTACATATTTGTGTAACCCACACTAGGAAAATCAGCTCTTTGTCCCCCTCTAGTGACTGGTCACATAAGAAGTTAAAGAGTTGCTGCTGTTTCCAATTAATGGCATTAGAATTAGTCTTTTATTTTGAGAGGTAGAGACTATGGGTCTTAGCACTTAAGTTCAAATCTCACTGTTGGCTCAAGCAGGGTTGGCTACACTATCATATCAATAATATGAAAGGCAAACTTGATTTAATCCCTTATTGACTTTGTATTAAAACTCCAAAATACAGAGAGTAGTATGTATCCTAAAGGGGAGCTCCACCTTAATATTGCATAAAATATCTGGTCTGGTTTAACTGGAATCTGTGCAATTAAAAGATGTAGGTTTGGCCAGGTTCCGTTTGACATGTTCAGATTCTGACATGGTAAAATTAATTTTTTTTATTACTTTCATTTTAATCCATAGGTGCTGGAACTAGAGGAGTGGGGGGTGCTGCTGCAGTCCCTGGCTTGAAGTGCTTTCCATTATATACAGGGTTTACAGTTTGGTTCGATGGCTCTCAGCACCCCCACTATAAAAATTGTTCCAGAACCCCTGAATCTACTGTTTCTTACTCAGTAAGGACCTGCTATCAACTTATTTTACTGTATTCTCTTATTGTAATGACTAGGCATAGAATGGGATTGCCAGTATTTAAATACAGTAAAAGCTGTGTTATCTGACACTTTAGCAACCAGAAAATTCTATTAACCAGCACTTCTGATATCTCCCAATACAAATCTTCAAGCTAGTAACCAGGACTAGTATACTGCCCAGAGGGTTATGGAATTGCACATTCTTTACTCTACTTTTATGCAAAAGAGGCAGAAGACAAGTAAGCAAGCTGATATTAGGGATTTATTCGAAAAAGCAGCTTCCAGGGTGTGTCAGAGAGTCATTACAGATTCAGCCCAATCTTCTACAACTTCTACATCTACAATGATAATGATGTTGATAATGATCGCCCTGAGGCACTGCAAGATCCTGAAGTGCCTTCTGAATCATCAAAGAAAGATTAAAGTATATAGTACAGTATAGTTTTAGTGTTAAGTGTATTTTTAGTGATCTGGGTGTACACCATGCACTGCCCATAGTGATATGTAGTGTCATAAGGTAACCTACTGTATAGAAAACGTTACCTGTATAAACCTAAGTGTTTCAAGAAACCAACCACTCTGCAGTGCACTACTACTACTGGATTGGTGAGTACCTGTATGCTATTTTATACTTTATTCATTTTATTGTCTTCTAATTCTTTGAAAATTGGTATTCCATTGGTAAGTATAACTTAGCTTTTACTGTACCAGATAACAAAGCTATTACTGTACTTAAGAGAGGAAGGATGGCCTTGTGGTTAAGGCACCAGACTACTCAGGAGATCTGGGTTCAGTTCTCGGCTCTGTCACACTGCTGTGTGATCTTCAGCAAATCATTGAGTCTGTGTCTCAGTTCAGTTCTCCTGCCCATTCGCTGTCTATGTCTACAAGCTATTTGGGGCAGGAAGTATCTCATATTATTTGTACTGGCAAATGGCCCCCTGATTTCAGTTGGTGCTTCTGGGTGCTACTGCAATGTAAATTAATGCTGAGTGTACAAATATATATATAGTATATACATTTCAAGGGGAAAGGACCTATTCTTCCAGGTTCTAGAATTTTGATGTCTTGGGCAAATCCCAGTCAAAGTAATGGAATGGATGATACAGAAATAATTAAATGAATAATAAATGGAGATTAATGTAATTAATGCCAAACAACAGGGTGTACGGAAAAAAGATCTTGTGAAATGTACCTGATGTCTTTTTATGATGAGATTACATGTTTGGTTGATAAAGGAAAATAGTGTTGATGTAATATGCTTAGAATTCTCTAAGGCATTTGACTTGGTAACATATGACATTTTGATTAAGAAACTAGAATGGTACAAAGTCAACAAGGCGCACTTCAAACAGATTAATAACTGGCTAACTGATAGAGTATCCTCGTCAATTGAATGTTTCTAGAGGTGTCCTGGAGGGATTGGTTCTTGGCCCTATGCTATTTAACATTTTTTATCTATGAACAGGAAGGAAACAAATCATTACATATAAAGAATGGCCATACTGGGTCGGACAAATGGCCTATCTAGTCCAGTATCCTGTCTTCTGACAGTGGCCAATGCCAGGTGCTTCAGAAGGAATGAACAGACCCAAATCATCAAATGATCCATCCCCTGCATTCACTCCCGCTTCTGGCAGTCAGAGGCTAGGGACACTCAGAGCATGGGGTTGCATCCCTAATCATCTTGGCTAATAGCCATTGATGCACCTATCCTCCATGAATTTTTTTTATTTTTTTTTCAGATGGCACAAAGATTGGGGGGAAATGATAAATAATGAAGAGGCAGGTCACTAATACAGAGGTGACTGGATCACTTGGTAATCTGGTTGCAAGCAAAGAATGTGCATTTTAATATGGCCAAGTATAAAATTCTACATGTAGGAACAAAGAGTGCAGGCCATACATACAGGATGGGAGACTCTATCCTGGGAAGCTGTGACTCTGGAAAAAACCTGGGGGACATGGTGCATAGTCAGCTGAACATGAGTTCTGAACGTGAGGCTAATGCAGTCCCTGGATGTATAAACAGGGGAATCTTGCATAGGAGTAGAGAGATTATATTACCTCTGTATTTGGCACAGAAGAAAAGCTAACGGAATACTGATTCCAGTTCTGATGTCCACAGTTCAAGATGGATGTTGAGAAATTGGAGCAGGTTCAGAGAAGAGCCAAAGAATAATTAAAAACATCGGAAAACATGCCTTATAGTGACAAAGAGTCCTGTGGCACCTTATAGACTAATAGACGTATTGGAGCATAAGCTTTTGTGGGTGAATACCCACTTCATCAGATGCATGTTAGTCTATAAGGTGCCACAGGACTCTTTGTCGCTTTTTACAGATCCAGACTAACACAGCTACCCCTCTGGTACTTGATGCCTTATAATGAAAGACTCAAGGAACTTAATCTGTTTTGCTTATTAAAGAGAATATTAATGAGAGACTTTGTCATAGTTTGTAGGAACATACATTTGATAATAGAAGCTCTCTTCACTGTAGCAGACAAAGGTATATAACCCAATCCAATGGTTAGATGTTAAATCTATACAAATTGCGACTAGAAATAAAGTTAATATTTTTAACAGTGAGAGTAATTAACAATGTACCAAGGTTGTGGTGGATTATCCAACACTGAAATTTTGAAAGCTACAAGCTGTGCTCTAATTAAAATGGGAATTAAATCCAGGAAGTCCTATGCCCTGTGTTATGCAGGAGGTCAGATCAGATGATCACAATGAACCCTGCTGGCCTTATAAAGCATGCATCTATGAGTTAGATATCTATTTTGGACTCACACCAACATATCTGAGTTCATGGAGGCAAACACCCCTGAGCACTAGTATACAAGAGTCACAAGGTTTGAATTTCCATCTGCAACTGAATCAGAATTTCATCACTGTTGGTTTTGCAAGGATGTGGGCCAGATAGGAAGTTTGTTTCTATCAGATGAAGAGTGTGCTTGTTTCTAGCGTAAACAAATGAAAGAAACCTACCCTTCCCCTCTACTCCGTATACATATCTTCCCTTTCTTTTGGTCTTTTCCCACTCCTAATTTCTTTGCACCTACTTACTTGCTGGCTCTTCCTCTTGGGATAATCAGCTGGTCAACTTCTGCTTGCCAATAACTGAGGTTGTTATAATAATGAGGCAGTAGCTCTCCACTTTCTCCTTATGCTGTTGTGTTAGTTACTTATCCTGCTTTACTTATCCTGCTGTAATTATCCTTTTAAGCTGCCTCTAACAGCCTTGTGATTAATCTACACTGTGATTATTCTGTTTCCATCTCACACTAACTCTTCCTTGGTTACTGAAATATTCATGTCTGGAGCAGGTTGTTGTGCGGCTGGATAGCACATTGTCATAATAAAATTATATTGATTTTACATGGGTAGTGCCATTTTCTCTTCACACATTCCAAACCCTATGGCTTATGTTTACTCTTTCAAAATTAAAGAATAAATGGTATTTTTCCAAATTTTAGAAGATAAGTAATTTATTAATCAAAGAGTCTGCTCGTTATGAAAATTATTTCCAGTTATCAAGGATAATGTATACACCAGTATGTATCATCATTTATAGGTCTGAGCCACAAAGCAAAGTAGAACAGTCCTTTTACCCAAAACTAAGAACAAAGCAACTCTGACCTAAATTCATAATCACACCATTAACACCAAGATCCACCAAGTGCTTGGATGAGATCTGCTCTTTAATGAAGAGCAGCAGGCTGAAGCTGAAACTGAGCAAGACAGAAGTGATGCTCGTGGGCAGAGGACAATACTTTGAAGGACTTGCAGTCATGGTGCAGTCTCTGTTCGTTGAAAATACAAACCCACAATTGGTGATACAGTGTGTAGTCTAGGAGTACTCTGATTCCTTATTCACACTGTGCTCTCACATAGAATTGTAGGACTGGAAGGGATCTTGAGAGGTCATCTACGCCAGTCCTCTGCACTCATGGCAGGACTAAGTATTATCTAGACCATCCCTGACAGGTGTTTGTCTAACCTGCTCTTAAAAATCTCCAACAATGGGGATTCCACAACCTTCCTAGGCAATTTATTCCTGTGCTTAACTACCCTGACAGAAAGTTTTTCCTAATGTCCAGCCTAAACCTCCCTTGCTGCAATTTAAGCCCACTGCTTCTTGTCCTATCCTTGGAGGTTAAGGAGAACAATTTTTCTCCCCCCTCCTTGTAACAACCTTTAATGTACTTGAAAATTGTTACCATATCCCTACTCAGTCTTCTCTTCTCCAGACTAAACAAACCCAGTTTTTCAATCTTCCCTCATAGGTCATGTTTTCTAGACCTTTAATCATTTTTGTTGCTCTTCTCTGGACTTTCTCCAATTTGTCCACATCTTTCCTGAACTGTGGCAACCAGAACTGGACACAGTACTCCAGTTGAGGCCTAACCAGCGTGGAGCAAAGCTGAAGAATTAGTTCTCATGTCTTACTTACAACACTCCTGCTAACACATCCCAGAATGATGTTTGCTTTTTTTTGCAACAGTGTTACATTGTTCACTCATATTTAGTTGGAAATATCAGCATCTGTAACACTTTCTACCATATCCGCATGGCAAGGAAACTCCATCCTTTCCTAGTGGACAAAGTTCTGGCCTCAGTTATTCTTGCCTTCATCACCTCTCGGCTGGAGTACAGCAACATAATATTCCTGGGCATGCAGCCTTCAGCATATAGGAAACTCCAGTTGGTTCAGAACGCTGCACCGTGTTTCTTTAGCAACACAGGCAAACCTGTCCTCTGTTCTCTACACTGGATTCCTATAGAATTTTGAATCAATTTCAAGGTCTCAGGCCCAGACCATGATGTGCTATCTAGAAGATAATCTAAAGCTCTGGGATGAAGACCATGGTGTGTTTATAGCACAATGGAACTCTCAACAATAAGAGTAACGCTCATCTGTGCAGGAGCCAGAGCTTTCTCTGGAGGCAACACACAAGAATGGGTATGTTTATATTAAAAACCCCTCAAACCCTGCATCCTGCTAACAAGACACTCCCCACTGCACATATTTATCTCCCTTGGGAGAGGATGAGAAAACCACCAACACATGACAGATGTGTAGTCATGTTGCTTAATGCACTACTAGAAGGTGCTCAGATACAACAGTGGTGAGTGAGGTATAAAAACCAATACAGAATAAAATAGAAGGTCTTGTGGATAAGGCACTGGACTGGGACTGGGGAGATTTAGGCTTAACTCCTGCCTCAGTCACAGACTTTAATTGACCTTAGGCAAGGCACTTAATGTGAGTTCCACATCTGTAAAATGGGAATAATAGTAGTAGAATTCCCAGATAGGCAAATTTGCCTTTCATGTTAGAAATGTGTATGAAAGACCCGATAGCACTGATCTGCAGAATAGCATTTGTGTCTAACTGAATGGCGTTGTCAGGCTCATTTGTATCTGGTAGAGTGGGTTCAGGCTATTTCCAGTCAAACAACTTCCCTGAAGGTTAAGGAAGAGGAGGGACACTGCTGGTATTCTGACCAATTCTGCCAGTCAGAGACGCTTGGATAGAAGTGCTTATAAAGCCAAGCCATTTAAACAAAGCCAATGTAGCTCATCCTGGATTAGTGACCCCTTTACCCACCCTACTACATAATATGTGGTAGGAGATCAAGTGAGACCCACTGGAGCCAGTATACACAATTCTTGTGCTTACTTGAAAGATAAATATGTACAAGGAGGATTCTTAGATGCTATTCACTTCTCTCTCTCTGTAATATCTTGTTTTGACTCCCCAGTCACCTTCCTTTTGTCCACATCTGTGACTCCTCTGCAAGTGTTATGACCTGCTCTGCTGAGCTGGCCAGTGGACTTAGTTCCATGGTGAGGATTGACAGGCAGGCACCCACAGGAATCTATGAGCTTCCATGCAGGTGGAGGAGTCTGCTAATTGCAGGACTGGGTAGAGCTGTTAGGAGACTGGAGAAGTAGAACACTTCAGTCCAGGCTTTAATGGGAAAGATGTTTCCAGAAGCATTGAATTTCCTTTGTATTTCATAATATTGTTAACAAGGATGGAAGGGGAAAAGTCATTGAATCGCAGAAGTCCAAAATGGTAAGAGACCTATTCTGGCATCCACTCCATCTCCCGGCCAACATGGGATTCACTTTCTATGGTATATCTAGCACTGAGTTCTAGCTTGTTTTAAAATATTTTGAGTGATGGGGCTTCCATCACATCCATTGATATTTCACAATTTGTTCAGATTTCCCCGTTTTGAATTTTGTCCTTATTTTTCCCTGTTTAAGTTGTAATTAATTTCAATATCAGCTAAGATCAGTACAGCCAAATTTATCACATTGACATAATTGCTATAGTATCTGTAATAGCCTGGGTCTTGTAAATAGAAATATTTCTCTTAAACAATATTTCTGAGCTTATTTCATATACTCCTGACTTTCTCCTCCAAAATATGCTAACTAAACTTCTAAGTCATTATTTTAGCACACATTAATAATGAAGCCTTTTCCTCTAAAGAGGGATGGATATATATGGCCAATTGAATACTCAATGTTCTGTCCTTGAACAGAGTTCATATCCATAACCATTTATCACATGCAACAACCAAACAATTTCAGTACATTAATTCTGCCCAAATCAGCAAAAGATTCATTTCTCTCTTTAGTAGATGGGCTTAAGATGGAAAAATAAATAAAACTTATTGATATAGCACATCACAGAAATGGCCTTTGTTAAGCAAGATTCAGTGAATAAAAGCAGGCATATCAGAGCAAGCATTCTTAGGAGGCATATACAGTGCCATGGGGTGATTGATTTCCTCAGCGGTTGCTGATTGTTATTGTTATTTGTGTTTGAATATTTAAAACTGTTTAGGAATAGAACATTATGAGAAGGAACTGATGATTTCGTCACTCTCTGAAATTCTCCTGGTTAAAAAAAGTGAAGGAAAAACAAAGTTAGGTTTGTGCCCACTTGTGCTTAGTTCTGGTGTGCATAAAAAGGCCATTTCCCCTCTTAAAGTTTTGTTGTTGCTGCTCGAGAGCTCCTTGGAAGACCAGAGCTTTTAGTTGCCATTTGAAGAGGTCAGAGCACTGAATCCCTCATAAAGAGATGCCCAGTCCCAACAGCCTTGCAGTTGTTTGTTTGTTGTAAACCAAAATAAAGGAAAGGTTTTAAAGTGTGACTGTGAATTCCTTCCCCTCAGTTACTCAGCTTTCCCCTTCTTTGTCTTTGTGGTGTCTTTGTATGAGTTCTCCCATCATTAACAGGTTGATTAGAGCAAGCTGGCTGTGTGATCAAAGCACTGGCCTCTGATTCAAGAAATCTATGTCTTGTCTCTGCCACAGACTCTCTCTGTGATCTTAAACTAGTGGCTCATCATAAAACAGGAACAACAACATTTCCCTTTTCTTGTCTAGTTAGACCAGTGGTGGGCAACCTGGCGGACCGCCAGACAGTTTGTTTACATTGACCATCCGCAGGCACGGCTGCCCACAGCTCCCAGTGGCCGCGGTTCTCCGTTCCCGGCCAATGGGCGCTGCGGGAAGTGGCGGCCAGCATGTCCCTGTGGCCCGCGACGCTTCCTGCAGCGCCCATTGGCCAGGAACAGTGAACTGGGGCCACTGGGAGCTGCGGGTGGCCATGCAAATGTAAACTGACTGTCTGGCAGCCTGCCAGTGGATTACTCTGATGGGCCACAGGTTGCCCACCACTGACTTAGACTGCAAGCTATTTGGGGCAGGAATTCTCACTTCTATATGATTGTACAGGGCTAGCACCATGGGCATTCTTTGTACACAGCCAGCCAAAGAGGGCACCGTTCCCTTTTTCTTTTGTAGGGCACCTTTAAGAAACTTTTGACCTCCCAAGCTCTGTTTCTGTATCAAAAACTGTTTCAAATGGAGACCCAATCATTCTGCCCTAGCTGACGGATAAGATAGTCTGCCAATTTAATAATCTTCATCTCTTTCTTTGTGCCACAGGTAACTTGCACTGACAGACTTGAATCACTGAGCTTAGGACATCACTACATCTGTTAAACTGGCACGTGCCAAATAGCCTCAACCCAACTCTTGTAGAGTCAAATGATTACCAATGACTTTTTGACTGTATGTTACCAAGGAACGCTCCAGGCATGGTACAAACAAGCAATGAGGAGATCAGTTTCACTTCCTCAGCCTATCACTATCATGACCCCTTTGCTAGTGCACTTTGTAACTTGAGATTGGAATTTTCCAAAGTTTGCCTAAGCCCAAGTGGTCCACTGTGCACTTGAACTGGGACTCAGCATACGTATGGGGACTCCAGGCCTTTTTGTAGAAACAGTCTGTTGGTGTACCCAAGTCTCCCGAGAGCTCCGGGTGCTGAGTGCTCCAAGAAGCTGTGCCAAACATGGTGTGTGCTCCTGCAACATTCACCCAGGTACTCAGAGGGCCCTATGTGCCCGATCAGGTGCTTCTGACTTAGTGGTGCCAAAGACACAACTAAACCTGAAGGTGCATGTTTAGCCACTCAAGCACCAGTCATTTGCTCATTGGTTTCCTGGATCCTCCCACACTGGAGATTCCCAGTACAAACAGATTCAAGACATCCACTGATGTGGGTGGAGGCTGAGAGAGAGAGAGAGTATCAGAAAAGTGGCAGGGAACAGGGTATGTGTCAGACAGGGCAGGGGGCCAGAGAAAGGATTCATCTTGGGTTTTGCACTTCTGGGTGGGGGCTTCACCAGCCACTGGTTTAGCCCAATGCCCAACCCTGCGAGGGTGCATATGTGGAGGAGGAGGAGGGAAGATTTGTCCTGGCTCAGAGACACAGGCAGTACCAAAGCCCTCCCAAAAATGAATCTGAGACAAGTAGGACCTTCCTTAGTCTCCACAAGGCACTGGTAGTCCTGTGGTACAGGTTCACTCTGGATGTCATCATGTGATGAGCTGAGGTGTGATCTGGAGAAGGCAACACAGGAGTCAAAACTACAGAACCTCCCACCACCTCCCTGCAGATACTACTAGTATAAGCTTATCTGCTCCCTCTTTATAAAAGACTTAGTATCATGGCGAGAAGGGCAACACATAACTCCCCCATGGACAGAAATACACAAATATCTAGTATGCAGGCATTCATTTTCTGTCAGGGCTAGACAGGGTGGCTCACAGATCAAATATGCAACATACAAAAACACCTCCAGGGAATCATATGTTACACCTCTACCTCGATATAACGCTATCCTCAGGAGCCAAAAAATCTTACCGCGTTATACCGTGAAACTGCGCTATATCGAACTTGCTTTGATTCACCAGAGTGCGCAGCCCCGCACCACCGCTTTACCATGTTATATCAGAATTCGTGTCATAGCAGGTCGCATTATATCGGGGTAGAGGTGTATTTCCCATTGTTACCCATATAATTGGTAGACTATCATGCACAGCAATGTTATTATGATTTAATATTTATACGTTGGTGAGTCCCCCAAACCCAGTGTGCTAGACATAGTGCAAGATATGGCCCCAGCGCTGCAGAGCTTTCCAAAAAGTGTTCGCTTTATTTTTGTGCAATGCCCTATTCTTACGCTGAACATTTTGTGAGGCACTGTGGTTCCTTCAAACTATGTGACAAATGCAGTAGAGCAGCTCTGTTTTCCCTGTTTATCGTTGTGGATGACTAGACGCACGCAGGGGCTCACTTGAGGTTCATTTCCTTGGGATGCCCTTAGCTCTGGGAGTTTAAAGCACCGATGCATGATTAATTGCTTAGCTCTCAGTGCACGAAGTAAAGGTTAGTTTTCTCTTGGGAATAGGGGAAAGGGCAGGGAGAGGGAGGGGAAAAAGGGAAATGAGTCTTAAAGGAAAACACTTAGTGTGCCCTGGAGGAATACCCGAGCCAGCCAGCACTATTGGAATTATAAGGATGCATAGGGCAAACATGGACAGGACAGGAAGCCTGTGCTTGCACCAAGTACTGCAGTGACTCAACATGCATCAGTGACTTCAAAGGATGCAGCACAAATACATATTCAGCAAATGAACTCTATGCATATAAATAACCTCCTCCTCCTCCTACCAAATCCTAAAGATAAAGGTTTTACATGAAAGCACATTGATGTAACAGTGTCAAATTTGACTTTAAAAAACAAACAAACCAACATCCCCCAAACCATATAGCAACATTTTCTTTTTAAACTCTATTGATTTATTTCCCGTACTGTTATTTTGGTATATGAAAATCTCAAATGGATTTAATTTATTAGGCCCAAGGGAGGACAGCATCCTTTTGTGCCTGAAATAAAAATATTCCCACTTGGCCAATAAAATACTGCACCATGATCAGTTTATTAGTGTGCCACTATTTTAAATTCAGAGTACAACCTCACACATACAATTCATCATGGCTTGGTTTACCCTACACTCATATTTCTCTTCCCTTAAATGTGATATAATAGAAAAGGCTTCCATTAATCCCGACTGACAACCCCAAAGAGATTTTTTCAAGGACTCTAGCACAAAAATAAAAGCAGTGGTTTAGAACATATCCTCAGGTTTGCACCTGGATCATCGTTTAGAGATAATGATTCACCTCTTTCATATACTGGGGCAGATCAGGAGTAATTCATTGAAATCAAGTTATAACTGTGTGAGAGGAGAATCAGGCCCAGCATCAATTGACAGGAACATAGTCACAGGATAATGGTCTCCTGTTGCTAGGTAAGTGCTGAGGCAGGGAAGAAGAGGTTATGTATTAGAGGGAAGCATCAAGGCAAAGCAGAGATATTTATTTTCAAAGCCAGGCACGTTTCTTCTGCTGATAATATTCTACTCCAGGAACTTCCCTTTCTGTCTACAGAAAATATGGGGCCTGACTTTCCCCACCCCTGTACCACATTTACACCAGTGCAACACAATTGATTTCAATGGCATTGCCACTGTAAAAAGAACAGGAGCACTTGTGGCACCTTAGAGACTAACAAATTTATTTGAGCATAAGCTTTCATGGGCTACATCCCACTTCATCAGCTGCATGGACTGCATAGAATGTCTGTAGTGTCTATTGGTGTATCTTAGGTACTTATGTGTCCCCCATCAGCAGAGAATCTGAGCACCTCACAATGCTTTTATCCTCACAATATTCCTGTGAGGTAAGGAAGCGCTATTATACCCACTTTGCAGTTAGCAAACTGAGGCACAGGGAGACTTGGGGCTTGTCTTTGCAGAAACAGTTTGCTCCAGTTATTACACTCCAAGACAAGCCCTAAGTGGTTTGCCCATGATCACATAGGAAGTCTGTGGCTGAGCAGGGAAATGAACAAGATCTCCCAAGTCCCAGGCTAGCATCCTAAGCACTGGACCAGCCTGTCTGTAAAGACTTACACCCCTGCCACCTCATTGACTTAGAAATGGGTTTATTCTACTAGTTTGTGAGGTCGGAAGGGACAGCTGTGACCATGTAGTCTGACCTCCTATATAATACAGCCCATAGAACCTCCTGCAAAATATTCCCTTTTGCTTTGGGTGTAATAAGACAGCCAGGAGAATAAAGGACCACACAAAACAAAAGGGAATATTTTGCAGGAGGTTCTATGGGCTGTGTGGTCCTTTATTCTCCTGGCTGTCTTACTACACCCAAAGCAAAAGGGAATATTTTGGGGAGGTTCTATGTAGTATAGTAAGACAGCTCAGAGGGCACTGTCTCATATCATGCTGGTACTACTTTGTCCTGTACGTACTAGCCTCCTCCTTTTTTCTCCAACAGCAAAGAAGCAGAAACATGTTAAGACACGTGTCCCTTCGGCAGGTTACACAATTCATGCTTTCAGTGTGGCCAGGCCTAAACTGTCTGAGCCCGCTCACCAACCAACTTTTTAAAGAGCAGATGTGGCATGGGAGAGTATATGAGAAAGACAATTCCCCTTTCCCTTGCCTCAGGGGCGACCAGTGAGACTGACCAGAATAGTTCCTAGAGTTATAGCAGGCCAGTTTCCTCTTGTGTTGGCAGAAAGGCTTTTTGCTGTGACTCAAGAGCTTATGAGACGAGTCTTCAGTTGGATAATATCTTGGCATTTCCCTCCCTTTCTGATTGTTTTTCCCCCCTCAAGCTGGTGCATGTATGAGCTGGTTTCCAGTTTGCTGCTGGTTATATTCCTCCCTCCTTCTCTCCCGCTTCCCAAACACACAGAAAGGGCAATCCCATGCTTTCACTTGGAATGATTTAGTTTAGATTAAAAGCCAAGTCGCAAACAGGGAAGTGTTAGTTTTGGTGGAATAGGTGGGCCCAGAGAGTTGAAGGGTTAAACAGGATCCTGTCACTGTACAAAACAAAACAGTTTAAATGGGTTAAGGTAAGATGGGCCCAAGATGCCCCATATTAACACACCAGTTTGACGCCTTTGGGAGATATCCCATTTTGATTCCGTTCACATTCCGGATCCCTTGGGGAGAGGCTGAATTTTTGCTATCAAAACTGCAGAATGCTAGCAATGTACTGTGTACTCTAGGGATTATGGGTTACTCTACCAGCTGGCTGTTGAACTAAGTAATGCAGTACCTTCCGCTGGCTAGATCCTTTCCATCCAGCTCAGCACAGTCAGCACGTTTGCTACACTGCACCACAATGACTCTTTAGTTTATCAGTTAAGTAAAGGGCTAGTCATATTGCAATTTTGATGTCTGGAATGGAGTTCATTTAAGAGAACACCTACATTCCTGGATCCTGTTTGACTTGTCCTGAAGGTGATTTCCTACCCTGCAGGATAAATTCTATTGAGTAGTTCCTGTAGAAAAAACTCTTGCAAGACAGGAGGGGCTATAAGCCTCTATGGCTGCAGCCCAATCATCTTTAGCACCAATCGATGCTTCCAGAGGGAAAGTCTAAACTATCACCTACAACCCCTGCACTGACTCCAGTACCATGTGTCCACACCTACATTCCTGGGGCAGTCATTGGCTTTGGTGAGAGATTGGGAATGGGCAAGGAACTCAGGATCAAGCACAAGGTATATAAGCCCTCATTTTTCACAAATGAACTGCAGTCTTTCGTGCCTCAGAGGCTGTGGATATTGGGCTGTTTGTAGGTGGTCAGTTCCAAAGCTCTTACTCACATAGGTAAATCCTTAATTGGCTAAGCCAGCCTCTTGGAGTCTTAAGAGTCTCAGGCACGTAGTGGAGTCATGGGAGTGGGTCTGCTACGGTTAAATCTCAGGTTTGCTGTCTGCTACTTGGGGATGTGGAGCCTGTTGCTCTAGCAGAAAATGTGTCCCGGAAGTGTCTCCTCTCTGCCCCCGTTTCTTCCAGTGGCTGCTGTAATGATAGGTGCCTCCCTTGTCATTAGTGAAATTCTGGTGCAGGGATAAGGGGAGGGTGCAAATACTCCCCCAACTTGGCTGATTGGTTGGGGTGCTGGCGTAGGTGATATTAATCTTTGAGTTGAACTGCTTAGCTTTTCAAGTTACTCTCTCTAGTACAGGGCCCATCACTGCAGTATCTAAGAACCCCCCAAAACTGACATCCAGAATTGACTTGTCATCCAGGGCGCGCACTATAACTTCTTGGTGTGCAAGTCACACACTAGCCAGCTCAAGAAAGTTACATGACTGGATGCTGTGCGTGCCTCTTGCTGTCTCCTCTCTGCTGAGGCATATGAGAGTTTGTTTTTGTTCTGTTTTAAATCCAAGGGCATTAAGCTCTCCCTTCTGCAAATTCCCTGGTTGTTTGTTTCTCTACATTAACTTTGAAACTTTAAAGTCTCCTACCTATTTGATATTGTAATTTGGCACTGCTTGGCACCTGAAGCGCCTTAGAAATTCTTCTGCAATGATTGATGTGTGTGTGTGTGTGTGTGTGTGTGTGTGTGAGCGTGAGCGAGAGAGAGAGAGAGAGAGAGAGAAGGGCCATGGAAAATGGGCAAAATTACCAAGACAACCTAGTTATGGGGTTCACTCACCACTAGGCACCTCCTCCTCACTGTGCTGGAGATTAACTCTTTCCACATATGCCATCCCCTTGCAGTTGCTCACTCCATCAGGACTCAATTGCTTCCTTTTGTGCTTGGCCCTCCAGCCAGTTCACTGATGTTTGCCCCTTCTGGGGGATGGCGTAGGGGGTTGTGTATCAAAGTCTTTCTGTACCAACCAACCCAGGCAGCAGGGCCGGTGCAAGGAAGTTTCGCGCCCTAGGCGAAACTTCCACCGTGAGCCCCCCCCTCACCCAGCTAACCCAGCCCCCCACCCGGGGAGCCCCCCCCATCTGGGGAGCGCCCCCCCCCCCGCAGCTACCCCCACTCCGCGGCAGCTAACGCCGCCCGGGGAGACCCCCCCGCGGCAGCTAATCCCGCCCGGGGAGACCCCCCCCCCCCGCGGCAGCTAACCCTGCCCGGGGAGACCGCCCCAGCTCACCTCGGCTCTGCCTCCTCCACTGAGCACGCCGGCGCCGCTCTAATTCTCCTCCCAGGCTTGCAAAGCCAATTGGAGGAGAGTTAGAGCGGGGGCTGTGTGCTCAGCGGAGGAGGCAGAGTGGAGGTGATCTGGGGCAGGGAGCAGTTCCCCTGTGTGCTCCCCCGTTACTGCAGGCAGCCCTCGCCGCGCCCCTTCCCCCCTCTCCCCCCTCTCCCCCCTGCCCCAGCTCACCTCCACTCCGGGCTTTTAGCTGCCGCCAACCACTAGGCGCCCTAGGCAGCCGCCTAGTTTGCCTAAATGGTTGCACCGGCCCTGCCAGGCAGCCTTCCAATTGTGCCACTTCCCTTGTGGCTGGTGAGGAACCCAGGCCCACTCTCTTCTGCCCAGAGATCCTACAACCAGCAGCTGAGGTCTGCACTGTCCCACACATTGTTGCTTTTCCCCTGGACTACTTCCTACAGTGCTTCTCTCAGGCTCCATCTCCACACTGCCCAGATAGGCCTGTCCCTCTGGACCAAGCATCCTAGCTTCAAAGAGAATGACTACAGAACTCCTCCCTACCACCCCTTTCTGGCCTATACCTGGCTTTAGATAAACCCCAGCTGTTCCTGTCCAGGTAAGCTTCCTCCTTTAATTAGTCTTCATTGCTCCTTGACTCCTCCTCCAGGTGCAGTCTAGGCAGTTAATTGGCTCATCTAGCCACCTTAACTTTGTCAGAGGCTGGTGTGGGGTGACAATCCCCATCATAAACCTTTAACAGGATACATGAACCCAGGGGGTTAATGCTGTCCCTAGTGATTCCCCATCAAATGTCAGTGAAGAGAACCACAGAGACTCTGAGATGCTTGGGGTTTTTTTAATGGATTTTAATTGGAAGGGGAAATACTAAAATACTAAAGGTTCTGCTTGCTCGATAGGAAAAGAAATGCTAACTTTAGATGTATTAGGATTAAATGAACATGAAAAATGCATCAAAACACTAAGGACAACACAGTGGAAATGGAAAAAAGTGGTTGATGCTCAAGATTATAGAATCTGCAGGAACTGTTGAACTAAAGGAGAGGTTGGAAAGCAAAAAGCTTGAGGGATTTTTTCAGGGGTGATTTTAAATTGCCTGGGCTGGATTATTTCTTGATAGGTCACAGTAAAAAATTGCTATTCATTGAGCAGGATCATGCCATAGAGAGAGGCTGTGCTGTCTCATATAAATGCATAAGTATTATTTTTTAGAGCGGGGATTTGAGTAAAAGCTTCCAAATATCTGGCCCTTATAGCAGACATTAATTTTCTTAAACAAGATTTTCAGAATGCAAAAAAATATTTTTTTTGATGTGTTACACTGGATCACATGGCCTCAGAAATAAATACTTCAGGGAGAAAAAAAGAGCAAATGTTTTGTTCCATTAAAACACTTCCCCAAATTACCTAGTGAAGATAAACTTAGTGAAAGAGAAGAAACACATTTGGGAATAAAATGCCACTTTTAAACAAGACTGAGGCTGTGCCAATGCCTCAGGAAAAAGGAAAAGGGGAAAATATAACAGGAGGTAAGGATATCAAGTCTAAAATGGCTGCCCCTCTGGTTACTTCCTCCACTTTCTGGAACAAAAAGTTATCCCTGATACATTCCAAGAACTTATTGGCGATTTTGTGTTTTGCCGTATTACTTTCTCAACAGATGCCCTTGACAAATTGGATAATTGGTTTGAATTTAACAAGATGAAATTCAGTAAAGACAAGTGCAAAGTAGTACACTTAAAAATCAAATGCACAGCTACAAAATGGGCACTAACTGTTTAGGTGGTAGCTCTACTCAAAAGGATCTGGAGATTATAATGGAAGACAAACTGACTATGAGTTGTCAATATGCTGCAGCTGCAGAAAAGGCTAATATGATTCTGGGTGTATTAACAGGCATGTTGTATGTAAGACACAGACGGTAATTGTCCAGCTGTACTTGGCACAGTTGAGACCCCAGCTGAAGTAGTGTGGCCAATTTTGGGCACCACAATTTAGGAAGGTTGTGGACAAATTGGAAAGAGTCCAGAGGAGAGCAACAAAAATGCTAAAAGGTTTAGAAAACCTGACCTATAAGGAAAGGTTGAAAATACTGGGCATGGTTAGTCTTGAGAAGACTGAGGTGATGGTGGGGAACCTGATAGTCTTCCAATCTATTATAAAGAGGATGGTAAACAACTGTTCTCCATATCCACTGAAGGTAGGACAACAAGTAATGGGTCAGAAAGTTTTTCCTATTATGTAACCTAACTATAACGGCATTAAGCTCTGGAATAGGCTTCCAAGGGAGGGCATGGAGTCCCCATCACTGGAAGTGTTTAAAAAACAAGTTGGACAAACACCTGTCAGGATGGTCTAGGTTTACTTGGTCCTGCCACAGCAGAGGGGGTTGGACTTGATGACTTCTTGAGGGCCTTCCTAGACCTACATTTCTACGATACTTACCAGATGGAAAGGAGGGAGCCTACAGCAAAGAGACCTCCTTACGGGTTATATCTTCTGTTGTCGCTTAAAGGATCAGAACATGCCAGGAAAGTATCTAGTAAAGGCAAAGTTGAGAACTAAATGCTGCCTACAAATGTATTAGAGGGAAAGGACTAAGCTCCTAACTCTAAGGGTTGGGGAATCTGTGCAGAAGACCACCTTCTGAGGTGTTCAGAGCTAAATGGTAGGGTGTTTTGAGATATTTCATGTCCTTTCAGTTTCCTATGACATATAATATCAACCTGGATGCCTTTTTGACATCAGTTATGGCTCATGCTTAAGTTTACAACCAGCTCATCATGACTAGTAATAGGAATGAGGCAGATACACTCATTAATTCTCATGTTCTTTTAAATTTGTGAACCCACTGGTGTGGCCAATTATCACTAACCAGGCTGTAACAGTAGTCCCTGTACTCAGTGGATAATGACTCTTCTCATGTCACAAGCCCTTTCACAATATTAGGTATAGACAAATATTATCAATGGGAGATATATGTTAGGGCCTGAAGGGATCGCTCAGTGGTTTGCACATTGGCCTGCTAAACCCAGCATTGTGAGTTCAATCCTTGAGGGGGCCACTTAGGGATCTGGGGCAAAATCAGTACTTGGTCCTGCTAGTGAAGGCAGGGGGCAGGACTCAATAACCTTTCAGTTCTATGAGATAGGTATATTTCTACTTTGGGTGCTCAGCACTTTGAAAATCAGCCCCCTAGATCATTTTCTCTGCCAATACAGGAATATTCCCTATGTTTTTTTAATAGTGCATTGTCCATTCTCAGGCCCCCAACCATGCAAACACTTAATTGAGATTACTAATCTAAGTAAGAGTGGGCCCTAATTGGTCCAAGCAACAGGATTTCTATCGCTTCCCAGGGTGGATTCTCACACCACTCAATTGAACTCGCTCACTGTCAAGAAGTGTTCCCTTATATTCAGCATAAATCTTCACTTTTCTTAATTATATTCTATTATTCCTAGTTATACCTAGTTTCCCCCCTTTCCCCTAATTACATTTATTTTTATTTCTACTCCATCCCATTTTTCCAAGTTCTACCTTAAAAGTTCCTCTCTTTCTTTAGGTCTCAATCCCGCAAACCCTTATGCACAAGCTTAATTTTAAGCATGAGTAGTTAGGTTGAGGTCAATAGGATTCTCCATGTGCTTAAAGAATGTACCCATGTGTTTTCTATGATCAGGGCCTTAGAGTTCATAATTTTCAAACTGTTCTTGCCTGTTATTTACCCTTTCCCACCCACCCTTTGTCCTCACCGAGCTAAACTATCTATTCTGATTTAGATTGTGCAAACTTTACTTATACTGGTGAACAATCACTCAAATGAGGAGCTCAAAGGACTTCTTGGGTGAGCAAGTGCTTGCCAGTGTATCTAGGAGTTGTACAGTCATCCTCACTCAAACTCTTTAATCTTTCTTCATAAATCAATCTCTAGCCTCCTAATTAATTTCTGTTGCTCTCTGTGAATTCAGCTGGATAAAGCTTACAGACTTTTTACCTTTTCTGTGTTGTGACAAACGAAAATCCTCATGCACAAAGCTAGTGAATGTTTCTGTTTTCACTTAGGGTCACTCAGTGTAAATAAAAAATGCTGGACTTAGTACACCATACCACACAGGAGGACTTTTGTATCAAAACTTTATTTATTAAACAAAAAAATGCACCATTGGAATAACATTTCTATAAAAATGAATATGAGACTGTTCTACAGTGCATTACAAAACCCCCTTTTTCTTCATGTAGTAGTATACAAGATTGTGTGTAGAAACAGTCATTTATTTTTAAATCGTAAGCAAGTTTCCTTTCGCATAGAACAAGATTTACACTTAAATATTGCAGTCACTAGTCTAATTTGGTTAACAATGCTAGAATTTGACAATTTAAAGAAACTGTTTATAGGCTCAAAATGCCATTTTTAGGCCTTTTGTAACAACAAGATTTTTTTTTAAACTAAGGCTAGTTAAAGCTGTAGTGTAACCCATTTCGACCAGATTAAGGTATCACTAGTAGGCTAACAATTTGTTTGAATTACCTTGCAAAGCCCTTTAAATGAAGAGATAGCACTGTTTTCCTCAATGTTGTAACAATTAATTAACAGCTTATGTCAGTGCTTCACAGTCAACATCTTTTGGGTGACCTCAGTGGCAGATACTAGTGAATATTTAGCAAGAGAGCTTTGCCAGTTACTCTTGAGTATTCTTACAGTTAGGTCTGAATAATGTAGTTTTAAAACACAACACACTGAGACATGGGACACCGCAGCTTTAACAGCCAACTCTAGGTTTCCAACCAGATCTCCCTTTTATCATAAATTAACCAAAAGAAAACACTCTAAATAATAAATTAAATATTACTTATAAAAAGTACACCCTTCCCCCCAACCCTCCCATCCTACACATGGTGACAATTCACAAATGTAGGAATTGCCAGGTATATTTTACAATAATAAAAACAGCAGTTTTCCCTTCTTCTACCAACATTGCTTTCTTGCACTTCAAAATACATGTACAGCATACAGTGAGAGACTCTGCCCTGTGCCACTTTATGAAATATGTACTGTATTGTTATTGTTTCTCTCCAATCAAAAAAGGTCAGAATGAAGATGCTTAAAATGCTGTCTGCTGAGATAAAAAAAGAAGACTGAGCAAATTCAATTTGCAATCAGACAGGACACTTGCTGGCCAACAGAGAGACAAGTCAAACAGATAAGAAAAATAATCTCTGATCACTTTCAGTAGTTTGTGGCTTCGCTAATAATCGTCTTCCTTTATCCAGTTTCCAGTGCTTCCATTTCTGACAGAATACTGAATGCTTTTCATCTTATCCACCCTTTATGTTACTTATTTATACTGCACAACGTGTATGTTTGTGACCTGAAATATTTTTATTTTCCATATTTTTACATGTCTATATAGAGATTCAATAACACTTAACACCTGACCCTGAAAACACATAAGCATGTGCTTAACTTTAGTACCATGAGTAGGCTCAGCAGTAAAGTTACACATGTGCATAAGTGTTTGCATAGGATTGCCAACCCTCCAGGATTGTCCTGGAATCTCCAGAAATCGAAGATTTATCTTTAATTAAAGTTTATGTCATGTGATGAAACCTCCAGGAATACATCCAACCAAAATTGGCAACCCTATGTTTGCAAGATTGGGGCCTAGCCATTTAAAAAAAAATACAGATTTGGCATGCCTAGGATTCAGTGAAGAGATTTGGCTGTCAAATAACAAGGGATAAGGTGCTGCTGGAAACAGGATCAGAATGTTCTAGTGGAAATAATCATTTCATTATGAGGTTGAGTCTTGATGCAGTATCAGACATGATTTTCTAAGATATCACAACTGATGCCTTGGTTCTCAACTGTGTTACTCTAGTTTTTGTTGATTCAATTGTGTTGATTGCAGTGGGCTGCATTAGTGTATAACTGGAGTAATACTGTGGAAATTCAGACTTGAGAATAATATTGCATTTAAGAGAGGACATTTTTATAACACAATATAAAACTCAACAGCTCCCACCAGACTCGATGGCAAAACTCCCATTCACTTCAGTGCTGAGCAGGACAAGGCCTTTTATCAACATAACAGCTCACAAAACCACTCTTACAATAAGGATGTGGGATTAGTAAATTATGATCCTGCTCTTCATGTTAAAAACATTTTTAGGGCAAACTTTGAATTGTACGAATAACTTGGCCATCATATTTCGTCCATTTAAGTTAATGGAGTTTTTCCTTCAGTGCAATCAGAGTGGTGCTATTTATGTTTGTGGTATATTTGTATATTAATGGAGTGGTTTTCAGATTTTATTTGTTAAGCAATACAAAGTTGTGAGACTAACCTGGACATTGTATGTACAACTGGGGGGCGGGTAACTGGTTTGGAGAAAATGAGTAACAACTCCTGAACTATCGGTAACATTATTTTGAAACTCCAAAAGTAAGTTAGGCCCTTGAGCCTGCAATCTGAATCACCTCGGTGGTCCCCTGTACTCATATGGTGCCACAATGATTTCAGTTTGCAATACTTTGCAATTCATGACTTCTTCTGGTCAGGAATCAGAAATTCCCAAACACCATGGTTTGAGGCAACTTTTGCAGTATTATCCCAGCCCAAACCATGAAGTAATGGAGATTATATGGGAGTACAGCAATTTTTCTGCTAGTTTACCAATGAAAAGGATAAATGGCCTTAGATAAGTGGCTAAATGTTTGGATGGTTTCCTGAATTAACCTTTCACAAAATATATAAATAAAGCCAACCACCACCAGAATAACTTTAACAGCCAAGTTCTCAAGCTAGAGGACTCTCAAACAATGAAGTTCCTGGCAGAATTCCATCTGTGAGGTCTTGCTCAGAAAAATGAATATGATACAAGATGTACAGCTGCAGAATTCTTGACTGCAAACTCCATCTGCTACCTGTAATGGCAGCCCAGGAAACTATTCCCAGGTGTGATTAGCTAGCTACTTCCCCATGGCAACTTTACAAATTCATTACAAGTTGATTTATCTTTCTTTACATTTACAAGGGTGTTTGTGGTAGAGAATGATTCAATATCAATCATTTTTCAATTTAAATATTCTGGAAGCTTAGGAATCAAATTTTACATCTGAATTCACTGCAAACACAGCACTATCAAAATATGCCTTTGAAGGTTTTGTGCTGTTACACTCATGTGAGTCTCCCATGTTTGGATGTTTATTTAGAAGGTCAATATCTTTGTTATTGGACAACTAAACTGAAATATAAAGTTAAGTAGCTATTTATTTAACAATCCTACTCAGAGTCTCTGGACTTCCTCAGACCAAGTTTCTGAAGGGCATTATTTGTCCAGAGATCCTTCATTTTTACTGTACACCCAAGTTTATTTTCATTTAGCTTGATGTAAGTCACAGGGCTACAGCTTCTTTTTTAGCTATCAAGTGAAACCTTAAAGGAGTCAGACTTATGTGCTAAACCTATACACTGTATAAACTGGATTCGCAAGAGGAACAAATGGAGGTAATCTACCAATGTTCATAGCTTAGTCCTTGTCTAGAGAATTTGGAAAATAGAGAAATGAACAATTAATCCAAAAACTCAGTTACTTTTTAATGTGAAATTTTAAACTCAACTTGCAGCAGAAGCATCTTACTAACTAGAATGAAAGGTTTTAGCATGTCTTGGTATTATCTAATAGAATGAATCATAGAATCATAGAATATCAGGGTTGGAAGGGACCTCAGGAGGTCATCTAGTCCAACCCCCTTCTCAAAGCAGGACCAATCCCCAACTACATCATCCCAGCCAGGGCTTTGTCAAGCCTGACCTTAAAAACCTCTAAGGAAGGAGATTCCACTACCTCCCTAGGTAACCCATTCCAGTGCTTCACCACCCTCCTAGTGAAAAAGTTTTTCCTAATATCCAACCTAAACCTCCCCAACTGCAACTTGAGACCATTACTCCTTGTTCTGTCATCAGGTACCACTGAGAACAGTCTAGATCCATCCTCTTTGGAATCCCCTTTCAGGTAGTTGAAAGCAGCTATCAAATCCCCCCTCATTCTTCTCTTCTGCAGACTAAACAATCCCAGTTCCCTCAGCCTCTCCTCATAAGTCATGTGCTCCAGCCCCCTAATCATTTTTGTTGCCCTCTGCTGGACTCTTTCCAGTTTTTCCACATCCTTCTTGTAGTGTGGGGCCCAAAACTGGACACAGTACTCCAGATGAGGCCTCACCAATGTCGAATAGAGGGGAATGATCACGTCCCTCGATCTGCTGGCAATGCCCCTACTTATACAGCCCAAAATGCCATTAGCCCTCTTGGCAACAAGGGCACACTGAGCTGTTCTTTCCCATAGTTTATTTATAGAATAGAGAACACAGGAATTTATTTTAGCTTAGATTTTGTCCCCAGTCCTGCAAAGCTGTATTGACTTAGATGACACAACTCACTTCTATAAAGTTAAACACAAGTGTTTGAAGGACTGACACCTATATTAGGACACAGCTACGGCTGCAAATGCCTGCAAACTAGGGGTGACTGAATTACTATGTAAAATTTAAGAATCTCCTCTTCCTGAAGACTCACAGATATCTAAAACCAAACTTGTTCTGGATCTTCTTCAGGTTCTGAAATTTTGCATTTCTTTTTTCATTTCCAATTTCTGGTATAGAGATGGAAATACTTTAGAATTCACAAGAAAGGCTGTCCTCAAGAGAAATCCAGACCAATTTTGCAGACATACAAGGGTCTAATATTTAAATCAGTGGGAGCTGCATTCACAAAATGGATATGATAATCAATGCCACAGAACAGCCAACACAATAACCAATGTTCAAATAAGCATCTGAATATTTGGTTGCTTATCCAAACAAAATCCAGTTGTCAGAACTTTTGAGGTTTATCCATCACATATTTTAGATAATTTTGTACCATGAATATATTCAGTTTGGGGTTAATGTTCTATGATTAAAAGCCTCCCGTTAAAGTCCTATGAGTCAGATCCTGTTTTCCAGAGTAACTCAGCCTTACTCCAGGATAAGAGAGTGCAAAATTTGGCCCTATGGACCTATTTCAAAATAACTGACAATCTCTGCTAGCAGGGAAGAGGCTCTTTTTCAGAAAGATGTATTCAAACCTACCTTGCAGAACCAAGATAGTAGGCTGGGACATCATGGGATCCAATACCAGGACTATGAATTTGGTTGTCATCATGACAGATTTGCTTGCTTTGTTTTCAGTGGAAGTTCTTAGTTACAAATCTGACAGAACATAAAAACTCAACCTCTCACACAGATATGACTTCCTTAACTCTTAGGAAATATCTGACTGAAATCTTAGTCAATTGAATAAAAATACATTTTGGTAAGAAACATTTTCACAAACACACTAGAGTTCCTAATGAAGCATTTGAATTCCATCCTTTGCATCTGATTTCCTCCCCAATACATGACTGTAGAAAATAATCTGAATTATTACTTCTGTTACAGTGCCATTTTACTCAAAATATTATATTCAGGGATTCACATATAATTACCCACCTAATAAAAGGAACTATTAGGTTGTAAAGATCCCAGCCCTTCCGTGCTCTTTTAAAATTATGACCTACTCAAGCTTGAAATCAAAGGCAGAACTGAATGGAGTAATTCATCTGAAACTCTCTTATTGGGTTTTGCAGCCGCCTAACTGATAAATATGCAAATTAGTTTCCTTTTGGTGATTCAGCTGCATAAACAGGGATTAACTCTGAATGCAGCTGAAAATTCAGCAATAAAAAGTATGCTCACAAAATTTAGTCAATTCAAACAGTTATAGTTATCAATAAACACTGTAATATGAAGCTAGACTACTAGAAGAGGGGGGAGAACACTGAAAGGGTTCCTCTAAGTTCACATCAGTGTCCTGATGCTAAATTGTGGTTGGTTGGTTGGTTGGCTGTTTTTTAACTATGACTGGACAAGGAATATCCTACTGCAATCAAGCACCTGTAATTTGTTTCCCAATTATGCACCAGCTTCTTAGTTCATTTTCTTGAATCTGTTGCTTGTCTGTAAAAACTGTGCTGTGTCCATCACTGCTAACCGATACGTCTTATCTTCCACTGTGCCTGACCTAGGGTTGCTTTCCAATTTCCGCAGCCTCCACTGAGTTAAAGAGAAGTCATTGGTGACTGAATCACAGAGTTCATGGAACTGAGGAGTCTCAAACAAGAGGTGGAGCAGTAGAGAAAGGGTGGGAGGACTTCACCCATTTTCCTCTTGCTGCAGCGAAAGGTGGCCTTGGAGGAGCTTTCAGATGTCATCCCAGTGCAGTATGGCACAAAGGCCACCCATATTTAGAAGTGTTCTAGTCCAAGCTTAAGCACATCATTACTGTGTGTCAGAGAAGATTGCATATCATACCCTCTTTTTGTAAGTATATGGCAGCTGGCAGCATGCCACCAATGCAGATTTTTTTTATGTTCCCATCCTCTGTAGCCAGATATAAAATGTTACCTAGGGGAGGATTTCCAAATACTTGCAAAAATGGGTGGACTTTACAGCAACTCGCTAATGCACACTGCTTGTGCAGGATGAGTGATTGAAATTACAAAAGAAATGGGAGTTATTTGTCTTGTTTTGTGCTGTTGGTAACACTTCCAATCCTTTGGTGCTATGTCGTGATTATTTGTTACGGGTGCTTTCATATCAAAAAAGTATATAAAAAACAAAAACAAAAAACACGAAGAGTAAACTTCCACACTGACACATTATGGCATGGTATATGTTTAAAAATACATTTGAATGACGTAAAACTAGATTTTCACCAAGAACTACACACCTCTATTAAGTAAAATGTGAGATAGTCATGACACCTCAAGTATTACAAAGGCGAGCAGATCAAAGTGAGCAATCAAGTGGCATCACCTCGGGCTTTGCTGTCGTTGTTTCACTTATTTGCAAGGGCCACACTTTCATTGCTTTAGATGCTTGATCTACAATAATGTAGCATATTTTACTTATTTATTTTTTAGGACTCATCAAGAATCTTCCTTATGTTGAATGAATGGTACTGAAGAAAGGGTGGTTTTATGGGGTTGTGTATGTGTGTGGTGTATATGAAGTACTTGTATGCTGCAATGTTCCTGGATAATACAATTTATCTATTCATCAACAGCTGTTAGAAGGCCGAGCCTGTAATAGCATTAAGTTGCTTCATTAGCCCCTCCAAACTGGCCATTTGTTCACTCAGATCATCCTGTTCATATACCTGCAAAAAACCCAAATCAATAGTCAATGTGAGCTATAACCAAAAGTCTGTTTTAAAGGACACAGAAATGACAAGCAGGGGTAGAGCCACTTGAAACAACACATTAAAACAGTTGTCCTCAGATTCATCACTTCGCCCAACTGAGACCCAGTCACCTCCTTGCTCCTCTTCCACTGCAGTCAGCAACCTCCTCTCCTATATATCTAGTTGGCGAACTCAAGGACCAAACTCTGTGATGAGTCCTAGAGTTCCAGTATATGCCTTCCCACCAGCAATGTTGCTTGCAATACTCCAAATCTTGGATTATTGCAGAATGGCATAAGACTGACTGAATGAATGGCAATGCAGCCATGGTGCACTGGGATGTACTACAGAGGCTGCTCCAGGAGTTCATAATGAAGGGCCTGATTCTGCAAGGAGCTGAGCGCTCCCAACTCCCATTATAGCCAGAGAGTCTTAACTCTTACCATTGCTGTTAAGGGGATTTGAGGGCACTCAGTGCCTTGCAGGAGGTGTTCAGTATTAGGGTCTGTGACAGAAGTTTGTGTGTGTGTGGGGTACAGAGGACAGCCAACTGAGTATCTGTCATGAATACTTAAATGACTGGCAAATGTACCTATCATTGGGAACCACTGACCTCAAAAGTTATTGAGACAAGATGAATGATTGAATGAATGATTCTCTGCTTTGGATTCACGGAGACAGAACTCAAACACTAGTTATTTATGTGGACTTTTCAAAGTAAATGATTTGAAAGCACTGTGGGAAATCTGCAGCCTAAAGGTCTGGACAGAGTTAAGAATCCAATAGCATAATCATGCCTCTGCAGTAATAAACTTTAAAAACTCCCACAATTCACCCCTCTGCTCCCAAAACTCTGACTACCTGAAGAGCCTATTAACTCCTGTGCCATTATTTCCTATAAGTGCTCACACACTTGCTGAGTTTGAAAAGTGTCCCTCTTGGGAAATAAATTGCGCTGCTGTTCTAAGATATTTAGAGCCGAAATAGCATTTTATGTTATCAAATGTTCTGTGCTAAATTACTCTTTATGTCGGTAATTTTACCAAAGAAGTCATTTTCATTTCTCTCCCCCCAATACAAGACTCCATGTCCCTTATCTCCTCTATGCGGTAGAGCCAGTAGGACTTGGAAGAAGTTCAAAGAAATAGGCTGCAGTAATCCACAGGACTGCTCTGTGACCACATTGTTCGGTAATGGATTTTACCCACTGGTGCGCTGGCTCAGCTCTACACTTCATTCCAAGCACTAGTGGTTTCAGTCCCATTGCTGTTGTAGGGTTAGACTCTAAATCATGGAATCATGTTACACTTGTTGAGTGAAGGTCCAGGTGATTGCCAGAATCAGGAAAAAAACAAAAACACAGCAAGGGGAGTAAATGCCACTTTGAAAAGTAACTTCTTTAGTTAGACGAGGATATTTATCTTATCTGCTTTGGAAAGAGCTTTGAGATCTGTGGATAAAAGCACCAGGGCATCAATCCTGCAACTAGATATGCATTTATAGGAGTCAGTGCTAAGCATTATCATCATTACAAAGAGCCACTGGTAGCATAAGCATCACTAGAAAAAAAGCTACTGGGTTAGGAAAGGGTCAGGTAATAAAAACCTCTTTTTTGGAGATGGCTCCACACTTTGACCGCCTTTACTCTAACGTAACGTGAGAAGAATTCTCTCATAACAACACAATAGCACATTGCTTATGATACTACTAACAATAAAAGGGAACATAATTTAACTGTCTTACATTTATATGGGCAGCAGACCAAAAATCTCTCTGTGCATGTCAAAAACAGATTTCTTGCTTTTTCCCTTCCCCAAGGTTTCAAACATAAGAGGATTAGGTAACAAGATGCCAGATGAACCTGTCTCATGATGCATAGTAAGCCACTCTCACATGCTAGGAAATGAAAATAGATTGTACATAACAGTCTGTCTCCCTTATTTTTTTCTTCCTTTTTATTTAGTTTCTTTTGCTCTTTCTCCACCTTTCGTAAAGTACTGTGTCTAAGACTCTTAATAGGAGTTAACGGGATTGTTCTACATTTTCTGATTATTTTTTCAGACATCTTTTCCTTCTGATCCTTTCTTTTCATCTTACCTATCCCTTTCACATTATTTTTTTCTCTCCATTGTCTGGTATTACTTTATAATCTTTTATTCCTTAACTTATTTTTTCTGACATCAGTTTTCTCATTCATTCTCTCTTCCATTTGTCCCTTTCTCCTTCTGGATCCTATGCTTGACAACTAGAATTGTTTTGATCTCTCAATAGGTACAAAAGAGATCATGTAAATAGCAATATGAATTATATGTGCACAGAACACAGGTTATCTGTCTATCTGTATCAGACACAGGCCCAGATCCAAAGGCCACTGAAGTCAACAGAAAAAATCTTACTCACGCTAGCAGGCTTTGGATGAGACCTGTTGTTCCTTAACTGCTACTCACTGTTATAACCTAATACATCAAGTAGGCAGAGATGAAGCTGTTCAACTAAAGTGATTGGACAGAATATGATGTACAGCTATAACCCTGCACTTAAAGTTAATACGGTTTGCGATGAGACTCTTTTTTTTTTTTAAAGATTGTTCTTACGTTAGCTGGATCCTCTGTCTGTTTGTGGCCCTCTTCTGACACTTCTGGGGCTGTTGGCACCGAGACTGGAAGCAGAGGGGATCGTGCTTTTCCAGCTAATCCAAGTGATGCTGTTTTAACCTGAGCCTTGGGAAGATTAGGCCCTGAAAGAGGAAACAAATCACAATAATAATGTATGAATAATACATATAGGGGAAAATGAGATTTAAGCCTTCTGTGCAAAATGCACTTGATTTAACGGGTTATAATTGGTTTTAAATTTTCAATCCTAAATACAGATTATCTTTTCCAAATGTTCTTATATTGCTTCTTCCTGAAGGGAAGCCAGTGCCGATTGGAACGCTCTTGTTGAAACTCTGTCAATTAGATTTCACTGTGAGCAAGCTCTAAATCCTCTTGCTGCCACATTCAGACTGTCAAGTATTTTGGGATGTCTTTGTCACTCAGATGGCAGCCATTTTTGCCACTAGGCCAGACCATGGTGGGCTCATCTCCCAAAATCGGACTTAAAATCTGCCCAGCACTAACACTTCAGTACTTGCGGGTGGTGGGAGAAGTAATGGTTGCTACACTTGCCACTCGTCTAATGAGACATTGGGATGAGGTCCCCGGTGGTTTTTCTGGTGGAAATTAAAGGTCCTCTTGCATGTTTTATCTTTTAAAACAACAGGTAATAAAACCACTGTCCTGGTCAATGTGTCCTCTCAAAATACAATAGCTTCTAATGCTCATGGCTATGTGGAAGCTATTGCTGGTAACATAATGGCTGGCTACTGCAAAGAGTATACGACTCTGATTTTAAAGACACTGGAATGGTTTGAAAATGAAACAAAATGTATAGTGTTCATTAAAGAAATGGGCACATATCAAAGACTCATACTATTAGAGGTGAGGTTTTCAAAAGTGCTCAGCATTGGCCTAACTCTGCTCCCACTGAAGTCACTGGTAAAAATCCCACACTACCAGTTGTGTAAAGTCAACTCAATCCATTGCATCTACTTTATCCCTTCTCTTGAATTGGATTCTCTTCCACTCAACCACTGCAATGCATGTTTGTTCCCTATGGTAGCTTTTAGGTTGATATGCCCAGGTTATCAGCACTCTCCAGATTGAAATTTGTTATGCAGAGTACATTGCTTGCTAGGGTTGTGGACTCTCTCAAAGCATGGCTGCTATCAGTTATCAGGAGATCGCTGCTAACACAGATGATCCCGTTAGGGATAATGCTACATTTTCTGCACTGTGCAAGACATTTTTTTATTTGGTTCATTTGTCACCCTGGGAATCAAGACCAAAAAAATATATGAATGAATGAGCCTGGCCCTCCAGCCTCCGCTCCTTATCTCCCATAATTTTACTAGGAGCAAGGCATTTAAGATTGCTGTGCTTTTGTCTACCCATGTGTAAAATGGGTATAATAATAATTACCTACCTCACATAGGTGAATTATATCTAGATATGGTCTTAAAACCACCACCATCTCTGCAGTATTGGAGTCATGTTAGGCTTAATTAATGAATGTTTGTAAAGTGCTATAAGATCATTGTATTAAAAATGCTAGGAGAAGGGGCAAGATGGCATTATATAATATTTTCTATGTCTATTACTACATCAGTTTGCTCTCCCTCCTCCATGTATAGACTAAATCATTGGGAGTAAGGTGCCTAAATACTTTTGAGGGTCTGGGTTTACCTTACCAGATTGGATTACTATGCCATCCAGTCTGATATCCTACCTCTAATAGTGGCCTACGTGTGATGCTTCAGAGGAACATGAACATCCCTCCTGGCCAAATAATACACCAATAATACCCTCTTCCTGATGTCCTGACCCTGGTGGGAAATATCTGATGCCCTGAAGCATGAGAACTGATTATCCCATGTTAACAAGCAAATATCAGTTTTGGTCATACAAATTATCCCGCCTCTATTTAAATCCAGGCTGTCCTTTCTAAATTATAGGGTTTAACTTTAATCATTCATTGCTCTTGTTCTTCCCCAAATAGGTTCCAACCTGATGAGCTCAGTCATTGTAGATCATTAACAGAGCATGAAAAGTAATTCTCTGGGGCCTTCAGTGGTGCTACCAAGAGGAATAACTCTACTATGGTAGGAAAGGCAGTTGCTGCAGCTGGAGAAGAGAAAGTACTCCCCTACTCCCAATAAATGATTGCTGTCATGACAGTTTTTAGTATTTTTACAGCTCTGGTGAGTAGCCGGGGGACAAAAGCTGCAGATTAATTTTCCTGCATTTCAAAGAATGGTTTTTACATTTTTAATTAGTTTAAAATGTGTATAACAGAGCTAAAACACTCAGGACCCACAGCAGAGGAAACACAAAAGAGCAAAGAGAGAATGAAATTCCCCCCGCATTAGAGAGCCCCCTAGCACATTAGTTATAAGTACAGTAACTTCCAATAAAGAATTATAAGACAAAGACTAAAAGGAAAAGAGACCCATGTATGTACACTCCCCAAGTGTCAGTCTCTTTGATAATACAAGTTTAACTGAAACAACAACAAAAAAGGAAAGTCAATACTGACTAAAAGAGATCACTAAAAAGATACAAACCCTTTGCTAGCTCCAATTTAATAGCTAAAAAAGTTCTTTAATAACTGGCGCTCCAAACTTCCCAGTACTTCAAAGAAAGACTAGAAGACACAGCTATCTCCAACAGATACAATCTCTTAAATGTCACAAATTCAAGTAAAAATTTTAAGAAAGAAAACGTGTTTAGTTTCCATTTCCTCAGAGAAAAGTTATTTTCAAAGGGGAAGAGGCTTTTTTTTTTTTTTTTTTTTTTTTGCTATTAGAGGCTTTCGGCTGATGTGGAAGTGAATGCATACACTCTCATTTGCATTGATGGAAGCAGTCTTTAAAATTTGTGTTTGACCAAGCAATTTCTGGACCCGGCTGTGGCATCAGAATCCATTTGATATTATAAGAAATCAGTACATGGTGTAAGGCATACAGAGGAAGAAGACAAAGATCTTAAGATAAAATGAGAAATTATCCAAAACTGAACTTTTAAATTCTATTTACACAAAGAAAAACATTATGAGTCAGAGGACGTACATTGCTGTATCCATATTGATTTAAATGGAATTATGTCCATTTATACCAGCTGAGGATCTGGCTCTATAAATTATTAATACCCTTTTGTTTGTAGTTTCAAAATGCGCTCTGTATTTATCTGTCTGTATGATGCAGCGGGAGCAGAGACCAGAACTGGCTGAGAAGCCTGGATCACCCAAGCCCACAATACTGGGGGCCTTTCACCTATGGGTCACAGGTGGGAATTTTGCCAATGTTTGTAGTGATCAATGTTCAGTGGTCTACTATATGTGAAACAGTAGAGTGGTTTCAGTCCAGTTGTGAAAGGCTGGGCCCCAACTGAGCAAAGCCCTTCAGCACATACTGAACTTTAAACACGACTAGTGATGTCAATGTGGCATACACACATTCTGAAAGTACATGCTGAAATGCTTTGGTGAATAAGGACATGGGACTCCATACCACAAACCCCACAATTATAGCTACCACTCTTGTTGGAGGTCTCACTGGAGAGACCAATGACTGATTGCAATCACAAAAGTGGTTCCTCTGGGTCCCAGTTGAGGCACAGTTAGGGTGATCAGATGAGAGATGTGAAATATCGGGACGTGGGGGAGGGGGGGGGTGCCGGCGGAGCAAAAAAAAAAACCCAAGAGCAGAAAGAAAAAAAACCCAAGCAAAAAAAACAACAACTCCAAGAGCCAGCGGCAGAGGAAAAAACAAAAACAAAAGCAAAAAAACCCAAGCAAACCAAGAGCCGCCGGAGCATAGGAAAAATTGGTGGGGGCTGAGCACCCACCGGCAGCTCCACGCCGCACCCCCCCGCACCAGCTCGCCTCTGCTCCGCCTCCTGCTGTGTCCTGCTTCTCCCCCCTCCCTCCAGCACTTGCGTTGCCATACAGCTGATTAGCGCAAGCCTGGGAGGGAGGGGGAGGAGGAGGAATGCGGCATGCTTGGGGAAGAGGCAGGGCCAGGGCGGGGATTTGGGGAGGGATCCAATAGTGCAGTGAGGGGGCGGGGCTGGGGGTGGGGCAAGGGTGGGGATTTGGGGAGGGATCCAATGGGGGAGGGAGGGGGCGGAGTTGGGGTGGAGTTGGGGCCGGGGGGGCATGAGCCCCCTCCACCTGTGCGCCGGAGGGCAAAATATCGGGACAATTTGCATCCCGACCGAACATCGGTCGGGACGCGGGACAAACAAGTAAATATTGGGACAGTCCAGATAAAATCGGGACGTCTGGTCACCCTAGCCACAGTGAAGGGTCCTTTGCTGTATCTATTGTGGATAAAACAGGATTTCTATCTCCAGTACTATCAAGGCAGCGCCTTTTGCAAGCTCTAAATTCAATCAGCATTGTTTTATTTATGCCTGGCTGCCCATGGCTCCTATCGGCTTTTAAAGGACTCAAGAAACCCTGGTTCAATTCCTAGCCCTGCCACTGGTTTGCTGGGTGACTTAGCCAGGGCATTTCCCTCCCTGTGCCTCAGTTTTGCCATCTGTAAAATGGGAATAATGACACTGACCTCCCTTTGTAAAGCACTTTGACATCTAGAGATAAAAAGCACTATATAAGTGCTAGGTCCTCCTCCTCCTTCCTCTTCTTCCAACCAGTGCTCACTGGAGTGCAGGAACAACTTGAATGGGAACATATGTCCTTGATTCCTCTGATGTGGTACAGAATAAAATAATGCAAGCCAGCTCTCCCAATATATTGTCTATACAATACATAACATATTGTTGTTACAAGCACTTGCTTGGTGTTTGTGACCATAACATCTGGGCCTCGACCCATGCATCCACATAGGTTTAGAGCTTACTTCAATTGTTTGCATGCAATGTGACTGAAATATAAAGCAGAGTAATGTAAAGTGTTCAATAATGCCTTCTGAAATAAGACACTGCCTGGAATGTACAGCCGGCAGTCATATATTATATAACTAATGCGCAAATTAAGTGTTTAATATTTTAAAACACTAAAGATTAAAAAAGGTAAAAACACAGTTTAGGTGCTAGTGTGCAGACCACAGACTATCATGCAGACCGATATTGTCTTATTGTTCACTCATACTCCCCGATCTGTCTGTATCCATCTATTGTCTCTTGTCTTATACTTAGCTTGTAAGCTCCCAGGGACAGGGACTGTTTTGGGTTTTGTGTTTGTACAGCGCCCAGCACGATGGGATTGTGGTCTATGACTGGGGATTCTAGGTGCTACAATAATACAGATAAAGAATACAATAAACTGTAAGATGGTATGGGCAGGGACCATACCTTCTTATACGTTTTTAAAGCACTAAGAGGACATCTGCATTAACCTGTGAAGAAAACGAGTGCAACTGTGACTTCTGTAATGGTAGGATTTATTTTTATTTATATTAGCACCCAAAGGGCCCAATAAAAATATATTTATTCAGCTTCCTATTACAGTACAATTTGACTGGAACCTTTGGATACCACTGTAACATAATGAAGAATAAAACTAAACACCATGCTTGTTCCCTGGTTAGCTCAGATGTACTGTATAATGTTTCTTTCAACAAATGACTTCAGACTTGCTTGATCTTCATGGATTTGGGGAGAAAGTAAACATTTTACATGGAGGAGAATGAGTTTATGTGAACTGCAGAAATATTCTGCTATAATATTCCTGCTGTAATGCATATTTGTACCTTTACATCCCCTGGTAAAAATCCTGTTACTCATATGTAACTCATTATAGTAATTGGCCTTAAAGAGCTGCTTTTCTGTACAAAGACAGATGTTCCCTCCTGGATATTGTTAATGAAAAGCCAAAATGACAATTAGCATTTTGTTTCCCCTTCAGCTCACAAAAACAACAGGCAATTTCTAAAGCTTGTAACTAAAATGACAACCAGAAAATGTTACTTAAGTAACCCTACATTTAAAGTTCCCCAGTAAATGTTTACAGACCATAATCAAAACACCCACAGTATAAAATTTGATTAGTTGTACATACAAGAAACAAAGAATATTGAAAAGACCAAGCAGACCTTTCATTAAATACACTGGACACAGAAGGTTGATGTGCTAAGTAAGCTAATGTATGCAAATGAATTACTAATTAAATTAACAACCATTTAGTTTCTAATGCTTCCAAACCCAGCAGGACCCTTAGAAGAAAAATAGGAACCTCCGGCTCATGAAGAGAAAAATGACAGTGCTCATCAGGTGTAGTTCTAAGTAGCCACAGCATGAATTTACTGTTTTAAACTTTTATTTCTCAGAAGGGTTATTAATTAAACACTTCATTTGCTCATTAGTTATACAGCATATGGCTGCTAGGTGAAAATTCCAGCTAGTGTCTTATTTCAGAAGGCCTTATTGAGCACATTATGTCACTCTGCATTATATATCAACAGCACTGCACATCAGTGGGCAAACAAGTATTCTGTAACATCATTAAATGAAGATAACTGTAAATATATGTGTTTGTATGGGTAGCGGCCTAGATGCTGTGATATGGACACCAAGTAACTGTTTGTAACAGCAATATATTATGTACTGTATGGGCATTGAGGTTAATAGCAAAACTCGAACTGACTTCCGAGGGGCCAGAATTTCACTGGATGTGTTCAGTACTGGTCTG
Source organism: Emys orbicularis (assembly GCF_028017835.1). Lineage (NCBI taxonomy): Eukaryota > Metazoa > Chordata > Testudines > Emydidae > Emys > Emys orbicularis. Next base: position 18,299,139 of record NC_088688.1, on the reverse strand, counting down.
TCTATCTCCAAAAAGGTCTAGAAATAATAGAATGGCTCCAGAGACAGCCACAAAATATATTAGTCTTGTTTAGTTCAGAGAGGACGTGAATAAAAGGGTGACATGTTAGAGGTATGTAAATCATGCATGGTGAGCACTGAGTCAATGGTCCACTTATACTTACCTTCTCTCATAAGGCAAGAAAAGGGAACATCCAATGAAATTTGGACACATCACACTGAAAACTGATTATAGGAGATATGTTTTTACAGAATTCATAATCAACATAGAATTCACTGGCACGGGAAGTCGCCTGGATTATAAGAACACCCCTAAGTTTCAGTACAACAGTGCTCAATACCTGAAGCTTCTATTGACATCAGCTGGAAGATGGGAATGTCTCAACACATCTGAAAATTAGGGGTATGGGGACTGATCCAAGACCCACTGACGACAATGAGAGTCTACTGACTTTATGAGCGGGTCCAGAATATATAAGAGATATAAACCTTAATGTTTAAACATGAAAGCCAGCCACCAGCTACCTGCGTGTAGGAAGCAATATCTCAGATGGAAAAATAATTCCATAATTGTCCACTATAGGATCTCTTGCACTTTCTTCTGAAGCATCTGGTTCTAACCACTGTAAGAAAAAGGGTCCCTGACACTCGGGTGTGATTCAATATGGCAGTTCCTACATCCCTTTCTTATATTCTGTTCTTCCTACAAGTGTGCAGCCATAAACATCAATGCAGGCTGAGCAAGGTAACAGAGAGGATATGAAAAGAGGATTTTGCTCTAAGAGGTATTGTATGGGCACACCTTATTGGTTCCAGTTTTTAACTTACTGGTATTGAATCCACTGACTCCATAAAGAGTATTGGAGGACAATAACGTTGCCAATTTTAATTCTGAATGAATTCCCCACCCCCTTCTCCATTCCAGCTAGTACAGATCATGGAATTTTTAGGGCTTACCCTCAGTAAGTCATGTAGCCAATTCCTCCCCACTCAACCCCCAGGACTCTAACATGTCATGTGTATAACCAGTACTTTTAGAGTCAATCTCTTTTTTTGAAAATAACTCTTTCATTCACAGAGGTGCAGTTATTTAAAGAGTGGTATTTTCCCCCCTTTTACACAGAGAGTTTTTAAAACTTACTTTTAAGGTTTCATTGAACAATACTGAGAATGAGAGGAAATACTATGTTTGATGAGGTTAACAATTTTATCTATTACTCACATATTGTATTACTGATATATTGAATTTGCAAACTGGGAATCATTTTAAAGTCAGAAATTGCTAGGCTCAAAAGGCAGAAGCTGACTGAATGTTTACACGGTCTCCAGGGATTTAAAAGCTAATTAGGCAGACATTCAAAAGACCACAAGAAATAGACCAAGTGAGCTCAGGTAAAAGTCAAGCTGTTAACTAATTAACTAGCCTGTTACCAGTGCAGGAAGGATCAACACATAATAGCAGTGATTCATCATACAGAGAGTTTGCCTGTAAAAAGGAAACAGCTCCCAACAAACTCCACATAATTCAAGTTAGTCCCCAGTCCTGCAAACATTTATACATGTATTTGATTTCCATGGGACAACTAATAGTAGTAAAGTTAAGCACATGCATAAACTTTTTAGGATCAAGGCCTTATTTCCTATATAGGCGCCCAATTTCGCAAAGCATTTAAACACCTGCTTAACTTTAAGCATAAATAGTTTCAATATAGAATATAAATATATTTAATCTATAATAGATATTATGTATACTGGGGCTGAATTAAGTCTTTAGTTTTGTAAGAACTGGAACCATTTCCTTGCAGCATTAACAGAATTGTGAGACACTCTGTAGGATTGGACCATAAATGTCTAGGTGAGGTACTACAGACACATTAAAAGATATTTAAGCATTTCATTTAATACTTTCTTCCTATGTCTCAGATGCTTCTGACTATAAAGAAGGTGACAGACAAAACTTGAATCTTTATTTTTTTAGTTAGTAATAAAGAAATGTGAGGTTTTTATTGTTATGAATTAAATATTTGTTGAGGGGTTTCTGGGGAGGGTTATGTATATTGCAATGTGAAGAGGTCTTTTTTTTCCCCTTTCAGTTCCACACAATTACTACGGGAAATCACAAAAGGATCAAAGACAACTAACGGGTTATTTGATACTGACTGTACTAAAGTGTGTGTTCTAACTGTTTAAATGTAGTTCTGAGCTTGCTTGTAACTACATGGCAGAATGTCCCCATTAAGTGTGATGGTGCCTCTCAAGGGAACGGAATGTGAAACCATATGAAAAATATTTGAAGACTAGACTTTTATACACTATAAGTAAATAAACCAAAAGAAATAAAAAGATATTTACATCATCAGTAAAAATAGCTTTTAAAAATGACTTTCCCAGAAGATAATGAACAGCGGCTTGACTCATTCTATAGGGGAGATGCTTTTAAAAAGAGCCAAAGTTTCATTTGGGTAACTTTGATATTGTGGGGAAAGAAATTCAAAAATGAAAACAGAAAAGAGAAAAAGGAAGAGGTCATTTTGTGAATTTCAAATGCACAGTACCAACAATTTCATGGAATTGCCCATTGGGAAGACTTTTGAAGGATGTTGACAAGCCTTTTTTTTGTATGTAATAAGTCTTCACGATAGGTGTAACAAATTGTGGGTATAGAAAGGACACTTGAAGATGAAAACAATCACAGAGAACGTTAACACATAGAAGTTGAAAGTCAAAGCCTTGAAATATACGAGATGTTTGTTCTGTCCTTTCAGGGCCTTTCCATCAAAATTGGAGCTATAAACTTTAAGGACATGAAGAAATTTATCCAACTTCAGTTGGGCATTATGATGTTTTCTTACAATTCCATTATATGAAGTTAATGCATATGTCAGAATTCCATGAAAAATCCAGTGACTGTTTGGGTTTTACTTTACAACATCACATTGATCCTCTTTGCCTTTTACTTCTCAAAGTGGAAAAAGGCTTTTCATCTCTCCTCAGGAAATATGCAATGAGATCAGTGAGCTGTCAGTATAAAATGGATGTTGCTGGCAGTCGCTGGTCAGTGATAATAAACACAATCTCAACTGCAGATTCATACATCCGAAAAAGGGTTGCTCTTCCACCTGTGTGACACTGAGGGCTTGTCTACACTTACATTTTATAGCGCTCTAACTTGCTGGCTCAGGGGTGTGAAAAGCCCTAGTGTAAACAGGGTCCGAGTGCTGGGACCCGCGCTCCCTGCACTCGGAGCTAATCCTCTTGTGGAGGTGGATTATCAGGCGTGCTGGGAGAGCTCTCTCCTAGCGTTCGCACGCAACCACACTCGCACTTCAAAGCGCTGCCATGGGAGCGTTCCCGCGACAGCGCTTTGAAGTTTCTAGTGTAGCCGTGCCCTGAGCCAAGCCATATTAGATTGAGTAGAGCTTTGAAATGTAGACTTGTATTCTTAGAAGAATTGGAACAAAGTAGTGATTGTATTGGTCTGTGTTTACCTATATCTTGTTAGAGCTTAACAACTAACCAGATGGTTCCTGTCTGTTACTATCCCTTATCTTCAACTCAACTATCTTCAACTCAGCGAGTAGCCCCAGCAGTGCTCCCCGTGCCTATATCTCCCACTCTTGGTGCAGCACCCCACACCATGGAGGATCTTGCAGAGACATTAAGGCAGCAGCCTGCCAGCCCAGTGGCAGCCCATCACCTCTCCAACAACCTTGCAGCGTTTCCCCCCAAGGTGCTTTAGCATGGTGTGGGTGCCTTTGCCCATGTGTCTGCTCTGGCAACCTGCGCTCTGTACTGTGAATAGCAGAAGCACTTTGCCCAGGCAGGGAGCTGGCTGCAGAGGGAACCGGACTCAGATTCTCCGCTCTCTCATCACCTTTATCCAGCTGATGAGAGAGCGGAGAATCTGAGTCCGGTTCCCTCTGCAGCCAGCTCCCTGCCTGGGCAAAGTGCTTCTGCTATTCACGGTACAGAGCGTAGGTCACCAGAGCAGACACATGGGCAAAGGCACCCCCACCGTGCTCTGGAGCCCGGATGGAACTGAAAACCCTTGGTGCAGGGGGCCTTGGTGCCACTGCCTGGCCTCCCCCCAGTTTGAGGGGGGTGAGGGGGCTGCTCCAGGAAAAAGCAGCAGCAATGGCCGGGGCCAGAGGGATCAGTTTACAGAGAAAGTTCAAAAGAGACTGAATTTCTAGCGCTGAGCTCAGCAAAGAGTGGATGGGGAGTGGCCGTGAGAAGTGACTGCAGGCTCCTGGAGGATGCAAACACCATGGAGCAGGGTGGATAAAAATCAATGATTTTTTTTTTTTAAATCAAAATCAGATTGTTTTTTAAAATGTTATATTTAAATTAAGTAGAGGTTCAATTTTTAAAAATAAACCTATTGTAAATTAACTTTGAAATGTAAGGCCTAAATTTATTATAATCTATTAAAACCATTTAAATTAATACAAAAAATAATATTCACCAGTACAGCTTTGCTGCCAAGCTTTAAAGCAAGTCAAACTGCTGAACTGGTAGAAGTCACTGACTAGGCACTTGGAACCAGAGTTTGCTGAAGTGGATCACTTGAGGATTACCTGTTTTATTCATTCCCTCTGGGGCACCTGGCATTGGGCTCTATTGGACCACAGGATACTGCGCTAGATGGACCTTTGGTCTGACCCAGTATGGCCTCTCTTATGTTCTTATTGATTCAGAGATCAAAAGGGGATATTGACATTAAGATGGAAATTGGGTGTAATAATATCACTGTCTATGTTTCTCTTTGAAATCTGTAGTAAACTGTCTATGAACTGCTTAATGGATAATTACCTTATGCTGATAAATGCAACTAATTACCTTGTATACATAGGCAATAGAAGGTTTTACTTCAAAGCCACTATTCTTCACCCAATGAATATCTGCTGTCAAGAGATTATCATAGCCCACCAGAGGTCTATAAATGTATTCTAGGGCCCTGATCCTGTATCTGAGATCTGCTTAAGCTTCGTCAGGGGAATTTAAGTCTCCTCAAGACTGAGGTCTCCAGCTCCAATCTGGATCACCCTGATATTGGACATGGTTTGCCTATTTTGGAGTATAACCTGATGAACTGATTCTGAAAAGCACTTTTTGCAATGCAAAAGCTCACATCTCTACTATGAAAGTGACCTAAGAACTTTACTCATAACTGTATGTATAATGATCTTTTAACCAATACTCCCTCCATTTCTTTTTTAATACATTTTAGTTTAGTTAATAAGAATTGGCTGTAAGCATGTTTTTGGGTAAGATCTGAACTATCCATTGACCTGGTGGGTAATGTGTCCGATCCTTTGGTAGAATTTTATATACGATGAACACGATTTTCAGTAATCTTCATCATATTTGACTTGGGTGTCTGGGATGGAGGCCTAAGGCTGAGCAGCTTTAAGGGAGCTGTGTTTTTGGCTTCTGGGTAACCAGCAAGGTATTGTAGAAGCTGTTTGGTTGCTGGATTGGTGAATCTAATTATTAGAAATAACCACCAGTTTTGGGGATCACCTACCACCCCATTCTTTGCAGTTTGCTCCGATTAAGCAATCTCAGTGTGCCCCCCGGACCCTGGTCACAATCTGATAACCAGGTGGTAAATAAGCCATCCATGCAGTCTTTTTATGGATTTGTAGTCCATCTTTTGGAAAAACACCCAACATTTTCAAAAGAGAGTTGTTTAGAGATGATGTAGTGATCCTCCAGAAAACCATTAAAAAAACCAAACAAACTTGACTGCTGCCTCATATTAGGCAAAACGTGTAATCAATCAATTTTTTTCTATAGGGGCTTGATCCTGCAAAGCACTTAGGCACATGGTACATTTTAAAACCTTAAGTAATCCCAGTATAGTCAATAGTGCTATTCAGGAGTTAAAATTAAGCATGGGCTTAAAGTGTTTTGCTGGACTGTGGCCAGACATCTCATTAACATGCATGATTAAACCCCTGTGATCTTTCATCACCAAAGTATCTGAGTTGAATGGAGGAAGCCTGATTTCATAAAATGACATGGGAACCGAAAAGTTTGAAAGGGTTTTTTGGGGGAAGGGATGGCAGGGTATATGGATGTGTGTGTGAGAGAGAGGGGGGGATGTTGAACATAAATGACAACAGTCTTTGACTGCAAAAGTTGTGATTTTTTTATCTGATGCTAATGTGAATTAATTTAGGATTCCAACACCAAAAGGTTATGAATATGCCATTAGTTTCCCAAAGAAAGTTTCTAACATACCTCCTGTCCTACCAGTGTTTGCTGCATTCTCAAGACATCTGTTACTCTGTATCCTAGATAATTTATCAGGAGAAGAATCTAAAACTGTCATTTCCAGCCAACATTAAAAGATGAAGAACTGGAACTAGAAGAACCAGAAATGCTCTCATAGTTTTTATGCAAAGAAACTAATAGTTGAATTGGTGGGAGTTAGAACTATATATAAAACAACAATATGATTTGATTTACATTTTCCATTAGCAATGGGAAATATTGACTCTGAGGGGTAAATGTCTAAAAGAGCACACAAATTTATCTGTACAGTTAATTAATTAGTGTCAGTTGGATTAATGTGAATAAATGCCCCTGTTCCATCACTAGATTATACCTCTCTGCTTTGTTTTTAAGTACAGTTCTGCTCTACAGGGTGTTAGATTTATAGTCTCCCCCAATTACTTCCTGATCAAATATACTTTGCTTACAATTAAAGAGTTGCCCTTGTATTTGGAACACAATTTAGGAGTTAACAGCTACTAATTATTATTATTATTATCATTCATATTGCAGTAGTGCGAAGGAGGCCTAGTGCTGGACCAGGAATCCCTTGCCCTCGGTGTGGTACAACCCCAGAACAAAATGATAGTCCGTGCCCCGGGAGAATTGAGCTTCCTCTCTCATAGCTTTGTTGGTTCTGCAGTGCCAACTGAAGCAAAACAATAGCAGCCTTTTGTTTGTTTGTTGCTATACTAATCAGCTCTGATTCTAAACACACAAAAGTATAATGGAATGGTTTTAGCCCACAAAAGCTTATGCTCAAATACATTTGTTAGTCTCTAAGGTGCCACAAGTACTCCTCATTCTTTTTGCTGATACAGACTAACACACCTACCACTCTGAAACCTGTATGATACTGTTCAGCTACTTGGTGGCACTGTGCAAAGCAGATCTTATTTAAGGTAACCTCAGCCTGTATTTGTTTTCCCTTTTAGGTGTTTATCACAGTAGGAGGCATTAAATGAATTACATCGGGGTCCGTGGAATTGATGATACAGCAGAGGAACAAGGTAGTGACAGTGTGTGCACTCTATATGATTTTATGAAAGTATGCTGATGAGTATGAATATAATGTAACTGGAATATGCTTCATGCAAAAGGTCTCTTGTAAGGTATCATTACAAAGCTCATAATCTACTGAGTGTGGTCATCCTATTTGTATAAATGTATCGCTCTTGTATCTGAAACTAGAAATATAAAATATAACTCTGAGGGCCTATTGTAATTATGCAAAGTGTGGGCCATTAATGGTGGTTTGGAATCTTGATGGCTCCCATTAACCAGGACAATTGTCTGTAGATGGCTCTGTTTTACTTGTGAGTCTTCCTGTATACGAGTGTGCTGGCAAGTGAGTAATGAAGTCTTACAGTGACATGTGATTATGTCACCTGTACTGGAATCCATCTTTAACCTGGTGCTTTTCCATTGAGAAGGGGTGGGTGGGAACCCAGAGGGACAAAGGATTCCCGCCTTTTGCAAAAGATATATAAGTGGGTGGAACAGAGAAAAGGGGGCAGCCATCATGAGAAATCCCCTAGCTACCACCTGAGCTGGAACAAGGGCTGTACCAGGGGAAAGGACTGTGCCCAGACTAGGAAGGTGTCCAGTCTGTGAAAGAAACTTATTGAAACATCTCTGAGGGTGAGAGTTTATCTGTATTCAGTTTTATTACTGTATCAGGCTTAGATTTCTGTGTTTTATTTTATTTTACTTGGTAATTCACTTTGTTCTGTCTGTTCCTACTTGGAACCACTTAAATCCTACTTTCTGTATTTAATAAAATCACTTTTTACTTATTAATTACCCAGAGTATGTATTAATAGCTGGGGGGGGGAGGGCAAACAGCTGTGCATATCTCTCTATCAGTGTTAGAGAGGACGAACAATCTGAGTTTACCCTGTATAACAGGGGTCGGCAACCTTTCAGAAGTGGGGTGCCGAGTTTTCATTTATTCACTCTAATTTAAGGTTTTGCGTGCCAGTAATACATTTTAACGTTTTTAGATGGTCTCTTTCTATAAGTCTATAATATATAACTAAACTATTGTTGCATGTAAAGTAAATAAGGTTTTTAAAATGTTTAAGAAGCTTCATTTAAAATTAAATTAAAATGTGAGTGTGAGTGCCACTGAAAATCAGCTTGTGTGCCGCCTTTGGCACGTGTGCCATAGGTTGCCTACCCCCGCTGTATAAGCTTTATACAGGATAAAATGGATTTATTTGGGGTTTGGACCCCATTGGGAGTTGGGCATCTGGGTGTTAAAGACAGGAACACTTCTGTTAGCTACTTTCAGTTAAGTCTGCAGCTTTGGGGCACGTGGTTCAGACCCTGGGTCTGTGTTGGAGCAGACGGGCCTGTCTAGCTCAACGAGACAGGGTGCTGGATTCCCAGGCTGGCAGGGAAAGCTGGGGCAGAAGTAGTCTTGGCACATCAGTTGGCAGTTCCCAAGGGGGTTTCTGTGATCCAACCCATCACACAGTGCATGAAGTGGAGAATGCCACCCTAGCCTTATGGTTCTCGTGTAATCACGCGGGAAAGCCTAAGTGTTCTGGTACAGAGTGGATTGCAATCAAGGTGGAGGATCCTACAGCAAAAGCAACTCCCAGGAGCAGTAATATGGACTGGGGGACTTACAGAGGGTGGTGTGTTTAAATGGGATGGTTATGGCTAACCTAACCATTCATAGTGTGCAGTTAACACTTGCAGGAAATATTACAGTTATTTTAGCAGATCACTGAACCCATGAGTTCGCCCACCAAGCCAGGAAAGTGACTAAGGCCATGTCTACACTAGAGACCTTAGAGTGACACAACTGTACTGATGCAGCTGCTCTCCTGTCGACGTAATTAAACCACTCCCAACGAGCGGTGGTAGCTATGTCGGCAGGAGAAGCTCTCCCGCTGACTTAGCGCTGTGCACACTACCACTTATGCTGGCAAAGCTTACGTCGCTCAGGGGTGTGTTTTTTCGCACCCCCGAATGATATAAGTTTTGCCGACATAAGTACATAAGTGTAGACATGGCCTGAGACTTTGACCTGATCTCTGAATGTGATTAAGGACTGGCAGAGTACCACTCCTGAATGTACTGGAGTAACAATGCCTCCTACTCCAGAATGGAATCAAGATGATGAACCATGCCTAGAAACATAAGCAGGACCTAAAAATGGACTAATGATAAATCGTGAACATCAGATTATATATAATAATGTAGCAGCAGAACTGGAATTAATTTGCAAACTAGATACCATCAGATTAGGCCTGAATAAAGACTGGGAGTGGTTGGGTCATTACAAAACCTAAACTTAATTTCCCCAATACTAATTTCTCCCTACTGTTACTCACACCTTCTTGTCAACTGTCAAGCCACTCTCTTACCACTTCAAAAGTTATTTTTCCTCTCTTGGTATCCTGCTGTTAATTGATTTATCTCGTTAGACTGACCTAACACTTGGTAAAGCACCCCCATCCTTTCATGTATTTATACCTGCTCCTGTATTTTTACTTCATACATCTGATGAAGTGGGTTCTAGCCCACAAAAGCTTATGCCCAAATAAATTTGTTAGTTTCTAAGGTGCCACAAGGACTCTTCCTGTTTTTTTTTTTGCTGATACAGACTAACACGGCTACCGCTGAAACCTGTTCTGATAATGTTTAACATCGTAAGCATAAGTAGAACTGCACTTGTGTGAGAAATTACAGAGTAATCATGTTTGTGAGAAAAAGAAAAGATAAAGTAACTAAAAAGCTAGAAAAAAAACAGTTTAAACTAAAACTAGCTCTGTATTGACGGGGGAGGAGAGCTAACAGGGAAATGAGAGACTAATACATATGTATAAGAGAAGGTAACAAAAAGTTATAAATAAGTTTGTGTAACAAAGGGAGGTCAAAACTGTACTGTCCAGTGGTGGAGGCGACTGTGATATCATCCCGATGAACTTCCCACTTGTAAGGAAGTGATCACTACTTGCTGAGTGTCTTGCCTTAAAGATTTGTTAGACCTGTCTGCTGATTAAGTGAATCTCAATCCAACAATATGTGGCAGAACATTAAAGGGTCTGATACTGAACATTTCGGGTGTGTATCTCTCTGAGACGGAAGCTCTGTCGCCAGTCCATATCCAGTACAGAAGCCTGATTTGCTAGTAGCAGCCCTGCAAGCTACTCTGTACAAGAAATACATGAGAGGGAGCAGATCTGTTGAATAAGATGGTGTCACTTTTTAAAAGTCATTTTTCCAAACACAACAGTAACTTAGGCTACAGCTACACTACAAGCTAGGGGAGTGATTCCCCTTGTCGTGTACATGTACTTCCGTTAGCTCTCATCACACTAGTGCAAGTATAAATAGCAATGTAGCCACGGCAACACATGTAGTGGCAGCGGAAGCACAGGTTAGCTGAGCTGAGAATGTACCCACTGGTTTCAGGTGGGTTTGCCATGCAGCCATTGCCTGTGCTACTTTGGCTGCACTGTAATATTATACTCATGCTAGGTTGATAAGAAGTAGCATGAGTGAGTGTACGCAAGCAGGGAATCACACCCCTAACTCATAGTGCAGATATAGCCTTGAATGATGTCTTCTCTGGCCAAAGAGGCCGTTATGTATGAGTGAGATTACTATGGCACAGGATTAATTAAGTTATATTCAATCCATTGTTTCATATTGATTTTACCTCTCATTTCTGTGGGTGTGATTTTTGTATTTTTTTTTTTTCAGTTTTCTCTCTTGTTTTTCTGGTTCTTTCTTTGAAATCTTCATACAGAGGAAGAAAAGTGGCAGACACAGCAACCACCAGACTGAGCTGATTTCCTTAAGCAGGTATGCTGTGGTAACCTCTAATGAAGACAGTTAGTGGGAGGCTATAACCAGGCACTGGTAGGGACTTGTACTAATGTGCTGCCATAATTTATTACTTTTTTATATACACCTCTACCTCGATATAACGCTGTCCTCGGGAGCCAAAAAATCTTACCGCGTTATAGGTGAACGCGTTATATTGAACTTGCTTTGATCCACCGGAGTGCACAGCCCCCCCCCCCCCCGGAGCACTGCTTTACTGCGTTGTATCCGAATTTGTGTTATATCGGGTCGCGTTATATCGAGGTAGCGGCGTATATAGGCATGCATGCTAGACTACTACTTGCAAAAAAAAACAAAAAAAAAACAAAAGTTATGCCAAGAATACATGATTTCCTGATGAGCCAGAGAACATAAACAAGTCCACATTCTGTGCAACCCTCCCCTACAACTTCCAGATCGTATCCAGTTTAGATCACACCTTAAAGTGTGTAAGGAAGAAAAAAAAATAAACTCAATTTTGCTGTACAATGATATACTTTTTAGTTCTGTCATATCCACTGGCATATTAATCCATGGAAGATTGAAAAGATGGACATTTTTACTTCTGTTTGTAGATATTATGCAAAAAAAGTAAAGTGGCAATAGAATACAGCACTTTTACAACTGCAAAAAAATACAGGGGCTAAAGTTATAAAACTGTGATACAGTATAAAAGGCTCTACTTACGAGGTCACATTTTCTACCCTGCTTACAGCATACTTACGGCTACAGAAGACAAATGGCCTGCTAATCCAGGTTCATTTAAAGTGCAGCGGATCATTTCAACAGTTAAAAGGAATTTCCACTTGTCAGGAATTTAAAAAAAAACACTCCTTTCCTGGCCATTTGTAGAATTTATGTCAGATCCATAATGCAATAAGCTCAACACTCCATCAAGCATTTTCTATTTAACCTGAAAGGGGACTAAGTCAAATCGCTTAAATGTCTATGTCCGTGATTTGCAAGGAGAAATGACCGCAGCCACAGTGGAGTGTAGAAAGGAAAGATTGTGCAGTTACTCTCATGTCTTCAGATATAGTATTAAGAATCTGAACCACTGTATCATAAAGCGGTGATGAAACGGTGTGATCTACTATAAAATATCTATGAAATGGGCCAGCTTAAAGCAGAGAGAGCAAACTCAATGGACTCAAGTAAAAAGGAGTATATTTCAGCTTTGGGGTATGTTGAACGTATGACCTGACAAACAGGATTGTGGCCTTTTAAGTTATTTATTAGTTCCCTTATAGTCAAATACTATAGAATTGAATAAAAGATGTTAACCTTTCTACAGGTTTGTATGTACTAGCTTATAGATGTTAATAGCTAATTATAACACTTGTATATAATTCTTTAGATGCTAAAATACCTGTAGAAAAGATCTTCTATTAGGGCTTGATCCAATGCCCATGGGGGTGTGTCATAGGTTTCACCCCCACTCTGAACTTTAGGGTACAGATGTGGGGACCTGCATGAGAACCCCTAAGCTTAACTACCAGCTTAGATTAGTATGCTGCCACCACCAAATCGTTTATGAGTCATTTGGAAATTCTGTCTTCCCCCCAAAATATCTCCCTCTCAAGTACTATAACCCTTCCCTGGGTAGTCTTGAGAGACTTCTCCACCAATTTCCTGGTGAACACCGATCCAAACCCTTGGATCTTAAAACAAGGAGAAATTAATCATCCCCCCCTTTCCTGGCAGGATTTGAGTTTAATTTCCCTTTCCCCCACCAATTCCTGGTGAGTCCAGATCCAACCCCCTTGGATCTTAAAACAAGGAAAAATCAATCAGGTTCTTAAAAGAAGATTTTTAATTAAAGAAAGAAAGGTGAAAGGAAAACATCTGGGAGATTAGCATGCAAGCTATTCTCACAGACAACAGATTCAAAACACAGAGGAGTCCCCCCTGGGCAAAACCTTAAAGTTACACAAAAGAAAAAACCAATTTAAATCTCCCTCTTATGCAAAAAGACAAATCACAAAAGAAAATAAACATAAGCTAATTTATTCCTTCTCTAATACTCACTACCCTGATAGGAGGCTGATTCCTGGATCTTTTCTCTCCAGCACAAAACATAATGAACTCTGAACAAAGGACTCTTCCCTCCTTCCTCTTCCAAACATTTGGTCCCCCCATTGGTTCCTCTGGTCAGGTGTCAGCTAGGCTATGTGAACTTCTTAACCCTTTACAGGTAAAAGAGGCATTAACCCTTAACTGTCTGTTTATGACAGGGTGTGTGTGTGTCAACAAAAAGACTCCCATTGACTTAAATGACCATGACATTTGGCCCTTAAATTCTATGGCCGCAATTTTCAAAAACAGGGGCTTAAAGTTAGTCTCCTAAATCCACATTTACACACATGAATAAATGGTCTGATTTTCAAAAGTGCTAAACATATACAAGCTTCCACTGAGATCAGTTAGATCTGCTGGATAGTCATAATCTTTAAGAATGAGGCTGCTTATTTAGGTGCCTGTATATATTGATATAGGCTCCTACTTTTAGGGATCCACTTTTGAAAAAATCTTTGTCCATAGGTATTTAGATCAATTCCTATAGAACCCTGTTATATTTCTATAGGACCCTGTTGGCTTCATCCCAGCTCAATTAAATAGGAAGTTTCCATCACAGTTATTTTTGAAGGGATAAGACACTTGCCCGACATGTGTTTGAGAAATGAGAAAGTAATGTTTTCCATGACACTCACTTGAAGTAATAAACATTTTGTTTGGTCTAAGTAATGACAAATTTATTACTAATTACATTATTATGTTCTGCAAGCAGAAATTGCTTGAGATCTAAAAAAAGTCTAGTGAAAAATGAATTCATTCCATCCATCTGTTTGAGCCAAGTAATTATTTTTCCCAAAAGAGAAATTGCTAGCATTTAAGGGCTGGCATGCCCCCACCTACAGCAAAATCAGAGGGGTTTCAAATAGGGATATCTCCATGAAGATGCTCGCATGGAGTTCCTCCCTAATTGTTCTGTCAATGGGGAGGAAGGAGGAATTGCCTGTCTAGAAACCCTGCTGATCCTCTGAGGTCCATGCAATTATCAGGGACGACCCACAAATAAGCCAGTGTGCCTCCACAGTGGCTCTGGTACATGGCAGCCACCTTCTCTGGAAATGTGGATCCAGTGGTCACAATTAATGTAAACTTTTGTCTAATTAACAATACAGACTTATACGGCTTAGGGAACACAGAAAATTCTGAGGTAACATAATTACTCACAAATAGCAATTTTAATGGTGATCACTGAACTTTATATGGGGATGGCTAACATGCCTCTACTCCCCCCCCCCCCCACCAAATTGTGAAGATCAAGTGCGAAAACCTGATTGCTTTACTTATACAAGTAGTTCTACTGAAGTAAGTAGGCTTATTCACATAATAAGGTCAGTAGGATTTGGCCTTAGGTAAACTTGTGGTATTACATAAGGACGAATAGATCCTATCATATATAAAAATATAATTCAGTTGTAAGAGTTGGCAAAAAAAAAAAAAAAAAGACTTTCCAACATTGTAGGGTTTCTCTGCTTCTGTCTGCTGTCAAAAATTGAATTACCTAGTGATGGATAGCAGGTGTTCATAGTAAAAACATGGTGCTTTTTTGGTAGTCTTGTAATCACTTACAGTTAGGTAACATATGTTGTGTGGCAAGAACACTATGTTCAGAGAGCAACATCTGAATATACAACAGAATTCAATAGAGCTGAAATTTCTGAACTGCAGGTAATTCTGCCAAATTGAGCAACCCACCACACTGCATAGTGTGAATTATCAATATTGGGTCCCATCCTGCACACTTTATTCACACAAGTAGTCCTTATTTACCAGATAACGCTATTGACTTCAAAAGCACAACTCACATAAGAATTATTCATGTAAGGATTCTAGGATTGGGTTCATATAATGTATATGTATAAAACTCGTCTCATTTTATTGCATTTAATACAATATAGAAGAGGTGTGAAATACGGGGTGGTGTGTAGTTGTGCTATCCTAGAAGCATCCCAAGAAAGGAATATCTTTAGAAAAGCACAACCCCCCTCTCTGCTCCATAGTCCATACTAGCAGCAAACAACTACCTTCCCCATGACAGCTCCAATGTGGAGATGGTGCATTGTGGAGGATGGACCTAAAACTCTACCCTTTCCCCACTTGCTTGTGCTGCAGGGTAGTGGGTAGATCAGGTCATTTTTTTTTTTTGACAAATAGTGTATTTGCCGAAAAATGCAGTTTCAGTCAACATGGAACTATTTGTAAATTTGAACCAGGCCATAGATTATTTTGGGATGGGGGTGCACTCAATCTCTCCTTTTGAAGCAGGTCCTCTTAGTATAAATAATCATTGGAGCAGGGACTTAAACTTGAGTCTCCCTCGCCTGAGTGAGCATCCTAAACACCAAGCTAATGTCTGTGTAGTTATTCTCCTTCTCTCTGGCCAAATAACTATTCAAGTATTTTATACAAAGTGGAGGAGCTTCAACAGGAGAGACTGAAACAAATCCATCCCTATAGCCTGGAATGGGATGAAACCTCGGTTCAAATGCCCGCTCCAGAGCAGGGATTCAAAGCTGGCTCTCCCAATCTCATGAGAGCACCTTAATGACTGGGACACAAGCTCTAGGGAGGCCCACCACCATCTTCTCCACTTTCAACCACTTTGTGTATCTAGTCCTTTTAAAATGACTGGAAACAAAATGTTCCGGGTCAAACAAAACATGTTTTGTTTGATCCGAAACAGAATTTTTCCATTTGCCAACATTTTTTTGGCATTTCTGGATTTGGTTTGATCTGAACTGATTTCCCCCTCGCCTATTTTTTGGAATTGCCAAGAGAACCAAAAAATCAGGTATTTGCCCATCTCTAGTAGTGAGAACTCCTGGCCCTTACCTCTCTGCACCTGGACCCATGGTGCAGGGAGGCAATGCAGGAATTTAAAGAAGGGTCTTACTAGCATCATTCTCATCTCCTAGTTTTTTTTTTCTTGTAATTGTTTTCTATTTCTTCCCATTCCTTGCATATTTAATTTTTATTTTTAATGAGTTTGCTTTCAGGACTGGATTCCAGACAGTTTTTCTGGCAAATATACATAATCCTTTCGTTATCAAGAAAGTAAACCTTGAAACAGGAGCCAAGGATTTGGCATTGATTTAATTTATTGTAGCAAATATGAAATTTGAAATGAGACCAACTGATTCATTTGCCTCCTGATTTATTTAATTCTCCTCCCTTATTAATTAACTCTAATTTTAAACTATTGCCTTATTCTGAATTCCCATTCCAGAAAATCCTAATGAAATGCTGGAATATGATCATAAAATGGTCTGTATTCTTTTTTCATTCTACAAGAACTTAAAGAAACTTCTTTAAGATACCGGACAGTCTATATTTTCTTTCTGACAGTTAAAGCATGTCTTTTTCTTTCAAGTGAGAACTTAATGGTATTTAATGGAGCTTCCCAGTAGAGGACTGCAACTTTTAAGAAAGTCAAAATATAGATAAGGGTTGACCTTTTAATTCTACAATTCTCACCAGGACGTCACTTAGTTTCAGGTCTACAAACCGCCTCAGTCCGCAGGCACAACTATCACTGATGACAATGATGTGACTGGGAGTGGTGTGCATAGATAGAAGGCACAGTACATGATTTATAGCCAGATTGTGATTTATAGCCAGATTGTGCCTATTAGGGTCTGGCCCAGGTTGCTGGCAGAGAAGAGCTGCTTTGTCCCAGGGGGCAGCTCTGAAATGCATTGGAGGCCAGATTCGCATTTCCACTCAGGCCACTTTACGCCACTTTGGAGCACTTAAGTGGGCATTAAGGACATTTATGCTCACTTCAAGGCCCCCTCCAATGGCCAGAATGCTGCAAAGAAACTTTAGTGCAAATGAGTGTGAGGCTCACCCCTAAGAGTACAGCATGTGCTCCTCTACACTGCTACTCCTCCCACTCTCCTTTGAGGTGTGTAGCCCTCCAGAGAGTGTTGAGAACAATCTCTGTATTTAGGAGAACACAAGGACCGCAACTGTGGCTGGCTCCTATCTGGGGTTCTAGAGCAGGAGGGAAGGACTTTGTGTCCTTCACTTTCCTTGAACATCCATGATGGGCCCCGGCGCAATACGAATTAAATGCAAAAAGTAAAATGATGGCAGTCAATGGAAAATAAGCAGAACAAAAATCAAAGCCCTACTGTAGAAAGAGAAAGGATGGTCCTGTGTCTAGGTCTTGGAAGATCTGGGTTCAAATCCCTAATCTGCCCACAGATTTCCTGCATGGCCTTTGGCAAGCCACTTATGGCCAGGTCTGTATAGGTATTTAAGCTCCTAAAGATGCAGATAAGTACGTAGTGGGATTTTTCAAAAGCACCTACCTAGGTTTCTGCAGGCTTGTGAAAATCTCACAGGGTGCCTATCTGCATCTTTAGGAACATAAATACCTTTAAATATCTGGCCCTTAGTCTCTACATGTCTCAGTTCCCAACCATTAAAATGGGGATAACAGCACTTCCCTGCCTCACATGAGTATTGTGAAGATAACTAACTTAAAATTATGAGGTGCTCACATCCTATTCTGAGGGCAGAGAGCAGATAAGTACCTTAGACAAATAATCCCTGCACCCAGGCTCAGCTAGAATACTGCACCTTGGTGGCTAATAAATAATATCAGTCATTCTTTCCTGAATTATTACCTGTTTGAGACAAAAGTGGTGTATAAGGGACTTTCGGTTCTATTGCACTCATTGGTGGAGGTAGCAATGGGTTGGCAAAGCTGCGGAGAGGGTGCGTAGGCCGGACACAGGCTGTGGGAATCGTTCTGCTCGGGGCGTCCTCGTTGCTGGCATGTTCAGGCTGTGTCTGTGGCAGCATGGATGGCTGTTGTGGGACTGGTCCTTCACTCACCGCTGTTAGGGAATAATAAAGTGAACTATTATTGAGATATTTTTCCAAATCCTATTTCTTACTTTTGTGATCATTTCCCAAAGAAAGGGAAGTACCAGCCTTTAACCTTTGAGGAGCTGTAAGAAATATGTAAACATTTTTTTCAAAAGATATTAATAGATGAATTAGAAACAAGACATTCCTAAAAGCAGCCATGTGTCAGAGTGCTACAATAAATCTTCCTTCAAATAAAGTACAGAAAATGACATTTTTAGCTCCCTCTGTATATTTTATTTGTATTCAAACTTCTTAAGTTCCCATCACTATTGGAGCTAGGTGCCTTTAAATTCTAAATATCAACCAAAAATCATAAGTATATCATATGGATAGTGACACAAATCCCAGCTGCTGGAACTCTTTACATTCTGCCCAATATTATTGTTATAGCCACAGCTAATGAGAGTTGAAGACAAAGAAAGGACTTAATTTCTATTTAACCAAATACCAACATAATTTTCCCTTGAGGCAGCAGCAATATTCACTGTGCCAAAGCAGTCAGTTGCTGTTTTATTATCCTATACCCAAAGTCAATTTTTCTGTGATTTAAACATGCCATGTCAACCTTCAAATATAAATCAAGGTTACTCTATGTTCTAGAGTGCTTCTTATAAAAGGCTCTCAAAAATTACCCCTCTCATGAACTTTCTATGCCAAAACAGAGTAACAAACTTCGCTAAAGTAATGTGAAAGAAAAATGAAAGAAAAGGAAAACATTTCAGTGGATGGAATAATTTCTTTTTTTGTCTGCTTTCTATCCAGACTGGTAATTTGAGGGTGATTACAACTGTTTAAAGCAACAGAGAGTCCTGTGGCACCTTATAGACTAACAGACGTATTGGAGCATAAGCTTTCGTGGGTGAATACCCACTTCGTCAGACGCATGTAGTGGAAATTTCCAGAGGCAGGTATAAATATGCAGGCAAGAATCAATCTAGAGATAACGAGGTTAGTTCAATCAGGGAGGATGAGGCCCTCTTCTAGCAGTTGAGGTGTGAATATCAAGGGAGGAGAAACTGCTTTTGTAGTTGCAACAGCATGGTCTGTTACTGAGAATATGCACATATTGCAAATGGAACTACAGAGAAGCTGCTCAGTGATATTTTCAAAGAACAGTGTCAGGATAAAAGAGATGCTACATGACAGTGCCAAAGCTTCGGAACATGTGAAGGGCATTTGTATTAATGCTGTAAACCATTTTATTTACACAATCATGGGCCATCTGTGAAAGTGATAAATGCTCTGGGTTCATTTTTTTTTAACTTAAAAAATTCACGTGAGTTGAGTTCTTATGAAAGGTGTTGGATTAAGAGTCCTGGAATCTAAAATTGTTTGCCTATTTGCAGCAACCAGCACGGAACTTGGAGGGAGGAGCACAGGTTGCAGGAGGGAAGAGTGAGGAGGAGGCAAAGGAAGTCAGTCTGTGTACACGTAGCTGGAAAGCTAGCTGCAGTTGCAGAACCTCTGTAAATAGTTCTATTAATAAAGAGCCAGTTTTGGTTTTGAAACATGGAGTTCTCTTATGATAGTACCCAGCATATGGTACATAAAATGCTATGTGCAGAACAGGTATAGGACAAGTAACGGCATGGTTCAAGTTTCCCCATATTGCTCTGTCAGTAGTTTCACTGGATCGCCTGTGGGGCAAAGGGTAGTTCAGTTTCCATGCCCATTCATTTCTTGGCTACAGATCTCTTTAGAGCAAGAGCTATGTTAAATTATTTCCTTCTCAGATTGAGCCTGCAAGCGGATCATGTAGTATGGAGGAAAAACATGAAGAAGGTGGGGTCCAGTTGAGCAGGGTGGATAGTGGAAGGGTTGAAAGACTGGGGTGATATGGTCAGGTTAACAGACCATAAAGGGATCATAGTGGTTATGGTTTGTTTGTTTATCGAAGATAAAACCCAGGAGCTGAGCAACTTGGAGGAAGAGGTATCTCGTTGCATCTGTATATGGAGGGATCGAGGCATAGAAAGTGGGAAGGAGGGAGTAAGATCAGATGTTACTTAATCTGTGTGGAGACTGGGTATGAAATCCTGACCCCATTGAAGTCAATGGAAGTTTTGTCATTCACTTCAATGGACCCAGGATTTCACCCTGGGTATCTCACTTTACAAAGTTATCTGCATTCTGTAAAAAGTTTGAGTCCCTCCGTCTAGTGCTGTCTCTAAGTCATTGGTCTTTGCTGTTTTATACAGAGACGCAATACTGCTCCATCAGAAAACCACTATTGTACTGCAGTACTTCAAGGGTACCACACTGTCCAAATGAAGTTGCTCTGCCAATAGATTAATCAAAAATATGAGGGTGGAGGGAATAGATTATTTTGTAGTTGAGAGAAGAATTTTAATTTCAAAGTAGTAAAAGTCTCCAAGGAGTAAATCCTAGTCCCCTCTATCTACCATGACAGGCCCGACTAGCTAGAGTTATCCATGGGGGAATAAGACTGTGAGGAAGAAACATTGGCTGGTTATGCCATGGTTATGGGTATAGGATACTAAACAGAAAGATGGCCAGGAATCCCCTCTCCCCTGTCACAAGGTGGTGGCCACTTCTGCACAATGCACAACCTGTGGAACTCTTTGTCAGAGGATGTTGTGAAGTCAAGAGTATAACAGGGTTAAAAAAACAACTAGATAAATCCATGGAGGATAGGTCCATCAATGGCTATTAGCCAAGATGGGTAGGGATGGTGTCGCTAGCCTCTGTTTGCCAGAGGCTGGGAGAGGGCAGCAGGGGATGGATCACTTGGTGATTGTCTGTTCTGTTCATTCCCTGTGGGGCATCTGGCATGGACCACTGTCGGAAGACAGGATACTGGGCTAGATGGACCTTTGGTCTGATCCAGTATGGCCGTTCTTATGTTCTTATATGTTCTTATGCTCTGCACAGTGTCTCAACACTCCCATTCCAGATCCTGCATCCTAGGCAAATTCATGGAGGCCCTGCAGCCCTGGGCTCGGCTGTGTTTCCTGAGGATTTCCAAAATCCTGCCCCACTGTGTAGAGGAATCTCACTACAGCAGGGTTTGTCCATTAGTAAGTAGGCCAAGAGCTTCCCTAAATGACTAAAAATCTTTACCTTACTTGCAAACAGAGCAGTGGAAAGGTGCAAACAAGTTAACAAAGTGTAATCAGAGGAGGGATGTATTTATTTTGAGCAAACTGGATTTGCCCAGTCTTGAGTCAGGTAAAATCTCCTTAATATTTGTGCCAGCCAGAATGGCTCACAGCTCAACTGTTAATCTTGTGGCAGGAGCCCAGAAAGCAAAAACAAACAAACAAACAATCAAGACCCCAAACAGCTCATCCTTCTACTTCAGAAAACAACCTTCCTGACACTTAGATATCTGGCCTACTTGTTATACTGAGAATGAAAATGCTCTAGAGAATCTGGTTGCTTTCAAAATCCAGAACTCATTGTAGAAATAACATGTAATTACAGAGCCAAGACAAATCTCAAGGCACTTTATAATAATTAATGTCCATGTATATAAGTAATTACAATCTACTAGGTGGCAAAATTATTCTGAAAAATGGAAATGAGGGTTTTTGTTCCAGAATCCTTTTATCTGTTCCTGATGCAATATTGTAGACCTCTCCAGCAATTTGGAATTCCAGGCAGACGAGACGAACTACAAGATGTGACCAAGGTCACAATCATTTGTAGTTTGTAAAAGTTTACTTGGTTGTAGTGAAATTTCCTTGTCCTCACTTTCAGTGCTCTCTGCATAATGATGCCACTGCCTGGCTCTCCACTCTTCTTTCCTTCCGCTCTCTTGCTCTGTGCGCCCCTTCTACTCTTCTTTCTTGACTGTTCTCTTTGGACTAGGCTTTGACTTGGACCACATGCCAGTGCAGGAGAGTAAAAGCACCTTTAAATCTCTGACTTGGTGCACAGAGGTAAACTAGTGCTGTGGGAGCAGGTTGGCAAATAGGGATGGAGAATGGTGGAACGTTGGCTCCATCCCTACTACTTGCTGGCCAAGGAGAATCTGGAGAATTGTGACTCAAAGGTGTGTGTCTCAGTGGCAAGGTCTTTGAGGGTGATTCCTTGCTCACAGCTGTACTTAAAGGAAAAAATCCAGCCTTTTGTCTTTTTCTCCTGCTCTTGGCCTCACATTTTCTTTTATGATATTAGGAACAGCCTACTTTTTCTACTGTGCCTAAGGCTATCATGTCCTTCAAATCCACTTCTTTTGAGAGTCTGCTGACCCGCATGCACAGACAAGAGAGAACAGGCACGTATTGCTAACCTCCACTGACCTGCCTGCTATCTTCTGAGTTTATGGTCTCAGAGAGAAAAACTTGATCAGCTGGCATCAGCAGTGCAGAGAGTGATATTCTGAACATTAATGGGCATTAGATATAGCTCCTGAGAAAGTTTTTGTATAAATCCAAGTGGGCTAGAAATGAAAGATGGTGATGGATATTGGAAGGGAAGCACAGTTGTAAAATCTGAAGACTACAATAACTTTTATTATACAAAAGTACAATACTTTTGTATAATAAAAAGTATAATACTATACTACTTGATGGGGTTGAGCACTCCATCTACAACTGAAGGCAAGGATTCCATAAAAATTAGGTGGTTTGACTTGGGCTGTAAATATTGAAAGTAAGTTGTCTGAGGAAGATGTCTAGTATTTGAGAAGGGAGTTTTAAAACAGTAAAACGTACATGCTTGAAAACCTAATGAGAGCCATCAATTCGCAGTTAGTTCAGGTTCCTGAGGGAATGGAAGATGGAAGCTCTGAAAGTTTATTTAAATAATGGATGAAGAGGAGTCCGTTGCTGGTACCACACGATCCAGTTACCTCAATTTCCCACTTAGAAGCTAGACATTTGCCCTTACGAAACCCAGCACTAGATGTCTAATCCCAGAAGAATTCTGATTACTTGAACAGGTATTGTAGTTAAAAATAGGATTTTGATGGAAGCTAGGCTCTCAGGGAACCCTGAATATGAAAAACATTGTATTGGGTCCCAACTGTCCTCACTGCTGAAGTTAAGAGCTTTGACAAGGTAAAAAAAAATTGCTGTACCTTGGCATCTGATCCAAACCCCAATGAAACCAATAGGAGGACCTTCCACTGATTTCTGCAGGCTTTGGATCAGGCCCTAACTGGAATACTTTTATGTCCAGGTAAGCGCCATTTACAATGTGGAAGATTTATTTACTTCTTTATATCCTCTGCTGCTGTCATGTTTTTCTGGATTCCAAAAGGAATGAACTGTCTACTAGAAGAACAAGAGGCATGTGATGGACTTAACATAGACTCAGCATTCTACTGTATACTTTTACTTTTCTCTTTCATTTCTATATAGACTAATAGAATCATAGAAACATAGGCCTGTAAGACATTTCAAAAGCTCATATAGTCCAGCCCCCTATGCTGAGGCAAGACCAAGTAAACCTAGACCATCCCTGACTGGTGTTTGTCTAACCTATTCTTAAAAACCTCAAATGACAGGAATTCCACAACCTCCCTTGGAAGTCTATTCCATTGCTTAACTGACTATCCTTATAGCTTGAAAGTTTGTACTAATAACTAACCTAAATCTCCCTTGATGCAGATTAAGCCCATTATTTCATGTCCTACCTTCAGTGGACATGGAGAACAAATGATCACAGTCCTCTTTATAACCTTACTATATTTTAAGACTATCAGGTCTTCTTTTCTCAAGGCTAAACATGCCAGTTTTTTTTTTTTTAACTTTTCCTTCTATGCCAAGGGTGGCCAAACTTACTGACCCTCCGAGCCGCATATGACAATCTTTAGCTGTTCAAGAGCTGGGGTGTGCCTGCCAGGGCTCAGGGCTCCAGCCCCGAGACCCCCTCTCCGCCAGGCAGAAGCTAGAGGCGATACGTGGAGTTTTTCGCGAGGGTTTGCTGGCCCTGCTTGGTTACATGGTGGGGCCGCTGAGGGTAAGAGTGAGGGTGTGCCTGAGGAGGCATGACTCAAGCTATTGGGTGGGGCATGAACCTTTAAATTGTGCCCCCCACTCTCAGCAGGCACCAGTTGTCTCTGGCAGAAGCCCCTAACGCCACCACCCCGCCGCAGGGCAGAAGCCCTGAGTTCCTCCTCCCCCTGTCTGGTAGGCAGAGAATGGAGAGGCCCAGGGGACATGAGCTGCACTTTAACTGTAAAAGAGCCGCATGTGGCTCACGAGCCGTGATTTGGCCACCCCTGTTCTATGCCATCTATACCAATATTCTAGTCATGAGATTTAGCCCACCGAGTCTCTGTGACGCCAATTAAGTCATAATTTAGCTTGTGGACTAGTACTTCCATATGTTCTGGTCTATTCCCCCACAGGTCTTGGTTTGATATATTTGAGAAGTTTAATGATGTCAGATGTATGAACCGTTCATTGTACATCTTTTACTGAGTGATATCTTTGAGAAGTACTCCCACTTTGAATGTGGCTGTTAGCTCCACTCTGACATGAAGTCAGAGATAAGCCCAGGCTATACCAGTGTATGTTTAATCATGAATGGCAATCATGACCCAGAGGACAGGGTACCAGACTGGGATTTAGGAGGTGTCAGTTTTATTACTAGCTCTGTGTGACCCTGGGCTGCACTTCTCTGTGCTTCTGTTCCCCCTCCCATGCGTTGTCTGTCTTTTCTATTTAGATTATAAACTCTTTGGGGACAGGTTCTAGTTATTTGTATCGCACCTACACAATATGGCCCTCATTTCAGTTAGGGCCTCTGGCTTTATTGTAATACAAATAAGAATAATAAATTTGCTAGAACACCAGTTTTATTCTCAGGTGAGAAGTTTAGGTATTTATATTTATATTCTTGGGGAAAAGGTGCTGTGGGTATTGGGTTTTGTTTTTGTTTTTGTTTTTTGCATTTGCTAGAATAAGACCAGATCCAGCTTCACTGAATTCAACAGAAATATTTCTGAAGTCATTTATGATGGACCCCCAAAGAATTCATTTATGAAAAAAATATATCTTTAAAGCTACTCTTCCTACTCATCCAGCCCATAAAGGACACATGTAGAAAATGAGGGAGAAAGCAGAGCCTCAGTCAGAACTCAAGGATTGGGCTCACAATTACTTTGGGTCATGTCACACCATCATTTGTACGTGCAGCGGTCCCCAATGAAATCACAGAGGAGACCTGACTAAAATAGAAGGCATGATATAGCCCAGTATTAAAGTATCCTTTGTCTTCTCTCTTAAAAAACTGGTTCAACTGAAATATCCATGATTCAGCTTAACAATACTTCCTCCCTAAAATACCAGAATTAAATATTCACTGTTACCGTTAGCTCCAAGAGGAAACATTGTCAAGAAATAAGATTTGTTTTAATAAAAAAAAATGAGTATAGCTCCCTTTTACACTTTGAAGGAGGTGAAGCTATCTTAGTTCCTTGCTAATTGTGTAGTGCTACCTCAAAATGGTGAGGACTGTTTCTTTCTTTCTTCTTTTCTTTAGGTTTTTGTTTGCTTTGGTTTTGGTTTTACAACTAACAATCTTGCCTTTACTCATATTCTGCCCCCCCCCCCCCCCCCCCCAGTTGAGGGAGACACTGCAGCTCCTACTAGTCCTTAAAACTGCTTCTTCCTGACCAGTGCCACTTCAGTGTTTTTCCTAGTTGAGGATGAATCATCAGGTCTCATCCAGTTGCTCATTTCTCTCAGTTGCTCATTTCTGAGACCTCAAGGGGACAGCATTGTCTGTGCTTGATGGGGAGGAGACTACTCCAGCTCAGCGAGAGGAGTACGCGGCATCGACGGGGGAGCCTGCCTGCAGCGTCTGGACCCGCGGTAAGTTCGGACTAAGGTACTTCAAATTCAGCTACGTTATTAACGTAGCTGAATTTGCGTACCTTAGTCCGAAGTGGGGGGTTAGTGTGGACCAGGCCTCAGTGTCCTCTGCAAGTTTGATGACATTGCAGCCCACGGCATCTCACAATCTTTCCCCAGCCTCCTGAGGTACACGTTAAACAGCTCAAAATAGAGACCAGACAGATTCCTCAGGTGAAGGCTAATGGTTAGGAGGAACTGCCGCACAGAGTGAAGCCACCTTAATATGACACAGATATATTTCCTGGCAGCAAGGATAGTAAAGCAAAGGTATAATAATTGGTGTATATAAATTTCACTGATAGTGTAAATCAAACAAGCAGTTTATTATTCAAGGAGGTTCTGGTTGATTCTGACTTAGCCCTTCATTTATTTTTTTATTTTTTTTTTATTTTTCTTCTCAGTAGAAGATGAACAGTAAAACTTGGCTTAAGGAAGATTTTCAACACTGGAAGCTTTGAGGTCAACCATGAATGATTTCAGGAACAGAAAGAGGTGTTCAAACATGGTCCACTTTGCAGAATGCACAGCAACACTCTCCCTAATGACATTGCACATGATGTATTCAAAGATTGCTACATCCTGATCAATAGCATGTTCAGCCATGTAGTACAGTAGGTAGAATTCACTGCAAAGGAATTATTGCAGTGCATGTATTTTTTTTTTAAACTTTACTGCAATGGGGCAAGAGTCTCATGGGGTTTTCACTGTGTGGTTCAAATGGATACAAATGTACCTTATGCACCTTCCCTAGTATGATCTTCAATTGCAGTTCACTGTCAAGAAAACCCCACATGATCAGATTAAGACAAAGAAGTGGATATGACTGAGTCAGAATTCTAGAGTAATTTTGCTGAAACCATTTCTTGCAGGAGAGAAGCCATATGGGAGACCTGGTAAGGTGATCCAAACATGAAGCAGATGCTCCAGCTGCTTTTTAATATTGTCTGCTGGCTGAGTGTGCAGGAAGGAAATGTGCAACAAGGAGCACAGCCATTCTTTCATTCTTTTATGTGCTGCTGCCAGTCCCTGTGTTCTGTGGTGGGAGCATTAGTAGAGATAGCAGGAACATACATACACACACACACAAATCTATCTATCTATATAGCCTCCTCTCCATTCCACTCAGGCAGAAAGCTAACCCACCATGCTGTTACAGAAAGCTATGCAATTGCTTGGCTAGTTGTTTGATAAAACAAACAACATATATGAAAATAGTTTCTGCCTTATGGAGTTTTGTGGCGCTTCTTTCTGTCATATTTCTCAGCTGAGTCTCCTGCATCTCTGATGGATGCTGCAGAAGTAACAATGTCTTCTTTGACTTCCCACCTGGTTTGTTGCATGTGTGGGAATTTAGCCACAGATAATTCTCCGCACTTCTACTCTGCTGTCTAAAAGCGAAATATTTAGCCAGAAATTTTCAAGATGTCATTCTGAGAGAAGTACCTCACAATTCCTACTGGACAGCTGCAGAAATATCTGCTTTGGATCAATCACTGCTGTACAGAAATGCTCAGCTGCTCTCACCACCTGCTTCCAGTGGTGAGTCCAGGGTGGGCAGGTTGGTCAGACTCAGTTCAAAAATGCATTTTTTTCACAAGAAAAGGGTAAGATATTGATCAGATGACTGAGGTGTGCTATGACATCCTCTGGGGAGAAGTCTGACAGTGTGGGGGCCATGTAAAATAATTGTTTGTGGATGAAGGCACTTGATGGGGTGGATGCTGTGAGAGGTCACAGGAGAGGTCTGGAGGTATTAGAAAAAAGATGAGGTAATGCCACAAGGAGGACAAGATGATAGTGGCTGACCTAGCAGAGTCCAGAGAGGGGAGCAAAGGGCTTTCTCTCAAAAGGAGGCAGTCATGTTCCAATCCACCCTGTTGGAAACCATCTACAAGATATGGGGGACAGGACACCAGCCTCCTGTCCAGTGCTCTTCAGGGGAGTGTCGAGTTTGTGCATGCCTTACTTTGTGTTATTTTGCTGACAATTTATTAAATATATAATCTCTTGTGAAATGTACCATGAAACATACTTATGAAATGTACGATCCCTGCTCCACATTGCCCCAGTGAACACTATCAAAGTGCCTATCAGAGGTGCAATTGCCCATGCATCCACATTTTTTTTTAAACTCTCCAGGATAAAGACCACACATTCCAATCTGTCAATCTTCTCTTCCATTGCCATGGGTAGGCAGAATCCAACATCTTGTAATGTGAAGTTAAAATTCTCCTCCCAAGTCTGGTGTCCATACATCAAAAAGCTGAAGACCCTGTGTTTCTGCGTGTTAAATCTGTGATAATTTGGGGGTGAGGGAGGTCTATATTCTCACACAGAAACATCCAGCCAGGAGTTAGCTGCCCCAGCCAGGCCCTCCAGAGGCACTTACCATTTAGCCTTGTATTGGACCCAGTCATTGTAGGGGAAGAAGGTGACAATGATACTGCGTTCATGGATAGAACATCTAGGCCCACAGTCTACCAATAAGCCTTCTACTGAAATGTCAATTGACAGTCCATCTGGGTCTGACCATAATGACTGAAAGCAAAAATCAAACAGGAGAAAAACCACTCATGGAATTTATTCTCCATGAACTAGCAGCCCAGACTGCCAGGAACATGAAAAATGTGTGTGATAGATTGACATAAATATGTCAGCAATTCATACTGAAGAGTAGAATAAAGTTAAGCGGGAATTATAAGAAAATATGAGCCCTCGAGCTAGGATAATTAACATGCAAAAGCATGTTAATAGGCTAGAACATATGGCCCATGATGTTAGGACTGCTTATTTAAAAATAAGGTGTGAAGGTGAGGCTGAGGGACAACTGTTGTGTGCATATGCTTTCCAAAGCGCATTATAAACTGTAAAGTGAGTACAGGAACAAAAGTACACCAATCTATTTCTCTAAAGAATATAAGTCTGGCAAATCTATGCCACGGCAAGCAGTGTGAGCTAGGGGAGAGTGCAATGGTCTGGAACTCAGGAAACATGGGTTCTATTCCTAGCTCTGCCATTAGCCTGCTGGATGACCTTGCACAAGTCATTTCACCTCTCTGTGCCCCAGTTTTCCCATCTGTAAAATGGCGATAATGATACTGACCCATTTTGTAAAGTGCTTTAAGATTTACTGATGAAAAGTGCTACATAAGAGATAGGTGTTATTATTTCATGCAAGACTGTTATATCTTTCCTGAGGGTCCATATATGGTAATATCTTTGTGGAAGATGCCATAGGAAGGCAGTTTAAAGTAAACTGAGAGGATGAGGGGGCAAAGGATGATATGAGATGCCTGAGTCTAAGAAATGCTGCCCTGCCAAACTGTCACAGACAAAGGTGCAAGCTGGTAAAAGTATACATTCTCCAGAAGCATGCACTATTTCTTCCAAGTTTAATGACATGGCTTGGACCTATCTAGATAACTTGGTGCAGAGTTTACGGCTAGATACATTATGCAGATTGTTTTTTTTTATTTTGATCCAATTCTCTTTCAATTCTTAATAAATCTTGTTTTGGTACAAACCAAGGGGTTTTAAAACTTTGGGGGATTTGACACAGATGATCCTGAAGAGGCGCAACAACTTTCAACCTCTAAAAAGAGGTGTGAAGCAAGGCTCTCTGGTGTCTCCCCTGATCAGTATTCTCAGTCTACCTGGTACGAACTAACGAGCTCTCTACCATAATATTTTGATCCTCCAAATGCACAAGAATGCCTAATTAAACACAGATGAACACTGAATTTAAGGAGTATATGATGACAATGTTTTATAAGGAACAAATCTGCTGGTAAGGAAATATTAGTGCAATTTTGGCAAACCTGGGTTTAATATAGAGAATGCTGGGTGGGATTTTGAAGACCAATCAACACTGGCCTAATTCTGTTCCCACTGAAATCAATTACATTTTTCTATTGATTTAAATGTGAATTTTGCCATTGATTTCGAGTTAGACCAGGATGGAGTGCTTTTTGAAAATGCAACCCACCATGTATTCTTTTTATATTGTATACTGGTTAACTTTGAGGAGAAGGAATTAACTGCAAAGACTGCATGCATTCTTACTACACTTCAAAACTATACTGTACTACACAACTGCAGATATTTTCCTTTTTATTACTGGCTCATACCAGAAAACACTCAGAGGAACCCACTCATGAGGTGAGATGTCATTTTGTTCAAATTAATGTGTACACAAACTCTAAGCTAGTTATAAGCCTTCCTTTAAAGTATACTGTCCTCCTGATAAGAAAATAATACTGTGTTTGCTATTTCATAGATTCATAGATTCCAAGGTCACAAAGGACACATTGTGATCATCTAGTCTGATCT
Organism: Emys orbicularis; assembly: GCF_028017835.1. Taxonomy (NCBI): domain Eukaryota; kingdom Metazoa; phylum Chordata; order Testudines; family Emydidae; genus Emys; species Emys orbicularis. The sequence goes on along the minus strand of NC_088688.1, from coordinate 18,268,913 downwards.
CCTGCAGGCCATAGAACTTTCACAAAATTATTCCTGTTTGCACTAGAACAGATCTTTTAGAAAAGCATCCGATTTTGATTTAAAATTTGCCAGTGAGGGAAAATCCAACACAACCCCTGTTCCAATTATTAATTACTCTCACTACTAAAAATGTATGCCTTATTTCCAGTCTAAACACCACTTCAAAACACTTAATCAGAAAACAAACATCAAAATAAAAGGTAAGGCACTGTACTGACTTCTTCCTGTTCCAAAGGTCCGGTCAACAGAGAGTGTTGGGAATGGCACGGGCCGGAGAGTGAACTGCGGGTGCGGATATCCACATGTTGGAGATGGCAGAATTCCTGGGTACTGGGCACTTTCTAGTGTTGGCACTGGGATGGCACTGACAACAGCTGAAAAGAGAGAGAGAAGGAGAGAGAGAATTAAAGATCTCTTAACATTCTGTGGGTATTTGTGGAAGGTTAAAAATAAATGGATGGATCTAGCAGAAAACTACAAATGGCTACATTTCCAAAGCAGGGTGCCCAAACTGCAGCCACAAAATATGTATTTTGTATCATGCCTGATACAGTGGGGTCCTGATCCATGACTAGATCCTAAATGCTATGGTAATATAAATAATAGATAAATAAATAAACAAACAAACAATGCGTGTATGCTCTTTATAGACACACCAACACACATACGTACACCACATCTGTATACAGAAATAGGCATGTTTCATGTGACTGGGATATTTTCACATACAAAAAGCCACTTTTATGTATGAAACTATCTGCAAACATAAATGCCTGTTTCAAGGGTGCAGATTAGGCAGACAAGTTTGAATATTTTCCTGTTAAGTGACAAATATTTGAAAGGAAAATGGATGGATCAAGGCTTTAAGGGCCAGGATATAATCTTAGTGACTCTACTAAAGTTATTCCTGATTAACACCAGTGTAAATGAGACTGACCCTACTTCCTCACTCAGCGTGTACATTTAACTCTAATAGTTCTAATGGGAATTACAACCAACAAAGAGAGGAAAGAGAAACAATGGGTTATGCACAAATTACCATAATCACCTGAACATTTAAAGCTTCTCCAAAGCATATGAATCATTTTGGTTTGGAAACTGGCTCAAAATCTAATGAAATCAGGATTTCTTCTGAGTGATTTCCAATATGCTCTGGTTTTGAACAATCCAGGAATAAACAACCAATAACAAAAATAATGGGCCAAATTCTGAATTCCTTTACTGGTTTTTATGCACTTCTTACTCAGGGAAACTCCCACTGACTTTAACAAAAGTTTTGCCCGAGTAAACATTGGGTAGGAACTTCAGGATTTGGCCCAATGATGAATTTTTTTGGCTTATGTAGCACTTTTCACACGTGAATTGCAAACAATATTATAAATGTTAAAGTAGACATTATTATTACTTCTAGCCCTTATTACATCCACCACAGAGTTGTAAACTGGGAAATTTGCCCAAGGTCACACAAAGAGTCAGTGGCTGTGCCAAAGCTTATTCCTTGTTACTTCTTTAAGCACTAAACGACACAGTCTTTGTTGGGCATTTCTGTACTTCCAGAGGAAAATGGGAAGTGTAGAACCGCACAAAACTTTTATTAAGAAATGATAATCATAGTATTTTGAACATTCAAAATGTCTAGGTTCAATTTACTCATCCTTAGAATAGTAATCTTACTATTCAAAGATTTAATTTTATCTGTGGAAATCATTTTATTCACACTTTTGAAAGGTTAAATAATAGTCTTCCTGCTTGTAACACTGTTAATGCACTGCAAAAACAATCATTCTGTATTGAGTCATAAAAAAACCAACACATTTATTGAAGTCCATCCCTTCATTCTTCTCCAAGGCATAGGTAATAAGAATTTTAAAAAAAATCAAAGTATTCACTGTAATATTATATTTATGTAGAGAAGCTAAGGGAAAAGATAGCTTCAAGCATTTTCAATAAACCTCTGTAATACGACAAGAAATTTGTTCTGACATAGCCTACCAAGAATTGAATTTGTATTTGATACGGATGCTTTAGGAGTTTGAAAGCAGAAATTCCCTTGCCAAATTTTGGAGCTCCCTGACCACTGCCCTCCTGCGTCAAAATTTTTTAACTATGCCCAATAAAAATGTAATCTAAGTATGGCTCATTGAGATTATGAAGTAGAAATTCCAAAGCTGTGCTCAGTAGCCCAAAATCCCCAGATGTTGCCAAACACAACATCAACATGATCGTCTCCACCCCCAAAACAGGGTTGTTCTGATTTTCCACAATTTTGGAAAAAAGACTTAATTAAAAAATCAGTGAAAATAAACCCCAAAAAGTGATGCATTCTATGAGCATATTTCTTCCTCATACAGATGTAAGTTTTATAAAAAAAATGAATAGATTGGAATTCTGTAGGTAAATCACAAGAACATAATACTAAGTAGTCAAAATTTGTCTACCTCCTTTTTAAAAATTTGCCCTTTTATAATGATACACACTTTTGTCAAGTTATTTGTTGTCAGCACCTACCCTATTATAGGGTGACCAGACAGCAAGTGTGAAAAATCGGGATGGGGGTGGGGGGTAATAGGAGCCTATATAAGAAAAAGACCCCAAAATCAGGACTCTCCCTATAAAATCGGGACATCTGGTCACCCTACCCTATTAATATGTTTTGACTAAGCCAATCAGAAAATGAAAAAAAATGCTGTGTTAGTGCTGAAAAGTGCACAGGTCTTTCACCAATAGATAACTCTCTGAATTCAACTTTCCTATTTTCCAAGATTTTACTCCATAACTTGTCACCATTTTGATACAACAAATTGTGATATAGCCTTCTTCACAAACAGACTTGGGATCGAAATTCAGATCTTTAATTTTAAATGCTTGGGGAGAAGGAGGGTGTTTAGGACTATGTATCATCAGCTGCATTTCAGCCTCTTTTCTGGTTTTCAGCTCAGCTCTCAACTCTTTGATCTGCGTATTTGAGATCAATTGTGCGGGGGGGAGGGATAGCTCAGTGGTTTGAGCATTGGCCTGCTAAACCCAGGATTGTGAGCTCAATCCTTGAGGGGGCCACTTAGGGATCTGGGGCAAAATCAGTACTTGGTCCTGCTAGTGAAGGCAGGGGGCTGGACTCAATGACCTTTCAAGGTCCCTTCCAGTTCTAGGAGATAGGATAGGATAATTTATATATTGGAAACAATGCTCTGAATTGTTTTTCAATTTTGTCCTTGTGTGGGTCCAGGTCTTCGTTATTAATGAGATTAAACCAGATTTCCACTGAGACTAACTTTAGCATCATTGGACTGTAATCTGCTAAAACCCTATGAAACCGCCTTCAATTGCTTTATTAAGTTTAGTGCCTTTCTGTGAAGGAATTTAGAGACTTAAGAGTATCATGATGGCGACATTTCAATAACAATGATGGCCTCAAACAGTCTCTCTTGTAGCATTATGAAACTCACCAATGTTTTGCCCTTTCACGTCAATACAAAAAGTTTCATTCAACAGCTCATTTGATCCTGAAGAACCCAAATAAACTGATTTTCTGTGCTTTTTAAGATCAGCTTAAGTCGCTTCTATTTTGCCACTTAACAGTGCCAATGTGTTTATTTTATTTCAGAATAATTACCTGTTTTCATTTCTTCGGTCCTTTCTATACCTTATTTCATATTACTTTCAGTGTTTGGCACATTGAGTCAGATAAATTAAAAAATATGATAAAGCCCCTCAAAAACAATCCACTTATATTTTATGGAGAAAGAAACAGGTTCATTAGAACCCAGCCTAAAAAGTTCACAAATTAGACCTAAATGTGAGATTGATTTTCCCCCCATGTATCATTATATATTATAATCTCTCTGTTAGACATATACTAGTGAGAGTAGGATAGAGATAGAAAACAGGACCTCACCCTTCTAAAACTATTTATGATTTGATCCTAAAAAACCCAACGGCAAGTGTATCCATATACACTGACCTACTATAAAGCGGACTGATTTTACTTATACTGGTATTGTACCATTGCAATTACAATGAATTTGATTCTGATCTTGCCTACAACACTTCTACATCAGCGTAATTCCACTGCCCTTATTCATCTCTCCCTTGTATCAGGGTAAATCAGGAGTAATGCTACTGCAGCTAGTGCACTTATAGCAGCGTAAGTCTAGTGTGAGAGAGGGGATTATCAGGCCCATCAACATCAGTGATGTGATTTCTGATTTTCTCTGGAGTAAATGAGATCAGAATCCAACCCACTGAATCTTTATCCTGTGCATTCTCCAATATTTTTTATGTTTTCAACTCCCCTTAGGGAGCAGCATGTCAGGCCGGAATGTCAAAGTGTGTATGTGATCGCGTTATCTACAAGTGGATACAGCCTAAAAAGAAGACAGTTCCCAAGACTGATTTTTGCCTCAGTATATTTAAGTACTTCCTTACCTTAAAGTACAAGTTGTTTCATTGACATCAATGGGACCACTCATGTGCTTAAAGTTAAGCACCTGTGTAATGGGTTGCTGGATCAGGGCCTTATAGATTACTGGTAATGTAACATATACCAAATAATGTCTAGATTTAATGTGTGCTGAGCAGTTCATTGAAACCAAGGGATTCTTTCCAGAGACTTAACATCTCCATCCTGTAATCCATGTTGGGAATCACACTGCACAGTAATGCATAAGAGTACATTTGCTGGCTAAATTTTATAACGAAGAACAGCAATTATCATAGTAAATATAACTCTTTGTAATGTGTGTCCCCAAGTACTGTACACATAGGAAATGTACACATAGGAAATGTGTGGTCTATTGATTAGAGCAGTGGACTGGAAGTTAGGACTTCTTGATTCTATTCCCACCTATTGAATCATTGTGAAGCCTTGTGAAGCCATGGTTTACTCCTTTGTAAAATGTGGTTAATGCTACTTACCGTAGTTGTATTATGAGGCTTAATTAATTAATATTGTAAGATGCTTTGAGATCCTCAAATGAAAGAGACTCTAGATGCACTATTGTTCTCACATAAAATTGTAAGCGGGAGTAAGAGATGCACTACTCACGAGGGTTGCTTGGTTGTGAATCCATCGGAATCATGAGCTTGGCACGTGTGGCTCTGCGGGCAGCAAGCGAGCGCTCTAACGTGGACATACTACTTCCCACATCCTCTGTGTCAGGACCTAGTGAAAAGCAACACAGTGGCTATGTTAACAATGGCTATACACCAAACTGTTTCCCTCTTTACCGTACGTCTTGCAGTAAAGTGAATGGATATTTTTTCATACATCTATCATTAAAATTGGTCACTTAAATGGCATCATCTCCTAATAGCTCTGCACAGACTACTTCGGACACCATTCCTGAATAAAATGGTTGTTTCTCATTTTCTTACAACTGTCTTTAAATGTAAATTTCTCCCTTTACAATTACATCCTGGTTTAACTCTCCTTTCTCCCTGCTGCTGAAACAAAAATCGCTTCATAAAAATGACACTAACCCTCTGCCTCAACATTACTTATTACCCACTTCCCTTAAAGTTCAAACAAAGTATCATGGCCAGATTTGGGTACATAAAGTTGGACATCTAAATCCATAATCTAGCACCTAAATAACTGGCCTTATCTGCAGAGATGCTTTATATGCACCCACTAAGTCCCAGCCAATTCAAATGATTGGCTCAGCAGCTACAAAAATCAGGCATTTTATTATTATATTATTTATATTGAAATATAGATGTAGGTATCTTCAGGTAGCCAAACTAAAAGTTTTAGTCCACTTACACTCATACAGAGATGTTTGGTGTAACCAAAGAAGCTAGGGTAACTATCTCTGGTCATGGAGGTACCTTGTTTTCAGTGGGATGTTTGGTACAGTAATTCCCAATGAAACAGAAGATATGTTTTCTGGTTCTCAGATTGTATCATATCTGATATGTACACCTCTACCCCGATATAACGCTGTCCTTGGGAGCCAAAAAATCTTACCGCATTATAGGTGAAACCGCGTTATATCAAACTTGCTTTGATCTACGGGAGCGCGCAGCCCCGCCCCCCTGGAGCGCTGCTTTACCGCGTTATATCCGAATTCGTGTTATATCGGGTCGTATTATAGCGGGGTAGAGGTGTATATTATATTAATATCACATAAGTAGTTATACCACCACGGGGAAAATAAGTTTATTATTGCCATAACAAAATAAACTGAATTTATTTGGTATCTTTGAGTAGTTCACCTCTATTGTGCCTACTCATCTCCACTGGGGCTATTACTTTCTAAACCTCTGAGCAGCTCATAAACTTTTTTTTTAATAAGACTCTCCACAAAACTCTTTCCTTCTTTCCTTCAAATTAGCTTGATTTAGTTTTCAGGACTAAAATCTCAGTCTTGCACCAGTAACTGTTTTAAGGTCCAAAATCTAGTGATTAAATAGGGCGAGGACAATATGTTTTATTCAGTTGGATATTCTAGGATTCCCAGTACTATAAAAGTATCAAAGTATCTAGCCTAGTTGTTTGCATGTATTTGTATCTAGCCCTTCTGGTTAGGCAACTGGTGTGCTGTGACCACTGCTTATCTTGGGTCTGATCCAAAGATCATTGAAGTCAATGGAAAGACTACAGTTGATCTTAATGGGTTTTGGATTATGCCCCATGATCACCTTACTTGTGAATAGATTATAAAGTCTTTTGGGCAGGGATCATCTTTTTGTTGTATGTTTGTAAAGTGCCTAGTGCAATGAAGCTGGGGCCTCTAGGTCCTAATCCAATACAAATTAAAAAAAGAAAAAAGACAAACCACTATGTAAGATATCAAACCCTAAAATCCTGACAGCAACCTATGATTTTTAGATCATTTTAGAGGTTTGAAATCCTATTAGGTCTGCCATTTCTTTCACACTAAAGCCTGTACCTCTTATGGTAGGTAAGGAATAGAGATACAAATAATAGTAGCAGCTGAAGAAATCTAAGCATTTACCATCATATATATCACCAAAGAATCTGCATTATTTAAAACCCTATTTGATTTTCCAGACTAACTTGTCACTGTCACTCATGAGTGATGCAGCTATGCAAACTCATGCCAAATATACTTATATTTTGAATCTATATATTGCTGCTTCTTCCCCACCCCATTACATTTTATTACTGAAAAAAAAATTCTAACAAAAGGGAAACCTGTACTGTTTAAGGATAGAAAAGAAAAGCTAGGCTGCCTATATACTACACTTAAATTGCATTTTTTGCATGAGAGTTTCTTTCTCTCTGGGCCAAATTCTGATCTCACTTACGGTGGCGAAACTCTTTTTTACTGTGTTGTCTCTCTGCTCCATTTTTCATTTGATTTTTTCCCCACTGTGTTCCCCACCACCAATAGAGTCTCCTAAAGTAGAATGCAAACTCAAGACTTGTCTACACGGAGACTTAGTGCATCGCAAGCCAGGAATATACAATATCCTAGTCTGCTGGGTCCACCATGTGGAGCCTGCAGCTGTACACTAAAGTACCATAGGTTTCAGAGTGGTAGACGTGTTAGTCTGTATTAGCAAAAACAATGAGAAGTCCTTGTGGCACCTTAGAGACTAACAAATTTATTTCGGCATAAGCTTTCGTGGGCTAGAACCCACTTCATCAGATGCATGCAGTGGAAAATACAGGAGCAGGTATAAATACATGAAAGGATGGGAGTTGCCTTACCAAGTATGAGGTCAGTATAACGAGACAATTCAATTAACAGCAGGATACCAAGGGAGGAAAAATAAATTTTGAAGTGGTAATCAGAGTGGCCCATTTCAGACAGTTGACAAGAAGGTGTGAGTAACAGTAGGGGGAAATTAGTATTGGGGAAATTAGGTTTTGGTTTTGTAATGACCCAACCACTCCCAGTCTTTATTCAGGCCTAATCTGATGGTGTCCAGTTTGCAAATTAATTCCAGTTCTGCAGTTTCATGTTGGAATCTGTTTTTGAAGTTTTTTGTTGTTGAAGAATTGCCACTTTTAGGATTGTTATTGAGTGACGTTACTTTCTTTGTTGGGCCAGTCTTGTAGTAGGTGACTTCTGAGTACCTTTTTGGCTCTGTATTTTCCACTCCATGCATCTGATGAAGTGGGTTCTAGCTCACGAAAGCTTATGCTCAAATAAATTTGTTAGTCTCTAAGGTGCCATAAGGACTCCTTGTTATTTTTGCTAAAGTACCATAATACACTTTGACTAGCTGGTTCATACAGTAGGGTCCACATGACCAGTTCATATGTGGCAGGCTAGGGCACTAAAGATGTACACCCCGGCTTGCGGTGTACTAATTGATCGTGCAGACAAGCTCTCAATAATGTTTGATTTCCAGCTGAAGTTCTGAGCCAATCATGAAAGAATGGAGTAGAAATCAAACATGATACATATTCTTCTAATTATTAACCGATGCAAAGTAGCATGTCATTTTGGAAAAATGAAATTTACCTGTTGACACTATTATCTGTAGACACTACCAGTTCTGCAGACACTATTGAGTTGCTTAATGTTCGAATTCTTGAAAAATCATTCTTATCCATTAAAGCAATTGGGAATACTTGATTATGATAAGCTAAAACCTTCCAATATTGTATACAATATACTCTGTTCATCAATTGTGGGTCCAGGCAGGGCCGGCTCTAGGCACCAGCAAAACAAGCTGGTGCTTGGGGCGGCACATTTTTAGGGGCGGCATGGCCGGCGCCAGAATGCCGCCCCTAAAAATGTGCCCCGGGCCGCCCTAGCACACCTCCGCTGCTGCTGGCGCGCGAAACAGCTGTTTCGCGCGCCGGGGCTGCTCGGGGTCTCCCCCTCCCTCCCAGGCTCTCAAACCTGGGAGGGAGGGGGAGATCCCGAGTGGCCACGGCGCGCAAAACAGCCGTTTCGCGCGCCGCTGCTCCCCCTCCCTCCCTCCCAGGCTTGAGAGCCTGGGAGGGAGGAGGAGAAGCGGCGCCCGCGCCGCGGCCACTCGGAGTCTCCCCCTCCCTCCCAGGCTCTCAAACCTGGGAGGGAGGGGGAGACTCCGAGTGGCCGCGGCGCGGGCGCCGCTTCTCCCCCTCCCTCCCTCCCTCCCTCCTAGGCTTGAGAGCCTGGGGGGAGGAGGCAGGGCTGGGGATTTGGGGAAGGGGCGGAGTTGAGGCGGGGCCAGGGGTGGGGTAATTAAAAACCGGGGGTGGGGGGCGGCCAAAATTGTTTTTGCTTTGGGCGGCAAAAATCCTAGAGCTGGCCCTGGGTCCAGGTGATTTTTCATTCCCTCAGATCTCAATTTCAGCATACGTATTGCTCCACTTGCATTAGAAGCTACCCATGCAGCTAGTCATGCTGTTATATTAGACAAGAAGTATCTGCCACCATGCCCAGTTGCAGTGTTGCCAACTCTCACAATGTTATTACAAGTCTTCTGATAATTGGTGTGTTTGCTAGAGCCCAGGTTCCTGGAATCTGATTATTATCTTGACAGCATGACTCTAAATACTCCAACACCAGAAGGCAAATAAACAAGGCCTAAATTAATTATTTTTAAATCTCGTGATTTTTAAACCAATCTGTGGATGGCTTGAATTGTGATTTTTGAATGCCTGGAGCTGGCAATACCACCAGAACTGTATTGGGCCTGTTAATCACGGCTGGCACTGGTGGAGGGGGCCTGCAGCAGGGGAGTCCCTCAGAGGCACATTTTAGAACAACCACTGTAGTACCCTTTACAAATGTACATTGCACATTTCCACCCTAAGTTGGCTTGATTTTGCTGGATGCTCCCTTTGGTGGGTCTAGACTCCCCAGTCCTTATGTCTAGGAGTGCAACAATGGGAGGGTGGCAGGCCCATGTACAAGGATTATGAGCACCCTTTTCTCTCTCTGACATAACTGTATACAGCTAGGCCAAATCTGGACCATAGCACCCAGGTTTATTGATTTCAGGACTGACTGTGTTATTCTGCCCCCCAAAGAGAATATTTTCATATCACTACAGATTCTTGAAGTTAAAAACAGCTCCAGGCAGGTTAGAGCTGGAACATTTCAGTGAGCACAATGGTGGTGATATTACCAGACTGTGAGGCACTCTTGCTGCCCAGCTGAGTTTCAGACTGGCTGTGGCTGACTGGCGTGATGTCTTGACAGCTCTGCATCGGCGAGTCTCTTCCTGAGGGGTCAGAACCTGATGGCTTTTCAATATTCTTCATCTCCATCTCTTCATGGTGTATCCAGAGGTCTGGGGGCCTCAAGTCTTTCTGGCTGCCCTTCCTTTTCCCAGCACTATGGGTAGCACGCTTTCTGTGGAAAAAGTCCAGATTGAAATCTAAGAAAATATCCCCCAACAAAAAAAAAAATATCCATAAAAATTAAGTGATCTCAGGTTACGCAACAAATAAATCCATTTAGGTTTGTCCTACAAGGCTTAGGAACCAGTTATCTTGGATCTGACTGCTATGCCTTTAGGCCTCTAGAGATAAATGTATTATAGCCATGATATGTTAAATCCCCAGGGCACGGGGGTGGGTACCAGGTGTCTCTCTGTCTAGCACCAGCTGCTTGCTGATCCATGAAGTGGCACTGGTGTTAGTTCCAGATGAGGCCACTTGCCAATCTGTTAGAGCTAGACATCAAGGTGTCTCACTGACAGCATATGTTTAGGAGATGAATGAAAGGGGCAAGTGAGAGTAAATACTGCTGTTTGCTCCAGAGGGTGGGCTTGGGGCTCAGCAGGGTAGGTCTGTGCACCAGCTGATGTGTAATTGGAGAAAAATTCCTTCCAGAAACAATAGGGGAATTGTGAAGTTCCTCTTGGGAAGACTATAATTTCTGATTTAACTACATATAGCAACAGCAATTGAATAATTCAGGATATATTCCCGCAGTGTCCTGCAGGTCTCATACTTTCCATAAACAGCTACAGCATACATTATATTTCTTAAAAGTATATTAAAACATGATTTTTATCACACAAAAGCTAAGAAATTCAGAGTGATATACCCCACAGCAACATTAACTTTCCTCCTTATGTATATTCATTACAATATGTTCTATCCTTACAAGACCATACAGTGTGTGTGTATATACACAAAACATGCACGCACACACATTCAGCAACATATGTGCATCTGCTGTTAAAGAAAACGTATGCAACTTAAATATAAATCAAGAGCTCTCTGTTGCAGCTACCTAACAAGTCTCATTGGAGATGCATTATTTAAACTCACTTTAAGCAGTCTAAACATATGGAAAACATGCAGCCCCTCTGTTTTATTTTTAATGGTATTTGCAGAACAATCTGCCTGAGCATTCACATAGCATTTTTCATCTGCAGATCTCAAAGCACTTTACATAAACGGATAAGTATGGTCCAGTTTATAGGTGAGGAAAGTGAGATACACCCCAGTGAGGCCAAAATTTTCAAACTTGGGTGCACATTTAGTCATCAGAAAAACAGCAGCTTGATTTTCACAGGTGATGAGCACTCCCAACTCCTGTTCAAACTTCAAAAACAGACTCCAAGAGAAACTGCTGAGCTACAATTCATTTGCAAACTTAACACCATCAATTTGGGCTTGAATAGGGACTGGGAGTGGTTGGCTCACTACCAGGGCCGGCACAACCCATTAGGCAACCTAGGCAGTCGCCTAGGGCGCTGAAATTTGGGGGGCGGCGACCGCGGCAGCCGAACATCTGGCCGCTGTGGTTGTCGGCTGTATTTTGGGGGCGGGACCTTCCGCCGCCTCTGTCGGGGGCGCCATTTTGGGGGCGGGACCTTCTGCCACCTAGGGCACCAAAAAGGCTGCTGGCGCTCCTGCTCACTACAAAAGCAATTTTCCCTCTCTTGGAATTGACACCTCCTCATCAATTATTGGGAGTGTACCACATCCACCCTAACTAAATTGGCCTTCAACACTGGTTCTCCACTTGTAAGGTAACTCCCTTCTCTTCATGTGCCAATATATATTTATGCCTGTTTCTGTAATTTTCACTCCATGCATCTGAAGAAGTGGGGGTTTTACCCATGAAAGCTTATGCCCAAATAAATCTGTTAGTCTTTAAGGTGCCACCAGACTCCCCGTTGTTTTTGTGGATACAGACTAACATGGCTACCACTCTGATACCAACTCCTGTTGAGCCCCACAAGCTATTCAGGCCAAAATGCATTTTCTACATCTACCAAGTCATCACAGGCCTAATTCAAAGACCACTGAGCCAGGAACTCCTGAGTTCTAATTCTGCTCTGCCATTACTTGATCAAGTTGCAATCAATAAAATGAATAACATTTACTTACTGCAGGTATCTTGCATGGGAGTCATGAACATTCATTTGTTTGTAAAGTGCTTTGAAGATATATGGTGCTGAGTGCAACTACTATTAAATCTTAAATGTCTTTTTGGTAATTGAATTAAAAATTAAGATGCACTATTCTTTACTCTTTAACTTTGCAATACACACACAGAGAGAGTATGGAATTATATAGTACACCTTGTGGAATTCACTAAGACACACTACACGTTGAATCTTTTAAGAAGGCTCTTTCCACTTTGCTGAAACATTGCTTCTTGTTATGCAGACACTATCCGAAACAGCTTGGATGAGGCAAATAAGTGAAGACATAGCTGATAAGTCATTAGCATCAGACCTTGGAAAGGATGTTTTGTCCCCTGCAGGAGAACAGCTTTTTGTCTCTGATTTAAACCAATTACTGTACCATATCATAAGTCTTCCAGCAGATAGGGATTCTATCTCCCTGCAGCTGTAGACAAATAAATAGAAGAGAAGCTCAATGAAGCCCTTTGCAATTCACCCCATTTGCCCTGACAGCATCGTACATATAACAGTTGTCGCACTTTTGTTTTTGTAACAGGCTGCAGTAAAGGGAACGCAGCTGATATAAAGATGCTAGTAAGAAAAAAAATCTCTTTACAAATGAGAAGTGATTTCACTTTCAGCTCAGTTATTTCCTGCAGGTTACTATTAAAGGAGTGGAAATGACATGTCTCCCCCACCACCATTCACACCGCCAACAAATGCAACCTAATGCCTGGCAGGCAAGAGTCAAAAACATAAGCTGCAGCTAATGAGCAATGTCAAGGTGGGAGATGCAGAGTGAAACGAAAAAAGAAGATATATCCAAAGGGAAAACTGCAGTGACATACTGAGGATGTCTAATGGCTGCTGACTTATTTGCCTGAATTTTATTTTGCTTTCCTTTAAGTCTCCACCTAGCTTCTCCTACCTCTATACACATTTGCTACCATCAGTTATAACAGTACCTTGCAGGCAATCTTTATTTATTTCTCATACTTTTCCTTTACCCACTTCAGATGCCTAACATCATATTCACTACTTGACAACTTCTGAAGAACAACCTCCTATCATGTAGCTGCTGTGCTCTGGAGTGGCTTAGGAACATAGGATTTACCTAACTGGATCAGACTAGAGGTCCACCTATACCAGTACCTTGCTTCTTGCAGTGGCCAGTAGCTGAGTTTTCTGAACTTCTCAGGTTTAAATTTACATTGCACATGTGAGATTTCATGGTTTTAGCTTGCTGCAAAGGCCATTAATAAGCATTATATTATACAATCTAAGCACAATGTCATTTACCATCCAGTCCTGACAAACTCCTGCAACAGTGAAGTCCACGGGTTGGCTATATACTGCATAACGCAGAATCACAGACACATAGGGCTGGAAGAAACCTCAAGATATCATCTATTTCATCCTTCCATGCTGAGGCAGGGTTAAGCATATCTAGACAATCTCTGCCAAATATTTGTCTAATCTGTTCTTTAAAATATCCTGTGATGGCGATTCCACAACTGGTGCTTAACTATCTTTATTGTTAGAAAGTTTTTCTTAATATGTAACCTAAATCCCTTTAATGCAAACAAAGCTGATTATTTTTTGTCCTACCCTCGGTGGACATGGAGAACAATTTATCACAGTCCTCTTTATTATAACCTTTTACATATATGAAGACTGTTACCATGTCCCCAACAGCCTTCCCTTATCCAGTCTAAACATGAACAATTCTTTTAATCTTTAGTCGTAGGTCATATTTTTTAATATCATCTTTAATTTGCTCTCTATTTACTGCCCTTTACTTTATGTAATTTTGTCTCATTGTTATCTGTCTCTCCACCTGTTGTCTCTTGTTTTATACAAAGATTGTAAGGTCTTTGGGGCAGAGACCATATTTATATTGTGTGCTTCTCCAGTGTCTAGCACAATGGGGTCCTAGTCCATGACAAACAAATAAATACATATATACACACATACATGTGGATACTAGGGAGACGTGTTACATATAGAAGTTAAATTGCCTGATCTTTTATTAATGAATAGTAAGGCTGCACATGAGGATGGGGCACAGGGCTGCCCCTGGCACTGGCCAATGAGGGCAAACAGATGCAGTTCCCACCCGAGGGAAGTATTAGTGGCCATGTTCTGAGTGCATGCCAGTAAACTTCTAGTACTACAGAGGATATGACTACTGAGATGTTTCAGAATGTGAGACAATTCAACATACTTCAAGAGCTGCAGCACCTGCTGTAGGTACTACAGAATAACATAAACCTGAACACTTAATCATCCCACTTTCCTGCTTTTTATAGACATCTACATTACTAGAAAGCTAGTATGGCTGACACATTATTCCTCCTTGAAGTCAGAGACAGAAAATAGCTATTAGGTCTCCTAATCCATCCCTCCATCAGTACAGTGTTTTCCTACAGTATATTTTATAGTGTTTTGCCCACTCATGTTTTAAATGCCTCAAGGAGTATGGCCTTCCCTGCTCTTGGGAGATTACTGTACACTACTTTATTAAAAACTTTCACCGTTAGGAAGGTTTCGTTAATATTCAACACGAATCAACCTTTTTCTTGATGTCATCTCATTCACAGGTTTTGAAACTTACTGGTGATTTTAAAATCAGAGGCAAGTTCCACATTGGAAGCTGGATCCAAAACCCCTTGTTTCAGTATAGGTATCTCTTCATAATGGTCTGAACAAGAGGCTCCGACACCCTCAAATTTGAGGAAGTTTGGCTTCAGACTTTTGAATTCTGGAGCTTGAGCCTGAATTTATTTATTTATTTATGTATTTATTTATTTTTATGTAATGACTTTCCCCCTTCTCCCACACTTTCAGTATAAAAGGTTTAGTTTCGGTTAACTTAGTCTCCACATCCTCCAATCTCTTCTACACAGTAGCAATCCAATAAGAGCTTTAGGCTGCATTCAAAGCCCACTGCAGTCAACAGAAAGGCTCCCATTGTCTTCCATGGGCTTCGGGGCCAGAGCTCAGAACCCATAATTGAAGCTGATTGTCACATTGAGCTCTTCTAAAAACCTGCTTACTTATTTTGGTGCCTAAATAGGGACTGCATATTTTGAAAATCTAGCCTTGAGTGTAGGTACTAAACTCTTTTGGAAATTTGTCTCCCAGTGACTATATTATACTATAAACTCCCCTGCCTCTGAGCTTGACAAGGTCAAAGCTAATTTCAGCAGACATTGAAACAGTTTAGCCACATAAGAACATAAGAACGTCCATATTGGGTCAGACCAAATGTCCATCTAGCCCAGTATCCTGTTTTCTGACAGTGGCCAATGCCAGGTGCCCCAGAGGGAATGAACAGAACAGGGAATCATCAAGTGATCCATCCTTTGACACCCATTCCCAGCTTCTGGCAAACAGAGGCTAAGGATACGTACCCTGCCCATGACCATCCTTTTGTTGCTCTGCACTCTTTTTCAAGCATCAACAAAAATCAATGCAATAGACTTTTGACTTGCACTTCGACTAACTATTTGTCCTCCTCATATGCAAAACATGATTAAATTTTATATCAGAAAGTTCATTCTTTCTTAATAGTATAATTACTGTATAATTCTGAACCAATTAACTGGTAAAATCCAGCAAATTAGGTGACTCCAGTGGAATTTCTTCTTATACCAGGGCCAGATGTCACCCATAACTTTCTGGAATGGAGCACCCACGGAAAAAATAGAGCACACACCAGCAGCCTCCCCGATCAGATCCTCCTCCTCTTCCCAGCGCCTCCTGCCCATCAGCCAGGGCCGGCTCCAGGCACCAGCTTAACAAGCAGGTGCTTGGGGCGTCCAAGGGAGAGGGGCGGCATGTGCGGCAATTTGGGGGTGGCAGGTCCCTCACTCCCTCTAGGAGCAAAGGACCTGCCGCCGAACTGCCACCGCCGATCACGGCTTTTTTTTTTTTTTCCCAATTGCCGCCGCCGGTCGCAATTGCGATCGCGGCTTTTTTTTTTTTTTTTTTGCTTGGGGCAGCAGAAATGCTGGAGCCGGCCCTGCCATCAGCGGGCCCTGCTGATCAGCTTTTCCCCCTCCCTCCCAGTGCCTCCTGCCCACCGCAATCAGCTGTTCAGTGGCATGCAGGAGGTGCTGGCGGCGGGAAAGGAGCAATGACGGGGTGCGCTCGGGGGAGGGGAGCCGGAATGGGGCAGGGCAGATGAGTGCGGGAAGAGGTGGGCGAGGGTGGGGACTTGGGGGAATGGGTGAAGTGGGGGCGGTGCCTGGGGCAGAGCGGAGCTTGAGCACACCCCAGCAACTTAGAAAGATGCCACCTCTGGCGCACCCTACACTGTCCCTTTAAAATATATGAAAATGGTCTCAAATGGTCTAAGTGCTGTTTTCTGGCATTTTTTACATATATATATGAATAACAGGAATAACAGATGTTGACTTTCTTTTGCAGGACAAAAGCCTCACAATAGACTGAAAACTGAGCCTGAATGTCTCCATTTTTCAGCTGCATGGAGAGAGGAAGTCAAATCAGACAGTCTGGTACCTAGAAGGCATTATTAGCCACACAGACAGATAACATTTTTCCTTAAATCAATGGAATTGATTCTTCCCCCCGTTTGATTGAACAGAGAAGGGGTGGGTCATGAGGGGGCTGTTCTGGCTGTCTGATTCTGAGGATCAGCCCTCGGCCCCAATAAATGTTCGAGCTACTTTTTAGCATCTCTAACTTTGCCCCACCACGCCCTCTCCCATTCTACTGTGTGCTCCCAATGTGCTCCCTCCAGGGTAAGCCATGTGTGGCAAAGGGTCTGGAATAGGGAATTCCCATATGACCGGGAAATTCTCTCCACTGGCCAGTTGCATCCAGTTTCTGGAACGTTTGTACCCCTTAAGTGGCACAATGTGGCTGGATCTGATTACATATTTCAGCCTGACTCCACATCCTCTCAATGCTCATTTGAGGACCTTGCTCATATCATCTTTGAAACCTAACAACAGAAAAGTGGCCACTTTTTTGTCTGTTTGTTCAGGTATTTGCCAGCAACATACTTCCTCTGTTGCGCTGAAGAACGCCTGGTGCAGATCACAGCCACGATCACCACCACCACCACTGTAATGACCCCAACGGTGACCACAATGATTACTAGAAGGTTGCTGTTCTTTTGAGGCGTTACGCTGCCATGTGGAGGGTGCATCTGCCCTATGGGAGGTTCTGAAAAAATATAAATGATGAGAGAGTTTCAGCAGCAAAATTTAACAACAGAGTGTAAAAAACAGATGTGATGTACAACAACAGTTGGCAGAGACTGCTAGATCTGGTATATAGACCTTTTGCCCATCAGATTGCCTGGATAAGTTTTGTCCCCAGTTGAAAGAGACAGGAAAAAAAGATATTTTATGCCACACAAATACTTCTCTGACATAATTGATGAAAGGTCATGGCTTATGAGAAATAGCCTACTTATTTCATGCCCAGGAAGACAAATTGCTTGATGCAGTGTGATCACAATTTACCCCCCTTCTCTTTCAGAAGCCACCCATAAAAAAGGCACAATTTAAAGCCTGTCTCGGGTGTGTGAATTCTACTTAAAAACAGACAGTCGGTTCAGAATGGTGTCACAAAGCACTGAAATTTATGTTTCACTGTGTTTCAGTGGTATAGCAAACTGGAAAATATTGAAGCAGTAAGGACTGAGGTGCAAGGTGTTTACTGGAAATTAATGACCAGCTGCTGGGAGTTGATAGCTATCAGCTCACTATTGCTATTAGCAGCTAAAACTGAAAAAAAAGGCAATATGCATTTTTATTCCTTACATAGCCTCTATTGATATTTACCGAACAATTAATGTCTTGTGTATTAGCCAATCTGAATGTGTGATTCATCTCTCAAGATTCCATTCAGCCCATAATAAGCCACAGATTATATTGTATTGTATTTATTGATATAGCTCCTCTGATGTAAGGTGTTAATCATGCTTCACTTGGAACACAATAGCAGATAGAGAGATCAATCCTCTGAGAATCTGTGCTGAGAATCCTCATTTTCCATTAACTTCAATGGAACAACAAGACTGGACCCCAAATGATCAAGTTACATCATTTCTTGTTTCAGATCCCAATACCACTGATTTCAAAGATTGGGCCCTTGCTCACTAGTTTTTATGGATGCTATTACATGGTGGATGGCACATTTTTCAACTGCGTTGACAGCTTCTTGCATAATTTACATAGAAAAATAATTACTCCCCTTGCATACCATCCAGAGAGGGCCCAATCCTGCAGTCTTTATTCAACAAAATTTCCATTTCGGTCAAAGGAAGTTTTTGCCTGAGTAAGGACTGAAGGTTCAGGATCATACATTATAAACACTAGCATAGGACAATATGCACTTTGGTTATTTTGTCTGCTAATGGATCCTATAAAGACTAAGAGCTCAGGAAAACCAAGAGATGATGCCACTTAAGTTTGGAGAACTTGTCAATAACTTCATGAGCAGAGTCTGTCAAGAGATTTCAAACAGTGTCAGCATCCCAAAAGCCCATCTGTAACTTTAAAAAAGTGACTGTGAAGTCATTTTTCCTTCATTAGAACTGAATGAGCACATGCCAAAGGTCAAAGCTTTGTAAATTGCCATTTTAGCTAGTGATAAATGTAATTTTATTGTAATTTTCTATCTTCATTCTGTACTGTAGTGTGATTTCTTTACATAACAAATTAATTTGTTTAAATAAATTGACTTTTTCTCATAGTTCTTTTTCAGGCAATGGAACATGACAAGCAGTTGTGAGTTTCATGGCTTTTGTCATTAGAATGACCTCGTACAGGAATTCAGTAGGTTTTTTTTCATTTCCATATTGTTTATAAGGAATATGACATAGAATCATAGAATCATAGAATATCAGGGTTGGAAGGGACCTCAGGAGGTCATCTAGTCCAACCCCCTGCTCAAAGCAGGACCAATTCCCAACTAAATCATCCCAGCCAGGGCTTTGTCA
Organism: Emys orbicularis; assembly: GCF_028017835.1. Classification (NCBI taxonomy): domain Eukaryota; kingdom Metazoa; phylum Chordata; order Testudines; family Emydidae; genus Emys; species Emys orbicularis. The sequence continues at coordinate 18,249,640 of NC_088688.1, read as the reverse complement.
AGCCGGGCCTTAAAAACCTCCAAGGAAGGAGACTCCACCACCTCCCTAGGTAACGCATTCCAGTGCTTCACCACCCGCCTAGTGAAATAGTGTTTCCTAATATCCAACCTAGACCTCCCCCACTGCAACTTGAGACCATTGCTCCTTGTTCTGTCATCTGCCACCATCGAGAACAGCCGAGTTCCATCCTCTTTGGAACCCCCCTTCAGGTAGTTGAAGGCTGCTATCAAATCCCCCCTCATTCTTCTCTTCTGGAGACTAAACAATCCCAGTTCCCTCAGCCTCTCCTCATAAGTCATGCGCTCCAGACCCCTAATCATTTTTGTTGCCCTCCGCTGGACTCTTTCCAATTTTTCCACATCCTTCTTGTAGTGTGGGGCCCAAAACTGGACACAGTACTCCAGATGAGGCCTCACCAATGTCGAATAAAGGGGAACGATCACGTCCCTCGATCTGCTGGCAATGCCCCTACTTATACAGCCCAAAATGCCGTTAGCCTTCTTGGCAACAAGAGCACACTGTTGACTCATATCCAGCTTCTCGTCCACTGTGACCCCTAGGTCCTTTTCTGCAGAAGTGCTACCTAGCCATTCGGTCCCTAGTCTGTAGCTGTGCATGGGATTCTTCTATCCTAAGTGCAGGACTCTGCACTTGTCCTTGTTGAACCTCATCAGGTTTCTTTTGGCCCAATCCTCTAATTTGTCTAGGTACCTCTGTATCCGATCCCTACCCTCTAGTGTATCTACCACGCCTCCTAGTTTAGTGTCATCGGCAAACTTGCTGAGAGTGCAGTCCACACCATCCTCCAGATCATTAATAAAGATATTAAACAAAACCGGCCCCAGGACCGACCCTTGGGGCACTCCGCTTGAAACTGGCTGCCAACTAGACATGGAGCCATTGATCACTACCCGTTGAGCCCGACGATCTAGCCAGCTTTCTATCCACCTTACAGTCCATTCATCCAGTCCATACTTCTTTAACTTGGCAGCAAGAATACTGTGGGAGACCATATCAAAAGCTTTGCTAAAGTCAAGGAATAACACATCCACTGCTTTCCCCTCATCCACAGAGCCAGTTATCTCATCATAGAAGGCAATTAGGTTAGTCAGGCATGACTTCCCCTTGGTGAATCCATGCTGACTGTTCCTGATCACTTCCCTCTCCTCTAAGTGTTTCATAACTGATTCCTTGAGGACCTGCTCCATGATTTTTCCAGGGACTGAGGTGAGGCTGACTGGCCTGTAGTTCCCCGGATCCTCCTTCTTCCCTTTTTTAAAGATGGGCACTACATTAGCCTTTTTCCAGTCATCCGGGACCTCCCCCGATCGCCATGAGTTTTCAAAAATAATGGCTAATGGCTCAGCAATCTCATTCGCCAACTCCTTTAGCACCCTCGGATGCAGCGCATCCGGCCCCATGGACTTGTGCATGTCCAGTTTTTCTAAATAGTCCCGAACCACTTCTTTCTCCACAGTGGGCTGGTCACCTTCTCCCCATATTGTGCTGCCCAGTGCAGCAGTCTGGGAGCTGACCTTGTTTGTGAAGACAGAGGCAAAAAAATCATTGAGTACATTAGCTTTTTCCACATCCTCGGTCACTAGGTTGCCTCCCTCATTCAGTAAGGGGCCCACACTTTCCTTGACATGTATAGTAAACACCTGTAAAACAAAATTAGCCCTTCCTCCTTCCCTAGTTCATGCATCCATCCTCTGTTCTCGCCACAAAACTCAATTTTTCCATGAAGCCAACAACTATTAACCCAAATCTGTAAAACTTCTGTCAACCACTTGCTATATCAAGCAAATTAAACAAAGCTGCAAGATAGAACCTTTCTGAAGGCTTTTCAGTAAATTTTATCTCAAAAGTCTACTTAGACTATAAGCTTCACAAAGCATGGACTGTGCCTTCTGTGTCTTGTACAGAGCACGTGGTGGATGCTTAAATAATAATTATTATTCCTATAGAAACAGTAAACAAATGGCAGGTCGGGTGTTCCATTCTTCACCATGTGAAGCAGGAGTAAGTCCATGGATGTAACACTAGTGTGAAATTGATACAAGATGGAGGAAATTGCTAAAGGCTTATTTAAGTTTTTCTCTTGCAACCCAGGATAGTGATTCATGTAATAAAGTACTGACTGGACTGGTCTGATCATTATTAAGGTTGCAGAATCCATGTTCACACATTTTCCTCCAAACAAGATGTCCTGGACTCCAAACCCTCCTCAATGTCTTTGAAGCCAGGAACAGGAATAGGCACAGGGAACTTCAAACAAATGCCATAACAACTTAAAGACATATCCAGACAGTAGTAATCATTTAAGCACACACACTACCTTTAGCATCTGAACATATAAACCACAAATTGATATTTTCTAGAGGTAATAGGAAGGGTTTTCTTTTGTTTAAAATCACAGTATCTCTCATGTCTTAATATAACACTTGCTGAAAAAGACTGGAGAAGCTTCCATTAAAAAAAAAACACCAGGTTAAATAACAGCCTTCATTCTAGCTTTCACACAAAATAATATCCTTTAGAAACATCCATATTTTCTATAGTTTTCTCAGGGACTTAAGACTACACAGTAAATATGAATTATTTGGAATCAAGAAGCCTCAGATTGATTATTGCTTTGGAGGACAGGGTCATAATTCAAAATGATCTGGACAAATTGGAGAAATGGTCTGAGGTAAACAGGATGAAGTTTAACAAAGACAAATGCAAAGTGCTCCACTTAGGAAGGAACAATCAGTTTCACACATACAGAATGGGAAGAGACTGTCTAGGAAGGAGTATGGCAGAAAGGGATCTAGGGGTTATAGTGGACCACAAGCTAAATATGAGTGAACAGTGTGATGCTGTTGCAAAAAAAGCAAACGTGATTCTGGGATGTATTAACAGGTGTGTTGTGAGCAAGACACGAGAAGTCATTCTTCCGCTCTACTCTGCGCTGGTTAGGCCTCAACTGGAGTATTGTGTCCAGTTCTGGGCACCGCATTTCAAGAAAGATGTGGAGAAATTGGAGAGGGTCCAGAGAACAGCACCAAGAATGATTAAAGGTCTTGAGGACATGACCTATGAAGGAAGGCTGAAAGAATTGGGTTTGTTTAGTTTGGAAAAGAGAAGACTGAGAGGGGACATGATAGCAGTTTTCAGGTATCTAAAAGGGTGTCATAAGGAGGAGGGAGAAAACTTGTTCACCTTAGCCTCTAAGGATAGAACAAGAAGCAATGGGCTTAAACTGCAGCAAGGGAGGTTTAGGTTGGACATTAGGAAAAAGTTCCTAACTGTCAGGGTGGTTAAACACTGGAATAAACTGCCTAGGGAGGTCGTGGAATCTCCATCTCTGGAGATATTTAAGAGTAGGTTAGATAAATGTCTATCAGGGATGGTCTAGACAGTATTTGGTCCTGCCATGAGGGCAGGGGACTGGACTCGATGACCTCTCAAGGTCCCTTCCAGTCCTAGAATCTATGAATCTATGAATTTGGATTTTAAACAACATTGTTCAGCTTCAAAGAAGTGGCATAAAGCAGTGCAAATGGGTGTCCAATGTCCCGCAAACAAGCCATTATTTTACTGTGCAACTTCTTTCTCAATTGTGTGCTATAGGGGAGTTACAAAAGTCTTCGTCAGTTCTTGATTTTCAAATGCTTTGTGCCTTTTTTTAATCATGAGAAAGAGCTTTAGAAAAGTTTGTTTATAATTGAACCCTACCTCATGTGGTGAGGTTTCTGCTGATAAGGCTATAGTTGGTAAAAATGATCTAAAGTCCAGGCCTACCTTGATCTGATAAAAGAAAATTCTTAAGTACAAAACAAAGTAGGGTACTAATTAGATGGATCTGATTTTGTCTAAGATACCATTACTAAGTTGCTGGTAACAGCAGGAGCTATGTCTAAAATATGAAGCATACATCTGTCAACTGGCAAAATATTGCAGGGAAACGTTACTGAGTTCAGTATTCCCTCCCTGTCTTGTCTGTGGAAAGTAATCAGTCTCACTTAATCAGTTAGGTGCCTTGCAATAATTGTGTATTTTCCAGACTGGCTTTATACAGCACCTCAGGTGCTCTGTTCTTCTCATTTGTTCAATAATGTGAAAACTAAAGCTCCATTAGGTAACTGGGGAGGAAAAGGTGTTGATAGCATATCTAAAACTCAGGTGATAGTGGTCAGATTCAGTTAATCTTTAGTAATCCACAGCTTTTCCTCTTGTGTCTTGCTATATCAGCTCAGGTTTAATTAAGATTGCATTTGCCAACAGGAGGTTTAACACACTGAAACAAAATACCATGAAATACTTTTTATGATGTTTTCCCTTTAAGATCTTTTGGTTCTCTGTTTTATTTCTTATACTTCCTTCTTATCATTTTTCTTATGATGTGAGATATAACTAAAATATCTCCTATGAAGAAAATAGCTAACTGGTTTTACAATAAGCTTCTACTAGGGAAAGAACATCTTTTTGACTGGAAATATGACAGAGATTTATTTTTTACTTTCCTGGTTCAGCTTCAAACAGCCAAAACAGATTTTTTTTAACTTGTCACACACAAAAAAAGAGGGCTACCTTTCCGACATGCTTTTTAAAATGGAATAATTTCCTCTTTCTGTAGTTTAAATTTGCTAAATCGACAATACATATAATAACTATTTAGTTATTGGTTAGAAGCTGTCAAGGAATAATTAAAATTTCTCAATTTCATTTTACTCTTTAATCTCCTTTAATCTCTTTTCTCTTACAGGCTACTTTGCACCAGTGCTTATAGAGATACCTCAGTTGGAAATGGAATATAATACTACTACAGGCTTCCTCATAGCAAAATCTTAACAATAACAGCCTTGTTTAAATTTCACTTAACTCCACCTGGTCTTCCTCTCTCAAGTGTACTAAGATCCATTAATGTCTATCTAACTATAGTATTTGAAATATGATTTCAACTCATCAAAACTGTTCTTCCTCTTCGTCTACTGGCTTAGGGCATACAGGGGAAGCAGTAGACAGGATATATATTGATTTTAGAAAGACTTTTGACACGCTCTCATATGACATTCTCATAAGCAAACTAGGGAAATGTGGTCTAGATGAAATTCCTACAAGATGGGTGCACAGCTGGTTGAAAGACCATACTCGAAGAGTAGTTATCAATCGTTCCCTGTCAAACTGGGAGAGTGTATTTAGTGGGGTCCCACAGAGGTCATTCCCGGGTCCGGTTCTATTCAATATTTTCATTCATACTTGGATAATGCAGTGGAGAATACGCTTATAAAATTTGTGGATGACACCAAGCTGGAAGAGGTTGCAAGCACTTTATAGGACAGGATTAGAATTCAAAATGACCTTCACAAATTATAGGCTAGGTCTACACTACCCGCCTGAATTGGCGGGTAGAAATCGATCTCTCGGGGATCGAATTATCGCGTCTCGTCGGGACGCGACAATTGATCCCCGAATCGACGCTCTTACTCCACCAGCGGAGGTGGGAGTAAGCGCCGTTGACTGGGAGCCGCGGAGGTCGATTTTGCCGCCGTCCTCACAGCGGGGTAAGTCGGCTCCAATACGTCGAATTCAGCTACGCTATTCGCGTAGCTGAATTTGCGTATCTTAAATCGACCCCCCCCCCCCGTAGTGAAGACCTGCCCATAGAATTAGTCTGAAATCAGCAAGAAGACTGAGGGGGGACATGATAACAGTCTGCCATTCTTTTAAGGTCTGTTATAATGAGGATATTGATCAATTGTTCCTCATGTCCACTAAAGGTAGGACAAGAAGTAATGGGCTTAATCTGTAGCAAGAGAGATTTCAGTTAGGACACTTGTCTAACTATAAGGGTAGTTAAAAGCTCTGAAATAGGTTTCCAAGGGAGATTGTGGAATCCCCGTCACTGGAGGTTTTAAAGAAAAGTTTGGACAAACACCTCTCAGTAATGGGCTAGGTTTACTTGGTTCTCCTCAGAGCAGGGGCTTGATGACCCTTTCCAGCTCTATATTTCTATGATTCTGTAACACAAACTATCATACTCTGAATGGGATTTTGAAAATCTCACCCATATATGAACTGAGCAACCTTATAAGTGGTGAAGAAGGTTGTTGGGAGGGAGAGAGAGGATGTGGTTTACTACTGAAAAAGGACTTAATAATGAAACTTAATTGGATGGAGTCTAATTTAGTCTATATTTACCATTAAGGCTGCTTCTGTCAATCAAGTTCGTGTCAACTGGCCAATAGGCCCCATCTCCATGACGACCTGTTAACAGAAAAGCATGTGTCAGAAACAGAATGACAGATAAACTGATCTAAGTGCGATCTGCTGCTTGAAACAGAGTCTATCTGACAATATTTAAGCCATTAGACAGCGAGGGGAAAAGTAATTCTGTATGTGCATGAGAAAATCTGTCATAAAAGTCGACTTTTAAAACAAGCTGAATTTCAAGCCTTTGAGAAGCTTGCCTCTTTAAATTCTTTCTCCAATAGTCCTTGTTAAAGTGACAAAATAAGGTGAGGCAGTCGTATCAGTCAGAATGTTCTTCCTCAAAAGCTGACAGATCTGATGGAAAAGTTAGTTCATAGTTCAGATGACAGACATAATATTGGGCTTCCCTCACACTTCAGTGGCTTATGTTCATTGATGGCTCCCAATTGACATTTCTTTGAGTGCAGGTAAATTGTCATTATTATTCTACAAGGTGACAGTACATCTCATCTAGTGTCTGGATGTCTAGTATTCCTTCTGTTACTTGCCACAGAAGGTAAGTTTAATATTTGATTATATTCTTTTATGGGGGAAATAACCCCTGTATAGTTCAGTTTATGAACTGGCGTTCTTGGGGGGAGGAGTAGGGGGGTTATACTTAATATTGAATCAAATCAGTCAGAAGAATGTAAGAACACTGTAAAATTGTCAAATAGTATTCTACAAGATATTAAGCAAAAAAAATTCATTTTATTTCATCCCCAGAAATATTATTTTTCACGGAATTGCCATTTTTTACATTGAAAATGCAGGAATTTCAAAATGGATATGACATGACTATTGTTCTAAAGAAATTACAAAATCTCCTTCAAAATTAATCTTTGTTGTTTTTTTTAAAAAGAACATTTGCCCCATTTCACAGGTTTTGCACAAAAGTGGAAAGTAAGGAAAACTTTGACCTCTGAGATGTTCATATTTTGAACTTAATTTGTTGTATGCTTATACCAATAAGCAATTTTAGGCCCAAATTCAAAATGGTGGCTATGGCTCCCTTGAGCCATCCAGGTGATGATTCTGTGCTGTTGCCAAGGTCTAGGCTTATGCCTTCCCCATACCTGGTAGATGGGCCTGGCAGTGTTGGTAGGGGGCAGGGTAGAGCTCTGCTATACTATGCCTATCTTCCACTGGTGTAGGATCAATCAAGGACCATAAACCACTGGTAGAATGTAGTGCAGCTCTGGTGCAGGACAGAATCCGAATAGCAACATACTGCTAATATGGATGAAGCTTATACTAGCAAATCTGTGCTCTTGGCAATATTGCTTATTCCACCTCCATCCCGCTCAGCAAAACAAGCTGTACCAGTAAAAGTGCAATTTTGCATTTATTACTGCATTTACATTAGGGTATTCTGCTGGCACATCTATGTTTGTCAGGGATTGCACCCTTTCACACCCCTAACCATTACAGCTATACAGCAGACATCTGTAGTGTCTGCATGGCCTGAGTAATGTACTTTCCCAATAGATAATGAGGTGACTAAGTAGATGGTATTCTTCCCTCTGAGTTAGTAATAAATCAGTGTCATAGCATGGAGTCATGGAGCCCTGTTCCTTCCATCTTTCAGATGAGACATGAAAATGAGCCAATGACCAATTTTGGACATTAAGGAACCCATGAGTCTTTTTAGAAAAGTTGTATGGGGGCATTTAACCCAAAATGTTCTAATTAAATTCCAGCTCTGGTATCTAGTGTTTAACTACTTCAAATCCCTCAGTAGTTGCAGCTGGAAAACATTTTCTTCACTTACTACCATACTCTATTATTATTGTTGTGCATTGTTAAACAGTTGCTGCATTTCATTCTAGAGGTAGCTGCATTTTGGGGGAGTATGAAATGATTCCTATGAATAATTTTGTCTATCCATTTGTAAAGTGCTTTGCAATGAAAGGAACTATATAAATGTACGATCATTATCAACATAAGTGACTTCAACATAATCATCTTTTCAATCAGCATAATTGCACAGCAAGGCTGTACAATATTTAGCTGTAACAAGTAACAGGCAAAAATGAGATGAATGTCGGATGCACTGTAATTCTATTTACAAAAACTGCAAATATTCCCAGGTTTGCACTAGAAGCTTTCAATATATGGGGATAAATGGTCAATAGAACTAAGTACATTGGGTGTCTCAGTGGGAGATGCTGGTGGGTACACAGTATTTGTTTAAAAAATTGTCCTTACTTAGGCGTCTAAGTGGGAGTTAATCTCTTTTGAAAATCTAGCCCCTACTGTCTGCTTTAACACCTCTCTACAATTTAAGATATTAGAACTCTTCAAGGCATTACATGTCACATTAACTGATGTACAAATATTTTAGAAACTGGAGGCCAATTTAAGGTTTCATGATCCTCATGAAATCATTGATTGAGTAACTGAGCAAAGTACAAACAACATGGCTATTTCAGAGTCCTAAGGCCAGAAGGGACTTTCAGATCATCTAGTCTGACCTCCTGCACATCATAGGCAACAAAACCTACCCAGTTATCCCTGTAATGAGCCCAATAATCTGAATTAGACTACAGTATTTACAGCTCCCAGGAGACTAAACTGCTCTGTCCCACACGCAGAGAATAGGAAGGACTGAGATGCCGCAATAGCTAGACCCCTGTAATGGCAGGGAATTGATTTGATGAGACTTCTTCCATGTTCATCTTCAACTGAATCCCATCAACTGAATTACCCTACAGGCAAACCACGGTGAACCTGACCAGAGTAAGAGGAACGCCGGGATCCAAAGATCAAATAACACTTACTACAGGGCTAGGTTAAAGCACAGGTAATATAGGCTTTTACCTAGAGACCCAGCTCTTGAAGTCGTATGATTATAAATAAAATGAAGTTTCTAGCTGTAATAGTTATTCTTGAAAATCTGACCCAGAGGTAATCAACACAGTGATGTCGGTCTGAGTGGTCACACATCATGAAACAATAGCACTGAAAGGAATAAACGACGCTATACATCTTCCTGGGATGTTACCGCCAAGAATGCTGCTTTTAAGAACATAAGAATAGCCATACTGGGGGTAGACCAATGGTCCATCTAGCCCAGTATCCTATCTCTGATAGTGGCCAGTGCCAAATACTTCAGAGGGAATGAACAGAACAAGGCAATTTTGAGTGACCCATCCCCCATCTTGTCCAGTCCCAGCTTCTGGCAGTTGGAGATTGGGGTTGTGTCCTTGATCATCTTGGCTGATAGCCATTGATGGACCTATTCTCTATGAGCTGCTTAGGACGGCCCTGAAAACACTCAGTGTATGGCAGGAGGAGAAGAGTGCAGCTATACCCACTTAAGCAAATACCCCAACTTCTGGGGTAAACAATTGGGGGGGCCTCTGCTGCCACTCCTTTCTCTCTTGGGAAGGACCCTGCTTCTGTTCCTGGGGGAAAGAAGGATGCCCCATGATGCTCTGGTAGGGGAGGGGGACCCCTGACACTATGCAAGGGGTGGGGGAGGCACAGGCACAAGCAGTGAGGTTAGAGCCATGGGGGATCCTGTGTTGTGATGTCTCCAGATTGCCCTACTCTGCACCTGACCTACCTTTTTAATAAAAGGAAAACTTATAAAATGCCCTTTTAGGGGTGGTGGGGGGTTAAGCTTCCTGGTGAAGCAAAATGATCTAGTTTTATGCATGAAAACTAATGTTGGAAGCTAGATGCTAAAGAGTAAACAGTGCTGGTGCAGGACTACTAATGCTGTACTTCAAGCCAACGTGCCTTCGTGGAAGCTTTCTTCATCTAGCTCTGTGTGGAGTTTACCACATTCTTCCTTTTGAAAAGTAAAATGATGCACAAATCCATTGCTACTTTGAGCCCAAGTGCTTCATTATGGCTTGATGTCTCATTCTCCCATTAGCCTTCATACTTAATCTCATCTACACACAAAAACACGTCCTTTGTGAATCCTTTTGCACTTCCAACATCACCTCCTATCTTGCTAATCCTGCCTCATATCACTGTGATTTTTTTTTCTGCCTCACCCAGAACTGTTGCTATTCCCCTGTACAATCTTCCCCTGGATGAAACCCCACCTTTCTCATGTCTCCTTCTTTAGTGGAGACCTTATATTTTCCCCTCAATATCTGACCTATGTAGTTGGCACAAGGCTGGGTTCTTGATACTCTTCAGTTTTTCTCTGAGTTGTGTAACAGATGGCAGAATTCAAACTAGCAGAAATATGTTCAAGAAGTGCCAACTTTTCACTCAAATTATGCAGAAAGGATGGTTTTAACTTTGGACATCACTTCAGTGTGAATGATTTCTGACCTTTCTATTTCCCATTTGTCCTATGTCTTCAATTAGCTCCTTCTTATGAATGCTTCTATGACTAAAGTCCTCCACTGGAAAATGTCCTTTCTCCCACAACTATAGCTCAACTACCATTATTTTTAATACATGTTTTAACTTTGCCTCATCAAGGCCACAAAACTAGAAGTTCCCCATGACTACAAATTTTCTTTTTCTTGTCAGTTCTCCAGCATTTGTAAATCTGTCATCACTCCTGCTGTAACTCTAGCGGACTTCTTCCTTGTTAGCTCATTTTTCCTGATTTATGCTTCAGCATTTATATTTTATCTACTGAAAATCCCTTATCTCCAAACTTCAGGTATCCCAGAATGCCCTGGCCAGACTACTCTCACTCCAGGAAATATTGCTTCCATTATGTTTAATGTTCACTATATTATACATGGGTACTTGCTATGAAGAGTAGTGACTTCATTATAGTACGTCTTGCTCTCCATGAAGGACTCATCGTCTGATTCATCTGGCCCAGATATATCCTTTCTCTACCAATGTTTTCAGCCCTATACTCATTTAACCCTGGGAAAACTGGCTGAGAAGTAGTCTTATTTCAGTTTACAGAAGCTGTAAGCAATTTTCCTTCCCTCCAGGAGCCATAGTTTGAGACATGATGCCAACTATAAGCCCTTCGGCGCTGTGCATGGATACCAGCCAATGCGAGGCTGTAATATGACCGTCCTATTTTACTTCAACAAAAAGCCATTTCTTATGGGGCACATGATTTCTCTCTACAGGCACCACAGCTGCCAGAACAAGCTCCAATACACTAAGGGACACTCCTCAGACATAGTGTACAATGGGCAAAAGAAAATGTAAGATAGCCCAGTTCTGTCATTTCGTGCTTCATGATATTCATAGACATCTTCGTTGCCAAGTTTAGGGATTGCCTCCTGGTTTTTCACCCTTGTATTTCCTTAGAGATACTGACAGTTTTCAATCATAAAAAAGAAAATTATATTTAGTCAAGAATGTCTCAATTAAACCTCTTCATTGTGCCAACACACCAAAAGCAGTTCTTCTGCCATAGGATTAATGTTAGCACAGACAGCTTTGGATGTAAGCTGCAGCATCACCCATTCTGGAAGCCACTGAGCATTCTATGTGCCCGCACCCTTGGGTGCTAACTTGGCCATCCACTTTGTCTGACTCTGCAGGCCTTATCATGCACACAAAGGTGAATCTTGTGACTAAGGCACTGGATTGGGACTCAGGAGATCCAGTTTCAATTCCTGGCTCTGCCACAGTGAGTCTGGTCTAGTCACTTAAGGTATGGCTGCACTGCACTTGGGTGTGAGCCTCCCACCTTAAGTAGACAGACGTGGGTTTGTGGGGCTCATGCTAACGTGCTAAAAATAGCTGTGTGGATGTTGTGGCACTGGCAGAGTTTTGGGCTAGCCACCTGAGCTCATACTCACCCTATTTCCTGGGTCTGAGCTCAGGTGATTAGCCTGAGCCTCCACTGGTGTTGTAACATCCACACAGCTATTTGTAGTGCGCTAGCGCAAGCTCTGCTAACACAAGGCAGCCCACCCAGGCTGCAAAGCTGACTCCCACCGGCAGTGTAGACATACCCGTAGGGGCAGATTTTTCAAAACTGCTCAGCATGGTGGGTGCTCATTTCTTTTGACAATCTGGTCCTTAGTTTCAGAATGAGAGCTGCTGGGTGCTAAGTACTATTGACAATTTGGCCCTTATTTAGGTGGTTAAATGAAGCTGAACTCTTTGGGAAACTTGGGGCCAGTTGAGGGTGCTCAGCACTAGAAAAGCTTTCCTTGAGACATAAAGCAGCTGCAAGAGAGAAGGTCTGAAACAACTGAGGCTGGCCTTCTAGCAGCTTTAGAGAGGAAGCTCAGATTGGATTGCCAAGCTGCCACCTGGGAAACTGGCTATAAAAGCCGGCAAGGTGTATATAAAGGCAGAGTAAGGAAGGCTGATGGAGAGAAAGGAGCAACAGGAGTTGGAGCCTGGAATTGACAGACAGGAATTTGCAAGAGGAAGTAGGAATCTGATTACCAGGAAATCCATCCACAGGAAATCTACCCACAAGGGCCTGCAACAGTTTGTTGTAAACATGATAGACAGAATGTGGGACTGGAAAAGTGGCACACAGAAGAAGAAAGATAAGACTAACTTGCACCATAATTACTACACTGTATAGATCAAGGCTGCAACTCCACTAGCTGCTCTTTGTCAGGAGGATTGCTGCTCCCTTTTAGACAATAATCAGTAGATTGGGAAGATGACTCTGTCTGCATCCACTCAGCCAGCAAGAAGGATGCCAGAGTCACTCAATCCAACTCTTGGGTCTGAGACAGCCCCTTTTGCACCACTCCAATGGCTAACCAGGATTCCTCAAGTTTTGGGAAATTCCTACCCCTGTTGCTACAGTCCTGGTGTAGGGAGCATGGCCAAGATGTTACTGAATTCCATCTATCCTCAGCTGCTTGAATGGCCTCTTAGAGGTGCTGACACCTGGGCATAAATTAGATCTGTTCTAGTGGGTCCCAGGATTAGGCAGAGGATGCTGTAAGAGACATAAATCTATCTGTGCCCCCTACGAGGTCCTGTACCAAGCAGAGTTCAACCACATCCAAGAATGAGGGTCACAAGAGTGCCCAGGAAGTGTAGGAGGAGAAAGGCCACAGGGGAGAATGTTCACAGGGTCTTAAGCTAGCTTTCCTTCAGCCAGTTAGATCCTGATCTATTTCCTGGAAGGAAACTGGAGTTTTGAGTAGAGATGAAGTTATCCCTTGACTACATTAGCTATATCACCTCTGGATTTGCTCAACTTTCAGTTTCAAACATTGTATTTTCTCAGCGCAGCAAAAAATAAAACCAATGTTCAGTTATATCTGTTTAGCTTCTTTTCCAAGAATGCTAGCTATGCATTGCTCATTAGCAAAGCTTTCAGTGTCTCTAACACTAAGGATGACTTTCTATTGGCTGTTTCATAATATTAGCCATATAACTGAATCCCTACTGACTTTGGTAGTGGGGAGATGTTCCACAGACAAACATGGCATTTTAATTTCTGTTTTCCTTAATCTCCTTGCTTAATATTCATACAGAAATAGAGTATTTCAACCCACAGCATTATTTGTTTAGAAATAATCAGACATGCTGCCGAAAAAGTGGCGCATGCCAAAAGTCATCAGCCTCCCAACATCTGGTAAAGACCCAAACCAGGCATCAAACTACCACGTGCTATTGTTGCTTTCTATGTGTCTTAAGATTTTAGAGCACCTAATTTTACAGTGAATAACATGAGAGGTGGAGAACATCCTGAATGTCGAGGAAGGAGACTTTCAATAAGATCAAAGCACATGCGAGTACTTGTGCTAACCACATTAATCCAAAATGGTTTTCAAAGAAACCTAAAAACAGGCACTATTTTCTTTGACCTCACTGCAGCATATGATGTGGTATGGCGCATGGGTCTACCTGTTAAAATATTAAGAATCCTTCCACCATGGGTCACTGATGTCATCAAACTGCTACTCCGAGACAGATGGTTCAAGGTGCATGTAGGTGAGAAAACAAGTGCTTGGAAAAAACAGATGAACGGGTTGCCCCAGGGGTCTGTTCTAGCCCCAACCTTATTCAATATATACATCAATGACCTGCCACCAACCCAGTCATGGAAGTTCATTTATGCAGAAGACATCTGCTGAGGGCTACAGGCTCCAACTTTCTCTGAGCTGGAGAAGACCCTAGCACCAGCAAGACAATCTCTGGCACATTCCACCTCCACTATGCCAATGCTAAGAGGGAACTAAACATCATAATAAATGACCAGAGGTTGAAGCATGAAGCATACCCAGTTTACTTAGGTGTGATCCTCGACCGAACACTGACATACAAAAGCCACCCGAGGAAGATAGCAGTTAAGGTCAAGACACGGAACAACCATCTCAGCAAACTGGCAGGTTCTTTACTCCCCACCTGGACCTGGCTGCCAGGGATGGGGCCAAACGTGCTGGGGGCAAGGCATGGCGGAAGAAGGACAGAGCCCTTCTCCCTCCCGGCTGTCTAAGCAGAAATCTTGAGGACCATTTGACCCTGTATACCCCTCCACGTGTCGCCTATGCGTCTATGGCTCCCAGTTCTGAGTCACACTGCTCCCCCTTACATCATGAGGGAGATTGCAGCTGGCAAGTTGCTCTAGAAGGTATGTTCCAACCCAAGCTTGTTTAATGACCTTTTTAGTCCACCATCTATATCTTTCATCATGACACCTATTGTGGTTGGGGCTGCCATGCCAGGATGTGACAGCAAAGTGCCTGTGGTGGGAAGACTGGTGCTTAACTTCAACCACCAGTCAGCTCCTTGCCACGGACCCTACTGCCTGCTCGCTTGGCTTTGATCTGCCAGGCAGGGCCGCCCTAGGCAAAAAAGCCACCGGCCGCCCCCCTCCCCCTCCCATTGCGGCAGGGGAGGGCGCCGAGCCCGGCCACGGGCCCGCAATCCCCGACCGGCCAGAGCGCCGGGGGGAGGGCGGCGAGCCCGCCGCGGCTCCGCTCTCCCCGGCGGCCAGAGCGCCGGGAGCAGGGCGGAGAACCTGGCCGGGGGTTCTCCGCTCTCCCCGGCGGCCAGAGCACCGGGAGCAGGGCGGAGAGCCCGCCGCGGCTCTCTGCTCTCCCCGACTGGCCAGAGCGCCAGGGGGAGGGCGGCGAGCCCGGCCGGGGCCCCGCTCTCCCCGACCGGCCGGAGCGCCGGGAGAGGGCGGCGAGCCCGCTGCGGCTCCACTCTCCCCGGCGGCCGGAGCGCCGCGGGGAGGGCGGCGAGCCCAGTCGCGGCCCCGCTCTCGGGCCGGAGCGCCCCGCCGTGCCGCCCCCCTCCAGGCGCCGCCCCAAGCACATGCTTGGTGGGCTGGTGCCTGGAGCCGGCCCTGCTGCCAGGTCATCTGTTGGCCCTTCTTAACCGATTCCAGACTGGACAAGGCCTCTGTGCAGCCAACCAGCACCGTTGGGGGTCTTCAAGACAATCCAAGCTGCAGCTGTGGTCATCTAACAATGATACATATTGTGGAGGAGTGTCTGCAAACCAAATTCAGCGGTGGGCTCCAAGAGCTCCACTTGGCCACTAGCAACATTATTGCTTGGCTGGGTGAATATGCAAACAGTAAATAAATAAATAAATTTGTTTAGAAAGCAGCTGTTTGAGATGTTCATGAATTACTCATCTTTTTACATCTGCTATGTTCACGCTTCCATGAGAGACTTAGGTAAATACCAAAAGCCTGGAGCTAACAGAAGCTTCAGCAAAAGGTAAAGAGGAGAGCTAGCTGCCTTCTGCTGTCACAGTATGGGAGCAGGTTGCTGTCTCTAGGCTGACATCAGGCTATAGATGTACTTGCAGTTGTTTTCATACTGGCTGGGTGGAAGCAGTAAGCAGAACAATGAGACAGTTTATAGTTTTCAGATTAATGATATTGAACACTGGATGGTTTATGCTTCGAATAGCCAAACTGCAACATGCCCGCTGTAATCCAAACATGGCAAAGGTTGAATGACAGAAAGTTAAGTTCCCAGCATGACTAGCCTGCCTTACAAACCCCATTTCCCTGAAAGCTAAAACAATTAGTGCTCTGTTTATTCATGAGCTCAAAACCACTGAGGTGTAAAGTGGTTAGGTGCACTGCCAAGTATAATGCATTCATTCCCTATCCAGAAAAGTCAAAATCCTTTGAATTCACAGGGATCTGTTTGGATGCCTTGCTATATGCCCTCAGAATGACAAAGGCCACCATTTTCTCCAGGGTTTTGAGACATGAGTCTTGGTTTTCAGTCTTGAGTGATCTTCCAGCAGTGCTTCTGATGCTAGACCCATCTGAGGAGAACTTCTTTACATCCTGCCAAATATGCTTGTTAGATCAGATACTCAGCAGGTATAAATTGGCATAGTTCTTCTGATCCATTGTTTTTTAAAGGTTTATAAACTATAGATAATGCAGATGGCACTCCATTGGACCTGTACATTGTGAAATTATTCCTAATGGTAGTACATTTTATACATGCCCCTGTAAATCTCTAACCCATGGGCTACCAAAAGGGTAATGTCATTTGAAAATCTGACTTCTCCTCAACACACAACATAATTCTAATTTGGAATAACACAGATGTCTATTCTGGCAAATTGAACCTAACCAACTCTGGAAAGCTCAAAGGAGTCATTGCATAGATGATACATTTGAAGAAAAAAAATCTACTGAACTTCCCCCAGGATAAGGAAAATATCAACTGAAAGACTCACATGTTCCCTTTGACCAAACATTACAAATCAATGATATAACTTACCTAAGTCCAAACATAAGAATCAGCTTGTCACTTGAGAAGACATGATTGCCAAATTTTGAACCAAACTTAATTCTGCATGCAACTGCTACTATGTTCTCATTACCGACCTATATACTAATCTGCTCCTATCCAGAGAAAATATGGAATGAAGAACCTGATATTAGCTTATCATATGAAAACTGGGATAGGATAAAACAAAATAAACCAACCTCTTCCTCACCCACTGTCCACTTATTAAAAAAAAAAATCTTAAAGAGAAACTATTTAGACTTCAACAAGACTTTGCTATTCAGCAACTCTAACAAGCTGTTTGAAAGTGTCTACATACCACAGATCCTCTTTCATATGTACTTTGTGCCTCTGACAAAAATTCCTTCTCATATGACCTGGTCTATGATTTTACTTTTACCTTCATATTGACAGTTATTGCCTTGGAACTTGAGCAGTCCTATAAATGTCACACATTCAGAGTAAATAAGGGGAACCTAAATTCCGTTTCCAAATGCACCTAACCCATGGCATGAAGGCTCCTAAGGGATTTGGATACATTTGGAAACTAGATTTTGGCTTCTCAGTGACTTAGGCACTTTTGAAAATTTCACACTCAGTGTACATTGCCTTACATCTCTGTGTATCTCTAACCTCTGCAGAGAGCAAGGGGGGCGCCCTATTCCTGGACATTCAGGGATGGATTTTTAAAGGTATTTAGGTACCTAAAGATACAGATTGATGTCTAATGGGATAATTAAATGTGCCTAGGCACCTAATTCCCAATGAGAAGTCTTTTAGATCCAATGTAGTGGACATTTTTGCTAATAAATCAAGATTAGCTCTTAAAGATGCCAAATACAGTGCTGTAGTATTACAATTCCACCTGTCCTGAATCACATTTCCTACCCTGGAATAACATTGAGTTCCTGTGTTTTTAAAGCAATGGTCTTTCTGAAGGAAGTGGGAATTTTAAAGTTCAGTCATAAAGATGGGAAGACTCTTTGTTCTGAACACAGGACTGGGGACCCAGCTTCTAAGTGTTTTCTTAAAGTCATGGCTCCATCCCTGATTTGCAGCATGACCTTGGAAAAGATTCTCACTGCAAATGAAAAAGGGTACTATTCTAATCTGTTAAAAACAACTTCAAATACAAAGAGAATCAGAGGGCAAAGCTTTAGTAAATCAATTAATTACAAGTCTCAGATGCCCCCAACTCTCCCTACCATAAGAAGTGATCCTCAATGCTGAATGACATACTATACTAAGAGCATGTCTACACTACAAAGGTAAGTTGACTTAATGTAAGTTGACATCAGGTCTCCACAGTAATTAAGTCGGTCGTGTGTGTCCACACCACACTCATTGTGTTGGTGTAGTGTGTCCTCACCAGTAGCACTTGCATCGATGCACAGAGTAGTGCATCGTGGGTAGCTATCACACCGTGCAACTAGCTGCAGGGGGTTTTGGGAAGGTCTTGCAATCAGGGCCGGCTCTGGCTTTTTGGGTGCCCCAAGCAAAAAAAAAAAAAAAAAACGGGGCGACCAGAACGGCAAAGCAAAAAAAAAAAAAAAAACCTGCGGCGCGGCCGGAGCGCGGATGCAGGGGGACCGGCTGGGGGAGGGAGAGGGAGAGGGAGGGAGCAGGCGGGAGAGAGAGAGAAGGGGGTGGCTAGGGCTACAGCAGGGGCGCTGCCACGCTGCCCCTCCCGCTGCGCCGCCTCCTACCGCCTACCGCGAGGGCTCCGCTCCGGTCGGCGGGGAGGGAAGGAAGAGGACTGCCCTGCAGGGCGCTCTGGTTCTCCGCGCCGCTGCCCCCTACAGGGCGGCCGGAGCGGAACAAGAACAACAACAACAAAAAAAGCAGCCGTGCCGCCCTAGGATTGGGCAGAATGCCGCCTCCAACAATCTGCCGCCCCAAGCACCAGCTTGCTCAGCTGGTGCCTGGAACCGGCCCTGCTTGCAATGCTTCATGGGACCAAAACTTTGTTGCAGGGGGGAATGGGAACATGATGCAATTTCCTCCCTCCCTCTCCCTTCTGCTATCAATGGCAAACAACCCATGTTTGGGGGGGGGGAGGGGGGGAGGGCTTTAACAGTGGAGAGGCTGTGTTCCTGGCTGCTGTGCAGTGGAATTGAAAATGATCTCCAGAGCATTCACAGTGGAGCATTATGGGAAACCTCCTGGAGGCTATTTCAGTCAAATTATACAACTATGTGTCTACACTGCCTTTCTGTCGACCCATCAATATCAAATTAAATGCTACGCCTCTCACGGACGTGGAGTTATTAAGTCGACGTCACAGGTGAGTTAGGTCAGTGGAAGGGACCTGGTAGTGTAGATGCATACATTATTAGGTTGACTTCAGGCGGCTTCCGTCCACCTACGTTTGTAGTGTAGACCAGGCCTAAGTAGTCAACAGAAATGTGCTATTTCTGGGTGGCCCAATATATGCTGTCCCAAAAGGTGCAAAAGTCTTAATATTATACATTGATTTAATTTCCATAATTTTGAGACATTCTAGCTCATTTTGAGTATTATTCTGGCTGAGATGTTACAATTTACACATTGCTTCCATTTTCATTCAAACAAAACTAGGATGAATCTTTATTAAGATCAAGCACAGTATTCACTCAGTAAAACAGCTGCCATTCACAAACATGATAGAATTAGCTGCAAGGGCTATTATTATTGACTTTGCAAAATTGGAAAAAATGTGATTTGTCACCAGCTTCAGCGGAAGCACTAATTTTTTAGTACATCTGGAGATTCAGTTTGAATGAATCCAGGCTATTTTGATTGTATAGAGTTTTCTTTATATCCTGACAATTTGTTAAATACCATTGTTCCATGCTGTTAGACAGTTTCTGTAATCCACCCCAGAACTGGCTGCATTTTGTTGGTGCGCGAGATGATTACTATACTATACCTTTCACAAAAAAAGTGAGAATTATTTTGGATGAACGTGAGCTGCATAAATATGTGACATTCTACTCAAAATGCCTGTCTGCCTTTTCTTCTCCTTCACATAACAGGGTGCTTTTAAGCAGTTCACTGTGCTCTTATTTGTTTTTTTCATCTACTGTGCTTCTTTTCCCTTCTCCTTTGTTGACAAGTGCCTGCCTTGTGCTCTTGGCTCTTTTCCTAGCTTGCTCTTCTGAC
Organism: Emys orbicularis; assembly: GCF_028017835.1. NCBI lineage: Eukaryota > Metazoa > Chordata > Testudines > Emydidae > Emys > Emys orbicularis. The sequence continues at coordinate 18,229,628 of NC_088688.1, read as the reverse complement.
CTTTCAGATACTGAGCAGCTGACAGCAGGAGTTAGTTGCCTAGGCTGAACTAGCAGAGTGGCTTTGACATCACCAGTGCTCCCACCTACTTCACTGGGTGCAGCTCTCATGTTATTAGAGCATGCTGTGGTGACATAGCTGTCATTAAGGGTCATGGTTAGGTCCTGCTGAGCCATGTGAGTTTCTCATCCTCCCTCTGTCCCCTCTTTCCTGTAAATCTCTTTCTTTGCTCCATCCAAACCATAATACTAGTGGAAGGATAGGCAGGGGGTTAATGAAACAGCTGCAGCACAAGAAATGGGAGGGAGCACAGGCAGAAAATTGAAGGAAAAAATAATGCATGGGCACATTTCTCAGTAGCTGCTTCAGAACCTGGGGAGAAAATAGGTCTCATTATAGGCATGACAGTCTTTCTAGATGCCAAGGTGGAAAGCTCTGTGGGAGAATCGCTGGAGATTATGTTGGCAGGAACAATCCTGCACTAACAGTAGAATGAAGCAGATGCCCTAATAGGGTTAATTCTGTTATTCTATGAGAAGGATATATGTGATGGAATAAGCCCTAAGGGCCTGATCCAACACTCTCTTAGGTATGTCTAGGGTGATTATCACCTTATAATCTAAACTCAGCTTCAAATTGGATTTTATCTTGGTGTATGTTTCTATTGGGCCAAATCCTGAGATTCTTACTAAGGTTTTGCTTGGTGCTTACTTACCTCCACTGAAGCCAATGGCAAAATTACCTTGACTTCAGTGGGGCCAGGACAAACAGTTTGCATAAGAATTGTGTGAAAACTGAGTAAGAACCTCAGGATTTGGCTCATATGCTTTAGAAATTTATTAGATGACTTTAATGTACCTCTTTACTGATTTAGGACCTGATCTACTGCACATTACATATCATAAGAAGGGATCCCTAATGACATACCATACTACGTAGTACACATAGTATGCTATTCCTGGGTGGCCCAAAAGATGAAAAAGTCTTAATATTATCCCTCAGAGAGAGAGCATAGATGGATGGGAAATTAAAGGCTGGCTTATATAACACAATCATAAATAACTCAAAATAGTATGTTAGAACTATTCTGAGAGCATATTTTTATATAGGTAATACCAGAATGTTTCACAACACAGAACATGAGCTCAGAATGTCCAGTTAAAATTATAAATGTAGGATGTCTCATGGGAGTAATGAGATGCAGACTCTTACATGGGGGAAGGGATAGCTCAGTGGTTTGAGCATTGGCCTGCTAAACCCAGGGTTGTGAGGTCAGTCCTCAAGGGGGGGCATTTAGGGTTCTGGGGCAAAAATCTTTCTAGGGATTGGTCCTGCTTTGAGCAGGGGGTTGGACTAGATGACCTCCTGAGGTCCCTTCCAACCCTGATATTCTATGTAGGTCTTTACAAACTACATCTATAATTTATCAATAATGTGGCCCAGTCAAAAAACTCCCTAAATAAACTCCAAATCAAAACAAACTAGGATATTCGTAGTCTATGTCTGAAATCTCAATATTAACTTAACCACCTGAATCAAATTTTATTCAAAGTTTATTTCATCATATATATCACATTCCTCAGATTCTACAGATTGTTCTGGTGACACTATTTTAGCCTTTAGTTACTTTTAAAATTTAATTTTGTATTCATGAAAGTTGCTGGATTGAGAGCATTGAAAGACCTACACAGGACAGTTCCAGTATGGGCAGAATCCGGAAAATCCTGACCAGCTCTAGGATTCAGAGTTTTTCAGTTGTCAGTCCTTGGTCTCCCTTCTGAGACTGAAAACAAGATTGTTGAAATCTGTACTCTAGTAACTGAGCTGAGACCACTAATTCATTTAACCAAAGAGTAATCCAGTGATAACACTTTTGTAGTTGCTGATACTGACTTTCAATTTATGGCTTACATTTAAGAGTCTGCGTCTCATTACTCCCATGAGACATCCTCAGGTACTTTTTGTATTTATTTATTTCCTTAATTTTAACTTTTGTGTCATAATGGTGATTAACTATGACCTGGAGGAGTTTAATTTTCATGTCTAAAACAATCAAACCTAACTGGTACATTTAAAATGTGTTTTGATTTTTTAAGAATAAAATTGTGCCTGCCAGTACCACTGGTAATATTCAAGGTGCCTTTCCACTCTATTTGACTCAATACAGATTGCCAGGGTTCAGTTCACCAACAACGCATCCAGCAGGAGCCCTATTGCTATGGCTGGCATAGCTCTGGGACTGTGTTTTAGACTATTTTTCATTTATGGGACACTTTGGTGAAGAGAATCCTCCACAGGAAGGTGATGATGTAGTGGAAGAACGCCATGAACATGATTTCTATATGGGGTTGATAGACTGCGCTTGAAAATGGAAGTCAGAAGAAAGATACAGTTTAGTGACATGAGCATGAGAATGGGGACCAGGAGCATCTCAATTCTAAATTTGGCTCAGACAGTGGCAATAACCACCACCACCTCTGTGGCCTCAAGTAAGTCACTTAGGCCAAATCTTCAAATTTGTATGCACCTAAATATGTAGGTCAGCACCCACAACTGCCATGTCACTGTCAGTTTAAGTGCCTAACTTTAACTGCTTGACAGTGAGCCGGACACCAGGTTAGACACAGAGGTCCCTGCATGAGGATCTCAGAGTCTCAATACGGAGGAAAGACAAAACACCCCTATCTTATTCTGCCTGAAAACTTGAGCTCCTACTACACCTATCTGCCAACCTTGCTGTGCTATCTATCCATCCTGTAGTTTTTACAGTATTGTTATACTTTTCTGTATCAACTTCTATGAGTATTATATATGGCTATTAGAAATGAGCTCTCTCTATAAGTTATCATGAGTTACAACTGAGTTTAGTGCCTATAACAGGACAGAAAGTCCTGCATGCTCAGTTTCAGTTCAAAAGGATTATGTTTGTGCTGACAAAACCTTAACTGTAACATTACTTGTGATACTACACTTGTTCTTTTATCAGTGAATAGCTACCACATACATTCTCTGCATAAACCTATACCGAGCCTTTCTGAGCAGTAGTTCTGGGCAAATGGAGCTATTTTCCTAGCAAATTTATATAAAGAAACTTGAAATAGCCTTGTGCATATCCTGGTATTATATTTGCACAGTATTCAAGACCTTATTTGAATCTGTAGTAAAATGCATGTTTATTACAGTGGAAAAGGAAGTGCCCTACACAGCAAACACTTTGCTGTGATTAGATCTCTTGGTGATACAAGGAATGTATATTCATATACGATACACAGGCTAGTTCCACCTTCAGCTGACATGCTTATTTAGTTCGCCACATGAATTAAACTACAGCACCGTTTTTCAAAAGGGATGCAACCGGCCTCCCTGCTGAGGCTCTGATCTTTTTCCAAGAGGGACTCAGGCAAGTCTAGAGAAAATGAAGAGAAGACTATACTCTCCCCCCTCCCCCCGCTTATTTATTTTTTAAAAGGGCATAGCCAATGCTGTATCTAGAATATTCAATAAACATTCCTGTATTTTTGCTGGTTTCTACATGGATACAAGCCAGCAGACAAGAAACAAGAACATCGCTGACCCTGACTTCATATTTAAATTATGCACCTTTTTCATGGGCAGTAGCTGTGGGACAAATACACAAGAATCCTGAACTAGAGGTAAGACAGGCCTGGATAACCAAGCTATAGCAATTTTGTACACCACATTCAGAAGTGTAACCCCAATGCCTACAGAAAAACTACAGCCCTCATCCTTTAAGTAACTCTCGATAGGCAAACAGGAGCGCCAGTATGGAGCCATATTGGGGTTCCATATGGGTGCAGGTGCCTGTCTGTACAGAGCCTGTCCTGGGCTGGGACCTAGATTAGTTATTTGCATTCTGAAGTGATAGCAAGTGGGGCAGAAATAAATACACTGATTTCTCACTTTTCATTCCAAATAATTGTGCCATGACACTAAACATTAAATTGTGCAATATTATGTTACGTACATGCAATTTTACATCTAACTTGAATTAATGCTCCATACTATAATGCTTTGAAGAGCAACATTTATCACTAGCCCCCCCCCTTTTGTTTTCAAGCCTATTTCGCGTTATATTGTTGGATTTCAAGTTGTTAATCCAAATTTATCATGTGGGTAGCAAGTTAGCTGAACTGTTACCAAATAATAACTCAAGTTTCCCTCTATTTGCATTTATTTAAAATCATTCCCAAGGTATCTGAGCAAATTGGCATCTTCTTTATGCTCCCGATTTTCTATTAAGATCAGAATTGACTGATTACTTGATTGCCTCATTTGTAATCTGGCATCAAAGGTAGAAGGAACATTTTGTAACTGGCAGTCCTGGAGTTACAACAGCTGGGGATCTTACTAAAAATCAAGATGCCCCATTTGTTTTATCAGTTACGTCTAATGAAATATGCTGAGATTTCCGCAGTGATCTAATGGAGTTATGTGCCCAGCTCACATTGTCTTTAATTAGAAGAAGGGTGCCTAAGTGGTTTAGGCACCACTAAAAATCATAGCCTATCTACATATTATTCTTAACTGTTCCTCAGTACTGATAATTTTATTATTAGGGCTGTCAATTAATCACAGTTAATGTATGCAATTAATGCAAAACAAATTAACTAGATTAAAGAATAGTCACAATTAATTACCATTTTAATCACTGTTATACAATAATAGAATACCAATTTAAATGTATTATATATTTCTGGATGTTTTTCTACATTTTCAAATATATTGTTTTAAATTACAACACAGAATACAAAGTGTACAGTGCTCACTTTATAGTATTATTTTTATTACAAATATTTGTATCATAAAAAATATAAACAAAAGAAATAGTATTTTTCAATTCACCTTATACAAGTCCACTCAATCCTACTTCTTGTTCAGCCAATCGCTAAGACAAACAAGTTTGTTTACATTTATGGGAGATAATGTTGCCCGCTTCTTAACTACAATGTCACCTGAAAGTGAGAACAGGTGTTCACATGTGACTGTTGTAGCCGGCGTTGCAAGGTATTTATGAGCCAGATATGCTAAAACATTTGTATGCCCCTTTGTGCTTCGACTTGTAGGCACTAAAGTTTTACATTGTTTTGGTTTTGAGTGCAATTATGTAACAAAAAAAAAATCTACATTTGTAAATTGCACTTTCATGATAAAGGGATTGCCCTACAGCACTTGTATGAGGTAAATTGAAAAATACTATTTCTTTTGTTTATATTTTTTACCGTGAAAATATTTGTAATCCAAAATAATAAAGTGAGCACTTGTACACTTTGTATTCTGTGTTGTATTTGAAATCAATATATTTAAAAATGTAGAAAAACTTCCAAAAATATTTATAATAAATTTAAATAGGACAGGCAGTCCTTGACTTTACAACGTTTGACTTACGATGAGAGGCACTTACGACGTTTCTGAATTGATACCCTGATTCGACTTATGACAACTGGTTTTGATTTTAGGACGCTCAGTCCCGCAATGGAGTGGATTGCAGTTCCGAGTTACGAAGTTTTGACTTACAACGCAATTTTCAGGAACCAATTGTGTCATAAGTCCGAGGACTGCCTGTAATGTATTGTTTAACAGTGCGATTAAAACTGTGACCAATCACAACAATTTTTTAAAATCTCAGTATTAATTGCGATTATATTTTTAATTGTTTGACAGCCCTATTTATTGCTTGTTAGACCTGCTTGGAAAGAACAATTGTTTTAAAAAGGCAAGTGGTGTGTGTGTGGGGGGGGGGGGGAGGGGAAGTAATTTGAAACTATTTTGCAGCCTACACATTTTCACATTTTCCAAAACAAAACAAAATTGGTTTTTCATGTCAAAGCATGATATTTGTGTGTGTTCTGGTGAAAAACCTGATGTTGGTTGAAATCAAATGTCAAGTTTCAAAAAGATAAATGTTGAGATCCCTGTTCCCAAAGATAAAGAATGAAATCCTGAAACCTTAAGGTGGATTTTCAAAGCTGTCTAAGGATGCACCTTCACTGGGCTGGGAGGTGTGTTCTTATCTTGTGGTAACTGACATGATATAAAATCCTACTTAATATACAGTTTATAGCGTTCACAGGTGCTAGCAGGTTGAGATAAAGCAGGGGCAGGCAAGCTTTTTGGCCTGAGGGCTGCATCAGGTTTCGTAAATTGTATGGAGGGCTGGTTAGGGGAGGGGATCGTGGCCCGGCCCCAACCTCCTATCTGCCCCCCTCTCCAAGACTCCTGCCCCATTCAACCCCCCCTGTTCCCTGACAGGCCCCCCCCCAGGACCCCTGCCCCATCCACACCCCCTGCTCCCTGTCTCCTGACCGCCCCCTGACCTCCGCTGCCCCATCCAACCCCTTCTCTCATTCCTGACGGCCCCTCTGGGATCCCTGCCCCATCCAACTACCCCTTCTCCCTGTCCCCTGACTTGCCCCGGAACCCCTGCCCCTGACTGCCCCCTGCCACCCCATCCAATCCCCCCTCTGCTTCCTGACTTTCCCCCTCCAGGACCCCTGCCCCTATTCAACCCCCTGTTCCCCCCCGACCGCCCCAACCCCTATCCACACCCCTGCCCCCTGACCACCACCCCGAATTCCCCTGCCCTCTATCCAACCCTCCCCTGCTCCATCCCCCCTTACTATGCTGCCTGGAGCACCGGTGGCTGGCGGTACTACAGCTGCGCCGCCTGGCTGGAGCTGGGCCATGCCGCCGCCGCCACCACGCAGCACAGAGACCAGCAGGCTCTGCAGCTGCGCCGCCCCAGGAGCTCACAGCCCCGCCGCCCAGAGCATTGCGCCAGCGGCGGAGTGAGCGAGCTCAGGCTGCGGAGGAGGGGGGACAGCGGGGGAGGGGCCGGGGGCTAGCCTCTCGGGCCAGGAACTCAGGGGCCGGGCAGGACGGTCCTGTGGGCTGGATGTGGCCCACAGGCCATAGTTTGCCCACCTCTGAGATAAAGACTATGGGAGTGTATAGGCTTTACTGTGACCTGCTTACGTAAGTGAAAGCTACAAACTGCCTTGTCTTCACTAGGATTTTACGTCGTGTTAGTTAACTTGAGTTAGCTAACACAAGGTAAGACTGCACCTTTTCTCCAAGTGAAGAGAGACCTATGGGGTTTGGATACCCTATTTCCATTGAAATTAGTTTGAAATGGGAGTTCAAATCACCTCAATGGCTTTGTAGCCTTAAACTTTTCAGATATCACTGTGAATATTTCCCTCTCTCAATGTTTTGAATTACTGTACTTATATGGAAGATGCTATAGTTGCACTGGAAATGGGTGCTTACAATAAATCAGTTTGGAGTAAAAAGAAGATGAAAATTTCCAAGCAACAGACATCACAAATAATAAAAATAACTATAGTAAGTTAACAGCAGAAGAAACATGACTAATTAGACAACATTTCATATTTGGTAAACATAGGAATGATAATGCCTTGAAAAGTTGACTAAACTTTGCTTTTATTAAACAGGGCTGCTGACTTGAGAAAGAAAATGATTCATGATTTTTCACTGCAACACTTCAGAACTTTAATCTATAACCCATGAAAGGGTGCAAAAGCAGTTTGAATATTATGCTGAGCTTAATTATACTTAATGTGAATTATTCAGAAATGCAGCAGAGAGACTAAAAATTTATTTCGTACAAAGAAGCTTGACATTTTAATTGGTCCTTCAGAAAAGAGACAAAACAATTTCCTCTTAAGAAAATTTACATCTTCCCCATCAAAGCAGCAGCCTTAGCGAAGCAGAACTTCATTAACAAGATTAATTATCATGCCAGTGCCTGCCTCATCAGGTGTGCAGCCCAGGTGAAAAACAGAATGCAAAGTGACGAGTAACATCGTTCCTAACGTTCAGCATTGATTCTAAGAGAAAACGTGACAGTTTGAGGCCACTGTACCTTGGTCATTAGCCATTTTGTCAGGGTGCTCGACTGCAAGAAAAAGACAATATCATTAGACTGTGACAGCTCCTAGTAGCCAAGCTGACATATCAAATCAACAATTTTGTTAGCAGGTTTTCATATCAAGTTGCTGCTCTCCTGCACTTTTGGCGGATTGATTGGGACAAAGAGAGATATTTTACCTTTCCCCTGTTCAAAGAGATTCTGAAGAACAGAGAAGACAAGTACACGTCGCACTGTGTTTCACATCAAATGTAGTCACAAGTTCTTTAAAAAATAAAGCAGTTAAAAATGTATATTTCCTCAAATTGTTGGTCTCTGAACTTAGAAGTATCATCTGGGAAGTTTAATTAAGCTTGGAAGTGAAAGAGAGAGAGAGAGAAAGTGAAAGAGAGAGACTATTCCTTGAATAATTGCATACAAATCACCTACGTATTGGAAGCTAGATCTGAATTATAATGTTATTGTTTCAGCTTTTTACAAAAGAGGTTTTAAATTATTTACATGCTTTTGTATAATAATTACACAAACGATGGTGTGATTTGAAGTGCACCAGACAAGGCTTCAGAATTCAGTAGACACATTGAAAGCTCTTCTGAACTGTTAGCAGCTCCCAGCATTTTATTAAATGATAGATAGTATTAAGCTTCCCTTCAGATTCAGAAATAGCTACCATTATGGAAAATTATCCAATTTTCTGGTTAATAAAATTTTAAAGGAATTTAAGCTACAGGAGATTTTTAAAAAAAGGTTTTGACACACCTGAGTTTAAGTAGCTGAGTAAGCAGTCTATAAATGTAGGGTGGTTTTTAAAGGCTGGTCTATTCTCCCTTTGAAGAACACTACATTATTTGGTTACCCACCTTCATGTTATGACCACCATGTTATCCCATGGTTTAGCTTACAAGATGTTGCCATGAACAATAAAGGCCCAAGATGGTGGAAACGTACATGTAGCACAATGACCTTAGTGTGTCTATTTCTGATAACAATGTCATCAGCACCTGTTATCACTGTAACTCCCATTAGTACTTATGAAAGTTCCATGCCTGCAGCAAAGGGAAAACAGACCCTTGAATGATCACCATGCACTCAACTATTTTAACTATGTTAACAGAGAAAAATGTATAGAGTTGTACATATTCCCTCAAAGTTTCTAGAAATCTTTTGGGGAGAATGGGTTTCCCTGCTGAGTCATATCTGGGATTATGACCTTCCCCGGAAAACAAATTTATTTATAAAAACATTAAACCCTTGATTGCAACTGCAGTTACCTCATTCCAACTATTTATGACATTTAAAAGCTGACCTCAACTTTTTCTCCCTTCTTCGAGTTATTAAGGAGATGTAACCTGTGACATCTACAGCGTCGTGAAATACTGCCGTGGTGGTTCAGTAGGTAACATTTTTCTCTGGCAGGTCATAAAGGTTCACGTTTTGTACAGCTTAGGAGCAAGGATTTGCTTTTTAACCACCACTCCAATACAGCATTAGAGGGCACTCTAATGCTAGAAATGCTGCCCCACATCAGCTTTGCCAAACAGAAATGGGACATCAGCAATACGTATTCCTGATGTCCTGCAGCAAGTCCCCAAATAAAGACTTTCACTGCTTATCTTGGTATAATGGCATTGGTAATATCTGACAAAATTGAAAAGCCAGGATAATTTTCTCTCTCTCTCTCTCCTTTATATAAACAACTGACCATGTATTTCGTTCATCCTTGAAATAAAGCGTATAGATGTACTGCATGTACACAGATTTGTACAAAATGCAGTATGTGCATTTTCATATTGTTATCTATGCATGTTGGTTTATTTTTGTGTGCGATATTAATAAACAGTTCAAATACTATTATTTTATTTGCTTCACTGAAAGTTCAGTAGATAATTATGGGTTGTTTCTAAGTTGAAGCTGAAATTTAGAATCAAATTATGTTTCAGTTGAAAAGGGGTTAAGTACAGTTCTGGGATTAATCAGTTTCTGCTGCAGGTGAAAAAAAATAAGTTATTAATAAGTGAATTTGAAAGAATGAGTGGATCTCCTACTGATCTGACACTACTACATTCAGACTTTCTTAGCTAGCCTTTTTATAAGGCAGTCAGAAGTAAATTCCAGACTGGAGTTGCTTCCCTATCTTGCTAAATGGATTCCAGTTACTTTACTTCAGAAATCTACCATTTAATGTTATTAATTTACATACAGTAAATCTAGTGGAACATTGAGATTGAAGTTCTGCTTTCCCACTTGTTACTGCATGCATCTTTAACTTCTAGAGGAATCCATGTCAATATGCAGTTTAATATTTCAACACATAAAAATATAATTTACTTCTAATTTTCTTTATATTTTTTTCAGGACATCTAATGAAATCAACTGGAACTTGTTCGCATAAGAACTAAATAAAACCTGAATACCCGATTCAGGTTTTGGTCCATAATATATAACAATAAAAAAGTGACGCATTCCCTAGTAATTAATTATGGGGTAGATAATCACATCTCATACCCTCATCTCCTCCAGGCACATAAGAACTACCTGGTAATGCCTGTATCAGAGCAATTATGTCTTAAATGATGAATATGACCAGCCAAAGAACATGCAGGCTGATCCTCAGCTGGAGTTATGACACTTTAAAACAGCTGAAGATCTCTCCTTTGCATTACATTGTTACCAATGGATCTGAGGGGGAAAACCATAAGCACTTTTGCTTATCTGGCAGTGATATTTACAATAAAACATATCTGTTCTCATACAGATCACTGCATTTTTCATTACTAAAGGCATGTTACTGAAAAAAAAAAATCAGCTGCAGTTTTATACCCGACTAGGGGTTTGGTTTCCTTGAAAGAGCTTTGTGTGCTATAATATCTTAAATCAGATAAGGGGTGACTTTATAGATCTTTGATGCTTACTTAGTTCCTTGTGGTTTAAAATATCTTGTGATCAAAACATATATTTGCCAACAGAGCATTCATTACCATAAGTCACATGCCTATCTCCTGTTAATAATCATTAAGGTCAGGAAACCAACATTTTTGCATAATTCAGAATGCACTCAAGCCTTCAGAAGCTCTTTTCACCTTTTATGTAGAGACAGATTTGTCAAAAATCAGCTGAATATTATTGAACACGACATATTTAGGGTGGATAACATTAAATATTCATGTCAGGGTATTAAACATAGTCCTTGTAGACTATTACAAGATGTAACAAATGTGTAAATTTATCTTTTTGGTATCTCTTGATGCTCTCTGATATAGAATTCATTTCCCAAATGAATTTTATGGTACTTTGTGTAAACATTACAAAGTAGGTGATATCTAGTCCATTAATCTTTTTGTTTAGTTAGATATCTGGGTCTCTGTATCTTTTGATGTCTCATTACTCTGTCATTATTATATTTTTATTCTTTGACTCACTTTAAATTCTCTCTAACAGAGTTCTTTTACTTGGCACAAATTGGGAGCATGAAATTAAGTTGGCACCCATCTAGTTGATAGAGACTAAGCACTTGCAAAGTGCTTTCTATTCACATTTCATGGTAGTTGAGAATGAATAATCAGGAGCCTACAAATAATTAATTCAGAGTGAAACCAGACTCAGACAAGTAAGTCCTGAAAATCTGGATAGACTGTGATAAGCTCTGAACAAATTGATATATATATATTTTCATTTTTCTGATTCATGTTAATTCACTAAAACTGTTATATGAGGGTTTTCACAGTTAGCCTGAATATTTGGTAACATGCTCTTAATACACATAGATAACGGCTAGCCCTCTGCCAATGCTGCTGAGTGCACTGGCCCATTCATTGCAATGCTTCCTTAATGGTAAATGCTAGGGACTGACTGAAAATGGAGTCTCCCTTCCCTCCTTCAAAAGCAGCAGGAGTAGGAAAAATTACATTTCTGTTCCAATATTTGTTAAAGGCTGAACTTGCATAATACCTCTTTCCTACAAGGAAAACAAGGATGAGATGTATCTAGATCTACAAAGTATTGCATATGAATTGTCCTTTTGATCAGTCATTTTTCCTGGGCTTTCATATATATGTTTAAATTAAAGATAGGCCTGAAGCAGAATATTGGATCCAGACCTCCCTCTTACTCCCCACAAATGGAATTGGATCTGAAACCTCTGATCAGAGCTTTTCAGCTCTGGCCCATGTTCATTTTAAGCAGCCTTCTGTCAAGACATTATTTTTTATACTCAAAGCTTTGGAATTTTTGCTCTGGAAAAGCTACAGCTCTACTCCATGTGACCCCAGTTTCCTAAAATAGGCACATAGCTTATGTCACTCTATTTGTTTTCTTAATTAATTGCCTTTTAAAAAAGAAGACTTTATACTGTCATGTAACTACATGAGTGACAGTTTCAAACATAAGGTGCACAGTTGCTGCCAGTATCCTTTGTACCACTCGCAGTAATGGCTAATAATGTAGGGGCAGATTGTGACAGATCTTTGCGTGTGTGGATTATCTCTCCACTTCCACTTGCAACGGGGCCAAACATGGTTGCAGTCCAGAGTTCCAGTAAGCACAGGCACTTCTCCCCGTTAACACACGCTGAGGCACAAGTCATTGAAAAGGTCCCCCTCATCTTGCTTTTCCATCACACTGGCCAGCAAGAGAGATATCTGGCACAGACCTGTTTAGGCCTACACATGGTTTGTTCCAAGTAAGAGAGAAAATTCCATATGTACCCAATTAGACTGTGCCTCCGACAGTGTTGATCTTTTCTTTATTTTGCATTTGTTTGATCAATTAAAAAGAAGGGAATCATAATTTTGTATCCCTATTTTCTAGATATGTGAGTGAGTCACTACTAGTCCTTTACACCCACCAACAGAGATAAAATAAATACCAAAGTGAAACAGTGTCTCACTAGAGAAATTGCAATCATGTGCACTTAGCTTCCTTGTTCATGGGAGGAAGTGGAATGATGTCATAGTTTTTTTACCCAATGGTATGCATGTGAATACAGCTGCTGCATTATTGTGGTGTTCATTTTTGTCTACTGTGCCCCTAGCTACAGTCTCTCAATAACGGTTTCAGAGTGCCTTCTAGAACTTTCTTATTAGTGTTAGCATAACAGACTCCTAGTGTCACTGAAGTAAACTGCAAGCATTGAAGCATGAGCATTTTGTACATCTCATTAATATCCAGCTATCTAAGAGAAAAGTTCAAACCTTTCAGAGTCCGGAAGAGAATAGGGTCAGAGAGCGGTCCCACTCCTTTGGCATTGCGAGCTTGGATTCTAAAGTAATACACTGTATCTAGGTTGAGGTCCATGATTTGATGAGTAAGTCGGTCACCACTGATTGACTCCATAACCCAGTCATCAATTGGAGCATTCTTGTCCAAGGTGTAGAACAGAATATAAGCTGCATAAACATTGTCTTGGTTAGTACATATACTGCATTTTACAAACTATATTCAAAATTCAAATTTCAGACATGATAAATGTTTTTTATTTCACCTACATTAACGACAGGTCTTTCATTAAAATCTATTTTGATGAATGTTACAAGAATTAATGCATAATTTTCCTATTTCAAGATCAGAGTATCAATTGCAGTATTCACTGCAATATAAAACATAGGATTAACAATTAGGGAAATACTTAGCAAGCTTTATCGTGTTATATTTGTTACTTGTACATTGCACTTGTCAAATTCAGACTCGTGATCCGGTATGATATCAGTCATAAACCATATGAGATAAGTCTTTAGCGTTTCAGGGCTGGAATAAAACTAAACTAAATAACTAAATAACATTGATGATGCACATCATTCACTGGGTGCTCATGAAAAACCATGCAATATTTCCTAGTAACTATACGGTAAATCCATTTGAAAAACCCACAGTAACTCACTGTAATGCTATCACTGTATCTCACAATCCCCAGGAAAATAAACTGAACCGCCACTGTAGGTAATTTGATTTTGTCCTAAGTGGTGCACAGGAGCCTGTCCAAAAGGTGAATACAGCTGACCCACTGAGTAATGATGACCATAATGTAATTAAATTTAACCTCCTGGTAAGGGGGAAAATACCAAAGAAACCCACCACAGTAGCATTTAACTTCAAAAAGTGGAACTACACAAAAATGAAGAAGTTAGTTAAATGGAAATTAAAAGGAACAGTCACAAAAGTGAAATGCCTGCAAGCTGCATGGAAACTTTATTAAAAAACCATAATAGAGGCTCAAACTAAATGTATACCCCCCAAATAAATAAATAAATAAATAAATAAATAAATAAAAACAGTACAAGGACCAAAAAATGTCACCGTGGCTAAACAACAGAGTAAAAGAGGCAGTAAGAGGTAACATTTAAAAATTGGAAGTTAAATCCTAGTGAGAAAAATAGAAAGGAACATAAACTCTAGCAAGTCAAGTGTAAAAGTATAATTAGGCAGGCCAAAAAAAATTTGAAGAACAACCAGCAAAAGAGACAAACACTAAAAGCAATTTTTTTTAAGTACATCAGACACAGGAATCTTGCAAAACAATCAGAGGTGCACTGGATGATCGAGGTGCTAAAGGAGCACTCAAAGATGACAACGCTGTTGTGGAGAGCTAAATAATTTTTTTGCATCAGTCTTCACTGCCAAAGATATGAGGGAGATTCCCACACCCGAGCCATTCTTTTTAGGTGACAAATCTGAGGAACTGTCCCAGACTGAAGTAATAAGTCACCAGAACCAGATGGTATTCACCCAAGGGTTCTGAAGGAAAATGCAGAAATTGCAAATGTGAAATTGCAGAACAACTAACTGTGGTATGCAATCTATCACTTAAATTAGCCTCTATATCAGATGACTGAAGGATAGCTAATGTAATTCTGATTTTAAAAAAGGATCCAGAGGCAATCCCAGCAATTACAGGCCAGTAAACTTAACTTATTACCTAATTTCTTGCCTAACTTACCAGGCAAATTGAATGAAACTATAGTAAAGAACAGAATTATCAGACATATAGTTGAATACAACATGTTGGGGAAGAATCAGCATAGCTTTTGTAAAGGGAAATCAAGCCTCAACAGTTTCTTGAATGTGTCAACAAACATGTGGATAAGTAAAAACAATGAGGAGTCCTTAGAGACTAACACATTTATTTGGATATAAGCTTTCATGGGCTATAGCCCACTTCATCAGATGCATGGAGTGGAAAATACAGTAGGCAGTATATATATTACAGCACATGGAAATATGTGAGTTGCCTTATTGGGTGGGGGGTCAGTGTTAACAAAGCCAATTCAATTAGGGTGGATGTGGCCCATTTCCAACACCGTTGACAAGAAGGGGTGAATATCAACAGAGGGGAAATTATTTTTTGTAGTGACCAAGCCACTCCCAGTTATTCACGCCTAATTTCATGGTGTCAAGTTTGCAAATTAATTCCAGTTCTGCAGTTTCTCGTTGAAGTCTGTTTTTGAAGTTTTTTTGTTGAAGAATGGCCACTTGTAAGTCTGTTATTGAGTGTCCAGGGAGATTGAAGTGCTCTGCTACTGGTTTTTGAATGTTACAATTCTTGATGTCTGATTTGTGTCCATTTATTCTTTTGGGTAGAGACTGTCCAGTTTGTCCAATGTATATGGCAGAGGGGCATTGCTGGCACATGATGGCATATATCACATTGGTAGATGTGCAGATGAACGAGCCCCTGATGGTGTGGTTGATGTGGTTAGGTCCTATGATGGTATCCCTTGAATAGATATGCGGACAGAGTTGGCAATGCAGTTTGTTGCAGGGATTGGTTCCTGAGTTAGTGTATCTGTTGTGTGGTGTGTAGTTGCTGCTGAGTATTTGGTTCAGGTTGGGGGGCTATCTGTAAGTGAGGACTGGGCTGTCTCCCAAGGTCTGTGAGAGTGAGAGATCACCCTTCAGGATAGGTTGTAGATCTTTGATGATGTGCTGGAGAGGTTTTAGTTGGGGGCTGTAGGTGATGGCTAGGGGTGTTCTGTTACTTTCTTTGTTGGGCTTGTCCTATAGTAGGTGACTTCTGGGTACCCTTCTGGCTCTGTCAATCAAGCATTCTTAAAACTACAATACCCACCTAGGGAAGTGAAGAAACAGATTGGCAGAGGCAGAAGGGTACCCAGAAGTCACCTACTACAGGATACGGGGTGTAAGTGATTGCCGGACCCAGACTAGGAAGGAGTCTAGTCTGTGAAAGAAGCTTATTGGAACATCTCTGAGGGTGAGATTTACCTGCATTTAGTTTCCTACTGTATTAGGCTTAGACTTCCATGGTTTTTGTTTTATTCTGCTTGGTAATTTAATTTGTTCTGTCTGTTATTACTTGGAATCACTAAAATCCTACTTTTTATATTTAATAAATTCACTTTTTGCTTATTAATTAACCCAGAGCAAGTAATTAGTTCCTGGGGGAGCAAACAGCTGTGCATATCTCTCTATCAGTGTTATAGAGGGCAGACAATTTATGAGTTTAACCTGTATAAGCTTTATACAGAGTAAAACAGATTTATTTGGGGTTTGGATCCCATTGGGAACTGGGTATCTGGGTGGTAGAGACAGAAGCCCTTCTTAAGCTGTTTTCAGTTAAGTCTGCAGCTTTTGGAGGACGTGGTTCAGACCTGGGTCTGTGTTTGCAGCAGGCTAGCATGTCTGGCTCAGCAAGACAGGGTACTGAAGTCCCAAGCTGCCATGGAAAACGGGCTCAGAGGTAGTCTCAGCACATCAGGTGGCAGATCACAGGGGGGTTTCTGTGACCCAACCCGTCACAGAGTCATTGTGGATATTTTTTTGAAACCATCTGCTTAATATGCAATGGCAGTCAAAAAGGCTAACAGAATGTTAGGAGCCATTAGGAAAGGGTTAGATAATAAGACAGAAAATATCATAATACCACTACATAAATCAATGCTACACACACAGCTTGAATACTGCATGCAATTCTGGTTGCCCCATCTCAAAAAAAGATATATTTGAACTGGAAAAAGTTCAGAGAAGGGCAACAAATACAAGTAGGAACAGTGGCGTTGGAACATTTTTTATAGTGGAGGTATTGAAAGCCACTGAACAAAACTGCAAACCCCCATATATGATGGAAACCACTTCACGCCACAGGGTGCTGCTGCACCCCCAGCACCTCTACTTCCAGCACCCCCGATTAGCAGTATGGAATAGCTTCCATATGAAGAGAGATTAAAAAGACTGGGACTATTTATCTTGGAAAAGAGACAACTAAGGTAGGAATTGATACAGATCTATAAAATTATGGATGGTGTGGAGAAAAGTGAATAAGGAAGTGTTATTTACCCTTTCATATAACACAAGAAACAGGGATCACCCTGTGAAATGAATAGGCAGCAGATTTAAAACAAACATAAGGAAGTACTTTTTCACACAAGACACTGTCAACCTGTTGAACTCATTGTCGGGGTATCTGTGAAGGCCAAAAGTATAACTGGATTAAAAAAAAGAACCAGTACAGTTTATGGAGGATAGGTTCATCAATGGCTGTTAGCCAAGATGGTCAGGGATGCAACCCCATGCTCTGGGTGTCCCTAAAGTGGACAACAGAAGCTGGGAGTGGACAACAGGGAGATGGATCACTTGATAATTGCCCTATTCTGTTCATTCCCTCTGAAGAATCTCGCACTGGCCATTGTCTGAAGGCAGGATACTGGGCTAGACGGTCCATTGGTCTGACCCAGTATGGCCATTCTTATGTTCTTATGTAACTTATAAAATTCCACCATATAAAACCACAGTAATTGTAAAACAAACAAACAAAAACAAACAAAAAATAGAAATTAAGTATTTATATATAAAACCAAAATGACTAAAACCACAAGAATTGTACTATGAGCAAATTAAGTCCCTGATCCAACAACCAGATCTATGACTGGACCTTCATGCTTTTGTGGACCCCCACCAACTTACATGAGACTCCACATGAGTAAAGATGGGTGAGGTTCGGATTGCAGGATTAAGCCTTATGGTAGTATTTTAAAACATAAGATGAAAGCTGACAGAAAGAGAAATTATAGTAACCCTTAGAATAACAGAACTATTATGAAATAATAATTGTCTATAGAAATAATTTCCTTGGCTACTCTAATTCTTGGGAAACTTCTTGTGTCTAAATCTTCAGCTGGTGCAAATCAACATAAGTATTATCATCAATATCCCTCTATTCACTTTAAAATAAAATAATCTTTGCAAGCCCCTGTTTCCAAATGAATTGGTGTATTAATGCATAGAAAAATAATGTCAGAATGAAAGGCCATGATTGTACTTTTAAGATTTTTGGCATTGTATGTTAGGGCTATGTTTACAGGATTGTATGCAGTTATTTAGAGGTTGTTCTAACTATGAAAGTTCTTTGTAGTCATGAATCAGTCAGTCCATTTAGGTTAGTCTTTGTGATGACGATATGAGTGTCATGTGTCATGTATTACCTTAACTATGTAACATATTACAAATCATTCAATGGGATTAGTCACATTAATAAACTTACACTCTTGCTTAAGTATTTGCAGATATGGAGTTTTGGTCGTTTTGCCTTTGCTTGACATTTCTAAATAACATTTGGCCATTCCTGGCTGCATTAAAGATTTCCTGTAAGTGCCATTTTTCAAACAATTCCACAAGGAAGAATAGTTTGTCCATGGATATTTTCAAGCAAAGTCATCTCTCACTGTAAATAAGAAACTCCATTAAAGTTACTGCCTTTGATTCTTCTCTCACTTACACCTATGGAAACCAGGAGTGATTTTATTTAAGTCAATGCAGTTACACAGCAGAACAGAGAGAAGACTCAGGACCACTGACTGCCAATTAAAATGGTCATTTTTCCCTCTGAAATTGGGTTAATGTCAGAAAAACCATTTTCAATGAAAATGCTTATCTTTAACAGGCCTTTCTTTTGGATGTGGTCACTGAGTGTAAAGGACTGAATATAATGCACAGGGAAATAATGAATAGAGTGTTTCCAATCTGAGGTGTTTTATCCCTGGGAAACTTCCTGGCAGATCCAAATATATCTTATTTTACTGGTAAAACTGGACTAGATTCTCCACTGGTGTAAACCACCCTAGTTCTACCAAAGTCAATGGAAATATGTTGATTTACACAGGTTCAGAATCTGATACAATAGGCTTTGAATTACTCACACAGGATTTATATTTAGAAGAATTCTTGTACCAACATTTATAGTTCAGGATGCTTGAGCGATGTGTGTCAGGAATTATTAGTGGTATTGGTGACATACACAGACTATCTCTGACATACAGAAAATATGCTGCATGACTTCCAAGCGTCTAACCCAAGCGTTTGTGTTAATTAAAGCATTATGTGCACATTTTTTAAGTTGAATGCTATTTGTCATAATAATTATATGTCTCTTAGATGTCTATTAAAATCCTAAAGTGATCATTTAGATGCAAAATCTCTGATAGAACCTATTATATTTTTCATACTAAATTAACATTATGGGCTTGTAATGGATGTCTTAATTTTGCATTGATGTTATCTGCAATATTTTGAACAATAAAATTTGTCTTTGTGAAGCATCCATTAAGTTCATCCTTGTCAGTCAATATTAGAGTTTTTCTGATCATCAGTGCTTTAAATTGTTATTATAAAGTTAAACATCTACAATAAATCCTACCATTTATGTGTTGTACTAAACAACCTATCATTATATACCTTATGTATTACATTATTGCCAAACAAGCTGCTTATTATTAGTCATTTCTAATTGCCACCAGAAGACCTTTGCTTGGAATTACTACATTTAGAAAGTATATTAATGCCTTCAGCAATTAAAACTAAAGGATTTATATTCTCTCAATTCTCCACCTCACTGTAACTCTGGCACTGAATTAACTACTAATACAACTCAGTGAAAAAAAAGAAAGTTCAGATGAAATATTATAGTGGAAACAAACAAAGAAGTAAGAAGAATAACTGAGGAATGAAACCAGAAAGTGAACAGAGCTGTAAAATAAAAAGATAGACATGGGATAATATAAGCATTTACCAGTAATTTTTCCATTGGCTTCTAATGGAGGCTGCCAGCTGACAATGACAGCTCGAGGCTTCCCTTCCCGAGTAATGACTGTCAAATCCTTGGGTGCAGAGGTTGGTGCTTAAAAGAATGGAAATAATAGAACACAAACAATCAGATTCTCAGGAGTGCACTGAGCTATACTGTTCCTGAGCTAGCTGTTCAGAGTTTGGGGTATAATATAGTAGGTGTTAATTTAGGGCTTGTCTTCACTACCGGGGTAAGTTGACCTAAGTTACGCTACTCCAGCTACGTGAATAATGTAGCTGGAGTCGACGTAGCTTAGGTTGACTTACCCCAGGGTTTTCACTGCTGGGTCGATGGGAGATGCTCTCCGGTTGACTTCCCTTACTCTTCTTGGAGAGCTGGAGTACCGGGGTCAACCGGAGAGTGCTGTGCCGTTGATTTAGCGGGTCTTCACTAGCCTTGCTAAATCATCCCCTGCTGCATCGATTGCAGCAGCATTGATCTCCCTTTGGTGAAGAGAAACCCTTAAAGAATGTCTACACTGCAATCTAAGGTGTGATGATTTCATCACAGGTAGCTATAACCATGCTAGCTTTACCCATGCAAGCACAACTGAAAATAGTTGTGTAGATGCAGTGACATGGGCTTTAATGTGGGCTAGCAATACAAGTAGGTATCCAGGATCCCTGGTGTGCTTGTACAGCCATGCTGAAGACTATGCCTCTTTCCTAGATTCATTCATAGATTCATGGATTCTAAGGCCAGAAGGGATCATTGTGATCATGTAGTCTGACTTCCTGTTTAACACAGGCAACAGAACTTCCCCAAAATAACTCCTAAAGCGTATCATTTGGAAAAACAAATACTTTTGATTTTAAAATTGTCAGTGATGGAGAATCTACCACGAGCCTTTGGTAAATTGTTCCAATAGTTAATTACTCTCACTGTTAAAAATTATGCCTTATTTCCAGTCTGAATTTGTCTAGTTTCAACTTCCAGCCACTGAACTGGGTAATACCTTTCTCTGCTAGATTGAAGAGCCCATTATAAAATAGTGGGTTCCCCATGTAGACACTTACAGATTGTAATCACATCACCCCTTAACTGCCTCTTTATTGAGTTAAACAGATTGAGCTCTTTGAGTTTATCACTCTAAGGTAAATTTTCTAATCCTTTGATCATTCTGGTGGCTCTTCCTTGAACTCTCTTCAATTTATCAACATTCTTCTTGTGTTGTGGGCACAGTATTCCAGCAGCAGAAACACCAGTGCCAAATATAGAGGTAAAAATACCTGTCTACTCTTTCTCAAGATTCCCCTATATATGCATCCAAGGATCACACTAGCTCTTTTGGCAACACCGTCACACTGGGAGCTCATGTACAGGTGATTATCCACCACAACCATAAAATGTTTTTCAAGGTCACTGTGTCCCCCATCCTGTAAGTATTGCCTATATTCTCCATTCCTAGATGTATACATTTACCTTTAGACTATTAAAATACATATTGTTTGTGTGCACCCAGTTTACCAAGTGATCCAGATCGCTCAGACCCGTCTTCTTCCTTGTTTACCATTTGCCCAATTTTTGTGTCATCTGCAAACTTGGTCAGTGATGATTTTATGTTTCCTTATGTTAAATAGCGTTAAGTCCAAGAACGGATCCCTGAGGGACCTCACTGGAAATACACCAACTTAATAATGATTCCCCATTTACAGTTACATTTTCAGACCTACAGTGCTATTTTCAGCTGTGCTATTGTAGGTAAATCTAATACGGGTATGCCTACACATGCTGCAATCATACCTTGGCTTGCAGTACAGACATACCCTTAGAGCAGTCACACAGCTCATTGTGAAAGGCATGTGCAGTATAGAAAAAGAACAGGGCAGTGCAGTGTGAGCTCCACAGCTCTATTCACCATCTCCTACCTGACTTCCATTATGTGAATTTTTTGAATATTAGAAAATCTGCCTCAAAGTCATTATTTTTTAAAATATTGTTTCAGTTGATGTTACATTAGAAAAAAATCTGTATTAAACAAAGAGGTTCTAACTGAACGTCTGACCCAAAATGAAAAATATATAATGGTTCTAAACACCGTAAAACAAATGAACAACCACACACTTAATAAAGAAAGGATTATTAGAATACTGAATACAGGATTCAACAGAATACTGATCAGGTAATCTTATAATTAATGTGTCAAATGACCCTATTCAAAAAAAGGATCTGAAACAATCAAGAAAGATGTAAAAAGGAAGCTCACATTATAATTAATATTGATACATTGATAAATAGGTGAGACGATCATTCACTGATGTTTTGGCTGAGGCCTAATGGCTATTGGATGCTAACTTTAACTGTTCCATTGGGTTTCCTTATAGATGAGCCTGGTCATTTTAAGATTTTTCATCACTCTATTTAGTAGGACCAAAATATTCAAACAAGGATGTCCAAAATTAGGCACACAATGCTCAATCTTAGTTCTTCAAGAAATCTCTTAACCTAGATATATTTACAGTATGACATGCCTGCACACTTAACTAGGAAAATTAGTGCAATAACAATAGTCTCTAGTGGGTTGTGCTTCATAAAAAACATTCAACTAATAGCCTGTTTGTGACATTGGCTCATCAATTTCTGTTGAAGAGCTGAAGTTTGGGTTCTGGAATTCAACAGATTGTGAACATAAGGAATTGTGAGTAAAATTAAAAGACCAAGTCTTGCTCTCAGATTTCATTAACTCCCACTGAAGTCAGTGAGAATTATGAGGGTATATCCAGGGCCAAAATTTGGCTCCGATTATTGCATTTGTATTGTGGGTACACACCTTCTTTCCACCCCATGTTGCTGGTCTCTACAGAATTTTATATGAATATTGATATGAACATTCTTCATTAAGGGAACTTACACATGCAGAATGGGTACAAAATAGGCAATAAAGATCAGAAATACAGGAACTCTTTAGTTAATGCAGCTGCATCTCCAGTTTAATTAATTGTATGTCAACCATACAGGGAAATCTAAAGATACATATATTTCCACTGAGTTTCCCCCTGAGAAACAACTGATGTGTTCAGCAGTTGCCATTAAAAAGTCAATATTTACCAGCAGACATCTCCACATTTGACATCTGTTGGTAAATGTTGATTTTTAGTTCTAACCATTGTATTTTTGCTGTTTCTTGTCATGCACAGAAAATAATCACACATATTACACAGCCTTCTAAGTTTATATATTGGAATCAATAGTCAGTTAAAAAGGAAAATATCATACTCAGAGCTATGGATACACTTTTTATTGAGCATGGGAAATACAATAAGGTAACTGAACAGTTTGGGAACTATCCAGCACAGTATATCTGCAGTCTTCTGAGTCACTCAGTTTGTGGAAGATCTACCAGCTCTGCAGAAGGCCTACCTATTCAGAAGAAAGACTGGCCTACTCTGGAGGGCAAAACACAAAATGAAACAAAAACAGTGAACCAGAGAACTCAAGTTTTGTAAGTGCATTTAAGAAACTCCCTGCCTGCTCTTCTCCCTGTTTAGATTCTGTGGTTCTCCCTATGCTGAGGCGAGGCAGCTCATTGGCTTGACTCAAAAGCAATTCTTCTGAAGAGCCTCAAGGAGGGAAGATGAATAATTTATTCTAAACACATATAGAATTTAATAGAAAATACTAATCATTCTGTAGAGCAGTGATACTCAGACCTCAGTGGTTCAGGAGCCAAATTAGTGATCAACATTACCCAAAAGAACCACAATAGTGTGAATTCATTGTTTCATTTATATATTTTATATTATTCTCACAGCAAATAAGTGAATAACTGAGTGCAATCTGATAACTTAATTGGTTAATAACATAGTAAAAGCATCCTGACTGGTTAATAACTTAAATTGGTTAATAACTAAATCACACAGTGTTTTAATATCAGGTACTGCAAAGAACCTCAGGAGATACTTTAAAGAGCCACTTGTGTTTCACAAGCCTCAGTGTGAATATCACTGCTGTAGAGCATTGCTTTTATCCATTCAATAGAATTCTATACTTTGGGATACACTTCACCATTAATATCTATATGACAGTTAAAAAACAAAACCGAGAGAAAAGGTATCATTCTCTATTTTTTTAAGGGAGAACAGAGTAGAAGGAAAATAGAGAGGTTGGGACTTGTCAAGCTCCTTAGCTTCCTTTTCCTTGCAGACAGAAATAAAGGTCCCAGCCAGAGACCTCCTAACTCTACAGGCCTATTAATAGATGTTCATTCAGCTTCCTGGAGGTGTTATCTTACAATAAATATGACATGACTGCTACCCAAGCAATACTTTTCCTCAGAGTCTGAAGTAGCCATCATAGTTGTATTCCTGAGAGACTCCACTGAGCATCTGAGGCCAGCAGCTACATAAAATCCTTAATGCCTAATATCTATTCAACGATATACTAATAATTCTAATAATAGAGGAAGAATAATGGTGACTAGTAGGGGCCTGAATACAGAAAGAGATGAAGATAATGGGAGTGTCATCCAGGGCTTAAATTCTCATTCCCATTCTGGGCTCGGGACTGTAGGCTTTTGTCCTTCAGGGGATAAGGGGGGCACTGGGGCTTCAATCCCCACAGCGCATGTTGGGGCTTAAGCCTCCAGCCCCGGTGCTTCCCATGGGGCTGAAGCCCTAAGCCCCGGGGCTCCCACAGGTTTGGAAATATTTAATAGAGCTCCATTCTGGTGGGTTCTGGCTGAATTTAAACCCTGGTGTCATCCAAGGAGCCTCATCCATCCAGGCAGGGAGCCTCTTACATGAGACAAGAAGTTCTACAGGTAGAAAGTTTGTATCTGTAAATAACATGCAATTTGAAGAGCCTGCTCAACTTCGTTGTACATTTTTTTGTTTAATTTTGTAGCTGTACCAGCTGCTGTAACTCCAATTCAAGATCTTTAATCCATCTATGTAATGTCCACATACAGACACCTCCAGAGCCCGCAGAACTGCACGTATACAATATAGTGAATAGAACTGTGGGCCTTTGGCTTCAAAATAATCTTCACCTCTTCAGCCAAAAAGAACCCCTATTAGCTGGTATCAGTACTTGATCCATTCCCAGAGGCACTAGAGGGCTAGGACAGAATCACGCACACTTGAGCCAGTACAAGTAGCCTTTTATAAATTAATAAATGAGAGAGACTAACAAAGCTGCCATCCTAGTCATAGAAGACTATTTCCATCATTGTTTTCATCTGATTTCAGTTTTCTTTGAAAACTGAATACCAACTAGGTCACATCATTAATGAAAAAGATCTTTGAAGCTCACTATATTTATGATCCGTATTATTAGAAACATGCCAATTACTAAATTCCAACATCTTGGCTTTGAGTAACTTTAGAGGAGAATTAAATGTCTGCTGTTTCGTTGCGCATAGAAAAAAATGAAGAAAAGAAATTTAGCTTTTAATATACACTGTTGATTTGTTTTGCTGGCATGAAAGTTGACAATGATACCAACTTTATCAGCAGTAGTTCAGTAATTTCAATATATTTAGTCAGTTAGAGATTTTGAAAATTCCTAAATATCTTTTACTAATATGGGCATCTTGAAACAAAATCACTTTTTAAAGCTATCAAAATAGCTAGACATACCTGCTTCATATGTTGTGGCATGTGCAGTCATGCTCCACGTGCTTGACCTTCGACCTTTTGTTACCATGACAGAGAATTCATACATAGTGTTTGGCTTAAGGCCTATTACACTATGGCTCAAAGCTGTTGTATCTGCTGACTACAAAAGGGGGGGAAAAGAGGAAAACAAATATATGTTTAAGCAAGTAAAACTTGAAAAATGCAATTCTAGAAAACTAACTTCCATACACACTTTCTCCATATAACAGAGAAAATGGAAGAGCATAATACAGTAACACTAAATTCCTTTTGTAAGCATACTTTTCTGAGGACAGAAATAGCCTTGACACTGTAGCATGTATTTGAGTGGAACTATTATTAGTACACCTCTACCCCGATATAACGCGACCTGATATAACACGAATTCGGATATAACGCGGTAAAGCAGCGCTCCGGGGGGGCGGGGCTGCGCACTCTGGTGGATCAAAGCAAGTTCGATATAATGCGGTTTCACCTATAACACGGTAAAACTTTTTGGCTCCTGAGGACAGCGTTATATCAAGGTAGAGGTGTACTATAAATAAGATTGTAAACTTGCTTTCTATAATTTAGACAGTTAATTAAGTTATGGAGATGCTCCTCCCCACAACCTGTTTTTCCACACAAAGGAATTTGTAATACAATCTTTCAAATGCAAGGAGAATAAAATGGAAGCTGACACTGTGTCCTCCATTTGTGCCCTTATGCACAAATATCTGCATAAGTTAAAGACTCACATTATTGGGCTGCTTTGCTCTGTGCCACAATCTTAATGTTGCATTTAAAAGAATTTTTGACTTAAAATTTGTGTCCCTTTCATATTATATCACCTCCCTGTCCCCCCCCCCCAAAAAAAAACGTTTAGTGGTCTTGGGTTTACAAATACATATTTTCTGACTAGAATGGTTCTAACTAAGGCGCTCTGGTCTTTCTAAGTTTCTTAGATGAATATGTATTTAATTTCTTATAAAAACTAGAACTGTTAAATCTTGCATTTTTGCTTGTTTAAATATGCATTTTGTTTGTGTATTATATTTAAATATGCTTTATTTATCTGGTTCACTACAGTATGTTGAGAACAGGTATATAAACTAATATTGATGTGTATATTACATTTTTATAATGTAGATTTACCTGATCTCAGCCTGTTCTAAGGAATGACTTAAGAGACACAGCACATTTTTATCACATGAGTAGAGCCAGAGGAAAATTGCAGGATAAAACTGGTGAAAATTGAATGAAACCAAATCTGTATTTTCAGAGCATTATGGAACCCCATCATATTGGGCCCAATTTCTGAAGAGTTAGGCACTTCCAGTGAGGTGTTGAGCATCTTCCGTGGCCACTCACAGCAATGAGACTTGAGAGCATGCCACATCCAGTATAACATGCGATCTCAGCTCATTTAACTGAGCCGTAAATCTTTAACTTGTGCGATATATCTGATGGCCTAAAATCTACCAAATGATGCCTGAGCCACTGGAGAGGGTGAGTGAAATTTATGCCCAATTATGCAAAACTTCTGACTTTCGTCATCAGAATGGATCCTTTTTCACTGTTTGGTAGGATGTGTTTGGAACTATGCAGCTCTCTGGTATTCACCAATAATGTCACCCTCGTGTTGACATTAATCATCAGCCCTAAAGATGCAAGTTATATCTTTTAAAATGTTACAATTAGCTTCCAAGACAGTGCAGAATACGACTTTGCTTTGCTACTCCACAAGCATTCACACTGAGGCTTTGCACAGCAGTTAAACAAAGAAGCTTCTGTATTCAGAGCCAAATTCCATCATCTTTATACTCATTGGGAGAAATCCTAGCCCTATGCAAGAGAATGAGAGATTTGCAGTTGACTTCTTTGAGACTAGGATTTCACCCATTGAGTAGTCCCCTACTCTGTGAGTAATCCAAGTGAAATCAAGATGTCAACTCATGGAGTAAAAGTGGCAAAATTTGACTATTAGCATGAGGTTTTTAACTTATGGGACAGATTTCACTGTAGTAGGACGTACTGTTCACCATAAGTAGGCCACTGACTTAAGTGGGACTATTTGTGGAATAAGGTACTATACAGCATAACTGAAGGAAGCTAAATCTTACAGACAGCACTGTAGAAATCAGAGTTATATTGGTAGGATGGCCCTTGCAATGATCGTTGATGGAAGATGACCAAGGGAGAGGCCAAAGATTCAGTATTTGGACTAGATATAAGCTGACTTTATGGAGACCAATTTGCATGACAGCCAGGCATACTATCATGAGTTCCGGAAAAAGGCTATAAAAGCCGCCGACCCCAAATTGGAAAGAAGAAGAGGAAGAGGAAGAAGAGCACTATAGAAATTAAACTTTATTTTTTTCAAACTTGCTCAGATATTTCACGTGCTCAGGATGAAAGGACAGGAATAAAACAAAGGACAGGTCTCCACTACAGCACTACCCTGGCACAGCTGCGCCCCAGTGGTGCATCTGGAGAAGACAGGCTATGCCGATGGGAGAGTGCTCTCCCACTGGCATAATTACTCCACCTTGGCGAGAAGCAGAAGCTATGTCAGCAGTAGAGCATCTCCCGCCAACATGGAGCCAGTGTGGACAGCGCAAAACTTGTGTCACTCGGGGTGGGGAGGGAAGAGTCTTTTTCACATCCCTGAGTAACATAAGTTATATTGACTTAGGCTGTAGTGTAGACCTGCCCAAAATGTTTGGAAAACAGGCTGGGGTTGAACATATTCTGGACAAAATAGGCTTTGAGTGAACATACATTCATTGTGACTTTTTTTATTAAAAGTAAAGTTGCGAGATTGCTGCTTCTGGCTGACCTGGGAATAACAAAGGAACAGACTAGTGCAGGGGTAGGCAACCTATGGCACGGGTGCCGAAGGCGCCACGCGAGCTGATTTTCAGTGGCACTCACACTGCCCAGGTCCTGGCCACCGGTCCGGGGGGCTCTGCATTTTAATTTAATTTTAAATGAAGCTTCTTATACATTTTAAAAACCTTATTTACTTTACATACAACAATAGTTTAGTTATATATTATAGACTTATAGAAAAAGACCTTCTAAAAACATTAAAATGTATTACTGGCACACGAAACCTTAAATTAGAGTGAATAAATGAAGACTCAGCACCCCACTTCTGAAAGGTTGCCGACCCCTGGACTAGTGTGACAGATATTGCAACTGTATGCAGCATCTTTGGGGGAAACATTGTATTAACATTGTATACATACAATCCCTGTGGGCAAGGGATTGTATGTCTGACCGTGTTCTACTCCATAGGGGAGTGTTACCGGAGTTGCTTCAAGAACTAAAATAGCGGGGGGTTGGGAGGAGGGGGAATTATTAAGGTGAATCACTCACAATGTAAACTCATCCAGAGAATCTCCCTGGGGAGATTCAATCTGGATTTTCCAGAGACTAAGAGACAAATACATAGCTTTTGGCATTAAAAAAGCTGTGTTTAAATTGACTCAGGGCCTTCATTCTGATCCAGCTAATGGACAGGACTTTCTGTCCAAGGGCCCCAACCCTTGCAGGTTGGAAAGACTTTGGCCCTGCTAGGGCCTCAGAAGATTGATGGGTGACTTCTGGTAAGCTTTTCGCATGCAGATAGGAACTTATTGGGTTTTGTATATTTTCTCTTAATGCTTTTACTGTAAGAATAAATGTGCTTGCCTAGAGAGAGCTGTGTGGTAACGTGTAACAGTTAGCAATACACTGTTCATAGCCCTCAGAGAAAAAGCAACAGAGTGGCTTTCTCTCTGAGGCAGAGTGGCTTTCTGGGGTATCAGAGTGTAAGGCAGGGAGTTGTGGAGCCTTAAAACCTCCAGGCAGAAGGGACTGGGACAAGGGTCCCTGCCCAGAGACAGGTGAACACTGGAGACCTTAGGCCTGAGTGGTCACTCTAAAGTGGACCATGGAGAAGGGGATACAGATGCAGTTACTTGGAAACTGTGACAACTAGTTCACGACATTTCAGCTACAGATTGGCTAAACTAAAAAAATAAACCAAACCAACTAACAAACAAAAAGCCCAGACTCTTCATCCCCCAATTTAAATGGAAAAAAAGCAGATTTGGAGGCGGTCTTGAGTTCTGGATCAACTCTAATTTCCATACTTCTCCTTCCAGCTGGAATCAACATTAGTCAGCTCTTTTGTTGTCCGGTTCATTAAAAATAACCCTATATGATCATCCCACCTTAAGTTTTTCCATCAGGCTTGGTTGCCCATATAGTTACTTTATCTAGACCTAAGCCTTTGTTTCCAGCCTTGACCATTCCTAGGGTTCCCTCCTATATCTATGTGTCGTAATAAGTTAGTTTCTTCAATGAGTTCCATTTATCCATTTTAACAGTTTCCCAGCAAGGAACAGGTGATGACAGGGTGGGATGTCTCAGGCAAACATAGTTAACCTGTTAAACTCATTTTACATAAGTCTGGTCACCTGTCTGTACTGAGATGACACTAATAAAGCTATCTTTATATATTTTTTTGGCACCTGCAATTTTCCACTGGGCCTGCACGTGATGAACATACAGCGACAACGTGGGCAATTTCATAATTGTCTAAAGGTCCCAATAAATAATGTTGTGCTCTTTGGATCCTTGCTCTTACTATAGAAACTAAATTAATAAAACTATGGCTTGTTCTACTGTATTCCACATTTTACAGCTAAAAGACAACTGGCCTGATACTCCTCTCTCTTACATTAGTGTAAATCAAAAGCAGTGGTTACACCAGTGCAAAACTAGTGTAAGCAACAGGAAAATTAGGACCACTGAATGAAATTCTGGCAGATGTGTTATGGTCACTACTAGAAAAATCATGCCCAGTAGGGGGAGTGAGAAAAAAGAAGTTTCCACCATTATTTTGTCTCCTTTCAAAATCCACTGACACAGTGATACAGCTCAGTCTAAGAACAAGAACCAGATTTTGAAAGGTATTTAGGCGCCGAAAGATGGAGATAATTCTCTAGTGGGATTTTCAAATGCACCTACGTCCCTAATTCCATAAATATTTTTTAAAAATCCATCCCTAAATCCACATGTTTCTAATCACAATTTCATTTACTCACTAATGGCCCTGTGATCGTAATAGGAACAATCTGTACTAGAGAGTTATGTCTGGGGTGGTGACCAGTCACTTACTGGTGAACATATTTGCAGTGTATATGTGCAACTATTGGGAACAATTGCATGTTGATCAAGAATATAGCCCCATATAGGCAGAAAAGTTAACCAGTAATTATGACATGGCATGGCAGGAATGGTGAAGCATGTTCACCAGGAGTGATTTGGATATTATAAGATGCAGTATATGAATTGCAAAGAGTCCTGTGGCACCTTATAGACTAATAGACGTATTGGAGCATGAGCTTTCGTGGGTGAATACCCACTTCCAGATCCAGACTAACACGGCTACCCCTCTGATACTTGACAGTATATGAATTGACCATAGTATGTAAATTGATAGAGTTTATTTTTTCAGGTTAGTGATTGTCACTTTCTGTTCTGTACAACTGCCAAGCATTATTAAATATTAATTATTATTATTATTTTCTCTCCTATCCCAGATATATTTTATATTGTTTTGTTGGCATTAGTGTTTGAAAACATCTTTCATTTACAGGCAGTAGGATATTACAGG
Organism: Emys orbicularis; assembly: GCF_028017835.1. NCBI lineage: Eukaryota > Metazoa > Chordata > Testudines > Emydidae > Emys > Emys orbicularis. Next base: position 18,198,408 of record NC_088688.1, on the reverse strand, counting down.
CTACTTCCAAATTGAGAAGTTTTCTGTTCACCTGCTGCTTTTTGAGTGTTTGTTGCTAATATAATAAAGCAGGGATTTCCAATGGTGTGGTTGATTTGAAATTGGCATCCCAGTTTCATTCTTGGGCATTATGCTGTCCAATCAATGACTTTCTAACTTACATATGATATGTAAAATTAAAGATCAGAATCTTCAACAATTAGATTTTTAGTGTGGCATTTTCAGGCCAATAAATACTCTTTTAAAAAAACTCCAAACTATATATATTTGTGACCCTATTAGATGCTTGCTATTCAGGACAAATCTCCCATTGACTATACTGGGAGTTTTTCCTGAGTGAAGTACAGAATAGGTAGATTCAGCTTATTGTCAAATAAAAGATGAACACAAGAAATCGCAGATCATCAATTCATATCCCTTTATAACTTCACCTTGTATTTAGCACTTGTAGAATAGCTGGTTCTCCAACGGACAGTGTAAAAGCGAACCTCAGTAGTCTTTTGATTCTTTGGGACAGAGTTGTCTGCCCAGCTGACTCTCACTGCATCATGGGTAAGTGCAACAGCCTGGACACCTACTGGTGGGAGCATGGGGGTGGAGATATCTGGGACTGAGGTAGGGAAATCATCAAGCAAAGGATAAAAATCAACTTCTAATGGATCAATGGGATCTGGGTCAAAAACCACCAAATGAGCATTCAAAAAAAAAATGAATAGCAGTTAAAACAAAAACAAAACAAAACAATCACCAGTGGATACACATCACAATGGGTTAAATGATGAGAGGGGAACAGGAGAAGAACAGAAAGAGAGGCATTAATTGAAAAATTTAATATATATATAATATTTCACTTACATTACTGTAAATAAAGCTAACTAGCAATTAATATTATTTTGCATGGCTTGTTCAAATACTTCAAATACTTCCAGGTGTGCTTTCTTTTCTTGGCTCCAAAATGAAGTTGAAATGCATTGTTTCTCTTTAAAATGATTTACTTTGCAATAAAAAAAATTGAAATACATAAAAGATACATTATTAAAAACATGTACAAAATAGTGTCATTTTAAAAGACACTCTGATGTGTGTAGGAGTTACCTATGCTTTTCTCTCTCTCTCTCTCCCTCTCGCTGCAGCTTCTTTTGTTCTTTTAATGCTATTCAAAGGAGCACTTCTACATCTGCTTAAATATTTGTCAGGCAAAAGAGAACATAATTTTAATGCTAAGATGGAGGTCCACATTTGTTGATTTAATAATGCCAGCATGATAAATGTGTGCATCCAGGAATGGATATGTGGACTGTTGTTTTCATCTCTGAGCCTGTTTCCTCGAGACATAAGCACACTTCTTTTATGCATTTGGTGATCATGCTGCCTTCAGACAGATCAATAGACTGAACATAATGGTATGCAGTGGTAGGTGAAGTTAGCACAACACACAGAGGCAATCTGTGGTAGGTTTTATTACACAAAAAAGTTTGCTTCCATTTCCAAGAATGCAGTTCCATATTGGAAAGCCATACTCGGCAGTTAGCCAATGCTATCTAGAACATCATGAGCCTGATTCTCTTCTCACTTCATTGTAATTGAATTGACTTCAACAGAATTAACCCTGACTTACAACAACGTGATAGAAGAATTGGATTGCACGTGGTCAGAGCAGAGTCATTATGTTAAAATGTTACCTTTTAAAATATATATATATATATATATTTGCAATTTAAAATCAAGATTATGATTTTACCAACCAAAAATTTCAGGCTGCAGTAATTATGACACAGTACACACAACCATATTTTTTGCAAAATAACAGACTATGTAATTAATCAAAGCACAAATTAATCTGACATTTCCCGATTGATACTACTTCAGTTTGTCAGCTCTATATGTATTTCAAACTGCTGACACTCTTTGATCACATTTTTTTTTTTTTTGTAATTTTGTAATTAATTATTTAGGACTTCAGGAGGCCACAGACTTTGGAATAAAAAATACAGGAGAAAAGCATGTTTAAAATTTATGATGAGCAACTAGATGAACCCTTTAATGCTGTTGTTGTTGCTGCTTCATTCATCATCAGCTTCTTTAGAAGCTTGAACATAGATGCTTGGAGAAATAGAGCAATCTGGTTGTTCACCTACAGATCCAAAATGAATTTGGACATTCTGCATAGCAGGTTGGGTTGAAACTTCTTTGCCTATTCACAAAGAATATTGCTACTCTTAAGATTTCAATTCCCAGTTCTAAACTGAAATTTTCAAGGAGATTTGTCTACAAGCTGTGAAATAATGAACACTTTTCATTTTTGTTTCTTTTTTGCTTACATAGTTAATGCTGTAAGGTAATATACATTTGGTATTTTGGCAAATAAAACACTGCATCTTTCTTCTTTCCCCATAGTGACATACTGAATTCTGAAGATCTGTTGTACAGAGGATTATGAAGAAAGACTAGGTCTAGCAAAATAAATGATTAGATTCAATCAATCAAGATAATTCAGTTCTTGAAACATGCCATCACTTAGCTGAGAAACAGTGGAATTTCTATAATCCTTTGGTGTCTGAAAATAGGTCCCTAAACACTTCCTCCACTTTTCAAAACAGAGTTATTTGCTGCTGTTCATGTTCGGACATCTGTCATTTAGATATTGCATACCTTTGATAAAAAAGTTTCTGCTTCCTTTAATTCTTATTTTGCTTGTCACATCATTTGAGATTATATGTTATACACACACAAATTTCTATATCTGTCTCTATATATACAATTCTTATGCACTGAAATAAATACAATAGTTAAATTTTCTTTTTCACTCAGGGCAAGTCAGTTCAACAACCACTCAGGGAGTTCAACTAAAATGTTTCTCACTTTGCTGAAGGTAGTTTTTGAAATGCTCTTCCATGAATAACCCAATGGTACTGACTCATTTCAGAAGCCACATCCAGAAGGGTAAGAGATTAGATAGGAAGCTCCTTGTTAGAGCTGCTCTTAGAAGTAAAAGAGAAACTGCAAAGTGGCATACAGTACTTGTATAGAGTCCTTGGTCAAGTCACCAAAGTAGAACCCAAGCTTGACATACCTTTTTCACATCAGGATAACATTTCATTTCTGAGAGGTCACATACATACATAAAAAAAAATTCCCCACAGGCTACACATAGATAATTCTTGATCTAGCATCAACACGGGACAAAAGGTAAAAACAAAAACAAAAAAAACAAAACAAAACATGGATTTTTAACCAAGTTCATCAAATAAAGATTTCAAAAGACACATACATAATCTCACGTGCCTAGCAGGAAGAACTGACCCTTGTAGATACCACATCAGAAGTGATATTAACAATGTTGAAGCCACATGCTCACTGCTATGTATTACATCTGGATATGGTTTCTCACAGTTGCCTTTGCTTTTACACTGAATGTTTCTCCCCACCTTTGGGACTTTCCAAGATTTCTTAGGGGAATACTTCACAAACACATATGGACAATGGATGGTTTTCCATTTGGAGCCAGAGTGCTGCCATTTGATTTAATTATCCTTAATGGTTCACCCTAGTCAGTCTGTCTGTTAATGGTCCTTTTGCTCTCAGTGACATAAGCTTCCTTCCTTTGAGGAAGTTCTTAACATGGTGGGTGAAACACAAGGAAAAACTACCAAATGATGGTGTTACTCCAGAGGAAAATCATTTTTGTTTTTGTATTTATTCTTTTTGTTATCAGCTCTCTGCAGTCTCACCCACTCATCCCAAAACCCTATACATGCACAAAGGTCCGATTTGACCAACAGAACCCTAAACTTAGTGGAACCCTGTTTTTTGTACCAAGAATACATCTATGACAAAAAATGTTGCATGGTAAGTGAGTAGCCTGATTAATACTGGGTATTCTGTTTTGTGTGAGTTTATATCATCATTAATTGTTTGCAATACTTTCCTTCATCTTATCTGAGACCTGGCTATCTGACCCTATCTATGTCTGTGACTGTTCTTGGCTTTAATTAATTAATTTCAACTTAGCAAAAATTATAAGAGATACAGAAAATAATTAAATTCTGTGCTTGATTTGTGACAGCAGCCACAATTTTAACCTGATCTTCAGATATTCAAATTGCTCTGGGATTCATGCTGCTCCCAAGCCAACTCAATCAAACTACTAACGGATGTGCAAGCATTACATTATTTTATATCAGCTAATGAAAATTTACTGCTGTAAAATATATTTCAGGAAAGTGTAATTAATTCATTATCTTATAGCCATGTAGTTCAACCATTTAAAATGGGGTGGAAAAAATAATCTGATTTATTTTAGCAGAAACTTGGATGTTGAAGAGCTTTTTCTTTATTGGCTTCCCAAAACAGTTTGCCTAATATGTACGTAAGGCTAATGATAACTCATATGGAACAAAATAAGAATCAACATTTCCAACTCACCTGTCAATGATCTAGTGGTGGCACTTTCATAGAGAGGGACTCCTTCACCCACGTTGTTAAAGGCTTTTAAAGAAATTACATAATGGGAACTTGGCTCTGCAGGCAAAAACAAACAAGGCAAAACACACATTGTTAAAATCAATGCTCTGAATCAGACTGGATTAGCATTTTCATGAAAAATAAATAAAATATGTTAAGTGAGCGCTTGTGCAAACTAAACCAACGGCTAGTAGAGCTGCTTAGAAAGCGGTCACGTTTTTGCTTTCATTCCATTCAGGCTTCTAATTTAGGGCCAACCTTATAGTCCTTTCTCAGTCTTTAATCAAAGTTCCCATTTAAGTCAATGAATGTTTTGCCTGAGTAAGGACTGCAAGCTCAGCCTTTTCTTCTATAAGAAGTAACTACTGACGCACAACTCTGCATGGAGATTCATTCAGGAGTTCACACTCCCCCTGCATGTTGTATGGGGTCTTGCTTCGTGTCACTGTGCAGCATGGATTAAGCGGTACATCAGGAATTGGATCCACTGGCCCCTATATGGAAGGAAAGTTGTCAGTACAGATGCTATGGTTGCCATTCCATTTCAATAACTGGAAACATTCCTTTTCCCCAATTCCTGATGAGGTCCCCAGCTCACCACCCAGGTACTCAGGCTGGGTATTTGGAGAAGGATTTGAGGCCAAGATTTTAAGATCACTAACTATATATCTGATTTGTTTTTTGCATGTCAGTGCATTTTAAATGCCCTCTCCCTCCTCCCCCCCCCCCCACCTTTTTGCTGGAGATTTTGTTCTGAACCAAAATTCGAACAACTCACAAACCATTATAATTGCTATCTTGCTGATGAGGAGTATATCTCACTCCTTAACTCCTTTGTGACAGAAAATACATTGGTAATAGCTATTTTACTACTGTTGATCTTACTAATATTGAGAATTTATCAAGCCTTGAGCTATATGAATAATGCTGGCATCCTGACTTGAAGCTCAGCCATTGTATATCACTCTGGTGTGCAGTTAGAGATTTATAATTTACTAACTGTTGTACTAATGAAGACCACTAATCATCCAGGGATATACATCCAAAGCTATCCAGCTATTCTGGCTATGCTGTAAATGTGTGGGATGTGAAGGACAGAAATACTGACAAACAAGAATTAACTTTTGGCAACATGAATATTCTTGGATACCATTATGTGTCATAGATTGCAATAGGAATATTCTAAATATATCCCCGAAAGAAAAGAAAGTAAACAGAGTAGGTCAGTTTCGTAATGCTTTTTGCTACTGTTTTCAGAAGAAAATAAAACATTCTCCTGCATGTTCCCATGTTATATCTTGAGGGCCACATTTTCTTCAGTAGGGAAGTTGGTTGTTATTGTATTGATGTAAATTTTAACCAAGAATGCTGCATGCTCACATATGGACCAAACATAGGGAACCACTTTCTTGAGATTCTTTATTTTGCAGAAACCAATGCTTTAAGTGAGAAGACATGAATTAATGTTACGTTACAAAGGAATTGCTGTGGAATTACATACTTTATCCACATTAATATTAAATGAGTTAGGAATGATAAATGTTATTATACTAAATACTGAATGAAATAACAATAATTAACAATGTATTGTATAGTGTTGCTAGTACCCCTGAATTTTGTAATTAATATTATGTTGAGCAGAAACTGTGACTATTTGTTTAATATTCAGGTAGATACCCTGTTCATTTCCAAAAAGAGCTAAATTTTTAAAACTGGCTAATGAATGACTGGAGCATTATCCATTAATAATGCTCTACACTAAGTGTTCCATGGTTATTACTTCAATTGGTATTCACTGTAATATAATTCGTCATGATGAAATTATTTAATATTCATGGAGACATAATATAAAAATACATGTGATTTCCACGATGCACTAGCTTATTATCTTAGATTTCTAATCTTTAGGGGTACCTGACTTTGTTAATCTTTAGGTTCCATATGAAGATATAGTAGTTGTTATAATAAAAAAAAATTGCCTGATATTCTGCAACTTTTACAGTACGATTCTACAAGTTATTCTCTGAAAAGAAACATACCATGTGATCTACATGTCTAATCAAAACACATCTTGAACTTCCAATATTGACTACTTGAAATTAATTGCTCACAAATAATCTACTGACCAAAAATTATTCCTAGGAATTATTTGGAAAACAATTTCAAACAAATTCTTTGCAGAAAAATGTGATCTGTTCACAGAAAATCCACAAACAGAGGCTATATTCATCAAACACATTCTTCCTTACAACTGTCTATCGAGCTCTAAATGATTATCCACCATCCTTTATTTACACACACACACACACACACACACACACACAACTAATTTGGGTGAGGGTCTCATCAGGGCCGGCGCTTCCATTTAGGTGGCCTAGGCAGTCGCCTAGGGCGCCAGGATTTGGGGGGGGGGCCGGCATTTTGCTGCCCTCAGCGGCAATTCGGTGGCGGGGGGCTCCTTCCGTGCTCCGGGTCTTCGGCGGCAATTCTGGGACCCGCCGCCGAAGTGCCCCGAAGACCGGGAGCGCGGAAGGACCCCCCCGCTGCAGAATTGCCGACGACGACTGGGAGCGCGGAAGGACCCCTGCCTAGGGCGCCAAAAACCCTGGCGCCGCTCCTGGGTCTCATTAGCAAACGTGGATCACGTTTCAAGAGAACTTGGTTTGAAATTTGGGTGTGAAGGAAAGAATTATGGCTTTAAGTAACAAACAAGAAAAGTTCAGGTGTTTCAGTGAAGTCTGTTGCTAACTAGGGCAATAAGTAATAAACTAGATCTCATTTAAAAATATAAAAAAATAAATAAAAAATAACATTAATAATAGGTTTTCATCCTCTCTTTTGAGTTTACGCCCAGATGCATTCATCAGTCATATCCTTTCTTAGCCTTCATTTTGCTATGCTAAACAAGCCTAGCTCGTTTAATCTCTATTCATAAAATAGGATCTGCATTCCCCTGTTCATCCTAGTAACTCTTCTCTGCAACTATTCCAGTTTGAATGTATCTTTCTTGGTCATAGGGTGACCAGAAATGTCTTCCAAATGAAGTCTTACCAGTGCCTCTTTTGATGTATTAATTTATCTCTACTAGAAATAACTTGCCTGATAAACCCTAGGATGACAAGGTGGGTGAAGTAATTTCTTTTATTGGACCAACTTCTGTGGGTGAAAGAGACAAGCTTTTAAGCTACTCAGAGCTCTTTAGTTCTGACCTGCAATGAAAATTAATACATTGTACAAGGTCTGACCTGAAGAAGTTAGCTCAAAAGCTCTATGTAGCTCAAAAACTTGTCTCTCTCACCCACAGAAGTCGGTCCAATAAAAGATATTACCTCACTCACCTTGTCTCTCTAATACCCTGGGACCAACACAGCTACAAAACATGGCAAACATCCTAGGATCACATTTGATTTTTTGTTACAGCCACATTACAATGGTGGCTCATAGTCATCCTGTGACTGACCAAAATACCAGGGTCTCTTTATTCCTCTTTCACTTTCAAGCAGTTTATAGCAGAAACTCTTATTATTAGACCCTAATGCTGTGGTATTTGAGCTCAATATCAGAGCTACATCCTAGTCTGAATCTAGGAAACACTGCTGTAAAGTCAAATACTGTTGCATGGCTAAATGTTGCCTTTTAAATTGCACCCACTGTATTACTTATGGGGCCACTCTGGAGTTGCGTTTTTTATTTCTGCATTTAGTTTGGTTTTAAAATATAAACATTTAAAATGAGACTTGGCACCTTTGACACTTAAAAATACAATCCAATCAAGTCAAAAACACCAGTGTCAAAACAGCAACCATCGTACAAGAAGCCAAAAACAATTTTTCCCCACCTCAGTTCCCACAAAACCCTAATCTCCCAATTCAAATCTACTCCCAATGTCCCCTCCTACCCAACATGTCAACTTTTCCCAAATGCTTACCCAATACATGTGCTTTGAAGAGTGCCCTTAAACGCAATACTTTTGGGATATTTCAGACTAAAGATGGAGTCTCTCCTTACCCTGAAAAATGTGTCCATTTTACTGTTATGTGAGATGCATTTTACTGTTACCTTCCAACTATATGTCTCTCTTTTGTTGTGTCTTGTCAGAAACAGGGTCATAAGCTCTTTGTGGACTAGAAGATATTAATGTAATACAACGAATAAATAATAATATAAGTGAATTACAAGCGAAGAGCCCCCACAATGAATGCCCTGCCAACAACTCCTTCTCTCCTATACCAAGGGAGTTCTAACTCCAGTAACTGCACCAATCTCAACTGTGGCAGTAAGGCACCAGGAGAATGGGGGTCTATCAGATAGGCAAGTCACAAGTCATTATGAACTTTACACATCAAACCCACAACCTTGAACTCTGCCTGAGGAGTATTGGTGTAATGTGCTCTTGACAAGATAGCCTGCTTAACAAGTAGGCTGCCACCTCCTTCTCTAGCTTCTTATACCAAGTTGGTTTAAGATGTACTCCTGTGTAGCACTTGTTACAATGTTCTACTCTTGGGAAGACAAAGGCCTGGAGGATTGTAGTGAGGTCTGCAGAAAGGGCGGGTAATCTCCAGACCAGATGCAGCTAAAACAAAGCCATCTTGGTCGTGGCTGCCGTATGACTGTCTAACAAGAAATAGGATTCTAACAAGGCATCCGAACTGCAAAAGTGATGAGTTGAGGGGGGCTGCCCAGATGATACTTAGGAGCTGCTTGAGGGAAATTTGAAGCTGTGCCCCTGACATAATGTCCTTAGACCCCCTCACTCGTGAAGGATTGCTGTAGTGAGCTCTGCTTCACCACAACCACTTACAACTCCCCTCCCATCTTCCACCTCTTCTAAACCGAGAGTTGGGGTGGAGGTGCAAGTCCCAGCTGCACAGGAGGGAGTTCCCCTCCAGCTGAGGAAAGCTCTACTGGACAGTCACAGCAGAATTACGGCTCCTTTGAATCATTCAAGTGGCACAAAGGGGACATAACCTGAGAATCTGGCCCATTCTGTTTTCCATATCTTCCAGTTACCTATCTCAGCCTGCCAACATCACTTCTGTCTTCTCTGGATTTAACCTTATCTGCACCATTTGGATCCCATGAAATTGAGAGAGAGCTGAGTGTTGTCAGCACACTAAAAACACTTCAACCCAGGCCTCAGCCCTACTAACAACCCCATATATATATTGAACAGGAGGGGGGGGGTGATAAGGTGGAATCCTACATGAATGAGCCCTTAGGGCAGAAAACCAATCACCTAAAATTATTTCAGAGAGAAATGAAAAAGTCACCAAAAAGCAGTCCAATCTGCTCCTATTTGGATCTGTGAATCAATCTCATGCAACGACCAATAGTATCAACATATGTTGACAAATCTACTGACATCAGCATTACATATTGCCAGAAAGAGATCATTAAGCAATACAACAAGTGCCAAATGCAGGTTGAAAACCAGATTGACAAAAGCCATGGACGTCTGAGGCATTAAGAGATGTTCAGAGCCCAGGTTTGGAACAAAGGTTTCCCAGCACATGCAGCAACTCAGTAAGCTACACCATTGTAATTTGAGCAAAGATGTCTGAGTCACTGCCTACTTCAAGATTTTGCTCTGTGAGACAACTCTGTGTGTATCTGAAGAATGCTCTCTGTAAAATAAGGAGGAATTTCTTCATAATGGGAGGCACTCAGATCTGGCCCCAGAGAAAACTGCTAAGATATAGTCAGTTACCCTATGCACAATACATCTGCTCTTTGAGATTGATATGGTGAAGGCCATGCAGAGCTGGTCAAGCATGCCAAGGGAATTCACTGCACTACCTGTAGGAATATTGTAGTAGATGTGAATCTCTTGAGGGCTGGAAAGCCCAGGGAGGGATTCTGCCTTCTTGAAGTTCCCTCTGAGGCAGTGTGGGTGTGCACCATCACCAACACAAACATGTTGAACTTGACAAATTGGAGAATTGGTCTCATATCAATGAAATGAAATTCAAGAAAGACAACTGAAAGTACTACACTTAGGAGGGAAATATCAAATGCACAAATAGAAAATGGGGAATAACCGGCGAGACAGTGGGACAGCTGAAAAGGATCTTGAGATTATAGTGGATCACAAATTGAAAATGAGTCAACAGTGTGATACAGTTGTGAAACACGGTAATATAATTCTTGCATGTATTATCAAGAGTGTCGTATGTAGGATACGGGAGGTAACTGTCCCACTCTATTCTGCACTGGTGAGGCCTCAGTTGGGGTACTCTGTCCAGGTCTGGGCATCACACCTTAGAAAAAATGCAGACAAATTGGAGAGAGACCAGAGGAAAGCCACAAAAAATGATAAAACGTTTAGACAACCTAATCTGTGAGAAAAGGTTAAAAAATCTGGGTATTTTAGTCTTGAGAAAAGAGGGAGGACCAAATAACAGACTTCAAATATGTTAAGGGATGTAAAGCATACTGTGATCAATTCTTCTCCGTGTCTACTGAACGTAAGACAAGAAGTAATCAGCTTATTCTGCAGCTATGGAGAATTAGGTAAGATACTAGGCAAAACTTTGTAACAATAAGGAGAGTTAAGCACTGGAATAGGCTTCCAAGGGAGGTTATGAAATCCCTGTCATTGGAGGTTTTTAAGAACAGGTTGGACACACACCTGTCAGGGATTGTCCAGGCATACTTGATCCTGTCTCAGCACAGGGGGCGGTAGTAGACGACCTCTCAAGATCCCTTCAAGCCCTACATATCTATGATTCTATGTGCCTTAATGTCACAATAAAGCCCAGATTCAGCATATTTTCGCTGCCATTAGGTGCAGTGAGATTACAAAGAAACAGCAAGATTGATAAGCTCTCCATCTTGGACAATCTTATCCTTTCCCCTGTGAACAAGACTGAAAAGTAGACCTGAACCCAGTATAAGAAAATTATATCCTATTTAGAAACAATCTTTTAATCCTATTAGCAGTGTTTAATCATATTAGCTGTTCTCTTTATAAAATACTGTATTAGCATAGCATTAACAACGTGTCATGGTAATGTTCAAAGAAGTTAATTTCTTCTTACCAAAACTTCCCCTGTAGTTACAGATAGATAAAAGAATTTTTACTTGCTCCCTTTAACTTCTGCTATGCATTGTATAAAAGCCACCTTTCAGAAAGGGTTGCATTTCAGTGATGGATAAGATCAACACTTTAATATCAGTGGATAAAGTAGGCCAGGTGATTTGGAATGTTTGCTTGGTTGGCAAGGAACACTTAAGTGATAATTGTTATTATTAAGAATGTAATGGAAATACATGCCTTTTGAACACCTTTTCAGTAAATTAAAAGAACTACCAATATATTGGCCATTCTGTAATATACTAGAACTTGCATTTGTTTTTCATCTTTCTGTTAAATTGTACGTTGCATTATAGCAGGGAGGAAATTACTGTATTTAAAAAACGCGTTAGTACAATGCAATTTAAACTAGCCTTATAGAGCGCACTTCAAACATTTCTTCTGTCTGTCTATAAAATATGGATCTAGCTCTCCTATTTGTATAAATGAAAAACCAAGGGTTTGTGCACACAACTGGAAGAAATGGGAGCATCTATAAATAGTGAAGGTTGAAGTTCGGCTGCAGATGTGAAAATTCAGCCAATAATATTTTCCTAGCCCAAAAGGTTTAAACTTGGTGCCCAAATTCAACCAGCTAAATACTTAGACACCTAAGTAAATGGCCTGGTTTTTGAGATACTGAAGATATGAGCGTGTGAACTTCCTAAAAAAATCAGGTGGCTTTCGTTTAGGTTCCTAAATATAAACTCAGGCTCCTGAATTAGGCACCTAAATTTGAATGTTTTGGCCTATCAAAATATGATGGGCTGAACTTTCAAACCTGCTGTAGAAAATAAAGACTGCTCTGATGATTAAAACATTGGACTGGGATTCAGGACACCTGGGCTCCTAGCCTGGCTCTATCACAGACTTCCTGAGAGACTTCATCTTTCCATGCCTTAGTACCCTGTTTGTAAAATGGTATTAATCATTCTGCTCCCTTTTGTCTCCTATCTATGTAGCCTCTTTGCTGCCCAGCTCTTTATGTAGGGGCTGTCTCTCACTATATGTTTGTACAGGGCCCAGTTGTGCTAGGCACTGGTCTCAGTTGGATCATCCCAACACTATGGTAATACAAATAATAACAACATAATATATAAACTCTTGGTTATATTTAAAAAATAGTGTTTAAATTTAATGTATAATGGTGCCCAAGGATTGCAGTGTTACCATGCTGCTGCTGCCCAGGGATGCAGGGGGGTGGAGAGAGGTCCTGGCTCACCTGTGTTGCAGAAAGGCACAATCTTGTCCTCCATTTTTCATCCAATGTCAGTTATTAACCTAACCCACTAAAAATGTAATGGGGAGTGTTATAGGAGCAAATTCTGCAGTCTTTACTCAGGCAGGCCTCCTACTAACTTTCCTGGAAATTCGACTGGAGTTAGTACCACAGGATTTGGCCTCTTCTGTGACCTGTACAGTAACGTTTCATTTGAATGACTCCTTCGGCAGTCTGCTTCCCTGACTTCCAAAGGCAGTCAATGAATCATTACAAGAATTAGATGTATGCATATCCATAGGGTCAATGTGTCTCTTCAGGCAACAAACAATTCTAAGGCACTGAGGTAGTAACACTACTTTCAACTGGTGAGTTTCATGATATTTAAATGTTTCATTGTGATTGACTGTTAATTGTGCCACAATGTATTGGAGACAATTGTGTGTATATATAGATACATGTACTGCCTCTAGAAATATTTTGTTTCTAAAAAATTAGGGAGTTTGATTCTCATTATAAATTCTCTCTTCTCTGTTAAACAATCATCTGCATTATTTTAACGCGGTTCAGGAGATCCCATCAAGAGTAAATCCCATCTATACAGTAGCTTTTAAGATGTCATCTCATCATGCATTATACCTGCTCACTGATTTCTCTTGAGTCATGTCCTATGTGCATCATAACAAAGCGTACAGGCTTTCAAAGAATGACTGTAACTTGAACATGCTTAGAAATAGGTCTCCTCCCCTGTGGAGACATGAACCTTTACAACTCCCACAGTGCATTACAAGCTCAGTGCGTACTGTATAAGTTATAAAGCTAAACCAAGTTAAAAATAAATAAATGGCATATGTGTTTGGAATTTATGTTACAAACACAGCTGAAATCAGTAAAAGTTAAATAGTGTAGCAGAAACTAAAGCAAAAGACATATGGACAAATGAATTAAAAATGAATAACCATCATCTACAAGGCATTCTGGCTTCCTAATAAAATCCATTCACTGTGTGAGTAGTGTAAACTCGGTTTTGTGCAGGATTTCTTTGGGTACCTGCACAGAAAGTAATATTGAGACTTTTGGAACAGGAAAAGGCTGTTTGGCTTCACAGAAATGGTACTTCCATTCAGGGAAATGTAAATGTATGTACTTAGGATCTGTTTCACGGTGTTATTCTGCTCTGCATCGGTCTGCTGAGGCAAGGTGAGGTAGATGTAAGTCTAAGGCAGGGCACACCACTGAATCTGTGCCTTTGTAGAGATAACAAATCTTTGAGAAAATTCACTGTCACTGGATTATTACCATTTGGTAATAACTGTCATTTTGCCAATACGGATGAGTAAATATATGTAACAAATTATTCCTTTGTGATATTTGTATCATTTATGCAGGAAACTGGGCCTAAGGAGTTTATTCTTGGGCATTCCGTGCTGTAGCAAGGAATACTACTACTAAAATCTAGCTCTTATATAAATCTTTTCACCAATAGATATCAAAGTGCTTTACAAAGGAGGTAAATGTCATTCTTTCCATTTTACAGATGGGGAAATGAAGGCAAAGAGAGATGAGTGACTTTCTCAAGGTCACCTAGCAGCCTAATAGCAAAGGCAGGAATAGAACGCAGGTCTTCTGAATTTCTATCCAGAACACTAGCCACTAGGCTACATTGCAGCATTGCCCTGCTCTCTTGCTGTCCTGCTCAACTTTCATTGTCTTGCCCTTCTTTCACTCTCACTAGGACTCAAATCTTGCATTCCATGAGTGAGGAGGCAGACACAGCAACTTCTGCAGTATTGCGGTGCATGGGGGAGAGGGGCAAACTCTGGGAGTTCATGTGAGAAATATGGGTTTGAGGGAAAGCCTGTGTGTGCTGCAGTGTCCATCTTTGGTCTAGAGTCTGCCCATCCATTCAGAAAAAAAAGTAATAATGCTTGCTTTCTCCCACCTTTGTCTTTCTTGTCCATTTAGACTGCAAATTCTTCAAAGTGGGGCATATCCATTACTATGTGTGTGAACAGTGCCCAGCACAATGGGGCCCTGATTTCTATTGAGCCACTATTTCTGTAAAGACACTATTGTAATCATAATCACAACAACAAGAGTGGTAGCAGCTTGAGAGGTGCTTTCTGTGAACTGATATTTGGGCAGACAGGGAGCAAGGCAGAACTAATGGATCTGCAACTGTTTGAGGATTCATTGTCTCTTGCCCATGCCATGGAGCAAGAGTGCCAGATTTCCAAAGCCCACTCCTGCCCTGAGACTGTGGCAGTAGAGAGGCTCTGCTGTTATGCCAGGATCTGGTGTGGGAAGATTCCTCTTCTGCGGAATATCCCGCCCCAAGCCTCGTTACACAGGTTGGTGAAATTCACCCCGCCTGAGGACCAGGACAAAGCCTCTACACCACTCAAGACCGGGACTAAAGCAGCACATAGATCTTGTGTTGACCCTCTGCCCCAGAGCGAGGCCTGGTCTATACCTAAAACAGGATGACCTAGCTACATCACCCAGGGGTGTGAAAAAGTCACACCCCTGAGAGATGTAGTTAAGCCCACCTAAGCCCTAGTGTAGATGCTGCTAGGTCTCTGCACTGAAACCAGGATCTGTAGCCACAATACAGGGAGAAGGAAGGAAAATCAGTCTGTGTAATGTTTGGCGCGATGAACCATTTTGCAGTCATTTCTCAAAGGAAGGAAATAGAATGAACAGTCCCTGGAGTTTTGAAATGCTTTTTCTTGTTGGTGCTGTGCTTTAATTTGATCTTTGAGGGAGGCAGGGGAGCTGCATAAAACATAACATGTTTTTGTTTGATTTCTACTGTTCCATTTTGTTTTAAAAACATGTAAAGGGAAGAGAAAACCCTAAACCTATAATAAAAAAAGCACTTTTGTTTCCTTTCATGTCTTTGTTGGAATCCACAACTGTCATCTGCAGAGATTAAACAAAATGAAGAGCTCTCTCGCTCTCTCGCTCTCTCTTTGCAGCAAACCAAAATAATTATTTGCTTCATTTATGTATGAGGGTCAAATTTAATCTAATCTATAGTTAAAAGGAAGGTGAATTCAATGAAGTCCTTGATGTTCCTTATGCTACGTTCATTAAAATATAACTTCAGATCTCAAGTGCTTCATCTGCATTTCTCCTTGTTTGTATTTGTCGATATTCTCTTTGCTTTCATTCTGTGAGCAATGAAGCAATCTCCAATGTTTAATGTTTGATAGACTCAGAACTATAGTGCACTACTATAAGGGTGCATGGTAGCTGCAGGAGGCATGATGCTGCAGAGATAGTTAGGCATCCCATGTGCCTCAGAAAGGGTCTCTGAACTAGCTCCACATAGGCCAGCACTGAGGCATGTGATGGGGAGAATGCTATGGGCTCCAGGTTTACTTTGAACCAGTGGCTTCAACACGCTCTGTGAGCAGGTTGGCATGGGTACAACTGCTCTTGCTACCATGAGCCTTAGGCTGGTTAGGAAGTGGATTTTACCTCACCAACTTAGATGCATTTATCCTGCCCGGAACCTGACTACTCAAGTTCTACTGGTGAGAAGCAGATTTCAGCCAAAATTAATACAATGTAAAATATAATGTAGTGTTGCAACACATTGAAAAGCCACTAAATCAAATTTAACACATCCCAAAATGTTCTTGTACTGTTCTCATCACATATGAGAGATGATTAATGTGAAGAAATCTGAAATAATTCTAATGAACTTTTCACCATTTTTATACTCTTGTTGCTCTCGCTACTTCATTCAGTGTAGGAAACAAAAACTATCTAGTAAGTTTCATTTTGGTTTTTCTAGTCAATTTCACCTTCCTGCTCCTCACAGTTATTGCAAGGCTGCAACATTTGGTTTGCAAGCACTGTAAGAGAACTAATTCCATTTAACATTCATTTAAGGAGTGAAGCTCTGTTTATACATAACCACTAGTTGGTAGTCTTAACAGGGTATATTACCCCTGGGGAAATTCTGTGCTACTGCATATGCGCAGAATTCATGTCCCCCAGCAGACTTTATTTCCTCTGCAAAAAATACATTCTGCCAGAGAGGCACTAGAGTTCTGCGTTTCACCCATCAGGGGCTGCTGTGGTGCCAGAACAGAGGACAGCTGCTCACCAACTGGAACAGCTGATAGGGAGAGAGCAGAGGCTGCATTCCTCAAAGCGTCCTGTCTGCAGGGCCAGAAGAAGAGGCACATATGGGGGGGGAGAGGGACAGACAGAGTGGGGCACATGAGGCTGCTGGGGGATCACAGACTGGGGTTCAGTGGAGGGGGACAGACTGGTTCAGAGGCTGAATGGGAGTGGGGTGCAGGGCCACATGGCGATGGGGGGAGTGGGTGCATGGGGACAGGAGTACAGGGACACATGGAGGCAGGGGAAGGAAGGGTACATGGACACATAGGAGTGGGGCAGAGGTGCCTGACTGAATGAGAGAGGCTAGGGGTCATCCAGGGTCTGCATGGGGGAGGCTCCCCAACTCCCTAACTATCTCCCCCCCAAAAAATGTTCCATACTTCTCCCACCCACACTCAGAAAGCCTCCAGCTTCACTCTCAGTCTCCTTCCCAGCAATTACTTCCCTTTCCCTCAGCTCCTCCATTACCCCTGACTCCCCCAAGCCTTTGCACTACTTCTGAGGAGTGCAGAAAATGTGTTTCTGTATTGTAGTTTAAATTAATTATTACTCAAGTTCTGTATTAATATGCCTAGTAAGGAATCTCTTTGTCAGGGGGCGGGGGGGGGGGGGGGAGTGGAGAACATTTCCTGAATCTTTTTCATTGTCTGTATTGTTATAGACATATTGTTGACAGGCATTTTGAAATAAATTACCAAATTAATTGAAACTGGCATGATTATATTGTGTTATTTTAACAAATAAAATATGCCCAGAATTCTGCAGAATTTTAAAATATTGTGTGCAGATTATTATTATTATTTTTTTTTTTTGGTGCAGAATTCCTTCAGGAGTGGTATATGAAGAGCATAGAACTACAGTGTGTAAGTGCGGTTAAAACGTTTCTCTGTGTGAGCTTTATTTGTAGTACTGATGCTTATTATTTATAGTTGAACCCTTATTTTCCAAACTATTGGTTAACAAAAGGTTGGTTACATCCCCTAGGCTTACACTGTGGAGTTCATTATTTCCATATATGGGCAGCTTCAGTCCCACAGTGCCATTAAGCTCTATAGGACTTAAGTAAACCAAAAACTTCCATATAGCTGCTCTACTCCACAGCAATGGAGTCCCTCTTCCATCTATCCTCCTAAAAGCAACACAGGAGCTTAGTTTTGACCCTGCAAAGTTTAGGAGCTCCACATAACTGAAACTCTCACTTTTATGAAGTGTTCAAATAGCCTTGAGAAAATTTTAAAATCAGGATTTACCTGTAGATAGTGCCAACAATGTACAAGGTATTTTATAGGGAAGAATGAAGTCAAAAATAGAAGTCCTTATATGAGGAGTTAAATCAGAAAAAACAAATACTTTAAGAAGTCCTTATCTGGATTATGTACGATGGCTGTGTTTTAGGAGATTCAGTTCCAGGGGTGGTGAAAAAGCAGCAAAGGTCTATATTAAAAGAAGAAGAATATTTCAAGATGTGTACTCCTGTTTCCCAAAGAAACCCTTTCATGTGCTTGTAGATGAACTCCGACAGTGCCATCACATTCAAGGAGATCAATTTGATTTCTTTCTTAGGTCAGATTAAGATGTTTAGACATAAAGGTCCATATTTTTAAAAGGTATTTAGCCATTGCTGCACTCACAGTTGCAGCATCTAAGTCTCATTTTCAAAAGTGATTTAGGTACTTAAGAGCCTTTGAGATTTTGGTTCCTAAATTATGTTTTCTTCTTCTGTTCATAAACAGGTAAAAAGGGAAAGGTGTACTTTAAACAATGAAATTCCCCTTCCTTTAATTTACTGAAATTCAATACTATGTTCATCTGATATTTAACTAGTAAGGGTTTTTTCAACAGTTAAATAGTAACAGGTAGTTTTATATAGTACTCCTCACACATAGATCTCAGGGTATTTTACAAAGAAAAGGAAACATCATTATCAGGGAAACTGAGGCCGAGAGAGTTGAAGTATCTTGCCCGAAAGTCACATAGCAGGTCAGTTGCAGAACTGAGACTAGAACCCATATCACCTGGCTCCCAATCTAGTACCCTATCCTTTGGCACACATTGCCTGCCTTTTCATATGCTCACCAAAGTATTGTTTAATATTGTTTATTTGCTCTCTCACATATGTTATTAACAAAGAAATGAAGCTTTAAAGATCAGAAAATGTTTCATTCAGATTATCATAGCGAATCAGTTGTTCCAGTGCCCGACTTATTCATTTTTCACTTACTCAAAAGTTTTTGTTGACAGTTGCACATTTAGTAAACTCTAGTATGCTTCTTTCCTGTTCTTTTCAACTTTTGATTTCATGAGTAAGTTTTAACAAAAAGCTCCATGGATGTGAACCCAGTCATCTCATTACAAGGTTTAATGCCTTTTGAGTTGGATCAGTACAGAAATCATTATAACTTATGCGTAAAAGATTAGAATGGGCATGTGTGAAAGTTCCAGTATTGAGCATTAGTTAAAACATCCATTAATCAGGCAATAACCTTGCTATTTATAATCATAAGGGGGGGGGGAAGAGAGCACACTGCAAATGGGCCTTCTCGTTAGAATTATTCATTTGGGAATCAGTCAACCACTGATTCCTTTGACACAGAAGAGGTTGCATGAGAGCAGTGGATGATTGCACCTGAAATTTATGAGACTGACACAAATATCTTTCAAACACCGCAAAAGAAAACATAACAAATTCTTCACTGACAAAGCTGAAGTCATTCCAGATTTTTATATTCTGACATGCCCAAGAAGAGTATCTCCCAGGCAGTATGACCACTTTCTCATGAGATTAATCACTCTGTTTAATTTATTCTGACTTTCAGGTGTTAGTACCATCCAATCATATTCAAAATAATCACTACAAGAAAGAAAGCCCCAAACAGTTATTAAGAGAAAATGAGTGCTGGCCTTTATGCTTTTGAAGTAATTTATTCAATATTCAAGCTGTACTACTTGGACAACTTCTGGAGCAGCAGCAGTTGAAGGCTGATTAGGTAATTAAGAAGGCTTCTGGGATCCTAAAAGTCCATGAAAACCTGAGATGAGGTGCAGGTAGACAGATTAAGATGAGAGAAAAAGAAGAATTTAAGGTATGATGTTTTGTTTGGGAGATTGCATGTTATGAAGGAACCACTTATTTTGGTGTGATATTGCCAGTCATTGAGAGAAATAAAGTAATGTACTTATTGGACCTGCTAAAATAACCTATTCCGGGAGATTGCGGGTTTTGGCTCCATCTAATGGATAGCCCATTAAGAGGTTGATGAGTTTTCTACTGCTTCCAGCTGGTGGATTTAGGGCCAGATTTATAAAAGTATTCAGGCTGCTGATAGAAACCTAGTGGGATTTTGAAACGTATGTAGGCACCTACCTCCTGTTGAAATTGGCCTCTATCTGCATCGTGAACAGAAAGAGGAGGAGAACACTTACTGAGGAGATGCAGGATCCCCCCGCTTTTAAAGTTTCTAGCTATTTATTGGCTAGCTTGGGGAAGAAGGAAGCTGATTGGTTCCTCACCCTCCCTTTTTAAACCCTAGCCAGGGCCATATGGAGCCTCTTTTTGCTCTGTTCCAGCAGCCCCACCCTCTCTGTCCTGAACTGCTAGTTCAAAGCTGTGATTTGCAGATGTTGTGGATCTGCCCAATCACTGGTTTTGGAGTCAGGAAAGAATTTTTGATTCCCAGAAGGACCAGACTGGCAGATGCCTGGAGAATTTTTATGCCCTTCTCACAGCATCCTGGAGACACAGTTACGTTAAATAGGAACAGGATTTAATTATTGATAGTACTCGGTAAGGATGTTAGTTCATTGCAACTTGTGGCCAGAAGTAAACAACCTGGGATTTTACTGATGGGCCTTGTGCTCATGGGATAGGGATGGTCTTGTGGCCTTCGAGGGCCGAGGTCCCCCCCCTTTTAGTACCCTCTGCCCTGTCATGGAGTGAGTGGGTGGTAGAACTCAGAAGAGCAAGCTGAGTCCTAGGGGTAGGCTGCGGAGAGTCTACCCTGAGTTATGGGTTAGATGGTAGAAGCCCTGTAATCCCAGCACTTAAAATGCATGCTATGTGACAGGGTGGGTGACCCTCTCCCCTGTGTTTAAATTTAATAAAGTTGTGGCCTGCCACTTAAAATCCATCCCTGCAGCATCTACATCAATTTCTTTTGCTTACATTTCTAATAACGTTCAGCTCAGGTACTTGCTGATTGCCACTGCCCTACCTGACCATCACTAGATTTAGGGTTACAAGATATTGGACCTTAAGCCTTTAGCTAGTGCACTACTGAATATATTGCCCATTCTGCATCTTGGACCAGGCTAATTGGTGGAACCTTCACACTAGAGGTGAAAAATGCTCAGGAATAAATTCTGACAGGCTGGTTCCTTTTTATTTTTTTTAAATAGCAGGTGATGGAGCTACCTAAAAATTTAACATGTCAGAATTAGTGAGCAGAGTGTAGGTGAGGCACTCAAAGGTGCGTGACAAATCTAATAACAAACTTGGCTCAACCATGCATTACAAATATTATGTTACCACATATTTGTACACCCTGTACATATCTATATAATGATTGCCACTGTCTGTCACTCTGAAGTTTAACTTCATGTTTGGATTTAGAGCAGAGAGAGGTTCCTGGGGCAAGAAGTAAGGAAGTGGGGAACTGGGGAAGTGGTACTGCTGGGTCCAAACAACTGGGAGGGAAGGTTGGTATGTTGTGGTTAGGGGATATGAGCCAAAGTTGTAACATGTAATGGGTCCAGTCCTATTCAACATATTCATAAATGATTTGAAAAAAGGGGTAAACAGTGAAGTGGCAAAATTTGCAGATGATACAAAACTACTCAAGATAGTTAAGTCCCAGGCAGAATGCAAAGAGCTACACAAGGATCTCACAAAACTGGGTGACTGAGCAACAAAATGGCAGATGAAATTCAATGTTGACAAATGCAAAGTAATGCATGCTGGAAAATATAATCCCAACTATACATATAAAATTATGGGGTCTAAATTAGCTGTTACCACTCAAGAAAGAGATCTTGGAGTCATTGTGGATAGTTCTTTGAAAACATCCACTCAATGTGCAGCGGCAGTCAAAAAAGCAAACAGAATGCTGGGAATCATTAAAAAGGGCATAGATAATAAGATCATATTGCCTCTATATAAATCCATGGTATGCCCACATCTTGAAACATAAGCCAAAGGATGGAAAAAGGAAGTGTCATTATTCCTATTTTACAGATGTAAGTGCCTCATGACAGTAATTCACATGTACTAGGAGAATATGCAGTGCCTAGCTTAATAATAGCAAATTATAACATGCCCACAGGTTTATAGGTAAAAAAACAACAGTAAGTTATCCTCATGTTTACATTTTCATGTGCATCCCATTGTCCGTGTCTATCTTTTGACTGTAAGATCTTTGGGGCAAGAACTCTTTCTTGTTGTGTATGGTAGAGTGCCAAACACATAGATACTGTATGTTCTTGGAAAGAGGTTTACGTATGCACACATATACTTGTATTTATGCCCACATGTATGGTGTGCACAGAAGTGGTAGCAAAATTGCAAAGTCATGTGATAAACTACATTTATGTAGCATCTTTGACAGCTTCACTTGTACAAGAATATTAATGCATTCCACACACCATTTCTTCTACTCTTTGGTAGCCCTGCTTTATCTTATACCTTGTTATTCTATCCTAATCTATTCCACTCTGCTCTACTCAGATTCTTATGTTACCCTCATTACCACAGTATCTAAGCACCTTCCAACAGTACATTAATTTGTTGGTTACTTTTTCTGCTACAACCCCACTCCTCTACCAATTGATACTCATGCCCATTTGCATCAACTCTCAAATGTTTCACTTATGCCTCTACGTTGCCTCTGTAGTGGATCCTATTGGCCTGATTTTCAGACTGGCTGAGCACCTACAATTCCTATGGATTTTAATTGGAATTGCTGATGCTCAACCCCTCTGAAATCAGGCCACACGTGTCTTCCTGCTCCAGTCAGAATCCTTCTCTCACTCCCATTTCCAAGCTGTCTGCCATTCTCCCCTAAGATGTCCCTGCTGTCCCAGTTCATGAAGGCAATGCATTTTTCTTCATTTAAGAAGCTCATAAAAGCCATTTCCCTGAGGCCCTCAAAAGTGAGTTTATAATGTTATTTCTGTTAATTAAATTATCTCCAACCATGGATTTAGGTTGCTAGCTTTAGGTATCCAAGTTTCAAAGCATTTACCACAGACGTGAGTCAGCATGGATTTGTGCAAGGTAAATCATGTCAGGCAAATCTGATTGCTCATTAATGAACTAACCTATTGCTCTGGAATCCAAATTATACTTAATTCAATATTTAGCATATTTCAAAACAACACCCAGAGCATAAACAAACCAAACACACACTACAGTGCATTTCAATCACAGGGAGGTCAGATAAGTATTAAGTTTGAGCCCTTAAACAAAGGCCTAGATTCTCAGTTGCACCTGTTGTCCACTGGGTTCAGCTGAAATGGGAGGCCTGAAAGGAGATGGTTGAAGCTCTGCTATTCTGGGGCTGGATTTACAGTGGTCCCATCATAGATTAGAGCAGCTTTTGGGCTGCTCTAATCCACAGTGGCTGGCAATGGCCTATACTAGCTGGGGGCTCCTACACACCTAACAGGAGAAATCCTCTGTTGGGAAGATCCCTGGCCTTCCAGCTTATTTGCATCACCAGAATGATACAAAAGGGTCAAAATAAATAATAGGATCTGGCCTAAAGAAATAAAAAGAGGGTGACAGATGAAATATGTTATAAATAAATTACCCCTTTAAAAGTATAATTTAAGTGCTGATATTCATAATTTGGGACCTTGGGCCAAATTATGAGAAACGGCCCTTAAATTAAGCTCATATACATACATACAAATATACACTTGGTCATGAAGATTCTCTGTCTGATTTGAATGTGTAAATATGGGTGCTGAACAGACAGCCGTTCTGATGCTTTACTAGGTCCTGGACTTACAGAAAATGATTACTAGGTCACCATCTCCATATGCAGAATCCTCAAGTGCAGGATCATTCTCTGTTGCACACAAGACAGTACAGGATAGTTTGAAATGTGCCAAGAGATAGGGCTTTCCAACACTTCCACCGGGAGACATCTCTAATAGTTCTCATAGTCAGGAAGCTTTTTCCTGATATTCACCTATTTTCCCTTTTCTGAATTATATTTTATTACCCCCAGTTATGCGGTAACTTCCTTTCATTATGCAAAATAATTCCTTTTCCTCCACAAGTTGGGTGACCAGACGTCCCGATATTATCGGGACAGTCCCGATTTTAGGGGACTTGTCCCGCGTCCTGATCTTACATTGGTCGGGACGCCCTTTGTCCCGATATCGGGGACCGTCCGGACAGCAGCCGTGGCGCTGTCACTCACCGCTTCCTGGGGCAGCTCCCGGCACCCACCCGCCCGCTGGCAGGAGTGCCGCGTGCTGCAGGGGCGGGGCTTGTAGGCGCCGGGAGCGGGCAGAGAGCCCTCCCCCCCAACCCAACCTGACCCAACCTGCGACCATAGGAGCCAGAGGGACCAGCCTACCGGATGCTTCCCGGGACGGGAGCCACCCCAAGTGTGCACAGCCGGGACTCCCCACCTCACCCCCTGGCAGGTCCCTCTGGCTCTTAGGGTTGAGGGGCTCTGCGTGCTGCCGGCGCCTGCAAGCCCTGCTCCGTGGCTCCCATTGGCGCTTTTCCCGATGGGAGCCACGGAGTTCGCGCTTGTGGCGGACGCAGCACATGGAGAGCCTGGAGACTCCCCTCGCCGCTCTCATCCTAGGAGCCAGAGACCTCCCAGCAGGGCTGGTGAGTGCGGCCAGGGAAAGGGGCAGGGTGTGATGGAGGGAGTGTCTGGGAGGTGTGTGTGGGGCGCTGGGCTGTGAGGGTGTGGAGGGCGCTGGGCAGTGGAGAAGGTTTGTGTGTTTTGGGGTGCTAGACAGTGGGGGCCTGTTGGGGGGTGGTGGGCAGTGGGGGAGATCTGTGTGTGTCAGGGCACTGCGCAGTGCGGGTCTGTGTGGGGCATTGTGTAGTTGTGGTGGTGGGGCTGTGGGGAAGGGCACTGGGAGGGAGGAAGGAAGGGAGGGAGGGGAAATCTGTGTGTATTGGGAAACTAGCGAGTGGGGGGTTCTGTGTGGGGTGCTGGACAGCTGTGGTGGGGCTGTGGGCAGGGGGGCGCTGGGCGGGGTGTGTGTGCACAGCACTGTGCATTTGTGGTGGAAGGGTTGTAGGGGGGCTCTGGGCATAGTGGATCCAGGGGGCGCTTGGCAGGGGAGCTGTGTGGTGCAGCATGGGCCCACCCCCAACAGGAAGGGGGCTGGTAGCACAGGGCCAGGCGGACCAGTGTGCCTCTGGCTCCGGTCGGGGCTGTGCAACCTGTGTCTGTCTGTCTGTCTCCCCCCACACAGACACCCCTCCCTCCCGCTCACCCAATGAGTCCTGATATTTCACTCTTGCAATCTGATCACCCTGTCCACAAGGTTTCAACATTTAAGATACCTGTAGACTGTTACTGGTATCATGTTGCCCACTTATTTACTGCTTCGCTAAAATGCATAATTATCTCCTTCACTCTTGTCTTGTAAATCCTTCAACACATCTGGGCTACATGATCATTTTTGTTGTCTTTCTCCAATTTGTCAGTATCTCTTTGGTAACAAGGTGCCCAGAACTGAATGTGGTATTCCAGGTCCAGAGCTGAATAGGATCCCGCCTTACAATAAGGTAAGTACCTTTGACTTCTCAGCATCAGGCAGAAACATGGCCACAGAAAATGATTATCAAGGTCCCTTTCCCTCTCCAGTGATGTACATCTATGTAGATGGAGCTGAAAATAACCTGTAATTGCAACTACCATATTACACTGCAAAATTATGTCTAATGTTCTGCTTGCGATCACCCTTTGTCAGTATTACTAATTCAATAGGAGTCACGCTCTTGAGAATGTCTGGAGGACAGCATGAGCGTTTGTGGAACTGGGCAGGAGATGAAGGATGGGAGCAGGAGTCAGAACTGGGCAGTGAGTGGGTGAGAGGTGATGTACCAGCAGAGTGGGAATGCAACAGGTGCTGTGTTTGCGGAATGAGGAGTTGGAGACATCATTTGGGGCCCAGGAGGAGTGGAGCTGGGAGAAGGAGGGATGAAAGACAGTGGAGTATAGAGGAGATGGTCTGTGAATGCCAGGGTTGTTGAATGGGGTAGTAGAAATTTGTTCTTTGGAGCACAGAGGGAAGTCTGAAGTTTCACCATTTATTTAGGAATCAGATTTTTATGATCATATTATGTATTGACAATAACAGAATACATACGCACTTAATATGTATGGGTTGTGGAACATTTTACAACAGTTGGGATGAGTCCATATAATGTCTATCTTTTTTCCTTTCTGTCAGTGAGTTTATTTTGATCCATATCTTCTTGAAAACAATATTTCCATTAGAAAAAGAATCCTGTCTAATCATTTTGTAGTAATTTTCTTGTAATGTTCTCTAATAGAGTTAGGTGAATAACGTAAGAAATTTTGGCAGACATTTGTTCTAATTTTTAAAAGCATTCTCTGGGCTCTTGGTTGCATCCCTTCAGGGTTCATTTTTTGTGAACATTTGAGCAACTGAATTTAATTAGCACAGTTGTTCACCAAAAATGATTTTCAAAGTTGTATACAAGAGTATTCACAGAAATTAAGTATAAAAAGTACACATGCCAAAATTCACACGATTGTGTCCCTCAACCAATTAGGGAACAAATGCATATGATATATCTGGAAAATCACAACTAACTAACACTGCTTACATTTTGAATATTTGTGATCAACCAGAGTATGAACATCCAAAAAAGCATTTGTCCAATACATTTGAATACTGATGAAATCTTGAACTGCTGGAGAATGTTCAGAAAGTAAAAAAAAAAAAGGAGGCTACATTCAGTGAATACCTTATTTATAACTAAATATTTGCTCAGCTCTAAATAGTTTCCTCACATTTTGGTAGAAGTTGTAGAGTTATTTCTGGAACTACAATAAATTAGAATAATTGAAGCCGCATGAAGCCCCGCTATGAGGCATTTCTTCAGTTGCTAGTTAGAATATCTCTAGTGAAAGGTGTTCATTAAAACCTTTAAAGAATTTGGTTGTATAACCATCTTCTCCTGGGGCCTTGCCAGAGTCCAGAGAACATATTGACCTATGTAACTCTGTTAATATAATTTCTGTTTCTAATACCTTCAGGTCAGTGGAGGTGAGACACTTCAATTCAATCTCATTAAAGTTATGAAACAATTTAAAGTAGGATGATTAAATTTGGAAGAATATAAATCCATTTTGGAATGTAGAAAAATGTGTTTAATTTCACCTGAATCATTAATTGTTAGACCTATACAGTCATTAGTAATCACTTTTCTCCTTATGTTCCACTCACCTTCTTTGATGGTCCATTCAGACCTCTTTCCATTTTGCATAATAACTTTAATCTCCATCAAAACACTTTCAAGTCAGCCTTTATCTACATAACACTTTGAGTCTTTGGACTTTGGTGGCAAAGCTTACATGTAGCTCCCTGCAAGTACCTTCACTGGCACAATTTCGAGAAATTCTGAATATTATAAATTTGAGGGACATGGAATATATTAAATGGATTCAGTGTTGTTCATATGAGTTACTGGGTTGTCCAGAAAAAAAATAGCTCTTTTATCATAATGGTGCTGAGAAAGGGAAAACTACAGTAACATCTAGCACAGCGTATTTTGTGGTTAATTACTTAAGAATTAACCGTAGATGAGAATTGCGACAATATTGTCATCATCATCAGTCATGGACTACCAACATTTAAGGATTTAAAACATTCTGGAGAGATTTTTGATATATGTTACCTTTTTGCATTACGGCTGGGTTTTTTTCTAATTTTGCAAATGACTTTGCCACGCCAATTTAATTAAAAATACAAATGCCCTAACAGCCACACAGAAGCTGCTTGGTGAAGTCACAGTAAGCAATTTCTTCACAATGCCCTTTATTGTAAACCCCTCCCCCCCCAAACTTTTCCTATGTATGAAGTAAGATTTTATCTGCATGAGACGTCTCTTGAGAAGAGGGTGACCACCGAGTTGAATCATATCTGGTTTCTTGTGCTACTGGATGCTATTACCAAAAAGGTGCATCTACTGATCAGAGAAGATGACTGGAAGACAAGAAGTTCTGTGTTCCATTCCCTGCTGTTACAACAAATATCGGTATAAATTCTAGCAAGTCATTTAACTTTTGTGCCCCGCCCTAACATACAGGTGCATTACGAGACTTATATTTATAAAGCACTTGAGCATGCCTAGAGCATCACATACAAATGTTAAATAACAATAATAATAATAAAGAAAAATAATATCCTTGAAAGAAAAATGCTATAGAAGAAAAACAAAGAAAACTGATTATTTCTCATGACTTCATTCAAACTTTGAACCATTTCCCCAATTCTTGAATACCTGTATTTCATCACCAAAGTACCCAGTTCCCTGCATACCATGCCCAGCATCAAGATGAACCATCAGAGACAGTGTGTAATGTATAATGGGATAAAAGAATATCTCCTTAAACCTTTTTGACAGATACAAAATATGAGTATTGTGAGTGCCATTATATTCAAACACTTGGGCCAGCTCAGGGAATAGCATTTCCAGCTCCTGTTCTCTTCAAAATACGGGGCCACATGGTGAAGTGCTTATTTAGTATTTAGATTTGCTCTGAAGTGTAGGAGCCAAGCTGATATGCCACCAAAGTTGCAGCCCAGAAATATAAAATGCTGATTATATTTTTGAGTCTATCTTCAGCTCAATGAGCTTTCCATTGGTTCATCAGTTAAAGGTCTACTACATGACATGACCACTTGATTAAGAAAACTTGATCTTTCCTGATCTGGCTATTATAGTTTTCAGATTATGATCAAGGACATAGAATAATTTCAACCAATCTGTGACGAACAAATAAATTCATGATCTCAGTTTAGTAGATTAATTATTTGTTCTAAACTCCCTGGTGACAAACAATTTTTATTTCCTCTTTTCCCAACACGATCATTGAGGTATCTCATTGTTTTGTGAAGGCCAAGCAAAAGATGAATTAGCAATAATTTCAAGCACATTAAGAGAGTGTATGTGCTGATTAGAATCAAACATTGTAATGCTGTAAGATCTATTATTGATTATTGTTTCCAAAGTTATAAATGTAATGAAACTAAGGTTCCATCTAGACTGTAAGTACAACTTTATTTTGGTAACCTGGTTATAACACCTTCATTGACATCCATGCTGCAGAATTATAGTGTTACCACCTGGTTACAGGAAGATAACCAAGTGCCAGTTTTGGTCAACTGCAGGAGTGAAACCTCAGTAGCCAATGCTGTTAGTAGCTGAATATTAACCATTGTGTGTGCTGGCACAAACCATACTATGGCAAACTCAGCCGTTAAGTGGCTACAAATTTGGTTTGTACACAAGGCCTTAGTGATAGCCTAGGAAAAGTCTCCAAAATTAGTAAACTCCAGAAAAAACTTCTTTCTTTTAAAATCTCTAAAGAACAAAGAGCTACTTACCCAAGTTTTCAATGGAATAGTAGCGCTGTTTGCTGTCTACTCGCACTGTCTCAGCATATGGGCTGCCCACTCCATAGCCAATGATGTATCCTCGTACAACAATGTTTGGATTCAGTGGTGGAGTCCAACTCATGACGATACTGGTTGTCAATGGCCTGACATGAAGAGAGCTTGGCTGATCAGGAACCTGAGATTCTGGGATACAAAGAAAGGATCCATTAATATCCTGCTCATTGAGTTTTATCATTTACAAAGGCAGAGTTTAGATTAAGAAATACGTTATAAGAAAGTAACCAGGAATCTCAGAGCTACATGCATAGTCTACATGCAATTTCCCTTTTGAACATTCAGCCTTGTTTTGAACTACATTCTGCAGCAACAAGCACATTAAGCAGCTTCTTCAACATATAAGATCTCCTTTCCTCTTTTAAAAAAAATAGAATATCCCTCTGTTCGTCCCGTTTTTAGCATACGAATACAAGGCAGATCCGAAATTATGCAGGAAAGTGGAAAATGGAAATGTTTGGAATTGATAAAAAATTCCCCATAACAAATTTTGAAGTCTTCCTGGTTTATTTGCAAGTCAAATAAGATGCTGAAATCAACTAGATGACTTATCATGGGCCAGTAGTTTAACTACAGTATTTAATGAACTGGTTGACTTTGTGAGTGATATAATAGCATTTATAACAGCAATGACCTATCTCATGCCTATGAAAACTGTAATGTTAATTACGAGCAAGCAAGCTTGAACTTTCTTGGACATGCCTCCCTTGGCTTGGAGGCTGTTCTGAATAATACAACAGCACTCGGATAATAAAATGAAATAATACAACCATATTTTTTATACAGGTTCTCTCAAGGCATATTCATTTCTACGTAGTACTTAATGACTTGACGCATAACTAGCACACTTTGTCTTCAGTGAACCCATTTTTACTTTAAAGAATAGATGAATAAATGCCTTTTGCTGGAGCGTATGGTAGCTACTATATCACAAGTCTCTTTAGAAGAGCAGCACAGTAGCTTGTCTTCTTGAGAGCAGAAAGAGACAAGCTACTATTTTTCCCCAGTGAAGAGGCCTGTAATATAATAGGCAAATGCATGGGGGGAGTGGGTAGTGGTACAAAATGCAGGTGTAAAACTCCAACAAAAGATATTTTGAGATTGTGAAGCATTCCCACTATAAACCTTGGAAAAGACCATAAAAAAGATGGAATTAATACTTTTCAGTCCTATTGTCATATCTGGTACAATGGTGTCTTTGTTATTTTATGTGCTTTGAAATGAATTCTATTTAACACATTTGAAGAACTATTGAATCTGGTTAGTACATTACCAGTCTGATATGCAAGTTTTAAAAGTTCTTTGCACTCAGTTTTCTTAAAGTTGCAATACACGGTCATACACTTTAAGAATGAAGGAAATGCATTGAAGAATAGCTAATGACAAAACAAAAACCAGATTACACCAGCAGTGCCACTGCAAATCATATACAATTGTCATTCATCTTCTTCTGACCTCCAAACTTTGCTTCAATGCAGAATCTAAAGTTACTTGAATCACTGTCTTTGAATACTGATGATTTTCAAAATTACAAAAGTGGTTCTTACATGAATCAGACATATAGTAGCAGTTTAGCACCTTGTAATAGGAAGTCGTAGAATGAGGTGATACTGGATTCCTTGCACACGGTAGAAGCAGTAAATCTCAAGCAGTTCATGAAATCAGAATATTCAAAAAGCTATTGGCATCAAGCAATAATCTTTACATCTCACTTATATAATACATAGAGATTTTAACACCTGCATAGACGTCCCTAGGTAGCAGTTGGGGTCAAACAATTTTATTCTGATATGCTGAACTGTTCGTATGAAGGAATTCAAACATATGTATCATACAATTTTAAACATCAGTGCCACTGTTGTCTCAGTAGCAAAAACCAAACTATAAAGAATTTACCCTTCTTGTGAAACACAGAGATAAAAATGAACCTAAGGTGAACTCACCCATTTTGGACTATTTGCCCACATAAAAGTTTTATGAACATGGGAACAGAGGGCATTTCAGGGGTAGAATTCATTTTAGAGACAGAAGAATTCTATATATAATTCTAGCTTAAATCTAGCACCTGTCCTACTCCTTTTACATTGTTACTTAGATGATGCCAAGTGTTGGCATAAAGGCTTAGGAGAACTGCAAATGTGGTTAACTCTAATCTTTCTGAATATTGCTAAGTTTTTAGAGTGAACAATCCACTGTTGGAAGAGCTTGTTTCCTGCTGGCAGACTCATGGAAACTAAATGAATTGGTTCCCATTTGAAGGTTTTGTTCACAACAGAAATGTAACATCTCAGACGCTGCAAAAAACACTGTAAATGCTAAGACTCCATCAAGAAATCTTAATTATATGCCAGACTGTGGAATTTCCATGCACAGGTGTTGGAACTAGGAGTGCTGAGGGTGCTACTGCACCCTGGGCTTGAAGTGGTTTCCATTATATACAGGGTTTACAGTTTGGTTCAATGGCTCTCAGCACCCCCAGTATACAAATTGTTCTACCACTTCTGTTTCCATGGCTGGTACTGGTCTAATTATGATTAGAAATGATACAGAACATAGTCCTTTTGCTTAACCTTATTATCTGATATTTTTCTACTCTTGAGTAAATGAAGCAATCTATCCATACTCCTCATCTATTCAAGTAATTCTGAAATGTATTGCCTTTGTACTGACCAGACCCACAGTTTCTTTTTGTGATTAAACAATTTCATCACATTGCTAGCCATTATTTCTTTGGGTCGCATATCTAAAAAGATCCCAAATATTTCCCCTTACACAATTACAATCTGCCTTGGATATCCAAGTAGGTTCTTTATCTGCTCAAGTAGCTCATCCCAATACCACCCGTGTCAATTCTGAGAGTATAAGCTTATTGGATGATAATGCACTGTAAACTTTCTTAAACACAAACTATATTACTTTAGGTCAGATCCCAAGGTGGTGTAAATTGACGTAGTTCCATTGACTTCCATGGAGCTATGGTGATTTGTGCCAGCGGAGCATCTGGCCCACTGTGTCCACAGCCACGTTCATTCATCAATGGATACTTCCTAGTTCACCACTGTTCTCTTTATCGCTTCTACTTTATGTAATGTCTATATCTGTTTACTGAAGCTGATCAGAAAAATTAAGATGGAACTATTTTCCATAGGAAAATGCAGTTGTTAAAACCAAATGCTTTGTAAAACTGTGTCAATTTTGTACAAATTTCATTCCAGACAAAAACTGAAAAAAAGGCCCAATGTCTTCACCGTGCATTAAGGTGGGGCCCTTTCTCCAGCTGGCTGTAGGAGGTAAACTGCCCCCTTCAACTTCAGTAATGGGGCTTGTACAGAAGCTGGTGGATAGGGGGAATTTTCCCTCACCACCGAATTGGCCTAGGTGAGATGGGTTTATTGCCTTCCCCATAGTGAATTGTTGACTTAATGGGGTAGAAAAGGGGGGGTTAGGCTACAATGTCACAATTCATTGTGTAACGTTGTGGCAGATGTCCAGTGCAGGTATTCCATTGGGAATGGATATGGATCAGATAAAAAATGGATGGGTAAAGGAGCTACAGAAAACACACTTTAAATAAACAGAAAAAGGGGAAGGGATGATAGCTGCCCCCAAGAACTGATCATGGAATTACCTGCACTGTACAATTTTATCAGCCAGATACTCCCAAGTATTTTAAAAATAATTTTGTGGCCTAAATAATACCACATTCAGGGTCTCCTCCTCCTAGCATAGATGGGCAATGTTGTAATGGGACATTTCAGCATCATTTCCAGAATGAAACATTTCAATTTTTTTCATTGTGAAGTGACTTTTCATTTTGATATTTTCTTTTTTATAATATATAATATGAACTTTTTAAAAAAGTCAAAAATGAAGCCAAAGTATACGTGGTGCTTGATTTGAAATGATTTTTTAAATCGTCCCTTGGAAAAAATGTTAAATGTTGGGTTTGTTCTGATTCAAAACAACGCCAAATTTCAAAATCTGAAATACTTTGTGAAGCAGAATTTACATCCTTCACACAGCTCTACTCTTTACATACCTTTTACATTAGGAGGGTCTCCTCCTCCTAGCATAGATGGGCAATGTTGTAATGGGACATTTCAGCATCATTTCCAGAATGAAACATTTTTTCTGTCTACCTGATATTAAACATGGTGTCTGAGACATTTCTGAAAGAAGGAATCTTGACATTCTGTTTCTATACATAAATCCTCAAACCTGCTTTGAAAGATCTCCATTCTACATTCTACATTTGTCAACGCTTCTAACATGAATAAAGATTCCACTCTCCTTGCACTCTGCAATTGTGCATGGAGTTCCTCTGACTGTAATTTGATGTCTCCTGTCCTCATTCATAGAAGGAAAAATTCTATGTGTACACCAGCTGCTGAACTCAACCAGAATTGCACACAAGTATCTGAAGGCTGAATCTGGCCCATAGAACCAGTAAGAAACTCTTACTTTTTCTTATGTCTTAGAAAAAAGGTTAGGAAACACTTCATGTTACTTTGATTCTGCATTCTTTACCTTCTGCGCTATGCACATTTTGAGAATCTTAGGGCGTGTCTACAAGGTACCATGTAGTCAAGCTAGATTCTGTAAGAAATGAAACCTTATACCATAGTTTCACTGCATAATGTGCTGTCTTCTTTATTTCATCCTTAATCAATGACTCTTTTATGTAATGGTCCAAACACATGTCTTTCATTCAGGGAATGTCGTATGTTTAAAGGTCCTTAATTCCTCAGGCTAACTGACAACACTAAGGAAGTTATTTATATTTGGGTCACTTTAGCAATTGTAGAGGATTCTCTGGAGTTCATAGCTGTATATTTTACAGATTAAACTAAGGCTACCTGATATTTTCATTTTCTTCCTGTATTCCCACAATTCATTTTCAGAAGAAACTACACTGTAATACAGGTTTAGCTTGTCATGTTCTTAAACACTAATTTAGGGCTGAAGTTAAACTATATCACTAATATGTATAATAGCTTCCATCTGTTCAAGGCAGCAAGCAGAAACTGAAAATCCTAAACCCGTTTTCCTGGAGGATACCTTTGCAAACTTGAGTCTCTTGCATCCTTGCTCAAGCTATTTAAATCAGACCCTATGGGGAAAACTAAATTTCCATTTTTTAAAGCACAAAATTTGAGGCTCAAAAATAAATATTTAAAAGCTTCCCAGCTGTCAGTAAGGGCACACAGGCTTTCCAGGGAACCTTGAATAAGCAGTGATGTTTGGCTTTCTAATCACTTTAACAAAACACACTAATTAAAAGGAATATCCATAGGGAGTTAGTGTAGTTCTCCTAGAAACTGTTCATCTTTGTGTTGCTTATGCCAAGCAGACATACAGTGAAGGCAAGAGAAACTGCATAAACCATAAGAGCAGAAAGGGAATTGCAGTTAACAATCTGTGCAACAGCATTTCTACTATTTAGCTGACAGTTGCAGGACTTTGCATAACTACAGTAATAAGTCGATTTCTCCCCGGAGTTTATCAGAGTATCTCAGCGGTATATATATTATGCAACACAATGCATGCAAAGTGTCAGATTGCTGCAGCTTCACTACAGATTTTTCATTGGTACTGTAAATGCAAATATGTGTAGACACAATATATGAAAAAAGTCTTTGGTTTAATTTCATTATCAGTGTGTTTTCATTTTCATTGCATGTCCCCTATGATTACGCTGCTAGCATCTTTGCATGCATATACATATATATTGTTGGAGGAAAACAAATATCATAATATTTTGATGTGGATTAAATGCAAATAAAAACAAATGTGTTCCAAGAAATGCATTGTGTTTCATTTTGCAACATAAATAAATAAAGCCAAGGGATGTATTTGCTTTTTTTTAAAAAAAACATGATATTAAATATTGAGACGTGTTTAGAATATATTTAGTTTTACTTACTAAGATCTACCTCCAAATGAGTGGCCAGCTGCTCTCATCTTGAGTAATGTGTCATTTCTGAAAGTGCTATCCACCCAAAATAGTAGTTAGTAGAATGATAGCATACATCACCAGATACCATAGCATATTGTGACCAGTCAGTATGGTCACATCACTTCCAAAAGTGTCATCACCTCTTTAAAATGTTTATTGGAACCCAGTTGCATTGAATACAATATTTTAGGTGCCAAGGAAGCCAGATAGAGTCATTCCTGGCTCCTCCATAAAAATGGAATTGGTGGTGAGGAAAAATGCTCAAAGTAGGGCAGGCTGGTTGTGAAATCATGAGGAAAGACTCTCAGTCAAAAAACAAAAAAAGGAAGATGACAATCTCCTGTTGCCTTTTTACTAATTGCCTGTTTATTCTTTCATCCATTTTACCTCTGTTCCTCTTTAGATGTTTTGGCTTTATTTTGCTTTTGAGCCTTGATTAGTTTCCTCTCCCCACCCCACCCCCGTTCAGTTTCCCCATATTTTCTATTGATCTTCTTCCTTATATATTTGCTTCTTGACAATTCTCCTTAGTTTTTTTTCTGAATTTCTATCTGCATATTTTTTGTTCCATTTTACTTGCACTTTCTTTACTTTTGAAAGTAGGCAGATATTTCCATTACTTTTCCTTTCTTCTTTTAGTTCTTCAAATGTCTCCGTCAGTGTATCTGTCCCTTTGCTTTCAGTCACTTTTTTCTTTTATATCAACATCTGTAGTCATTTTTACATTTAATATTTTTCAGGTTCCTGTATCCTATCATCTTTCACTTATTATGTGGCTTCATTGCCAACCATCTGAAAATAGATACTTCAAAGACAATAATCCTCAAGACATTTGTAGGCTCATTTTGTTGAGTTAGAGGCATCACTATTATTTTAAGTGCTTCTCTGATTGATTATGTTTATCGTTCATGATGTTATTGATTCACTTCATACTAATTTTCTTTCAAATAGTCATGACACACAGGCATGAAATTCTAATACCTGATAATTACAACAAAGACTTTTGACTCTTTATTGGTGATCAGACCAGAGACATAGCTTAAGAAATATTAGTAGTGAAATCTATGTACACATTATTTGGTTGGTTATTATCCAAGATTGTTATTGTATATTTTTGCAAGTGCAGCAAAAACTGAAAAAAAAGCGAGACTGAAAATGAGAGTTCTTAGAGTGCCAGTGTAAATGAGACAATAAAATTAAGTTGTCCTGTCTTCTCCCTTCCCCTTCACTTGTTCAGAAAGCAGCAGGCAATCTTAATAATGGGTAATCACTGAGTTCTTCTGCTCAAAAACACCCAGACAACAGCTCCTGCGACTATAATCATTGGAATCTAACCCAAGACCTGCACAGCCTCTGGGTAAAGCTCTAGGTAACAATTAGAATGACACCCGTCAGATAAAAACCTAGAAGGAATGTGGTGATAATGTCTGAAAAGAAATGTAATTACCATCAAGATCATTCTCTGGAGTTTCTGCTGTATACCAATCTGAGGAGGGTCCTGTCCCATTGACTGTCATGGCAGCTACCTGGAAACTGTACTGGCTTCCTTTATCAAGTCCTGTGAAAAACATAATATAAACCAAACAGAAGAAAAAACGAGTTTTATCAAGATTCCAAAGTTTGCAACAGAACTAGAGCAAAATTAATAGTCTCCAGTAAAATTCCAACTTCCTTGCCACATTTAGTTCTGTAGGTAAACAGGCCTGAACTAATATATTCATTTATATGAATAGCAATAGTGAGTATGTTCCTACAGACATATTCATTTACAACAGAACCACAGGTCACTACAAATTTCTATTACTGTTGCTACTTAGTACCAATTCAGTTTAGCTCATAGACTTAATTCTGGACCCTATGTTGCTATGGTGAAACAATCTGGCCACCAAACCTCCTATAAGTGTTTTATCATTTTATTTAGTCCATCCTGACCATGAAGTACAAGAAAAACTGTTATGTTCAATTGCAAACATTCTCTGGGGAAGAATGATCAAAATTAAAAACAGAAATTTAAATTGATCAGACATTGGAACTTACAATAAAACAGATAGCAGCCTTTTAAAATCTTTAAAATCTTTGTTTAAGTTACTTTACTATTACAGGTTTCTACATTATCCTGCAAAAACACCTGCCTAACAAATAGAGGATTGTAACAAGTATTTACAACTGAATATTTAAGTCATCCATTTAAAACAACTGTACAGTTCAGCTTCTCTAGCAACCATTTTATTATTTTATTTTTTAATATTTTATTATATTAGAGCCTATAATGATGAGGTCTGAAGGAAGTTTTGTTTTTAAACCTGCAAATTTAAATATGTATTTCCACTACTTTCCCAAAACAAATACCTAACTTAATATTTTAAAATGCAGAAAATCTTCCACACATTGAACGCCCCCGCAGAGACAACCAGCGCCCAGTCTTCTATCCCAGGTACATGCCTACATTTGAGTCTCACTTTTCAGTTAGAGTCAAAACTTCAAGGACAGTCTTTCTTCCTCAGCAATGTTGAATTTTCCAAGATCAAGGTAGCTCTATTATATTTATATTAGTATATAAAGTACAGTATGCATGCATGTGTATATTTTACAGAGGGATATGTCATAGACTGTGATGATATCAGTGGAACAAATTATGGAGTCATGTGATAAACTCCCTTCATTATGTACCTTTGACCATATCCCACTAATCCATCACCTCCCGAACCACTTTTAACACTCCAAGTCTCTGAGCAGCCACCACTTTTTATTTTGAAATCACCTATCATAGAAATGTTTCATTCTTTCCCAACAAACCTGAAATTTTTATCTCCCCAAAACTACCCTGCTCTGAATCCAATAATCACTAGTCCTACAACCTTTACTCAAGTAGTCCCATTATCTTTGAGACTATTTACATGAGTAAGAACTACTCATGGTTGCATCATTAGATCTTAATTATGTAAAAATTATCTTCTGCTTTTGATTTTCTGTGACTCTAAACAAAGTTGGTGTTTTTTCAAAATAAATATTTTTTTTTGTCCCTTAGATATGTACTTTCATGAGACAGAAATATTTTCAACTCTCAAACAATACTATTTTATTTTAAAGTAAATGGAGTGGGGAATTTCAGGGGAAGAGCCTGGGTTTCACCTAAGGAACTTAACTTCCTTCACAATAAACACATATTGCTGGTGCAATATGAAAATATACCTGTCATAGTCTGACGATATCCTGGACAAACTTTATGGAATTAAGATAAACTTTACTGAAAACAAGTTAAATGTTACTCATAGACTCAGACTTTAAGACTAGAAGGGACCATTAGGATTAATACTTTTGGGGGCCTATTGGTATTAAAAATGAAATGGTGTATGCGTTATTGTGGAATTGATGTACCTTCTCGATCAGGGAGGGGGATGCTAATGTATTTCCTCCATTATCAACCCTTTGAAGGCACCTCCCAGGAGAGTTATGCATATACTAGTTCAACGTGGATCCTTCAGGATTTTTGGATAAATAGCCTGGTTTTAAACAGACTCAGGGCCTTCTTTCTGATCCACAAAATAGACAGGATCCTGGTCCATAGAGGGCCCCAATCCTTAAGGGAGGACTGGAAGCACTGGGCCTCCTGAGGTCCATAAGACTGTGTGCTTGTTCTGAGCTGAAGCTGTGAGGAACTTGTAAGCACAAGGAATCCCCTTGGATGGGGATTTGAAGGACTGCTTCTGCCAGAATCTATGTTAGGGTTGGGGTGAACCCTGGTAAGCTTATTAGCATGCGTGTAGGTTCTTTATTGTTTTAGGATGTTTTCTCTGTTTTGTACAGAAAAAAAAAACAAAAGTGTGGTGATGTATAACTGTAGCAATTACACCTGTTAACTATCTCTGAAGAGGAAGCAAGCAGGTGTGCTTGGGCAGCCTGTCCATGCTGGGAATAACACAGTGAAGGCAGGGAGCTGTGCAGCCTGAAAATACCCCAGTCAGAAGGGCATGAGATGCAGGTCTCCACCGAAGAAAGGCAATGGCTGGAGAGCTGAAAGCCTCAAAGTGGGTTCCCTGGCTGGGCCACTGAGGAGAAATACAGGTACATCTGCTCTGTGACAACATCCTCCTCCAGAAAGGACTCAAATGAAATTATTCTTTGTTTAATTTAATGTTACCTTTAAAGTACTGATTTGGCTGATTACACTTAGCATGGCAATTATATTTTTAAAATAGTGTAGTGTTGGACCTTTCACACTGGGGAGAGAGATTTCCCCTCCCCCCATAAAATACAAGAAGACGGATGGAGAAAAAATCCCTGTGGTAGATGTCATTGTACTAAGAGAAAGGATGTGTGGTTGACTCAGTGGTCCGAGAAACCAAGCTAGGCTTAAGATGAACAGAGGGAATTTGCTTTCATTGATGAAGTGATGAAATCCAGGGGACAAAATGTATGAAAAAAAGCATTAAGGAGAAAAGGTAAAAAAATATATGAAGATTGTTTCTGTACAGCCCAATAAATGTCACTTGCCAGAAAAGAAATCAATGTTTCCTTGAAGTGAAAATATATTTTATTCCCAAAGCATTTAATTCATCAAAACCTTGCAAAGCTACACCATGAACACTAACCTGTGAACAAGTACCAGAGGTTGTTTGGCTCCAGTGTTTCTATCTCACCCCTGCGGGTAGTCTTTCTGTGTCGGATTTTATAGCCGGTAATAAATCCATTTTGTGTGCCTGATGGTGGAGGTAGCCAACTAATTTTGATGCTCTGTAAAAACAGGAGATGTTAATGTTGAAATTTTTGCAAAAGATGACGAGAAATGGAATCACAAGTAAACAAAAGTGTGTTGGGGGTGGGGAGGGAGAAGGGATAGGTGTCAAGGCTGTTTTTTATAACAACATAGTAGTAATAATTAAAATTAATCAACTTTAGAACAAACAAATGTAATTTAAACCAGGCACCAAATAGGGTTGAAAATATTAAAACAACGATATCACTAAAACTACCTATTAATTGGCAAAATTAACTATGTGGATGGTTGAAGCTTGGGAAATAAATAGCATGGTCCCTTGCTGGAAAACTGTCTCAGTTTCAGGAACATTTCATTTCAACAGGCCAAAGGGACGTCTCAGCTCCTTCATGCACTTCTGTGATATTACAGCGGTCATCTTCATAGGTGAACATATACTGTGGCTCATCTCCACTTTCTAGTGAACCTCGAAGTTACAAAACCACCCATGCTAGCTGTACAAATATTTAGAGACAGGTTCTCATCAAGAGCTTTCTACTTCGATTGACTTCAGTGGAGTAATTTCTGAGTTATACTAGTCCCCATCAAAAGATCAGTCCCCTTGGCTTTAACCTTATTGCTGATTCTAACACACTAGAGCATTTTAGCAGAATTGTTCGATGAAGTCAACAGCAATAAACTTGATCAAAATTTGTGTAAATACCTTGGCCTGCCTTTTCCAAAAAATGACTTTAATTGTCTCATTTTTGGAGCACCTTAAAAGGAGCCTGATTTTCATAAGTACTGACCACCATATCCTCTGAAAAATAGGTGACTCAAACTGGGCACTCCCAGTACTGAAGTGCCCCCAAATCACTGGTCACTTTTGAAATCTGAGGTAGTTGCTTTTAGGATTCTTTATGATAATTCACTTTACACCATGTTATCAACAGATACAATAAAATCCCCAAAGGCATGATTCTTATCTGAAAAGTGAAATCTGAGCTACCATTTATAAGGGAGCTTTTGTTGTTCATCAATATCTCTTCCCCAGGACCACTGTCTGGGAATTAACTC
The DNA here is from genome assembly GCF_028017835.1 of Emys orbicularis. Classification (NCBI taxonomy): domain Eukaryota; kingdom Metazoa; phylum Chordata; order Testudines; family Emydidae; genus Emys; species Emys orbicularis. The sequence goes on along the minus strand of NC_088688.1, from coordinate 18,157,106 downwards.
TTTGTAAGAATCTGGTCACATGAGTACTGAGTGCCTAACTCCCATTGACATCACTGGACAGTTAGGATGTTCAAGACCTCACAGGATCAGGGCCCTATAAAAGTAACTTACCCAGTCTTTAATAGAACCTATGCAACCAGCTTTTGGACAAAAGGAAGAGTAATCTACAGGGCAGTGGATAGTTTAACCATATACAATTAATTATCATCATCGAATTGCTTAGTCCATGCACAAATAAAAGTTATGGCACATATCAAATTAATTATTGCAATATAAAAATCAATTTTGCACATCTACTGCATAGTGATTTATTGGTCCAAATCAATTAGACACTTCAAAATCAATAGGTGGGGTTTTCAATGCTAAATGATGTAATGTAGCAATATGGTAGAACAAGCTTCATTTTTCAATTCAAGGAATGATTGTTTTTTAAAAAATGGATTTAGCAGCTGTGGCTATAAAATTGCATTCATGTAATATGTTTATGGGAAAATGCAACTGATCAGAAAAGAGATGCTATAAACATGGACATAATGGAGAACATAAAAAAAAAGGCTTCTGAATTCTTTTGGGAGGTTAACAGTAATTCTGTTAACATTTGCTTAAATGAGGGATTTTAGCTCGTATAAATCTGAGCACCCTGTGGGCCCTAAAAACTTCGTGGCACTGTGCCCCTTTGTATAATCCTGTGCATCTTTATCTCCCTTTGAAGTTAATAGTGATGGCAGACCCTTGAATGATTGGCCCCATAGGAGCAATGGGTTTGATCTCACATTCAAGGTGTAATGCATAAAACAACTTTATAGCTAGACAAGTCCCAGTCCCTTAGAGCTCTACCCAAAGCTGTCACCATTACGGCAACAGTTCACTTTCACCTCAACTCAGTCTCCATGGACACTGCAGCAATGCTTTTTATCAATAGTACTTAACATGTGACCCTTGCTTCTCAAAAATCAATGGCTAAGGCTCTGAAGTGCCTCTTGTCCTTTACTCCGTTTGAGAGAGAATAGTAATTACTCGTACTTTAATCCTTTATGTTTTATAGAAGGGACAATTTACTGAAGGAAAATATTTCACTTCTATTGTACCAGGATTCCTAAGGAAACCATAAAAAGATTCGGCTATCGTGGTTGTTTTATGAGCCTTCTAGGCATGGCTGCAAAGAAATTTGAATAATGCATTGAAAGGATTTTTTTTACCACCTGTGTATTATTGCAATAATTCCACTGTAATCAGACTGTGTCCACTGGCCTGCACTTCTGTAAGGTCATCACCAGCAGCACTGTATGGGTCTCAGCAGCCAAAGATATCATTGGCTTCATTCAGAGCTGCACTTTTGACAGTCAGACCCTATGCTTACTGTGGCACAGCAATGGACATGGCACTACCCCACTCATAACATGTGGCACAGATTAAACGTGATGGTGGAGAGTTGCAGACACATCTTCAAATGTTTTCAAAGGGGCTATTATTTAAGTGATTGCAAACTGCACTGCATGATACACATTAGTGTTAGAAGAAAACGAGGACCCAGAGGCGGAGTTGAGTATTGGCTTCTTTATTGCGATACTTGTTCCCCTCGACCCAATTGTCGAGTAAGCACCGAATTAGTTACAGCACACTCTTTTTGTCTAAATTAGTATGTGCATGCCTACATCCGGTACAACACCTCAAAAACCCTTACTAAGTAATAAAAACACCCATTCTGTTAGTAAACCCAGCCTATCTATTGTGCACAGCATTACGCATATCACACAGCATGTCATATCATACAGTTGGGTCAAGGGGAACAAGTATCGCAATAAAGAAGCCCATACTCAAATCCGCCTCTGAGTCAACCTGCTCTTTTTCTTCTAACAATTAGTTTGACTGAGGACCAATAATAGGTAAATCCGTTCAGAAAAAAATAGGTATTGGCCTGAACTTTCATCCAACATTCATTGTCCTGTTTTATAAACAATGTATACATGTTGTGTGTATGCTGCAGCTGCTGCTTTTCTTCTTCTTCCTTTTTTTTATTTATTTATTTATTTATTTATTTATTTTTGCAGTGCTAATGGATAATGAGGACACAATTTTCAAAGAAAAGGTCAACTACACTTTTGCATGTTCATTTACAATTACACCATGTAGATCCACAAATCAGGTAACTGCACCCAGGAAAGGTCAGTTATGCACCTAACTGGCCATTTTTGAGTTCACATACGTACCTGATTTGCACATGCCCTTGTTAGAAAACCTGGCCTTGAAAACTGTCAAAAATGCAGGGAGGGGAAATAGAATTAAAACAAGAGGACTCTAAAGTGAATTTGTGTAACACAATACACAGACACATACAGTTTGTATAAAGTTGGGAAAAAAATAAAAGGAAGAAGAGTATAAATTCAAATCATCTGCTGTGGCCACATCCAATGACTTCATACAACTAAGAGATGGACTATAGCTCTCTGAACACTCTAGGAGCCAGAAACAACTCAGTTTTAATCCCAAATCTAACTCTGACTTCCTACGTGACCTTGGACAATCACTTAACCTATTCATTGAACAGGGCAGGAAACTTGGGCATCAGGAGACCTAGGTTGTATCTTTGAACCTGGACTCCTAGGCAAGCACTTAACTTTTCTTTGTTTCCCTGGGGATAACATTTACCAACTTTTGTAAAATGACCTGAGATTGTTGCATAAAAGGCTCTATTTTAAGTATTATTTCTGCCTCAGACTAGCCATATCTGCCTTTTACCAATATCAACAGCAACATTGTGAAGATTATTTAAAGTTTATAAGGTGTTGTGTATTGTATGCATTAAATATTAATAATAATTTCTGTTCAAATTTTATTCTTTCAGATTGTGTACTGCACATACTTACTGTGCGTTGAAAATTCATAGGAATGTTATGTATTGCACTTTGGTACATATTCAATATAAACAAAACTCCACTCTCTCTCAAGATGAACTCAATTTAGTGAGAGATTTATATATTAAATAAGAAAGTAATCCATCATTATGGAAAGTAGAATTTTCTGGAATAGACTTCGAAGCACCAGTCATTCTGAATTTCTAGTTTAGCCATGCTAGTTCCTTCAAAACCAGCATATTCCAGCATATTCTACCATATTCCAGCAGAGTAATTGCATCCTGTCTACACTGCACAGTACCAGTGGTTCCAGTACTTCTGAGGAATGACGTCTAAATGCAGAATACCATTCACAGCAGACACCAGTTACAAATAACTAGAAACTCCTAAACACATTTGATGGAAGGTTTTAAGATTAGTTTGACCCATCTTCAGTACTTAAGAAGGAACAAAGGAATTGTCTCATAGGATCAGACTAGTAATAGTAGCCCAGCTACTCCAGTATCCTCTCTCCAACAACGGCCAATGCCAGTTGCTCTAGAGGAAGGCACAAGACATTTTTTATTAGGCTTCAGGAAAAGTCTGCCTTCAGGAAAAACTTCCTAACCAACTCCCAATATTCAGATGCTGCCTTATGCTGCCAAGGGGGAAGAGATAGCTCAGTGATTTGAGCATTGGCCTGCTAAACCCAGGGTTGTGAGTTCAATCCTTGAAGGGGCCACTTAGGGATCTGGGGCAAAATCAGTACTTGGTCCTGCTAGTGAAGGCAGGGGGCTGGACTCAATGACCTTTCATGGTCCCTTCCAGCTCTATGAGATAGGTATAGCTCCATATTTATTTATATTAAGCATGAGGGTTCCAATTTCTCCCAAACCCTTTTTAAAAAAAATACTTTTAGAACTCATGATAGATTTATTACACCTATAAATGTCCAATTGCTTTTTGAATTCTGCTGAGTTCTTGGCTTCCATGATATCCTGTGCCAATGACTTCCATGGGCCAACTGTGCATTGTGTGAAAAAGTGTTTCCTAGTATTTTGAATTTGCCACCATTCCATTTAATAGAATGTCCCCTTGTTTTTGTATTATCAGAAAGGGTGGACAGACAGTCGCAATCTACCTTTTTAATTACAATTAAGTCCAAGTCTCCTGCATAACCCTACAGTTGTTGAGCCAATCAGAGGAGAAAATGTAGACCATTTCCTGAATCAAGTATCTTTTGAAAAACATGTGGGACTTGAGAAGAAACATAAAGATTATATTTGAGAAAAAAGTATGGTCTTCAGGTGTATTTTAAGGCAAGTTATTGCTTCAGCTTTCTCAAGTAAATGTTTCCTTTTTGCCGGAGAACATGAAAATCAATGTATTATTTGAGCAGTAAGATGTGCTAACGTTGGCATAACTGTAAAGTAATTGATTTTACCAGTAAGTTAACCATCCTGAGGTGAAGTGAAGGCAGCTTAATGTACTGATACTTTGCTACATGTGAATTCTCTCACTTACGGGATAAGATCAATTTCCAAGAAATGCCCATTAGGTTTTATGTATGTGTAATTGGCTTCCATGGGACAAAGATTAAGATTATATGCAAAATCCAAACTCTCTATTTAGAAACCAAACTATGGTAGTCCCTGGAATTGCTGTATGATGCTTAGTAAGAAATAAGTGTGTCTCACTTTGAAAGAGGTCACATGTGCCTCAGTTCTGCGAGAAAACAAATGAAGCCCAAGCATTACAAATGATATCAAGACCCTCAGACTAAATATAGTACTTCAATTGCGTACCCCTGTTATTGTGACTGAAAATCATTTACTTGTACACCTACATTTCAGTCCTTATCTATATATTGTGGTGTTTAGATGTGCTTGTAATTTTTAGAACTGGGAGCACTGGCTGTTGGGAGTCTGAAAGGACAGGAAACAGGAAGGAAGGGGGAGGAGTTGAGGAGAATGAGTGAGAGTTACAGAGTGTGCAGCAGCAGCTTGGAAAAGAGGTTTCCACTGTAAAAATAAAGTCCTGTTGAAGATTTTTAGTACTTTGCCTGCTTGATACAACATTTTGGCGACAAGGATGGATCTTCTGCCTCTGAACCCACCTGCACCCTTACTTGTACACCTACATTTCAGTCCTTATCTATATATATGCATATAAAAGAGTAACCAAACTACAGAACTCTCAGTTAGGGCCAAATCCTGAATATTGGCCTGATTAACCAGGCTAGGTCCTGAGGCTCATTGTGAAGGTCTGGGTGGAGAAAGCTTTTCCTGTGAGGCTGCAAAGCAGCTAAAGAGTTACCCCATGGCCAGTATTGTAGTCTTCAGATTGAAATAACTCATTTCTCTTTCTCTGGTCACTCCCCTACCTGTGTCTGTGCACAGAAATCTCCCTGTAAAACTACCTTCTGCACAACACATTGGGGGTTCATCTCCTTCACTGATTCCCCAAACCCATCTCTCTCTCACACACACACACACACACACAGAGCAGAACCCCCAATAGTTTTGCTGCATATGGGAACCACTGAAAGCATAAGAGGCGAGGGAGGACAGAATTCACTCCTTATCCAGTTGCTTTCCATTAAAGCTGGTCAGAAAACTTCAGAAGCTGATGGAAAATAGGTATGACATTTTTGTGAACACTGAATCATTTTTCAACCAGTTCTAGCAATTCTGCTTATATATGGAAAGTGATGCAATGGATATAAAGGACCTGAGTTCCGTCAGTGCTGCTGAGACATCAGGGGAAAAAATCAATTTAATTCATGATGTTTGAGCTCCATAATAAAAAAATATATATATTTTTTTAAATGGAGATATCCCATCTCCTAGAACTGGAAGGGACCTTGAAAGGTCATCGAGTCCAGCCCCCTGCCTTCACTAGCAGGACCAAGTACTGATTTTGCCCCAGATCCCCAAGTGGCCCCCTCAAGGATTAAACTCACAACCCTGGGTTTAGCAGGCCAATGCTCATAACCACTGAGCTATCCCTCCCCCCCAAAGTCTCAGCACTTCCTCTTTTGTAGAAGAGATCTAGCAGTACGGGTTAAAAAAAAAGAACAGACCCAAAACTTCACTCTAATCTAAACCCAAACAGAACATTTTTTAAAAGTTCCTAAATTCAGATAACTTGAGTTTTCTTCTCACCCCTGAAATCATTGCACGTCTTGACTTTGGCTGGGACTAGAAGTGTTAAGCTATCTTGTAAATAGACTGTTCTCATGGTAAGCCTGGAATATAAAATACATTCCTTCTCACAAGAGAGCCTGTTTGTTCAAGCTTACAAACCCAATATTTAAGACAATTTTGGGGACGCAGGTCAGCTAAGCCTTCCTACTTAGAGGGCGGATCAGAACTGAACCTCTGAACATTCAGAGATTCAATTAGAAGTTCAATCACTACTAGCTAGATGACTTATGTCCCAGGAACAACACTGTACATACAGAGCAAGACACTACAAGGGGAAGGGGGCACAGTTGGAGAGGTACCTTACTCCATGATACATTATTGCAAATGAAATGTCCTACCTACATTAACACATTCTCTTGTCCCATTAGTATGTGTAAGAGGCAGCGGAGGTTTTATGTTTAATGTTAAAGCTGCATTTCCTCAAATATACTTGCTGCTGTCAGATCTATCTCAATCCCCAATCCTCTTCATCATCGCCACTCCACACCTGACTTACTCTGCACCGTTAGGGAAGTCTCTATTGTACAACTAACATGGAAGCTGCAAATTGATTTACCAAACAGGCCTGATGTCAGTGGACAGTTGGCTTGGATTCCAGCAGTTTTGAAGTCCCCAATCTTGTTGTTTTTATTAAACCACTTTTGCTCCATTGTTCATCATAACAAAAAAATTATACTAGGGTTTTTACAGCATTCAGACCCTTCCAGTGTGTTTAGGGTATTTCTCTTCTGCAAATATTTCCCCAAAGAGCTCTCCTATTAAAATTATGCTGTCAAATATTCAATACCATCTCAAAACCACAACCTTAAAAAAAAATCAGGAAAAGGAGACTGATATAACACCTATGGACCTCTTCATGGTTCTCCTGAGTGGCCCAGCCTGGAAAGCTGGTGGGATTTTCCAAAGTGCAACATTGGCTTAACTTTAATTGTATCTTGATTATGCAGTTACTAAGGCGGAGGGGGGCATAACCATATACATGTGTCTAAAGAGTTTAAACAACAAGTAAAGAGAAGAATTATTTAGGGTGGCACAAGACAGTATAACTAAGAGTAATGGGATGAAATTAAGTATGGGAAAAATAATTTCTAATATTCACCCCCTATTTTCTATGCTTCTGTGGTACAATTGCAGTTATTGCATATGCAATGATATATTGGTCATTCAACTAACTAAATAAAAAAACCAACGAATATTGCTCTCATTCTTTCTAAACTAGCCTACTTTACTATTGCATTTAAATATGATGTGGGTAATAAATATGTACAACTCAGTGAAGTACCCCTTGGAGATAAAAAATATAGCATTAGAAATACTATCTAGCTGGTTGGGAATTTTTCAACATTTTTCCAATTAAAAAAAAAATGCTGATTTGTTGAAAGCAAAACTTTTAATGGGAAAGGGTCAGTTTTGATTAATTTCCTGTTTAAAAAAATTGAAAATAGTTTTGAAGTTGTCAAAATGGAATGTTGACATTTTCTAAAATGAAAAGTTACAGGGTTTTTATTTTTTTTTTTTGGTTCAAAACAACTTTTCATTTAGAAATTGAAGTAAATTTAGTAAAATAAATAAATAAATAATAAAGGTCAAAACTGAAGTGAAACATTTCAAAACTGTTGAAACAAAATGTTTCAATTGATCCAAACCGATTTCCAATTTGCAAAAATTATCAAGATTTTGACTTTTTGTTCCAATTTGGGATAGGAAAATTTTTTGAAATCTCAAGATTTTCCAAAGAGAGGAAAACCATTTCCTACCCAGCTCTAATACTATATCACAACAGAGGTAAAATATTACTTTTCAGTATGAACGCCTTCCCTTCTGACTCAGGTTCATTTATTCCAGTGATATTTGCTTCTTCCCCCTCTTGTCAGTATTCTAGCTTCCAAATGGCTATAAACATGCGGACTAATTAACCCCCCATAAAGGCCAATCAGCAAATTGACATTGATACTGACTGCAGTCTCCTGGCAAAATAGGAATTCTATCATTGTTTATTGACTGTCACATTGCATATGTAATGGCCCTGGCATTTGCCAACTCCAGACGTACAGGGACAGCAAAACCATTTGCAGAAAGCTGCTTGTTCTCATGCAAATAAACCTATTAAAATTCAAACGCCCATTCAACAGCCAGTCAAGCCAGTTCTGATCTACAGTACCAATTTTATTCATATGAACTGGAGTGGGCAGGGCCATTGATGCTGATTTTCAGAGCCAATTTTATTCTCCTAAAACTCTGTAATATTCCACACCTGTAAAATGCTCAAGTCAACTTTCAGAATACCAAGAGGCATTTCACTGTTCCAAAGTCCATAGTTAAGTATCAATACTTCATCTGAGTTTTCAATTACAGATGCAATAATTATGCATTTGATTGATTAACAATTAGCAGCACTTGTAGTTGGCTAGCATTTAATTACTGATTATACTAGTGCTGATTACTTAAATGATATCTGCATGAGAGCCCTATGATTAACAGTTTATAAAGCAAAGGGCACAACAATTCCAAAATAATTAGGCTATTAAGATTCAGATGAAAACCAAATCTCTAAATATTTCAAAGAGATTTCCATTTTAAACAATAGTAACGTTCTTTTCCTTAATTATGCAGCACAGATCTGAGGAGCTTCTAGCAATTGCTTAAAGGGAGCTAATTTCCTGCTTCTCCCTGGCATATGGAATATGTAAGTTGTCCATCGGAGCAAAAGACAGAACAAAAATAAACAAAAACAGTGGACTCCGCCCCTTCTCATTTTGTTTATTAAATATTCATACTTCAGCAATGAGAGGTTTGATTTTTTTAAATAATGCATTCTGTGATGCTGGCTGACCAGGTGCTAGCTCATGCCAATGTCCCCAAGTCTTAATGGAACACTGAAATCAGTCACACCTGTGTGTGAGTATTGTTAAATTAGATATTAGAATGATAAGAATGTGTTTAGTGTTTACACTTTACGGAATGCTTTTAAGTTGCTGCCTGCATTCATCTCACTTGTAACATCTGTATCCCACATTATAAAATAATATCTGAGTGTTTGCATTGTGACCCTCTGTCACCATGTAAATCACTAGACAGGAAAGAGACATTAACTAGCATGAAATGCCGATCTCCAACAGAAGGAAGGCCCATCAACACCAGACGGACTAGAGTGGAACATTAAAGAGGACAAAAGACTTTGTTGTTTACCCCCATGAAGATGTGTCTTGCAAGTGAATTCCTCCCATCAGGTGAATTTGCAGCTCAAAGCAGAATGGGGAAGGGAATAAAAAACTCTAACAAGGAGGAACTGTGTTTTATTACTGTTTGGACTCTGGGGGGCAAGATTTCTGGGCATAAGGAAGAGATCCCCAGCTCCTTAGCCTGGGTTAGCCCTAAAGGACATATAGTGCTTACTTATAGAAGCTTCAATTACCTTCTGAAACTTAAGATTCAAACTCATTTTTGTACGCAGGTTTATCTACTTTAGCCTTGGAAATAACTCATTTCCATTTCCTATTAATAAATCTGTATATAGTTTATTATAGGGTGGCTACAAGCATCGTTTTGGGAGTGAGATCTAAGGTGCAGTTGACCTGGGGAAAATGACTGGTCTTTTGGGACTGGAAGTAACTGGAATATGGCTGTGAATCACAGTGTAAAGGACCATCTATCAGAAAGTTAGGCTTACCTCAGTGGCAGATCGGAGAACACAAGGGAACTCTCTGTGGCTCCATGTTAAAGTTGTTACAGTGCCTGAGGAGTTTACAGTTGATAATTGCTTGGTAAAATCTAAGTGTAGAACTCACAACCAATTTGGGGTTTGTGCCCTGGTTCTTAACAGTATGCCCTGAGGTTGGTTCTACTGCTGTTAAGCCACTGCAAGACAGCTTGACATATTCATCAGTCATTCCTTTTCCAAAGTGCTCTTGATTACTCTGTCATCACAACAAAAACCAGGTCACTATGACCACATTAAATGAATGAGAGAGTTCTGCAGAAGTCTACAATTTACTACTTATCTAAGGCCTGATTCTGCACTCTTGCCTTATTCATACTGAGTAGTACCTCTCTTCACAAATAATCCCTGATGAGTGCTACTCAGTGTGAATAAGAGTGCCAGAATCTGGCCTCTAAAGGTTATGGCACCAATCCTGTTCCTACTGAAGCTGAAGTTAAAACTTCCACTGACTACAGCAGTGCAGGACTGAACTTTAAAACTCACAGTTGTACTCTCTCTTTTCACTGCTTTAGTTGCTGCTTTGACACTGACTGTGTGTGACCTATAGAAAGTCACTTAACCTCTACTTGTCCCAGTGCAGCTGTGTGCAAAATGGGTATAGTAAGTAATTACATACCCCCATAGGTTGTTGTGAGGCTCATTTAGTGATGGTTTGTCAAACATGTTGAGAACCTCAGATGTAACATGATATAGAAGTGCAAAGTATGACTATCATTATTATTTACTTATTAAGGCTACGAATCTGTCATGGGGTCACAGATTCCATGAGTTTCCGGGATCTCTGTGACTTCTGCAGAGGCCAGTGCATCAGGCCTAGGGGGCCACCGAGCATCTCAGGCAGTCCCTGGGTCAGCCGCACCGGCTGGTACTAGGGCAGTCTTGGGCCACACACCCTCCTGCCCCAGCAGCAGCAGGGGTCCCGGTCTGCGTGCCATCATCCGTGCCCCCCAAACACCAGCTGGGGGACCCAGGCTGTGTGCCGCTGCCCTCCCCCCCGGCACCAGCGGGGGTCCCAGGATGCATGCTGCCAGAGCACACGCTGCCTACACCAGCACCCCCTGGCAGCTTGACTAGGCCCTTCGCTCCTGCCGACACCTGAGGCTGAACCATCCTGGCCCCACCCTGAGCTGCCTCAGGAGCTACTTGGAGATGGCAGCAGAGCTTGGGCTCCTACCACAGGCTGCTTAGTAAAAATGGCTGGCAACAGGCCACCACTGCACCCTCCCAAGAACCAGCACCCCAAGAATCTGCATCCCACCTTCCCCCACAGCCCCTCCCCCCCCGCAAGCCAGCTCTGAGTTCTCAGCATCCTCCCTCCCCCATGGGCAGCATGCAGGGAGTCCTGGAGTGTCAGAGCCTTCTCCACCAGCTGGCAGCAGTAGCAGCCCGAGCTCCTCTGCCACTGCCATTCTCTACGGGCAGGGGTAGGAGACCCATCGGCACGGCACCACACTGCCTCTGAGTCCGCAGCTGTAACAACATTACCAGCCAAGGGACAAAAGTTTACCAAATGTGTCAGGTGCAAAGCAGGGGGGGAAGGGGGAACTTTGCTCATCTCCCTCCCTCCTCCCCACCCCCCGCATCCCCGCATTGTGGTGCCCCTGGAGGTATAGGATTATCCCAATAACACAATAAAAATACGTCTACACCTGGAGCTGGGGTGTGTGTGTGAGTGTGTGATTCCCAGCTCATGTAAACATCCTTGCACTGGCTTTTATTAAGCTAGAGCACTAAAAAGGTAGTGTAGCTGGGACAGCAGGGCAGCAGCAAGGTGGTTAGCTGTGCCGAGCATGTACCCACAGGGCTCAGGCGGCTTTGCACTCAGCCTGGCTAGCCCGTGCTGCTGCTGGTGTTGCCGATGGTCATGCTACCCTAGCTACACTACGATTTTTAGGGTGCTGGCTCAATGTGAACTATCACTCGTAAGTCTACGCAAGCTGGGAAACATATCGCTAGCTTACAGACTAATACAGAGTATTTGTACCCTAAAAAAAAGCAGAATGAGACAGAGCAGTCTGCATGCATGGCAGCTTTGAGCTCTCGAAGGAAAAAAGAAGCCACGTAACTTGCATCAGAGCAGCTGACTGAGGACAATCTATAGTGGCAAGAGAGATGGATGGAGAAGTCACTCTGCAGGAGGCTGAACAAGCAGCTAATCAACGAAGAGGCAAAGTTACAGGTGATGTGTACAACTGCTGCTGAAGTGCTCAAAGATATAAGAACATGAAGCCTAGGAGAAGGTGACCACATCATCAAGCCTGAGGCAACCAGAAAGCATCTTATGACTGGAAACGGGCAGGAATAATTCCAGACTATTGCAGTTTAACAGCTGTTATGAATGTGTGGTTTTGAGAATGAATGTGCAATTACACATTCACACTGTGCAAACTCATAACGAAGATAGAAATGGATTTCCTACCCAACAAGACACTTCACATTTCTTTTAAAATTCTCTTAAGAGGTAACATTTCATATGCCAGGGTCCAAGAATACCATTAATTCCTATTGACCTCCATAAGAACTACTGATATCCTCTGGAGAAACAAAGATGGGGAATGACAGGGCCCCAGAAGTTAATAATTAAACCTTACAGACACAGGCGCCGGCTTCCTCTGGGCCCTGGAGGTGCTCAACCCCCATCCAGTTCTGCCCCCTCCCCCGAGCACACTCCGTCCCCACTCCTCCCCCTCCACCCAGCTCCTCTTGCACACCGCAGACCAGCTGATCGTGGCAGACAAGAGGTGGTAGGAGGGAGGGACGGGGAGGAGTTGACCGGCAGGGCTGCTGGCAGGCGGGAGGCGCTGGGGGAGGTGATGCGGGGAGCTGGCTGCCAGGGGGTCCTAAGCACCCACTAATTTTTTTCTGTGGGTGCTCCAGCCCTGAAGCACCCAAGGAGTCGGCGCCTATGGTTACAGATATTCTTGGGTTTGCATATGAACCAGTTTGTTTATTTCTACTCCAGTCCCTTCCCCTCACAAATGATAACTGACTCCTGTCCACTCTTAACATACCATTGTGCACAGGATTGGCCTTAAACTTTTTGGGAGGAGCTTGGGGGATGAAAGGGTCTGACTGTAGGACAAGTGGAACCTAGGTGTGTGTGCTGGGATCTGCATATCATTTCTGAAATTTAGAAAAGTGTTTCAATGGACAATCCTCAAAACAAGCTGGGTGGTTTGTGTACTAAAATTCACCTGAATGTGCATTTATTAGCACTGCTTTACAAATATTAACTAAACAAACACCACAACACCCTTGGGATTGGTATAGGAGAACATCCTCCTCTTGTAATGGGAAAAACTAAGGCAGGAAGTTTTAGTGACTTGACAAAGACACAGATGGAGTCAGTGTCAGAGATGGAATTAGACAGTACTTGGAGAAGACAAATGTTAGTATTTCCATGGAATCATGGAATTTAAGGCCAGTAGGGACGATTATAAACCTGTAGTCTGACTTCCTACACAACACTGGCCATAGAATTTCACCAAGTGTTTCCTACATCAAGCCCATAACTTCTGAGCTAGAGCACACGTTTCAGAATGACAGCTTTTCCCAGCTGTCCATGGGTCAAATTCACCCTGCACAGAATGCCAACACAAGACATCTGCAACACTTTTAGACCTCAAAGTAGTGCTTAAGTTGGACTTAAGTTGTGCATAGGCCTTTTCTAGACCCCCTGCTTGAGGGTGAATTCTATCCTATGTGAATAGTTCACGTGAGCTTAATTTTGAGGTTCTTCAGCTTTTATGAAGTTCTTACTCAAGACTTTAATGTCAAGGGGAATTTTACTTAGCGAGTCGGTCCTTGCTCAAGGTCTTTTGAATTTGGTCCAGTTACTTCGGTGGGGTTTCCTGGCATGGGTGTGTAAAACAGAATTCAGCACTGAGCTATGCATGACTTTTTGACAGGCATAAAACCCCATGCTTTTCAATACACTGTTTTTACAACTTGAAACCCATATGGGAAGAATAAGTCCTCTTTGTTACTGCTATTCTCCGATTTCTCTGTCCTGTGTTTTATACAATGTTCTTCATATTATGCTACAATATTATAGACATTGGAAATAAAAGACTTCTCAGACATTGGTAAAGATAGACAGGCAAGGACCAAACCTCTGATACCATCTAAAATTAAAATATGAAGTTGGCATTTTGGTGAAAAATGAGGGTGCTCAGCCATTTTCCCTAGAGTAAATCAGAATACATTAATCCGTATCAAAGAGCAACTGACAATCCCACCTAGGGTCTCCTTTCCCCAACACAGTTTTATTATCTTAGCATTTTAAATCCTGCTCACAGTTCTCTTCTCCACATTTTGCACCCCAAGGCTGATCTTATTCATAAATTCTGATGGATCTTTATCTATTCTTTTGCTCTAAGCTTTTTGAATTCTATAAAACATTGGCTCTCTAAACAAAAGTACTCCAGCTATCACATATCGCCTTAAATATCTCTGGCTGCAACCAGCTATGAAAATACATGATCTTTAATAATTATCTTAGTGTTGATCTCTATATTTTCATCTTTAAATTTTCGGTGCTGGAGGGTCCTGTAATTATCCTGGGCACCAGACACCAAATTCATCTAGAAAAAGTAAATGACTAGAAGTTACTAGACAATGCAACACATTATATTGATTTTTAGGATTAATGACTATGGTCATTCAGCACAGGTCTTTAAATTGTGCACCCACTGGCATCTGTTTAATTATTTCCCCCCCCTGCTTCTTGTGCACATTCAATAACATTAAGCAGAGTTCTTAAAAAAATCAACTTTGCCATAAAAATAGATTTTACTTTTTTCCCTTGAACTGAATATCTTTTATAGCTGCAGGGAAAAAACAAAACAAAACCTCTTCAGCTGAAAAAATAAAGGGAATATGCCCCAATTACAAACCAATTACACTTATAAAAAACAAAGTCAGACATTTGAAAATACATTTCACAACAAGACATATTTTCATTTTTAATGCTGGTTGAAGAGGAGCAATTTGAGAAGCCAAACAAACTTGTACAGGACTTCTTTAGCTATCAGCTAGATGTTGATGGTATCTTTGCAGACAGTCTTGTATCCATTAAGCAAATATATTCTACATATCTGCAACTGATGTTCATACAAATTGTGAGAACACAACCCTTTCTGTCCATCTGGCTCAGTTCTTTATATGGCACCAATCAATGTAGTATGTATGCAGGAACAATTCTGCTTCCACTGAAGTCAATGGGAGTTTTGCCATTGACATTAACAGAAGCTGGGTTTTCAGGGTTGCCAGGTGCCTGGTTTTTGACCCAAAAGTCTGGTAAAAAAGGGGACCTGGCAATGTTCGGTCAGACACCAAAAGTCTGGTTACCGCGTGCGCAGGTGGGGGGGAAGGGGGTGTTGGAAGGTACCAGCTCATCAACCTGTGCCAGTCTCTGCTCAGGCAGGGGCCGCCTCCTGCCTGCATCTCGTGGACAGACAGCAGGCTGCAGTTCCTGTCCCAGCCCTGGAGCAGAGGGAGCCCAGTTGGGGAGCGCAAGGGAGGTGGAAAGGATCGAGCGACAAGGAAGGGTGGGAGGGGGAAGAGGAGTGAGCAGGGGGCAGGGCCTTGTGGAAGAGGTGGCCTGGGAGCGGGGTCTGTTTTTCAGCAATTAGAAAGTTGGCAGCCCTAACTGGGCTTTCTTGGATTAGCACTAAAATAAGCAAATTTGAGGGATCTCTCAATATAAATATTTGAAGTAGGAAGCAGAGTTGGAAACTAGAGCCAGGCTTTTCAAAAATAAGCTAAAGTTAG
The DNA here is from genome assembly GCF_028017835.1 of Emys orbicularis. Taxonomy (NCBI): domain Eukaryota; kingdom Metazoa; phylum Chordata; order Testudines; family Emydidae; genus Emys; species Emys orbicularis. The sequence goes on along the minus strand of NC_088688.1, from coordinate 18,141,573 downwards.
GCTCCTAAAATAATAGCCTGGGCTTTCCAAGTGGTGAGCACCCACAGCTTCAATGGGAGTGCTGGATACTCTACACCATTGAAAATTGTGACTTAATTGGCATTACAGAGACTTGGTGGAATACCTCCCAGACTAGAATACAGGTATAGCATGTTCAGGAAGGACAGCCAGGGGGAAAAGGGAGGAGATGTTGGATTATACAAGCTTGTTCAGAGGTCTAGAAAGAGGTGAGAGAAGGACTAGTTGAAAGTCTCTGGGTGAACATAAAAGGGTAAAAAACAGGGGCAATGTCATAGCAGGGGTTACTATCATCCACCAAATCAGAAGGAGGAGGCAGCATTTCCAGAACAAACAACAGAAATATCCAAACCACAAAACCTGGTAGTAATGGGAGACTTTAACGACCCAGACGTCTGTTGGAAAAGTAATACAGCAAAATACAAAATGCCCCATAGGTTCTTAGAATGTACCTGGGACAACTTTTTGTTCCAGAGGTGGAGGAAATAACCAGTGGGACAACCATTTTACTCTTGATTCTGACTAGCAGGGAGGAACTGGCTGTAAATCTAAAGTCTGAAGGCAACTTGAGAGAAAGTAACAAAGAGTCCTGTGGCCCCTTATAGACTAACTGTTAGTCTTCTAGATGCCACAGGACTCTTTGTTGCTTTTTACAGATCCAAACTAACACAGCTACCCCTCTGATACTTGAGAGAAAGTGACCATGATTCTAAGGAAAGGAGAGAGTAAGAGCAGTAGAATAAGGACAATGGACTTCAACAAAGTCAGAACTAGCAGGTAAGGGTCCATCGCAAGAAAATCTAAGGGATAAAAGGAGTTCAGGAGAGCTGGCAGTTTCTCAAAGAGATGATATTAAAGGCCTGAAATATTAATGACCTAAAAATCAAAAAGGAATCCTACAAAAAGTCATTTGCCCACTGCATGATCTCTCTCTCTCTTTCTCTCTGAGACTTGGCATGCTCCCTTTCTTTGTGACTCAGCCCTCTGGCTAGGTCACAAAGATATAGTCTTATATGGGGGAGGGATAGCTCAGTGGTTTGAGCATTGGCCTGCTAAACCCAGGGTTGTGAGTTCAATCCTTAAGGGGGCCACTTAGGGATCTGGGGCAAAATCAGTACTTGGTCCTGCTAGTGAAGGCAGGGGGCTGGACTCGATGACCTTTCAAGGTCCCTTCCAGTTCTAGGTGATAAGATAGGATATAGCTCCCCCCTTCTGGGATATCAAAGTCCCTCTGGACCAGATGTCTGGTTGGCATCTCCCATAATCCTTTGCCGCTTCCTAGTGGCTAATAGGGGAAACTGGACCCACCCACTATTCCAGATTCCAGCTGAGGACCTTACAATCAGCAGGCACAATCTCTATCTTCTGGTCTTGCTGCTCTTTTGCTCAGCTGTTTCCTACTTCACCTCCCACAGGCTTTCTACTCCCTTCGGGGTAAACCCTTCCCTCTGGGCCAGGATCCCAAGGCTTCTCTCGTTTCCCCCCTAAGCCCACATTGTGATTGCTGGCTTCAACACCACAGCCCCTTTCTGCTACAAGCTTCCTGGCTTTGTACCTTGGCTAGCTTCTTGCCCACCTGGGCTTTAGCATCCATTAGTCATTTTCAGTCAAGCCAGATTCTCCACCAGATGCAGCCTAGAAGATTAATTGGACCATTGCATGCCACTTAACTCATTCAGGGATGATGTGGGGTTAAAATCCCATCCCAGGTGAGTGCAAAACTAGTTGAATGATGGTACACAAAGGATAGTTATCAATGGTTAAAGTTAACTCTCAAACTGGGAGGGCATATCTAGTGGGGTCCTGCCAGGATCATTCCTAGGTCCGATACTATTCAATATTTTCACTGATGACTTGGATAATGGAGTGGAGAGGATGTCATCAAGCAGCGAGGGTTTGCAAGCACTTTGGAGTACAGAATTATAATTTAAAACGATCTTGACAAATTGGAGAACTGGTTTGAAATCACATGATGAAATTCATGTAAAGACAAGTGCACAGTACTTCACTTAGGAAAGAAAAACCAAATGCACAGCTACAAAATGAGAAATAACTGTCTAGGTATTACTATTGATGAAAAGGATCTGGGGGTGATAGTGGATCACAAGTCGAACATGAGTCAACAGTGTGATACAGTTGTGAAAAAAAGGTAATATCATTCTAGGGTGTATTAACAGGACAGTCTTATGTAAGACACAGGAAATAAGTCTTCCACACTACTCAGCATTTGAGGTCTCAGGTGGAATATGGTGTCCAGTCTTGGGTGCCAGACTTTAAGAAAGATGAGGACAAACTGGAGACAGTCCAGAGGAGAGTTTAGAAAACATGACATATAAGTAAAGGTTAAAAAAAATATTAAGGGGGGGGATTTGATAACAGTCTTCAAATATACTAAGGGATTTTATAAAGAGGATGGTGACCAATTATTCCTCCATGTCCAGATTATTTTTCTGGATTACAGTTTTGAAAAATAATCCATTATAATAATCAACTCCTTTAACATCACTGGCTGGATTCCCAGTTGCTGATCACAATTAACTTCCACAACCTGGAAGAATATTTTAGAACAGTGAAGTACCTCAGCCTGGCAGAATTATCACTTTTAGCAATTTTAATCCTTATTCTTTGTTCATTTTTTTTTAATACAGCAATGTAGGTGAAGATGTATTTGAATTCTCACCATCCTCATTCACATGGACACAATGTTCATGTCATTGGGGGTTTAGAACAAGAACTGTTAATTTCTTGGAAAGTATAGACTAGTAAGAATTTACCAAATCACCTCATGGTGATGTGCAAAGCACACCAATGAATCAAGCAAATTATGTGTCTGGTTTCAGAACAAGTGCAAGCTTTATCACATCAAACTGCCTTATTAAATATGATCAACCTTTCACAAGAGGGGGATGCTAGAAGAGACTGCCCTGGAGCTTCCTTCATGACATGTTAGAGTTTAGGGCCTGACTCTCTACTCCATTACACCAGTTTTACATTGGTGAAACTCCAGTGGAGTTTACTTGAGTTAAACACATCTAAATCCAGAGTGAATCATAGAATCATAGAATATCAGGGTTGGAAGGGACCTCAGGTGGTCATCTAGTTCCACCCCCTGCTCAAAGCAGGACCAATCCCCAACTAAATCATCCCAGCCAGGGCTTTGTCAAGCCAGCCCTTAAAAACCTCTAAGGAAGGAGATTCCACCACCTCCCTAGGTAACCCATTCCAGTGCTTCACCACCCTCCTAGTGAAAAAGTTTTTCCTAATATCCAAAAGTTTTTTCCTAATATCCAAGGAAGAATCCAAAGAAGAATCAAGTCCTTACTTATCTTCTGACCAAATAATTATATGCATAACAAAATGCTGCACAGTAAACCATAGTCAATGCCTTTATCGCTATTCAACAAAGCAAAACCCCAGAAATATTATGGTAATGATAATATATATATCATCCTACAGCATGTCCTTCTCAGAGCCTTAGTGGGCTTTTTTTTTTTTTAACATAGTGTTTTCATCAAACAAATGACCAAAGATTGCTCAGGCCTGGTCCACTGAAGAAGGGGGAAATTTCATTGTTGATTGTATTCCTCAGAACTTAGTTTGTTCTATCTTTAACACCGCAACTGTACAGGAAGAAGAAAGCTTAAAAAAAAAGCTTTGAATGTGACAAACCACTTCCATGATTTTTTCTAGTTTGCTTAGTTTTTACCTGATGTCAACTCTCAGAATATTCAGTCTGTAGTTAAGATGACAGTATAAATTAGCGTTTAGGTCCCATTTGTATTTGGCATGGAAACCTAGCACGCAGAATAACAAACATACAGAATAAACCGTCATCCAACAGCAAAGAGTGACATTTCCATGAACTTCCTCAAAAGAGACTGGCTTCAATCTTGCCATCTGGGTAAAAGCACTCGTATGCATATATGAACCTAGACGGATAGGGTCGTAGCAATGGTAATTAGGTCTTATGTAGAATTTTATAAACAGTGATCTCAAAATGCTTTACAAAGGAAGGTAATCATAGTATTACTGATAAAGAAACAGACATGGGGAGGTGAAGTGTCTTGTCCAAGGCCACAGAGCATGTCAGTGGCAGAGCCAGGAGAGATTACACAGAGAATGGGCAAAAGAAACAGTGAGTGCAAAGAATAGTATGGACCCAGCACATTCACATGCAATGAGGGAAGTAGCTAGTTATGGGAGGAGGGCACAAAGAGGTCACTGGAGGCCCAGATGTGGTTTTAATCTAGTCAACTGGCACAGTTATCTGAAGAACAGAGATGGTCCAAGCCCCAAATCTGGAACTAATTCAAATTTCCCCCAAACTTTGTTTTGTATCCAGTACTACTGAAAAGTGCTGATCATGAATAATAATTATCATAAGCACATACAAGGGCAGAGCGATTTTACTATACTTGGTTGCAGTAAGTAGATCTGTTAAAACACTGGCATTGTCCCTTTAATATAACTAATGAAGATGATTGCAACAAGGATGTTGCTGGAGATTCTTCAAGGGTTAAAAAAATACCCAACCCTCTGAATCTGTTCCTCATGAGGTATTTTTTGAGGTACATACAGAATTCCTCTCTTTAAAGTTCTCCTATTATGTGTCAGCACTGCTTATCCAAAGCCACATTGATTATCTCCTTGCCTCAGGCATGCCCAGGGCCCCATTGTTTAACAGGGGACCCACATTAGCTTAATCGGAGAAACAGTTATGCAAGGATATGCAGCATATGTCTTTGGTCCATACAAATGTGGCTTCTCTTTGTGTACGCTGTATGAATTCAGTTTCAATAGCGCATTTGGACAAGAGAAGCTAGATGCTGAAATACTGCTGTGTTTAAATGAAAAGCATCTAGAAGACACCATAAAAAAATGCAGGGAGGGATGGAAAGCAAGGAACTCCCTGAGCATTCAAAAAACAAGCAGAGAAGGAAAGAAATGTTAAATAGATTGTCAAGTGAAAAGTGCAGTTTAATAAATCAGTATGAGAAAACATACAGATGTGGAGATATTTAGCTACACACGTGATATTTAATATGTAGTTTTTGACTCAAAAAAAGGCAAATAATGTTGTATTTCCATGATGATCCCAGATCTAGTTCTCCCGAATGACAATGAAAAAACAAAGAGGTCAATAGCATCATTTGGTTTCATTATTTAAATGGTAATATGTTATCAGTCTGGAGAGCAGTCACAGCGTCTAAAAATGAGCCAGCTTCATGTTCACTAAACCCGATATATTTTTCACATCCAGATCCAATGCTCATTGAAGTTTATAGGAGTCTGACTTCAATGGGTATTGGATTGGGCCCACAAAATGGGTAATTGTGGACATAAGCAAGCAGTGAAATACACACTTATATACCAAAAATTTAGGTTGTTGTGCATTTGCAAATTGATGCAAACATCAACACTTCAGGCCTCACTTAGAGGCCAAAAAATCTTTTCTATGATATGTAAGATTACCCACTGCATGGAGACTTTTGAAATATTGTGATTACAGTAGGCAAATATGAAGGGAGCACAAGTTAGAATTTAGCTTTAGTTCAGAATTTTCCTATATTAGTTGGTTTAATTAAACTTTTACCCTTATTCAAATGTAATTTTGTGGAGATTAAAACTTCTTTGATGATGATTTAACTATTCTGGAAGAAATGCAGTTGGATAATTAGTTGCATTGCATGCTGTGTAATGAAAAAGAGTTAGAGTTGTGCATAGTTACTGTAATAAACCCAAAGATGTTGAAGCTACTGCTGGAATACTTCTCCAGAAGAACTGTAGTGTTGTTGCATGGATAAAAAAGAACACCAAGTCCTGTACTCTCCTGCACTCGTCCCCCAACTTCTCTCTTCCCCAAAAAAGAAAAACTCTCAATAACATTGGAAATTTCACATACTTTTTGAATTCTTCCTGAAAGATAACACCGAGTTTGTGAAAGGAGTCAATTATGCTTTACTTTACTTTAGGGAAAATTTTTCCGGTCATGAATGATTTCATTGAGTATCATGTAATTTAGGCCTGAAGACAGACTATCTTTAAAACTGCTATGTTCAGAGGAGAATGGCATCTGGATTCTCAATTTTCATGTTGGCTTCAGTGGAGCTATGCCATTTGATAAAAACTAAATTTGGTTGGAAAAGTTAACCTATCCAAAGTATCTTCCCCACCACCAGCAACCACCACTGTTTTGGGAGCGTACAAAACCCTGCTGATTCTGCAGCATCAATTAACAAGCAGACATTCATCCCACTGCTGCACTGACATTGGCAGAGAAAAACAGAGAAGAATTTAGGATACAAAATAATTAGTAGTAGTCACAAAAATTGTCAAATGGAAAGAATATTAAGGGCCTGATTCTCATTTACACAAGGCCTCTTCACACCACTCTGGCACTATAAATGAATTGTTCCCACCTTAATGCTTCTTTACAGTGCCAGAGTGGTGTGAAGAGGACTTGGGTAAATGAGAATCAGGGCATAAATCTGTAGGACACTTTTTTTTATATGTTATTGTTATTTTTCAGGTTTGCAGATCAGGTTGGGTCAATAAGAGGAATGCAGTAGTACCCCCACTTCCTCCTTGGGATGTAAAACTGAGGTCCAGACAATCTGTGCTCATGAAAAACAATATAACCCCCCCCCCCCACCACCACACACACACACACACACACATAACACTGTTTTCAAGAGTGCAAGTGTGAACTGACCCTATGATCTTGACCAAATTCTTGCTTGGGTAATTAGGTCAAGTTAACTCCCACTCCTTCCCATATAGTTTTAACTGGGTAGAGTATTTCCTTCTTTTCAACTTGCCAAAACTGTTCTCCAGTGTTCTGGAATTATATTTAACTGTAGCATTTCATGCCACAGAAAGCTAGATTTCAGCAATAGATTTCAGATTCCTACCATAATGTACACACACATGGATTGTGCAACTATGCCTTTGAATGTACATGTTTTAGTGAGTGTGTAATCTACACCCACTCAGTGTGGCATCCATGTGTATACACAAATCTACACACAATGTGCATATCAGAAAAATGTAGTCGGTCAGGATGAAAGGTGCTATCAACATGTTTGATTCAAGGGCTAACTCTGGCCCTAACTGGTAATTACAAGCAACAAAAAGCTGACAGACAATAAAAGCATTTTAAAGTATTCAGCAGTGTGAAGTTTTATATTATTTTAAAAATAAATCCTAAAATGATTTTCCAATTTGGGGCACAGTGGTAGTTCCTTAATTTTGTGATATGGAAACCAATATCAATAAGAGGAACAGTGTAACATTATTTTTTCTTTTGAATTTTTCATCCACCTGTCCCATAGATGACATTTCTGCTCAGACCATCCATTCACTAATGCACTTTTATTCCAGAAAAATGCATTGCTATTGCAATTGACGTGGACCATAGTCCATAAAGGGAAACTGCCTTTTCTCCCAAAGGTGGTCCTCACAAGCTGGTTTCCTTACTGTTCATCCATCCTCATTTTACACTGATCCTAAACAAACCCAGAGAAACATTTGGCTTTATTCTTGCTCATATAAAGTGGAAAACAAAGCTGCTGTTAGAATCACTCAGGATATCATCTGAAAGACTCAGAAATAAGACAGTAATCATGGTACATTCTAAAACTAATGTGACAGCCTAGGTTTGCCGAGGGAAAGTGCTCCCATTTCTATCAAGCTGACTTGAGCAGGGTCCAGATGTAAATGCTGTCTTTTTTTACATATAAAGAGAGGGGAGGTTGGGAACTTACATCGCCCTAGCTACATTGCTCAGGGCTATGAAAAATCCACACCTCTGAGCGTCGTAATTAAGCCAGCCTAACTCCCAGTCTCGACAGCATCAGGTTGACAGAAGAATACTGCCTCTCAGGGAGATCGATTACCTACACCGACGGGAGAACTCCTTCCGTCGGCATGGATAATGGCTACACCGAAGAACTACAGTGGCACCACTACAGTGCTGCAGCTTCGCCGCTGTAGCATTTCAAGTGTAGACAAGCCCTAAAAGTACCGAAGGAAAGACAGAGAAAATATGTGTCCCAACTAATATAAAGCCGATCTTTCTCACTGGAGACATAGAATATTGTTATGACAATTATATCATTCCTCTCCTTTCCAGGGACAAGGATTTAAGTTCATTTTTATTATAAAAAAAACAAATAACCTACATTAATGCAACATTAAGTTTACGCTGTTGAAATCTCACAAAGTCAGAAATTGCAAAAATTAAGTTTCCCAGAGCAAAATTCACTCAGTCTTGTTACACGGCAGTGTTTAGTCTGTTTTTCTGATTGAATGTTTATCTTTTTGTGTCATAAAATGCATACCTTAACATATACATTATTTGCAATTTAGCTAACATTTTTGTTGAAACCTTATTATGCATTTCTTCCTTCTGTGTGATTTGGTCTGTGCAATCTTAGTAACCGTTTTTGGCATTTAATGTCCTTGAATTTTTTTAGAAAAAGAAAAATAGATGTTGTTAGCATGTAAGTGGTCCTAATTAGGCTTTGAAATTCACACCACAAGGAGGTGAATACGCTTGTGACAAATGTGAAGATAGTCTCTAATAATTATACCTATTGTATCTGGATCTATCACTACCTTGGTACATCTGTACCATATATGGGAAGAGATATTTAACCATAAGGGTTTGACTGGATAGCAAAGCCCTTTTAATAGTCACCTAACCTCTTACACTTAAGTGTCATTAAGATGCCAACATGAGTAGCCTTACTAGGTCCAGCCTTTCTCCTTCAGGAGCACCAAAACCAGTTTTCAAAAGGATGGGTCATACTGAGAGAACCAGATTAAGAGACACACAGGAAGGCCTGGGTTTGCTAGGACAATGTCAGATGGTTATGCTTTGTTCCTGCAATGGAAGAAGAAAATCTATCTAATTTAGTGTGTGTGAAGAGGCAAGACTAGATGAGAGTAAACATGCATGTTGGCTGTTTGCCACTAGTGTATAGTTTCAACTATTAAATAAAATTTTTTTGTTTCAAGATGGCCGTTGGTCACTGTAGCACTGGTCACAGGTTCTAGAAGACAGGACAGGCAGGTGCCCAAACCCCAGTTGGAACTGCAGGGTGATAAAATGGCTGGAATATGCTGCAGAGTGTGCCAAGTTCCCAGTCTTAAAATGGAAAAATTGGTATATTTCAACCGAGATAGGTTAAGAGCAAGAGTCCTTACACCTGAGGTGCACTCAGAGAGAACAGAAAGGGGGCTGGGATGCAGTTAGCTCTATACTGTGACCATGGCAGTGCAAGTTCCAATCTTTGTTTTCTGCAAAACTGGGTTAACAGAACAACAGCAATAGGGCAGTTTATACTCTTATGCCATATCTTTGCAATGGGAGAAGACAAAAACGTGGAGCGTAACCCTAGCACACTCAATTCCTATAGGAGTCAATGTAATTTGAGGAAACTAAGCACTATATAGGAGATGCTCAGCACCTGTCAGGACTTGGCCTAATGTATTTTGTTTGGTTCTTTGTTTAAATGAGAGCCTAGAATATGACAAAATTTGTACCATGTAGCAAAAAATTATAATGGGATTATGGGATCCATGATTTTTTTTCATGCCAACAATTTTTCTCTTGTCCTTGATATGGATTTAAAGAAAGAAAGAAAGAAAGAAAGAAAGAAAGAAAGAAAGAAAGAAAGAAAGAAAGAAAGACTTAGGGCCAGATTTTCCCATAGAGTTGGCACCTCAGGTGCTTAGATGCTTTTAAAGATTCCACTAGGTGCCTAGCTGCATCTTTCAGTGCCTAAATACCTTTACAAATCTGGCCCTTACGAGCCAAAGCAGCATTGGCACTTGTTCCTAAGTCTCAAGTCTCTTTTGAAAATAGGACACAGGCAATGCTGAAAATTTTACCACAAGCACAGAAAAGTTCAGCTCAAAAGGGGAATATTCCAGAATATTATGAGGCCATGAAAAATGGGATTTACGATAGAAACTGATTTGTAATCATGATAGTAGGCACAACTATTGATGCCTATAATAAATTGGATCATGAAATCAGACTGGTAGCTTATTAAATAGTTTTTGTTTTAGGTATTGTTTATTATGTGTGTTATAGTAGTGCCTAAAAATCAGGGCCCGATACAGTGTACAAACACACAGAAAGAGACATTCATTGCTCAAAGAACTTTCATTCTAAATAGATAAGACAGACCAAGTGTGGAAGTGATTGGTCTAACCCAGCAGGTCAGTGTAAGAGCCAGGAACAGAATCTAGGTCTCCTGAATCTCAGGCCAGTGCTCTACCTAGTAGACAAACCTGCCTCTTTAAAGGCAAATATGTTGCAAGATTTCATTTCAAAGTGAAAGCGTGTGTGTGGGTGTGTGGGTGTGCGCGCACACACATTTTTAGTACAAGTCAACATAAATTCCTGTGATTTCTACCTCAAACACTCAAAACTCATGCAACTGCAAGAATGGAAAGTGAATTCCTTTCTCGTTCCTCACTCTCCCAAAATAAACCTCTCAAAGAAAGCCGTAGACAGCTCTTAATATTAATCTTGTTCATGGACAAATTTACTTCAGAGACCGTTTAAATACTCATTCCAGTTGCTTGTGTTCAAGTGGAAATCAAATATTACAGATACAGTGGAAGCTCCCAGCTACACCGAAGCAATAAGTCTGCTGTACAACTTTCTCACAGGGGAATCTTTGAGAGTTTCAAGTGCTTTCTTTTTTATGACTTCAAAACAATTATTTCTGTAGTTAGAACACAAAAGAGCCTTCTGTGGATGAAAAACATCTCTTCCAGGTTTATCCTTTATTAGAACATTATACCCTGGAAGAATGCCAACGAGGAATCTAAACATCTCAGCTTCAGTTCACCAGATTTGACAAGTCGATGCACATATAGCAACTTTATTTTCATCATCAGTGTTTAAGGTGCATTTAATAAAAAATGCATGTTTTATAAGGGAATATTCCTACATAAGTGAAGAGTTTGATTTAAGCTAAGAGTCAAGGGGGAAACTAAAACAAACCTCTCAAATTCCTGAGGGTGACAATGTATTTCGGACTAACTCATCAGATCCCAGAACACATCATGGGTCATTTTCTACAAGCAGTGACATCTTATGCCTGTAAACTATGTAACCTACCCTCACCTCCGCAGCAGTAAGTTATGCTGCTTTGCTATGAGAGAGAGGAAGCTTTGAAAATACATTTTTTATCCAAGGCACCTGGGCTACCATGACTCAGTAAATTTGGATAATAGAAAACTGCGTACCTCTCTTGCAGAAGTCATTGCTACGGAGTCCATTGTTGGGGGTCATAACTCAGTATTTCTACACGGAGCAGCTTATTCACCCTTTTGACTCGCAGGAGTCACAATTACAGACAAAAAAATGAAGTCATATTTGTACAATTTGACACAGACCTCTAACATGTAGGGCAGCATCTCTATCTAGCACTCAGGTGAGTACTTAGAAGGAGGCTTGGGTTCATCGTTAGTCACGATTCATAACTCCTAAGGGGCATATAGTCTGTGATTGGGACACATGGTTTCACACATGTGATTGCTAGGGGCCAACAACACTGTGCACCTGGCAAGGCATTCTGCTAGCCCAACCTGAGCCATCTGGCACCAACATGATAGCTTATCTTGTGCACAGTCAGTCCCAATCCACTCCCTCTGCTCACTTCTGATAGGCTCAAGATCCTCCTTTAGTAATTGCACATCTATAACAAGATCTTATGTCATACAAGATAAGTAGTGAAATCATATAAGTGATGATTTTGCTCACTGGTTGCAGGAATTAGCATGAAGAGTCCTAATATTTTCAATGATATTACATATTAAACAAAACTATACAGCCAAAACTAGAAGACTGTTTTATACCTGGATAAACAAATGACCAGAAAACTACTGATACATTTGAGGGAGTACAGAGAATAGCAATTCCAGTATCAGCGAGTGTAGGGGATTTTAGTTATAAGAAAAAGATGACATGAACATGTTCACAAAAAAATGTGTGCGTATTTGCAGACTCAGTTAATATAATCTTGCAAAGTACCAGTTGGTTATGCAAAGTTGTTTGCACATGCAATTTTCATGAATGTGCATGTCAACAGAGTAACTGCTCACACAAATGAAGCACACATTTTTCTGAAAATATATCCCTAAAAGAAATAAAAATGTATCGTTTGACTAAGTGAGAACAAAAGCAGGAACAAGACAACTGTCTAAAAACATATGAAGGCTATAAATACCGAAGGAGAGGCATAACTTGGAGCAAAAGAAAGAAATTAAAAATGGGACAATTTAGGCTGAATCAGGAAAGACTGATAGTGAAATATTAGCCACTGGAATAGCCTCCCAAGAGAAGTGACCTATAAGCACTATCACTCGGAACTTCCAAAATTAGATGTCGATAAACACTAGAAAAATGCACGGTAGGTAACAAAGGGTGAATTAGGCAAAGAGTGGGACCTGATAATGTAATGATTCTTTCCATCTACAATTTCAACCATTCTATGACAGAATCACATAACCCAGAAGTCTCTATTTGCTGGTTCACCGTGAATGTAAAAAACCTTCTTACTCTAGATTAATGAACCTCAGAAATAAAGTTTTCATGAAGCCAAGCTTAGATGGACATGTGCTTCATCAAAGGCATTTATTGCCTAATTTGTTTTAAACTGTCTCATATTTCTTCACTCTCCCATTGCTGTGCTCTTGTAATTAAAAAACTTTCCCTAAAAAAGGCAATACAAAAGAGAAAGATTGCACCCAACATTATGATTTAAAAACCTACAGTACAAATAAATAAATAAACCCTTATGGTTACAATTCTACAGAACTGCCCAGTCACTTCTGATCCTTTGAGAATGAAGGATTGTCCTATTATGTTCCCAGTCTTAACTGTATATTGCACTGTAAATGTTGCATTTCATTTTCTGGCCTGCTAGTATATTGTGAAAAATTATTAGAATTATAGAGCTTATGGGGAGAGCTCTCTGACAACTAGTTTATAATTGAACTGGGTCTGGGAGTAGCATACCTCTCTCACCTCACTCAAAGAGATGGATTATCATCATCATGTCTCTTAATTGAATAGAAGCAGCAGAGTCAGGTTCACTATTGACCCCATCCACAAGCCAATGAAAGTACACCATTAATTACAGTTAAACTTTAAACCAAGGGTGGGTAAGTGAATATGTTCACTGAATATATTCTACTGTACAGGCACACTGAAGCTATAACTTTTAATCATCTGCAGAGGAGTCCAGCAGAAGAAGTAGGCTGAATGTAGGCATCAACCATGCAAACTACAGTTTGTGCAAGTGTGCACAAGGCGCTATCCATAATTACAGACCTTTCACTCTAAGAGAGCAAAATCTTGAAGCAAGCATTATCAGTGGTACTAGCTGCCTAACGGTGGGTAAAACCACGGCTATGCCTTCTCTGCCCCAGCCAGTGGAGCTGACATGATATGGGAGGAATGCCTGCTGCATTCTTTCGGAGTATACAAGCACCATGTTAATCTGAATTTTCAGAAACGTTTTGCCTATCCCAGAGACAAATGCACACAAAACATATAATATGCAATTGGTCAAGGCTCATCATTATCCACAGTTGTAACAGAAAGGTCCCAGCTCCCAACAACTTGTCTTTAAGGACAACACTGATTCACAAAATAAGCGCTGTCAACTTATTTCTTATTGAATTCTCTGTCTGGTTCAGAGAAATAATATCTTATATTTATTCAGTGCTTTTATCCCAAATAAAAGGAGTACTTGTGGCACCTTAGAGACTAACAAATTTATTAGAGCATAAGCTTTCGTGGGCTACAACCCACTTCTTCGGATGCATATAGAGTGAACCATATATTGAGGAGATATATATACACACACATACAGAGAGCATGAACAGGTGGGTCCCAAATGATTCCAGAACACACTGCAAACTATGAACCAGATTCTTTATCCTAATGTAGTTACACCCATTTTGTACATGGTATAAATTACAAAGCAAGCTACAAGGCAGTGATAAATCAGTCCCCTACGCACACAGAGTACCACATTTTCAGGAAGTGGTCTCTGGTTATGGACATGTAACTTTATAATAACAAACACATGGGCAAATGGATTTTGCACTTGTAAATTCATCTTGGCATGTGGCGATTAGAATCTACTGACTGTTCTCACTGATATTTGTGCTCAAAAATGTGTGTGCAGGTATCTGTACATTACAGATGGAGGCCCCCGTGCTCAGCATAAGCATCATGGAACATGCAGCCTGGTGCACACTACATGACACTGAGGAAGGTGGGGAAATTTTTGCTAAGGACACTTTGGCTGTGTCCATTTTCATTAAATCTTCGGGAGCAGATTTTGCAACAGTCCTCTGTATGGCCTTCTTGTGTGCATGCACAAACATTTAGACATGCAGATGATTGCACATTAATGTGCAAATCCCACTTGTGATAACAAATCACACACCAATGTGTGGATATGAATATAAATGGTTACATATACACAAAAACTGTGCACACAAATGACTGTGTGTTGCAAGCTGTGCATGCACAAATGCAGGTCATGTTTTGATAATTTAGCCCTGCATGTCCAAGGACAGACATGCCGGCAGTTTTAAAGATCTTCTCCACAAGGCCAGCATACAATAAAATCCATCAATCTCTATTTCTTTTCCCTACCTCTGGAATTTGCTTCCTTGGGTTCCAGAGACTAAATTTGGAGACCTTCAGAAGAAGTTCTCTCAGGTATGTCTTTGGAAGGGTTGATAAGCAGCCTTTAGAGGAGGGTTGAGTGAGGGACTGATTGGATAGTTGTGTAATCCCCACTTGGAGTTGGCCAGCTCCTGGCACTCTGTACTGAGCCTGTAAGGGGTCCTACATAATAGACTACAACAATAATGACTATCCCCAGAGGCCTCTGAAACCATTTACCAGCATGGCCATGGAGTTAGCGGAGGGAGTTAAGGGGGGACAGAATGGACTTGAAACACCTGCTGAGGCCAATACGGAGGGTTCTGTATGGGGTGATATACTCAGACAGTTTGTTAGGCCTATAAAGAGCCAGGGCTGCTCAGCCCCTCAGTGAGAGGGGACAGCCTGACTGAGACAACAATTAGTTTTAGTTTCAGGTTTGAGCTTTCAGTTTGGGAGCTGTGAGACAGAGAAGCAAACAAGTTCAGGAAATCTCTTATTAACTCTCCCTCCCCACAAAGTCTTTGAACTGCTGTGGGATCTACTGCATGGCTCAGGCAGTTCCAGATAAAAGAATGACCCTTAGATTCCTGGGTATGCTTCTGAGCAAAAGCTGTTATGAAATTGTAACCGCAGAAAACCCCTTAGGTGGAGTCTGAAGGATCATTCACCTGCCAGAGACCTTGCCGGAGTTGGGGTGATTTCTAGTAAGCTTATGCATCTAGGGTCTTATATTGTTTTTAATGTTTGCTCTATAATGCCCTGAACTGTGACAGAGGTGTCGGGCATCACAGCAAAGAACTCAGAATCAACCCCTTGCAAGGAGAAGGGGGAAACCACTTCAATAACAGACACCAGGGAAGAGGCCTGAGCCACACCTCAGGGGAGGGGCTACAGTGAACCGAGAATAGCTGGTTTGGGTATTGGTGATATTACAGAAGGTCTTTGTGCTTTTCTTGTATGATCTCAGACTGGAGGTCTGACCTGGAAAACATTCTATTTCAAATATTATATATAGTTTTGAATGGCAGTAAGATCCTGAGATAGGTGCAATGGGCACACTTGATTGAATAAATATCCTTAGGAGGATAAAGGATAATATTGCACAATGCAGCTAGGGATCAGCTCTGTTGAAGACCATGACACAAATGTTACCAAAGAGTGGGTTTTCATTATTCTATGCTATTCCAAGTTGTCACTTTTTCAGCACAGGCAAGTTGCTGAAACTTTATCCCTTTGCAGATAAGTTTGTAAATTGTTCTCTTTACTGTTGAAAGTAGTCATTTCCATTATGGCATTATCTTCAGAGGCAGAACTGCGGCATATTCACTTGTGAACAGGAAAATTTCAGGCACTGAACTTGCATTCTGCTATAATCTAGCAGCAAAAACAAATTAAGTCTTCTCCTGTTGGATGTAAAGGATTCAAATTTAATTATAAGAAGGCCAGCATAGCTTAAGCAGGGTATTTGAAAGATTACAGTATCCTGATTCTGGTTTGACCAGACTCCCTGGATCAGTCTAGAGGTCTGAAAATATATATTATCAGATTACTTATTATTTTCTTGGTTCTGCTTTCCTGAATGTTTCAGTCACCTCTGTATTCCTTTCAGAATCTCATGGATGTCTGGGTAAAGGAACTTGAACTCAACTAAATATGAAAGAAACAAATTAGGGTTTTGTTTTGTTTTTTTAAGACACTTTGCATCTCCCAAGTAGAACCCTTGGCCATTATTTTCATTAGGTTTTGGAGAAGATTCCAATACATCACAGCAACCCGCCAATACTAAGGGGAGAGGAGAACACCAATCCACCTTGCACTGTGGTGTTGCAATCTTAGAACCTGCAGTAAGGCAGCAGTGAGACTGGACTCCACATTATCCTATCCTCCTGAGACTCTTTCCCTTTATTCTCTAGCTATAGTTGCAGAACAAAATAATGTTTTAAAGATTTTGCACAAACAGTTCCAGATGGAGGCAGCAGGCTACACAGGCTGGAAGTAATTAAAATCCCCTCTGAATTCCTTTAGTTCCTCGAGCCAATTCACCATTGTCATGCACTTAGTGTAGTCATTTGCACCAGCACAACATGGGTGTAAAATGCTACCAGATCAGAACGATAGGTATTTACACCCATTTGGCACTCGCATGAATAACTACACTAAGTGCAAGGCCATGGTCAATTGGGTCTACAGTCTTTATCCCAAATTAGGCTCACTCTGAAACTGACAGTCTCCTTGCCTAGATCGGTCACAGTCCGAGTCACATTGCCAGCCATTCCCAGCAGGCTCTAGGTGGTAGTTTGTACTTCCTTTTCTATGCTCCTGGCAAGGTAATAAGCTCCATGCATATTCTGCCCCGTCCATTAAACCTTCCCTCCAGGGAGAAAAAAAAACAACAATATGGGACTCCAGGGCCTTTTGAACCCATTAGCCTCTTGCCCATCTTGGGATTCGGGTGGGTACAGACAGTACATTGCATCACACAACAATCTAATTAGGTATCTAGGTTTCCTACACACCTGCCAAAATTCATAGCTACTCTCTCAATCACTCTGTTTTCCCACACATACCAAGTGTACTTGAAAAAGCATGCTCCATACCCAGCATTCCCTAATATTATATGGTACATAGCCTTCCTCTGGTGTCATTCAGTGCCTTCTTGATAGATTCACCATTACCTAAAATGCGTTGTTTTACTCTGTGTGCACCCGCATGTGCAAGAAAATGTATGTTGTCATCTTCACATAACGGGAAATGAAAAGATCCACATATAAAAAATGGATATCTCTGATAGTCATCTAGTAGAATACGTAGATTCCAGTGGTATAGATAAATTTTACATTCACTGCTCCTAGGGAAAATAAGTGGCAACTAATAGACGAGTTTCAACTGTCTCCTATTCTAGGGCTCTGACTTTAATAGCATAGTACAGGAAAATGTACAAGTGATATTATCTATGCAGTTTTATTTCATTTTCTCATAGCTTTTATGATTGAAATAACTTTGTTTTCCTCATTCAGCAATTTTGAATACTGGAAACTCAATTGAGCAATTTTCATCCCTGGAAGAAAGGGTACTATACTGAACAGTTACTACATGTACTATGTACATAAAGTGTACTATACTTTTCCAGGAAGTTTACAGGCATGCATTCATTTCAAAGGGGATTTGTTTTAAACAATCACAAGATCTGTGATACTGTTTCAGTGAGAAGATTATAGAAATAATCAACCAAAGTAAAAAACAAAACAAAAATCATCTCAAGAAGTACAGGTCAAATAAGTAGCAGCACTGTTGACAGACTATTAACAACCCTGGTTGTCTGCATCTCCTCCCTTTATATTTTATAGGAAATGTTTCTATCTTTTGATCACCAAAATGCTTGGCTATATAAAGCCAAAAAAGTATTTATCTAACACCTGGAATGCCCAGGAAATACAGTTCTTCAGCCACAGCACTTTAGCACTAAAGTGGCTTTGAGAGTCATACTGTTATTTTTATTCATCACATATGTTGGAATAAATATTAATCACACTTTCAATTCAATGGTTTTCTTTTTATGGTATCATAGGGGTTTTCAGTTTCTCAGGAGTGAGGAGAT
The DNA here is from genome assembly GCF_028017835.1 of Emys orbicularis. Classification (NCBI taxonomy): domain Eukaryota; kingdom Metazoa; phylum Chordata; order Testudines; family Emydidae; genus Emys; species Emys orbicularis. Next base: position 18,123,250 of record NC_088688.1, on the reverse strand, counting down.
ATAAGCTTTCTACATGCTCCTAATAGAATTTTCTTTATTTTACATAACACTTATTTTTCCCAAAAACCTGTATTGTTTTTTGATAGCAAAATCAAGCACGGTGCTTACTGAGTTCTAATTTTACCAGCAATTAAAGGCAATCTCACTAACCCTCATATTATAGACTTCTGAATAAATAAACAAAAAGTAGCGAGAGGTAGAACAAAAGTTAGATTGACTTCTATTGAATAACACTGTGCCTACAAGAAAGATACTCCCATTCTGTAGGACAGGTGGGATTTCACAGCTCTGGAAATGAATTGCTAAAACTTGCATATATTATTTTTACCAGTGATAAAAAATACTGAAAATGTCAAAATCATGTAAATCTATACACTGAGCCATCCAAATGTAGGAGAGGAATTTTCTTAAATGGCATCAGTTCAATACATTTGAGGATGCTAAAAGAACATATTGTCAATGTATCCATCTGTATAAAAGGCAATTAAAATATAATGTTAAGAAATTTCAGAAAAATTGAAAGAAAGACACCAGTCTTTTTTTTTTAACTAAATAATACAATAAAAATACAATACCATCAAGAAACTTTGCAAATGCTGCAAAAATCTTATGACTCATTACACGCCACTGGAAATCAACAGAAGATAGACACCCTGAGTAATTGACAACCCAAGCCAAGTGTATCCAGAGACAGTGGAGAAATGAATTGCCACTGTGTTCCTGATTCAGTAATTCTTTTTATAGTGAGTCACTGTAAACATTTCCAATGGCTCATTTTATTTTCATTGTGTTTCAGCTGAGAAAAAAAAAACTTGTCATAATGAACAAACAGACGTTTATAACAAACACTCACACGACAGCATTTAGCAGGTTATTTGAATGGACACATCACTTTAGGATGAGCCTTTACCATCTGTTTCAGTCTCTGATTACCAACGCAAAGAAAGAGCAGAATTCACAAGTGCATCATAAACTGAAAGCTAGTGATTGGAATACGTGTGTGATCTCCCCAAGCTTTTTTTATGCATCAGAAACAAATCACTAGGAAAATCTGCTCACTCTGCACTGGTATGTAGACTATTGTATAGGCCACTAGAATTCACTGTAAGGGAACTATAATGTACCTATCAAGAGATGATATGGGTCCTTTCTAGAATCTATATGGTTGGAAACAATGGGAGTTGGGAGCAGTTGGCAGCTCACAGGCACACTTAGCACTTTTCAGGATCAGGTCCTAAATCAGTAGCAACACTCCCATTGACTTGAACAGGAGCAAGCGCATGTCCTTAATTAGCTTTTAGAAAAATCTACATACACAAACTTACAATTATATTGACCGGGAAACACTACTAAAATGCTCCTTGTCCCAAGTTACCTGTGTAATTGACAAAGACATCATTTTGGATATCTTATTTGATGATTTCTGTAATCACAGTGGAATAGTCAAAATATCCACCAAGTGAAGACTAGCTAGAAATAGGTAACAGCTACCAAGAAGGTCTCTGCAGTAGAACTTTTAAACCTGGAATACAATGTTTGACCTACCCAAGGTCATGAGACCTGATTCCATTTAATGTAAATATTATTTAATAGAGATCACCGTTATCCAAAACCTGAGATCCAAAAATTCCTGAACTTTGGGGTAATGAGGATCCAGATCCAAACATTGTGGTTTTTGTCCATAGATTATTTAATGAGCACTGACTGCTGCAACTGGCATGTTCAGCCCTGTACAATACACAAAAGAAGAATCAGCACCAGCCACAAGAAGCTTGTGCTCTAGAAAAGACTTTACTCTACAAAACTGACAACAACATGCTGTAGCAGAGGGATATTAGCCACCAACTTAAAAGGGGAAAATGAATCACAAGAAAATATGTGCTTCCTTAGCACTCTACACTCTTCCTTACAAGGGGCAAATCTGGTTTGAGTATTCTAATTTCCTATTACTATTGAAATCCACAAGGGAAAAGGTAGGACAAGGATGGAATCCTCCCGCCAAGGCCAGACCACTGAATGAAAGCTAAGTCTCCGTGCCCATCTCAGGGACATAGAGGAGAAGATCCTCTATGTGCAGTTGTGTTTCTTCTAGTCTTGCCTCTCTTCCAACCCACCTTTCCTCATTCTTGTCCCCAAACACTCCCAGCTTGCTGCCAGGCAAGAAGCTCTGTAGGGATGAGCTTCATGCCATATACATGGCATATATCCCCCTTGCCACCCTCAGAATCCTGTTCTCTTGAGAAGAAGAACTCTACCAATTCTGGTGCAGGGAGCCCTCTGCATCCATTCAGATATGGCCAGATAATGTCCCTAATGAGGGAGTACCTTCTAACAATGTTTGCAATGGTTATACGCTCCCGTTCAAAGGATCATCAAAAACTTGCCTGAGATACTCTCTTCCAATAAAACCAGCTAGAGGCAAACTTCAGTGATCTTGTGCAGATCTGCATAGGGCTGTGCAAAACTACAGTTTCACTCTGTGGAAGTTGCATTCAAACATTCTCCTCTGATTCAATTTGTCAATTCCCTCCCACCCAAATTTTGCTGAAGTTCAAAGAATCTCAAAATGTCAAAGCATAAGGTAGTCAAACTACCTAGTTTCACTTGATTTTTTAAATCCCCCCCCCCAAAAAAATTGTTTTGCACATTTGAGATTGAAAAATATAAGCCATCCCAAGTCCACTCAGAAGGTTTCACTGAATAAGTTTTCTACGGTTCTAGTTCTCTACTGAATGTATTTCCTTTAATAGCTGATAAATTAACTCTGCTCTAAGCAAAATGGTTCATAATGTCATTAAATCATAATATCCTATAAATAACCAAGTATCAGAGGGGTAGCCATGTTAGTCTGGATCTGTAAAAAGCAACAGAGAGTCCTGTGGCACCTTTAAGACTAACAGATGTATTGGAGCATAAGCTTTCGTGGGTGAATACATCTGTTAGTCTTAAAGGTGCCACGGGACTCTCTGTTGCTTTTTATAAATAACCAAACACTGTCAGCTCCATATACCCTCTTCCTATACACTTGTTGCATTAGTATATTTTAAAATAATTCTTTTTTTTTTAAAGTCATTGACAAACTCAATAATAACTCAAATAATGTGTTTCACAACAAATCTGGAATGAGACATGTCAAGGAGAATCGTCCAGGACTCTTTTTATAAACCCATAATTGTTTGCTTTACTACTGGCAATAACTAGTTGTGTGCCATGCAAAGTTTTGTGTGTGTTTGTGTGTGCACCTTTTCTTGCTGTAAACATACAGAATGTCTTCAGTCTCAGATACTATACCTACTGGATTAGTATCTTTGCGATTGACCTATAAAAAGCATTAGTAATCCACAAACAGCCTGCATTATGTTTTCTTTAGCTTTATTAAAACCTTTATAATTGCTAAGAGATTCCCATTAAATCTCTTTCTAATAAGCACTTTATCTATTCATCCTCCTTGGTCTGCCTGTGGTCTGAGCTGACGGGGAAGGGTATGAGCTCTAGTTGCTTGATCATGCAAACTTCCAGCTTGTTATTATGTGTCTGTATAAACTGTCCACTCTGAAGATGGAAGATCTTAAAATGGGAGGCAAAGTACTAATCAGCAAAATGGCAACTAACAAACTGGATGTCCTAATAGCCCAACAACCTGTCTGTCTACTTACAAGCAAATAAAACTAATACATTAATGGAAATCCATTTATTCTCATAAGTACCATTTCTGGACGTTTGCATTTCCAGAGATAGTGTCCTTGTGTCAGCCTGATTAGTATCTTTCTGTGCTCCAAGTAACATAATTCCAGGAATTTTCAACTTTCAGGAAAGCTCCCACTGACCTCAATGGGTTTTAGATTGAGGGCTGAGGGATGAAAATATCTAACATACTTACAGGCTTTCTGAACACCCTTAGCATTAGAGACTCATACAAACTTGACTGAACCGATTTTACTTATTTCTTTTCTGTCTGCCAGAAAAATATTTTCCCAGTGTCTATGCTATTTGCTGTCTGCAGTTAATCCTGATTCCTAATTAATTCTCAGACCCTATAAGCTCCAAAGACAACTAGCACAAAGACTGCCTGAAAGCATCTGGTGCAGTAACTGTCTTGAAGCAAATCTCACCTCCTGACTTTAAGGTGCTCCAGAGCTCCCAAATGTGGTAGCAACATGGGATGCACACTGAGGCATTGACTTTTCTAACTGTGAAATGTTTTAGCACAGCAAAGCAATAACAAAGAGAAAATGAGATAAAAATCTTTGCTTGAACTTAGTTTTCAGACAATATAAATCTATAATATAAGGGTATTGCTAACCTGATTGAATACATCAAATAATACTACACCTCTACCTCGATATAACGCTGTCCTCGGGAGCCAAAAAATCTTACCACGTTATAGGTGAAACCGCGTTATATTGAACTTGCTTTGATCCACCGAAGTGTGCAGCCCCGCCCCCCGGAGCACTGCTTTACTGTGTTATATCAGAATTTGTGTTATATCGGGTGGCGTTATATTGAGGTAGCGGGGTATTTGTGATTATACTCTCACAAAAGTTCTTTGTACATCGCAGAAGCTGCTCTGGCAGACTCCAGTATTCCTTCGATTGCTGTTCCCTAGAACCAGGATGGCTTAATATTCCTCTTCATGGCAAGTAACAAACTGAACAAATGTTATGTTGAAACTGGTTCAAAGATGTTTTGACTGTTCTCACTACACTGAAAGCACAGTTAGGCTCTGTAGTGAGCTGAGGCACATAGGAGATTGTGTAAAAGGCTTGTAATAACTATTTTAACTGTCTGATAGCTTCAGACATTCTTTTTAGCGCTTTGCTCCAGGATCTGAAAAACATTCTGCAATGATCATGCATAAGATAATCATGTAAAAAGAAGCTGCAGTAAACTGCGGAAAGCCAGCTTATGAATATGGACGACCCTTTCACCTGGTTTGTTCCAGAACACAGAGAGAGGGGAGCAGCTATAGTCTGAGAGTGACAGTTAAAGAGACAGAAAGAAAGCAGAAAAAAATTGCAATGCTTTAGATGAAAAGGACTCGGTTTGATAGTAGAATAATTGGAGGAACAAAGTCTCTTTCCTGACAAAGGGATGAAACCTGTAGAATAAAGAATCTCTTTCCAAAGAGGTAAAACCTGCAGATTTGAATTTTCATCACAGATGATCTACTGAGGGCTGACTGCACCAGCAGAAAGGTGCCTAATGGAGAGGAGTATTTTAGAAATGCTTAAAGTGGTTGTCATTAAAATCTTGATATTTTTGCCTTTATTATGTAATAGGGCTGTCAAGCGATTAAAAAAATTAATCATGATTAATTGTGCGATTAAAAAAATGAATTGTGATTAATCGCACTATTAAACAATAATAGAATACTATTTAAATATTGTTGATGTTTTCTACATTTTCAAATATATTGATTTCAATTACAACACAGAATACAAAGTGTACAGTGCTCACTTTATATTTATTACAAATATTTGTGCTGTAAAAAAACAAGAAATAGTATTTTTCAATTCACCTAATACAAGTACTGTAATGCAATCTCTTTGTCATGAAAGTTGAATTTACAAATGTAGAATTATGTACAAAAAATAACTGCATTCAAAAATAAAATAATGTAAAACTTTAGAGCCTACAAGTCCACTCAGTCCTACTTCTTGTTCAGCCAATTGCTCAGACAAACAAGTTTGTTTACATTTGCAGGTTGCACAGGCAGACTTAATTGTGACACTTCATAAGTTTTGAATGCTTGATTTTGCAACCTTACAAATGTTCTTTTAAGAGGTTTTTTTTAATTGTTTTGTTTTGAAGTGTAATTTAATACAGATTACACAGTAGTCTGAAAAGAGTGCTGAATAACCTAGCTATTTTGTGGCTATGACAGGAGATTAAAAACTTCTCCACCTCAATGTACTCTTCTTCCGGCCTTATAATCAGAATGTAAGGATTAGTATCTGCAAGTCAACCATCAGCTGACTGGATTCTTTGCCTATGCTGATTACTTCTAAACTGATAGCCAGGTCTGCATTGAACAAGCAAATAGATATGAATTGCTGTAGAGGCGTTCAAAGAGTAGGCAGTATTTTTCAGGAGTTAATCTCTTACTGTGAATGAGGTTATGCTTACTTACCTCATGGGGGTATTGGGAGGATTAATTAGTTATATTTGTGAAGCACTTTAAGAATTAATTGTTATAGCTCAATTATTATTAATCATCAAGCTAGCACACTCTTTTGAAACAGGGTTTTACTTCAACATGAGGAGAAATCTAATTTTATACAGTGAAAATTATCTTCATTGTCTAATATTTTCAGAAAATTGTGCTTTAGAAATATCACTGCAGCCTCCAGATTCCAGAAGTCTACAACATAATAGCTCTAATATTTTGCATAATTTGCCATGTAGTGTCATAATCCACGTTCTTCTAGTGTCATCATCCAAGTTCTTCTAGTTTACATTCCTGTGATCACTGCAATAACAAAGTGGCAACTTGTGCCAATTTGCTTTATCACACTTGTTATCCCCTCAAAGCACCAAAGATATTGTGTGTGACCACAGGAGCCAACTGAAAGGATATCCACAGCATGGTACTAAGAAAGCCTCAACACCTGATTTACCACAGTTATCGGCCAAATGTCAGACACCCCATATTCACTATGTTTGGATCAATTTGTTTTAGTCTAGTTGCCACTCAATTGTGTTTCTCAAGCCACACTGTCAGAGTAAAGTACATCAGGATTCTCAAAGAATATTGAATATTTCTACTGCAGTCCATCAGTCAGATATTGTCTTCTGGTTCCCTATGTGTGTGGAGGACTCTGACTCATGCAACATTCTTTCAGAGGTTTTCACTGTCCCCTACTAAAATGACAACCAGTTTTGTTGTCAGTGTAGAGGCTTTGATCTAGGAATGCAGAGAAGAGGAATTCACAGTTCAGTTTCACTAGTAATACCGCTAGATATAGTAGCATCAGCATCATTGTTTTACATAAATATGCAGCAATTTAATATCTCATGCTCTAATATAGCACAGAAGACTGTAGCAGGCCACTGAGAGACTGAAACAATTATTTTCCAAGTTGCCATTGAGCTGGAATCTTGGATTTTCCTACACCCATTGATTGGGGGCTTCTAAAATTCAGACATGAAATCTGACTGTCTCAGAGGTCATCAAAAGGTCAACTGTTTTTTTAAATCAGCTCTAACCATTCCAGTGTCCTTACATGTGTAGAAGGGGCAACAATTTTAAATGAGTATAGTAATTTCTTCCGTAAACCAGTCATGCTGGATTAAAAACTTTCCAATTTGGAGAAATTAAGGTCATTCAGGGCTTGTTGAACTTTAACCAAGAACATCTATACAAGTATCTGGTGGGTGATTACAAAAAATACATTAATTTCCATGTTCTCCTCTGTGAGGCTGTGGAACAAATTCAGACATGACATATAAAGGTGGTATACAGTGTAGTTGTAGCCGGGTCGGTCCCAGGATATTGGTGAGACAACAGAAATTGGTCCAATAAAAGATATTATTTCACCCAGCTTATTTCGCTAATATAAAGATGGTGTCAGTTTGCCACCCTTATCCCTACCATCAAACTACAAATGTGTGAGCATCTTTAAAATGAGTGTAACTTACCCCGAGGAGTCAGAAGAAAGTGTAGTTAAAATGACCCTTCCTATTTTAACCTGTGCCTTTCACCTCACCATCTAGCTTCTCAGCATGTATCCTTCAACTTAGACCACCAGGCGTGTCAAAAGAGAGGTGTAAAAGGTGGTCTTAGAAGTGTAAGGGCATTTTAAGTCCGTATTAGGGGGTCTACATTACACCGCCTTGAATGTCTGAATCTGAATTTTGGTCCCATCCATTTGTTCACAGTCACCTGTTTGTTGAAGTCGTGCATGGCTGAGCAGAGGCCACTATTAAAACATCAATGGCAATATACTGGTGTCAGAATAGGGACCTCTTTATGCACGCATGGCCAATATAGCACTCCTAGCTCTGAATCAGGCACAAGCAATAATGTTTGTGTGAAAAAACTAGCTGCCTGACAGTTTTATGTTTTAAAAAGTATGATGAAATTATCCTATACAGTATACTCCCACTTATCCCAATAGCATGGAGGACTCAGATTTGATTCAGATAATTGGGAGTTTGGAAAATCAAAAGGATAGGTGCCATTCAGTAGTGGGGTGGCCTCCCCGGTGGCCGGGGGCTTGTCTATCGCTTCCTTCTTGTAATCCTGGCTGGAGGTTTCTGCTCTATTATCTGACCTCTGCATTAGCGGAATCCCACCCTCGTCCTCCAGCATAAAATACATGGGGGACAATACAGGGATTTGGATAATACAGATGTTCATATAATGGGGAGTATACTGTATGTCCTTTATGCAATTTCTGTATCCCCTTTAAAATATGAAAAAAGTATTATTAGAAGGATGAAGATCTACATATATGAAAAAGGGACCGAGTTTAGTGACCACAGACTACTCTCCTTGTTTCAAATAAAAAGAGCAAACAAAATTGCAACATTTAAATGTTGGAGCTTGCCCTAAGCAGGCAATGCCTTGCAGCTGCTAACATTGATCGCTATCAACACTAAAAAATAATAGTTGCAAGTTTGCAAGACAATTGTCAGCACCTTGACAAAACTGCCCTCCACCTCCATTACCTTGTATGTATGTTTGTACAGCAAACAAGCTCATCCTTCCCCCTCCCCCGCAGCAGTAGGCCACTATTATACTGACATTTCTGTGATGTCTCACGTTAAGACACAGCCAAGCATTCAGTGGGGTCCAAAGTAACATAAAATCCACAGACCAAAAGTATCCTTTTTGCTCTCAGCGAGTCAATTCAATAGTGTTCTAGCCACATGGGAACACTGACTGCTACTTGGCTCTCCTGTAATATATTTTTCTATTTGTCCTTGCTTGAGTTAGCATCTTCTGTACTTTGTGTCTTCTCAGCTGTAATGGCAGTGTTACTCTCATTTACAATTTTGCTGTTCAGTTTTAAAAAAATCTGGTTTTATTGCAAGATTTTTTCTAGTCAAAACAATTACAGAACAGGCATTAGGTGCAGAGGACTAAGTGATAACAAAAACCAAAGAAATCAGTGTGGAATAAAATCCCTGGAAGGATTACAGAATTAAGACAAAATAAATTAGCATTAGAGACGAGTGAATAATTCACAATGAGTAATTTAGCCTCCTTTTCTGCTAACAAAACATCCATGAGAAACTTGCAATTACCTCATATTTATTCAAGTAATCTTTGAAAAATGTTACTCTGATTTGATTATACACACTGCATATCTGAGCTGTGTAGGTTTGCTGTGACTGGTCCTATGTGTCACATGGTATTGTTCCTATTGCCTGAATGTGTGAGCATACAAACACTCCTGTTGCGAGGACTTGGATGTGCACGTTTAAAATTTGGTTTCCACAGATACGGATATGTGCTGTCCTCAAAGGCTCACAGAAAAGAAACACAGCCAGAGTAGATTCAGCTTGAAATGAAAACACAAAGAAATGTTTTTGCTTTTGTCACCTACCTCTAATTAACACACAGGATAAAGCAATAGGACAACAGGGAGCTGATTCTGCATAGAGAGGAATAGTTGTAACATTTTCAAAAGCAACTAAATGATTAAGAAGTCTAGGTCCAATTTTCATATATAACTGAACATCAGGGATTTAGGCGCCTAAATCCCATCATTTTCAAAAATAACTTGGGTACTTGGATGCCAAAGTCAGCTGGATGTTTTCTAAAATCTTACCCAGGGTGTTTTTTTTTTTAGATTGATCATTTGGTCATTAACACTTTCCATATTTAATTAGTGTTCCTGTCCAGTTTGACTGAGGGAGGAGCAACACTGGAGGGATTTTATCCAAACTGATGGCCAATATCTTTACTAGATCTTTAATACTGGCATTCAGCAGCAATATTGATTGATAAAAGCAAATACCATGGGTTGAGGGAGTCAATGCATAACTAAAGTATTGTAAATGTATATCTGAGGGTAGGTTCAAACATTTTCACAGTGATCTCAAAACCACTTATCATTACTGAATTAAGCACAACAGGACCGTTGTTAAATAATATTTAAGACTGGCTGAAAAAAACAAGAATTCTGTTTTGTGAAAAGATTTGAGAGTTTTCAGTATCTGTTTTCATTCCACATTGAAAAAAAAGTCTGGTTTTTTTTTCATTAAAAACAACAACAACAACAACACAGGAGACAGACCCATTCCAGAACAGCCAACAGCCCAATGGTTAGGGCATTTACTGGCAGTGTGGGAGGAGAAATTGTTGAAAGAAAAGTAGTCAACTTCATTGCTCTTATAACATTATGCTTATTAAGACTGCTATTATACTGATCTCTCAAGAGTCGGTATTTTGAGAAGATGTATAAATTGGTTTATGCAACAGGTCAAACTAAGAAGAAATGTGTTTAGAATTGGATTGCTGATTTAGTTATGAAAATATCGTATTTATTGTTCTCAATAGGCATAAGCACAAAAGGATCAATATCAGTTAAAGTAAAAAAAAAATTTTTACTGTAACTCACTGAGCTGTAGAATCCAAACAGTTTTGACAGAGACAAAATAGACATTTTTACAAAAACCCGATTTACTAGTTTTTCACCAAAAATAAAAGTTTTAACATTAGCTATATTTTTAAAGTCAACAACAGGAAAAATAAAGGCATACTAGAACTGTTTCAGAGGGAAAATAGCTATTTTGAACAGCCCAAATCCATTTTCAAAACAGTACCACTGTAAGCAAACTTGTATAAAGCAATCAGAATTAGAGCTGGATGGGAATTTTCCAAAATGCCAAGTCAAACAGTAGATGTTTTGTGGAAACATTTTGGGTTCAACCAACTTTTGTTTGACCAACTAGTTTCTGGCCAACTCATCTGATTGGCTGCTGTAAAGCCTAAACTTCCAGGGTCTGAGACTCTGGGGCAATCCAGCCACACGGACTGTCCAAGGGTCCACGGTGGAGCTTGGGTTTCCTGGCTCAATTTCATTTTGAAATTTTCAAAAGAAAAATGTTTAATCATATCAAAATTATGTTTTTTAGGATTTCTCTTCTGTGGGAAATTTCAAAAATGTTGCTTTTAATTCTGAAACAATATTTTTCATTCGGAATTACCCACAGACCAGAAATTCTGACTTTCAAATCAGCTCTCGTCAGAGCCTCTATTAATAATTTGACTCCAGATTGATGGGAGAAGTATATACAGCAGATATAAGTCTCTACCAGCAGCACTGGAGTCTAAAGAGATGCTTTGCACTAACAAATTAAAACAAACCAAACAAACACTAGCTAATGTATGTAAGATGGAAAAGTGACCACAGAATGCATCCTTGCTAAGAACCCAAAGCAGTGTTACGAGTATAAACACACATCTTTTCTTAAAAGAACAGGAGATGAAATAGTGATAAAATATACTGGGTGAAAAACACTGCCTCTATATAAAGCCTAAGTAATCAGCTCTAAACACAATAAGTGTGAATGCCCTAGGGAAGATCAAATCTCCCTGTTTAGATTCTTAAGTTACATCCATCATTGTAGTATTTGAGTGTCTGGAAATCCACCCCATATGTGGGGCCTAAGCCTGGGGCTGCAATGCAGTCATCCATGACTGCTACTTCAGCCTATGGGCTAAACTAGCATCAATAGTCACTTTGTAACACACATGGGTGTTGGGACCACATGTGGCCTCCTACTGTCCTGCTCCCTCTAACAGTGCTGGCTTAGGCAAAACTAGCTTGGAGACCATAGGGAATGCCCCACAGCCTATAACCTCCCCCATGTAATTCCAATGTGGAGCATAAGTGTTATATATGACTTTGTTATATATGACAGGTAAATTTCACCCACAGCGGTCCATCAGTTGGGTAACCCAGTGAAGACTGATAGAGAACAGCATTTGGCTCATATTGTATAGGGAAGGATTAAATGCAGTGAGCAAAATGATTAGTAGGTTGGATGACTGGAGGGTTTACTGGGTTGGTAATGAGATACAGAGTTTGTCTTCTATCCCACCACTCAAGTCCAGCTTAATTCGGTAATGTTCAAATGTAACTACTATCTAACAGCTGATCAGTTGCCCAGATGAAGTGAGTTCGGTGTTTCAATCTGCACCCAATGGACAGGTATCCACAGCACACACAAAAAAATACTGCCACAATTAACACCTTTCTGGTAGTCTGAGAGCTCAAGAATGGGATGGGCATGGAGACTAAACTATTCTGTAGGTCCTAGAGGGGGTCACTACCGATCAGGACTGAGGCACTCTGGCAGGATGTGTGAGGAGGCAACTGGCAGGGTGTCTGAGCAAGCTGAAGGAGCTTCAATCTGCCTCTTTTCCGCAGTACTAAACAATTGGCTTTTTAAAAGATTCTATAATAAAACTAAAACCACGGCTCAGGGCAAAGAAACATAAGAACAATAAACCCATTTATTTTTTTCAGCTACAAAATGAAAAGTTTGAAGAACTCTAAATATTGTAATGCCATGGAGAATGGAAATGGATGGCTGATACGTTATATTTTTCTCATCTGATTTTTATGCATGAAGATTTTTATTTTCTTGCTGAACATATTCTCTCTAATTTATTTCCAGAGACGGGACTTTTAGCTTTTGTAAATTCAAAGATTTCTTCAGGCTGTTTGAAGACAAGTCTTTTTCCAAGAACTCATCAGGGTTGCTAAATATTGCAGGTCACAGTGTATTCCAACAGTACTTGAGATTAGACTTAAACAAAACAAAATCCTTGTAGTTTCTTGTATAGTTCAGCAGAAAGAATTTGGAAGAAAAATATATTAGAGCTTGCAATGGTTAGCTCACTCTTCCCTGAATTCTGAAGGTAGGGTTTTTCAACCATGATGTTTACAAAAAACAACAAATAAACATGTCACGGTTGTTCTCTGCATAACAAGCAGTCTTAGACGGTCATATGAATTTTTTTAGTGTGTTCAAACAATGTCATTACACATGTTTATTCAGCATCAAGTACAGCAGGGCCCTGATCCTGATTGAGCTGTCTGTGGACTACTGCAATTCGTTTTTTTTTTTGTTTTTTTGTTTTGTGGGGGAGGAGGGGAAGAAGAGGTTGAAAAGGAATTTTATAAGTAGTGAACAAATCTCCAATTAAGATCAATATCTATTGAAGCATGTTAATAGCCACCAAGGACTCCATAAATATGTACTATGTTTCAATTTGATCTCTGGTTTAATCATACTAATCAAAGAGTTGGCTGACTTTGTATCAGTTGAAAACTCTTTATCTTCTTGTCAATGAGAACATTTTCCTTATCAATTCAAATTTAATCCTTTGCCACATTTTATAATAACAATGAGATCATGCAATTTTTTTTTCAGGCCGTACATTTATTTTTTATTCTTGAAATAGTTTGTATTTGAGCAATTATATTTTCTTAACAGAGACATCATCTCCATCATGGCTTCCCAGCTCAAAGACTTCAGCTCATTTAAAGTTTTCCTTAGCCGCAGCCACTTTTGAGAGGCAACTGATTCCACTTCAGTATTCGTGTAACTCTTTCACCTCATTTCCAACAGTTTCCAAGCAAAGTCTTGTCTCAGAGGACCCAATCCAGCACCCACATAAATTAGTGGGAATATTTCTACTGCCTTTAACAGGAGTTACATCAGGACAATATGAATCTCAGAATTCAACCTATGCCTAAACCAGAAGTGTCTCATCCTCCATAGCACTACACCATTTTTTAACCAATGTGACTGTACTGAATTTCAGAATAACAATCGAGTAACACTGAGGAGTATCAGGCCCCAATGTGGTTCATAGGGTAAAATCCTCTAAAATATAGATTAGCACATATGGCCTGATCTAAAGCCTATTGAAATTAACAGTAAGGCACCCTCTGACTTCAGAGGTCTCCGCAGCTTGTTTGTTTGTATCCTGTCTCATATAGAGCCTCTTACGGAGCTCAATCCATAACCCACTGAAATCAATTTGAGTCTAAATACTTCAGTACATTTTTAGAGCAAAACCTAATCTTGAATGGTTCATATGTAACCATAATATAACTGGAAATACTTGGAGAGGTGAGCTAGTGACCATAAAGGCCAGCTGAATAATGTCATAATGAATAATTTCCACAGCAGTTAAAAAGTTAATGAATAAAGATACTTTGACAGACAAGTGATAAGAAGGCAGTTGTGAATTCCTTGAGTGCTGCTGGAGTACATTCAAAAAACTAAGGACCTGCAGCACTGCACAAATCCTCTACAGAATTCAGAGGTAGAGTAGCCACACACAAGGGTAAGAGTGACACTGAGTGTAGCACCTGTTCATAAATGTAGCAAAGGGGTGACACAATGGTGTAAGAGAGTCAGCAAAATGTAGTGAAAAATATAATACGATGCTTAGAAAGAATCTTTAGAGTAAGCTTGAGGAGTCAGATGACCAAATCCATTAAAAGAGATGGCTATGTTGTCCATAGTGCAGTTAAATGCCTGGGAATGCAAAGCAGGCTTTGAGAAGGTGGACACCAAAGACTAAAAAGCAAAAAAACATACCCTGATGTATGTCTGGGGCGCCTTCAGTGCCATTAAATGACCAAAATAAATAAGCACAACCTTGAAAAGCCTGCTTAGTAACTAGAAACATAGCATAATTAATGCATTTCATGCAGGAAGATACAAAAATATAGTAAATAATTTATTAAAAACATATACGTGATTTAATGCATTCCCAAGGGGTGTCCAAACTGTGACATGTTTACCCCTGGTGGTACATAAGCTTGCTGTTCCAATTCATTCACTTCACAACAATTTTTAAGAAGGTGATAATTGAAACAATAAAGTGTGGGAACTGCTGAATGGCAGCACAGCAGCTTTCCCTCTGCTGATACTTCACTGGTTTACCTCCCCTGTAATCTTATCATTTTCTTCTGTTTTCCCCTTTCCAGACCCATTGTCTTCCAAGCACTAGCTGGCTGAATTATGGAACATGCCAGTTTTATACACTAGTGCAAAATAGGGAAGGCCCCTGTTCAAGGCTTGAGAGTTTCAGTTACTGTGTGAATTTCAGATTTAGTAGAAAGTCACCACTGACTTGCCCAAGGAAAATGTGGCAGGTCAAATGCATTTTTCCCCCTTTGCAAAGAATGAAGAAAAAGGGAATAGTGGAGTGTAAGAGTAACCCACTGTTCGTTGTGTGTTACATGCCCTGCGCACCCATGTCTAACCCACAGAGGATATTAGCCTGTTAAAGCTGACAGCTAAGGGACTTGGCTCTTTAGCTCAAACTCTAGAGGCTCATGCTTTTAGCTTTGGAGAGTCTGGTGGTGACCTTACAACAGTGGGGGCTTCTCTGAGGTCTGAGTTTCTGGGGACCTCAGATGGTTGTATCAAGATTCCGCCGTCCAAGAGAAATATGCAACTTGTTGTTCAGTGGAACTCATCCCTCTCTGTGCTGAGCCACAGAATATATGAATTTAATACAGTGGGGAAAGCCTCACCTTTCCTAGCATGCAGTTGCTAGTGATCTTCCAAGGGTTCATTAGCTCCAACACTAAGGTTTATGGGACAACTTTTCTCCTAAGCTTATGCAATTGAGTTTCCCAGTTCCTGCTGCACTATATGGAACAGGGTAGTCACCTTCAAAGAATGCTCTTCCAGATAAGGAAGAAGTAGCCATGCAGTGTCTCAATCAAGGTTTAGAGGATGCAAGAGGAGTCCACCAGATACCAAGAGTAAGGAGTCGGAGGGAGGCAGCTCCCTGGAAAACAAAAATAGATAAGAAGGAGGATCTCAAGCTTGGGCAGAGGGGCAACTGCAGAAGATAATTATGTCAAGAAGGAGTGGGCATTCTTCTTAGAAGCACTGCTTCTTTGTAGAAGTCTTGGGCCTAATTCTCCATGGCCCTGCATCTTGTGGAGTCATTTACACCTGTGCAAAGTGTAAAATACTTTTACTAAAAAAATCATTTACCCTGGTTTAAAATACTATCTTCTAAGAGCTTTCCATTTATTTACATCAATGGCAGCATTCTAAACTGACTTTGCACATTTCTTAAGGACGACACTACATTCAAGGCAGTGGAGAATCAGGTTCCTTACATCCAAGAAAATCAACAAGAGGCTGATTTGCTGCCAGATATTGCTAATGGGCCCAAGAAGACTCAGTTCACAGACAACTTAAGAACAGAACCCTCCAAGATTCCAATAGTTCTGTCTGCAATGAGTTAGGAACAGCTGTGGGCTCTGTGCCCATTTCTGATGCCAGCACATGGAACCTTTGGAACTGGAAATTAGACAATACATCAGCTACATGATTATTCTTTGCTGGTACATAACTGACACTGAAAAGTATTCTGTGGCTATTTTCCATGGCATAAATGCCTTGACTAGCTCGGAGACTGATTTTGATTAAGGGGGTTGTTTATTCTCAGTCTTGTTTATTTTCAGTCAGGTTTATTATCTAAATGAAATATGTTTTATCCTTCAGACTTGACCCCCAAGTTGCATCTCTATACGAGATAGAAAAATTGGGGAATACATAATCTCTTGTAATTCCCAGTTTGCTACAGACTGTTGACTGCTCTGCAGTGCACCATGATTCTCAGCAAAGGAGAGGACAAAAGAGGAAATTAGACAAAATAAAACTACCACCCCATTTCCAAATGTTTGTCCATTTCTAGAACCAAATCTGAATGAAACGTTTTTGAAAGTTCTGAGATATTTTGCAGACTTAGTTTTAATATGTTTTCCTTTTTGTGCCTCTGAACTAACTTCTGCTCTGAATGAAAACAGAAAGTAATGGAATGCTCACAAAAAACATCTTTTGGGAAGGTTTGCAGGCAAGTTTTGCAAAGACAAGAAGTTGAACTATCTCCGGCATTCAAATGTTTGCCTCAGATAGAAGGCAGTGTAGTCTGGTGGTTAGTGAAAGGAAGTTGGAGTCAATACCGCAGGGTTGTTTCCCCCCCCACTCTGCCTCTTGGTCATTGTGTAACCTCAGGGGAACCAATCAACCTCTGTGCCTCAGTTTACCCCATGTAAAAAGGGGATAATAGTAATACTCAGCTTTGTAACAATGCTTTGAGATTCTTGGGTTTGATGCATTGTATTACTATTATCCAAACCTAAAGGCTAGCTCCTAATCTTTCATCACTATAATGCATTCCAAAATCCCAGATTATTATATGTAGCTCAAGCAAATAAGTACATCCACTTGGACTGAAACAATCACTCTGTATTTCTTATGTTTAAAGGAGATCCTCTGAACCACCAAACATAGGTGTTAGGTTAGATGAGTGACTTAAAATAGAGAGATTTTGGCAATGTCTCTGATAACTTCTTTACAAACTACCTTTTCCAAAGCCTGCACAGGTGTAACAGATGCCTTCAGCATAAAATCTCTATGATTCAAGATATCCAAGAAGAAATTTCAGAGGCTATTGTATGACTATCAACTCAAGATCCATTTCGAAGGGTCAGTATAATCATTATCATCTATCTTCTGTTAATGAGATTCTTAGGTATTGATAATTCTTTTAGATGGTACAATGCTTTCTTGATATCATCATTCTTAGTTGGATCTATAAATGCAATATACGGATATAGTGTAATCTCCTTATAAACAACTTGAATCAAAACTGCCCATTTGAAGGATATTCAGAAGTCTATGGGCAAGGAATTACCAAAATAATATTAGACGCTGAACCACATACCTAACAATTCAAAGTCCTTGGGGGACACTGGCAGTTGTCAAAACATTAATTCAATACTTTTTGAATGTTGATGCTGAGTTGCCTAATGATACAGCACTCAGTTATAGTTAGAGGAAGCCATTATCTGATGTGCCTTCCAGATATGAAACATGACAGATTTAACATGTATTTTTCCATACTCCCTTTTTGGCACCAGGCCATTGGCAAAACAGTTAGAATTTGGACAAGAGAAATGGTATTTCTAAGCTCAATATATTAAATGTTCTTGTTAAAAATGCTTCAGTCTTCATTTGATGTGTTATATAATTAAACTACTTGGCTTTTTAGTTAAATGGCACCATAACCTTGGAGGACATGTGTGCATGGGTGACAGTGAGGTACTAACTAAATAGATTTAGAAAATACACTTAAAACCTAAAACTAAAGCTAAAGAAACTAAACCCATATAAATAGCTAGAAAACCCATTAACAGAATTAGAACAAAATATTTGAAACACAGTATAATAATGCCATCCCGCTACTGAAACTTTTTCGGTGGGATAAGTGTAAAGAATATTTACCATGAACATGACCCACAAGTGGTTTTAGTTTCAGGGAAAGTGTATAATTAAAAGTGAGAAACAAAAGATATGTTGACTTACAGGCTATCAGCAAATTTCTCCTTTTTAAAGGTTAAGCTCAGTGTTCATTGCTGTTCTTCCCCATAAGTAATAGGTTTAAAGGTTAAAGAGCTCCTGTGTTGCAGTCCTCTTCATAAGCAATATATTTAAAGGTTAAACACATATCCTAGAGGTCTCTTCTCTAAATAGTGGTGACAATCATTGTTTTCACTTTTTTGTTTTTTAAAATATTCACTTGACTATTTTACAATACGTTTTATATTTGCCCCTGGATCTCATTAAAGTTTATTCATGTCATCATGGGTCAAAAATCGGCTGAATATTTTGAACGTTTGCAAAAACTATTTCCCTTTTTTTTTTACCCTCTGATTGTTCTTCATTCTGCAAGACTGGAGAAAACATTTTATCGTTCCTCCAGTCTCAGTTTTAAAAAAAGCAGCTCACCTTTAGAACTTGTTTCTACTAAGAATATTACTTTGCATTTATGTAGCTCTTCCCAGCTTGTCAAGTGTTTTAGAAACATCAGTTAATTAAATGAGTCAGACACACACCAAAGCAAATACTGTGCTAAATTCCAGCCTAACTACCTACTCTAATATTCCTACATCTTTGGTGTAAAAACACCATATTGTAGAAGCACAGGAGAACATCAACTGAGGTGACTGAAGCTAATCACTTAAATTGGTGACTTGATTTTCAACAGTAAAGAGCTCCCACAAGTTTCCACTGACTTGAGTGCCTTAGACAAACCCTTCTACTGGAGACACAGCTCATATAGGCAAAATAGATACCAGTTACAAAATAAGCTATACTGGCAAAGGGACTTCCCCCTCCTCTCCCCTCCCCTCCCCTCCCCCCCGAATTATTATATTTACACTGGCGCTTTTGCTGGCATAGCTGCATTGGTTAGGAGTGTGATTTTTTTTTTACATTCCTAACCAACATAGCTGTCCCACCAGACCTCGACTTGCCCATCTGCAAAATGGGGGTTATCACTCCTTAGGGTAGCTACTTGACAAGGGTGATGTGACTGAATTCTAATTAGTTCCTGATCCTAAGCACCCTCCGCTCCCTCTCAAGTCAATGTATGTGAAGGGCAGTCAGCATCTGGCAAGTTCAGGCCTTAATAGCTGGTCAGTGCTTTGTGATCCTCACATGAAGTAAGTGTGCAGTGTAAATGCAAGGAATTATCATAATTGCTTAATGCTCTACTGCAGTGGTCCCCAAACTTTTTCAATCATGCCTCTCCTTACCTGGTCAATGTTCCTCCCCCACCCGCCCAGGAGCTGGGGCGGGGGGGGGGAGTGGAGCAGGACAGGGGAGGGTGAGCCGCGCTTGGGGCAGGACAGGGGAGCCACTGGTACCTCTCTCACTGGAGTTCTCCCTGAGTGCTCCTCGAGGCTCCAGCAGCGGCTGCTGGTCTTCTCACCCCCTGGTGGTGGAGGCCAGTTACTGCAGGTAACTGGACTTTTAGTGTGTGGGCAGCTAGGACTGGTGCCGGAGCAGAACTGGGGGCAGAGCGGGGCTGGGTGGCACTCCCTCCCTACCGCCCTGGGGGCTGATCTGGGCCCACCATGCCCTCCCTGGATGTTCCTCCGCGCCCCCATAAGGGGGCACACCCCACACTTTGAGGACCACTGCTCTACTGGGAGGTGTTCAGATACTACAGTGATGAGCTCAGTGTAAGAACCAAAATAGAATATAAAAGAATAGTATAGAACCTGCCCCATTGCCTGGGTTCGGCTGGCCTTGTAGACAGCTAGTGGTGGAGGTGCACATGCTACTTCTGGTCCAACATCAGGTCGCAGAATGCATGCAGATGGCCAGACGGGAGGAGCAAGTATGATATATGCAGATTCAGGGCAAGGACATGACCTCCCCCCCATCATGGTAACCAGTGGAATACAATGCTGAACCACCATAAGCAATTCCTTGGTGCTTTAAGTGGAGTTAAAACAGGCTGTGTGGCCTAATATGTCAATATTGTAAGAATGGTCTGGGATGTATTTACATGATATTTTAATACAGATTTCATAGGAAAGTAATTTTAAACAGTTGAACTAAATGTGTTGTGACAGACCCGTTGATCCCTTTACTCTGCTACAGTATATAATTTCCCTTCAGTACAGAGCAGTCGCCAGACCCAGATGCCAAGCAATGAAAAAAAATATTTTTTCCACTGGTCACATCTGGCTCCTCTGTGTCTCATGTCTGTCACATTGTGTCCCACGGCATGGCTTCTGATGTCTGCGTCCATCTAAGTAGCAGAAATTAATTCCAGGAGCAAAATCAGAAACAGAGAAAAAGCGCAGTAGCATTTTAGAGTTACAGTGTTTAAAAATGATGACAGCCACAGTTGCATGGAAATGATATGAACAAAGGGAGGGCACTGGCCTGGAGGACAAGAATTCCACACAAAGTGGGTGGCGTGAAAACAGGCACAGAGACATTTGTGAAAGAAGCAGGCTAATGGTGCAACAATGCTGGCATCATTGTTGAAGCAGAAGCAACATGAACTTACTGTGCATTAGGACTCATGGGTCCTGTTTCCAGGTTTGTCACTCATTGTGACGATGGGAAAGTCCTCTAACCCTTCTGTAAAATGGGGATACCAATACCACTCGCCAATCTCTGAGCAGCGTTGCGAGGCTTCAATTAATATTTGTTATTATTTATACAAAACAACAGAGGTGGTCGGTGCTTTACAAAGGAGCTACCCACATCAGTAAATAGCACTCAGGGTTAATAAAAGCTGCGGAATTGGATTTTAAATTAGACAAAGGAGTAGAAAGGGAAAGAGAAGCAACATAAACTTTCATGTGAATTTTTTTTTAAACAAAAAGTTTGGTTTCCCAACTGATATTTTTGAACTATCTGTACTGTAGGTTTTTTGTTGTTGTTTTTTTTAATAGTGCCCATCACCCTAAGGGCTCTTTTTCATGACAAAATGTTACCATGATTGAACATGGTTAAGAATCAAGTTAGCAGGCATGATGCTTACTACAATTTGTCCTTCCCTAGGTTGATCAAAGTCAAGCTCAACATTGTGCCAGACAACCATGATGGAACCTTTACGTCCTCAGGTTTAATCATGATTAGCTGGCACACTGCTGAATGTGATTTGCTCAGGTCTACCCTGACTACAAAGTCATGGTCAAAATCATATTAACTAACTTGATTCTTGATAATTGTGTTCAAACACATGAACATTTTGCAGTTTTGACCAGCTCTCAGAGTCGTATGAGTGGGAGGCAAATCATGAAGCCACAAATGTACGGCTGGTGGTGAAAGTAAAGTAATTTGCTAAAGGCAGTGGACCTGATTATCCACTATTTTGCTCCTTATGTAACCATTTAAACCTTTGCAAACTAAGGACAAAGTGACTGTAAGATGCTATCACCAGTTTATGTAGATATTTCAGATTTGGTAGCATTTAACTTCGACTTTGCCCAAGGTGTAAATGACCGCACCAGGCACAAAGCAGGGGAGAGTGGGACTCATTGAGTGTTAAGTGTTATAATTATTACTACTGTGAAGTAAAAGAGAATATTCAACAGTGTTGCAAATAATACATTCAAAAGGGTATTCCATTATCATCGTCTGTTTCTGCCAGTCATGTTTAGCCATTGTCTCCTTCAGCCAGGGGCGGTTCTAGCTTTTTTTCCGCCCCAAGCACGGCAGGCAGGCTGCCTTTGGCGGCATGCCTGCGGGAGGTCCGCCAGTCCTGCGGCTTCGGTGTACCCGCCGCCAAATTGCCGCCGAATCCATGGGACTGGCGGACCTCCCGCAGGCAAGCCGCTGAAGGCTGCCTGACTGCCGCCCTCACAACAACCGGCAGGGCGCCCCCCACGGCTTGCCGCCCCAGGCACGCGCTTGGAGCATTGGTGCCTGGAGCCACCACTGCCTTCAGCATGGCTGCAACAAGAATCTTATGTCTTAATTTAAATTGATGAGGATGATCATATTGAAGAACATTCTTCTGAACTTTTCATATACAGTTAAACAACTCATATCTTTTCTCATTGTATTAACTGTGTGAGTTTTATTTGGGGTAACATTCTGCAAACAGTACTTGATAGAGTACTTATTACCATAAGTAGCCCCTGGTGAAGTCACACTATGCCTTGGTGATAAGTCTTTGATGGATCATTTGTGGGTCTTACCATTGTAAATACTTCACCCTAAGCATGGCTGGGTCTGATTCTGCTCTCAGTTACATCAGTATAAAACTGGCATTACATTGACTTCAGTGGAGTTTCTTCTGATTTACATCAGAATAAGAGAAGAATCAGGCCTGTTACCTTTTATCTCATCTTTGATTAGGAGGAATTATTACATTCCCGGTTCGAAGACCCTTAACTATATTGTGCAGTGCCTTACTTCACAAGCAGTCCCATTCACTTCAGTGCAACAACTTGTGGATGATAATTATTAATAGTAATATTGTAGAGACTAGGAAACCCAGTCATAGGCCAGGACCTCCATTGTGCTAGGTACTGTACAACTAGAGAAAAAAAGACAGCCCCTCCCCCAAAGAGCTTACAATCCAAGTAAAAAGCAAGAGACAACAGATGGATACAGGCAGACTGGTGGGGGAGTAAAAGGGAAAAATGAGACAATACTGGTGGTGAGCATAATATGCAGTGGTCTCAGCACACCAGCTTTTTGTCAATTTTTTTTGTAGGTATCACAGCAAAGGAGAATTTTAAGGAGGGATTTGACAGAGAAGAATGGGAAACATGCCTCTATGTTTGCTGTACAAATCCTCGATGCTCCTTTCATACAGGTCTTTTAAAGTACCACACAGAAAATGTAGACATTGAAATATAATATAACTACTACATACTTTAGTGGCTTTAAAACTGCCAATATACTAACAGGCATCAAAGTTTCTGTGCATCAGAGAAAAATGCAAAGCCTGTATTGTATTAAAAAAAGCTCCATTATAACAAAAATCAAAACACAAAAACTAGAAACAGACCGAAGAATTTCCCCTCACAGAGAAGGGCTCTGTTGAGAGTAAAGTCCTTTCCATTTTAAAAACAAAATTGGAAAAATATCAACTTAATGGCTATTGCCTCTCAGCTAAAATAGCGGCTGGTCTGTCAAAGAAATCAGACTGGAATTCTGAAGTGTTTAGATCCAAGACAGGTCTCTTTCTCTCTCCAAAAGAAGAATTTCTTATAGTTTTTACCCAGAGCTAGAGTTATGTAAAGAATTTCACACATATTCTCTCCCACAAGAATAGCTAAACACACTTTTATACCAAGTAACTTGCTTTTAAATTTACTTTCTTGGCACATGGCACATTTGTGTAGGTGGATCATCCTGCTGAAGTGGCATTACGAATTCCACAGGTTTTGTTTTCTTCCCCAAGATTTCCAATTTTGTCAGCAAATATGAAAAAGCACAGAGTTGTATATAACTTTATGGTCAAACACTGTTCTAGGACGCATGCTAGCTCCCACTGACTGAAAGAGCTGCCATGCACAGCTCTGAGGGCTGAATTTGAGCCCATGTAGAAGTTAAACTGAATGGAAATACACGCACAAATACTAATAATGCTTATTTTTTTGTAATGCTGGGATACAACAATGGAACACACATTAGTAGAAAAAGAAGATCTGGAACAGTCAAGTATTATGTGTAAAGAAATACAGGCAGTTGTGATTACTGCTACTGATTGGCTATGAATTGCCACACACCGCTCATCTAGTCTCCGATAAGACATTCAATGATTTTTGTTACTCTGTCTTCCAATAACCCTTAGCCACTTGCTTATCTCATCCCCCTGCAATATCTTGGATTTTAGATTGAAAGCTCTTTAGAGGCAGGGACTGTTTATTACTGTTCAGTACCTAGCAAAATTGAACCCTGATCTGACTGAGGCCTCTAGACACAACCAAAATATAAATGTTAATAATAATAATACTTCCAAAATCTTCTATGTAATTAAATTCTTACATCTCCCACCACTGAGGAAAAATATTATGAAGCCAGAAATCTTATTAAACTCAACATGAAGTTTAAACAGGTATGGGAAGTGTCGGAGCAGGTTATTGTATTAGACAAGGTTGCATTATGAAGCATAGTTGCCCTGTGCAATATTTAAATACAATTTGGGAACTGTGCTAGAATAAAGTTCAGCTACTTTTTTTTTATTTAAGCAATTTGTGAAGTGGAAGTGTTTAACTGAACTAATGCTCAGTGACTACTGTCAGGTTAGACGAAAAGAAAGAATGATCAGGACAAAAGCTGACAGAGCGTAGAAGTGTTATATTTTAGATCATTGCAAAACCGAAGAGATAAGAGAAAAACATTACAAACCTCATCCAGACTTTCACTAGACTGGTAAATAATGTAAAGTTCAATGTGAAATTGGGAATTAAATTATGTCTTGGCAACAAATGCCACAAGAATCGTATTTCTTAGCTATAAACAAAGGCATTTTAAACACAGTCCATGAAGCCAGTTCTTCTACTTGATTAACTTTGTTTCTCTAGATTTAGTGAATTTACTTTTCTTTTTACTGTATTAAGATTGTTCTTCAAAAAACAACCCACATTTAGAAATCTATTCCAGCTTTTTCAAACAGTGCTCATGTGTAGATATACATGTGTACCAATGTACTTTCTATAGGTTGAGGGCTTTAATGATGGACAAACATGAAATGTTTCAGAAATTCACTTTGGGACCAATTCACTTTGGGACCAATAAACACACTCTTGGAATCACTCTTTTTGAATGGATTGCTCATGAATGGTGCCATATTGATAGCTCTAGGAAACAGAAATTCCCTATTAACAGAAGAACACTTCAGGGCCTGTCTCTAGAATATTTCCCACACTTCCTTGCCAACGTGCCTCAACCTTGACATAGTGGGAGGACAGTTCAGATTCCATACCCAGCATTCAATCCTTTGCCTTCAGTGTCTTCAGATTGCCAAAATGTGTGCATGTTACCGACCATTTGGTTCTGTGATATCGAAACTTGGCCACCATGAAAAGAACTAAGATACATTTGTTTTGCATGGGCTACAGCACAGCAGTCCTGTAGGCCATGATTCAGCAAAGCACTTCAGCATGTGCATAAATCCATCCCCATTTAACAGATCATTTAAATATGTACTTAACTTGAAGTATATTTTAACATCCCATTGAAGCTTTATGCTTAAATGCTTTGTGAATCAGAACTACAGTAGCACCTTCTGATTATGACAGATATAGAAAACCTAGAGATAAAAGGCTCTATCCTTTAGCAATAGAAACATAAATATTATTACTATATGAACAAACAAAAAGAACTTTAAAATGGACTTAGTCTGTCCCCATTGCTGTGCAGCATTATTTCCTACAGCATATTTTCCTATTTTTTTAAATGTCTTAACACTGAATGATCACTACATAAGGTCACTAAAGATTACCAGCTGCTCTGTGACATATGTGTCTTGAGAATAAGTCAAAGATACACACAAAGATTTGGAATGAGATATTTCTATACACCATTGCCCTTGGGTACTACATGTAGAAGGGTTTAAAAAGTAGAGGGTAGCACTTTTTAAAAATACACATTTGCATTCAAGAAAACAAGAGATGGAAAACGGAGATCAGCATGAGTGAAATTTAAGTTCATAATTAACATGAGATTGTAGACGTGTTTCCAAAGCAATAAGTTCATCTTTTGTAATGAGCTTTTGATTTAACTTGTTGCTTAAGTGTCAGTGGTGCAAAAGGAAATGTCTGAAGGGCATGTTCTACGAGACTACCTGTAAATACAGATTTCACAGATGGACACTTTTCCATTATGTCTGATGGCTGCTGAAATTGATAAAGTATGTGTGTACATTTCTTTTAATGCCCTGAAGTGTCAACTTGAGGGTCTAAATGGACTTCCTATTGCAATGAGTTACCAAAGAAAAATTTATGTTGCTCCAATAAAACAGGGGAAAAGAACCTCTCAAACACACAGCATAATAAAATAGTACATTGCTAACATAATAAAATGCTAACAGAATTAATACCAAACATATAAAATATCAAATGAAGGAGACAGTATTAACCAACTTCAACAAAGGGTATGACTACACTGCAATCAGAGGTGTGACTGCAGCACACATATATCTAAGCTAGCTTTGATCTAACTAGCTCGAACAACAACAATGTAAGTGAAGTCACGGCAACGAGGGGTAGCAGCACAGGCTTTATAAGCCCACAAGGGACCCTGGGTATGAACTCATGTGACCAAAATAGCTTTGCTGCTATTTTTAATTGAGCTAGCTAGATCAAAGCGAGCTCAGGTATGTCTACACATGCTGCAATCACACCTCTGAGTGAAGTGTAGACAAACACTAAAGGCTTGTCTACACAGCAAGTTACTGTGTGGCAAGCTGTTGCACAGTAACTGGCCATGTAGATTAGCCCTTAGTGATCTCTTGGATTTAATTGACATTTGTGCCATTGTGGAGGAAAAGATGGCAACAATATTCATAAAATTAGCAAGATGGAAATAGTCCTACACAGGACATAGAAACAGTGGAAGCCATCTGTGTTGAACATAATTTCCTGATGAGAGTTTTTCCCAACGGTTGCCTCTCTGTCTTCTAAGTGATTGTTTCCTTTGATGGTCATTTATGATTTGGGATTACCTTTCAATTGTTCACCTCAGCTGCACTAACAGTGCTGTTGGCTGAATCTCGAATGAAAAAAATCACTACTTAAGATGTTTTACAGATCGCTTTCTCCCCTTGCCTCCACCATTTTTTTTCTGCATTTGATTAACTCTGTTGCTCAGTTACAACTTTTCAATTGACAACCTTAATATATCTGAGCAAGAGCTGGGTTTTGTAAAATTGATCAGTGATTTTATTCACTGCCTGTGGGTCTGCTTTGTCTTAGTAAACTAGCATGGCTTCTTATTGCGATTTCTATTGGAGCATGTACAGTGATTGTTTTTATGAGATAATAAGTGGTTGGCATCAGCTGGTATTAATGCTTGTGTAAAGATCCATTCATTTCCTGAAGGTTAAATTTAAGTCAGTCTAATATGTGCTATCATCTCATGTACACATTGAAAGGATAAGATTAAAGAACGCCCATTAGGAGATGGTTGAAATTCTGAATTTCTGTCCTGAATTTCTGTCCATGATTTCAAAATGGGTATCATCTCCAACCACTTAGTAAAGGTGAAATGTCAAAATTTTTCATGGAACAAACTATTCCAAATATTCCATTATTTCATTTTGACCTTATCCAAATATTTGGATTCAATAAGATGGAAAAGTTCCATTTCCACTTTATTATTTTGACATCTGTGTTATTTTCATATAATGTAAAAGTTGAAACAATAAAATCCAAGTCAACCTTACCAATGCAAAACATTTAGATTTTATTAAAATGAAACATTTTGATAATTCCCAGAAAAAAAGAGACAAAAATCAATGTTCCCATTAAATGTTTCAATTTTATCTGATCAGTATTTTTTTGATGGGAAACTGTTCTGCTGGCAAATTTTTGACCAGCTCTGGCTTCTCATGCACAGTGGAATTTCATACCATTAGGACAAAACTCATCTGTTCAGGTGACAGAGTTTTTCTGAAAGGCTGTTTCCAGACTGTGGAACAAACTCCAACAGGAACTTAGAACCATCACAAACATCACACCCCTCTGCTCAAAGTGCAAGACGCACTTCTTTGACCTGCTTTTCTAATACAATCAACAGAGCAGCAGATAATACATATTTATTAGGGCTGTCGATCAATCACAGTTAACTCACACTATTAACTCAAAAAAATTAATCACAATTAAAAAACTAATTGCGATTAATCACAGTTTAAATCACACTGTTAAACAATAGAATACCAATAAAAATGTATTAAACATTTTGGATTTTTTCTACATTTTCATATATATTCTGTGTTGTAATTGAAATAAAAGTGTATATTATTTTTAGTTTTTAATTAATCGTGATTAATTTTTTATTAATTTTGTTAACTGCTTGACAGCCCTAATATTTATTTAAGAGACGAAAACAACTGCCAAAGCACTAGACTATACACACAATTTCCCTGTGGGGGTATGAAAAAGAAATGAACCTCACATGACAGATGTTAGACTCATCACTTACTGCACTAGTGGAAAGTACTCAGATACTATGGTAATGAGGGTAGTACAAGAATCTATTCAGAATAGAATGCTTACTTACATTTACAACCAGATATTGGTATTGCACACTGTGATAGCGCTCACCTCCACCGTACGCCCCCTCATGGCCCACCAGGTGCCATGGGTCAGGTGCCACCTTTCGTGATGTCCAATGCAGTGGTGTATAGACCTTCTGGCTAATGCATTCTTCAGTCCCCACCCCTTCCAGAGTATTAATATCCACAAATAAAAGACAAACCAAGAAACCAAAATAGGGTCATCCAAAGAGTCTTTGGCAGGACCCTACCCTATTTAGGTCCTGGCTTCAAACAACCAGTCCTTTGGTCAGTCTCTCAGGGCCCGGTCATTCCATCCACCAGGAGGCTTGTACTACAGCAAGCTGTCTCAGTCTCCTGGCTGTAACCAGACTTCTCTCCTAGAGAGAGAAGCAGAGCTCTGCTCTCCTTCCTGGGCAGCCCCCAATTCAACTTGCTCTTCTCATTTTAATTCCTATCTCCACACCTGACATCTGCTGCAGGTGTAGCAGGGCAGGGCTAATTGGGACCACAGGTCCTCATTA
The DNA here is from genome assembly GCF_028017835.1 of Emys orbicularis. Taxonomy (NCBI): domain Eukaryota; kingdom Metazoa; phylum Chordata; order Testudines; family Emydidae; genus Emys; species Emys orbicularis. Next base: position 18,094,183 of record NC_088688.1, on the reverse strand, counting down.
ACCTCCTCCTTGCCAGTGTGGGTCCTATATGCCTCATCACACACAATGATTTTTTAAATTATTTTTATTTCTAGCACATTTGTCCAAAAACCTTTACACTGCTTCCAGCAGTTTAGATGTCTCTATCACAGAAGCAATCATTCAGATAAACTAGCTTAGCTAAAATTGGTTGCTTATGACTGAATTGGAACATGTTTTTTCAATCTGCTAATTTTCAAGAACCACTGTCTTATGTACAGAAATATTTGTGTCCAGAAAGTATGTATGTGTATGTGCAAAGGGGTAATTGTGCACAAAGGCACTGCTACACCAATGACGTCAACGCACGTTTTCCCACTGACTTCAAGGAGAACAGAATTGAACTCAAAGCATGCATTTTCTTATGTGAAAAACAGGTACTTATGAATTCTGATAGCTCTTGTACACATACAATTACACTATGTGATCCACATTTTCAGCTGGTACAAATTGGTATAGCTCTAATGAAGTTAGAGCTACACTGTCTGTTTCCCACTGGCAAAAATCTAACCCAAATTTGTGATCACAGGTGTTAAATATGTATGCCCTCTTTGCATCCACACATTTTACTGGCAAACCATAAACAGATGTACATCACAGAAAAAATTAACTGTGTATTGAAAAGCTAAGGGGACAATAATAAATAGCTATTTACATTTTCAATTTTTTTTAAATGGGAGTCAACTATGTGTTTTTGTTTGTTGAGATAGAACAAACAGAGCATAAGACAGGGAATTAGGCAGTTCTGATGAATGGCCCTTGGCAAATCACTTAACAGTTTCCTTGTCTGTAAAATATTAACAATTACCCTACTTTGTTAAAAGCTTTGAGATTTACAGAGTAATAACAATAATACTTAGCAGTTACAAAGTGCTAACAATGAAGCACATTCTTAAGCACATTAACTCCAAAGGCAGAAGACTCGATTGTAAAGAAGTCTAGGATTTATTCCCCACTTTGCTACGGATTTATTGGTCATGTCTTCTAGCCTCTCTGTGCCTCAGTTCACCCAGCTGTAAAATGTGAACAACATCTAAGTCACAGGATTGTTGTGAAACTTGTTTTGTGATACAGCGAGTACTATTTGTAAATAAGGAGTTTCATTATATGCTTTGAGGAGAGAGACTAAGTCACGTTCTTCAGGAGGACAGAACTTTTCGTGGCTTCCAGCGCAAACTGAACTCCTTTTCTAGTGATAGGGAAACTCTTTTGTATGCAGGAGAGTCAGCACTGTGTCAAACTCCAGACTGCAAAATCAAGTGCTACAAGAATGATGCCTCATTAAAAGCATTGGAAGGAGAAATTCTCTCTTTGTTTGTTAGAATCGACAACAAGATTACAAAGTCTCATTCATCAGCAATTAATACACATTCTTATCTAGACTGTTACTGTAAGAAGGTTGTTGTCTTAATTAAACCAGCTCAGGTGGACACTTTGGCCTGTGGAAAGGAAAGAAATATATTGCCCACCAAAATGACTGTCACAAAAGAGAAACAGGGATTTGAAATGGTCAGTTCAACTAATAAGGAAGGATAAAGAGATGAATAAAACAAAGCATTGTGTGGATTTTAGAACATTTTCTCTTATGTAAAATCTACACATAAACAGGGCATGTATATACAAGATGTACCAAATATATATATGAACTCTGACAATGAGATGGTGAACATATTGCAGACTTACCCTTGAATTAACCACTTCCAAGGAGACATTCTGAGGCATTGCACTTGGTACTAAAAAGGGAGAAAAAATTGGAAATATGTAATTAGTAGCAGAGTCATAAAAGGCTATGTCAAATCTCTCTCTTATTGGAAAAAACTGAGTATGTCGTTCCCACACACTTTATAATCTGATCATAAATGTGTAGTTAATTCAGGTGGCACTTCAGAGGTCCCCTAGAGAGATAAAAAATAAATGCCGCTATTTGTTTCTTCTCATTTTTGGTAGACCTATTAGTGAGCCCCTTAAACAGTTAGTCAATAGATTTTCTTCAGTGATACCATATAGTTGATTTCAGTTACTTGTTTATTTCAGTTGATGTTTATAACAAGATCTTTCAGGTAATTGCTCTGCTGAGCACCAGGTTATTAAAATACATGCATTTCAGAATTCACACTGTATTAAGATGCTATCCTAATTGGTACTAGTTCTGAAGATCTCCCAAAAAATAAAAGAATTTGAAGTCTTTTTCTGATATTAGTAAAAACTTATTTTAAAATATACCATCTTGCTCTAAGTAATATACGTAACTGGGGAGACACTGTTTATTAATTTCACTATTAATTTTATTATGTCTGCACTGGTAAACATACTTTAATTGTTAAATGCAACTAATGCTTATTTAACACCCTCTTTCCAGCTCCTGATGCCCTTGGCTTCCTCAGAATGGAATCATCAGACCCCCAGAAGAGCAGGCCTTTAATTTGAAGAAATAACTGACTCAAGTTCCTATCTAATTGAAATTAGAATTTCCTTAAAACATAAAATCTATTTTGATTAAACACCCCCAAAGTAAAGCTTTTGTTCATCTATGACTCATTTCTGCCATCCTCACCCACATTGAGTGATGCCATTGATATCAATGGAATAGTATTGGGGCTTCACCATAAAGGTGGTAGAATAGGTCCTTATTAACTAAATATTTACAGGACTGACAATTGTCTCCTTGATGCCTGTATATCTCAGCAGATTTGAGTTACAGATCTGGCTCTGGGAGGAGGTTTTCATATATATTTTCTCCTAGGACACAGTCAATGTTCAACCAATAGCTTAACAAACGGTATCTTCAAACATAAATTCTTGGTTTGTGGTGCCTTTGCACATTTTGCTGTCTACTGTCACACATAGATCTAGACCCGTAATTCCCTCTCACTTGAGTATACAAAGAGAGTTCTGGATCACATGGTAAGCTAGGCTCCCTTAAATTTGAACATGCATATTGATACAGCTAAATGACCATGATACATATAGAAGCCAAGACTGTAGGTCACACATATAGAAGGTGGGGGGGACTGTATTTTCATAGAAATGTAGAGCTGAAAGGGACCTTGAGAAGTCATCAAACCCAATCCCCTGCACTGGACCAAATAAACCTTGACCATCCCTGATGTTTGTCCACCCTGCATGGGCGGCGGATAATGGAGGCTGGGTGAGGGTAAGCCTCCCCAAACCTCTGCTAATGTTCCCTGTCACAGCCCCGGTGGGACTCAGAGCTCCTCTGGGTGGCCCAGGCTCAGGGCTCAGCCCCGGCTGCCTGGCCAGGGCATAGGACTCCTCTGGGCACCGGCGGGCTGGCTGGGGTTCTTGGCTGCTCCAGACACTGGCGGGCCTGCCAGGGCTTGGGGCTTCTCTGGGCTCCAGCTGGTATTAGGGGCTGCGCTGACAGGCCAGATGGCAAGAGCGGGAAGGATGGCAGGGGCAGAGTGGGGGGCAGAACCTTGGTCAGAAGGGGCAGAACGGGGCAGATCCTCAGTCAGAAGAGGCAGGGCAGGGGGGCAACCTCCCTGAACAGGGAGTGCACGTGCCACTGATGCCACCCTGTTCTTAAAAACCTTCAAAGATGGCTGTGCCACAACCTCCATTGGCATCCAGAGCTTAACTACTCTTTTAGTTAGAAAGTTGTTCCTGACATCTAATCAAAATCTCCCTTGATGCAGATTAAGCCTGTTACTTCTTGTCTGACCTACAGAAGATATGGAGAACAATTCTTCATAACAGTCCTTAGCTTTTGAAGACAGCTTTTAAGAAAACAGTGACTCAGTGAAGAACTTAGGGACCACAGTGAATAATCATCTGAACATGAGATCACAGTGTGATGTTGTGGCTAACAGACCAAATATGATCCTTGGATTATAAGAAGTAAATATTTATTAGGAGTAGGGAGCTGTTAATACTATCATGTATGATATTAGTGAAACCATTACTAGAATACTGTCTCCATTTGTATTGTCCACAATTTAAAAATGGTGTTGACGAATTTGAAAAAGGTCAGAATAGAGCTACAAAAATGATTTGAGGTCTGGAAAACCTGCCTTACAGTGAGAGACTAAAGAAGCTCAGTCTATTTAACTTAAACAAAAAGAAAATTAAAAGGACACTTGATTGTGATCTATAACAATATGAATAAGGCGAAGATTTCTAATAGTAGAGAGATCTTTAATCTAGCAGACAAGGACAAGATCCAATGGCTGGAAGCCATTCACACTGGAAATAAGGCATATGTTTTTTTACAGTGATGGTAATTAAGAATTGGAACAAATTACCTATGGGTGTGGTGGCTTCTTAATGTGTTGGAAGAACAGGATCGTAGTAGTGAATATAAATGATAGTTCCATGGATTACCCTAAACTCGATGGGACAGGGACTGTTCCTTACTATTTGTTTCTAGCAGTGCCTAGTACAATGGAGCCCCAGTCTTGATTGGAGCCTTAGGCAGTACCAAGCAACAAAGAGTCCTGTGGCACCTTATAGACTAACAGATGTATTGGAGCATAAGCTTTCGTGGGTGAATACCCACTTCGTCAGACGCATGCAGTACCATAATTCAAATAATAATACCACCAATAATATGTTGGTATACAAGGGTCAATACAGCTGCTCAATATCTAAGGGAGCTGTGGTTGCTCATCAGTTACTCCAGAGATTATATTCAATACTTCATTTCAACGAATTTAGAGACAGAGAATCTATATCTGCAGGGTACTTAATATTTCAAGCCAAAAAGAGAAGTGATTACGGTATTCCTGTGATATTACTGACCTGATCAGAAACAGTGAATAACTGATTTCACACAAGAAAGCCTGTTCTCATGAGTTATTTTAGAGAAGCAAGAATTCAGATAACATTCCTATATATAGTATATCAGTATTTGTAAGACGATCATCATGATGCTGTGTGAAGGAATTGTACACTTATAAAAATGCTATGCTCGCAATCTATAAAAAGACCCGATTTTTTTCTTTTCCCCTCCTGCCCAGGAAGAAGCAGGAATGGTGAAGAACAGCATCTGTTTTCCCCCCGCCCCCTCTATCTTATCCTGAGGACAAGTAAGAGTGTTTGTCTGGTTGGTTTTGGCATAGTGCATCTGTGTATGAGCATTATGGTAAGGCTACAACAAAGAGATGGGTGGATCTTTCACTTTCTCTTGGTGGTGGTGGTCAGCATTCAAATTTGTAGGTGCTTAGGTAATGGAAAATATTTTGAGGTCCAATCCTCACTAATACTGAGGTGTTTAGAAATGTGGGATTTTAAAGGCTATCTGATCAGTGCCATAAGCAACTTGTGTCTCCTGAATTAAGGTGGGATGTCACCACCCATGCAGATCAAACTTGCATTTTTTAATTACCACATTAAACTTCAATGTCGAATATAATTTGATCTCCATTATCACCTTAGGCCTTTTTTGTCATTATTCCTTTTCCAAGTATTACTGCTATTGATTGTCTGTTTCAAAAGATTCCTCCCCCAAATGCATTAGCCAGCATTTCTCCAGGTTGACTGTAATTGCTTTTCCTGTCCACATTGATAACTTTTTCATTATTTCTCTGTCCTCACTGTGTGCAACACCTCCCAATTTGGTTTCGTGTGCAAATTTAATTAATGTGCTGTTTATCCCTTCTTCCAGATCTTCAATCAACATGCTAAATAAATCCAGACCCAGTACCAATCAGAGTCACCTTCATAGGAACATTGCTGATTGTCTTTACCTTTGTGTACTATACTTCAGCCAATGAGACAGTACTCATAACCAAGACAATGTGATTTAATATTTTAGGCAAAACAAAAAATCTGTGGGTCACTGCATCAAATGCTTTACAACAGTCTAGAAAGATTACAATTGCTTTATTTCGTACTTCTAGCGGTTTTGTACCTTGATCAAACAAAGCAATTGAATTTGTCTGGTGCAATTTGTTCTTTGTAAACGCATGAGACTTATCAATGGTTCCATTATGTTTGATTAATCATTGTTCCATTATAATCTAGGTATTTAGAGACTTCTCCTTGCTCTTGATAAACCAATAACCTAAAGTTTAGTGAAGTCAATGTGAATACACTTCCATTAACATTAGTGGTCTTTGGATCCAGACCCAAATCCTTACAACAGATTTTGCAACTCTTTCACATTCATACAATTTTAAAAGCACCAAATGTGCTCTCCATAGGCAATGACTCTGCTGTGTCATCAAACTAAGCAGGTACAAAAGCACAAAAAACTCCAGATTAACTCTTCCTCCATATTCAAAAACAAATGTTGCCAAGTGCAATTACCCCTCAGATCATTAAGCGCTGTCTCTTTGCCTTCCTTTGCTGCATCATCGCATTTTTCAAAACATAGTACATTATATTTATTTTTGATGTGGCCAATCAAAAACAAACTAATATAACTTCAGATTATATGTAGCATGGCTCAGGGGTAGGGGTAGGAGTCATGACTGAGAGTCACTCTGAATATGAAACTTCTTATGGTTCAATAAAAAAACACATGTATCTGGAGAGTGGGATTAAGCAGTTTTCTTGTCATCTATTTTTAACTAACTTCCAAATGCAAGGCTAAATTCAGGCCTCGTTTACACCTGTGCAATCACATTCAGAAATTTAAGACAGTGGGTTGCAGAGTTGTAGGGGAGGCAGAATGTTGCCTGAAAAATCTTCCTTACTAGCATTGGTGCATGCACTCGAATGAACACATCTTTACTTTCAAATCCCAGGCTATATTTGCAAATCTGGAAGTTACCAAAAAAAATCATGTCGTACTTGTAAACTGAGAAGATCTGATATGGAATCTTTGAGAGACAATAAACTAGTAACCTACCCACCATTGCTACAGAGTCACTCTTCAGAACTGAACAGAAGCTTGTATTCTTTTTTTATAGTGCAGACCACACATCCTAATAGACAGATTGCAGTTATTTATTTGTATTTTTAAGTACTGACAATATGCTCAGGGCTGTGCCAAACAGAAATAAAGCCAGGCTCTGCCCAGAAGAGTTTATACTCTAAAATACAGACAGAGATGAGAGGATAAACTTGGAAATCAAGAGGATGGAATAAGTCTCCACTTTTCAAGGAAAAGGCTGGAAAACAATAAGAAGTAGTACTTTCCAGAGTTATCCAGATATCCAAAACTCCACCTACTTGAGATAAAGGAAAAAACACACAACTTTTCTGCTGAATAGTATTTTCTGTGTCAGGGAAATCCTTTCCCCTGTGTCGCCTATTGCAGTGTGTAACCACCATGGTTTCGCGGCTCAAAGGATTGGAGTATTCACTCACATTTGATGAGATTTATAGTAAGCGCCTTTTGCACAACATGGAGCTGTTCTGCAGGAGCTCCCTAAGCACCACATTTCGGACAGATTGGAATGGGGAGGAGATGGGCTGGGGGACAAGGTCAGAGAAGCTGCCACTACTGGTGTTAAGTACTTGGCAGGTGCTCAGGTGATTTCATGATGAGGCCATATATCCATTTAGATTACATTAGATAATTAAACTAGGCATTACAGACCTTAGAGATTATATAGGCAGGAACTGTGAGAGGAAGGATGGTCTAGTGCTTAGGGGCACTAACCTAAGACCTGGGATACCTGAGATCAAGTCTCTGACCTGCCACAGAATGTCTGTTTGACCTGGGGGAAATCATTTAGCCCTCTCTGTGTCTCAGTTACCCATCTGTAAAATGGGGATATTAGCACTTCCCTATCTCACTACAAGATACTGTGGGGAGTAAAGGGGAGTCTATATACATACCATAGAGAGGTCTGATAATATTCTTTAGTTGGAGCTAGCTATACCCAAGAGAATTGGGGTGTCAGCAGAACCCCAAGGAGTCCTAAAGCATGACACCTCTCACAGAGTGTTTGCATAGGAGAAATCTGCACTCTTGTGAGTTAGAACCACACCGATTCTGGTAATTTTCTACATTAAATACTATAACAGCCTGCATTTCCTCTGCCACTGTGACTGTCCCTCCTCCCTGCCCTCCCCCCCCACACACACACACCTGAAAGTAAACACATGAATAGCTCAGGTTATAGAACCAGCTGTTGATGTCTGAATAACTTTATATGCTCAAGTATCGGGGGTAACCATGTTAGTCTGTATCCACAAAAACAATGAGGAGTCTGGTGGCACCTTAAAGACTAACAGATTTATTTGGGCATAAGCTTTCGTGGGTAAAAAACCCACTTCTAATAAATCTGTAAGTCTTTAAGTTGCCACCGGACTCCTCATTATTTTTATATGCTCAGTGTCCTGACTTTGTCAGGTTGATACTCACTCCTTAACTTTTTTTTTAAAGTGTATTCATATTATCATTATGGATATTAATTATTTTTAATCAAATATTCAGAAAGAATTAAATAAAACTGTTTGCCAATTTCTGGGTTTAAACACATTTTGACAAATTCATAGGCATGATAGCTCAAAGCATTTCTGGAATGGCAAACAGCCTGACCAAATATTAACTGAGCTGTATATTAAACAGAAAACTAAACATTAAAGATCTGGTAAATTCTATAAGTCTGTGATTCTATAGTTCCTGGAATTGAAGAAGCTACAATAAATCCCTGTGATTAAAGTATATTTCTTAGACTGTATGTTATATCCCAGAGCTTCATGGATAATTTCTTCCTACAGGCATGCAAGGAAATAGTATGCTAGGCTTCTTCATGACACCATCTACTGTATCATATACTGTGAAAGTGCCACAGAATTTAAGACCATAAGGGACCACAAGATCATCTAGTCTGACCTACTTTGTATCACAGGACATTAATATAACCCAACACTCACACACTAAAACCAACAACTGAAATTAGACCAAAGTATTACAGCCCACAGTGAAGGACACACAGAAAAAAGGACACATGAACACAGGAGGCGAGGTGAGGACCTACACAAGCAATGATACAGTAGTATGTACAGCAACAAAGAAAATCAGGTAGAACAACAGTATCAAGGCTTCTTCATAATTTTATTTTTTGTCCTGTATAAAATAAACCCTTGGAAGACTGAAAAGGAAATCTGTACACCTTTTTCAACTGTACACCTACACAAGTTTGTTGTAGTATTCATCATAAATGATGGGCTATCAGCACTCTTGGAGAAATAAAATAAGATTACGTGGTCTTTGCAAAGAGATCAGAAAAAATTGTTGGTAATTATGTTTTAGAGAGGAAGGTTGGTCTTGTGGTTAAAACACTAGTCTGGGATTTTGGAGACCTATGTTTAATCCCTTGCTCTATACAGCCTTCCTACTTAATTTCTCTTTGTCTCTGCTCTCCATCTCCCACCCTTTGTCTGTCTGATCTATTTAGATCAGGGGTAGGCAACCTATGTCACGCGTGCCAAAGGCGGCACACAAGCTGATTTTCAGTGGCACTCACACTGCCCGGGTCTTGGCCACCGGTCCGGGGGCCTCTGCATTTTAATTTAATTTTACATGAAGCTTCTTAAACATTTTAAAAACCTTATTTACTTTACATACAACAATAGTTTAGTTATATATTATAGACTTATAGAAAGAGACCTTCTAAAATCGTTAAAATGTATTACTGGCATGCGAAACCTTAAATTAGAGTGAATAAATGAAGACTCGGCACACCACTTCTGAAAGGTTGCCGACCCCTGATTTAGATCATAAGTTTTTTGGGGTGGGGATGTCTATTACTATTTGTTTGTATAGTACATAGCAGAATAAGGCCCTAATCTTGGTTGTAGTCTCTAAATTCTACTGAAATAAAATAATTGTAATAAGTTTTGGTCCTACACATCTTAACTATATCACTTTTAGCTTCACACTCTTTAATTCCCTTCCCTCCTTCGCCGTGCATAGTGTTTTTGTGGGAACTCAGATCAATGGATGAAATGGACTATAAGGGGGATAGAAAGCTGGCTAGATCATCGGACTCAACGGGTAGCGATCAATGGCTCCATATCTAGTTGGCAGCCGGTATCAAGCGGAGTGCCTCAAGGGTTGGTCCTGGGGCCGGTTTTGTTCAATATCTTCATTAATGATCTGGACGGTGGGGTGGACTGCACCCTCAGCAAGTTTGCAGATGACACTAAACTGGGAGGAGTGGTAGATATGCTGGAGGGTAGGGATAGGATACAGAGGGACCTAGACAAATTAGAGGATTGGGCCAAAAGAAATCTGATGAGGTTCAACAAGGACAAGTGCAGAGTCCTGCACTTAGGATGGAAGAATCCCATGCACTGCTACAGACTAGGGACTGAATGGCTAGGCAGCAGTTCTGCAGAAAAGGACCTAGGGGTTACAGTGGACGGGAAGCTGGATATGAGTCAACAGTGTGCCCTTGTTGCCAAGAAGGCTAACGGCATTTTGGGCTGTATAAGTAGGACCATTGCCAGCAGATCAAGGGACGTGAGCATTCCCCTCTATTCGGCATTGGTGAGGCCTCATCTGGAGTACTGTGTCCAGTTTTGGGCCCCACACTACAAGAAGAATACGAAAAATTGGAAAGAATCCAGTGGAAGGCAACAAAAATGATTAGGGGGCTGGAGCACATGACTTACGAGGAGAGGCTGAGGGAACTGGGCTTATTTAGTCTGCGGAAGAGAAGAATGAGGGGGGATTTGATAGCTGCTTTCAACTACCTGAAAGGGGGTTCCAAAGAGGATGGATCTAGACTGTTCTCAGTGATAGCAGATGACAGAACAAGGAGTAATGGTCTCAAGTTGCAGTGGGGGAGGTTTAGGTTGGATATTAGGAAAAACTTTTTTACTAGGAGGGTGGTGAAGCACTGGAATGGGTTACCTAGGGAGGTGGTGGAATCTCCTTCCTTAGAGGTTTTTAGGGCCTGGTTTGACAAAGCCCTGGCTGGGATGATTTAGTTGGGGATTGGTCCTGCTTTGAGCAGGGGGTTGGACTAGATGACCTCCTGAGGTCCCTTCCAATCCTGATATTCTATGATTCTATCACTGTATGATATTATATATAGCAGGCCACATCCCAGACCCCTCTACCAACCACTTCTGAGCTATTGTGGCAGTGCAAAACAACTGAAAAGGTGTCCTAAAGATATACTTCTCCTCCCCGCCCCCCGCACACACACTTTGGGAATGTAGTGGGGGGAGCAGGGCCAGAAAGTCCAGGCTCCAGCCTTTCTTTGGCCAGAGGAGTGGTCCCAATGGCACCACGGAGTCTGGTATAATTTAGTCCATAGGCTGCTCTAAATTATGTCAAAGGCTTAAATGTCTCCTAGTGGCCCCAGGATCAGGAAAATGGAAAGATGTCTTAAAGACACCTTCTTCTCCTCCCCTTACTACACCAAGTCCCCGGTGTTGCAAAAAGCTACAGTTCACACCTCCCTGCAGCACCACGGGCAGTTTTACATCTGTGTGTGCTGCAATTGCTGTATTCAGTGGGATGAGTTAAAAGGACAAAATCTAAGTTGACAGGATCAAAATTTGACTGTCCTTGCCACAGAACATTACAATAGTTTTACAAATATCTCCTGGATATTGAAAAATCTGTTAGCTCTAAAAGAGGAGAGGAACCTGGGTAAAATTCTTAATTCTCTGCTGGGCAGCTCACCCCCACCAACAAAACCAAAACCAAGAGCACTGAATTAGTTTTAGAAATTCATGATAATTTACACCACATCATCTATGTCCACTGCCTGCCTGCTCCTTTCCTGTAAGCTGAACCTGCAACTGACAAGAAGCTTGCTCTGGAGCAAGAGATTTTTGTAACTTTTAGTCACCTGCTGGCCCTCAAAAATGGAACCCACTTGGGGCGGGGGAGGGGGGGGCAGCATGAAGCAAATCTACACACTTGCATCATGTACACATCTGCAAAACAACGTAAAACTGGTACCAATAGATTTCATTTCAGACCAGCACCCCACCTTCTCCCCTTGCTTAACAACAGAGAAGTTAAATGCTTCTTGTGATGCCATATGCTATTCTCCATTCTTCTGTTTTCTGAAATAGTGTCATGAAAGCCTTCTCTTTAGTGACATTTTGTGCTCCCAAAGAGGTGAAATCTTCTAAAAAATTTGCAGAGGATAATTTTCAGACTCATGAATAACAATCTCTCCCTTCCTCACTTATGATGACATTTAAAACCAAAGTGGAGAACAGAGCCACAGTACTACACTTCACAGTCTGAATTATATCTACATAAATTATGCAAAATATTCATTTTCACTTGTTTTCCTTTTGTTTTTATAATTATAAGTGTGAAGTAATTTATTCTGCCAAGATCCAATCTGTATTACAAGTGATGACTGAATTAGATGGATAGGCAGAAGTAGTACTTGAAAAAAATATTGAAGAGGTATCAAATGTAAAATAATTGAAAGTTGAAGTGCCAAATGAGGTGTGGGTATCACAGATGAACCTTATAAGGGATACTACAATGATGGTCTGAAACACTACAACCTACAATAATATTATCATAGTGTTTTTACCAGTTCTGTAGGTTAGCAAATATTTGTTTTTAGTAAGGGAAATATTTGTAAATACAACAGAATTTGAGACAAGGGTTCATCCTTATCTATTTAAATCTTTTCTTCCATCATAGGCACTGCCTAGATTAGGAAAAGGAAATGTTTATAGCAAGTGTGCTAGCTAATAGATCTACATGCACCATGTCTTTGCCTCCACTGGCTGCAAAGTGGTGTTTTAAAATGTGTTAATTAAGTGTTCTGCTAGTCAAGGTCAACTCTATATCCCCATCTGGGTGTGTGCCTTGTCTCCACTAGGATTTTACAGCAAGATAGTTACCTAAGTGTAAAAAACCACCTTTTTTGTAGTGAAGACACAGCCCTGGTAAAGACAGCACTATTGTGAGCTTAAGTCAAACCGTGATTCAAATACAGGACAGGAGCAGAGCCTGTAATTTGAATACCTAAATTCATAAACACACAGGAAAAAACCACAGCAATCAGATTACATGCAATTGTAAAAATCCCCACCTAAATAGTTCTTTTGCACCATGTGGAATTTATCGTTTTTTCAACTCAGACCCAGGCATAGGCGCCCTTGGATGCAAATGCAAATCTTTTCGTTTAAGAGCTCTCTCTCTGAGTCAGATTCTCAGATGGCGTACATTGGTGTTGCTCCACTGAAGACATTGGAGACATCTGGGTTTTATACCCACTGAGAAACTGGACCTCTTTTCTTAAATTCTCATCTACCTTTGTTTTATCTCATGCCCCACTTCCCCTTTCCCCCCCCCCATCCAACTCTACCACCACCAATATTAATTACTCCCTACTAACTTTTAGGGTTCTGTTTTCCTCTAAAAAGTTGTAACAAGTTTCTAGCAGTAAAAAAATCTACCCAGAGAAGTCATCAAGGTACCATCAGAACGACACACAGATCCATTTTTTGTATACCCAATTATTGGGCTAATTCTCCTATAATTTACACTGGTTTTACACCTCTGTAGCCAAACTGATCAATGGAGTTACTCCTGATTTACAAGTGTGGGAATCAGGCTCACTGACTTCATCAGGAGCCACTGCAGCACTTACACATGAACATCAGGCATTAGATGTTTCCAAGCACAAAATAAACTTCAATACAATACCCCAAGAATGCGGAGACACAAAGCACAGTGCAAGCCAAAGGAAGAGCGACTATGCAATCACTGTGACAGAGAAGAAAGTAAAACAGACATGTTCTACTCCAGTGTTCCAAATATGAGGAAGATCTAGAAAGGTGTTTCTTCAGATTACCAGATATAATAAAATATTTTCCATTAAAAAGTGGTGAGGACAAACCTGTGTATAACATCAGGAAATGGAAAGGGAGGGTACAGATAGCATCATGCTATGTAACAACCTTCTACCAAACTAGGAAAAATGAAAAGGACAAATGATCATGAGGGATACGACTCTAAACACCCTGTGAAACGATATAATGGGCAGACAATGAATCTATGATTTCTGCCTCTGAAAAAGACCTGAAGATATTTATTTATTTATTTTATTTAATTGTTTACATTTTGGTTGTCAATTTTCATTTAGTTTGTCATGCCTATCATTGACTTGAACTGAGTATATAGTATAGGAAATCCTAAATTTGTCCTGGTCCCAGGATAAAACTTTATACATAGCGATCTGTGATGTTAATCCACAAAGTGCACATTTTTCTTCTCCTTACATTGTCCATCCTGGCATCTGTAGTTCTAACTTACCATCAGAAAGCGTCATGACGGTAAGATCTTCAGTGGACACCCCAGGGCCATAGCGGTTATAAGCCAAGAATCGTAAGGTGTATTCCGTGAATTTTTTCAGCCCCTCCAGTTTGTATGATAGTCCATCAACGTCTATATTCTGGGCACATAAAAGTGATAATTGTTACTAAGGGGAAATGTTAAAGAAGGTATGACAGTAATGCTAGGGGATGAACAGATTAGACAGTAGGGTTTTTCTCTGTCTAAGAGGTAATGCTAAATCCTTATTTAAGTTGCTGTAAAAGGTAATTTGTAACATAGCATTGCTTGTTACGGCTCAGTTCTCAATAGACTCTCTGATATTAAACTGCCATATTTCAAGATATAGCTGACTCTGGTGCTTAGACCTTTGGTTTAGTTGTTATTTAAAGCACAGTAGAAAGATTCCTTGCTTAAATCAATCACTCCTTCTCCCATAAGATAGTGATAGGGAAAGGAAGAAGGGAAGAGAAAGGAGCAAATAAGGACTATGAGTCATGGGGAAATTCTAGGAGAAAAGGAGAGTGTGAAATAAAGGAAGACAAGAGAAGAGAGAGAAGATTTTGGGGGGTGAAGAAGCGAGATAAATCTACGCTGGGATTTATGATGCCTGTGACTCTTACAGGCTACTAATAAATTAAACTGGCTCAGATGGAGAAAAAGGGAGTCTCTATTTTACTATACTGTCCTCCTCTAAATCTCTCTTTTTTTTTAAAGTCACATTTCATCCACATAGCATCTCTCAATGACCTCTACAGGATCACTAGGCCACCTTAACTTTACATCTGCTACTGATGTACTATGTTAACAGCCTGAACTGTTTAAACTGTTTATTTGCTAGAGTGCAGGATCCTTGGAGCTGAGACCATGATCTTATATGTTTCCACATAAAAACACACAGTCATTGCAGAACACCAATAATAACGATGATGCAAATTCCCTTTGTTAATCTCTCTCATTTGTACAGGAGCGCCGCCAGCTTTTCTGCCGCCCTAGGCAGCGGAAGGTCCCGCCCCGAAATGCCGCCCCCCACAGAGGCGGCGGAAGGTCCCGCTGCCGAAATACCACCACGGTCGCTGCCCCCCAAATTGTAGTGCCCTAGGCGACCGCCTAGGTCACCTAATAGGTTGCGCTGGCCCTGCATTTGTAAGAAATACCGATAATGCCTAGACTGGGTTTATATATTTTACACTCCTAGAATGGACTGGGCCCTGAGGAAAGGGAAAATGAGCCACTGAGGAAATAAATTAGATCATATCTACACCCATTTCCTGTGTAAAACTTCCCTTAACATCAGTAGTGTCTGAAAAATCTATAGAACTTTTATAAGGGGAGGGCCCTTTACTTTGTTTCTAGACTTTGGATAAGAAAGGTAAACTAAGGGCTTGTTTCTCTCCCGCTTACACCAATGTATTCTGGTGTGACTCCATATTGCTTGATCCTGCTGCCATTTAAGTAAATCATAAGACTAACGTGGATTTCAATAGGCCGTCCCATTTACTGCCATGGAGGTACTCCTGTCTTGCACCAGTGTAAGTGAAAGAATGAGTTCCTCTATATATTAAAGTACATTGTAATAGGCCTATGTAATATTCAGCTACAGCGGCATGTAACTTCTCACAGTTCAAAGACTTGATTTAAAAAAAAATCCCTCTACTCACTGCCTTTCAATGCACATTTCCAAGGCACTTAACCTGAAGAGTAACCACTCCAGTCTGTTATGCCATTGAAGCACCAAAATTTCCACTATCAACAGGTTTAAAGCAGCTGAACAGATATCCACGGTCACTTGGATTGAATGCTTCTTCTCCTTCCTGTCTGATTTTGTCACGTCGTCCAGCAAAAGCCTGCTCTCACAACTAACTGAAAGAAGAGCATACAGCTCCATTAACTTGCTCACCTGTTCTTTTCCAGTAGCAGTCTCTGTGCAGAACAATCTGTAACCTTGGACTGGACCATTTGCATAGGCAGGGGGTTCCCAGGAAAGAAGAATTGAGGTAGGTGAGGTAGATACAGCCCGCAGGTTTTCTACTGGCCCTGGAACTTGCACTGTATGAAGAAAAAATGCCTGAATAAAAGCAGTCGTTTATTGAAGCTCAGTTCCTTAACCATTTTGTTATCCTTTTGATTGCTCTGGCATATCCTGACCCAATATGTGTCCCCAAAGAAGCACACTTCTCCTGCTATATATGACTATGCAGACCTGAATGTTTTTAACATTGGAGTGAAGTGCGTTTCTCTATGAGGAAGTATTTAATAGACTTGAATGGTGTCGGGGCAAGGCATGATTAATCCATAAAGAAGCTCCGCAGAGTGATACAACATTGCATCACAATAACCTTCTAAGTACAGAGGTGGCTTTGTAAAATACTGTCCTTCATTTAGCATGTTGTTACAAGAAGTATGAGCTATACTTGTGATTAATTTCTAATGGATGGAAACAGAAGTTGCTCTCCTTTCCCTTCCCTCCCATTGCTTCATCTTTCTGCACTTCTGCTTTTTGTTTTATTTTTTCTTAATATTCTCTCCTGATTTTTCAGAATCTATCTATCTATCTATCTATCACAAGATATAGAAAAAAAACAGTCCAAATCTGATCAATACCAAGACTGGTTCAAGAAAAGGAGGGACTTTAGCAGACCCATTACTCTCTACTTATAAAAGAGCAAAACTCAAAGACACACAACCTAAAATATCAACACAAAACCCAGCTTTTCAGAGAAATACAAAGTAGCCTTACCATACTTCTTGTGTGTCTATTCAAGCTCTGTATAGACTGGCTCAACTGCCACGTGTTTAAAAATTGATTTAATGCACCATATATTGGCTTGGCCTCCTAGTACCAATGCAACAACGGGGTTTTAGTATCACTGTGTTATTTCCTATTTACATTGTTTGCTTCATGTCCCTGTTTATTTACTTAACCTTAAACTTAGGTATATTTTATATGCTTTCCTGTAACTATCTCTTTGGATCACAAATACATGGTTGCTAAAAATAATCATCATAATAAAAGTAATCTTGGGCATGCACTGAGGGCCAATCTGGGAACTATGAGACACAAGACTAATTCTATTGCCTTCTTGGATTCACAGTTTGGCACTGAACATTACTAGTGATTTGGTAGGAAGAAACACAGTTTAGTGTGACTGTGAGCCATAAGTAAAAACTTTCAAACCTGGATGCCTAAAGTTAGGTCCTGAAATCCAAATTTAGGCACCTAAAGAACTTTCAGGTTTGACATTTTTGGTGAAAGTTAATTATATGAATTGGTAAGAAAATTTAGCACATCCGCAATTCTGTTTCATAACAAAACTTTTGTGTTTGTGCAATATCTAGCACTCTGAAGATGTTACTGGAACTCAATACTTATAAAACTAAAAGCAACAATAAAAGTGTTAAAAACTGCAACAATCTGACACAATCTTGCAATTACTGGAGTTAGTGCAACCAGTTCTAACAATACTTTAACCTTTTATTTTCAGACAAAGGAAAATCTGAGACCAAAAATACAGAAAGCTGAATTATTTTCCATTTTCAGTGTGATTTCATAGAATTTGGGGTAGGAGATGAGAGGGGAGATTGTTTTCTGGCATGAACCAACCCAAAATGAAATTGCCTGTTTTCTTCACAAATTTCATGGAAAAGCCCCCCAGTGTTGCACAGCTCTAGTTATACCAATATGTTTTTCACTCTGAATTCTGATTGTCACACGTTATTAATGTTATACACTCACTGTTGACTTGAACTAGTTACCAAATAACAAAAGTGCTATACTTGGGAAAGTCCCTTTACCACTAAGTCATTCCATGAAAGAACCACTATGCTGACTAATACTTTCAAGTCTGTCTCTACAGTTCATCTGTCCCTTCAACTGGAACCCAAGGAAGAGTAATCGATGAGAGAAAATTGGCAGAAAAGTCACAGAACAAGTGGAGAACCAATTCTGAAAATGATCTAAACTCTAAAAACTGGTGTGATCAACAGTGTTTAAAATATCTGAGTTGTTGTTGCATGTCAATTCCTTTTTCTTGCCTGAATATGAAATGGTCTATTCATATTTTACATATAGAAAATGCCGTCACGCAAAACAAACTTGCTAGTTATTGTGCGGTTGGCAGATAACAGCATTACAATTCCTATAAAAGGCTTTTCACAGTCAAATGCATGTTACCAGACAGTTTCATAGAAGAAAGCTGTTAGGGTAAAACTAACAGGTTTGTGGCAAGTGACAGGGAAAGAACATGACACTTTCTTCTGCTAATACCTGTGTATTTGACAATATGTTAAAGATATCTAAAAGACTGCCTCCAGCTCCAGGATAAAGACCGTGGCTGACAATTTCATTCCTCTGGCCCAAACAGAACTCTCTGCAATAAGGATAAACCATGGGAGGCAGAACTTTCTCAGGGGCTAGACAGAGACGTGGAGTAAACTGGTCCCTCAGGAACCAAGGACCATCACAAAGCTTGTCACTCTCCACTCCAAGTGCAAGGGGCATTTCTTTGACCTCCAACAAATACATAACAACATGTGTATTAAAAAACCCCAAACAACTTACTCCGGTGCACACACTGCACCCTCTGGGGAGAGGAGGAAAAAATGAACAACACATGACAGATGTCTGTCATATAGCTGAATGTACTACTGGAAGGCAGTCAGATACTGCAGTGATGAGCATGGTAGGAGAACCAATACAGAATTTTGTAGAAAGCTAAAAATCAGTGAAAGGCTGCCAGTGACATATACTTTTAAATGGCATTTAATATTCACTCTAATATAGAATTAATACATTTAAGAAGTTTTTTTCCCCCCTCCAGCTTTCCATTTCATTATATTTCAGTATGTCTGATATGCCCTCTAATGTGCTTAACTTCTCAACACTTGGGCATGCAGAAATTCTTTAGTCTCTGCTGATCCCTGCTAACAATAATGTAGGGGGGGAAATAGCCTTTTGTTTCGGTTCTTGTTTTCCTGTTACCTTTTTCTTTGTGTGTGTGTGTGTGTGTGTTGTTGTTGTTGTTGTTGTTGTTGTTGTTTTGTTAATGGGAAGACTTTAGAACTACAGCAAGAGCCACTCAAGCAGCACAAACCACGTCTTCCAGAAAAATAATTCTCTTTAGATCTGTCAATTTCCTGGCCAAAAAGGAGCACACCCAAAGATGGGAAAGAGCAAAGATTAAGTGATTTCCCCCCCCCCCCCAATGGAGTGTGCATAAACTGTGAAGTCATTTTTATATTTGATCATTAATAATCACACAAACAAAACATGCTAAGCATGTTTTCCCTAAAACATTTCCCTCCTGAAGTTTGTGACACTTTTGTAAAATAAAAGCTACAGTAATTGTCAAAGAATTTGATTCTACTCTCACTCATGGCAGTTTTACACCAATGCAACCCCACTGATTTCAGAGGAGTTACTTCTGATTTAGACCATGTAAATGGGAACAGAATCAAGCCTAAAACTACAAGTGGCCAAATTCTATATGATTTTCAGTGCTGGCTTTAGAAATATGGTTCTGTTCAATATCTACATAAATTATATTGATAGTAGCATAGAGAGTACACTTATAAAGTGTGCGGACAATATCAAGCTGGAAGGGATTGCAAGCACTTTGGAGGACAGAATTAGAATTCAAAATAGCAAATTACTGAAGGAGTACTGCAGAAAGAGGTCTGGGGCTTATAGTGGATCACAAAGCAAATATTAGTTAATAACTGGAACAAATTACCTAGGGAGGTCATGGAATCTCTGTCATTGGAGGTTTTTAAGAACAAGTTAAACAAACATCTGCCAGAGATGGTTTAGAATACTTAGTCCTACTTAGTCAAGGGGACTTGACTAAATAACCTATCGAGTTTCCTTCCAGTCCAACATTTCTTTGATCTATAAAACCTTTAACTGTCTTAATTTCTCCATAACTGCTGATGGTTCCACAGTCTCTCATTGTGCCTGTCTGGAGTTAATGGGGCCCCATTTCAGCAAAGCATTTAAGCATGTGTTTTATGTCTATTCCTATTCAGCCAAGCACTTAAGCACATTGTGGGACTTAAGCAGTTGCTTAAAGTTAGGCACATGCTTCTGGACTTCACTGAATAGGGATAGACTGCTGAAATGGGGTGTGAGAATTTTAACATTGGTTTCAGTGCACACAGGTTCAAACTTAACAAAAGCTGCCTTTTTAATTACTTCCAGCAGATTGTCCACTCTGATGAGGTAGGTCAAGACAAAGGAAATGCAGGTCAGCATTAGAATGCATAAGGAAGGCAGAAAACATTCAAAGCTGCTGAAATATAACACCGATTTTTTTAAACGGTCAAAACCTATGTTTTTAGATTAGAAGTCAATTTACAAAAACTTTGTGAGCTTAATTTCAATAGGTGTATAGAGGTAGGAGGTCCAGGACCTGTTTTTCAATGCTTAGTAAGTGCTACTGCCTACTTTGGTCATGCATAACCAGATTCATTCACCCCCCGCCTCCTCACACACACACACACTCATTAAACATTATATGTGCACATATGTAGCCAGGCTCCCAAATCCTCTCAGAGCACAATCCTTCTCACAAACCTTCTCAGTTCTTTTGCTCTGCATTCTCACACAGATCTCCTAACTGCTACCTCTTACTCAAACTTTTGTGCATAGTCCTTAGTTGTTTGTATTCTAGCTGTCAAATTCTGTATCGCTCTTTTTCAGGGCACAGGTCTCGTCTTCTCGAGTGCTCTGAACACCTCTAGTATTACAGAATAACAAACAACAATCCTTCCCTATGCATCCAAATCCTGACCTGGACTTCCTTTGTCTCAAACAGTGTCAAGGTGGCTATTTCTATTTATTATTATTATCATTTTGTATCATTCTAGCACTCAGGAGCCCCAGTCATGTTTATGATTGTTGGTCCTCTTCAGTTATATGCAAAACACTTTAAAACATTTTTTTCTAGTGATTCATTCTTCCTTCTGAGATGCAATGATTACAATTTTATTTTTATTACATTTCACTTTCCCTTAAAACAGCTGGTTCCTATGCTGATTCGCAATGAAAACATTTAAAATGTGACACATTTACGAAGCCACTTGCATTTATTGATAATAGAGTGCATGCTTTGATTGTGTCTTTGATTTCCCCCCCCTTTCCCTGTAGTTAACAGCTTTAATGATATTTCTATAAAATCTGTTTCTGTGCTGTATGGGGAGATGGGACTTCAAAAAGCCTGCAGGCAATGTAATTATTAGCATAATGAAACCCTCGCTTCCCTGCGCTGTATACAGTTGAAAGACATGGCAGCGGTTTGGCAAGAAATACAAAAACTACCCTGTCTGCCTCGGCTGCTGATCCACGGGAGTTCTGCTGGACCCTTTTCACTTCTGTCACTTCAAGATATTTTCACATTTTGTTCTGCTTTGCATGGGGTTATTCTGTATTTACTTACGGTGTGCAACTATATTCCACAGTCAAATATATTAACCTACTCTATGGTGTTTTCTTCACATTACTAACAAACACTATTGGCCAGATCACATATCATCAGATATGCAAGCAGCAGGTCTCTTCCATATGCAGGTCTCCTAATTTCTCTGTAGAAAGTTGGCTTTGACGGGGGGAGTTGCCTTCCTTGCACAAGCCCTCTGTTTATGGGGATGGGGACTAATTTGTATCTAGTTAGGGGGCTTGGGAAAACACCTCTCAATCCACTTAGCCGTACTGCAGGGAATCTGATTTTTTTTTAAAATGGGGGAAAGGGAGGTACAGGAATAAGTGACTTGCTTATTGTCACTGTCAATTGCAGAACAGGACATAAAAAAGAACAGAGGACAAAGTGTGCTCTTCATTTACACAGCTGAGACTCCCATTGAAGTGAGTGAGATTAGAATTCGGCCTTGGTCTCGACTCCAAGTTCTGCACAGTAGTCTCAAAATAACAAACGATACTAACAAAATATAACACAATACACAAAGGAATACACACACGCACCCATCTCCATGGAAGGGAAGTTATAGAAAGCTCAGAACAAAGGAAAAGACAGTTTAGATGGAAGAACTTCCCTGCTATCTCCTCTACAAATGCATCCTTGATTAGAAAGATACAGAGTGTGTCTACACAGCAAACGTGCAGCTGGCCCAGGTCTGCTGACAGGCTCATAAGAGGGGATGGTCTCAGAGCCCAGGTTCCAACCTGAGCCTGAACATCTACAGTGCAATTTTACAGCCCTGCAGCCTGAGCCCAAACCAGCTGACATGGGTCAGCCACAGGTGTTTATCTGCTGTGTAGACATACCCACAGAGCATTGACATCTGAAGGAATCATTACCAGAGCTTTTAAGCTCAAAGGTTCCTACACTGGTCTGTGGAGAGTTGATCTGGTCACATGGGGACAGATTTTCATTTAAGTACCTAATTAAAGACCAGATTTTTTTTTTAAAGTACTCAGCACCCAGCAGCAATCCTGGTGACACTGCAGCCAGATTTTCATGCTGAGCTGTTCTAAAAAACTGTGGGAGCTGATCAGTTAAGCATCTTGTTGGCTCTCCTCTAGGGTGACCAGATGTTCCAATTTTATAAGGAGTTCCGATATTTGGGGCTTTTTCTTATATAGACCCCCCACCCCCGTCCCGATTTTTCACACTTGCTATCTGGTCACCCTACTCTTCTCATTGTTTGCAGCTGCTAAGTTGCAGTAAGAGACAGCCAGGCATATATTAAATGATTCATTAGTATTACTTTTCCACAGGAGTAATTGCTGTAGTTGCCAAAGTGAAGCTACACAATTGCAAGTGGAGGGAGAGGTGGTCTATGTAATAGTGTCTGGGTCCAGGAGCCAAACTCTCTGTTAAGATGAAATTATTGTTCATGGCTCTGTCATAGACTTCCCACGTGAGCTTGGATAAGTCCCATAATGTTTTTGTGCTTCAGTTCCCCCACTATAAAATGGGGAGAATACTTTCTTTTGCCCACTCCTAGTCTTATCTATGTAGATTGCAAGCTTTCTGGGACAAAGACTTAGTCTAAATATGTACAGCTCCTAGCACAATGGGGCCTTGATTTCAGGATCTAGATACTGTCGATACTACAAATACATATTAATTATAGAGGGGACTGCTTTGATAATTATCATCATGGAGTTAAAGAGAGAAAGGTGATCTTATAATGCCTCCATACCAAGTATGCGATTCAAGCATGGGAAAGAAAACTTGGTTGCATCATGTCAATTTGAAGCATCAGCAAAGCTCTTCTTTCACTGACAACCCACAGTTATGATAAAGTTTTATTTTAGTGGAAGTATTCAGAAGTTAAGTTCATTACCACCATAGTGGCTGTTGACTGGTTTAGAAAGAGCTGTATGAAGACAAATAGATTTCAGTAGAATGCCATCCAGAAATAGTTTTGGAATGATTCTGAATAAGCTGAAACTGTTGTGCTCTCATGGTGACAGATAAGATCCATTTTACTTTATAGTAATTGCTAAATCATGTCAGATTATGTCAGACCAATACTAAATTAAAAACATAGGCATGCTACTCAAGCACTACTAAATCAAAATGATTTTTGCTGGACCCGAATGAAGATGAAGGGAAGAAATTGACCATAATCTTTTGTAAATTGCAAAAGTACTTCACATTAAGGAGACAATTTTTTCTAAGTAAACACAGAGGTTGCAGATCCTATTTAAAAGCTCTGGATGGACTGTGTTCTCTCTTAAGCAGGTTCCGACTAGAGAGAAACGGATAGAAATTCTTGATGCTTCAATGGACATTGGTTTTCCCCATCACCACTTGTAGGGGTACACGCTTCTGCACAAGCACATAATATATTGTGAGGGATCTATGCCAAGGCTTCCTGACTCTGTACTGCAGTTTGGTCTCAGTGTGGCATACCTGTTAAAGTTGAAGGTCCAGAAACTGGAGATTTTATACAAATAACGTAATGCCTTGTCAGAGAAAAACACAGTTCTCACTCTTTGGTTGCAATCCCCTTCCTGTCAGTTCTTTCTCTGCTTCCACAGCCTCAATTTGTATGTTTGATAACTATGCAAAATCTCAATTGCATATATATGCATGTATGTATTTAAAACACTACCACAGCAGAAATGGGAATGATTTGTCTGAGCCAAACCAGAAACTGCCATGTTAAGTTCCTTGGTGTTTCTGATCCCACAGAAGCCCTGGTGGGAAGAGCTCTGAGGTCATTCAAGAGAAGATTCCCTCTCTCTTTCTCTCTCTCTGGGGAGATGTTTCAAATTCACCTTCCCAGTTCCCCACAAGTCTCACAGAGCCTGGCTCCAGTCCTAGCCCAGCTGGCTCAGGCTCCCATAGTGAAATCCACCCATCAACATATAGGCACTCTATCCCCAATACAGCTCATAAGCACTATGCTCTGAGGTCTGCCGGGAAGTAGCAGTGAGATGCTCTACACTTCTAGGCACTAGCCATGGACTGGAGCAACCTAGCTGAGACCACAGACTAGAAGTGAAATCCTGGTCCTACTGGAGTCAATACTCCCTGGGGCCAGGATTTTACCCACAAAGTGTTTGTGGGTAGAGTCTCACCCTCACTTACTGTTTACATCGAATTTCCCCAGGAGATTCAGACTCTCAGTTGGGAGGCCATGAGAGAAAGAGTATGCACAAACCTGTGAAGGTTCCTGTACACAGCTAACTTTGTCTCAGGGGTTTGGGCTGAGGAGGTGGGAAACAAATGGAGCAGACCTGACCTCGCTTCCCCACCCTGTCCATTCACACAGGATCCGGAACTTCATGGAACCCTTGTGGAAGGTCTTCCGTAGGATTCGGAGTGGAAATGAACAACATGCCATGGAAACAGCTTTTCCCTCTTGTGGGTAGCTGGATCCATGTTTTTGGCTGCCCTCTGCTTGTGGAAGCAGAGAGAAGTATGGGGCCCTGTGCTGTTACAACAATACACAAAAATACCAATAGTCTTAGCATTTTCTAGTGTCCCAGGAATGGGATGAAAAGCATATATCAAAGGGGAATACACATTTCCATTGAAAACGTAATACTTGACACATACATTATCTTTTATAAGCAAAATGGTATGTCAGGTAGAGTGCAAATAACCTGTATTGAGGAGAGGAAAAAATGAACTAAAATCAATAGAAAAAAGCTATTTACTGCAATCTTATTGGAATTCCCTCTGAAAGGACTATAATTGACCCTGATACAGTCCATTCAACCAGCAAGAGACAGATTTCCACACTGGGAAGTTTATGTATACATTGATATCAGCCATAGGTAGACAGGCCCCATCAAAATGGTGTAAAGATAGAATTATCCATTTCAATTATCACTGCAATGCAGCATCAAAGAACTGGGCAACAAGGGGAATAAGGGCTCATGCCAACCCAGCAATTTATAACAAGGAGCAGGAGCAGATGCATCAATTTTGTTTTCAGCATCTTGCATAGGCTAACTTCAGTGTGGCATGAGGAAGCCTAGAGTAATTGTTCTCATTGCTACTGTTATAATTATTGATGCTTTTGTGATAACTGATGCTGATATTATACTTAGGTAACAGTTACCCTGGAAAAAGGACATCACAAGAGACACTCCAGCTCATTAAAGTTCAGGGCCATTTTTATACCTAACAAAATATAAACAATTTTGCAATAAATGTAAAAAATGACCTTTGTGCTCAGAATAGAATCTCCTTCTACTGTAGCGACAACCTCGCTAATCAGGAGCAATCCAATTAAATACCTGTGTGCCTCAAACTGTCACTGATTTAGAGGACACTTAATAAAATACTATCAATTCTACCCTAAGTGTGAAGTTAGGGAAATCTCTTTAGAGGATTAGTCATAAATTCACTAGTAAAGATGCACTGTATGCTTCTAATGTAAAATGTATTCCTCGCACTATGGGACACAGGATGCAAGTCTCAGAAAGGGAATACGGAGTCACTCAAAGTATGTTGTAATTACATATTTAATGTATCCATGTGAGATTCTAACAAGATTGGCACTTTTCAAAGGAACCAGTAGAATGGTTCAAATACAAAAAAAGTAGAGAGCTGTCCAGTGTATTATGCCAGTTAATTAAGATGAATGGTGAACAGTAAATAACTAGTTGGTGCTTCTTAGAATTAAACACAAGGCAATTAAAAAAAAAAAACTTACTTTTTGGTTTTGATGAGTTCTGTCATCTCTCTCTTATCAGGGAGTAGCTGTGTTAGTCTGTATCCACAAAAACAAGGAGTCCGGTGGCACCTTAAAGACTAGCAGATTTATTTGAGCATAAGCTTTCCTGGGTAAAAAACCTCACTTCTTCAGAGGCATGGAGTGAAAGTTACAGATGCAGGCATTATATAATGACACATGAAGAAAAGGGAGTACCTCACAAGTGGAGAACCAGTGTTGACAGGGCCAATTCGATCAGGGTGGATGTAGTCCACTCCCAATAATAGATGAGGAGGTGTCAATTCCAGGAGAGGCAAAGCTGATTTTGCAATGATCCAGCCACTCCCAGTCCCTATTCAAGCCCAAATTAACGGTGTTACATTTGCAAATGAATGTGCCAGCAATGCCCCTCTGCCATGTACATTGGCCAAACTGGACAGTCCCTACGTAAAAGAATAAATGGACACAAATCGGACATCAGGAATGGTAACATACAAAAGCCAGTAGGAGGACACTTCAATCTCCCTGGACATTTGTATAACAGATTTAAAAGTAACTATTCTTGAAGAAAAAAACTTCAGAAACAGACTTGAAAGAGAAACAGCAGAACTAAAATTGAATTGCAAATGTAACACCATTAATTTGGGCTTGAATAGGGACTGGGAGTGGCTGGATCATTACAAAAGCAGCTTTGCCTCTCCTGGAATTGACACCTCCTCATCTATTATTGGGAGTGGACTACATCCACCCTGATCGAATTGGCCCTGTCAACACTGGTTCTCCACTTGTGAGGTAGTCCCTTCTCTTCATGTGTCATTATATAATGCCTGCATCTGTAACTTTCACTCCATGCCTCTGAAGAAGTGAGGTTTTTTACCCAGGAAAGCTTATGCCCAAATAAATCTGTTAGTCTTTAAAGTGCCACCGGACTCCTTGTTGTTTTTATCTATCTCTTAGTTTCCCACTGTGTTCAGTCAGGAAATTGCTCCTAATGGGCCAGATTCTACCATCTTACTTATGATGGTGTGCCTTATTAATAGCGCAATTAATATTTAGTTCTGATTCAGCAGTATACCCGGAAAGATAATGGAGCAAATAATTAAGCAATTAATTTGCAAACATCTAGAAGATAATAAGGTGACAAGTAACAGTCAGCACAGATTTGTCAAAAACAAATTGGGTCTAACCAACCTGACAGTTTTCTTTGACAGGGTAACAAGCCTTGTGGATAGGGGGGAAGTGGTAGATGTGGTATAGCTTGACTTTAGTAAAGCTTTTGATACTGTCTCACATGACCTTCTCATAAATAAACTAGGTAAATGGAACCTGCATGGAACTACCATAAGGTGGGTGCAAAACTGGTTGGAAAACCATTCCCAGAGAAAAGCAACAGAGGGTCCTGTGGCACCTTTGAGACTAACAGATGTATTGGAGCATAAGCTTTCGTGGGTGAATGCCCACTTCGTCAGACGCATTCACCCACGAAAGCTTATGCTCCAAAACATCTGTTAGTCTTAAAGGTGCCACAGGACCCTCTGTTGGTTTTTACAGATCCAGACTAACACGGTTACCACTCTGATACTAGACACCATGCAAGGCACTGCATTTAGCCGTATGGAATGGAAATCTATCAACCTCATGAAGAAACTTGCACAAATACAGACAGCTATCATCTTCCTTTCCAAATGCAAATGGATGGACATCATACCAAATGGACTGAAGGTGAAAAATCCATTGCTATCTACATACTGCTCAGACCAAAGTGAGAGATTATGCCATACACTATCAAAGAAACTGAGGAACCACCTGATCAGCATCCTATACAGCAAACAGGAAAACATCAAAAAAGAGTTCTCCAACCTGGAGACTTTCATAAATAACCAACCCTCCACACAAATGGACTTTACTAAAGTAAGACAGGAGATCTACACTACACACTTCACTTCTCTACAAAGGAAAAAGGACTGTAAGCTGTCTAAAATCCTACCTGCCACATGGGGCCACAACAGTGGTACCCCTAACTCACCCAGCAATATCGTCAATTTATCCAGCTACACACTCAACCCAGCAGAAGAGTCTGTCCTATCTCAGGGACTCTCTTTTTGCCCCAGCACCCCCACGAACATGATACAGTTCTGCGGTGATCTGGAAGTCTACTTTCGCCGCCTCCGACTCAAAGAATACTTTCAAGATAACACTGAACAGTGCACTGATACACAGATACCCTCCCACCAACAACACAGGAAGAAGAACTCCACATGGACTCCTCCTGAGGGTCAAAATGACAGTCTGGACCTATACATAGAATGCTTCCGCCGATGTGCACAGGCAGAAATTGTGGAAAAACAACATCGCTTGCCTCATAACCTCAGTCACGCAGAACGCAATGCCATCCACAGCCTCAGAAACAACCCTGACATTATAATCAAAGAGGCTGATAAAGGAGGTGCTGTTGTCATCATGAACAGGTCTGACTACCAGAAGGAGGCTACCAGACAACTCTCCAATACCAAATTCTACAGGCCACTTTCCTCAGATCCCACTGAGGAATATACTAAGAAACTGCACCATCTACTCAGGACACTCCCTACACTAACATAGGAACAAATCAACATACCCTTAGAGCCCCGACC